>NC_141385.1:8412568-9682568 GCF_017979445.1 Akebia trifoliata
TATCTAATCGGACTATGGTTGATCCAAAACCAGCTAAATTAGTTATCAAATGGCATCCCTATTGGTTTGGGTCTTTGTGAAAACCCGAAACCTTGATCCAGGCCCACAGTTAATGGATCAAAACAGTTCAAATTTTCATCTCATCCGATTCATTGACAACACTAGGTGGGATCCTCATTGACTGTTGAATCACATATGCCCTCTTAAAGGGCTATCAACATTTGAAAGTATGATTGAAATTACTAAAATAACCTCACATGAGGGGTCCTCGAGTAAGTCATCAGTTACGAAAACGAACAAAGGTATCTCAAATATTCACCTAAACGTAGAGAGGTATATCTAAATGACTCGATAATGTATGATTAAGAAGCATTTCGCCCTAATGAGATAATGCGTCAAGTGGAGATTTTGAATTTTGGTCACCCTATTACTTGTTACCGGTAGGGAAGCACTTCACTTAGTTAAGAAAACACGAGAAAGCAATGTACATCGATATAATTATATTATTGAATTTTTGGTTTTCGAAGTTTTTATGTGAAATGTATAATACCTGTATAAAACATATGTTGTGTATTTACCATTTTGCAAATGTTTGACCGGATTTTTGCAATTTGGAATCGAATAAAACTCGAATTTCTCACATATCGAATTTTTGCCGTATTCCAAATTGCTAACAACAGTTACAACTCCAGTTTTAAAGTTCTAATTGGTTGTTTGGTTTGTCAATTCCATGAAGTTGCAACTCCAATAAGTGAACTCCCATTTTGAGTTATAATTCTCACCTTTGTGGGTGAGATTTATAACTTTAAACAAAAATCAAGTTGTCTCACATGGGTCATCTAGTATATAATTCATTCAACTCACTTTACATTATTTATAACTTAGATTCCTATTTAAATAATTATAAATTTTTAATAAAAATATGGTGATTAGAATAGGACATAAAATGAATTAGATTTTATCTAAAATCTGAGTAATCCGAATTTAGTGGGTTTAGACCATTGGAGTAGATTCAAATAAAAATATGGGTTGATGCCCTTTAACCTGAGTTGAATCTAAGTCAGATCCATCCATCCCTATATTCGTCGAGAGCCGAATGATATATTGCTTTGAAAGTTTTTTTTTTCTTTCTTAACTTTTCAAAACATCTTTTATCTACTACTTTAATATAACATGAATTTTTAGAAAATAAATAAATTATAATAGTAAAAACAAAATAATATAACAAATAGAAAGGAAAAATGACACAAAAAATATTGAACAGTCCAAAATGATATGACCTGAATCAAATAATCTGGTTGTGTTGGATCCGAATCAGTTAATATGGTTCGAACAAGGGCGGAGCTAGTAAGGAACTGGTGGGGGCAATTGCCCCCACAGAACTTTGAGACACCCTTATATTTTCAACTAATTACATGTCCCATTTGTCTTCACTCCCTCATCTCTCTCCCCATTCGCCCCCACACCCTCACCTCATTCCAATTTTTAACCCTCTCCCCCCACCCCACCCCACCCCTTAATTTTTGTTGTTATTGATGACATTACCTCTTGACTGAGTCTTTTCATATACTAATTGGAAATGACTTAAATATCCTTTTCTTCAACTTCTAATAAAAAACCTCTTAATTTCTCTCTAATATCATTCATCTTCAAGTTCTTCAACTCAACTAATTGCTCCACCCCTGGGTTTGGATACAATTTTAATTAATAGGATTTGAGTCGAGATTCAAATATGAATCCAAATATAAAAGTTGGATATTGATATAATCAGATTCAACCCGAAATTGGGCCCTAGATTAAAACAAGGGTATGTTTGATTGCATGGAAAGTCACTTTCCATGGAATTTGAAATCCATGGAAAATTAGTTGTGGAAAATAGGTAGGGTTGGAAAATCAAATTCCATTGTTTGATTTCACATGGATAAAATCATGGAAAAATATGAGAAAAAAGAAGAAGAGGAAGAAGATGATAGGAGGGGGAGAGGAAGAAGAAGATGACGAGGAAGAGGGAGGGGGGAGGATGTGGCGACAACGGTGGCGGCCACGACGGCGACGACGGCGACGGTGGCGGTCACGACGGCGGTGGCGGCGACGACAACCACGACGACGGTGACTGTGGCGACGAAGGTAAGTGAGGAAGATGGGGGGGGGGGGAGAACGTGGTGGTAGTGGTGGCGGATGAGGTGAGGGATGGAGAAGAAGGAGAAGAAGAAAAAGAAGAAAAGAGATAGAAGGTGGTCGGAGACGGAGCCAATGGCGACGGCGATGGTGACGACGACGACGAGGTTAATGTAATGGTGATAGTAGTGGTAGTGGTAGTGGTGGTGGTAGGGAAGAATTGATGATGGAAAATATGGGTGGATTTCATTTTCCCACCCATATGGGTGGGAAAGTGAAATCCATGATTTAGTGGACTTTTTGAATGGGGTGGAAAATGAATTCCATTTCCATGTGCAATCAAACACTTGAAAAATGTCATTTTCCATGGAAATTGATTTTCCACCCTATTTTCCATGTGCAATCAAACATACCCTAAGTTTCATCACAAGATCATATTTATTTAAGATAATAAATATTTAAATTATCAAAAATTAAATATTTTATCAAAATATATAAAATCGACTCGATTGAATTTTATTGACTGTGACAATATTTTTCAAGTAATAAAGGAGTCATATCGAATCTTAGTCAAATGCGAACAATTCATCAACTGAATTTCTATAGGAAATCAAACATTGGAATTCATTTGAGGAGTTAGGATGAACGCTAACAACTTCAATTCCAAAATCTAATTAACCATCGCTTCCAAGGTTTCAAAACTCGTTCAAGACCGAGATGTATCGCCTGAGTCATCTCGATATCAGGCATAAATGAGATAGACGCACAAGTCAATTTTTAGAATGAGATTTAATACCTCACGTTTATTTTTTGAAAATTTTGATAAACGTATAAGAAAACTCATCCGAGACAAGATGCGAATCTGGGTTTTAAAACCATCCAAACACACCCTTAAATAGACGGGAATGAGCAGTCGATGCCCACTTGTGTAATTTCATAGAACGCACCCGTGCGCAAGATAGAAACCGCGAATTTTCTCGTAAAAAATAAATATTCGTCCCTTAAGTTTTCCTTCATTTTCGAAACAGCCGAACCCTAAGCGCATTGGATTTCTGCGCTCGAAGCTAACAAATTCCAATCGAATCGAAGAAAAACCATGTCGGCTCGATTACTGAGAAAAGTTCTAAGAGAACAAGAAGATCAACGCTGGAAGCTCACCGAGCTCGAATCGGAGCTTAACGAGGACGAGTCAGACTCGCCCGATTCACATCCTCCTTCTCGAAACCTCTTCGATCTTCTGGAGAACGAGGTTGGTTTCAGATTCCCCCTTTCATCGATTTTATTGAGAGATTAGGGTTTATGTTGTTAATTCGTTCTGCCATGGAAATTGATTGATATTGACATTGTAGAATTACAATAACTTGATGCCCTTTATGGTTTCTTTGTGTGATTGAAAGCTTGTTATGTTTGTTTCTGTTATTGAGTTTAGGAAACCTAAAAAGACTGAAAAAAATCTAGGCTGCAAATTTGGGGAAGAACCTCAAGAGCGATTATTCTAGATACCTGATAGAGCGATGTAATTTAGTGTCTATGTGGACGTCTTTTGTTGATTACTGGCAAAATGATAATTAGAGAGAGATAGGAGCACAAGAACTAGTGATAGGAGAGAAACTCTGGGGAGAGAGAGAGCTCGTGTAAAGATTTACTGGTTGATCGTTCAAAATTTTAGCATTAATGGATGTATAATTAAGATTTGAGGTAGGGAATGATTTGGGATTGATGCCCATGGAGTGGGTATGATTTGAATTTTGTATTTGATTGACTTGGAAGCTATAAAGAGATGGATTTGGACGATCTAAAGAGATTGAAGTAGACCTTAAATAAGGCGATGATTGAAATAATGGCCAACAGGATTAGTGGAGATTGGAGACTTAGGTTTAAGAAGATGGAGGATTATGGGTATTATGGTTGGAAAATTTTGATACAGGTGTTCGTACTCATTTTTATTTTTATTTTTTATATTTAAGTATAAATATATTGAGGAAACAAGAGAAAAGTGGAGCCCGAGAAGGTCCCCTTACAAGGCAACAAAAAAGACTCCCTTAAAATCTTTGTACAGCTAGCTCTAGTAGAATAATAAGCTCAATATCTCCATAGTCACTTCTCGAGCAGATTTTTCCTTTCCCCGAAACACTCTCTTCTTCCTCCTTTACCAAAGCCCCAACATTCAGCAGAAGGAAGGGTCGGCCAGAGGTGCCTAATAAGTGGAAAATTGAGTACATAAGAAAGCGGAAGAAGACAAGAGGAGAGGGAAGGATGGTAGAGTCATGCATATGGTTTGGAGTTTAATACCATCTTGGAATGTCTTGCCCGTCACCGGAATGAGAGGTTGGTCCTAAAACATTCAGTATTCCAGGTCTGTCTTGGTTGAGCGAGTCTCAGAATTTTTTCCATAGACAGTGCCTCAGGTGGGGATTTTAAATTTTGGCCACACTACCCATCCAACCACGCTCCACAAATTCAAGTTTTTTATTCACATATTTACAGATATTGATGTTATAATAATTTGCTAGTGAAGCAATCACCCAAGGCCAATTGGCCCTTACGAAATATGCTGCTGCAAGATCAATGAAGTGGATCCTGGCTTTAGTTTGGCTGTTAACTTATGTTTGCTTAATCCATATCTTCAAATTGATACTTTTTTTTATAAGCTCCTACCCTGTATTCGTTGTCAATCTTTATTTTCTTTTTTCAGCCATATATCATTCAAAAAAAAAAAAATGTTATTCTTTTTCATCCACCAATGTTTCATTGATATGTGTGTTGGTGTCAAAGTCAGACATGGGTAGTGATGCCTGGAAAATAGTATTTGTGGTCTCAACAGTATACTTAATGATATGAAACAAGGGGTTTATAGATACTTATGGAAAATGTTCTGGTATATCTTATTGTTTGTATCATAAAATGATATACAAGGGAATAAATAGTTTAAAGTTGGCTTTACCATGTAGAAAACTTCAATTAAAAAATGTAGAACCTGGTAATTTGGTAAATGATATCTAATATTTTGCACAAGAGAAAATAAAAAAAGTGAGAAATGACGCACCCGAATCCATGCGGTTTCGGAGACTAACACGCGTCCCCAATACCAGATACCATGATCAGAAAAATCTATGCAACACACCCTTCCACTGTCTCTTGCTGGTGGCAACCAGGAAAACCATTTAACTCTTTAAGTTATTATTTGAGTGAGTTCGATGACTTATGTAGGCTTGTAATGTACTAAACTACTGCTAGCAGAAGAGGTCAATGACCAATGTTCTTTTTTTTTTTTTTGTCTTTTCCTTTTTCTTTTTTCCAGGGGGATGAGCTGGAAATAGCCGATGAAACTTCAGCAGGAGATGTTGATGAACAAGAACCGCCTGTTGTGAAGAACTCTGTTGAGGTACTTCCATCATCTAATCGCAAATCAAAGAAGAAAAAGAAAAAGGGCAAGGGGGACCCTACTTATACTAAAGATAAAACCGGAAAACCCTTTGATGTGATTTTGGAAAGTTTGACTATTGATGCAAATTCTCCTAGTCAACTTGCCGGCTTTACAATTGCCAAAGCAGAACATCCAAAAGTTAAGGAGAACCTTGTGAAACAACGCACATCGTCCGTATTAGTAGTGGATCCTAAATTTTTAAGGCCTGAAAATGAATTGCGAAGGATATTTGGTTCTGAAGTGGTGAGGTCATTCGAGAATAGTCATAATAGTGGCAGTTCAAGGCAGATCCGGGGTGGAAGGCGTGGAACCCACAATCATAGAAAGACTATTCTTGTTTCTCCATCAGTACACTGGTCTCGCTGGGATGGATCCTTATCCATGGAACTCTTGGAAACTAAAGATGGACAACATTTTTTTAAGTAAGTAGCAGTCCCTAATTTTCTATAGCCTTATTGGTTGCATGCTTTTTTAATGTAATTCCAGGCTGTAATTTCGACACTTTTTCTTTCCGACTAAAAACTATAGTTTGGTACATACAGTCAGTGTAGTAGTCTACATTATTCAGACACTTTGGGCATCCTATGTGGGGTTAGGGGTAAAAGAGGAAACTAATAAAGTTGGAAGGTTATATTAAAAAATCTTTGGGGTTAAAGAGGTAAAAAAAAAAGGAAAAATAATAAATTTGGAGAGGTATTATTAAGAAAGGGGGGAGAAGAGGAAAGAGGGTAAAGTTTGAGGGGTAATATTGGAAAAGGGGAGTTGTGTGGAACCACTCCGTTGGGATTGAAGGGGTAAAAAGGAAAAATATTTAAGTTAGAGAGGTATTATTGAAAATGGGATTAGAAGAGGAAGGATAGTAAAATTGGAGGGATATTATTGTATAAAGAGGGGAGGGAGGAAACAAAAGACAATAAAGTTGTAGGGGGTGAGGAGGAAAGGCAATAAAGTGAGGTAGTGTGGACCCCACTCCACTATAGCTGAGTGAGATGTTTATACCCTACAACTGTATTTTGAGTGGGACCTACTGTTGTGTTTTATTATATAGATTATTGATGACTTAGATGGATAAATCTACCTCATCCCAGTTGATGCGAAGATTTTATGGTATCTCCATTTTGCTTTCATGATGATATTCCTATTTTCCCCTTTATATACACCAAATGAAATAATATTGATTATGTGTGATTTTGGTGCCATTTGTTAGATAACATTTTGGTCTCACAGCATGTAATAACATTGATTGTGCAAACTATTATTATTATTTTGGTTTGTCATGATACTCTGACATCATGAAAATTTTCATTTATGTATGACCACCTACAGATATGTGCGTTCATCGTCCTATAGCCAAGCACAAAGAACGTTCGAAGCTGCTAAAGCAATCCATGATCTGAATGGTATAGCAGGTATCTTAGCATACTATCCTTACCACATAGAGTCCCTCTTAACCATCGCAGATGTGTTAAAGTTCTCTGGAGAACATCAGTCCTCTGCTGATGCCATTTCAAAGTCTTTATTTGCATTGGAGTGCGCGTGGCATCCTCTATTCAGCCCCTTACAAGGAAATTGCCAATTGAAATATAACCATGACACGAATAAGCCACTATTCTTAGCGCTATTCACTCACATGCAAAACATGGACCGGCGTGGTTGTCATCGTTCAGCTCTTGAAGTTTGCAAGCTTTTACTTTCGTTGGATTCTGATGATCCAATGGGGGCAATGTTCTGCATCGACTACTACTCTCTCAGGGCAGAGGAGTATTCATGGTTAGAACGGTTTTCCGAGGATTACAGAAGCGATAACTCTCTCTGGTTGTTCCCAAACTTCTCATATTCCCTTGCCATCTGTTGTTTCTATTTTGAACGTGAGAGCTCAAAAAATGCCCTTGTAGAGAATGAAAAGGCTACTTCGACTGATCTCATGAAACAGGCTTTGATGCTTCACCCTTCTGTCTTGAAGAAATTAGTAGAGAAGGCACCTTTAAAGGATCCGGCTTGGACACTGATACTTAAGCATCCTTTTTTCGGATCAGCTCAGGCTGGTGGACCCTCTTTGGAGCACCTCATTAGCATATATGTGGAAAGGAATTATATCATGTGGAGGTTACCAGAGTTGCAGATATTGTTGAGAGATGCTTCTCAGCTGGTGATTGAAACTTTGGATCATAATGGAAGTGATGCTAAGGATTGGGCTTGCCTGAGGAAAGAGGCCTTCTCTTCTGAGCAAAATGAGTATGTGTTTTACACTCTTTCCGTTCAGTATTGTATGTCCTGCTTATGTACACAAATTTGTGTTGATTGTATCGACGTAGTGTTTTGTTAACTTATATAATCATCTAACAGACAAGTCAACTCGTCAATCAGCCAGGCAAACCATTTTACAGCCCTACCAAGTCAAGAAGTATAGTGATTTGGATACACCTAAAAATATGATCAACTTTGGAGTATTTCCTGAATCTTTGAGCATTTTTTGGATGGAAGGATATAAATATTTTATTGGAATGATTTTCTTTCTTCACATCTATTGTATTGCTCCAAGTAAAATTTTTGTAGTGGGTGCAGTTAATTATTGCTCATAATGAATCAAGGAATAAGATTTGCTCATCTGACCCCGAATTTTTGGGATAGGGCTCTGCTGATGATGAATTTGAAACGTAAAAAAACAACAACGATGCTCCTAACTTTCAGCTATGATTACTATTTCATATTTTTATTGTATGTATATTTACCAATTGTCTGATAGTTTTTCTTGTTTGATAGGTATTCCCATTTGTTGGTCTCGGATTTCTCTTCTTCAGTCCCAACAATGCCACCTGATGACCTTCGTAACTTTATGGTTGATCCACACATGGCTCAGGCTATGCAGAATGGAGTACAAGGTGCCAATCCCGAGGTGGCTGGCCATGCCCCGCGTGAGGTTATGAATAGGCACCCAGTGATGGTTTTCTTGGAGTCCATACTACCATGGGTTGATTATGGTGCTGCCCATGGGGTTGATCATCTCGATGACCATGCCCAAGACAATGAAGACTGATTAGCATCACCGATTGGATAAAGGGTCGGTGAAGGTGAGGTAGAGTTGTATTTTCTATTTTCTGGAGAAAATGATATATTATTATCGTGCTGCCCATGTTTCTTGTTTTTTTTTTTTTTGAGAACTAAAACTTCCTCTTTTGCCGTGCAGATTGTCAGCTGCAATCCAGTTTGAGAGCTAAAGTGTCGCATACAAAACTATGCCATGAGGGGATGCTGAAGTAGGGAAACTTTCTGATCTAGACAAGAGTCTCTCTACTGCTGGAACTTTGTCCCCCTTATAACGGCCTGCAAGGGTTCACCATTTTTTCCCCTCATGAGCTGTTGAAGCTCTTTAAATGGAAGGCTTTATGCATGCAAGTGTTGATAGGAGTATATGTTGGGGTTAATTGGGATTTTTTTTTACCTGTAGTAGAAAACTAAATTGATGATACAAGAATCGTAATGGCATATTTGTTTCATAAGTTACCAATTTATATTTGGATTTTGCATAGGCACTACATTTTCCATTTTTGTTGAGTGAGAATTTTATACGGATCAACTTCCAACCATTGGTATCTTACCATTTTGTGGATGCCAGAACAGGTTCTGTATCTCCATTATACCAATTACCAAGTGTTGATTGCTTCTTGGGTTCTTCTAAATGAACAATACAATGTTTTTGGACATCATTGCTCTTCCTAAGATTCTAATTTTTTTCTTTTTCCATAAACAAATATGGTATTAGAAAAAAGGGTCAAGACGACCCAATAAAGGTTACAAATAACGCAGAGAAAACCCAAATACAGTAAAACAGAATAGAAACTAAATCCTATCCCCCATCACGAAGTGTTTTTAACAAGAAACCTTCAAAGAGAACACCTTTAAATTCAGGTGCTACATTACTATGTTTTGGTTATGTACAAAGTGGAATGGAGGAGCATGATTTGTTTAGATTTATTGTAGTATTTTGTTTTTACTAGATCATTGAGCAGATACCTTCATCTACTTACTAGAATTATAATGGTTGTATAGTAGATGGTTGCCATTAAGCCGAGAGTTCATAACATGATGGCTTGAGATTGGAAAAAAGAGTGGGCAATTGTTGGTGGCATTTGGCATAAGAAATCGTTCGAGTGAAACAAATGGTTTGTCGATCTTTCTGGCTGAGCTGCAGACATTAACCCATTCTTTGGGTCCGTCAAAAACCCAATTTCACTGTTTTAGCAGCACTTGTAATCAGATAAAGATTTTAAAAGGGGGGGCGGGGGAGGGATGTTCTAAACCATAACAATCTTGACCTCGAACTCCTGTCTAGGAATACCCAAAAGAACATGGATTGAGATAATGAAAGTGAATATGAACATACTTTCAATAACTCAATAACGATGAAATCGGCTCTTATCCAGTTCAAATGGAGCATCTATCATTTGAATACTAATCTGTACTGCCCAAACTCAAACCATTTGATCATGAAGTCTACCAGTTTTAAAACAGCCTATGTCATGGATAGCACAGTTATGAAAGCACAAGAAACAAGTACAGCACAAACCCCAGGAGATAGCCAACCACATGGAGGGAGCAAATAGTTTTAAGACAATTGAAAGCAAATGTGGTGCAGCAAAATATGTATCCAGCAAAGAAAGCACTGGAATGAAACCGTTTGGATTACAGGTAGAATTACTTATGAATGAGTTCAGCTTCCCATGTCTATTCCTAAATTTGATGAAAGCTCATGTTTTTGTTTTTTTCTTTACTTGGGACTTCTTTTTTTTCTTATTTCTTTTCATTGTAGGCTTCTCAGTCTCCAGTTTCAGTTGCAATGAGTTATTCAATTGATCAGTATGAGGGTCTTCAGGCAGAGTTGTAAGGAAAAACTTCTTATTGGAACCAATTTGGTTGCAAAACAACTTCAGCATCTTCCTTCCTCTCATCCATTTCAGCATAATCTTCATGTGTGTTTTACTGTTCAATCCGCTAATACTGGCTTCCTGTTGAAATAGAAAATCTGATTAAACCGAAGCACTTCGAATCCATGATAATAAATTTTTTCTTCAAATTAACTAATATGAAAACTTAATAAGAAGAGCTAAGAGTTGAATTCTGATAACTAATAATAATAATGAGATCACACATCCAAAAAAACAAAAAAAAATATTCCTACAGTCCTCAATATTGTTGGATCAGAAAATGTAGTGACCAAAAAAAAAGGGATGAGAGGTGCAAATGAAATGTTGATGTGAAAACCTATGGAGGATTATTTCAAGAATAGGAATGCTTTTGTTGCCATGGTGATATGGTCATCATTCCATCAATGCCCTGAAGTGGAGCAGTTTTCGAGCGATGTGTGATGCTGTGGGTCACATCTCAATCCAGAACATAAACCTCACAAGTTTCTTATGAATGAAGTCAGAAATAAGGAGAGGACTGGAAATCAAAAGAAATGCATGAAAGATATAGAATCGGCCATGGTTTCAGATGATTGTACTGAAAATTGGGGGGGGGGAGAATTTTTTGCTCTCGTGGGGGCAACCAATAGAGGAAACAATTTTGTGAGGGAAAATCCGCCGCTGTTATCTGTCGCAATAACTCATGTATCCTCATAGGCTTCGAAAATTTTTGTCGGGGGCAAGTGCCCCCAATGTAAATCCGCCCCTGCTGACAATCAGAATAGAAGCTTAATGAACTTTTTTGGTGGTCTCCCTGAAAGATGATTTACGTATAAAAATATTTGATGAATCAAATAAACTACAAAATGTAAAATACTTGATCGATTTGATTAATGAACATGACGTGCATACGGTGGCGATAGACAGAACTGATCAGTTACATAGAAATTTAATGTTGGCTTGGCTTTACACTAAGGAAAGTAACCTCTTGCACCACACATTGCATGGGTCTAGGTCAGAGTAGAAGTTCCTGTTAGCAAAATTTTGAGGGCCAAAAATGAAACACTAATGACACTCATCTAGAAGCACAGATCCAGCTTATGAGGAATCAAATGATGACCAAGCATCTTGTAATGGTTGCAACTAGTTTCATTAGTCTTTGAATTATGTGATTTGCTATATTTCCTTTTTTCTTTACCCATGAAGTAAAAATGTATTACCAAAAAACAAGGCATGGTGGTGGGGAGGAGGGGAAAATTTGTATAGATGTACAAAAATAGAGCTCAGGAGGGAGGTTTTCTCAGACCACAGCCGGATAAACTAATAAGTATACAGTATGTGTATTCATTTTTTTTTCATTAAACAAATTCCTCCTATCTTAATAGAAATGCAAGGATGTTCTCTACTTATTTATTTCAATATGAATTACTTGGTCCCTAGGCGACATGTAGTACCAGAAAGTCACATAAACATTACAATGGTGTCATGCGCCTTTAAGGAAAGTATGCCCCACAGACACCTAAAATATGGTGTTACACATGCGAATAACACCTCTAAGGGAATAACTAGAGTCAAAGATCTGGAGGTCATTAGGAGAAAAGCCACATTGGCGCATCCACACGGAATGCCTTTGTAGAAAGGTAAGTGTGGCAGCAGCTGGAGGCACATGGCATAGACCATGTTGTACAACAACTAACCGTTATGTAAGATGTCAAGGCATGTCCAGAAATCATATAAAATGTCAGGACACATTCTGACATCTATTTTTTTTGAAAAGTATAATATATTAATATGTGGAAAAACAAAATACAAAATACAAGGAGGCCGAGACAGCCTCCCACAACACACCAAAAAGAAAAATAAGGAACATTACAGGCTCAATTGATACACAAAGAGTTCCATCTAAAAACAAAGTCATCAAAAGTACTCCCCGCGAACTCCGTGTTCTGTTTGGACCACAAGTATAACAAGCCCAAGATCTCTAAGAATCCTGCATGATAGCTTCTAACCTTACTATTGAACACCCTGTTATTTCTCTCGTTCCAAACCCCCCAAGCAATAGCCGAAGGTAGCATAGTCCACAAGATACGTTTTTTGTCGTGGAAATTGATACTGGTTCATTCTACTAGTAAGGAAGAGAACTTACGAGGGAAGACCCAACTAGTACGAAAAAAGACCTAGGAAGGTTGACCAAATATTATAAGAAAATGAGCAATGAATTAAAATATGATCAACAGATTCCCCTTCTCTCAAACATAGAGGACAACAATTTAGGGTGATCCAACCTCGAGTTATTAAATTATCCATTGTAAGAATCCTTCCGAAGGAAGCCAACCAAACAAAAAAGGAGATTTTAGAGGGAACTGACTTGAACCAAATGATAGAAGCCGCCAGAGAATGCTAAGTAAAAGGAATGAGCCACTTATGGAAGGACCTGACAGAGAATCTCAAGTTCTTAGCCCTTGTCCATTCCCACCTATCATGTTCGCTTTCATTGAGTTGAATCGTATGCAGGAGATCAAGGAAAGATGTAACTTCAGTTAGCTCCCAATCATTAAAGTGTCTCCTAAACCCCAAATCCCAGGTAGAGCCGGTCTCGTTACGAATCAAACATTGCTGGATAGATCGATTCTTTTTCATAGAACAAACGTACAAAGACGGAAATTGAGTCGCCAGATCCGAAGTGCCACACCAACTGTCTTCCCAAAATCTGATTATGTCTCCCAACCCTGCTTTGAACCTAATCCCATCCTCAAAATCCTTGCCCACTTTCAAAACTCCTTTCCAAACACTACAACCATACGAATCTCTAGACTCACCGCTATACCATCCAAACCCTCTCTCCCCGTACTTAGCCATAATAACCTTCCTCCACAATCTACCCCTCCTCACCGAACCTCCAAAGCCACTTACCTAGCAACGCTCTATTAGCTAATCTAAGCCCCCTTATGCCCAACCCACCATTCTTTTTTGGCTTGCAAATCACTTTCCATCTGGCCAAATGATACTTCTTTTTGCCACTCTTATCATTCCACAAAAAATCCCTCATGAGTCTTTCTAATCTAATCTCGACGGATCTTGGAAGTGTGAACAACGAGAGAAAGTAAACCGGAATACTTGTTAAGGTACTTTTGATTAAAGTTACTCTCCCTCCTTTCGAAAGATAATTGGCCTTCCACGTACTCAACCTTTTCTCCAACTGCTCAATCACACCATCCCAAATTTTACTGCTATTATAGGGTGCTCCCAAAGGTAAGCCCAAGTAGGACGTGGGCAGGGAGTTGTACCCACATCCCAAAGTTGTGGCCATCAAATGAATATCATTCACATCTCCTACCCCAAAAAACTTGCTCTTTTGCAAATTAATATGTAATCCTGACATAGCCTCAAAGCAACACAATAAAACTCGAAGCACCCTCACCTGGTCCTTCGAATGATCCAGGAAAACTAATGTGTCATCTGCAAATTGAAGATGGGAAATCAAAGGACTGTTATTCACCCTAAATCCCGACAACTTACCTAACTCAACTGCTCTTTTAAATAACCTACCTAGGGCTTCGGCTATAATAAGAAACAAAAAGGGAGATAAAGGATCTCCTTGCCTCAACCCTCTCGAACCTCTAAAGTAACCGGCCGGACTCCCATTGACCAAAATCGAGTAAGACACCGTTGAAACGCATTTCATTATCCAACTAAACCACATCCCTCCAAAACCCATCCTCCCCATCATATACTCTAAGAAGTCCCAACTTACATGATCATAAGCCTTCTATAAATCAATTTTCCCTATCAACCCCACTTGCTTCTTCTTAACCCTAGAGTCCAGACACTCATTTGTTATCAACACCCCATCTAGAATTTGTCTTCCCCTGATAAAAGCTCCTTGCTCATCACCAATCAATCTAGGGATAACTGTTTTCAACCTTGATGCCAAGACTTTGGAAATAATTTTGTAAACTGAGCTAACCAAGCTAATGGGTCTAAAATCTCTTAGCTTATCCGCCCCGGCTTTCTTGGGGATTAGGGCCACAAAAGTGCTATTAAGGCTATAATCTAAGTATTTCTTCTCTTGCAATTCATTAATGACCTCCATGAAGTCATGCGATATGATATCCCAACAATGCTTGAAAAAGTCCATATTAAACCCATCAGGTCCCGGCGCCTTATCCCCGCTCATCGAAAACAGGACTGATCTGACCTCCTCCTCTCCTATTTTCCTTTCCAACCACTCCCTCTCCTCCTGACTCAAGGAGTTAAACTCTAGATTATCCGGTCTCGGTCTTAAGGGTTCATTTTCCTTGTACAAATCTTTGTAAAAATTCACCACCCCTTCCCTGATTTCCTCTTCACCTTCCACCAAAACATCCTTGATGTAGAGTTTGTCCAGCTGATTACTCCTTCTATGAAAATTGGCCACTTTATGAAAAAAATTTGTGTTATTATCCCCTTCTTTCAGCCATTTTACCCTCGACTTTTGTTTCCAACTTATTTCCTCCATTAGAGCCACTCTTTGGAATTCCGACTTCAACTCTATTATTTTATTTCTCTCATCCAAACTCAAAGACCTTTCTTCCTCCTTATTATCCAAGGTTTCAATATCTGTCAAAATCTCTTTCTTTTTCACCTCGACTCTCCCCAGAACCTCTTTGTTCCAAGTCTTCAACTTTTCTTTCAAAAATTTGAGCTTCTTCTTAAACACCCAACCCGGATTTCCTATAGGAGTGCACTCAATCCACCAATTCCTGACGAGCTCAAGGAAGTTGGGTTGCATTAACCACATGTTTTAGAATCTAAAGGGGAGAGGGTGTTGTCTAGGGTGGCCTGCTTCCAAAAAGATAGGAGTATGATCAGAAACTGGGCTAGGGCTAGCCAACTGAATCACATTAGGGAACTTTTCCTCCCACACATTATCAACCAGAAACCTGTCTAATCTTGACATCCTTGCATTCTCTTGGTTGTTGGACCACGTGAATCGCCTACCCAAGAGAGGAAAATCCATCAAACGGTGTCTACCTATGAACTCATTAAAATTTCTCATCCCCTTAGATATGTTCGAACCCATATTCTTCTCATGAGTGAATCTGATGACATTAAAATCCCCTCCTAGGACCCAAGGTTCCTCCCAATATCCCGCCACATCCTCAAGCTCCTCCCAAAATTGCTTCCTTTCCTTATTAATGGTTGGGCCATAAATTCCCGAGAACACCCATTGAAAGTCTTCATCCCTTTTCTTGCACCTAATTGAGATCGAGAAGGCCCCTACTAAGTTATCTGTCACTTGAATCCAATCCTTATTCCACATCATAATAATCCCGCCAACTGAACCTAAAGCCGGTAGAGCAATCCAATCAATATTTCTTCCCCAAATTTCCTTAATGATTTTATCATCACAATTGGCTAACTTAGATTCCGGAATCGTAACAATGACCGGATTCTTACTTCTAATGAACGCTTTCACCGCTGCCATTTTACTCCTATCACCTTACCCCTTAACATTCCAAGAAATAACTTTAAGCAACATTGGACACCTAACAATACCCGGAACGGACAAGGCTCATCTACCTCTTCTCCTCTCTGACCAACTCCTTGTCTACTCTTGTTCTGATTAAACTCCTTGTCATCTCCAAGGGTGCCACCACCACCAACTCATTATTTTCTCCGTCCCTATAGCTTCGGATTTCCTGAGTATTCTCATGATCCACTTGTTCAATCCTCTCCTCAACTCCATATGCTTGATTGATGCGATTTAATTCCTCTTCTAGGACTGTTCTCTCTCTTAAATCTCCGACAGCCACCCTTAGAATCAAGGAGGACTCTCTATCCTCTACCTCTGGGACTAAACCAAACTCTTCCGCCAAGCTTAGAGCTTCATTGACAAGCCATTCTATCGTTTCCAACTCAGTCCTAACTATCCCTTCCTCACAAGATTCCAAAGTCGGTTCACCCCTGTCTCTTTCGGCCCAATATCCATCATTATACGTTTCTGTTCGATTCACAACTTCCAACTCCCCTGGATTCTGGTTGGATAGTAATGATACCGAAGTTAACTGACTGCCTTCTTTCCTGCTCTCCCTTCTACCTTCATCCTCTCGGATAAGCTCACATGATTGGAGGAAATCGACTACGGCTACAGAAGGTTGAGACCTGTACAGGGAACACGCACCACAAGGACCAAGCAACGAAACATCCAAAGAGAAAAACAACGACGCAAACGCAGAAGAATTATGATCACTTAAACGAAAAAATCCATCAGGAAGTAAGGACAATACCTGAGGAGGACAGAAAGGACCAATAAGGATTATCACCAATAAGTTACCTGTGTTCCAATACTCTAAAAATCTGTTGCTAAGGGTTTCGGGAACTCTCGTTATAGCTGGATGTCTCCATAGATCAGTTCGAAGTCTATTTTGGATTCTTTTCACTGAAATGAGATTATTTCTTGACTGCTCCTCTTCGCCTTCTATATGCCTCAATAAATCTGGTGTCGTTGTGACTTCACAAGTCTCCCTTGTAGAAGAAGAAATGCTAAATAACAAGGTGGCTTGTCCCAACTCCTTACTACCCAATTCTCTATCACTTGTCTGGCTTATTCCCTTTCTATTCAAATCTCTACTATAAGTCGACCACGGAGTCATAAACTCTGAAGTATATCTTACTAGAACTCCACTCTCAGGCTGCGACCAAGCTTTGGAATGCCCAGCCTCAAGCTTCTTAACCACATCTGATCCCTTTTGATCAAATAGACCTTCTGTTAATGGTCGTGATTCACTAACCTCCTTCTGACGATAGGTATAACCCTCAAATTCTGACTGAATCTCTCCTCGGCTTGGATCGGACCACCTACCCGCCCGCGTCTCCGCTTCCAGTTCCCCTCCACTGGATAAAATTCTTCCATTCGCTCTATTATCCTGCCCAAAAGACTCCTGTGCCTTACTCATCATCAACGGACTGCCTTCAATTTCGAAACTCGACCAAACGTCATGTTCCATCTCCTTGAACTTGCCTCTCTCTTCTGAAATTGAGAGATGAGAAGCAGACGACTGATCTCCTTTCTTCCTCCATTTCCTAATAACTCTCTTAGCCTTAACATCATTCTTAAAATGTCCACGGGCTGTCCTCCGCCCGATCCAATTAACAGATGGGCCAGTACGTTTAGGAGCCTTCTTAAGCTGAAATGGATACTTATCATTTGGTCCTGGGCCGCAACTTGGGTTTGAACCCTTCGATCTTCTCTCTGGACCACTGCTGCCCGATCCAGTTTTGACTTGGTAATCCACCTCCACTGCTGCGGGCTCACTAACACTTCCATGGGCCTCTTTCCACTCAGGCCCTACACCATAGTCTTTGGGCTTACAAGGATCCACTATCCCATAAACTCGCAGCCACCGAATAAATTCGAGATTTTTAGCTGCCCTGCGTAATAAATGCACCGTACGCGCGTGCTTATCAACTTTTCGACGTGGCTTGATGAGAAATTTTCGCTTGACACGTGTTCCTAAGCCTGATCGCATTTTGAATTTCTGTTGATTTCTCACGCAACCTCCCCCATGTTTTGATAATGCCCGATCCCTTTCACTAACTCCAGGTATGTTCTTCTCCAACTGTTCTCCATCTTCTATTGGCTCACACAACATTTCAGCAGCTTGTGAGCTAGTCTTCACTGAGCCTATGCTCCCAACCTCTTCTCCTTGCTTCCGCTCTACCATGGATTCCTGCCCCTCATACTCTTTACCTGCCATGTCCACCTCTACCCCTAGCTTGTAACGGAAGCCGTCCACCCAGAGATACAGTCCGCGAGGCATCTTCCATGGAGAGCAACCAACCTTAAGCTTCGCACTTGCCAATCTCGCGCACCTTAGGGTACTCGGTTCCACCTCTAGAAGCCCGCCCAACTGGGCTCCAATCTTACGGAAGGCATGATTAACCCACAGATGAAATGGAAGACCACTGATGCTAACCCACGTACCCTTTTCGTTCCAAACTGGTCTTAGAGCATTGCAATCCGTGAACCAAGGACGTAAACTGAAAGAGACGTTACCCACCGACACCGTTCTCCTTAAGTTCACCTTCAAAAATTCCTTTCTATTACCCAACAAGAAAATCCGGTTCAGTGGACTCCATTCTAATAGTTTAACCTTCGAAAATTGAGAAAGCTCAAGTTTCATTAATGACAAAAACTCCTCCCAATCTGCTTCCAGAGAGCTCGAACTACAAATAAAGGCCCATCTCCATTTGCCGAACACTGTGCCGTTGTTATGAGCTTGTTTTACCTCTCGATTGGGGCTCATCTCCTCCTCTAACGAAGCAGGAAACTCTGTCATAGGGGCTTGAGCTTTATACGGAGCCCTTGCCCACGGATTGGTTCTCTCCCCCACTTCCATTGGAGCCTTCATCTTCTCATCCGGACTTAACCAGCTTTTAATAGCTAAACTTACTTCCCCCCAACATTTTCCTCCTGAACCTTCTGGGAACACAATCCCACGAGACCGAAATTTTTCCAAAAACTGTTGAAGTTTCAGAAATCTGCCGAAGTGATTTATCTCTCCCTGAATCAGAAAGATTCTCCCATCCTTAGCATACTTTGCCTTGAAGATTTTTGATGAAGTCCTTGCTAACTCGAGTTGATTAGAAACCCAGCTTGCCTCCTCATCCAACAACTGAATAGTCGAATCCATTCTTCTTCCCTTCTCCTTGATCTCAAGCCCTTTTTTACGTTGAACCCAGATATTCTTTAGCTCAAATATCTTACGCTCCACCCTTCTGACATCTATATCAGACATAAGAATGTTCTATGACAAGTTTTAGATAAGAAAGGAGAGCATTCTCGTCTTCTTACATCATACACTCATGAGACTACAAAAGATTTCAGTTACAAGGGTGCCTTGGTCTTTTTCACACCAAACCTGCCTATAAATAAGGGATCCTAGATAGGGATGCAATTGGTCCAGGTTGGGCTTGGTTCAGGCTAGGTTGGGTTGACCCTCTACAATAATGCTTCAAGCCGTGCATCTAAACTCAAGCTCGAACTTGACCTGCGACCCGCCCAAACAACAGGCTTCAGGCCACAAGCTTGGTTCAGGCTTTGGGGAGGGTTTTTTTATTCTTTAAGTGGAGGGAGGGGAGGAAAACAGAAAGGCCCAGGGCTCAAGGTGCAAGCTGAGTTTTGGTTTGGCCTTTTGAAACCCAAGCTCAAGCTCACCCATCTGCATATCAGGCTCAAGATGGGCTGGGTTTCGGCCTAGAAAAGTTGGGCCGTGCCAGGCCACAGGAGAAATTTGTAAGCCTAGTCCTAGACATGATGAAAGGGGGATGTACAACTCAACCCAATATATCATAACTTTTCTTTCTCCCTCTTTTATACAACCTAAGTGTTGTCACTTCCCCCTACTCGTCTTTTCTCTCTCTTTGATGCCATCCCTCCTATTCCCTCTATGGTGACATCGGAATGGTCATTAAATTGGTTTAGGCGGAAATCATAACCACCTCATAGTTGACTCATTTTATAACATGGACAAGACCTTGTCCAGCTATCTATAGGCTGTTTGCTGATTCAAGCTGTATGAGTGAGAAAAGGGTTTAAATGGGAATGGGAGTAACACCTGCAACTATGAAGAGAATAACCAGCTACTTCATAAAATTCAGATATTTTACAGATTAAATGAAAAACCTTTTCATACAAACAAAAAAAAAAATAGCAAAGGCCATTATCAATTACCAATTGTTAGTTGATGGAACCTATACATTGCCTTTAAATGGCTTAGAGCTTCAATTTGAAAAAGAAAAAAAACAAAGCTTTTTACACATTTTGGTGAGCCAACCAACACATGGTTCACAAACTTATTAGCAGGTATCATTAACTTTTTAGTGATTTCTACAACCATTCTAACCTATTTGGATATAATAATACCACATTGTACTGGATGAGTGGATGTAATTAACCAAAAATGCACTGTATTAAAACATGGAAACTGATGGCTTTTATATATAAAGAATAACAACAATATGGATGCTAAGCTTTATATTATTTTCTTTAGATAAGTGTAAGTGTGAAGGCGGTGTTTTGATACCAGGTCTATGGTATCATCATACACGGACTTTACCAAATCACTGCAGAAGCACCTTCGCTAGACTTGATATTATGATGTTCCATGTCATGCACAACCACACGAACTTTCAGCTCATACTACACCCTAAAAATCTCTTATCACTATAATCTCTATCCAAGCGAACCAATCGTAGTGCACTTTCATTTCATCTGTGCATTCTGTGGGACAGGTCCAAACTGCCCGTGGTTTTGGATTTATAATGAGCAATTGTACTAAGAAAAAAGACTAATCTACTCCATATCTTCCAAAAAGTTTACAAAATTCAAAAAGGTTACTACTTGAAGCTCCTTAAGAATGGAAGCCCGATGCGTGAGTGCCTTCAATATTTCTAATCATCGCCTATTCATTATTGTCTTACCTTTGAATATACACCTGTTCCTTTACTTCCAAAACATCACTCCAAGGCAAAACGAATATCTCCCAAGCAATTGGGCTTAGACCCATAGCTCAGTTGGTTTGACACATTGCTAAGAAACTTTGAGGTCGGGATTCAAGTCTAGCTTACCCATTAAAAAAAAAACTCCCAAGCAATCTGTTTTCTCTTATCTACTCCATACTTCAACTTTGCACAAATACAAACAATATTTCAGGAAAGGTACAAAAGGTTCCCAACATCAATCAGAAGGCCTTTTAAAACACTTCTAGCAAAGCAACAATGGATCAAAAGGTGATTTACCGATCCATCAAAAGTTTTGCGTTGGAAAACACGTGATGGGCATTAACTATTTTCCTACTAATAAGGATCTGCAATGGAAATCTTGTTGGAAATAACTGTCCAGATTATAAACACACCTTGGATGGAATTGGGATATAGTTTAAATTATTGGAAAGTTTCGGTTGATACGTATCAGTATCGACCGAGACCAATACAGAACATTGATCCTGAACATTGAATGTATCGGGTATGAATCAAATGCATTGGCCGAAACCATATTGGCTTTTTCATTAACCGAAACATTCAATCGATTCGATATTTTAAACCTTGATTTGGACAACCTCAATTTGTATAACAGTGAAATCTGAATAATTTTTAATGAAAAAAAAAATAGCTAGAATAATTGAAACAAATAGAGAGAGAGATGTGAGATACAAATTATATCAAACTAATTAGTAAAGAGAGACAATTGAATTAAATATATAAAAAATGTGGTTAGAGGAGAAAGAATTTCTGAGTGTTTGTTTGTTGGATTAAAACATGGAGATGAGTGGAGTGAGAGTAGAGTGACCTTGACATGGTTCCAAGTGTTGGAAATGGTGAGGGGGCCACGATCCTTGATGACCTGATAGAGACCTAGGGCAAGAGATGATGCCTCTTGTTGAGGAACTTTTGGGTTTATCTTCCTCAGATTCTCAGCTCGTTTCTTTGAGAAATGTCTCACCAGTAATGTAAAAGCTCCACTTCCACCACCATTGATGCCGCGCAGAAACATCTCCCTCTCTCTCTCGCTCTCTCTCTCTCTCTCTCCTCTTTAATGGCGTTCTTCTTCTTCTTCTTCTGCAGAGTGAGAGCGAGAGAAGGGTTCTAAAACGAGAAAAGGAAGAACCAGGCCAAGGATCGGGGGAGATGGGCGGCCAATGGTTTCAAAACTCGGTTTGACGTTTCGTCTCGTCCACGTAGGCCGAGTTGTCTCGGACTAGGTAAACCTTTAAACTGGTTTATAATTATTTATTTATATATTTATAACAAAAATAATAATTATTTTTTTTTAAGAAAATAAGGTGATATTAGAAAATTTTCAGTGGTAAAATCATGTTTTATTTATATAATAAATATTTAAATACTAAAAATGATAATTATTTTAATCTAAAATCTACAAAATCACAGTTGACTCAGCTAAGTTATACTTACTTGGCTGAGATTTTCAAAATATTGTGCGAGACATCTCGTTTATCTTGCAAGATGGCGTGATGGCTGAGACATCATGTATATCCGTCTCGTTGCAATACAGAGATGATTCGTCTTGGTCTAAGACGAGATTTAGAACCATGGATGGGCCAGATGGGTCTTCTCTCATGGTATGATGAAAATAACCCTCTCATTTTTCTCTAATGAAGAAATTCACTACTCTTTACTGTTCGAATATTATTCGAATTTTTCAGATAAAACTTGGTTCAATAATCCGAAAAAATAATGTAAAATTTTTCAAGAAATTAATGACTTTTTGATGTTTTGTATTAAGAGATGTTTTTTCATTATAATTTTAGAATACATGTATAACTTGTGAGTAATTCATCAAGAACAACCAGTACCTGAATTTTAGTTCGATGAGTTCAGTCGTAAGATGATTATAGCACGTTGTAACGTGATTATAACATTGACTTCCAAATCATTTCATCTCGAAGAGTTCAAAACCATTTAAAATTATTTATTACTATTATTCATGTTTAAATCTTACTTCTATAAGTACATAAATCTTCAAAAGATTAATTATTTTTTATTGAAAAAAACACAAAATCCAGTTAGACATTTTATAAATTCAGCCGATATTTTCAAAATGTCACGTAATCTAAAATCTCTAGTCACATTTTTTAACTTTGGTCTTGGGTGAGTCGACATGGCATCGATGAAATAATCTTATTCCTCTGCTCGGTTGCATCTAAAACCATATCTTCTGTTAATTTTAGAGTGTTTATCTCCGCTGTCTTTAACCCTTTTCCGCACTCTTTTAGAATCTTCAACGTGCACATTTTACAAATTTATAAAATTTCAGAACAATAATTGGTTGAACGATGAATTTTACGAGAACCTCAAACAATGGAAAAGGGAGTGGTAGTAAACATTTGCTGGTTAGTTGGATGGCTTATAAATTCAATTTGAATCCATATAGGCCTAGGTTCTACTATTTCAGTGAACAAGGTCGGGAAAATAGGCGTAGAAAGCCATAACAAGCTTGAAATTCTATATTTTTTTGTTCAATTGCACCATTATCTAGTCTTGGATCAGGTTTCCCTGAAAGCTATAGATTCCAGCTTTCTGGTTGTTTTCGTTCTTGTTTTATTCGGCTTCGGTCATCTCTCAAGAAAATGACTGTGAAGTTACACAATCATGATAAATGTTGTTAATTGGGGTCTGAGATCTTCAATTCTTCTATGTTCTGTCTCTTCTTGCACATCTACTAGTTTCATTGTTCATAGAAACATTCTATCATATAAGCAAGAATTTGGCAGAGAACTCAAGCACACAAATTTACGAGTTTAAGAACATGGATCTTCCACAAACAAAGAAATTTAATTAGCTTTTGATACAGCTGAACATATGACATTTCTCCTAACAATAAAATATCACACACTAGGACAGGTTTCTGTTCACATTGTGAAAATGCAGTAAAAACAAGAGAAGGATAAGGAAAAATATGTTGCTTAGGTTCTTAAGTAGCCTTGCTAAGCTCATCCCCATTTTCATTATCTTTGTTGCCAATGATGGCCCCTTCTTCAGAATTGCCAACATCTTTAACTGCCAACATAACCATTAATGCAAGTAAAGGATAGCTCACGGTAGTCATGGACCAGTTCACAATAAGCTGTGATAATAAGGGGATCTTGTGTGTGTCAACTTGCCAGGCAACAGCACCTCCTGCACTCTGAACTCCCTTGTAGAAGCCAACATATCTGCAATGAAAATAACTAAGTTTTAGAAGTAATAATGGAATGAAGAAACTTGAACCCAACATCTTTCGAATAGATATCGATCACTAATAGTTCTCTAGGTGTAGATATAGTTTATCTTGGATGGGGAACCCACATGAGATGACACTCATTTATCGAGGCCTACAAACCTCAATAGCAGGAATCTTCTACAGTTCTACCTATTAGAGAAACTCCGACCTACATCTCTAAAATTTGGCTCCAGAATAGCATCTTCTCTGAATTTAGAGAAGATGCTCTCCTCCGAACCAAGTTGAATTCCAACCTCCCCCCTCCCTCTAAATCACTATTCATTCTCTAAATTGGGGATTGAAATTTTTTTTTTGAAAATAAGTAGGGAACATAAATTATATTTAAAATTTGTTTTATGAAAAGATGGACGTCAAAATGACATTTAAGGAAAAAAAAAAAAAAGTGGGGACAAAATGGATATTTAAAAGTAATGAATAGTGATTTAGAGATGGGATCTAAAATTTCTCAAGGTCTCTAAATTTAGAGCTGTGAATAGTGATTTAGAGGGGCTGTTAGAGATTTAGAAGCTAGGTTCAGATGTCTCTATCTCTAAATTTAGAGATTTAAAGACCGGTGGGAGTTTCTCTTATGCCACTCCCTTTATCATTCGAGTCATAAAACAGTTCAATTTCTAGTTATTGATGACATCCCCGATCTCAACTTAGAATTGCTTCCCAACACTTTCGATAGCTAATCATCAAACACATCAAGGTGTGGCTAAGTCAATTGAATTCAAGCTAGGCAATTTATGTGATTAAAATCCATTGCTAGGGTCCTTGGACTGAAAGATTCATCAAAACAAACAATAGCAAGAAACTCAAATACATCCACTAATGAGGTATCAAAAAAGTTCTAGGGGAATCAAACATATTTGTTGTTCACCTCACTTATAATTGAGATTATGACCAAGATTTGAAACTAATTGAAGAGAACGAACAAGAAACGATAATCAAGAAATCAACCATAGCACATGAATTTACATGAAAAACCAAAAATCAAGAAAAGAAAATAAAAACTATGAAGCCACACCAATTTAACTATGCCCAAAAGGCCAAAAGAAAATTAAAATCCTTCCTCTAGCAGAAAATGAAAACAAATATGCATAGAGATTCATGATTAACGTACTACCATCACAAAAATACAGAATTAGCCCACCGATGACACCACAAAATATAACACATAGTGATCTTTCTAAAATATTTAGATATGACACTATAGGCTGTAAAAATGTTAGTTTGTACTTATGTGAAATAGTCATTGAAAAAAAAAAAAACACGGGAAAAGGCAATTTTACCTGCTAAGGATCTCAGAATCGTCGGCCAAGGCACCAATCACCCAATAAACCAAGCTCTGAAACATGGCATCCAACAACCCATAACTAAAATACAACACAAACGGTCCTGCAAAACTTTTTCCCGAGTTCTTGAAATCCAGCTTAGGCAACTTATTCAATTCATTCTCTTTCAATTCCGCATAAGTGTAGGTCAACTGGTTAGCAAGCCCACCAGCCCAAATTGCAGTTCCAAGAAGCGCGACAACTCCAATTCCAACGTACCCTCTCATCCTCCTACTCTTAAAACTAAAATCCAAAACATACCCAATCCCAATTGAACCCAACATCTGTGCTCCCCAATAAAACACATTGTTCAAACCTCTAGTCCTCAAATTAAACAAAGCCCCATTAACATTATTAAACTGATAACTATAGAAAAAATTACTAGACCAAGCGGCGGGAACAATTAAAAGCATCTTCCAATTGAGAAACAATTTAAGAATCGCCATCCCTTCAATTGAAACATTGGAGTACTTAATATGAGTACATTTGCTTCCGTCATCACGAATTACACGACTAGGAGGCAATATACCAAGAGATAGAAGCGCACCCGCGAACATGAAGCACATAAAAGCAATATAAGTTCCATCATTAACAGAAACAGCTTCAACTCTATGGTAATTGAGAATAAAAGGAATTAAACCACCAATAACACCACCCATATTGAAAATACTCCAAAAGAGAGAAATATATGTTCCTTTTCTTGCTGGGGGAGGATAAGAGGTCATGATGGCACCTTGACAAGCCCATAGAAGGCCTGCGCCAACACCCAGGAGAGCACCCGCGACGATAGCGAAGGCTTGGTGTTTGTAATGGTTGTAATAGAGGAATGCCCCAGCGTAGAGGACGTAAGTCTTGCAGCCGAAGAAAAGAGTGAGACGAGGGCCAAGAATGTTGTAGATGCCACCACCTAGAATTCCGAAGACGGCGAAGGTGGTGTAGAGAGCGGTGTTGGCGTTGTTTGCGGCTTTAGGATTCACTTGACCACCACCACCCATGCCAGAGAGGGCATTGAACATGCCTGGGCAGCAAAAGCAGACTAGACCAATCATGGTTACTTGGACTCGTGGTGAGTTGAAGCGGAATAGGGATTGTTTTGGGATTTGGGATGATGATTCTTCATCTCCTCCTCCTCCAAACCCCATGAGTGCTTGATTTGATTCTTCTGTGTGAGAGAGGTTTGTTTGTTTGGTTTTTCTGGTTCGAGGAATTAAGGTTAGGCACGGCGTTTTATATGGTACAAGTCAGCAATTCAGCATTGATATCTGGGAATGGGTGTTCTTGTACACCTCGGGCCTACGATAGGATTTATGCACGCGCAAAGTTAAAAAGTGTGGACCGGATTAAGCGTGGACTTGGATGGGGTGATTGATTGATTTAGATTTTGAAGAATACCCCTTAATGTTCTGGTCAATATTAGAGATATCCTTGTGTGTTTTTAAACTGATAACATGCCCTAATTGACATTTATTTTGACTGTTTTTAATTAATTATTTATAGAGATAATATAAAATGACCTAAATGCCCTTATGATCTTTTGCAGGAAATTTCTTAAAATTTTTTCCTGAACCGAGGTATTTGAGCCTCTTAGAGAACTTAACTAATCCCCGAGTCATGTGTAATCCCCGAGTCCCACATGCACCAGGTAATTTTTGGGAAAATTTCCCTAAGGGTGACTCTTAAGGGAGATTCTAACTCAATACCTTCGATTCGTAAGGTGTGATCATCTTTAAATTGTTAATATTTGGGGTAAATGTCACACCCTTGCCAATGTGTTATTGGATGGACATGTGACTTTAGACGTGTGTGCGGCACGTGAGTTTGAGGCACGTGGTAGTAGGGTAGTATGGCATAGGGGGGATGAAACTTAATCCCACATCAATTGCGAATCGTTTGGGATCCTGATCTATAAGTGAGACTTGGACCTTACATTGTATCAACGCTTTCTACTTGTGAGATAGGTGGAGCCACAAAAAAAGATGATATTGTGGACAAGGCCAATGCGTTGCGTAACCCTAACACAACTCCTTTTCCTTGTAAGGAGAAGAACAAAGCTGTGAGCGGATTTTGGCCCGCAAATATGTGGGTCCCGACTGTCATAGTAAATTATGTTTAACTCATTCAACCTTGTCTTCGATGAGTTGTAAAAAATCCTTGATTTTTTACCAAAAATCTTATCTTGATATGGAGATTTGAAGGATGAATAAGATAAAATCATAAGGTGAAGGTGATCCTAAATTTTTTAACTTCAAGATGCTAATCTCTTGAGTAAATTTATTCAATTTCATCTTTAATGTCTTGTGAAAACTTTTGATTTAATAGGTCGTAAAAATCCTACCATCATCTTATTGATAGAATCTTGAAGGTTAAAAAAAATAAAATCTAAAATATAGAATATGAGCGATAAAACTTTATAATAAGGTTGAAGAGGACTTTGATTATGTAAGTCCACGAACGTAAAGTGGTACCTCGTCACTTGGAGAATATAGGAAAGTATCTCTAATATTTACTAAAATGTGGAGGCGCATATCTAAATCACCCTAACTGATTTGGGGACACATGTGAAAGGAGGGGAGATGTGTAAAATCGTTACTTAGGGAAAAAGTAATTAAAATTGAGTTCGACTAGTCTTACTAAGTCTCATCCACCATCAAAAAGACCTCAAGATTTATAAAAAAAGCACTTGAAATTTGTAACAAATCTTGAGGTCTTTTTGAAGATAGATAAGACTTAGTAAGGCCTTTTTCGTCACTATTTTAGTAAGTTGAGGATTTCTCATTTAAATTTATATAGGGTTGTAGACTTAAAAAAAAAGGAGTTTCCATGTAAAAGGAAATATAATAAAAATACTTCTAATGATATATATATTGTGAAAGATAACAGATTCCGAAGATTCTTCATTAATCAAATCTTAATATGTTTATTGTTTATTCTTTATATATACAAATCGATTTGACCAAATTGAATCTTGATAAGTTTTCAATATGGTCATTAGTTTATCTCTTTAAACAATGGTTATGGCTTGAATCTCTACATCCAAATGCATGCCAAGTGCCAGTATTTGAGACCTATCTATTGAAAAGCCTATGCAATAAGAAATAACATAATCGATGTCATCATCATTTTTTAATTTCGGAGTTAAATAGGACCTTAGTAAGGATTTAGGATACTGCAAAGACGAAAAACTTATTAAGAATGACAAATGAATAATAAACGAAAATTGTTACTTTTGTAATTTAGGTTCAAATATACCTAATGATATAAAATGATGGAGATATTATCCATAGAATTAATGATGGGTTGATAAAATAGAGGAACACTTCTAGGATGTTATACGATCAATACATACAAATTATATTAAATAAGTGGTTCACAAGTTACTAAATAAGATCAATTATGCTTTATGAAGTTAAATGTTGAACTATAGGCATATCCAAAGAAATTTAGGAATAACTCTAATATGAGTTTTAAAAAAAAGCTGCTTCAAATGGTTTGAACATGCGGAAAAATGAGTAACAATAATGCCAAAGAGAAAGAGAGTTTGGAGTAAGTCGAAACTTAAATGCAAATTACAAAAGAACAAATAAAATATTGAAATAAAAATGACATAGATACAAATATAAAAACAAAAACCTCAATCTTCATCAACATGACCATTGGGATGTTAGGGATTCTCAAGAAAATTGTATCCCTAGGAAATCTGTAATTTTTCCTCAAGTCATAATAGTCTTGTTGATGGAGAGAGTCTCAATTGTGGGTTGAGACTAGAAAAGTCGGTAAGAAAAAGAAAGAACTGAAAATAATTTAATGGAATATATAATTTATGATAGAAAATTAAACACTAATAATAATCTAACATTTTTTTTTTCTTTAGATGCCCCTGACATATTTGTTACAGAATCATAAATCTTTTCTTGTGTATTCCAAAGCAAAGGATTTACGATTTTATGATGGGGGCATTTGAAAAAATAGCGTCAAATTATCACGATTCAAAGTAAAAATGACAAAATATAATTCACCTTTACAATCTCAATAATTAGTATAAGCCATATACCATAATAGTAATCCAACAAATTTGTAAATAAGTCAACTAAGTAGTTATCCAAATAATTTAGGTATCGTAGGCTTTAGTGCCATGTGCCAATCAAAGGACATGGACTTATTTCAACTTATCTCTCCTTATAATTAATACCATAATGTCCAATTGAGAAAACAATATGCTTTATTCAATTTTCTATACTAGCTTAGACTATATAAGTGGAGCCTCATTGTTAGGAGTCGCATTCAACCCATCGGCCTGCAGCCGGCCCCAATGTTCCTATTTTGTTACCTTATGGGTGTCACTAAAAAGCTGATTTAGACGAATCCCTCCTTGTTTTATTGAATATTTGAGATAGTCTTATGTTTTCCAATCAACCCCTCTTAAAAAATTCTAATTTTTCACCTAAAAAACAATAGAAAAATGAGGGTGTTTAAGTCATTTTACATTGGTCTTCTAAAATAGAATGAGGTCAAGGGGCATATTTAATCAGTTTGAAAATATAGGGAGATCGAAAATATTCATCCAATTTTTTTTTTTTTTTTTTTTTTTAAATTGAATGAATGAGAAAGATGTGATAGGCCTCTGCAATTACACGCTCATTCTAAAAAAAAATTATCGTCCGTTGTTTTCGTTATCACGGTTGGATTTGGATGTCTCCCCTTGGTTTACATCGAAGCTTGTGTAATAGCGGCCACAACAAAACAAAAGGATAAAGCTTTAGCGTATAGGACAAAAATTATTTGACCCGTAAGTTAAGATGATAAGCCCATTGATGGTGATATGTTGACACTCGAGATGGACGTTACATCCAAAATTAAAAGCTAATGATTTACGGATTTGAAAATTTTCACTTGATCTGTACTCGGATGACGTGTCAAGGGCAGAAGACCGTTGATCTTTTTCTTCAGTATCCCGAAGAACTACATCTATGGTTTTGTATTCTTAACACGTCATCTGAGTACAAGATCGAGTGAAAGATTGTGTTTGACGTTTTAGCAAGATTCTCCGAGAAAAATTTTGCAAGCAATTATTCAAAAAATGAATTTGACATACCCCTCCAAGTTTTGGTGAATTATTGAGATACCCTTGTGTTTTATGATATTTTCATTAGCCAATTGGAAAAGACCAAGGTCAAGTACTCATGTCGTCATTTTTACAAAAGAGGGTGGTATGTAGAGTAATTTGTTTTAGACTACGATGATTTTATCCAATTCTTTGCCGCTCCTCTGCAAATCTCGCGCCATTCGGATTCCCTTTCAGTTAACACCAGTGAAGTCTGAGATAATGCTTTCAGCTTCACTGTTTTGCAACTCCATCAACATCATCTCTACTTCTCCCACTCGATTCAAACTCAAAACCCTAGCGATTCTCAAACCGTCTCACACAAATTCAATCGAATTTTCTCAGAAATCATCTCTTCTTTACGATTCTCTTCGAGTCCTGGAATGGGACAGAGTCTGCGATTCCGTTGCGTCCTTCTCCACCACCTCTTTGGGCCGAGAAGCAACCAAGGTCTCTCTCTCTCTCTCTCTATATATATATATATATATATATATGCGATTTGATTTTAGAGTTTTAAATTGTAAATTTGATTTCGTCTCCCAGGCACAACTATGGTCACTGAATCAGAGTTACGAAGATAGCAAGAATCTTTTAACTGAAACAAACGCAGCTGTGGAGATTCTCAAGTATGGTGGTTGTGGATTGGATTTCAGCGGCATTGATGTTGCTCTGGTAAGGTTGTTGTGTCTTAAATTCATGATTGTTGATGATTTTAAAGTTTCCAATAGTAATGCAATTCTGCTATTTTCGAATAAAGTAATGTAGCATGGTAACTCTCATTTGTTGATTGAAAAGTTCATCTTTTTTGTGTGTGGTAAAATTCAGATATTTATGCACTGAAATGCTCAAAATGAAATTTGCCTTTTATTCCACACAAAAAAAAAAAGAAAAGAAAAGGAAAACATATTTCATGTTATTTTTGGTCTTGTTAGACTTCGGAATCCCGGATTTAGTGGTAGGGGAACGCGGAATGTGTGGATATTATGCTAATTCGCTTCAGCTCAAAATCGTAGCATATGTTCAAGTTGTAAGCATTTTTTCTATAATTCATTCTATTTGCTCACATATCTAAATAACAATTTCAACAAACATTACACGAAATAAAACGTTCAATCTAATTTAAGAATGAATACAAGATCAATTTTAGGATTGATTGCCACTAACTAACATATAACCAATATTAATAAGGTATATCGTTACATACTTGGAATGGTAGCCATCTCCATTAATCCAATATAGAAAACCCAAACACAACGATCCCCTTGGTGATATATCTTTTAATCTCTAGACTCACCTTCTCCTCCTTGATCTACCTTCTATGGATTGATTGCTTTCTTGATGGAATTTGGATACTCAATTGTCTCACTTCTCTATGCCAATTTTCGAGAATAAGCTCTTCTAGAGTTCTAGAGAATGCTCTTGATTTTTTTGATTGAAAATTTGTACCTAATAGGGGGCCGATCCATACTTTATATAGATAGGAGTAGAGGGCCTAGATCCTATCTAGATTAGAATTTAACCATCAGAGGATTCTTATCCTTTCCAAAATAGAGGTTTCCCAAATCAATTGAAACTCTCAATAGAACCTTCTAGTTATTGACATTGCTTCTTTAACAAGAAAACCTAATTAGTGAAAATGTTAAAACGTGGGTCATAGGTTTAATGGGCCACCTAACGGACAATAGGCCCAACACTAGTTCTTGAAAAAAATGAATAATTTGTTGCTTCACTTTGATTCCTAGAAAGTTTTGGTGACTCCTGATTCTTATTGCTGAATGCCTTATTGAAGTGCACCCAAGTTACAAATCAAATCTATATCAAGTGTTTTTAAGATCTTATGTCATTGGCCACTGGAATACTTTTTATTTTTTGGAGTGAGGGTTACACCTTTCACCTATAATGAATTTATATAAATGGATAACTCATAATATTACTCGTGCGCATAATTGTGGACAACTCTACATTTTGTCATCGTTGAAGGTGAAATCTGCTATCCAACATGCTACGAGGGGTATGCCAATAGATGGGAACGAAGCTCTGGCTGTTGCCTCCCTTCTACAATTTTCTGAAGCCTTGCAATATAATATGAAAGTTGCATTCAAGGAAGACACAAATTGGTACAACCGCTTCATGCCTCTTACAGAAATGGTAGTTGTTTCATTAGGCTTCTAATAAGCACTAATATTTTGTTATTGCACCCCATCTATATACTTTAATGGCTTTGCTTATTTATAACTTGCAGATAATGAAATTGGTTGTAAATCAATCATTGTTGAAGTCCATACAACAAGTTGTAGATGAGGATGGCTCTGTCAAAGACTCTGTGGTGTGTTCTTCATATCAATGTTGAGAATTAATCTTCTTGGAACTATACCCCCATCTAATACTTTTCGGAAAAAAAAAAAACGTTATTGGAGCTATACTCAGAAAAAATTCAATTTCCTTTTTCACGGGTTCTTTTAAGAAATCTCCATCTTCCCCCAACACAAATTTGTTTTTCTTGTTTCTTACATCTTTAATTTTGCGTTGCGATAGCACTACTTGGTTTGAGTGGTTATGTTTGTAATCCAATTTATTTATTCATTTACTTTGAATTGTAATCTATGAACATCTTTTTTGTCTTTTCCCTTGTCTTAGAGTTCGGACCTAAAGCGGGCTCGTGATCATGTGCGAATGCTTGAGAGGAAGGTAAATTTCGGTTTCCAGTTCGACTTCATAAATGTAGTTGGTTGGATGTTTGCCAATTGTTTTCATGGAAAGGGTCCATGCCCTCATTTTTTCTGTAAAAGATTAAGAGCTACATAACAAGGATACTCTGTTATTTATAAAAATTCTAAGAGTATTCTTTGTGGTCACATGTAAACTCACGCCAACACACTTTCTCAATCAAATCTCAAATAAACTTTGTAAGGGTTGGGATCCATTGACTTATAAAAAAAATGAAATCCTGACCATTAAATATGAAATCCAATGGTCGATAAAAACTCACTGATTGAGGTTAAAGTACTTCCATGTCAGCATTTATGCTAATTGTTGAATTTCATGATTTAATGGTCGGGATTTCTTGTTATTTTATGAGTCGGTTTTGTTGAGCCAACCAATCCCAAACTTTTTTTTATATGATTCATTGTATATCAACTCATCTGAATACATTTTTTCTACTTTGTAAGCTTAAAAAAGTAATTACCCAAACACATGGAATCACCAATATAGATGAGTTGATGCATTGGTTTGTTGGGTTCAGTGTGTTTGATACTTATTGTTAGTGTTGGACACCTACACATGTAATGTCTTTGTTATTTAGGTATGCATATGTAAAATAAACTGAAGTATTTTAAAATAATATATATATATATATATATATCTGAACATTTGGAGCAACTTGTACGCTAGTGTTGGTGCATATGATCAGTGTATCTAACTTATTATTGGTACTGGTCACCGACTCATAAATCTGTGAAGAGCCAAGTCTTTTGTTATTGAAAGTGTGTTCATATCCACTTTCACTACCTCAATCCATGTTTTTTGGGGTGTTCCGCTTGTTCTTTTAGAACCTTCAACTTGCATATTCATTCTAATTGGGGTTTTAATTGGCATTTGTTGAGCATGTCCAAACCATCTCAATCGCCATTTTCTTAGTTTATTGCTTTTTGGAGCCACTCCTACATTTTATCAAATTGCTGAATAGACTTAACCAAAAAAAAAAAAAAAACAAATGATTGATTTACATACTTGCTGTATGGGCTTCAATTAAAAGGAATTGGTTTGTTATACTTATTGTTCATGCTCTTCAGAAGTTGTAGATAATGGAATTGGTTATAAGATGACAGCTCCATAAAGCATAGTCGGTCTTACTGTTGTCTTATAAAATTTCCTTTAAATTCGATACGTTTATGCACAATCCCATAGTACTCTAGAAACATATCTCCACTTTAGCCATCTAGTTGTGATTCTACAGCCAACATTTTCCCCAATCTCTGAATCATTGACCCTAGATAATCAAAATGACCACAGGATATTCCTAAACCACCAATTTTACTGGACATTCATCGTATGGGTGTTAATACTGAAGTTACACTTGACATATTTGGTCCTGGTTCTATGTATTCTATAGCTCTTGCACTTCAACAAATCTCTTTATAATCCTAGTTTTGCGTTGACTCTTTTATAGAATTTTCATATAAGCCATTTCACTTTCATCAAGCAAGCATTGTTATAACCACCCTTCACACAACATAGAATACTGACTCCGCATAAGTGAGCATCCTCCTCATCTACACACACAAGCAAACACACAAGATTTTCATGGGGTCAAACCAGTTGCCATAAGGTGTATTGTTTGCTCATTGAGGCTGGCTAATCAGTCAGACTATCTTCTTTATTAACTTGTTGAAGACTTTGGATTGATGGGATTCATCCGAGTACTTTTAGTATGAATTCAATGCTTTTATGTTGATAGAGAGCAGTTAGAGAGTTAGATGATTAAGTCAGGTAGCCATTTTCATCATTCATTATTGTTTATAAGTTTAGTTGGTTTTAATTTGGCTCCCTATCTTACAAATACAACCACAACCAGTTCTTGACATGATTTCAATTATGCATTTCTTAACAAGCCCTTGCTATTATTGTTTGGTTTCTTACATCCTGGTTGTGTAGAAACTCAATGAACCTGCTTGTCAACTTGATCTTGCAATAGCAAATATGTGACCATGCACTATAATGTTGCTGTCAATGTTAGGAAAATCTTTCTCATGTTATACTTCTTTTCATAACTCTTTATTTACTCATTACTGATTGATATCTTTTCTTCTTCAGTTATATCAGCTTATGGATAGCTTAATTAGGAATGAATTGAACGAAACATCTTCACTGGTAAGTGGCCATTGATCGCAAATATAGTTCTAATGCATATTCATGGTTGGAGTCTCTAGTTGTTTTCTATTGTCGTCACAGAAAGTCAGTAATATCGATGGAAGATTGTGTATTAGATCTGAGTTTGATCAACTTACTACTTTGAAGGGGCTATTGTTGTCCAGGTATGATGAACAATATGTAGTTACATTTTTGTAAAAATCTAAAATACTTATTACCATTAAACTTGAAATTATTCAAATATAAAATATTACTTTCTTGCTTGGGAATTAAAACTTGGATTTTGAGTATGTGGATTTGAAACTTGAAAATGCGTTGGCTATCCTAATTTCTTTATTTTCAATATTAACTTATACATATATGTATATTATATTATTTATTTAAAAGTTCTATAAATATGAGGCTTACACTTTGCAGCACTGGTTAGCCTCACACTTGCTTCATGCCTTAGCTTTTGAAAGCATTGGTTATACCTTCTTAAATTAAGGCTCCATTGGATGTTTGTACGTCTATTACATCGATTATATACTTGTATGAGACTAGTGTGGATCGAACCAACCACAAAAAGGGATCCAAATAACATCCCTAAAAATGAGGAAATATTGTGCTTTTTGTGCAATTCTAATTTAGGTCGACAACCACAAGTAGGTCCCATTCACAAATCTTAAAAGGGAGGTTTTAGTAGATTGCATAGCTCAAAAGTTGGTCCCATTACAGCTTAAAATTAGGAATTCATTGATGATCAATTATAGCTTATTGGCTCCCTTGTTTGGTCAACCGTAATTTAGGGATTAGAAGTTTATTTATCATGAATTTATATTGTATTGTTAGGAAAAAAGTGTCTAAAAGGTAGAATTTTATTATTAGTAGGTGCCTATTCAGCAAGTCTAATATTTTGGAGTTCAATGTTTTGATAAGTTTTTGTTTTCTAATGAGAAACTCTTGAAGTGTAAGGATAGTAAAGGTTCAACAAGTCCTATATGTATGATGCGATTGCTTCACATTCGAATGTTATGGAATGTGAAACCCTTTCCTAACTAACATAGTGAGATTTGAGCCTTACCACGGGTCGTTTTGCTCTAAACGGATTACCACATCAGAAATCCAACACCACAGTTTCATTGTGAAACTCAGATCCAAAAAAAAAAAATCAATTTTTTTTTCTTCTTTTGAACTAGATCCAAGGTTTTGAAAATGGACAGCTACCAAACTTGGACATAATGCCCAAACTTAAAATAAAATTCTATGATGAAAAAATAACTTTTTTTAATTTTCAAAAGTCATAGAATTTCATCCTTTACAACCTTGAAGCATCGCATCATGTTTGATGTCAAGAGGTGAGCCCAAGGACCTTTAGTAAGGGTGAAATCCTTACCAAGTTAGTAAGGCTATGGGGACTCTTATGGAATTGATTGTATGAAGAATTTGTTTTGATCTTTGCAAGCATCCTTTAGAGATGAGACTCCTCTCTCTTTGGTTCTGGGACTCCACATACTCTACTCTCATCCCTCTTTATTTTCTCTACTAAATCCAACTATAAAATAGTAAAATACTAAAACCCAAATTCATACTCTCTTTGTGCCCCTCCAAACATCTCCATAATTTTAATCTTCTCTTACGTAGTTTAAAAGTTACCCCACCACAAACCTTAACCGTATACCCTTTTTTTCATGCCCATAAAACCTAAAATCCAGCACCCTAGACCATTTTAATCGACCCAATTTGGATCCTTAAGAATTTGTCGAACTCTCCATAAATTGTTGAGTCGCCTTAGTTTAGTATCAAAGTTAGTAGTTACCGAAGTTTCTTTTAATTTTGTATGATTGCAAGGGTTGTTACATCTTATTTTGGTTATCAGTGGTTGATATACATCTATGCTACCTAACAAAGAGATAGACAGGTGTTGGTTTTCAACAGTGTAATTGTTATACTTGACCCAAACATACCCAATACACCAACACATCTGTACAATTTATTTTGTGTATGGAGAGACATTATTGTAATAGATTAGTTCATGTTAAGTATACAGTATAAAGGATATATTTAGATGTGATGGTATTTATTAAAATCATATAAAAATATATACAAAAGTTGAAAAAGAAAGAAAGGAAAATGAGCGAAAATTTAAGATATGTTCAGTCAAGTGTTGTATCAACATGTATTTGACATACGGGTGGGACACGGTGTTTGACACGAAAAATTGTTAGGAAATTGAGTTTCCTTGTTAAACCGATTTTATAATAATTGTTTCAGTCAACCTTTTTTTGTCTGGTGAGGGAGGACTGAACGTATGACCTAAAAATGTGTTTCTTGTGCAATCTATGAGAGATTTTGGAGAACCTTTATGAACATAGAAATATCAATATAACATACATGAAAGACTTTTCACATAATACAAGAAAGGAGAAAATAGTACCCAACTAAGAAGCAATCTAGAGAACTACTCGCCATGAAGTCTTTCCTTGAAGTTACCTCACCGAATTGTTTGGTCAGTTGATGGATAATGGTACCTAGATTTGTGTGAATTACTCTTTGGCTGCTTTCTCAGTTAATGTGCTATGGAAGTGGTCATAAACCCAATCCTGCATTCATACTTCAGATTATTTTCTTTAGCTATCTGATTGAACCTGGAAGTTATGACAACTAAATGGAATGATTTTCCAAATATCTTCTACAAATTGGAAATCCATCAGATTCATGACATAAAATTTGGATGGTTCAATGAAATTTTCCAATTATTATTGTGATAAACTCTTCATTTAAGTGTCACCAAACTTCAAAATAATCCTGTTCATGATATGTAGTATTTCATTTTAGTGGTTCAGGTGCAGGAAGTATGGTGGAGCCACTTTCTGCTGTTTCATTAAATGATGATTTGCAACAAGCGAGGGCTTTAGTAGTGAAGGCCGAGGAAGATGTGCTTTTGAGGTTAACAGAGAAGGTTTGCTAGGCTTTATGTAGTTATATGCCTTTTCATCTTCTAATCCTAAATTTCTCCTCTGATTTCATTTTGTACTTCGTTTACAGATGCGAATGGACCTTGATGATATTCATAATTCATTGAATATTATTATTCAACTAGATGTGGTGAGTCTCTTCCACTAAATTCACGTCATTCCGGATGTTATCTTTGTTTTTTCGTGTCGAAAATTTCTATCATATGGAGTAAAATAAGAAATTTTACTAATCCATTGTACTTGTTTTATTTCGATGGTCATCTTGACCATCACTTTCTTAATTAAAATTCTTTTTATTTCTTATCATATTCCCTAGGAGGTTTGGTGAAGTCCAAACTTTGATTTCAACTATTATAATTCATGATTCCAACTTTGCATTTTGATTTACTATTCAACTTAAATCACACATGATCAAAAACATAGATGACTTGCACAACTTAGGGAGAAAAATTGAATGGTACTGCCTTTAATGAATGTTAATGGTTTGAAGTTAGTTTCATGGTCGAAGGGAGGACAGATGGAATTGTAAAAGACATAGTGAGGATGGCTTTGTATCCTTTTTTATGATTAGTATAATAACTCTATATAGTTAATAATTACTTAGGCATGAAAATTTATTAAAAGATTTGGGCCTTCTGTGGAATCATACAATATTATCTCTCGTCATATCTTTAAAATATATATTTTAAGAATATTTGTGGCTTCATTATCACTAGCAATGCCTTACCTGACTGCTGCATCATCATCATCTTGGTATATCTGCTTACTTTCTTAAAATTTTTTTTTTTTTTTTTTAATGTTTCTCAATCTCTTCAATGTTATGATCCAGTTCAATCTTCATTTCATGAGGTCAAAATACTTGCAGGCTTCTGTAAATTTACTGAAGGCATTGCCGCTGATTGTAGGTCGTTGCTCGAGCAAAATATAGTCTTTCATTCGGAGGTACATGCCCTGATTTATTTTTCCCACAAGACAAAGATGGGTACTTCATTTCTGAGTCCCAATCAGAAAACAAGAGTTTTAAGGCTGATTCATCACACCCTACTCAGAGGGAATGGACATTGTATTTGCCAAAAGCTTATCATCCTCTGTTACTTCAGCAGCATCGACACAATTTGCAAAAGGCAAAAAAGGATGTCAAGAATGCTATTGCGGTAAGTTTTGTTTGGCAATCAGGTCCATTAACTGCTAACTTTTTTTTAACCTCTGTTTGTTTTTAATTATTCTTTGGACTATCTGATGTTTAATCATCTGCAAGTTGAGCTTATGACAATATGAAAAACACTTTCCTTACTTGGTAAGATTTTAACTCTTACTAAAGGTCTTTGAGTTTAAATGGATTACCACATTGGCAATCCAACACCACAGCCCTGAAAAGACTCAGATCCAAAAGAAAAAAAAAAATCAAAAAACAATTTTTTGGGGGGGCTTGATCCAAGGTTTTTTTTAAAATGGACGGCTACCGAACTTCCATGGAACTCCTAAATTTAAAATTAAAATTCAACGGTGAAAAATAACATTTTTTTTTTTTAAATTTTATTTTTCAAAGTTCATAGAGTTTAGTCCTCTACAACCCCGTGGCATCAAATCATGTTTTTGAATGCCACAAGGTGAGCTCAACAACCCTTAGTAAGAGTCGAAATCTTACTAAGTAAGGCTAGTCGGACTCTGACAATAGTGGTTGTGTGGCTTTCTTCTGCTAATGTTTGAGGATAAACAATGACATCATTTTTCCTACTACATTATGTTAACATAAGGTTTGTGGCTATGATAATTATTTTCTTGCAATCTCTTATTCTTGTTGCATATTAGCTCAATGGCTTTATATCCAGGAAATCAGAAGGAGAAAATTTCATGGGGAGAACATGGGAATGAAAGAAAATCCAGATGTACATCTTAAGTCCTTGCAAATGCAGGTAGCTGTCAAACGTAATGGATGGCTAATTACCCGCTCCTCTTGGCCCACTTTTGGTGGCTTCTGAGGAGTCCATCTCAGATATATTTTTTAATAAATTGTATTCTCAGTGAAAATTTTGTTCTAATTTCAGGTTTCAAAACTGGAAGAAGATCATCCTATTCCAGTAGATTTTTTTGTTTGTACAAAAACCAGAGTTCTTGTTATAACTGGCCCCAACACTGGTGGTAAAACCATTTGCCTAAAGACAGTTGGTCTAGCTGCAATGATGGCAAAATCAGGTTGACTTAAATACTTTTAGACTCAACTTGTGCTGCTCATATTTATCTGTACAGTTTTGAATGCAGAAGTTGACTTGCAGTCCTACTCATAGCTCTCAGAGCTCAAACCATCATCTATAAAACTTGAACACACCAAAATTTCCTCTGTGAAACTGTTCACAACCTCTCGTGTTTTTTTTGCTAGGATTATCCAGATTTTGTCTCCCAAATATTGAAGTTGAGCAATTTCGAGCAGATATCCTTTCATTTTGTGTTTAGGTAGAGTGGGAGACCAATCATGCGGCAGATGTTTTGGCTAGTTTTTGTCCCAATGTTTACAAAATGCTTTTTTTTTTTTCCTTTTGAATTTCCCTAGTAATATATCCAATATTTACTATGGAAGATGCTAGTCGGTATATACATGCTAGATTGAAAATCATTTTTGGTGATTTAATATAGCTGGCTGGGGTACGCCTAGCCCAAATTTTTTCTAAATTTCTTTTTGCATGGTCCCATGGGTTAAATTAGGAAGATGTTTGAACTGAAAATGCAACTAAGACACGATATTATTCATTTTTTTGTACTATCAAGGACCTAATCCTGTTACATAACATTTCTCATTTTTTCATGTTGCAGGCATTTATGTCTTATCTTCTGAACCTGTTCGAATCCCCTGGTTTGATTCCATTTTTGCTGATATTGGTGACGAACAGTCCTTGTCTCAATCTTTATCTACCTTCTCTGGCCACTTGAGGCGGATTAGTGTAAGTTGCTTGGGTTTCTGTTGTTATTATCAAGTGGAATGGCCATATCTAGATCTATCTCTCACCATGCATTTTTCAGTGTGATATTATTGAAAAGCTAAGAAGCATGTTTCAATAGTGAAAATTCAGTTTCATAAAATTAAGGATTTCTTTTTTTCATCCAAGAATTGTAACTGTAACACTTATTTGGTTGATGAGTGCAACTAATTATTATTGTGATGTTTCACAGGCGATCCAAGCACAATCGACAACTAAGTCATTGGTTCTTCTAGATGAAGTAAGCCATCTATTTGTAACCATCCCTTTGTTTGCACACACTTATGTTTGGAATGATGTCAATTGTCACATGTCATTGTTCAGTTGATTGACGTTCTTCACCACTAACCATGGGATCATGGGTTCAATCCTAGTGTAACAACTGAAAAAAGAAAGAAATGGTTGGATAGATATATTAGGTACTGTACGATATGTATACTTCGTATATATTTGAAAGAGAGTCTAACTGGTAAATTTTCTTGTGTTTTATATAGGTTGGTGCTGGAACAAATCCACTTGAAGGAGCTGCACTGGGGATGTCACTTCTAGAATCTTTTGCTGAAGCTGGTGCTTTGTTCACAATAGCAACAACCCATCATGGAGAACTCAAAACTCTCAAGTATAGGTAAAAGTTAACATTTAGATGCTAAAAATGAGATGACCGTGTTAAAGTGACGTCGTTGGATAACATCATAGTGTCTATTAAAGGGTATCTGTTTGATTGGTGTAAAGCTTTTGATGAATTCAAAGGAATTTTCTTCGAGGACTTTATCGGGATATGGGATTAAATCTGTAGATTGTCATAGTGAAGTCTGGGTCTTCTTGTTTTTCTTGTTCGTGTTTTTGGTCTCTTGTTTTGTCCCTTATAACACTAAATTTTGGAATGTATTATAAATTATTTAGAACATGGATTCTTGAAGTTAGGTGGCTCATTTTGTAAGACTTAGCAGCAGCTAGTAAGAGGAATGCTGGAAGAAAACCTGATAGTGTTCTTAATGCATTTAAAAGTTTTTCCATATATATCCCTTATCCTTCCATCGTAGGTAAATAATTTTACCTTGATCTTGAGCTTATTATGTTTTCACAGGTTATCATGACACTGTCTTCCATGCTCTAGGTGCTTAAAACGTCATGACTATTGCAAAAATTCTATGGGAAAAAAAATATAATTTGCAAAATCTTGAGACTATGTTTCTTGCACAACTGAGCTATTCATGTGCTTTGAGTAATGGATGCATATGCATGTGTATTATTGGTCAATTGTGAAGGGGAGATCAAAGGTTTAATTCTGCCCATTTCTGTGATTCACTGCGCATACTCTTGTGTTTAACTATAATCTACCCATATTCATAGTAGTTGATCTTTGAGTGATTTAAACTTTACAGGTTCTGTAGCATCCTCAGTTTACCTTAACTTCTTAGGTTCCTGCTTCTGATTTTCTTTTCTTTTTATAGTAACAATGCCTTCGAGAATGCGTGCATGGAGTTTGACGAAGTAAATTTGAAGCCAACTTATAAGATACTATGGGGGATACCAGGTTTTTTCCTCTACTTCATGTATGAGTTTTAGGTTATATTTGTTTGTCCAACACTAGAAATTCAATTCTACTAAACACAATGTAAAAGATGGTCTAGCATAAACATCCGTAATGTTGTTTGATTCCTTCTATTTTGGTATTGTCAGATAGATATCATATAATCAGCTTTACAGATTCCTTCTAAACAACTGATTAGAGTTTGTTAATTTTTGTGGATATGATTGTTTTCTTATCTGACAATTATTAGGATATTTCATCTTGGAGTTTCAAAAAATTTCCTGTTAGATGTAAGCACACACTTAGTCTATTACTACCTAAACTAAGAAAAACGTCTGATGGAAAGAAACCACTTAATGGTTCATGAATTAAGGTAAATTTTTTGTTCTGTTTTATCTTTCCTTTTCTTTCAGGTTTCATCCTTAATATGTTTTAGTGTCATTCTTTTGGAAGCAGTTGATAGCTCTTTAGCTCTATTTTCTTCTGATCAGACGTTTCTGGTTAATTTGTTGTACTTCAGTATTTTTTTTATGTTATTCTTATCTATGACAACTATTGTACATTTTTTTCTGTAGGCCGTTCAAATGCAATTAATATTGCTGAAAGATTAGGACTGCCCAACATTGTTCTAACTAATGCCCGTGAACTATATGGAACAGCTAGTTCAGAAATTAACGGGGTAACATTCATAGCTCATATTACAGCATCGCTACTTAGGAACTGTGAAGGAAACACATCTGTTTAGTATCCTCCAGTACTTGAGAGTTAGACCAGTGAAACTTTTGTTAATATTTTGGACTATGTACAAAATAAGTTCTAAATAAACCATCTGTTATTTCCACTCTCCCTTATTTCCTACTAGAGTTTGCCCATGCCTACGGCACATGCATCCTCTTTGGGGTTAAGGGGGTAAAAGAGGAAAGACAATGAGTTATAGGGGTAGTAGAAGGGTAAAGCCAATAAAGTTGGAGGGTGTTATTGTAAAAGGGTAAGAGGAAAGAGAGTAAACTTGGAGGGTTATGATTGGAATGGGGTAGAAGATAAAACGCAGTAAAGTTGAAGGGGTATTCTTTGAAAGAAAGAGAGAAAAGGGAATAAAGTAAATTTGCTCCTCGAAATTCGTGTTGGGATTAAATCCCAACCCCTACTTATGTTGGGGATAAACATTGGGATGAGAACCGTTGTGTTTTATTGTATAGATAGTTCATCTTTCTTATAGATGGATTGCCTTGTTTTCCTTTAGGATGGTAATGTAAGGTTAACAATATTTCTAATTAAGCCTTGACTTGAGCATTGTACCAGTGCTTAAGGCTCCTTTGGGCCCACCTCATTGCCGCAACTCATATAATATATAAATAAGGTAAGGCTTGGAATGCCTTGTTTTCCTTTAGGATGGCAATGTAAGGTTAACAATATTTCTAAATAACAATGGAGACAACTATGTCATACACAGTTCATAATGTGATTTTGACCATTTTGGGTAGTTCTGTAGCTAGTTGATGCCCCTATTCATAATTCATTCATTGATATTGTTCATTAATCTTACTTCCATACTCTATGCATGTATAATTTCACTTGATGCAGGTAATAATGGATATGGAACGGTTCAAGCATGATTTCCAAGAGCATATTCATGAGGCAGAACATTATCTGATGTAAGGATCTCTTATCTCTGGCTTAGCACACTGTAGCTTTGGTGTTCCCAATTATCGTTGAGAGTGTTAGCTGTAGAGGATGATACAATAAAGGGTGCTCCATTTCTTTCAAAACTATCAGTGTCAGACATGGGTGAGGATACTGGTTACAGGTCTAATAATCAAAATCTTAATTTTATTAAGTTCATTTGTATTTGTGGTTTTTGGAAAAAAAAAATGAGCAATGAAATTCGATTTTTAAGACTTGGTTACTTGAAATTCAACAGAATGAGCTCAATAAAAAAATGAAGTTTATTAAGACACATAAGTAACACTAGCTGATAGCCCTTGCCAGGTGTATGGTTGGCCTCATCCAAAAATTACATACATTTAAATTTTTTTTTTTTTTTACTTAGGTGTTCCTAATCTCTAGCCATGCCAAGTTTCCAACAAATTTTAGTAATTGTGGAGATTCTTTTACTTTTTATATACAAAGATAACAAGCCTCTTAAATTTAAAGCAGTGAAAATGGTTTCCTACTTTCAAGTTGCATATATGTTACCTCGTCATATTTGTGATTTCAGCCTGTCAAGAGAGCTTCATAAAAATCTGTTAGCAGCCAAACAAAAGATTGAGGAACATGAGATCACTCAAGGATACAGGAAGATGAAAGAAATCTCTGAGGCTGCAGCAATGGCACGGTCTATCCTTCATAAGAAATTGAGACAGCTTCGTGCATCTGCTACTCAACCTCCCCAGAGTATGACAAAAACTAATAGTCAGTATGCCACAGCTGAAAACAAGCAGCAGAGTAAAGCAGATAACATTGTACATTCACCACCCAATACCAGTGTTAATTCTGTTGATTACTTCACGCGGCCACCATCAGGTATCATTCCATAGAACTAATGGGATTTTCCTATTGTGTAGTTTAGTTGGCTAGAAATTTAGGATTCTTGCCCTTAAATTACTTTGCAGAGAAGCAGATTGTACTTCCCAAAGTTGGTGATATGGTGCATGTTTCTTCCCTCGGTAAGAATGCAACTGTGTTAAAAGTTGAGGCATCTAAAGAAGAGATTATAGTTCAAGTCAACAACATGAAGTTGAGGTTGAAATTAAATGACATTCGAACTTGACAGGTACATGAGCGTCTACTTGTAATGCACACATACATATGTGGACATGTGTAGATAAATCTTATTTCTACATCTACATGTGTTTGAAAATGCAGATATATTTTGTTGGAGCATTGCTTATGTTCTGCAAATGGTAGACATCTTCAGTGGGTGGGGATTGCATTCCCCCCAAAAGAACACCAGAAGATTCAAGGGGCACTAGCTGGTAATGACTGCTGACATTCACCTTTATTTTTTTTCTTTCTTTTTTGGTTGTTGTGTAGCACTAATGACATGTTTGTTCTTTCCAAGGGTGGGATTGTTGGACAATTCATCTTGAAGAACAATGGAGGTGATTCAAATGATGTGTAAAGGTGCTCTCAACCATACCAAAGGCCAGTACGTGTACAAATTTGTTTCATGTTTTCTTCAAACATTGAGAATTCACAGGATCAGTTTCTTTGTAGATCTGCCATTCAACAGATCTATGGTTCCAATAATTTACTTGGATGGTCTAAGCCATTAACAGGTTTATGCTTCACAATTAATCCAGTAAGATTATCCATAGAAACTGGCATAACTTTACTGCAGAATTGATTGAAACAATTTATCTGAAGTTTTGACGAGTGCATATGTTGTTTTTTCTTGATAGATATTGTTGTGAAATATAAACGTTTTGGGCAACTGAATTTCTTATATTTGATAAACAATGTATTTAGAGAAACCATCATATGTACATGGAAGTGGAGTTTGATCAATGTAGGAAACTGATCCATTGGACTCATTAGCCTCTCATCAAAGATGCCCATATAGCAATTTTACAACCGTTGCAAGATTCGACATTTGTTTGGCTAGAGATCCAGAAAACTCAAAACAAGAGAGAGGGAATCACCCAATATGCCCGTTTGTGGTGGTAGGGCATATCTGCGAGGATTAGTCCAACTTCCAAGGGGGTGGGGTCACCCTGTTGCATCGAAAGAGAGGGGTGGGGGACAGGCATTTAAGCCTTCCATTAGAAGGCTTATTAGCAAAATTGAATGGTGGAATAAGATTCATTTAGTCACCCCAATTCTTTGGCTGATGAGAGAGAAGATTGGAGCACCAATTGATGTTACATGAACAACAAAGCCTTTCCAAAGATTTGAAATCTGGCTTAAATGGATTTTGTTCCTCCATTCCACTCTGTCCAAAGCCAAGTATTCTTTTATTGAGAGCAAGTTATATCTACTTTCAATGCTTCCTTCCAACTTCTTTTGGATCCAATGCTTTTTTAAGCATCAATAGAAGTACAAAGTTGGAATTATTCTTCTTGAGTGTGCTTGTGGTCCAGCTGAGTCGACCCACCTATATATGGAGCTCATGTAGAAAAGTAAGATGAGAAAAGCGGTATACATGACATGGGTCTGGACAAAATCCCTAATAAGCTCAGCTGGGGACCAAAGTAGAGTAAGATTGTAGAGCATTTAAAAGAACATCTTTCATGGATCATTGATTTATAGGATCCATCAAAATCCAAAGTACATATAAGGAGCCCACTTAAAGACATTTACATCAGCATCATTCCTTAGTAACACAACTCAATTCAACATGGATTGAATCTGAATTGTTCTCTCTCTCTTTCTCTCAAAGATCAAGTCTAGCTCCTCCCTTGTTCCTCATCCTCCTCACCTCCAATAGCCCAATCAAATCCAAGTGAGACATCCAGGAAATAAAGCATGAAAACAAGTACAATACAACACAAAAACATGGGTATGGGCCCAAAGATCCACAAAAACAGAGGGAAAGAGAAGTAGAAAGCACGCAAGCCCATTGACCAGAAATAACTCCCTCTGTTAACAGCTCTACCCACGTATTCAGCCGTCAGATATGGTGAAGGTGATGATGATGATAAGGTCTTGATTGGTACGTTGATAAGGATACTTGCATGGCTGTAGTACCGGATCGATTGAACATTAAAGAGGAAAGCAGCCAAGAAGCAAACCAAGATGGAGAAGAATTTGATGGAGTAGCCAAGCTGGCTCTTGTCTCCATAGAGGAAAACGGACGGCTGTGATGAAGTGTTGGTCATCAAGACAACAATGAGGGAGCTGAGCATGATTGCTGTGGATGCCAACACTGTTGATGCCATGATGTTGTTTCTTAGTGTCTGGACTGACAGTACACCGCTCTTTGATGGGTCCTACATAGTATCCACCATTCATGCAAATTAAGTCATATGCTTTGGATTTTATTTTTATTTTTATTTTTTAATGAAATATTTGAGATTACCGAATGTTTCAAATGATGACATACATCTTGACCTTAGTCTTCTCTGAGAGACTAAAAGAAAATGACATAAATGTCCTCTTCAACACTAGCCATTGTTTTTCTTCCAAAAACCAATATTTCAACCTCCAACTTTTATCTCATTTAACCTTCAAACATCAAGAGAAAGATAGTAGAAGACTTTCCAATTTTGGTTTTTGACTAGAGGTTGAAAACAGTAGATTAACAATAATTTACCCTAGAAGTAGAGGAGTTTTTTTTTCTTTCCAAAGAAGCTTGATGCTTGAGGTAAAAGCTGAGGGCATTTATGTTATTTTATCTTAGCCTTGGTAAGCTGACATACGTCGAGGGGGTATGTCATCAGTTAAGAAACATGGGGTATTTCAAGATTTAAAACCTCAAGGGGTATGTCTTTTTCTTTTCTTTTTTAATTTCCAAATACAGGTCACAGATAATGCTGGCATATCAAGGGACGTTTGTGACAGAGCATCAAATATATGGTTGAGATGAGAGGATATACCTAGGGATTGTCCAGGAATAGATTCCTTAGGCTAGTAAACGTATTCTTTCACTCATCTCAGCCGTACGTTTGATACTGTGCGTCATACGTAATACGTTCTTGGAGAATTGAAAAGACAGTAAGATCCTATATTATAGGGTGTTAGTTATTAAGCATAAACGTTACCCTACTCCCACATCATCTTTCTGCCACGCGTCATAGTCATTTAGGTCCACAAATCTTGAATGTTGGACCCACACACAAACCCTAGATCATCATCCTGATCACTAAACCCAAGCCATTCAAGTATTTGTTATTTTCGAACACGTTACAAATTGCTTTGACGTGTAGATGGTGAGAGTTTGGGGTTAGATAGCTAATCAAACACCTGACGTACAAGAATATGACAGCTGAAACAGTGTACCTACCTCCATCATAGTTCGAACCCAAAGGCGTCTGTTAATGGTGTTGATACCGATCACCGTCTTTGTTGGGCGCTTTATGATCCTGTGAAACAGCCACATGTGATAACCCACCATCATAACAAGCCCTAGTGGGACCAGACTGTAATCAAGAACTTCCCTCTTCATTTGATTGGTTGATTGATCTTCAGCTTCTCTCTGTCTCTCTGTCTCTCTCTCTCTCTGGTTAGGGGTGGAGGAGAAGAGATAGGGAGAGAGAGAGAGAAAGAGTCCTACTGCTATACGGGTTTAGTGGAGAAAGAGATTAAGTTGGTAAAAGGGGGTTGTATTTGGTTTTCCATTTAAAGGGGGAGATTTTAAATGGAATTCATACGTGGAGTTGTTCGTCTTTGCCAACATCAACTGAGAAATATTTATTATTCCCTTGTTACACGATGTAATATAGTTATCCAGCTTCACTTCTCCTCTGATCACCATGTGGTACATTACAGAATGTTTGGATGCAACGAACCTTAATACTCACTTCCATGATTTTAAAATTTCTAGATTATTGGCTGTAAATCATCCATATCATTTTCTTTTGCTGCATATAGATATAGCAAAGTGTGGTCAAACAACAACGGATGATCTGTGGGTCAAAAGGACACATGTCGCTAAATGCATGCCTGTTCTCGCGGGACATAAAACAACTCCAGGTTTTTACCTTCCCAATCCCACCACATTTATGGACGGATACTTCTGCCAAAATATTGCAATACAAATTACGAGGTATTGGGTTATAATGAATTGGCATTCTTTGGTTTTTTTTTTTTTTTATTTCTTAATATACTAGAAAAGACTTAGAGTTGGGTCGGGTCACTCATAAATGGGTCAGAATTTGCCCAAATTCTTAGTGACTTGAAAATCGAATTTTGCCGGTTTGGATTAGGGGTATCAATGGATAGTCAAAAATTCAAATTCGATTCGATTTCAAATCCTTATCGGATATGAATTCAGATATTAACATTTCGAATCCAATAATATCCGATTCGAAATAATATATAATATATATTATATTATTTTATTAATTTTTTATATAAATAATATAATATAAATTATTTTATTTTATTTATTATATAAATATTATAATATATAACAATTTTTTTTTTTAATATTAAAAATCAGTTGAAGAAGGAAAAATTATGTTTTCTTATATACAAATTATTCGAATTCTAATTAGATATTATTCGATAGGATAATCAGATTCGAATTCGAATAGAGTTTTAGAACATCCGTTGGATTCAAATTCGGATTCGGATATCGGATAAAAAAATTTGGATTTGGATTTTGAATACTGTTGTATCTGAATCCATAAGCATCTGTTGAAAACCTTAATTTGGATCCTTGGAGTAAATCCAAATCGAAAAATGAGTCACATATAGTTTAATGTCTCTTGACCTTACTCGAAGTGGGGTTGGATATGGATCTAGATCCTTAGATACACAAATGATATATTACTTTGAGAACTATATTTTTAAGTTTCTCAAAATATCTTTTTTCCTTGTACTTTATTACAACATGGATTCTAATAATAATAATAAAATAGAATGTTATTTTAAGCTTGAAAAAAAAAAAGTAAATCAAGAAAAAAGAAGGTCAAATGATCTAGAATTACACGACTTGAATCAAGCAGTTTGGATTGGTTATGTTAAATGCAATTTTAATGATGAACACAAAAGGGTTCAGATGTGATCTTACTTAGTTATTAGGTTTTGGGTAAGATTCTAATTTGATTCTATATATTTATTTTTTTAAATATAAAGATTTTAATGTGAATATATTTGTATCCGACCCATCTTACGCCTAATAAAATGAATCATATAAACATGAAATCCAAAGAATTTAGACTAATGATAAAATGACACGTTAAAATATATATGACTAATGTGACAAGTGCACATAACCGTAGATCTTTTTCCTTGAATATCCCAAAGAAAAAAGATCTATGTCATGGTTCTGTGCATTTGCCATGTCAGTGGCGTATAGAGAGGTAGAGCTTTTGCTTTGTATGTATTACCCTTTCGAGTCTTGAGGAGCTTTCTACACTCCCATATAAGCAAGAAGTTAAAATCAAAAGGAACTAAAAATGGTTCCAAAGGAGTTTAACTTAATGCTTGGAGATATTGAATTAGATCGAGTACGTTGTCTCTCTATAAGAACGGTGTCTTTGTGGCATGTTTTTATAAGAGTTTAAAACCTATCTCCGAAATAAACCTGGGTTACCTAATTCGCTAATGAGATACAGAACCGCAAATTGATTCGAACCAAACCAATTTGTGATACGATTCGCTTTGTGTTCATCAAGTGCAGCGAACCAAATTAAAATTACACCATTTTACTTTAATTATTTTGCACCCCTCCACATTTTGATAAATTTGAGATATTCCCATAAAATTTTAAATTGATTGTAACCTCTTTGACCTTGGTCACTGATGAAAAATGACCAAATATCCTCATTTTCAACCTCTAAATAAAAAAAAAAAAAATCTTTATTTTTCTCTTCAAAATTTGCCATCTTCAACTCTTTTTTTTACCCTTGCTCATCACTTAAACTCATGGACCTAAGAGAGAATAATGCCTGTCAGGTGGTCAGCACGTCGAGTTTGGATCGGATTGCCACCAAATTAATACTGATCCAATAAGAATTTCACTAAAACCAAACCCAATCCATACCTAATTGGATCTGTCATTTTAATTCCGCGCTTGATCTGATGTGATATGTGCATTGTTAAGGATTTGATCAGAAAACCAATATTTTCGGACCAGTTCTAATCCGACCGGATTGAATTAATGAAAATAATAAATATAATATGTCTAAATAAAATACCAATAAACAAATATACATGATGCCTAAATTTTAAGCACATTAATTATCTGATTGGAAGTGGTTGATCCAGAACTTCTGATCTGATAAGCAATCAGAACGGATTCTTATCAGGTTTGGGTCCTAATTGGACCTCAACTACTAGATCCAGACATTTAGTTATCGGATCTGATTTGGGTTCTAACCCCATCCATTGACAGCTCTAGTGCCTAACACCAAAAGATATGGTTTGCTCTAATTCTAAGGCCTTTTTTTAAATCTAGTCTGAGACTATTCAAATAAATCAAAGTCTCGTTTGAGACGACTCAGTCTTGTTCATGGATGAGACAAGACGTCAAAACGAGTTTTAAAACCATGCCAAGGAGAGTATGGTGGATTGATTGAGTAATTCTAGACACTTGATTTACTCTCATTTACTAATTTTAAGGATTGAAGGAGACTAATTACTTATATTTTATTTGATTTTTAATATACAACTAATGGAAAGTCTGGAATGATCAAATAAGATGTTTTATCAAATCAAATGAGTTTTTGATCAACATAATTTTAAAATATTTGTTAACAAGTGTAGATGTTTATTTATTTATTTAAAAAATACACCTTTTCGAAGACGGGGTTCAAACCTGAAGGCCTGACTAGTAGGGATAAGGCAACTAGTCACTTAGAACATCATATATCATCAAAATCCCTCAGGTACATACAATACCCCCACAAACCACACATACCAGGTAAGTAGGGATAAATTCTTGTGGGTGGCTAACAAAGGGGCTTAGACTAAAGATCTCTACCCTTTTGAATAGTCCTAAATGACTCTATTTTTATAGTTATAAACTTAGTATAGATATGTGATTTTCGAATCTGAAGATCACTTCTATGAGAATTTGGAGTTGTCACCATTTTTTTTATAAAAGGGTGTGAATGGTCATCCGGAAGGTATTTTTTGAAAAAAAAAAAGTGTCATTTTGGCATCGTAGTGACTCTCGTATGGATTAAGACACCGATCAACCTAAGATCTAGGTAAGGGTTCAATTAGAGAGATGGAAAGGTGCTAGGCATACCTCTCTTTCCATCAAATGACGATAACCTTGAAAGACATAGTCATTTTCGAATAAAGCAAAATAAATAAATAAATAAGTCAAATGATCGACAACTTGTACCCTCAAAAGGGATTCACTATCAGTTCGGATTATAAAAATCATTTCATTGAAAAAGATGATCTTTATAGAAATATAGCTGTAGGAACATAGTTTTGAAAAATATTGGTTAGTGGTTAGGGGTCCATTCTCATGGGGTTGAGAATGATCTAATTACTGATTACCTCAAAATGAGTTGAGTGAGATGTGTGCAAAAGTTGTTTAAGGGTTTAAAATGACTTTCTTTTGAAGGTGATTACAACCCCTACACTTTTGATCGAGTTGAAATTTGATTTATCAAAGATAGGGAAGGATGAACATTATATCTTAAAAGCTTTCTAAAAATAAAATTAAAGAAGTGAAGGGAGATGTAAAAAAGGAAAATGGAGAGGGGAAAGATGGGAGGCTATGATTTCTCTAACCCACCTTGAGGTCTGGACTTCTTTTTTTATTTATTATTTATTCTTTTTCTTTTTAGGTCCTCAATGGAATTTATGTGTTTTTTTTTAGAGGAAAGGATGTAGTAACAGGAATAGAGTTGAGTAGAGAGGAGTTGATAATTCTGAGTCCTATAAGGCTTGAGAACATGAGTCCTTTTTTAAAGGCAAATGTAGGGTATTTATAGATTTTCTAAGTTGCTTTTAGGGTTAAAATTTTCAAAGGGGAAATGTTAGAAGGTAATGGTATGAAGTGTAGGTATGAGAACAATGTTACTTGGAGGTTGGAGATGGGTATTTGTGTATGGTGATGGGAATTGACCACTTTGAACCTAAATGGATTGGATTCTTTAACCTATATATGTTGAGTGTTAGGTGGAGTTAAAAAGTGGGATGTTTGGTTAAGAGAATGACTTGTGTAAGGGATTAAGTGGTTAGGTTTTGGAAGGGTAAAAGAGATGGTGACAAGTGTCCCAAGGGTGTAGAGGTATATGTTAGGTGAGTTGATTAAAGGGAAGGGATGTGAGTTGATTGTTTTTTAATGGAATGATGTGGATAGATTATGACATGGGTGTGGATTGGTTTACTTTTTTAGGGTGATGATGAAGTTGGTTAGAAGAATTTAAGAAGGTGAAGGGTGGTGGTGACAAATGTCCCTTTTGATGATCAAGATTTGCATGGACCTTGATTGGTGTTGATCATGGGTGTGGATATGTGTTGGGTTTTTGTCTTTATGAGGATTGAGGTTTTAAAGTTGGCTTGAGTCTAAGGTTTAAGCTGTAGTTGGGTTGCATTGGCTTAGGGTTAGGTTAGGTTAGGTTAAGATGTTGGCTTGGGTTAGACTTGTTTTAGGATGGGACTAAAATGAGATTTAGGTGATTGAATATTAGTGGCCTTAGTTGGGTTTATGATGTTTTCGAGGAGATAGAGAAGGTGAGGGACTTGTAAGGCCTTATTGTGGAGCTATGAAACCTTTAGGGGTCTTTAGGACATTTGATTTAATCAAAATGTCGAATTTCAGGAATTTGGACTTTTTAGACCCATTGACGGATTTACTAGAAAAACAATCTTTTGAGATCCGTTCAAATTGGGGTGTCTACACTTAGTATAATGAGGGTTATTTAGTAAAAAACCTAGAAAATTGCAATCTACAACTCTAAAGTCATGTTGCTAATTTTTAAAATTATCAAAATATCCATTTTTACCATCTAATCTAAAAAAATAAATTAACCAATATTTTAAATTACAAATAAGCCCTTTCAATACATTGGGTTTCATGCGGCCTTCTAATTCAAAATAGAAGTAAATTCAATAAGATAATTGTAAAATAGGTTACTTCTTTTGCTATAAATAAATAATTACCAAAATGGTTATATATACAATTTTTTATAAATATTTTGAAAATTGGGACTAACAAATAATATTGGAATCATAAGTGTTCGCCTTACTACTTCCCTCAATCATCAAATAAATGCAGTGTTAGGTAGAGTGGAGTTTAAGGGAACTTTATTATTTTAACCCCAAATAATTTATATTATATATCAAAAATATGATTTGAATGAGACGTGCACTTAGGAAATTCCTTTGCCCCACCTAATGTAGTAATGTATGTGTTTGTGCAACCCAAGAAATAAAAAAAATAAAGGTGAGGGTGGGGGGGGTTGTATACACCCCTCAACATTTTGGTTAATATTTGAGATCTTCTTGTGTTTTCAAACTGATGACATGTCCCTTGAGCTCAGTCTCTCTTATAGACTAATGTTAGAGAACTTAAATATGCCTTCATCTTCGATCTCTAGCCACAAAAAAAGTTTTTTATTTTCCCCCCCAAATCCATCATCCTCGAACACTTAAAAAAAAAAAAAAACCATATCTTGCCTTGAGATTTGAATGTTCAAGTAGATAGAATCTTGAGATTGAAGATGATTGATTTTGAAGAGAAAAATCAAGTTTTTTTTGTTGAGGTTTAAAATGCTAGTTTCAATGTACGAGTTGAAGCTCTCCATTAGGGTTGACAATGATTTGAAATATATTTGATGTCCGAATCGATCTGAAAAAAATATAAAACATTCAGATTTTTGAATTAGATTAGGATTGAAATCTTAGATAGGATACAATTTCAGACTGGATTCGGATGTACCCCAATCTGTTATGAAAGAAAATTCAATCCAAACAAAATTTTATATTTTTCTTATTATTCTTAATTTTATATAAATACATACAGATAAAACGGTTGTCTTTTTTATTTCCCTTTATATTTGTAATTGAAAAATGTATTTTATTTAAATTTTATATTTTTAAATATTGATAAATTGAAAATAAGGCATGTGTTCAGATGGGATTGATATCAAATTAAAGATGAAACGGATCATATTCGTTTCATATATTCATTAATCTGATTGGATACAGGTTTAAAAATTTTCGAATCGTTATAGGAGTGGTATTGATCCGGTACAAAACCGATCCGTTGCCTACCCTACTCTCCGTCAACATGACCATTGCGACGTTAGGAATTTCCAAGAAAAAGATATACTTAGGAAAAAATGGTGTTATTAATTCTTAGAAGATAGGATTCGATGTCTAGGAAATCTGAGTTTTTTTTTCCTCAAATCTTAATGGTCATGTTAATGTAAAGCCTCATGGGTTTGACGCTACAAAAATCCAAAAAACAAAATATTGGGCCTCTTAATTTATAAGAAAAAAGTTAGTGAGGCTGGATAAATTATTAAAAAAAGAAAAATCTCCCAAACAAATCCTTAAAATCAGAATAAGCATCCCATTCATGATTTCAAATCTCGTCGTAGACGAGATTTTGAAAATCTCATCAGAGTCAATAAAATTCGACTGAATCAACGGAGTTTTATATATATATAGGGGGGCGTTCAATGGCCAACTTTTTAGCAAACTTTTTGGCAAAACATTTTTCAAAACATGAGTTAGAGGTTTTAGAATGGGCTGATTTTTGGTGAGGATGATCTCTACGGTGAGGAGATCATCATCACCAAAAATCAGCCCATTCCAAAACTTCTAACCCCATCAAAAACAGTTTACAAAAAATGGACGGTCCACGATTTTTCAGCTGGTAAACATAGGTTAGAAGTTTTGGAATGGGCTGATTTTTGGTGAGGATGATCTAGTCACCGTAAAGATCATCCTCACCAAAAATCAGCCCATTCCAAAACCTCTAACCCATGTTTTAAAAATGTTTTGCCAAAAAGTTTGCTAAAAAGTTTGCCCTTGAACGCTACCCATATATATATATGTATGGGAAATGTTCAGCACCCTAAGTTTTACCACACACTTTAACAAACGTTTTTTGTCCTACATGGGTTAGAAGTATTGGAATGAGTTGATTTTTGGTGAGGATGATCTCTATGATTAGAAGATCATCCTCCCCAAAAATCAGCCCATTCCGAAATGTTTAGCCCCATGTTTACACGTTGAAAAATCGTGGACCGTCCATTTTTTGTAAATTAATTTTGATGGGGTTAGAAGTTTTGGAATGAGCTGATTTTTGGTGAGGATGATCTCCTCACCATAGAGATCATCCTCACCAAAAATCAGCTCATTCCGAAACTTCTAACCCATGTAAGACAAAATGCGTTTGTTAAAGTGTGTGGTAAAACTAAGGGTGGCGAACGGGACCCTATATATATATATATATGTTAAGTAAAATAATTAATTTTTAAAAAATTTAGATACATATTATTTAATTAAAATATGATTTTATTACTAAACAAGATAAAATATTAATCTTATAAGATAGTAGTTTATTCATCTCGAGGAACGAGACGAAAAGTCAAACCGGGATTCGAAACCGTGGTCCCCCATAGAATGGCTGGAAATTACACTCGAGGGAAATATCATATACAATTGAGTACAAAGCACGGTTCAAGCTGACTTTTAATTTGCATTTAGACCAAGAGATGGGCCAAAAGCTAATAAAAAACACGTACCATGGATTCTTGTTGTCGTTACGAAGGTTTTTTCCTTAACGTTGAGATCATTAAATTTTCCTCGAGATTTATTCAAATTAACCTATCAACATCACACATGATAGTTTATCTTGGATAACATATTTATAGATGATTTAGACACATCTGTCAACATTTTGATGAATATTTGAAATACCCCAATGTTTTCAAGTTGATTACATGAAATCCCTTGACCTTGATCTTTTCTAAAAGACCGATGAAAGAGACTTAGATGTCTTCATTTTACTAACTCTAAATAAAAAACTCTTAATTTTTCTATTATAATTACGTCATCTTCGAACTATTCCACTTATATGATAAAGATGAAGGTAATTAAATTTACTCAGAAGATTAAGGATAATTAGGTTTCATAGGGGAAAATCTAGGATTTTTTTTTTTTTTTGCTTCAAAGTGAAGATGCGGGTACTTTAGTTATTTTTTATTAGTATATTAGAATAGACTGATGTCAAGGGAAGAATGTAACTAATTTTAAAATATAGGGATATTTCAAATATTCACTAAAACATTGAGGGCATCTCTAAATAAACCAATAATTTCTCCCTTAAAACTGACGTCTTATCCTATCTATCATAGTCAATTATTTTTCAACGTGTCCCTAATTCATAGGCCAATCGTTCCGTTAATCTCTCTCTCCATTCACACGTAATTAATATTATCACGTGAAAAACACGCTTTAGTCTATGAGTTGCGATCCAGAACGGTGTCCCGTTCCGTTGTCTACGTGGCGTGTTTGAATAGGAAGTTAAGACACATTGAACTCCTAGTCAAGCCTTTTTTTTAAGATTGCACGCAAGCCAATGTGATTGTTTTCCAATAAAACTTTGCCACGTAGAAACCGTATTTTGCTATAGGAACAGTACATTGTACTCGCAGTCTTGTGAATCGCTCCTCCAATAACAATTATAAAATAAAACCGACTGATTGGTACTTCCTGCTAACCACCGATTTTAGTAATAATACATCTAATTCTTTGCCTGACTTTTGCGTATGAATCTATTGGACAGAACTCATCAATGTTACACACAATCTCAATTGTGGATACGCGAGAGATCCGACAATTGAAATTAATCTTAGAGATTCAAAATATATTTTCGGGATACATCTTTTATCTTAATTGATTGATCTCACGTATAAATGGTCAAGATTATTTTTTTTCAGGAGTTTGTGGATCCTGACTCTTTATTATTTTAATATAAGATGGTAACGATATAGAACATAAACAATGATCAACGGATGTTTTGAAAACTGGATTAAATTAGTGATTTTTATTAAATTCATAAGAAAGTCACCCCCAATTTTTGTGTTTCTTTTGATGAAAATTGATTTAAAGGTAGTTCAAAAAATAAAATTATGTATAATTTTTAATTTCTTTAATGACAACGAATGGGACCTACCAAATTGAACATGGGTCGACCAATTTGACAAATTTCTTGTCCAATCATGAATCCTCTTTTTAAAACATAACAATCACATTTATATTTGACTAATTTAGAAAAAATATATATATAATTTTAATATTTTTATAAAATATAAGTCGGTCACAAAATGACAAAGTCAAGGTTTGAGAATAATTTACAAGGAAAAAATTAAAAAAAAAATGATTAAATTGGATAAAAACTAAAAATAAAAATAAATTATTACTTTGAATAATATGAAGGTGTATATATAGTTCATATATTAAACATACTATTCAATAAAATTATTCATTTTTATAATATAAAAATATATTTTTTCACTTTTTTTTATATATATAAATTGGACCTCGATTGAAAGAATTATGAAGTAATTGTGACTTTTGCAGAAAAAAAAAATAATAAAAAGAATTTTATCACAATGGTCACACTCACGGCCTGATCCGACCAATAAGACAGATTTTGAGTCCAATCATGGGTCCATTTCAATAACATTACAACCAAATTAATATAGTTTTTAAAAACTTATGATTTTTTGTTTCTTTTATATATTTTAATTTTTAATAATTTTAACAAAATAAGTTGATTCAACCAAATTGAACAAAGGTCCGACACTAATTCAATTTGACAAATTTCAAGTCCAATCATTAGTTCACTTTATAAAACATCTCAACGGAATTAATAAATATCATTTACTGATGTAAATGTTAGTATCAAAAATATATTCTTCCCTTCTTTCCCGTTTCAACGTTTTTCATCACAAGTGACCTACGATGGACACGTCACACAAACGACGAAAGCTATTCCGTTTCACTCGTTCTACTTCTGACTTTACATATCCAATGTGATCCACTTTTGTAGCTCCAAATGCAAATTTAGTCTAATTTGATCGTAATTTCACTTTCATTTCATCTACTTTGTCTTTCAACTGCTTAGGGTAACTTTTTTCTATAAATATCACCCAATCTCGTAGCCTTCGAAGGCGTTTTGTTCTATACGTGGAGTTTGGAAAGGAGGAAGAGGAGTTGATTTGGGTTCGAGAGTGGGGTGATCTTCGGTTTCTTCGTAGTTCGAGTTCTTTGTTTTTTTCTCAGTTTTTTTTAGTTTTCTTCCGCAGATCTTCAGACATGTAAGTTTGTCTCTCTTGATCTTTGTTATTCTAGGGTTTCTGAGTATCAGGTTTCGTCATTTATGGTTATTTCTTCTGTAAGTTTGTGTTTGTTTGTTCGATTATGTTTTTTTGTTAGCAAATGTTGTTGCTTTCTATCCATTAAGGTTCTAATTGAAGTTTGGAGCTTTTTTGATGGTGCAATTTGTTTATATATGCATTTGTAAGGTTCAACTGAATTACTAGGGTTCATTTCTTCTCAGATTTTAGGTTTCCTAGGTAGATCTTTAAACTTGTCAGTTTGTATCTCTTGTTCTTGATATTCTAGGGTTTCTGAGTATAAAGTTACGTCAATTATGGTTGTTTATTCTGTAACTGTGTGTTTGTTTGTCCGATTATGTTTCTTTGTTAGCAAATGTTGGTGATTTATTTACATTAAGGTTCTAATTGAAGTTTGGAGCTTTTTTAATGGTGCAATTTGTAAGGTTCAACCGATATTGGTGTTGTTTAGTTGATTGGTAATTTTGAAAATAGGTGTTCTTAAATTTAAACAAGAACCAGTGTCAAATTATCTGCTTCTGGTTAGTGGTTACAACTATATCTTTGGTAGAAATTTTGGATCTAGGGTTTTGTTTGGATGGAATGATTTATAGAAATTTCGTTTTATGGGTTTGGTAATTTTGAAAACAGGTGTTCTTGAAAGCAAATAAGGATCAGTGTAATATGACCGAACTTATGTTTTAATTAGTTTTGTTCTTGGTATATTTGGTAAAAAATTTGGATCTAGGGTTTTGTTTGGATAGAAATTTAGTTTCGAACAACTGGGTTCATCTTCTATGCAGAGAGCCAAGGACATTTGCGTCGTATTTGACTGTTTCCTTGTCCTTGTGTTGTTGGGCTCTGCAGAACAAAGACGCGAGGCAAGGTCTTTGGCGTGTAGAACTCGAAAGTTTGAAAGCAAGCGATGGAGGTATTTGGAAAATCTATGGTTGCCGGACCCACGAATGTTATTTTTTTGTCGAGTATTCTCGGTCGTGATGGGGCAATCCCAAGTCACAAATGTGATTGGCGATGCCAAAACGAACATGTGTGTGGAAACATGTATCTCTGCAAGCAAACAGGAATCACACATATCTGTGATAAAAATTGTAACCAGAGAATCCTTTACGATAACCATAGCTCTCTTTGCAGAGTGAGCGGGCAGGTTTTCCCTCTTACACCAGTGGAGGAACAAGCGGTGAGAGGAGTCCGGAGGAAACTCGAAGTGGAGAATTCGAATTCCTCCCCTGACAGCTGTGCTTCTAATAAGCGCAGGCGTAGTGCTCAACTTCATCCTTCTCCTTTTGAGAGGTCTTTCTCTTCGGTCGCTCCAATCTGCAGTCCAATTGGAGACGGCATGGATATGAGTTAGATCGTTGAAAGGGTCCTCTTTGCCTTTTTTTTTTCCATCTCCACCCTTCCCCCTTCTTTTCTCCCATGCCCCACCGTTATTTCTTCTTTTTTTTATTACTTTTTTTTTTTCCTCTTTATTTTTCTTGTTTCGGGACAATAGTGGAAGAGCAGAAGTTGATTCTGAACATTAAGAGGGGAACCAATGTGTTTCATCTGTCTGTAGGAACATATTATGGAATGTAGCTCGTCCTGTAACTTTGACTATTACGTAGCACCTTAAACATGCTCTAATTACCTATGAAGAACTTCTATTAGACTTGATTTGCATTCTCTTTTATTTCTAAACTTAAATGCACTATTATTCATTCTTGAGAGACATTGGTAAACTCAAATTCTGATTTTTATATTTAATTTATTATCATGTGTCTTCTTATCTCTTCTATTTCATGTCTGCTATTTTGTAGTACTATTAACTTCCCTTTGTTGGTAAGGGTGGCTCTACTTGAATGAATTGTTTTTGTTATTGAGTGCTCTATATCTGTTGTGTAATCGTGAGATTGGATAGTTTATGACTAGAGATGGATGTTAGGTATGTGTGGTGTTTGTTTGAATGATGTAAGAGTGCAGGTCTTTTGCTGGTTCAAATGAAGGGCCTGTTATAGGTTGTGTTCGGGTAGAAGTTAATCTTAATTTTATTTCCATATTGTTTATATTAGTATCTGCAGGTTGACGAGGGAAGGAGTTTTTCTAGGCTTGTAACCTCTTATTAGATTATATTTTTTCTTTTATTCTTAGTAACAGTTTGGTTGAGTTCCTGAAATTCATGTTCATTTTTGCAGGAGTTGAAGCATAATGCTATCCAGAGAGCTGAAAAATGCTTGTTTCACTAATGATTTACTGTTTTTATTGAATATTGCTTTTTAGAGTAGGAAAAGTTTTTTTTTTTATCTTTTTCACTTATATGCTTTTTCCCCTCTTCGTGTTTACAGGGGGAATCAAGATTTGCATCGATAGAAGTGTATCCAGTTACCGAAGAACATTGAAGAAATGAGGAAAGTTCAGCCCCAGCACTACATGGGGATAGTTACTGAAGAACGATGAAGAAATGTGTAAAGTCCAGCACCACCGAAGTACGTTGAAGAAATGTGGAAAGTCCAGCGCCGGCACTGTATATTGATTTCTTGCTTCACTCTAGCGTAAACAGCTTTGTCGTCAGTGGTGGGTGGCAGGTTTTACAATACTTGTGCCTCTTACTGGAATTATTATTATTTTTTTTTTTTATTCTTCCATTGATTAATGTTGTTGCGAGAAATTAACAATGTATATCTGAATTATTTGATCTACAATTTATGTTAATGGTATTTACCATCTATTGCAATCTGTTCAATCTCTCCACCTATTTATGTTAAATTGTTCCAACATGATCTCAATGCATGTTTTTCTTCTATCTATTTGGTTTGACCAGAGTCTTCTTTTGAAACAAGAGAGATTAGGGCATGCGCATGAGTGACAATTAATACTGTCGAATGTGTTGACTTGACTGCATTTAATATATCCAACAACTGCAAGGATAAATACTTTGGCATTATTTGAGTGGTGCGTGCGTGCGTGGTTATGTGAATTTGACTGGGTAGAGAGAGCAGGTGAAGGGGCAAAAAGCTGTTAAAAAAAAGAAAATTTATTTTTCAACCACTACGTATTATAAAATTATCTCTATGTACATATAGAGATAAATATATTATATTATTATATTATTAGTGTAATATAGATATATCCCTCAAAAGTAGTAGCTTCTGTCTTATTTATTATAATAAATGTCCTCATCTTAAAAAACCTCTAGAGAAAAGATCTGTGATTTATCTCCAGTAGAAAATCCCTTGGATATCCAAAATTTCAAAAATCCTATTTGTGTGTGTTGTTAAAGGAAGGAGGAGGTATAGATAAAATGTTAAGAAGTTGAAAATGAATGTAAAAAAAAAAAGAAAGGAAAATTTGGAAGAAAAATCAAGGGTGCATGCCAAGTAACTCGATTTTTATTATTAGTGTATTGTGTGTTAGAAAAATAGAACTTGAAAAAGTTGCTCTGGGGCACGTAATAATTTACGTTGTCTTATAGACAATAGACGTCCCCACTCCGATTGAACACGAAGATGCAGATGGGTTGTTGGCGAATTTGTCTTTAGGATACAATAGAGTTCAGTTCTAATATAATTGTATATTTCTTCAAAATTTGTATCATTTTGAGAAAATCTGTCACACAGAATCTCGGATACTCGAATGCCTCTTTTTTGTAGAAAATTTTTGAATTATTTTATTTTAACAGAATTGATCTCCATAAATAAATAATAATTATAAAAATTACACCCATTCATAAATGGTTTTTGAATCTCAATAGGTATGAAATCCATTGGAACTACTAGGCACCTACTCGGATCAAGGAATCCATTAAGTAAACTTAGGCCCCTTCGACACCTTCTGGATCGGCCTTGGTGCCTATTCAAAATTGGACGGCCCTATTAAATATTTAATTTCTCTCTCTCTCTCTCTTCTTTTCTTTCTTTCTTATTTTATATATATATGGGAAATGTTCAACACCCTAAGCTTTACCCTACACTTAAACAAACGTATTTTGTCCTACATGGGATAGAAGTTTGGAATGAGCTGATTTTTGGTGAGGATGATCTCTATGATTAGAAGATCATCCTCATAAAAAATAAGCCCATTTCGAAATTTTTAGCCCCATGTTTAAAAGTTGAAAATCGTGGACTGTTCATTTTTTGTAAATCATTTTTTATGGGGTTAGAAGTTTTGGAATAAGCTGATTAAGTTTTGGAATAAACTGATTTTTGGTGAGGATGATCTCCTCACCATAGAGATCATCCTCACCAAAAATCAGCCAATTCCAAAACTTCTAACCCATGTAGGACAAAACACGTTTGTTAAAGTGTAGGATAAAGCTTAAGGTGGGGAACGGGACCCTATATATATATATAAATGAAATAAAAAAGTACTATTAAATTTTCATATAGCTTGAAGCCATTAGGAACTCTCAAGGAGAGAGTCTTTGGAATGAAGAAAGAGTTGAGAATAGATTCTTATTTATAGGTTTAAAAATTCCTCCAAAATATTTAAAAAACAATGTGAGATTTACAAAAAATTTGAAAAAGGAGTCAAAAGAACTTTTACAAATTTCAATCTATGTGAAAAGATATCAACCAATAGAAATATTCTTTTTAAAAATACTTACTTTTCTATAACAAAAAATACATCAAACATAAAGTAACTTCCAAATATCATTTTAAAATAACTTAAATTAATTTTAGGAGGGGGGGTGGTGGTGGTTATGTCAAGAAAATTCACTAAACTGTGGGGAGGATTCACACTATACTTTATTATTCTTCCAAGCTCTATCAAGTCTACTTTTTCAGGTTGCTTCTCGTCTCTCAGTAAAATACGTTTTCATCCAATGCATTGGTGTTTCAAATTTGAACAATCCCACCTCCACTTAAAAATAAAATATAGGTAATATTACACGCGAATAGACGGTGGACTCGTATAGGAAGGATTCCAACCGACAAGCCCCAAATCTGGAGTCCCATCAATCCCTGGGCCTCACTCCTATTCCTTAAGCCCTTGTCGAACCCCAAACTCTTCACCTTAAAATACTTTTGCAAATCCAGGCCCCACGTATTTTTGTTAAAATACTTTTGCAAAATATTAGATGGAAGAAGAGATTGTTTGTTGTCTTTACCTCTTTCTACACTCGTATTTACTCTATTTTTCAAAAATTTAATCGCACCAAAATTATTTGGATCCTAATTTCTTTCCCATCCATCATAAATTAGATTTTAGAATAGGAGAGAGAGAGAGTGAATCAATTGTGGTTAATTTCTATTGGACTTAAACAAAACACATTTAAATGCGGATGGTTAAGATTAAAATGCGTGGTAGGTTCATAAATTTAGAGAACCTAGAGAATGATTTAGATTATATTTTATATAAGGAGATCATTCTCATAAAAAATCAGTTAATTCTAAAACTTCTAACCTCATATTTATGAGTTGAAGAATTGTGGACCGTTCATTTTTTGTAAATCACTTTTGACGAGATTAAAAGTTTCGAATTGAACTGATTTTTTGTGGGGATGATTTCCTCATCATACAGATCATCCTCACCAAAAATCAACTCAAACCAAAAAATTTAGTCCACATAGGACAAAACACATTGTAGATATATGAGTAGATATATGTGAAAATGGATCTTGATGCTTTATATAATTATTATAATAAATGTTATGTCGTATTTTTTTTATTTTTTTGAAAGGTCGACAGGATCTTGATCCTTTTTTTTTTTAAGGGTTAAGGCAGACATAGACCAGTTACAACTCAAGAAAGGAAAACCCATACAATCCTGATCAATGATAAAACCAAGGTTACAAGGGAGAGCTCTACTTATTTCAAAACATACCATGGAGTCTTGGGAGGATGCAAGATAATCCGCCACTTGGTTAACTTCCCTGAAAACATGGTTGAAGGTGTACCTTTGAAAATTAGAAAGGAGGTTTCTAATGGAAAGGACTAAGTGTATAACATTTCATGGAATACTCCATCGATCGTTAAGGATATTGACAGCTGTTAATGAGACTGCTTGAACCCGAATGTTGAGGCAACCTTTAACGATACAAAGCTTGAGCCTTTCAAGGATAGTTTGTATTTCGTGAAAAATGATTGAAACTAGGTTCACACGACCTGCAATAGTAGCAATCTTCAAGGTTTCGAATGATTACTCCAAGTCCAGTTCGAGTGTCTAAGAATGAGCCATCAGTGTTGAGTGCCAATGTCTGACTTTGGCTACGAGCAATAAACTCTTCTAGGATGAGAGAAGGTCGCATTAAATTTTCAAACTTGAAGAAAGTGCCGATTATGATCAGAATCCTCAATGCTAACTTAGACCAAGATCCTTATTTAAGTCGTGTGGAATGCCACATTGGCTCAAATGATACAGCCCTCTAAGGCTCATGATTTATATTAAGTCTACAAAAAAAAAAAAAAAAAAGCTATTTTTACTTTGGTGGAAAATTATGGAAAACCTTTGAACTCTCAAATTAAAGATCAATTTATCAATGATAAAAATATATATATATATTGTGCTCTACATCTACGTGGCATCCGATTACATTTTTGAGTGTCAATTCCACATGCCAACTATATGGACAGATTGTCTATTGGTACATGTACTCCACTAATATATTATCATAATTTTATATTATTAATTGAGAAACATTTTCCTCGTTAACTTGGTAATATTTTAAGCCTTAGTAAAGGTCGTTATACACAAATGGATTTCTACTTTGCAACCTTGACGCATGGGGTCATTATTTTGGATGCCACAAGATGAATTGAAAAGCCCTTAGTAAGGGTGAAATCCTTACTAACTTAGTAAGGCTAGTTCGAACTCTTATTAGTTTTTTATAAATGAATTCTAAAACTGTTAAAATCTTAACATTATCATAATACATAAAAATGGTTAAGAATGCCATATCAACTTTTGCTAACGCCACACCAACTGTGTTCAATTATATAAGAATTGGTGTGGCAATAGTAACTCTCTTCATATATGATAAAGAATTGTTTTTTTTTTTTCTACGAAAAATAGTTAAAATAATAAATTTGGATGGCAAAGCCATACCACAAAGTGAGGATATCGTTATGAGGAGAATGGAATCCTCCCTTATCATCGCTTTCTCATTAGCTTTTTCGACCCCGGGAACAAAACCCGAAAACGCCCCTACCAGCATTTATTTGCAAGATTCCAAAACTTGTTAAAATGAAAAAGAAAAAGGAACAAAAATCTGAGATGGACGAAACGACACGTATCCCAATGCGTGCCAGTTATTGATATTTATGTATAAACGACAACCCAGCACTAATGGAATAGGGGCAATCCTGGACATGAAAAAGGGTTGATTTAAGGGTGAAATTTGATTTTTGTTAAAATTCTATTCAAATATTTAAATTATTAAATTAAAATTTTAAAAAAAAAAGAAAAAAATTACTGTTAAATAATCAAGAAAAAGCAACATTGGCTTCGGATAAAAGGGGTAAATTTAATATCATCAATTTAGAAGTGGGGTGTTTCTAAAATACTTTTATGTAAAAGGGTGATCATATGATTTCCTAGGGATTTTCACAAGACTAATACTAATCCAAGTTGTGTTTTTATTTTCCATTAGTCTCTAGAATATAGAACCCATATCATGAAAGCTAAATTCCTTGGTGTGACTACGCTTGAAGGCTTTAGAACCCTTTAAAAAAAAAAAAATCAATCGTGATGGAGTAATATTGAAATGTACATCTTGGGGACATTTCTAACGTGGATGTGTGTCAGAATTATAAATACTTTCATTGAGATGTTATTTCAATGTTATCCAAAAAAAAAAAAAAAACCTCTGTCAAAAGGCCCAACTACTTATATAACAATAGGATGGGACCCTTAATTTTGGATATCAATTTTTCCTTTATTCCAAGGGTAGTCACTTTTCAAAAAGGGCAACATATGTTGGAAAAATAACTTTGTCAATTTGACTTGGTAAAATAATTTCAAATTAACTTTGAAACTTTGATTTGATAACATTTGTAACGTTAGGTTTTGGTGGTATGTCCAATCACATGTCACCTATTGAGAGAAAGATGACAGGTTGGGGTAACTAGGGTGGGAGCTCAACGGTAAAACGTAGCAATGGGAGTTTGCTTCCCCTTGCTTGTGAGTTTGAAATTGAGTAATTACAAACTCTCGTTGATAAAAATGGAACACATGGTTGTGGGCTCTGTGTGGACTCCCAGGTAGTTGTAGTCTCACCAATGTGAGGATTTTCCCTGGGTCAATAAAAAAAAATGACGAAAAAAAACAAAAACCAATGTGATAATTGAATTTGAGTCTGTATAAATTAATATATATAAACTCTTATAAAATTATCCTCACAAATCCACGTGTGTTGGCTGTAATTGCCAAGGTCTTGAATTCAAACTATCTTGTTAGCCACTAAAATGATTTTATCTTGATTTACTTGATATGTATGTTTTGTGGGGTATTATATGTATCTAATTGATTTAAACGAGATATGGCGTTCTGTTCTAAGAGAACGATTCCATCATTCCTATTAATTGGGCCTATGATCTGAACATTCCATCATAAAAAATAAAATAAAAAACTCTACAACCTAAATTATTTCTAAGTTAGGCACTTATGCATTTTAGCTCCCCTTCATAAGTTTGATGATTAAAGTTAAAATAATCAATTTGGGTGCAAGTGACAAAGAGGGAGAATGGAGTCCTTATTCTCACTTTCTTTTCATGATTGAAGTTAAAATAATTCACAAAGTGAGGAAAAGGAGTCCGTATTCTTACTCTCGTTCAAAGCATTTTATATTCGTCTCGTTCCGCCAGCTTTTTTATTCGCAAAGATTCCAAATTAAATTAAATTAAAAAAAAAATCGTGGTGTACAAGACGACACGTGTCCTAATGAATGATCTACATGTGAAAATGGGTAAAGTTCATATAGGCCCACAATTAATTAAACAAAGAGAGGGTCAACAAAAAAATCGGTTTTTTTTTGCACGCAATCGTTTCCGCGTCCATGTCAAAGTTTTCCAAATCAATTTGAACTTTTAGAGAAATTCTAATCACCAATGACGTTTGACTGACAAATATACTCCTAAGGATTCCCACTAAGGCGATCGTTGCATATTTTCTCCAATCTTAACCATCCATTGAAATTGAGAAAAAAATCTGCATCGTGATTCGTGTAAATCTCTAGCCCAGAGATCCTGATCAATTAATATTGATTCGCAAAACTGTTACCAATCATCTTCAATCGAATTAAAAAAGAATAAATTTTATTGGAACATCAACTTTTACTTATAACACACCAATTCTTTTGAAATTGAATATGCCGAAGCCATAATTAGTTAGAATAAAAGCCGTGCATGTTTTCCTTAAATATCTCTAAAACAACAAACAGTTTGGTGCCTTACAAGTAAAAGTAGGTGGGTTAATATGAACTCTTTTATAATTTTTCCTTAAACAGGTAGAATCCCTAGGAAACCTGTTATTTTCCACCCATCTCAGCCGTACATTTACGCAGAACGTAAATCGTTTTTTTTTTTTTTTTTTTTAAGATTATTATAAAAGTTAGAAGCAGAAGAAGAAGAAGAAATCACCACAAAATCACACCTTTCGTTCTTCCACGCATCGTGTTGCAAAATTACATAAATTACATCTAACTCCTCCACAAAAACAAAAATTAAAACTTACACCTAGACAGAAAGAACCGAAAAATTCAAGAAAATACGAAAAAAAAAAAAAAATCAATTTTTTCTAAAATTTAACGTTGGAGACATTAGAGGCCTTGAGGAGAATCTGTGCTTGTGAGAGCTTCTCAGTCAAGGATTTGATCTGTGCGTAATACAGACGTGCCTGGTCAACAGCCTCAGCCTCGAGATCTCCAAGCTGAGAACAGAGTCTCTCCTCTGCTTCTTCTGCAATTTTAAGTCTCTGTATGGTTCTCTGCATCTCCTCTCTCATCTTCTCTTCTCTCTCCAAGCTCTTCTTTAGCTCTCTTTCAAGATCTTCGTTTCTCCTCCTCAACGTCTCTCCGTCTACTACTCCCTTCTTGATTTGATGTCTGGTCTGGTGGTACGCATCAGGAGAAGGAGAGACGGCAATACTTGGAGCCATTGCTGCAAATAATTTGAGATCTTTAATTGGCTGTGTTTCACGAACAGAGAAAAACCAGATAAATTTCTGTTTTTTTTTTTTTTCTTTTCGTTTTGGGAATGTTTAGGTAGTTTTTTTGGTTAACAAACAAGACCGTTTCTCACGGTTTTATAGACCCAAAATAGGGTGTCTAGGTTCAATGAACCTTGCAAGAGAGAGGGATTGAGCGAAGCGCTTACGCAATACAACCACACATTATTATTTATTATTTTTATCTTTTTTTTTAAATATTATTATTATCTCTTATACATATAAGTATAAATTATATACTTTGCTGCATTATTATGTTGTCACGTGAGAATGAAGTGGACAAGCTTTCCCAAAATATGGACGTTTTACCACCAAAAGATCGAGCTGGTGGGGGCAAGTGCCCCCACAAAACTTTGAAAGACTCCTATATTTTCAACTAATTACATATCCCCGTTTGCTTCCACACCCTCACCTCTCTCTCCAAGTTTTGCCCCCCTACCTCCTTCAATTTTTTCATTGGTGACATTGTCTTTTGACGGGGCCTTCTCATATATTAATTGGAAATGATGTAAATATCATTTTCTTCAACTTCTAATAAAAAACATCTGAATTTCTCTCTTAAATCATTTATCGTCAAGCTCTTCGACTATACAACTAACCATAATTTTACCTCATTATAAGAAAATCCTGGCTCCACCCCTCAAATGGTATATTTGAATCTAATGAGGGTCGAGGGACCTAGCTTTGGATTGTCAATGGGTGGGTTTATTTGGATCCTATTTCGGTTCCAAATCCTTAGCGGTATGATCCATTTTTTTAATAGAATTATTTATTTTTAGTAATTTATATTTTATTTATGTTAATCATGTTTAATATGCTATATAATTTTCGGATATTTTAGACTTTGACGCCTATAATTTGGCATAATTCTATTTTGACCCTCTAACATTTTGATAATTGCTCTTACCTATCTTATAATTATCTAAGAGGTTTATTTACCCCTTTTGTCAAATAGCATTAACTTAACAGTTAAATTCCTTTTATAAAGATCAGTTTGCCCTTTTTAAAAATATAATATTTTTTATAATACAAAATATGCCTTTCAAAAATTGGGTTCAATGAATGCTTAGGTAGGGGCATTTTAATTATTGTTTTAAAATTTATTTTTGTTAATAAAAATTCAACCAATAAGAAAAAGTATGTAGATGGTGTAAAATGAAACATAAAAGCATTTAAGTCATCTTTATTAATCCACAACAAAAGACTAAGGTCAACGGGACTTTCATATAAATAATAATCTAGGACAACAAAGGAGTTTGGGGGGATTTTCCCTTTGATGTAAATAGTTCTTTAAAATAATATCACCTAAGACCTTATCCTTCATTTATGCCCTTTACAAAGTGTAAAATAGTAAAATACCATCTAAATTTTATCCCTGTCAGAGATCAGGGAGGTAAGTGTAATTATAAAAATGAGTTGACGTTATGGTTTTTGATTAAGGGTCATCAAATTTTTGTTAAAGTAGGACTGATAAAGTATGGAGTCTGGACCATTCTTTTCTTTTTAAGATGATTTAGACATGCACCTTCACATTTTGATCAATATTACAAGTAGTCCTTGTGTTTTAAAACTAAGGACATGCCCCCAATAAACTTAGTCCTCATCTTTAACCCTTAGCAAAAGTTTTCCATGTTCTTCTCTAAATGGGTTACCTTCAAGTAATCTCTATTGTAAATTACTTTTAACCTATTCAACTTAGTCTTCAATGTAATGTAGAAAATCCTTCATTTTTCTATCAAATTATTAAGATTTGAAGGTTGGATACAAGGGTAAAAAACATTACTTTAAAAATCCGTTATCTTCAATTTGTTAACCCTCGACACTAAACTATTTTTAATGTATTCAACTTCATCTTTAATATTTTGCAAAAAATTCTTAATTTTCTAATAAAAATATCTATCATTTTAATTCCCTAAAAATTATATCTGGTTCTTGAGGTTTGAGGGGAGACAATTAACTTGAGGGTTAAATAAAAAAATCTTTATTTCAAGGTTGAAAATAACTGAGGCTAGAGATTTTAGATGAGAGCGTTTAGGTCATTTAAGTCTGTCTCTCACAAAATACCTGGGTCAAGGGGTATAACATTAGTTTGAAAACAAAGTAGAGGATATCTCTAATATTAACCAAAAGTTGGAGGGGGCATGTTTTAATCCATTTCTCTTCTATTATTTATTGATTTTAGATGGGCTATAGTGGGGACAGCATAAGATAGGGTGCATAAATGGTATCAAAACATGGCCCACAACTCTTGTTACTTTGTGTTTCCATATATATATATTTTTTTTTAGCTTTATTGACGTCGTTTCCATTTTTCACTATTTTCACTGTTACAACGTCACAGCGAAGGTTATTGCCGTTAATTCGAAGTAGAAGAAAACTACCAACTAATTTAGAGGTTTAAAAGGTTGATTAAGTCAATGAGTGAGAAATTTTTTAATATTATTACTTTGCCAATGTGTGAATCGGTGCAAGAATTTCAAAGAGTCGCGATCGCCCCCATCAAAGAACCATAGATTATTGGCATCGAGATATATAAGAAAAAAATTTATGATTCTATGTATCCCAAGGCAAATGATCTACGGTTACGTGAGAGTGACGTATGTCAAAGGAGACGTTAGAAAATCATTATTCTATTTTAAATTAAACTTGAAACTTTGATTCCACCGCACATGATGTCGTTAGGATTTAGTGGCATGTCATGTCCATTCACATGTCACCCACTTAAGAGAAATGTCCAAGTATGATGGTAATTGCCTAATTGGTGTGGAAAAATGGAATATGATTTGGGTTTGTGACAAGTTTGCATCACGATCAAGATCTTAAAAGTAAATGGTGGTTGACATTTACTCATCCAAGATCCGATAGGACTCATTCAACATTTTAAAAATATCGACCAATACAATAAAACTTGGGCTAAAATGTGATTAAGCATTTTCTAACCCTCCTTATTTAAAAAAATAATATATATATAATTCCTTAAATATAAATAAACACGCCCATACACATATATATGTTTTAATAAATAATTATAGGTCGAGTTAAATGATGTATCTTACTCAGAAGCTGATGATCACTTAGCCAAGTCAATTGAATGTCAATGAGATGAAAAATGGCACAAAATAAGCTCATAAATGATGTCTATGACCCGAACAAACTTAACATTCTTTGGCATCCTATATCAATTGGTAGACCCCATCTAATGGTAGAGTGGTAGAGGTATTAATTGATTTATTTAGTCCTAATGTATGTGTCAACCCATTGGAGGGGTATTGCAGGTATGCAAAAGATTTGGGTGAGATATGATGATCTAAGAGGTTAGTTGTCTCGCCCATGCTAGTTGAATCTAAGGTTGGAACACCCATTTTTACTATTATAGTGTGAGAAAGCAGAGTAAAAATGGTTAGACACCAAAATTTGAGTGGTCATAAATACACCCACTTTTATATTTAAATTAAATATAATTATGATGATTTTTATTAATAAAAAAATAAAAATAAAAAGCTAAGAAATTACTACTGGCCACGATCAATGAACTATTTAAATTTAATATAATTAGGGTCGTCTTTACTTTGTAATCTTCCAAATCCCTTTTATGAATATTTTAAATCACAAATATCTCTTTTTGATAAATGTGTGTTTGCACATGCCACCTTCTAGTCATTTTATTAAAAAAAAAAAAAAACACTCGAAAGTCAAAATTAATTTTAAGTTTGTCACTTACGCATTTTAGCTCGTCTTAATTGGTTTAATGATTAATGTTAAAATAATCAATTTGAGTGAAATGTCACAGAGCAAAGGAAATGAAACTATCATTCTCACTTTCTTTTCAGGCCTTTTATATTCTTCTCGTCTCGCATTCTTTTATTTGCAAGATTCCAAACTAAATTAAAAAAAAAAAATTTGACGTGTTTGAAAGGACACATATCCTATGCATAGTGAAAAAATTAATGATTTTTTGAAAAAATCACGATTAAATCACAATTTTTATAGTTGTTGATCGAATCACAATTTTTAAAAAAATCATGGATTATTTTTATTTTTAACATTTTTTAAGTATTTTTTTATTTAATTTATAAAATACATAGTTATTTTTAAAATAATTAAATTTTATTTTTTAATCTATCTGATGTTTTATTGACAAATTTTTTTTAAGTTTTCTCTTACTGAATTATTCTTGAACCTCGAATTTGTTGTCAACAGTTCCTCTATAACACTTAATCTAAAGTTGAGAGAGTGCTACATTCAAATAAATTTAACACCACAACCTTCTTGTGTTAATGCTTTAGATAGGATTTAAGAAAAAAAAAAAAAATCTTTTTTTCATTTGATCCAAGACTTTGAAAATTCGTGAGATGTCGACAGAGACAGGTTCGGGATAATCTATTCAATCTTATTCTTTTCTCTCTTTTTCATCAACATCCCAGCAAGAGATTACGCAAACTCGGTCCCCCCCTTAGAAAGAACAACGACAGTGATCGAACCTCCATTTTTTTTTAATGGTGTAAACTTATTATCTTGTTGAAATGTCGCTCTCCGATTGGCTACCGACTTTGTCCCTATGAATGTTCTCTTAACGCGGTAAGATACCATTGGGGGGAACTTGGACTCGATTGAGGGTAGGGTTCATCTTTTTGGCCCACAATATGAAACAATTCATCTATGGGGGATTTTTGCACGCAACCGTTTCCGCGTCCATATCAAGTTTTCCTAATCAATTTCAACTTTTGGGAAAATTCTAATGGCCTACGACGTTTGACTGATATATATAATATTTCCTCATATCTGGACCGTACAATAAAGTTTTAAAAAATATGCATCGGGATTCGTGTAAATGTTCTAGTGGTAGTCCTCACTTATTGATATTGTGGGCCCAACAAACGTTACCAATCAATCATCTTCCATCGAATTAAAGAGTCTCACGTATTTATAATTTTTTCTTTAAAAAAATGCATCCCTAGGAAATCATTATTTTTCCTCCCATCTCAGCCTTACACTTACTGACTTATGCTGATCGTCAATCGGGGATTGAGATTATAAAGTAGAGAAATTCTACTAGCACACCAACTTTTACTTACAACGTACCAATCTTTTAAATCCCAGATCAGTACACCAGGGTGGAGAATTCGAAGCCTCCTCCCACACCTCAATATATGCTAAGCCACACTTCAAAGAAATCATGAAAAGTAGATATTTCGAGCTTTAATTTCTAACATAATGGTTTGCGTGGCATGTATTGAGGTGCGGGAGGAGGGTTTCAATCCTCTCCACCTTAGGAGCATAAGAGGTGTCTTCTACTTATAGATTGATGTGTCCAAGTAAAAGTTAGTGTGTCAATAGAAACTCTTTAAATAGTAACGATGGCAAGAAGAACATAACCACAAAATCACACCTTTCGTTCGTTTCAACCTTCACCCATCGTATTGTATAATTTACATAAATTACATTCCACTCCTCCAAAAAAAAAAATTGAATTTTACCCCTAGACAGAAAGAACCGAAAACAATAAAAATAAAAAAACAATTTTTTTTCAATTTTATTTCTAAAACCCAACCTTGGGGTTGGAGACATTGGAGGCCTTGAGGAGAATCTGTGCTTGTGAGAGCTTCTCGGTCAAGGATTTGATCTGTGCGTAATACAGACGTGCTTGGTCAACAGCCTCAGCCTCGAGATCTCCAAGCTGAGAACAGAGCCTCTCCTCTGCTTCTTCTGCAATTCTAAGTCTCTGTATGGTTCTCTGCATCTCCTCTCTCATCTTCTCTTCTCTTTCTAAGCTCTTCTTTAACTCTCTTTCAAGATCTTCGTTTCTCCTCCTCAACGTCTCCTCGTCTACTACTCCCTTCATGATTTGATGTCTGTGATGAGACGAAGCAGGAGAAGGAGAGGCGGCAATACTTGGAACCATTGCTGCAAATAATTAATTTGAGATCTTTCGTTGTATTTAAGGAACAAAGAGCAAAACCAGGGAAATTTCTGGTTTTTTGGTGTGTTTTAGGATAACGAACAAGACCGTTTCTCTGGGTTTTTATAGACCCAAAATGGGATGTCTACGTTCAATGAACCTAGCTAGGGACTAGGGAGAGGGAAGCGCTCACGCAATACAATCAAACATTATTAATTTTTTTTTAATTCGTATTTTTGTATTTATTATTGTTATCGCTTTTGTATAGATATGAGAGCTGCTATTGCCACCTCAACTTTTACTAATTATTCCTCAATTAAAAATAAAGAAAATAAATGAATGGTTGAATATAAGTAAAAGTTGGAGTGCCAATAGAAATTCTCTCACTTAAAAAAAAATTTCCTAGATTTTTGTTTTTTGGGTTTAGAATTTTGTATGACCCTAAATCATAATTGTAAATAGCTAATCAAATTGTTTGAACAAGTGTTACAATGCTTTATGATGTTGAGATTATAATCTGATCGAAACCTTCAAAATGTTTAAATAGTGTGTTCTAATTTTTAATTGGGGTGATAAATAATTTAAGAAATTGAAGCGTAATAAGTAAAAGTTGGGGTGCCAATAGCAGCTCTCTAAGTTGTATACTTGCTCCATTATTAGTCTGTACTCACGTGTGAATGAAATGGATCAGGGCACATGATCCATATGGTATATTCGAATCTGATGAGGGATCCAACTTTAGATTGTCAATGGTTTGGCTTGTTTGGGGTCCAAATCCTAAGAAGTTTAGAAATTTTTTATAGAATTAATTATTTATTTTAGTAATCTATAATTGATTTATGTTAATTGTGTCTAATATGCTATATAATTTAATCTATTCTTGTAAAATCAGTAACCTATAATTCTTAATATTATTTTTTTCATTTCTTTTGTTATTGTTTCTACAGATGAGTTTGTTATAATATAGTATAATGTTTAACATATTATTTAAGTCAAAGTAGATCAGTAGCACTAATTTGATCGAGATTTAATAAACTTGAAAATGATGAGTTCTATACTTTTTAGGGAATTTAAGATCTCAAGCCTTGACCATACCGAACCATATATTATTTCAATCGAGATAATGGGTTCGCACCCTATTGAAAGCCCTAACTGAAAGTCGTTTTTACAAACAAAACTAATGAGTTGACATAAAGGTTTTGTCGCCTTGGATCATCAATTTTTAGTTTAAGTGGGACTTTAAGGTTTATTATGGACCATTCTTTTTTTTTCTTTTTCTTTTTGATTTAGAAATGTCTCTCTACCTTTCGATCAATAGTAGAGGCAGGGCAGAGCTAGTAAGGAGTTAGTGGGGACAATTGACCCCATAAAAATTTGAGACACCCCTATATTTTCAGCCAATTACATACCCCATTTGTCTCCACTCCCTCATCTCTTTCCTCATTTGCCCCCCACACCCTCACCTCCCTCCAATTCCCCCACCCCCTTCAAATTTTTGTTGATGACATTGCCTCTTAACCGGGCCTTCTCATATACTAATTAGAAATGACCTAAATATCCATTTCTTCAACTTTTAACCAAAAACTTTTGAATTTCTCCTTAAAAACATTCATCTTAAAATTTTTTAACTATACAACTAACCATAGTTTACCCCCACTATAAGAAAATCTTGGCTTCGCCCTTGAGTAGAGGTAGTGCCCCCATTACCTTAGTCCCCATCTTTAACGGTTTGGCGAAAACCCTTAATTTTCTTTTCAAAATCAATCATCTTCTAACAATATCTAGTGTAAATTATTTTTGACCTATTTAACTTCGTCTTCAATGTTACGTAGAAAATCAAGTGTCATTTAAGTTTGTCTCTCACAAAATACCTAGGTCAAAAGGGCATATCATCAGTTTGAAAACACGGGAGGATATCTCTAAGATTAATGATTTTCTGACTCGAAAATTTTCACTCGATTTGTACTCGGTCGGCATGGCAAGGATATAGAATCAATGATCATTTCCTTGTGTATCTTAAAGAAAAAGATCTATGGTTTTGTGACTTTGCCATGTCAGATCCATACATATCGTGGGGGAAATTTTCGAGTTAGAAAATCACGACTCCATCTCTAATATTAAACAAAACTTGGAGGGGCCCACTCTCATGACTTCATTTTCCCATCTTTTTTAGAATAGATCTCAGCTCATGAAAGCTGCTTTGGTTCTTAGCTCTATTATTATTATTATTTTTTTTTTTTTTTCATTTTTCTCTGTTTATATGTCACCACGAAAGTTATTGCCGTCAACTCCAAATAGAAGAAAACTACGAAACTTTTATAAGAAGTAAATTAAGAATATCTTTAATATTATAACTTTGTCAATGTGAATCGGTATAAGAATTTTAAATTAAGTTTGAAACTTTGATTTGACAGCACATGGTGTCGTTAGGATCTAGTGCCATGTCCATTCACATTCACATTCACATTCACACGTCACCCACTCTTAGAAATGTCGAGTAGATTAGTAATGCTTTTGTTTCAATACTGTTCATGATTTTAAAAGTATAAATGGTGGGTTCGGATCCAATTTGACTTATTTAACATTTTAAAAATCTTTGGCCAATACTTAAAAAGTTGGGATTATTGGAATATGTATATTAATAAATAATTAAATGATTTATCTTGCTCAAGAGATGATGACTCAGACAAATCAATTAGATATCGATGAGAGACAAGATGAAATAAATAATTATAAGTCAAGTTAAATGATCAAAAAATATATTTTATATGTGTAAACTAGTTTAGTCGGTGAGATCTTTGGATGATGATATTAAAGACATGGATTTAAATCTCATCAACACCACATTGAGTTATTGAACTCGAAGTGCATTGATTTCCTATTTATTAGTCCACAAGACAGTTTATATGGCATTTCGATTGTTTGACTGGAAAAAAATGTTGCAAGTTATTCAATGTTGACTAATTTATCTAGATGTTATTTCAATAGCCCCTAAAACAAGCAATCAAGACCCAATAAACAATGTAAATAATGATGTTTAGGACCGAACTCGTTCTATTTCCAATGTTAAAGAAGAAAATAAAGAAATAAAAGGAAAGTCGAGACTCTTCCTAAAGAAACTTGACCCTCTTGGCATCCTTTGTATTTGTATTTACAAAGGAAAGTCGACTCGAATTTATTGTATTTTAAAGTGAGACTAGCATTATTCTTTTGAATCATTTGAATGATTTAGCAAAATTCGGTTTTTGTGAGAAATTAAATTAGACTTATTTTTCTTATATTTATAATTAATGAATTGTCCGGTTAAAAAAAATACGATTACCTTAAGAGTGAAACCTCTTCAAGTTCTACTTCAAAACATGGTTTCAAAGCTCTTCTGAGATCAAGATGTATAGCCTGAGTCATCTCAATATTAGGCATGGACAAGTCAATTTTTCGGACGAGATTTAAAATCCCACGTTCATTTTTAAAATTTTTGAATGAAACGTCTCAAACGTATTGCAAAACTCGTCTGAGATAACTAGATATCTGACATGGACGAGATGAGATGCTGACTAAGTTTTAAAACCATGGTTCAAGATGAGTCTCCACCACCATCATTTGTACTTCTCTCTATCTTTGCCACCTAGCATCCAGCTCTAGAACAACATAGGTGATTGATCTCTCTCTCTCTCTCACTCACTCCCTCCCTCACATGTAGATAAGACCTCTATTATCTTTTCCCCCTTTTGCATATATAACAAGAGTCCAAACTAGCGTTACTACCTTATTATGATTTCATATCTTGTTAAGGGTTGTTGAACTCACTTTGTGGCATCCAAATACATGATCTGATACCATAGGGTTGTAGACGACAAAATTCTATGAACTTTAGACAAAAAATAGTAATTAAATTTTTACTTTTGAGTTTTAATTTCACACTTGGTAATTTGATAACCACCATTTTCAAAACCTTGGATCATACCTAAAATAAATTGTTTTTTTATATTTAATCCGAGTTTTTCAATTAAATATAGAGGACTGTGGTGTTGGATTGCCAATATGGTAACCCATTTGAATTCAATGACCCTTAATAAGACTTGAAATTTTAGAAAATTAGTAAGAAAAGTGTTTTAAACTAAGATATCGTGGATCCGTTGGCTATTTTTCCCTATCTTTGATTTTCATTGAGAGAGAGCACAAACCCTAAATTTCTATTTTTTTTCCCCTAATGAGATAGGGCCTCAACTGAAGTTTTTAAATTTTAGTCACCCTATTACTTGTTATTGCTAGGGAAGCACTTCACTTAGTTAAGAAAAATATGTCGTTATATTACCAAAATTTTATTTTTCCAAATTTTTTTTGAGTTGAACGTATAATATACATATAAATCACCGATAAAAAAAAATATACATATAAATCATATGTCGCATATTTATGATTTTGTGAATGTTTGATTGAGTATTTTATAAGATTTTTTGCAATTGAAAATCAAATAGAATTCAATTTTTTTTTTTCATATTCCAAATTGCTAACGAGGGAGCCGAGCGATTGTGAAAGTCGAACACTTTTTCGAGTTTCACTGTTACAACGTCACAACGAAGGTTATTGCCGTTAATTCCAAATAGAAGAAAACTACCAACTTAATTTCCTTCCAAAAACTTTTGTAAGAAGCAAAGCCAAATCTAATTTAGAGGTTTAAGAGATTGATTAAGTCAATGAGTGAGAAATTCTTTAATGTTATTACTTTGTTAATGTGTGAATCGGTGCAATAATTTCAAAGGGTCACGATCTCTCCTTACGCCCCCATCAAAGAACCATAGATTATTGGCATCGAGATATATAAGAAAAAGATTTATGATTCTATGTATCCCAAGGCAAATGATCTACGGTTCTGTGATAGTGACGTATGTCAAAGGAGACGTCAGAAAATCATTATTCTATTTTAAATTAATCTTGAAACTTTGATTCGACCGCACATGATGTCATTAGGATTTAGTGGCATGTCTTGTCCATTCACATGTCACCCACTTAAGAGAAATGTCCAAGTATGATGGTAATTGCCTAATTGGTGTGGAAAGATCGAATATGATTTGGGTTTGTGACAAGTTTGCATCACGATCATGATCTCAAAAGTAAATGGTGGTTGACATTTACTCATCCAAGATCCGATAGGACTCATTCAACATTTTAAGAATATCGGCCAATACAATAAAACTTGGGCTAAAATGTGACTAAGCATTTTCTAACCCTTCTTATTTAAAAAAATAATATATATAATTCCTTAAATATAAATCAACACACCCCCCCCCCCCCCCACACACACATATATATATATATATATATATATTAATAAATAATTATAGGTTGAGTTAAATGATGTATCTTAGCTGATGATCACTTAGCCAAGTCAATTGAATGTCAATGAGATAAAAAATGGCACAAAATAAGCACATATAATGATGTCTACGACCCGAACAAACTTAACATTCTTGGCATCCAGTATCAATTAGTAGACCCAATCTAATGGTAGAGCGGTAGAGGTATTAATTGATTTATTTGGTCCTAATTTCTATGTCAACCTATTGGTGGGGTATTGCAGGTATGCAAAGGATTTGGGTGAGATATGATGAACTAAGAGGCCAGTTGTCTCGCTCATGCTAGTTGAGTCTACGGTTGGAAGACTCATTTTTACTATTATAGTGAGAGAAAGAAGAGTAAAAATGGTTAGACACCAAAATTTGAGTGGTCATAAATGCACCCACTTTTATATTTAAATTTAATATTTTTATGATGATTTTTATTAATAAAATAAATAAATAAAAACTAAGAAAATTACTACCGACCACGGTCAGTGAACTATTTAAATTTAATATAATTAGGATCGTCTTTACTTTGTAATCGTCCAAGTCCCTTTTATGAATATTTTAAATTACAAATATCTCTTTTTGATAATGTGTGTTTGCACACGCCACCTAATCATTTTATTAAAAAAAAAAACACTCGAAAGTCAAAATTAATTTTAAGTTTGTCACTTCGAAAGGACACATGTCCTATGCATAGTGACAAAATCAGTGATTTTTTGAAAAAATCACGATTAAATCATAGTTTTGATAGTTGTTGATCGAATCACGATTTTAAAAAAAATCACGGATTATTTTTGTTTTTAACACTTTTTAAGTATTTTTTTTTAATTTATAAAATACATATTTATTTTTAAAATAATTAATTTTTTTTATAATCTATTTGATGTTTACTCAACTTTATTGACAAATTTTTTTAAAGTTTTCTCTGACCAAATTATTCTCGAATCCTGAATTTGTCGACAACAATTCCTCTATAGCACTTAATCTAAAGTTGAGAGAGTGCTACATTCAAATAAATTTAACACCACAGCCTTCTTGTGTTAATGCTTTAGATAGGATTTAAGAAAAAAAAAAATCTTTTTTTCATTTGATCCAAGACTTTGAAAATTCGTGCGATGCCGACAGAAACAGGTTTGGGATAATCTATTCAATCTTATTCTTTTCTCTCTTTTTCATCAACTTCCCAACAAGATATTACGCAAACTCGGTTCCCCCCACCCCAGAAAGAACAACGACGGTGATCGAACCTCCATTTATTTTAAAATGGTGTAAACTTATTATTTTGTTGACATGTCGCTCTCCGATTGGCTACCGGCTTTGTCCCTATGAATGTTCTCTTAACGCGTTAAGATACCATTGGGGGGAACCTGGACTCGATAGATGGTAGGGTTCACCTTTGGCCCACAATATGAAACAATTCATCTATGGGGGGTTTTTTGCACGCAACCGTTTCCGCGTCCATATCAAGTTTTCCTAATAATTTCAAATTTTGGGAAATTTCTAATGGCCAACGACGTTTGACTGAGATATATAATATTTCCTCATATCTGGACCGTACAATAAAGTTTTAAAAATATATGCATCGGGATTCGTGTAAATGTTCTAGTGGTAGTCCTCACTTATTGATATTGTGGGCCCAAAAAACTTTACAATAATCTTCCATCGTGGTTTGAGATTTTAAAATAGAGAAATTCTACTACCACCCCAACTTTTACTTACAACGAACTAATCTTTTGAATCCCAGATCAGTACACAGGGTGGAGAATTCGAAGACTCCTCCCACACCTCTCAATACATGCTAAGCCACACTTCAAAGAAATCATGAAAAGTAGAGATTTCAAGCTTTAATTTCTAACATAATGATTTACGTGGCATGTATTGAGGTGTGGGAGGAGGGTTTCAATCCTCCACCTGGGGAGCATAAGAGGTGTATTCTACATATAGGTTGATGTGTCCAAGTAAAAGTTAGTGTGTCAATATAAACTCTTTAATAAGTAACGATGCCAAGAAGAACATAACCACAAAATCACACCTTTCGTTCGTTTCAACTTTCACCCGTCGAATTGTATAATTTACATAAATTACATTCCACTCCTCCAAAAAAAAAAAATTTAATTTACCCCTAGACAGAAAGAACCGAAAACAATAAAAATAAAAATAAAAAAACAACTTTTTTTCAATTTTATTTCTAAAACTCAACCTTGGAGTTGGAGACATTGGAGGCCTTGAGGAGAATCTGTGCCTGTGAGAGCTTCTCGGTCAAGGATTTGATCTGTGAGTAATACTCACGTGCCTGGTCAACAGCCTCAGCCTCGAGATCTCCAAGCTGAGAACAGAGCCTCTCCTCTGCTTCTTCTGCAATTCTAAGTCTCTGTATGGTTCTCTGCATCTCCTCTCTCATCTTCTCTTCTCTCTCTAAGCTCTTCTTTAACTCTCTTTCAAGATCTTCGTTTCTCCTCCTCAACGTCTCCTCGTCTACTACTCCCTTCATGATTTGATGTCTGTGATGAGACGAAGGAGGAGAAGGAGAGGCGGCAATACTTGGAGCCATTGCTGCAAATAATTAATTTGAGATCTTTCGTTGTATTTAAGGAACAAAGAGCAAAACCAGGGAAATTTCTGGTTTTTTGGTGTGTTTTAGGTTAACAAACAAGACCGTTTCTCTGGGTTTTTATAGACCCAAAATGGGATGTCTAGGTTCAATGAACCTAGCTAGGGACTAGGGAGAGGGAAGCGCTCACGCAATACAACCAAACATTATGAAAAAATATAATTTGTTTTTATTTATTTATTATTGTTATCGCTTTTGTATAGATATGAGAGCTGCTATTGCCACCCTAACTTTTACTAATTATTCCTCAACTAAAAATAAAGAAAATAAATGAATGATTGAAAATAAGTAAAAAATTGGGGTGCCAATAAAAGTTCTCTCTCTTAATTTTTATTAATTTTTTTTTTTTTACTAGATTTTTGTTTTTTGGGTTTAAGATTTTATATGACCTAATCATAATTGTAAATAACCAATGAAATTGTTTGAACAAGTGTTATAATGCTTTATGATGTTGAGATTATAATCTGATCGAAACCTTCATAATGTTTAAATAGTGTGTTCTAATTTTTAATTGATGTGGTAAATAATTTAAGAAATTGAAGCGTAATAAGTAAATGTTGGGGTGCCAATAGCAGCTCTCTAAGTTGTATGCTTGCTCCATTATTAGTCTGTACTCACGTGTGAATGAAGTGGATCAGGGCACAGGATCCATCGGACCCACTCATATGGTATATTCGAATCTGATGAGGGATCCAACTTTAGATTGTCAATGGGTTGGCTTGTTTGGGTCCAGACCCTAAGCAGTTTTGATCCAGAATTTTTTTATAGAATTAATTAATTATTTTAGTAATCTATATTTGATTTATGTTAATTGTATCTAATATGCTATATAATTTAATCTATTCTTGTAAAATCAGTAACCTATAATTCTTCATATTATTTGTATTTAGTTGAATATAATGTTTAAATATATATTTTTTCATTTCTTTTATTATTGTTTATACAGATTAGTTTGTTATAATATTGTATAATGTTTAACATATTATTTAGGTTAAAGTAGATTGGTGCACTAATTCGATCGAGATTTAATAATTAAATGATCAAAACAAATAATATTTTGTACGTGCAAGTTAACTTAGTTGGCAAGGTCTTTGGATGATGATATTAAAGACGTTGACTCAAATCTTATCAACACCACACCAAGTTATTGAACTCGAAGTGCGTCGATTTTCTATTTATTAGTCTACAAGACAATCTATATGGCATTTCGATTGTTTGACTGAAAAAAAATATTGCAAGTTATTCCATGTTGACTAATTTATCTAGATGTTATTTCAATAGCCCCTGAAACAAGCAATCAAGACCCAATAAACAACGTAAATAATGACATGTAGGATTAGACTCGTTCTATTCCCAATGTTTAAAAAGAAAATAAAGAAATAAAAGGAAAGTCCAGAAGAAACTTGACCTCTTGGCATCCCTTGTATTTGTATTTACAAAGGAAAGTCGATGCGAATTCATTGTATTTTTAAGTGACAGTATTAATCTTTCGAATCATTTGAATAATTTAGTAAAATTCGATTTTTGTGAGAAATTAAATTAAACTTATTTTTCTTATATTTATAATTAATGAATTATTTGGTTAAAAAAATAAGATTACCTAGATAGTGAACTTCAAGTTCTAGTTCAAGACATGGTTTCAAAACTTGTCCAAGACTGAGATGTATAGCCTGAGTCATCTTGATATTAGGCATGGATGAGACGGATGGATAAGTCAATTTTCAGACGAGATTTAAAATCCTATGTTCATTTTTCAAATTTTTGACCAAAACGTCTCAAATGTATTGGAAAATTCGTCTGAGACGGCTATGTATCTGACATGAATGAGACAAGATGCGAACTGAGTTTTAAAACTATGGTTCAAGACGAGTCACCATCTCCATCTCCATCATTTGTACTTCTCTCTATCTTTGCCGCTTAACATCCAACTCTAGAGCAACATAGGTGACTTATCTATTTCTCTCTCTCTCACTCACACTCACGTAGATAAGACTTCTATCGTCTTTTTCCCCTTTTGCATATATAACAAGAGTCCAAACTAATGTTACTACCTTATTTAGATTTCACATCAAAATACATGATTTGATACCATAGGATTGTAGACGATAAAATTCTATGAACTTTAGACAAAAAATAAATAAATAATTTTTACTATTGAGTTTTAATTTTACATTTAGGAGTTTGGTAACTACCCATTTTCAAAACCTTGGATCATGTCCAAAATCAATTGTTTTTTTATAATTTGAGTTTTTCAATGAAATATAGAGGACTGTGGTCTTGGATTGCCAATATGGTAACCCATTTGAATTCAATAACCCTTTATAAAACTTGAAATCTTAGGAAGTTAGTAAGGAAAGTGTTTTTAACTAAGATATCATGGATCCATTGGCTTTCTTCCCATCTTTAATTTCCATTGATAGAGAGCACAAACCCTAGATTTCTATTTTTTCCCCTAATGAGCTAGAGCCTTAATTGAAGTTTTTAAATTTTGGTCACCGTACTTGTTATATTACCAAAATTTATATGTCACATATTTATCGTTTTGCGAATGTTTGACAGAATATTTTATCGGATTTTTGCAATTGAAAATCAAATAGAACTCCAATTTTTTTCATATTCCGAATTGCTAACGAGGGACTCGAGGGATTGTATCCTCACAGTCACAACCCAGCACCGGTTTGACATGTGACGTTGATGACGTACATAATAAGAGATAAACTTTCTCTCTCCTACCGCACATCTATTTCCCATAAATCTTAATTTTTAGATTTTAAATCTTAAAAAGTATTGTAAGATTCACATGGATAATCATATTAGTAAATAGAACATGATAATCTTCTAGATTTAATGAAAAAATTTATTGTAATAAAAAAAAAAGATAAAAAAATAATTTTTTTTGATTTTAATCAAAGGTATTGAAAAAGGATGGCTACCGAGGACCTAAATTTAAAAATAAAATTCAACCGTGAAAAATATATAATTTTTCAAAATTGATAGAATTTCATCCTTTTCAAAATTAAAATTCAAAACAGTGTTGGGCTGTGTTTACTGTCAAGGCTCCAGCGTTACTTTCTATTATCTGGTTTAGGTGTGGTTCGGTGACCAAACTTGCGTTCCACTTCCACCGTCCTTCTTCGAGAAGAGTCCGTTAATAAAAGACAAAAAAGTCCCAAAACCACACAACAAGAAAGAAGCCCAAACGTGTCATTTCACACATCATTCCTTCCGCTTTCCCATCTGTATCGATCTCACAAGAAAGAAAGAAAGAAAACCTAGCAATCAAACCAGGGTGAGAAGGCGAGCTCCATTAAAGCTCGCCTTGTTTCCTTCTCAACCATGCGTTCCCTCACCTTTCTCCTCTCTTTTTTTCTCTTCTTCTTCGTCTTCGTCCATTGTTCTTCGTCCGTACGTTCTGAGGACCACTTACAGAAGATTCGTTTACCAACACAAGATGATCTCTGCCCCGGATCGGATCCTTCTTCTTGCCCCGTCAACTGCTTTCGACCCGATCCGGTCTGTGGCGTCGATGGTGTGACGTATTGGTGTGGTTGCGCTGATGCTCGTTGCTCTGGCACACGAGTCGCGAAATTAGGGTTTTGTGAGGTTGGTGATGGCGGAAATGGATCTGTGTCTGGTCAGGCTTTCCTTCTTGTTCACATTGTTTGGCTCATTGTTCTAGGGTTTTCGGTTTTGTTTGGACTTTTTTGATCGTCTTTGACCGTTTCGTTTGTTCTTGTTGAACTCTGAGATGAGATCTATTGATCACCTTCGATTTCAGGTATTTGTGTATTATTTTGTGTAAAAAAAAGAAAGAAATTTTACGGCTCATTGTTGTTCTCATAAATTTGAAATAATTCAATTTGATTCTTTCTTTGCTTATTTATCTTGGATGCAACATTTTATTCTGTTCTGTTCAAATATTGTTTAACAATTCAACAATAACATCTATTATTAGATTAAATTGAGGAAATTTCAATTATAGAACCCTAGAATCGAAGTTGTTTTCTAGGTCATGAAGAGAAGAAAGGACATGTTAACCATGGTTGATAAGCCTTCAAAACCTAATTTGAATAAAAGAAAAACTAAATCAACACTGAAATTCTTGGTTGATCGTGGCTTAACTGCAATGAGTGATGTTTCTCTAATTGAAGTATTTGTGGTTAAAAAAAATGGAGCGTTAGAAATTTAGAGATAAAATTGAAGAATTATTGTCGGGTAGAGACATACATAGTTTCTCTATATGTGATTGAAATGCAAATCTTAAAAAAATTCTTATTTTTGGCTCATGTAACAATTGGAACCCCTTACGAAATTTCAAATTCTTGAATTTGAAATGTTATAGTTTTCTTCAAAGTTTGATTATTTGTCTTTGAATTGATCTCTTTTCCTTATAGGGAAAAGTCATGAAGTTCAACATTTTTATTTTGATAAATAGAATATTTCATTGATACTAGGGAGGAAATACAATGAGACTGACCGGTTCAATAGGAGGACAAGATGATCTAGTAGGTACATGAATCAGAAACAGAAAGAGAAAAAAAGAAAAGGTCCTTCAGCATGAGCACATGAATTATTTCCTTTATGAGTCTAAATCTTTCGGAGGATGCCTTGACGTAATTTGAATGAAACGAAAGATTAAGATTCATACTAGTAGATTGTAAACTTTTACACAAGTTATCAATCTGACATGATTGATGATCCTCCTTTATTTGGGTTGAGACTGGTAATTTGGTGTCCAATGTGGGTCCCTAGACTTCAGCAATTTAATTGAAGAAGATAACGGACCTTGGTGTTGAATTTATCTCGTTTTTCACGTCGTGTCCACAGTTCTCAATATCATTGTTAGAGGTGTTAAATGCCTTTGTTATTATTATTTTACGGTGGTATGTGAAAACGGGTTGTCCATGTGCACCTCTGTTCTTGATGACTAGTGGTGTAAAGAAATGGTTAAAGCCGGAAAGAGTTTTGTGTTCCGGATCTAGCTGTGTATCCAATTAGCTTGTTAGCCTTGGCATGTTAGAAGACAAAACAAGCTTAAGAGTATAAAGCTGACTATGAGAATCTTATTTATATATTGGACGGTGACCCGTCCCCCCTTCTTGAAGGGGCAGGGTGTCCCCAGCCTCCCTTCCAGTGGGACTAATCCCTACGATAGGCTTACGCCCAGCCCCCAAAAACTTGGGTCTCGGGTTAAGTCGTAGACTTGGTTTTATATTGGACAGTTTTTAAGATGTTAAATTTTATTCCATCTATGATGGGAAGGTTCGGTTCAATCCCATTATACCTGGGATGCTTCAGCCATCCCTTTTGTACTACCCACTTATATATGCACTCGGTATGCAGATGGATGATCCTACGAGTAACCATAGTCACAAAATTTGTTGATTTTTCAGTTAAATTTGGATAATTCCGCAGATTTGAGAGTCATCCTATTCAATTGGTGATTAATCGTAAATTAAAATAGGTTAATGCGGCTTCTCTTACCCCTGTATGCACCTGCTATGCGCAAGAAATTAAGGAAAAAGTAGACTGACTTCTATAAAATGCACACGACTTGTTAGAGGTGTCTTAACATCTTAGGGCCCGTGTGGATATATGAGTCAGAAGTACTTAAAACATAAGTACTTCCAGAAGTACTTTCTGAAGTACTGTCTCAAGTAGCGGAATACGTGTTGTACGTTTGGATGCAGGATTTGAGAAGTACCGTCAGAAGTACTTCTCACAGAGTTTTGTGTTAGGAAACTATTCTGTATTCTGTTAAAATGACCAGAATACCCTTATATGTAATAATTACTATCTTTAACATTATAATTCAACAACATATGCTAAAAAAAAAATAATAGTTATTGTTTTTATTAAATAAAAACATTATAACATTATTTTATACTCAAAATATACTTATTCTTATTTTTTTAAAAAATTCGATAGAACCTTCCCTAAATATTGGACATATGAAAAATAAAATCTGTATAAAAACATAACAACTATCATATAATAAAACCTGTATCATCATACATAAAATCATATATGTAAAATGAAAAGAAAACATTCATAAACAAAGTTTATATGTGATCGTCATACCAATAAACAAAGATGTTCATATAGTAGAAATATATTAAATTTATCCAAAAATATAATTTATTCAGTTAATAGTAACTTTTAAATCATAAAATTATATAATTATATCACGTCGATCATAAGCTTCTTTTATAGCTTCAGCTATGACTTCTCTTCTACGTTCCATTTCTCTATGTCTTTCCCGTTGTGAACGTCTCGATGGTCCAGGCTCATCTACACTCCTAGGGACGGTTTCATCTATATAATCTAATTCTTCGTACATAGCAAATTCAACATCTGCCAAAGCTTCATTTCGAATGAAATTGTGCAGTCCCATGCAAGCAATGACGATATCCCTTTGAGTATCAATGGAGTATGTGTGCATGTCCCTAAGAATTGCCCATCTTGCCTTTAATACCCCAAAACACCTCTCTATAACATTACGCAATGAGGAATGAAGATGTTTAAATAACTCCTTCTGCCATGCACCCCGTCGAAAGTCTTGTAAATGGTAACAGACACCCCTATATGGTGTCATGTACCCATCCATCAATGGATAGCCAGAGTCAACCAAGTAATATTTGCCTACAAATGAATAATAATTTCATTATTTTATATATATAACATATAATTGAATATACTTCTAAGTAAAATTTTGAATACCAACCTGACGGAGGATGAGGAAATCTCGAATTAGGATTATTTATGGTTTTTAAGAACACGTTCGCGTCATTTGCTTGTCCCTCCCAACCAGCAACTACATATGTGAAGAACATATCGAAAGAACATATAGCCATTACATTTTGTGTTATACCATTTCGACCTAAATATCGAAGTTGATCTGCTATTGGAACTCGTGCCCCAATATGAGTACCGTCAATCGTTCCCACACAATCCTTCATATAAAAAGAAATTTTATTTTAAAGATTAAACATTATAATTTTTTTGAATTTAACTTTAAAATTACCTTAAAGAAAGGGCAGAATCTTCGATTTGTGCGAATTTGATGAGGGATCTCATCCATAGAACGAGGCACAATGAGAGTTTTGCACAATTCAAGGACAACTTTCAAGATTCTATGAAAGTGTCTACTCACGGTTTCTTCAGAACGTTGAAATCGATCACCAACACTTCGCATGCCCTCATTTTGTCCCAATATCTTTAAGAACATTCCTAAGGATACTTCCAAAGAAACGTTCCTTGTTCTTTCAAGACCCACCTCTTCGTGTAAAGTATTGCATAATTTCTCAAATACATGTTTCTCCATTCGAAATTGTTTATGACATATTGCATTATTCCCAGACAAAACATAATTCATATAATTTTGTCCAGTAAAATTGCAATTAGTCTTGGGTTGTCGAACTAATTTATTTTTACGAACCGTGCGATAATGATTTGCTGCAGCAAGTGCAGCCATACATATAATCTCATCGTCTGAATCTGAATAATCCATCTTGTTTCTGTTTACATTATTAATAAAAAAAATATCATTTAATATTCAATATTAACAATCATATAAATATATTCAATCTATAAACAATCATATAAAATATTAAAACAAACATTTTTAACAATCAAACCATAATCCATGATTCATAATCCATGAGACATAATCAATAATCCATAAACCAGAAATAAATAAAAACTTAATCCATACAGAATAAATCCAAATCATAATTCATTAAACAAATTTTCTTTTATTAACCACATAGTTCATAAAAAAAATTATTCATAAAAGACCGACTCATAAAAAAACCTATGCTACCCTTTAGTGACCACCATGATAACGACGGTATTCAAAATCAAGGTACGATAGACGAGCATCATTTGTCGGCAAGTTATAAAAAGCATTCCTAAAATCTACACTCTCCACGAACTTGGATACCACATAACAATATCGATCGCTACCTATAGGAATCTCATCCACTAATTCATTAAGAAGTGGCAAGCATTCACCGGGAGTAAGCTTTTTTTGCTCGTTTGGAAGTTTATCTTTATGAATTTTTGATTGGAAAAGATCCACCAAACGACTGAATTCAACCTCGAATAAATCAGATTTTCTTCCTTTTTTGCGTTTTGATTTAGAATCCCCACTTACTGACGACCTTCTCTGTGATGATCTTGAACTTGGTGACTCATCAATATCATCATCAGGGTGAGTTGGGAGTATATTTTCTTGTGTCGCTGGAATGTATTCAGGAGTATCATCATCATCATCATCATCAGCAATTGACTCATTCGTCATGTTTGTCGTTGTAGAATATCGAACACGAGATCCGGTAGCTGTGGTACCACCAAATAACTTGTCCAACTCATCTCTGTGCTCCAATGCCTTCTAACGAAACTTATTATCTCCAGAATGTAGCTATAAAAAAATGATGAATATTATTAATAAATATTTATTGACATTTTCATAAATAAGTGAAATTAAATATATTAAAAAATATGTATTACCATTTCTCGTTCAATCCACCATTCATCGCTCATGATGATAGAATAGCCGTTCCAACCGATTCCAGTTACACTCATTAGATTAGACCAAGCCTTCCAATCTAATTTTGTTTTGTTCCAATGATTTTTGAATTATTTTTGTTCGAATTTAAATCCCGTTTTCTTGAAAAATTCATTTCGAACAAACTTCCATCCTAACCTGTCTAGAGTTGGCCCATTCCTATGACCTTGCGCGACTGCTTCAACACATAGTTCAACAAAGGTCTTATGTAAATACGGACTCCAATTTGCTTTACCTTTGTCATTTTGTATTGCAGCTTGTTTGTCTTTGTTCATATTTGTTGTTTCAGAAGACATCTTAAAATGAAAACAAACAAATATGTGAAAAAAATCATGTGTTAGAGAACAACATAAATAAATCAATAAAAAACATTCTCTTATAATAATAACCTAAAAAAAAATTTCACAACAAACTAATTCTCATGGATTAGTACTTGAAATTCAAAGCATACAAATACATGCATTGCATACTTTTTAACAAACAAATATATATATATATATAAAATAAATTTCTATTAAAAAATTATAAAATATAATTATTTTCAATTTAATTTTTTTTTTAAATTTTATAATTCTATCGAAATTTCGGCAGCATAACCTCTTAAAAATGAACATATGAAATTTTCCTGATAAAAAAAATATCTGCATAATACACTAAAGAATACACAATCTAACATCCACGCAACATTAACATTTAAAAAAACACATAATACGTATAGTCTGTACATGTTTTAAACCATTAGGACTCAAAGAGAATTATTCAAGTTTCAACTTCTCTAACAAAGCAATTCTGAAATAATCCTTTTAGATCATATTTCAACAATTAAAGAAATCTTTACTCTTTACAAGTAACACTCAAGAGGTCTTAAGTTCAAATCTTATCTCCCAACAAAACATAAGAATAAAATACACAATAAAACTATGAATTTTTCAACAATTTTTGTCATTGATATGTTTTTAAGGAGGGGTCCCTTCAACCCCAACTTATCAATAAAAAATGAAAAAGGTTATTTGCATGAAATTCAAAATAAATGTATAAAAGTAATTTCAATATAAAATGACCATAAAAAGGTATTCATTTTGATAAAAATAAATATATACCAAAATAAGAATACATCCTTTTTGACAAATATTTAAAAAAAGAGTCGTGATCATTTGAGTCCCTTTTTTGTACACTCCCTTTACAAAATCGTAGATCCTTTGCTTTGAGATAAATAGACTAAGTTAATGAGTAGATTTGGTGAATTGATTCCATCGAATTTTGGGTTGAGTCATCAAAAGATCCAATTAAGTCAAGTTGAGTTGACATGGGTGAGTTTCGAGTCCATTTTACAAGTTTTAAAAGTATGACTAACACAACACAAGGTTTGCACAAATAGAAAAGAATTCACGTGCTGAGATGAGATGGGATGGGATCTTAATGACTTTAAACAAATAAAGTCAAAACATGAGTTAGAAGTTTTGGAATGGGCTGATTTTTGGTGAGGATGATCTCTTGGTGAGGATGATCTCTACGGCAAGGAGATCATCCTCACCAAAAATCAGCCCATTCCAAAACTTCTAACTCATGTTTTGAAAAATGTTTTGCCAAAAAGTTAGCCATTGAACGTGACCCTATATATATATATATATGCAAGTCATATAGTACTCCATGGTTACTGTCTACGAGTTTGCATATGTTGTGAGAAAAGCTACAATTGTATAAAAAGTTAACCACACAGGTGTATGTGTTTCAATACTCATAGATTTTAACCAACTTTGCAAACGAGCACCTTTGTATATGTTTCATTTTATATGCTTTGGTAAAGGTTCGTTTAAAAAGAAATAAGAATAAGCAGTGTAAATCTACAAATTAGTCTTCGAAAAATCGATTTGAATTATAAGGAGAGAGACAAGGCAATTTGTGTCCGATGTGGGACTAAACTGTACAATAAATATGTATTTTTGGCCAGATATTTGGGATAATAGTTTGATGAAGAGGATGAATATCATATGTCATAAACATGGGCTTTAAATGTCGAGAAAAGTCAAAGATTGACATTTCAATTCTTGGAGAATTATGATAGTGTTACTGATCAAAATGGCTCCATTTATTCTCTCCTAGTACACTTGCAGATCAAGCAGCCATTTCACTCTAAAATATCAAGGACATTGCAATTACAATTGATGCAAGCAAGTGAAAGAACTTCAGTAAAGATCTGACTATATATCATTGATACATCAGTTTAGAAAAGAATTCACGTGTTGAGATGAGAAGGAATGGTTTAAGAACAAAAATGACGACCAAATGTATTTTCTCAGAGTGATGAGATGAGATGGGATCTTAATGACTTTAAACAAATAAAGATCAAACAACACCTACTAAAACAATAGTGATGCAACAACCATAATTAATTATGAGAGATGTTATTATCATGCCAACTTTTACTTATAACACACCAATCCATATGTGATAAATTACAAAAGGATTGGAGTGTTGATTTGGATTGGGGGTGGGGCTTTCATATAAAAAACATGCCAAGTTGATGAAGCTCGTGTTCTTTTATGTTATATTTCTACCCTCTTTGAAACTTGGGAAAATCAGTGGCTCTTTAGGGGAAAAAATCACATTTGAGTAGATTGGAAACCAAAGCATAGGATTTCTCAACATGTGTACACACAAAAATCAGTGGGAGTGTTGATTTGGGATGTTTTTATTTTTATTTTTTATTATATGAGCAAGCACATACAAAGTATAAAAAAAAAGATCTGTGAAACCAATGCTCAAATTTTTTTCTTAAACCATTCAATTTTATCCTTAAATCAATCGTGTATTATCCCAACCATCCAACCATATTGATTTGTGAAACCATTCAATTTTATCTTGGTGTTCTAAACATTATTGTGACTGTAAGATCAGGTTCAACTACGTTCGAAAATACGAACTATATTTTTAGTCGATTGATTTTGTATAATCAGTTGATTTTCTAATAAAATTATAAAACAAAGAAATTCCCCTTTGCCTCGAAAGATATGAGAAGAACAGAGACCATCGAATCGAATGAGTGTAAGTCGATCGACTTACCTATGAGGAGAGGACGAACTCGCTGCTGCAATCGTCGGAGACGTCGTCGCCGTAGTCGCCTAAGGGGAGATATGCTTTAGTAGTAGGAAGGAGAGGGTTTCGGTAGAACTTCTGTCGACGATTTAGGGTGAACGATGAGGGTTTATAAATCGAAAAAAACAGAGACTGTTTTGTCGAACTGACTCGGAGAGGTCGTCGTCGTAGTCGCAATCGCCTGAGGGAGGAGAGGATTTCGGCAGAACTTCCGTCAAGGTTTCAAGCTTGAACGACAATGGTTTCAAGCTTGAACGACTGATCTGTTTTGACGAACAGAATCGGGATATGTGGGGTCATTTATATTTTTCATGGGGGTAATTTTGGAAACGCACCCTATTAATTGACGGAGAAATTTGCTCCCCGCAAAAACGAATTTGAGAAGCACTATTCTCGGTACTTCTCGTAGAAGTACCAATTTTACTTTTTTGGAGAATTATTTTTTGAAGTACTTATTTGTCCAAATGATTCAATAAGTGCTTCTGACTCCAACAAGGAGCCAGAAGCACTTTAAGAAGTCAATCCAAACAGGCCCTTAAATTTCTTTCCTAAACACTTCACCCATAATTTTTTTTTTCTCTTAGTGACCTTAAAACTCAAATAATATTAGAGCTCCTTAGCCCATAAATTTTTTCTTGAGAATCAAATTGTTGTGATAGATTATTCAAATCTTCATATTTAAAGTTTTAACATTTTATCAATAGAAATTTATTTCTATTTTTATAATAAATTCTTTATTTGGATTTTATTTGTGATATACGTGAAAAATGGACCTATTTTAAAGATACACATTAAAAAACTTTATTTTTATAGTCTTGGAAATTTTCTCGATTTTTTTCTGATTTTTTTTTTCCAATTTATCTGAATTAACTGAATTGAATAATTGCGTCTCTCTTCTTCAACATCAAGCCAAAATTACTCTTGATTTTTCTTTCAGAATCAATCAGTTTCTACTTCAGCTTTCAAACGTCAAAATCTAAGGTTTTCCACTTCAATCCATCAGTTGAATTTAAAATTTTTTTTTTTTTTTTTGTCGCTTAAGCCCCGCCTAGTTCTTAAGTTGGTCCACCATTTAGGATCCGCCTAGCACTTTTAACAACCTTGGTGGTATGTGCAAACTCATAAGTATCACAAATATTAGAATTTTGTAACATTAAATTTTGTTACAATTAATTTAAAAGATTATATTTTTAAAATTTAAATAGATAATCTAATCTTGTATGATATTTTATTATTTAATTTATCATAGAGAGATTTTTGTAATTTAAATATTAATTAAAGAAATTTGAAGAAAACAAAATAAAAGGATATTTGAAATTTTTAAAAATTAACCACTTGATTATAAGCGGAGCATTCGTAATGTTATAATTATTTTTTTTTAAAAACCCTGATAATAGTAAGTTTAAATGTAATAAGACGTTCTTTGCTGAATGGATGTTTGTTGGCATAAACATTTGGAAGGTCAAATATGCCCCCACGGTCACATTTAAATTTAATATTAATATGGTCATTTTTGTAAAAAATAAAATAATTTTTTTTATAAGAAAAAAATAAAATAAAATTACAGTGGTAGGATCCTATAATCATGTAGGTAATTGATTTGTTAAAATTAAATGTCCTTTTATTATGTTATCTTCAAAATCACCATAAATAATAAAGACTAATGATAGAAATATTTATGAAAAAGTGATCAACTTTTCACAAATTTACGATTCCATCTCATTGTACATTTTAATTGCCAAAACAGTAACGAATTCATAGGTCAGGTTTCATTATTTTTTAGTGAGATAGTCACTTTAAAATCTCTGAATCTGTTTTCGTAACTAAAATGAACAATGAGTCTGAATAGTAATTCTTTAAATTTAGCTCAATAAATATAATTCATCCCTAATGATAAACTGGGTCATTGGTGTGGTATATGCATAGAACTATAGATCTTTTTTGTTGTGTATCTCAAGGAAAAAGATCTATGATTTTGTCCACTAGCACATCAAGAGCGTCCATCTTACAGTGTCTGTTAATCATGACAACTAGGCGTGTATGATGCATGTGCATACGCATGTGTATGCGTGGGTGCCACCTACTGATTATTATCATAAATATAAAGATATTAATTAATCTTTGACTCGATCAATAAATATAGAATAATTCTGAAGTATGTACAGTGTGGGAGACATTTCTTACGTGGATGTGTCTCAGAATCTCAGATGCGTTCATCAAAATCTCACTCATATCTCGATGAAAAGCATTTAGTCTTACTAACTTTATTAGATTTCAAATCCTACTAAGGTAGTTGAACTCACCTCCACCCTTATGGTGTCCAAAAATATGATCTGATTTCATAGAAATTTAGAAGACAAAATTCTAAGAACTTGGACGAAAAAATAAATACCTTGAACTAATGTTAATTTTCACCATTAAATTGACTCTTTTTATAACTTAGGATCAAGCACAAAGCACAAATTTTTTTTTTCTTTTAAATTCTTTTGGAACGGAGTTTTTCCATGAAATCTAGGTCTGTGATGTTGTATTCCTAACGTGGGAATCTATTTGAATCCAAAGACCCTAGGAAAGATTTAAAATCTTACTAAGTTAGTAAGGATAGTGTTTTTCCAAGGATTTAATTACTTGAAAATAGTATGCCACGTGGCATAGAAGTGTGATGCAAGTCCTACACCAGTGGAAATTGGAAATAATACTATAAAACTGACTTGGCAGCTAAGTCACGTTAGCAATTTCTAACTATCAATATAAAAGGAGTCAGTACTCGATCGCTCTGCCTACCTCTTCGGACTCATCCACCTCTCTCACAGTAAGTCCTGCGTGCAATCTTTCTTGCTCACAAAGCCTTTCACACACACACACACACACACACACACAGTATTCTTGTATTTATATGGTTTAGAATTTAGAGTTTGCATCTAATATATTATTTAAAATCTATCAACCAAACCCAAATCACATAATTAGATTTTGTTTAATTTTAATTTTAATTTGTATTAGATCCGATTACTGGCTTATGGATTTACATTTATAACCCATTACTTGGCTACACCAAATGTTTGATATAATGTTTCTTTGAAGAAATAGAGTGGGATAGAAAAACATTATTTACTTAATTAATATGAAATTAATTACTTCTATAAATAATAAGTTCATCATCTTCAACATCATCAAACCCTTGTACCAAAAGTTCGGGTTCGGCTAAACGAATCTTGTTACACAACTTGTATGTAATAAGTTGATTGTGAAGTGTGTGCTTATGTGTTTGATCCATGACTGGTGGTTTTCTTAGAGAGAATGTAAATTTTAGACGTATTTCGGAAATATATTAGGAATTATGAAATAAATATTGTTATGAGAAGCTTTTTGAGAATATAATGTATGGTATTTTTTTTTTCCAATAATGGCAAAGGGAAGCCTCTTGATTCTTGAAGAAGCCTAAGCTTCCTCTGAGTCCGACTTTGAAGCGGGCAGGCCACTTCAAAATTTTGAAGGAACCCTCCTCGTTACAAGACACATGTCTTTTTGAATTTATTTCACTCCCCTACAGTTCTGCCAAAATTTGGAATACCTCCTTGGGAATGCCACATGTAATCCTTCAAAATTTTGAAGCGGCCTACCCGCTTAAAAGTTTTTTCTGTTTCCTCTTTAGTGTTGATTCATTCATAGAAAGTTGCACACTGGTTCGCCTTTCATTTACTTGTAGGATAATTAATGGTTTTGAATTTTGGATCAACCAATCAATCAACTTTTCTCTATTTTATAACATATTGGATTACTGCTATATTCTCTTTTGGTGGTCTTCTAATCTTTTAACTTATTCTTGTTCTGAGTTTTGGTCAATATACACACAATTCAAAAAAATATTGGGATAATTACTAAAAGAGGGTTAAACATTTTAATATTTACAAAAAAAATCTATTTTTTTTTTAAATTACCAAAAACGAATTAAGTCGCTGGATAGTCCAGTCCAGTGTTTTAGTAACTCGCTGGACTGTCCAGCGTTTTAATCATTCGGAGGGCATTTTTGGTAAAGCAATGTATTTTAACACATTAAAACGTTGGACAATCCAACGAGTTACTAAAACGCTGGACTGTCCACTGACTTAATTCGTTTCTGGTAATTTTTGAAAAAATAGATTTTGTTGTTGTTGTAAATATTGAAATATTTAACCCTCTATTAGTAATTTTCCCAAAAATATTTGACAATTTGACCATATAAAGGTTTTGCCGTCTACTCTATAATAACTCATGCATTGACCATTTATTGATTGACAGACATGTCTACGATTAGTACGCCGTGTGCGAATGAGGATTGCCTAGGATGGGCTGCAAGAGATCCATCTGGAGTTCTATCGCCCTACAAATTCAGCCGTAGGTATGCACATGAATCAAATGTTCTTACGCTGCTTCTTTAGTGTGCTCAAGTATGTGTATCTGAGTATATGCTGATGTAGACTTGTAGTGTAGTGGATGACCAATATGTTATTCTTATGATTTGAGCATGATTCACGTTACAAATCTTTTGATCCCATCAAATTGGATATAAACATGGGGCATGTTTTCAAGTGAAAACAATAACCCCTATGTTTGTATTGTTTTTTATTCTTCCTAAGCCTTAAACACATATATGTGGGCATGCACACACCAAAAATAGCTGTTTTTACTAATCAACACACAACAAATGCATGTTCATTCACATGCTGTGAAAGATCAAGATTTGAAACTGCTGTTTAGAGATTGAAACTTATATGATTTGATGCTGAAGTGATAATAAATATTTTATTTTATTTTCATGAAGTGATCTTGCGAGATTACCTTTATGGCAACTAATACTTCCCACCACACTTGCCTTTCTGAAAAAACTGACACTTCTTGCTCCTGCATCCATGTGGAACTAAGGAAAAAATAAATATGTGAACCCTAGATATGTTAATCATATTACTTAAAAAATTTAAAATGCATGACCTATGCTTGGATGCTTTCAGACTTGGAAGAGCGTTGTTAAGTAAAAAATTTGCATCATTTTGTTTTAACTGAACACCCATCAGAAGTATATAACTATGTTCTTTTAGTTATATACTTTTCCTTCCCAATTCAGAGCACATATAGCTTTCAACATCATTCTTTTAGTTGGGCAGTAAGTATATTTGCTATTGTAGCTTATAAATAACGACGGTGGTCCTCTTCATGAATTACCCTACGTTTCTAAAACCTATACAAAGAAATGGTTTGGAGGTAATTGATGAACACTAGTTGTCTTTAGAACCAAAAAGGCTTTTTGTGTTGCTTCATTAACTAGTATGAGAAAATCCATACAGGGTACTCGGCTGTGATGACATTTCACTGAAAATAACACATTGTGGAGTCTGCTATGCTGATGTCATCTGGACAAGGAATGGACATGGGGACTCGAAATATCCATTGGTGCCCGGGTATTTGCCTCACTTGGTGGAAGTTTTTTTTAATAATTTTTTTGAACTAATTTCTTCATGATATTTTGCATACCAGACATGAGATTGTTGGAATTGTCAAAGAGGTTGGTTCCAATGTTCACCGCTTTAAAAGTGGAGACCATGTTGGAGTGGGAACTTATGTGAACTCTTGTAGGGATTGTGAGTATTGTAATGATGGGCTAGAAGTTCATTGCTCAAAGGGTTCAACCTTCACCTTTAATGCCGTTGATGTGGATGGCACAATCACAAAGGGTGGATATTCTGATTACATTGTCGTTCATGAGAGGCAAGTCAATTCTACTGCTAGTCTGCATTTATCTATCTATATAATTGGACCTTTTGAAGTTTGTGGAGTTTTGAACCAAATAGTATGCAACTTTTTTCATACAATGTATAATAAAGATAATGATTCTGGTATGATGCACGCTTTATAATTATGTAGAATGCATTGAATAAGCTATACCATCTATATAATAAAATACAATAGTGGACCCCACTTAGCTACAGTTTTGTGAGGTATAAACATCCCTTCCAACTACAGTTGAGTGGGGTCCATACTACCCCACCTTTCCTCTTCTCCCCCTTCAACTTTATTTTCTTTCCTCTCCCTCCTCCTTTTTCAATAATACCCCCCCCCTAACTTACTATCTTTCCTCTTTTGCTGGTTTATCGCCAAAGAGGATGCTTGTGCCTACGGCACGGGTGAACTCTAGTGTATAATAAAGATCCATGCTGCGTAATGGAACCCTTTTGGAAAAATAATTAGTCATGATCTTGTGGTGGACACAAACTTTCATCTACTCTCTCTGGTGGGTAAGCTTTAGGTTAGGTAGACTATTACCGGGTTCGCTTATATAGTAGTGAACTGCGAACTGGTACAAACCGAACCAGTTTGAGGTTTGGTTCATAGTGGGTTCGTCAAAATCGGCGAACCTAACGAACCCCCTTGTTTTGGTGAATTTTAGAGATGCCCTCATGGTTTGGTTATATTAGAGAGGGAAATCCCAAGATTTAGTCAATATTAAAGATACCCCTTTGTTTTTAAACTTATGATATGCCCGAGATTAACATAAATGACTTTAATATTAGCTTATGAACTACCTCTACGAATCGGGTTCGTTCAAAATTGGCAAACCTCGAACCTGAATTCGAAATGAGCATACCGACGAACCAGGTAACATAGGGTAGAGCCTGATCAGATTTGTTAATGATAATAAATAATAACTAAAAATTACATCCACTTTCATCCTCAATGATATTCTTTACTTCTATGGGAAAGGATGAAGGTACAAAGCTACAAAAATATAGGTGTACAAAAAATAGGCAAGGACTGCTTTATTAGTACCACTACATACATGATCAATGGAAAACTTACAAAAATGGATATCAATCGGATAATGTTGTAGATGATGGTGTTGAGTGTATATTTTCCTCCACTCTTGGGGTGTGTCATACCCTAGTTAATCCCTGTGACCCTCTTATATTCATAGTTCTCCCCTGCTCCAACAGATCGGTCTTTTGGAGTAGTTGGTTGGTTAACATGGTATCAGAACGCTAGGTTCGTATATGTCACGGGCTCGATTTTTTCCAACCTTATGGGTGAGTGAGGGGGAGTGTTGAGGGTATATTTTCCTCCACTCTCGGGTGTGTCATACCCCGGTTAAGTCCCGTGACCCTCTTATATTCATAGTTCTCCCCCTCTCCAACAGATCAATCTTTTGGTGTAGTTGGTTGGTTAACAGGTGGTATGAGCTATCCAGGGGCCTTCCATTTCTTGCTTGCAAATGTCTTATTCTTCTTCATATTTCGTCTGACATAAATATGGTGTGCTTTTGATGCTGGGTACACAGATACTGCTACAGAATACCTGAAAACTACCCTTTAGCTTCAGCAGCACCGTTGCTTTGTGCTGGAATTACAGTTTATACTCCCATGATGCGTCACAAGATGAACCAACCTGGTAAATCTCTTGGAGTAATCGGGCTAGGAGGCCTTGGTCATATGGCTGTGAAGTTTGGGAAGGCTTTTGGATTACATGTAACAGTTTTCAGCACAAGTATATCCAAGAAAGAAGAAGCACTGAATCTCCTTCAAGCAGACAAATTTGTGATCTCATCTGACAAAAAACAAATGGAGGTAACATTACAAAGATCCTGGTCAAGCTAGTTGTGAGATGGTTCACATTAATCTTCTTTTTTCTGATTTCTTCTCGATTTTGATCGGAGCTCACCATTAAAATTTGAGAGCTGCTATTGGCACCCCAACTTTTACTAATTAAACACCAATTTCTTAAATTATTTATCACACACTAATTAAAGATTGAAAACGCACCATTCAAACACTAAAAAAAGCTTAGTTCAAGTTATTACCTCAACATTGCAAAGCATTATAAAACATTCAAACAACTTAAACAGTTGTTTACAATTAGGATTTATCTCATATAAAATCCTAAATCTAACAAATAGGTATCTAAATGAAAAAAAAAAAGAGTATCTATTGGCACCCCAACTTTTACTTATTCTCAGCCATTGACTTATTATTTTTTTTAATTGGGGTGTTTTAAGTAAAAGTTGGGTCCCTGTACATTTATGGTTAGTCATGGGAGTATGCTATATTGGTTTATGTTTATTTTTTATTTTTCTGTGGCATTATTACCTTGCAGGCCTTGACAAAATCACTCGACTTCATAATTGACACTGCATCCGGAGATCACCCATTTGATCCATACATGGCACTCTTGAAGATCACTGGGGTTTTAGTCTTAGTTGGCTTTCCGAGTGAGGTCAAATTCAGTCCCGCGAGCCTTAATATGGGTACCTCCCTCTTGTTATCCTCCAAACTTTTAATAGATTGTATTTATAAATGAATGTTACTCTGTGTTGTTAACTATTAAATCGACTTTTGGTAGGTTCAAGATCCGTTTGTGGGAGTATAACAGGTGGTACAAAAGATACTCAGGAAATGCTAGATTTCTGTGCGACACACAAGATATACCCGGAAATTGAAGTTATTCCGATTCAATACATCAACGAAGCGCTGGAGAGGCTCGTAAACAGGGATGTTAAGTACCGATTCGTGATAGATATTGGTAACTCCTTGAAATGATACTATGCTGGAAAAAGGGAAGCTTTTCTCTGTCTTTCTATTATATAAATTATACTTAAGTATCAGAAAAAGCAAATAGTTGTTCATGACCCCCTTGTCCGAGGAGCTCAAAAATGTGAGATGCTAGTGATTGTAACAGAGTATGTTCCTCTAGTACCTATCTTGCTATAAATAAATAAGATTGACTTTGAATTATCGTGGTGCCTTGGATGCTAAATTTTTTTCTTTTGTTTTCTGTTCTTAAATGGCTCTACCAAGTGTGTACTTTTACTCACTCTTAACTTCAATAGTTAATCAGTTGGACTGATTAAGATTACGACCCAAGTTTAATGCAATCTTGTTCAATGGTTCACTTTGTCTCGAGCCAAGTTTTCTATTATTGAAAGTTGATTCATACATGCGTTCACGTCTCCATGTACATTCTTTTGGGTATTTCTCTCTTTTTAGGACCTTCACCTTGATTATTTCTTTTAACTGGGGGTTTGTACTCCCTCTCTCAACATTCCTAAACCAAAATTGCCAAAAAAAAAAAGAAAATCTGTTGTAAGTTCGTAAACAAGATATTAGTTTCTATCCGAGCTTCTCTTAATTTTGCTCCCATTGAGCACATTTTGCAGGTCAACCAAGCTTCTTATCTTTTTATTACGAGGCTCTCTTGTTTTCAACCTTCATTTTTCGTCACTTCTTGTATCATAAATTAGTTGTTTTGGGTGATGGGGTTCGTAATTTCTTTTTTTTTTTCTTCTCCCAATTCCACGTTCTTTGGCATCATTAGTCTTTAGAAGCCCATGGTTTGAAGAGAGATATCCTATGTACATCTTCACCACCGTTGTGATCTATATATTTCTTTCATTTTCTCTTCATTTGCTTGTTTTTTGCTTGAATTGGACGATATTTGGGTTGGATGTATTCCATTTATGGTGATGACATGGAAAATGAGGTCTGGGCATGGATATTCGGACATGTTGCCCAGGCTTTGTGAGGCAGATAATAATGTAAGAAGACATGTCTCAACTTTTTGATGGAAAATGACTTGATATGACGATAAGTCGATAACATGATAACATTGACTCTTAGTGACCTAATCCTTTTGTTAGGAGTGTTTCCCTCGCTCTCAAACCTTTTACTTTAACACTTTAGGAGCTAATCCTTCTTCATATCATGAAGAATCTTATTCCATATATCATACTAAGTATATTTTATTTTGTAAATAACTATTAGTCATATTTGTCCTCAAAAACTAATATTGCAATTATCAATAAATAATAATACAAATATAGTAATATTTATCCTAAAAAATATTATAACTGATATTATAATAATAAAAGAATTTAAAATATTGTTACAATTGCTGAATTAGTTTGAATCATTGAAAGTTGAAGAAGCTTCAATCATTAAAAGATATATAAATCATTCAATTATTTACTAAATACTAATATCGGTCAAAAATTATTTTGTTAGGTGGAAGTGAGTAGCACAATACCACTAGTGATATAGTCAAGTTATACAAGTAGTACAAAAAAAAAAAAATGTAACCAACCCAAGCCATGGATATTAAGGCAAGTGAAAATAAAACAGCTATTAGATCATATGGAGCCATGACTTTTTTATTTTGTTTGATAGTAAAACAATATCATTAATAAGGTGGTCGAGAGGACCAGCCAAAAATAAGAAAAAGAAAAAGAAAAGACAGCTTTACAAATTGCAAAGGACATCCCATCTAAACATGGAATCCTCAAAACATACCCCTCTAAAATACCCATCCAACTTGGACCAATGAAAAAAGGACCGAAAATCGATAAAATAACATTATATTATGAACTTTCGACCTCGGAGAAGATTCTCCTATTTCTTTCCTTCCATACACCCCAACAAATAACAAAGGGGAGAAAGGCCCTAAGACTCTTCCTCTTGCCCGTGAAAAGTTTACGATTCTAATTCTGAAAAATTGGTAAGGCGGATGAAGGCATAACCCAGGAAAAATTAAACAATCTCAAGAAATGTGATCAAATTTTGAACATAAAAGGACAATGTAAGAGAATATGGACAACTAATTCTCGATTCGAGTAGCATAAAGCATATAAATTCGGAGAAATGAAATCCCTCCTAATTAGCTGATTCAGAGTAAGAATTCTTCCATGAATCGCCAACAAAACAGAGAAAGAGATCTTAGAAGGTACCTTCACACCCCCCACACCCCCCACCATATGGGGGTGACAAGAAAGGTCCCTGAACCTTGAGGAGAAAGGGCATTCCTGATTGAACTGACTAAAAAACATCTCTCTTTTTTGCAAATCCGTTCCCAACGATTGTTTTCAAAAATCTCAAAGTGAAATTAGTCCAGATTTATTGATAGATCCGTAAGATCTATATTTCTCAATCGTTGAAGGCCCTTCTAAAACCCAAATTCCAAGAGGTTTCGATTCCATTATGAGAAACAAAGACATCTACTGGTGTCTCTTTTTTGGAGGATAGATCAAAGAGGCTAGGATGTTGCAGTGATAAAGGAGTCTCGTCTCATTGTGTTTGTCAATGCATAATTTATTAAACAAAATATGTTTATTTTCTTAAAAATTAACAATTCTAAATTATAAAAAATAATTTTTTTGTTGTTGCAAGAGAGAGGAAGTAAGTAAAGAAAATGAAGCATACATCAATAACATAGGTATTTAAATATATTATATATATATATAACTTAATATGTAATGCTTTGGAAACACTTTACATTCACACCCTAAGATATTATTCAACTTAGCACTCCTGCGTTCTCACTCCTTCTCACTCCATGCCTTGCACCCATTCCACACTTTATTCACTAAGTTCTAACGTTATTATAGGATTTTATTTGCAGCTAAAGTCCAATGCAACTTACATATATATTTTTTTTCCAACTAACGAAGGAGCAAAACATGGAGTTGATTGTTTTTAACGTGGTTTTAGTTTTGGATTACTTTATTTTCAGTAAATTCTTCTTCATCCCTAGCACATTTTATCTCATCCAAGTGAAAATGAAAGCAACAATGTCGATTAGTTGTACGATGAAAAATATTCTCCAAAATTTCAAATTCCCTTTAAATTTATAATGCGTAAAAAAACAAGATTATCAGAATGAATCTCAATGCAGATGTTCTTTGTAGGAGTAGTGATGGAAATCGAAAATTGTGATCTCTAAATTGGGTCTAGGGTCTAAGTGGGCATTTTTTATGAACCCTATTAAAATCTTCTCTCTCTCTCTCTCTCTCCATTTGATATATGGAGTTAGTTCATCATGTATGACTAAATCAAGAATGTTTGGGATTAATCTTTGAAATCACCCTCATGGCCATTGTGTGATTGGGCTGTTTTGATGTTGACAAGTGCCCAATCATCCTTATTACGGGTGATAATGGGTTTGGTTCCTAAAGGAGCAAGAATCGGAATTGTTAAAATTTTTTCCTATCAATTCTTATTCTCACAATAATGGGATTAGAATCGTTAAAAAATTTCTAAGTCCATTGATTCATTATCAAATGGGTACTTAAATTCTTAATCTAATTTAAGATAAAAATTAATATTGAAGCTGGAGATATCATAAAATATATCTAATTGGTAATAAATATAAAAGAAACGATTGAAATAAATAAAAAGTAAAATTTAAAAGAGAAATGTGAATGAATATGAATCTAATAAGCTGTAGAAGTGAATTTGTTACTTAGATTCAACTTTTTGACACACCCTTGTAAGTTGGGTGGGTCTATTTGCACACATCTACATTGTAACTTCCACCCATTTTCTTGCGATACCTACCTTAACTTTAAAATAACTATTTACATACACCTATTGAATGTACTTTAACTTAAATTGCTTATTTCATTTACTTAAAGGTATCGAAACATTTTTCTTTTTCTCCATCCTCTTCTCTCTCTCTCTCTCAATTTTTTTTTGTACATTTAGAAAGATTTTAATAAGAATTTTAAGTTTTGATCTTAAATTTTTTTTTATGCTAACACTTTCAATTGAGTCAAAGTCATTTACATGAGAAAGTTTTGTTTGATAGGTACCTATTGAATATGTTAAAATAAATTCGATCTGAACTTACCAAACAAAATTGTCAAAAAATCTTCAATGACTTAGATTCAATTTCATCGTTTAAAGGTTTTAATTGTGATTTTTCATCTATCTTGATGATTAAATGCAAAAAAAGTATACAAAACTTAAAGAAGTAAGATAACTTAAAAAAAAGAGTCGTGCTTGGGGGTGACACAGGATTTACTGTGATTCTCACAATTCTGATGTGTACATGCATACATAACCATAGATGGTTTTTACTCGTATCACAAGGAAACACATCTATGATTATGTGCACATCCCACGCTAGACTTGTGAGAATCACAGTAAATACTTTTTGTCATTTTAGCATTTTCCTAAAAAAAAATCTAAAACTTAATCTCCATTTATTTAACTTCTCACAAAATTCAAAAAGAGATGAATATGAAGAAGAAGAAGGTGTAGGAAGGAAGGAAGGAAGAAGAAGAAAAAGTGACTTTTGAATTTTTTGTTTCGTGGATGATGATGTGTGCGATAAAATAAAAAGAAAGGGTAATATGATAATTTATTTTAAATAAAGAAATAAAAATCACTTTAGTGGGTGCAATGAGTCATTTGTATGCAAATAGACTCACCCTTGTACGTTGTACTAACTGTTGGAACATGGTTTTAAAACTCGTCTGAGACCAAGACGTATCACCCGAGTTAACTTGGTATTGGAGTTGAACAAGACCAACTCACAAAGTCACTTTTTTGATTGAGATTTAGGACTCAGGTTCAGTTTTTCAATTTTTTGAATGAAACATCTCAAATGTATCGAAAAACTCATCCGAGACAAGAGTTTTAAAGCTATGATTCCGAACTTATGGTTTCAGTTCTTTTACAGTTGAAAAAAAAAAAAAAAACACTCAGAATCGGTTTGTTTTGACTTGTGAAGAGTTATTGGGTTTCGAGGATTTCTTTTGAGCTTGAATACATCAGAATTCTTCGCATTTTGATGGATTGTCAATGATTTTGTTTCATGTATCATTGAACTTAAAATTGAAACTTTTCAATTACTTTTCTTTGACTGAAATAGAGTTATGGGTGTCAAGGTCAAATGAATTGGAAGTCTCAAAGGTCAGACCTTTCCGTCTCTTTATCCCTCCCGAGGCTCCTCTCTGTGTCCTCTAATGCGCCATGGAAGAACCCTTTCTTCTGTTATCTCCAGAACTCCATCCCAACTCGGAAACCTCCTCCTTGTCGCCTCAATCTCCAAAACCCTTTCAGAGTCTGGGACTCGGAACCTCGACCCAGATTCCATCCCCCTCTCTGAATTACTAGTCCTCCAAATCCTTCGTAGAAATTCCATCCACGCCTCGAAAAAGATTGATTTCTTCAGATGGGCTTCTCTCAGACCTTATTACAAACACTCGGCAAACACCTACTCTCAGATTTTTGATTCGGTCTGTCGCGCTGGTTGTCTCGACGAGATTCGTCCTCTATTAAGTTCGATGAAGGAAGATGGTGTTGTCGTCGATTCTTCGACTTTCAAGCTCTTGCTTGATGCGTTTATCCGATTGGGTAAGTTTGATTCGGCTCTTGAAATACTAGATGATATGGAAGAACTAGGTACTAGTTTGAGTCCACACATGTACAATTCAGTTCTTGTTGCTTTGGTTAGAAAAAACCAAGTGGGTTTGGCTCTTTCTATGTTTTACAAGCTTTTAGAAGCTTCGAATGGGGATGAAGAAACCGTCATTCCCAATGCTCTCGCATGTAACGAACTATTTGTCGCTTTGAGAAAAGAAAATATGAAGGGAGAATACAAAAGGGTATTTGAGAAGTTGAGAGAAAAGAAGGGATTTGTATTGGATACATGGGGTTATAATATATGCATTCATGCGTTCGGATGTTGGGGTGATTTGCATACTTCTTTGAAACTCTTCAAAGAGATGAAGGAGAAAGGTTCGGGCTCTGCCCCAGATTTGTGCACTTACAATAGTCTAATCCATGTGCTTTGTGCGGTTGGGAAGTTGAAGGATGGATTGATTGTTTGGGAGGAATTGAAAGTATCTGGTCACGAACCCGATGCCTTCTCGTATCGGATTATCATCCAAGGGTGTTGTAAATTATATCGGGTTGATGATGCAATGAGGATTTTCGGTGAGATGCAACGTAATGGGTTTTGTGCAGATACTGTTGTTTATAATTCTCTCCTTGATGGGCTTCTCAAGGCAAGGAAATTGATGGAAGCGTGTCAGCTTTTTGAGAAGATGGTTCAAGATGGGATAAGAGCTTCGTGTTGGTCTTATAATATTTTGATCGATGGTTTGTTTAGAAATGGAAGAGCTGTGGCGGCTTACACTCTATTTTGTGACTTGAAGAAAAAGGGTAAGTTTGTGGATAGTGTTACTTATAGCATTGTTATCTTCCATCTCTGTAGGGAGGATCGGATAGAGGGAGCGTTGGAATTGGTGGAAGAAATGGAAGCGAGAGGCTTTGTTGTTGATTTGCTTACTATAACAACACTCTTGATTGGGCTCCATAAACATGGTAGGTGGGATGGGGCTGAGAAGCTCATGAAGCATATTAGGGATGGAAATCTTGTTCTAAACGTTCTTAGGTGGAGAGCTGACATGGAAGCTTCAATGAGAGGTCCTCAGGACCGAAGGAAGGATTTTACGCCGATCTTCCCTTCTAAAGGTGACTTTAGTGAGATCATGAGTTTGATAAATTCCTCTCCTGTTGTTTCAGAAAATGGTGAGACCCAATTTGATGAGAATTCTTCAACTACCACCAATCACTGGTCATCATCCCCCTACATGGATAAACTAGCAAATCAGGTTGAGTCCACTAACCATTCTCCTCACTTGTTTTCAATATCTAGAAGTCAACGAGTGCAGGAAAAAGGGATGGAATCTTTTGATATTGATATGGTCAACACGTACTTGTCAATATTTTTGGCTAAGGGAAAGTTAAGCTTAGCCTGCAAGTTGTTTGAGATCTTCACTGAGATGGGTGTCGACCCCGTGAGTTACACTTACAATTCCATGATGACTTCGTTCGTTAAAAAGGGATACTTCAATGAGGCTTGGGGGGTTCTTCATGAAATGGGTGAGAAGCTTTGTCCGGCTGACATTGCAACGTACAACGTCATAGTTCAAGGCTTGGGGAAGATGGGCAGAGCAGACTTGGCAAGTTCTGTTCTTGATCAGCTAATGAGGCAAGGTGGGTATCTCGACATTGTTATGTACAACACCCTAATTAATGCGTTAGGGAAGGCTGGAAGAATCGACGAAGCTAATCGGTTATTTGAGCAGATGAGGACAAATGGGATTAATCCAGATATTGTTACATTTAATATACTAATTGAAATTCATAGTAAGGCTAGTCGAGTGAAGGAAGCGTACAAGTTCTTGAAAATGATGTTGGATGCTGGATGCTCGCCTAATCATGTTACAGATACAATCCTAGATTTCTTGGAGAAGGAGATTGAAAAGTTGAGATACCAAAAGGCATCAATCAAACGGAACAAGGATGATGCTACTTGAGATCATTAATTGGGAATCAATCCCAAGAAGACAAGAAGTCCCTCTTCATTGGGTTTTTACTGTAAATTAATTATAACTTCAAGCAGATTTGTATCGTTGTTGGGAAATTCACAAGTGAAATACAAGCAAGAAGAATCTCATAACCAGCATAGCTTTTGCTGAGATCCAAATAAAAACTGATCTTGATGGGAATTTTATCTGTATGAAGGATTCATTCAAGTAAATGTAAGCAACTGACATTTCATTTGCAAATAAATTTTGAGATATTTTATTGCATTAACCAATGCAAATAAATTATTGGGCAGGAACATGGGGAGTTCCAGTCCTTGAGGGGGTATGATAATTCAGCTACAATCCACCAAAGCTGGCAAAACAAATTGGGTTTTGATCCCAATTTTGTGGCAACATCATGCATAAGACTTGACCACCTCACAAAGGTCGGCATGTTCATCATAAATATGATCCATGAACAACACTAAAAGAGTATAAAGAAGCTATGCAACTACCAAACTTCCAAATTCTTTCGAAAAATGTGTTCGTATATTAAAAAAATAGAAGTATGATCAACTTGGTCTAGTACGGTGGCAAAGAACCCGAATCAAAACAATTAAGGAAGTAGCTTTATTGTCAGCTAGTCTAAACAAAACTGTCAAATATCCCTTTTTTCCTTTTAAAGGAATCACAATTTCAAGGTTACAGAGCTGAACCAAATAGCAAAATTGAATGGCATATTAAAGCTTCTCTCAAGATCGAGTTATGTTTTCCTCAGTTTTCTCCCTTATCTTGCCTCCGCAGCGAGAAAACTGGTTCGCTTACAACGGCATCGGAACTGTCTACAGTTGCATCAGTTGAATGGCTCTCATCTCCAGCTTGTCCACTGGGTCCATCAGTTTTGCTGTTGTTTGACATACCAAAGTGGGTCACCTCACGAGGTCCAACACCAGAACCATTGCCAATCAGGTTTTTGTATACGGTTAGAGCTTGAGACATCATGCTGGCAGGATTGGCAGCATTGCTAGGAAGCAACACAGTTGTGCCCTGAAATGAGAAATTAAAGGAGATCAATCCCATTGACACATCAAATGTTTCAAATATTAGTGTTTAGTGTGTCCATTATTCACCTCCTTGGCAATGTTGCTGAATGCTTGGATGTATTGCTCAGCAATTCTTAAACTTGCTGCCTGCCAAAAATATCCAACATAACATTGAGATTCAATGCAAATCGAAAATAGGGAACATGTATGAGCATTATGTCTAGTTATCCATAAAAAAACAGTTTTATAAGTCAAACTAAGCTACCACATAAAAATAAAATAAAATAAATAAAAAAATTTGAAGATTTTCTGGACTGCTCAAAAAGTCCATATAAAATCTAGAAAGTTCCAAGCAAATGGTCCAGGCCCAAATTTGAGCCATCATAAAGCAGTTCAGCTCGTCTATTTGTTTCCCCCTTAACTTGAAAGAGAAAGAAGAACAACTTCTGGAGGAGACTCCAACATATTAAAATTTTTAGTATTAGTAAACTGAGCTATCTCTTATCATTTTCCTACTTACTTTTAACAGTAAACCATGAACTTACTACTTATAGAAAACTCCGGAGCTGGAGTGTTCTATGCTGGGTCACTAGTATTTTGTAGGTCCTACATTTGGTTAGTTAGGATTAGTTGGTTATTCTATAGTTATTCAAGGATTCTATTAAATAGACAACAAGTTTTAGAGTTATTAATATTCAAATTGGCCGATTGATTAGTTAGTAGATTTGGCAATGATTTCAATTTTCTTATGTGCAAATTGAGTTGTTTAATTTCCTTCTCTTTTCGATAGATTGAATGAAATTTGCTTGGTTGCTTGCTAGATCCTTCCAGAGGTGAGACTTCTATTATGACTGTGAGGTGAGAAATACAAGTAGAAACTTAAGTAGTGCAACTCTATTTGAAGTTCAATAACTATCCTTTATTTTTTTTTCCTCAACAAAACACAGACACAGGAATCCCAAAAGCCAAATTTTCATCCAACATTTTTTGTTGTTGTGATAAGTAAAATTTCATGATTAGGCAACTGAGGAGACCGACCAAAATACAGGAAACCAGGCAGGGCGGGGGGAGATCGCAAAGCACCCCTAAAACAAAAACACTAAGAAAAGAGATACTAAAACTCATTTCAACCCACAGAAACTTCATCATACCTCAGTTTTCTCGTCCCTGTGCTAAAGATATCCTATCTTCAAGCCCAACACTAATCCCTAATTTCCAGCCCATTAAACCCTAAAATCCAGCACCTTCCAACCCATATTTGAACCCTATGAAAGCTTACCCTGCTGTCCTACATAAGGTGTGCTTCATGCAATGACAAATCAATATCTTTTTCTCATAATGAAGAATCAAAGCATATATGAGAAGCACTAACCATGCAACAAGGAGTAGGACTGGGCTACAGTTCCAGATAAACCATAGATTTTTAAGTCAGTAATAATTTAAAGGGTCTTAGTTCAATAAACTAAAAATCAGTTCTCAAGAGTCGAGATGCCCATTACAGTAGTTGAGTAGGAGCTACCATATAAATATTATTTAAATTTCGGCTTTGAGAGAGTTTAAAATTTTCAGATTTGAACATATGTGATTCTTCTCCTGGCACCAATGCAAGAAAGTCTAGGCAGAAAAATATAATCAACATTTAAATGATCTCATGGACAATATAGACACGTGAAAACACAAAGAGCTGCTATTTTCTCATATAGCATTACAAACTAAGGAAATGACAAGTGTCCAATTACCGTACATATACGTGCGCTTGTCATGAATATGAAATCAAGGGGAGGGAAGATCTAACCTCAACACCTCCATTTGTTTTAATGGCCACCGATAGCAATGAAAGCCCTTTTGCAGTTGCTTGTGCTCTAGCAAGGATAGCCTCCGCCTCTCCTGATAGATTGACAAATAAGCTCGTTAAAGAAGACCAAGATATGTTAAGTGTGAATAAATATAATTTTGCTAAAAAAGAACAGAAAAAATACGGTTAAGGTAGATAATGACATGAACAAATATGGTTAAGGTGAATAATGATGACGCTATGATATATTTTACCAAAATAGTATTGAATTGATCAGGAAACTATTTTTCTTTTATCTTTCCAAAATTGTGAACCAGCTCAAAAATTGGTAAATCATAGTAATGTCGGGCTCCAAAGAAATGTTGGTTTATAAATGAATTAAGGTTAACTTACTGATAAGGAATTTTTAACAATAAAAACAAACATAAAGATCGGGGGAAAATTCAGGTAAATCTTATATACTTATCAAAAAAAAAAAAGGGATTCAGATTACTGGCATTCAAAAAAGAAAAATGAAAAAAAGAATAGTGGTGATGGAATAAAAAATCAGAACTTGGTCATTATTTCAAGTAATCAGTAAATACTGCAATTCTATCATAGTCATTTAATTCATCAACTGTTGAATATTCAGTCGTCAGAAGGATCTATCATTCAACATAGAATCAGTTGCATGATCATTTTGTAAATGAACCATGAAAGATTGTTGGGTCCTTTCTTTAAACATTTACCAATGATGGTAATAAATTCATATTAGAAGCTTGGGGAAGAGAAGGTTGATTCACAATAGAACTTACCATAATAATAATAATTATCCACCATGTGCTGTGGGGATTGCACCCTATTAAGAAAGAACCCCTACTCGAACATAGTAGCTGGGTTCCATTTAGGTTTTCCCTAATTTGCATAAATTACCTCAAACATGCATATCAAGGTGGGCAAGTGCTGCTGAGCTTCCATAACTTACATTATGTGTTACGAATATACAATAAAAAAAGGGGTGTTCTGCAAATCATTACAAAAAACTACTACAAGATGTTCTATTTTTCCATAGAAATTTGTTCTCTCAAGAAAGGCTTTAAAAGAAGTTGATCATAAATGATAAGATTGTTTAAGGAGAAAAAAAAATATGGATTCGCAATTATATTCATGAGTATTATATAGGAACAAGAATAATACAAAAAGAAACATCAAACTTACCTTTAGCTCTATTCACCTGATCCATCATTGCAGCTTCTGACTCTAAAATTACTGAACTTTTCTTTCCATCCGCAATATTAATGTTTGCCTGTCTCTCTCCTATTAAAGTTCAAACCCAATCATCTTCCATGATTACATAATGAAAAAAATCAAGATGATTATCAATCATAGGAAATCCCATCAAATAGACGAAAAAATTTCTGCCAACAACTATTCCAATAGATCAAAATAATGTGAAATTGCAACTACCTACAATTATCTCAATAGCTTTTGAGCATAATATTTCTCATGCATGGAGACTTGGGGAGTCTCAAAATCAGTAATTGAATTAGACTATTAAATTTCATAAAAATAACACCTTCTGACTCAAGAACTTGAGCTCGTTTTCTACGTTCTGCTTCTGCTTGCATCTCCATAGCTGCCCTCACTCCAGGAGGAGGAGATATATCCCCTACAAAGACAGAACAGAAGCACATAATATAAATTACTTGGAGAAGAAGAAGAAGAATTGTGAACAGATTTTAACAAAAACTAGCATGTCTCTTACGTATCTCATATCTTAGACATTTCAGGCCCCAATCTTGAGCAGCCTCATTGATTGACTTCTGCAACACCAATGTGATTTTAAAAACAAACCAATTTATATGATAAAAGATTGATTAAAGAATGACCACACATGTATGAGGTTCTCAAGGAATGGAAAGACTCATCAGTCAAAGCTTTAATTCCAAAGATTTGGGATCAGATGAGCGAATCCTGTTCATTCAATTCTGTATGGAGCCACAAGAAGTGATAAACTCAAGGAAAGGCAATTGAAGGTCTGGTTGGTACAACAGCTCAATTACAACACTATTATTATGAGATGACAGGTAGAAGGTTCTAAAGAGCAAGAGGAAACCAAAGAAGAATATAGATTGAGCTAGTCAGAGCATAAGACACTTGAATTAACGGAAACATATAGTATATAGACAGAATTGAATAGAAAAATAGCATTCCTTCAGACAAACCCAGATATTTAATGTGCTTTGTTTTTTAAACTTTGGGTGGATGATGCTCATAACTGCAGAAAGCAAGTAATAACTAAAATTTTTCATTTAAAAGGAAAGGGACTTTCTGATGAGATTGCAATGGCAGCATACAATTTAAAAATTTGAAAGCTTATTATTGTAGAGGGTTAAATCAGTAAGATATCTTGACCCTACACGTGTCCAGATATTAGACTAGTAAGAGATCAAAACTAACTAATTTTCTCCTAAGTGGTACCTAGGACGCCCAGCTCGTCCGAAGGGCAAAACTCGAATGTCAGCTCTGCCCAATGTCTAAACCGAGCAGGGTACACTTCTGAGTTGTCTCCGAATCAACTTGGATCCCATGATTTTAGGGAAGATCTTAGGAATCAAGGGAGCGGATAACAGAGTTCAAGAGAATCTTTCCCTTCTTAATATCCTTTCCTAAAGGTAAGGAATCCTTGCTGGAGATCCCTGAAGATCAGGGATCCTGGGGAGATTCCTTATTGGGAGAGATTTTTGAGAAAGAACTATAAATAGAGAAGGAGACTTAGATGGGAAGGGTTCGAGAGATTAGAGAGTCCATTATTGATAAACTTGAGAGCTAACTTTAACATTAGGGGTTTTTTGGCAAGTACCACACTAGTATCACCACCGTGTGGAGGGAGCAAGGAACGTGAGACGAACAAGAGGACTTGAGTTGCAAGAGGTAACATGAAATCATCTCTACATGAGCTGGGGGAGCGTCAAAGATGGTGAAGTCATCCAAGTTGATGTTCATGTTGGCAGGAGGAGGAGAAGAAAGGGCTGAGGGGAGAGACTGGATGACCGGTGAGAGGGATTGGATGGGAGTGGGAGAGTTGGCTGACATGGCTGGATCAAAAAAGGTGTCGGAGGGTAAAGCAGAGCATCCTAAGCCTTGGTCGGTTAGACGGAGCGGAGGAATGGTGATCTTGGAGAGGGTGGCTTTTTCGGTTTTCCTTTTTTTCTTGATCTCCTTGGTCCTCTTCTTTGCTCGTTGGGCCTTCCTGGACTCAGTAACAGCAAGGGCAGACCGCTTTGAAACAGGCAAAAAAAGTTTAGACAATCTTTCCAGGAATGATTTCTCAACGAGTGTGGAGAAGTCATTACATTGGAAAGTCTCAGGGACCCTGTACCCCACCTTCGTCACCCCAGCCCCAAACTCCCACTCCCCAAAAATGATTAGGGGGTCAACGAACCAGCCCTTATCAGAACTGGGGAGTTTTATTATTGCCCCCTAGTTTCGAAGACATGGAGTAGTACCTCACGCGACGGGAGATGGATTTTAGGTTATATTTGGAGAGGAATTTGGTGGGGGAGATGCCCATCCTCTGCACAGCCTCCACGAGTTTGAAGAAGTTACTAGACATCTATCCTGGAGCCCAATTGATGAGGTTTAGGACCTCCCTTAGATGGGGAGACAGTGGAAAATGTAGATAATCACGATCTGACCTACGTAGACCACTATTTCCCCAGAACGACGGTCGTTGAAATCCCCACAAAATCTAATTTTGACCTCTTTGGGGATGGAGTAGGTTTTGCTAAGGGTGGCAACGGTGCCCACAATATTAGACATTTTAGAAAAGAAAAGGCAGAGAAGAGGACTACTACCTTCTGCAGAAATTCAAAGTAGAAGGAAGGAGTGAGTTGTAGACGAAAAAGCTTGTGGGCTTCGAAGCTCAAGAACAACAAAAGGAAGAAGGCAAAAATAAAAAAGTGCTTTCGAATCTCTAAAACCCTTGTATTTATAGCAATAAAAAATGTGAACAACAAGGCATAATTTATTGGGGCATGTGTCAGATCAGGAGCGGGCGAAGCCCAATTGTTTGCACCATTCGAAATTTGAAACGGTAGTGCATAATTATAATGAAACCTGAAGTGAAACGACGCGATGATGAAAAGACAAAGCTTAAGTGACATTTAATGATGTTTGGGCCTTGTTTCTTGAGACGACGACTGAGGATTAGAGTCATCTCGAGAGGAGGTAATTGTAGAGGGTTAAATCAATAAGGTATTTGGACTCTACATGTGTCAAGATATTAAACTAGTAAGAGATCAGAACTAACTGATTTTCTCCTAAGTGGTACCTAGGACGCCCAACTCGTCTGAAGGGCAGAACTTGAATGTCAACTCTGCCCAGTGTAGAAACCGAGTAGGGTAGACTTCTGAGTTGTCTCCGAATCAACTAGGATCCCTTGATTTTAGGGAAGATCCTAGGAATCAAGGGAGCGGATAACGGAGTCTGAGAGAATCTTTCTCTTCTTAGTATCCTCTCCTAAAGGTAAGGAATCTTTGCTGGAAATCCTTGAAGATCAGGGATCTTGAGGAGATTCCTTATTTGGAGAGATTTCTCAGAAAGAACTATAAATAGAGAAGGAGACTTGGATGGGAGGAGTTCGAGAGATCAGAGAGTCCATTATTGATCAACTTGAGAGCTGACTTCATCATCGGAGAGTTTTTGACAGGTACTACACCAGTATCACTACCGATCAGAGGGAACGAGGAACATGAGAGGAATAGGAGGAGCTGAGTTGTAAGAGGTAGCACGAAATCACTTCTACACTTATTTTCTTTAGGGAGAGAGGTTTTTTTGATTTTTTGTGATAAGTGGTGAGTGAGAATTGTATATTATAGGAGAGAGAAGGCAATGCAAATCACAAAGCACAAATGAACCCTAGTACAAATCAGCTAATGTGAGAGTAACCTCACTAACCCAATAAGATAGAAAAAATTGAAACTATACACACGCTAACTTGAGTTAATGCCTTTTGTTCAGCTTCTAAATTATTAAAAAGCTAGCAAGAGCAGACTTTGCAACTTACCTAGCTAGCAACTTCTATGTGTATAATAATTCGGTATACTATTATGCAGTTTAAATTTGAGGAAATACTAAGATTAAATTAAGTTAAAGCTAAAAAATTTAAAATCAATGTACACAAAAAATAATTAAAACAGAATAAATTAACAAGATGTGAACATTACCATTTAGTTATGTAAAACAAAGATTGATGACACCACCAATGGGTAGGACCAAGTAGGTTGAAGACTATACGAGGACCATGGGATTGCCAAAAATGGCATAAATTGAGATATTGAAGGTAGATTTGAAGACACTGCCTTTATGAAAGACATGGCTTCCATCTCAACTAAGATGCAGATATTGGTCCATATGGGCTGATATAAATAAGACCCATCTAACATCCAGTATTGTGTGTTGGGCTAGTTCTCATTTAGCTTAAAATCCATATTATAAACATTCAAACTACCAGGTTTTCATATACTTTTTAGTCCGAAAACAGAAGCCATAGGAGTAAGTAGGAGGTTGCAAATCAAAATTTCTCCACTATAGTTTAGAGAACTAATTTTCACCGTTCATTATGGAAAGAAAGAATTTCATTCATTACACTTGTTGTTGGTTGTTCTAATCAATAAACTTAAGAGAACTACTATTTAGAATTGTTGGGAAATTCAAATGACAGAAACCCTTTCCAAAGTACACAAAAGAAGTGCTTTATGTTGCATAATGAAGCTCAAAAAACAATCCGTACTTGTCATTTTGAATGCAACCAATTTGGACTGCATTTCTCCAAATGTAGCAGGGTTCATGAGGATATATCACGAACTGTGATGCAATATTGAATTTCATTGGGAAGTTAGATTTCCATTAGGGGACTTCAATGGAACTATGGATTTTCTAATAGCACGCCAAACTTATTTGATATAGCAACTGAAGACACATAACCCAAATACAAACCATATTCCTAAACAAAAAGACCATCACTTGAAGTAAGAAATTCAAAAAACCCAATCAGCAACTCATGTTATACAACTCACCACGATGTTCTCGTTCAGCGTATCCCTCTCCTCAAATGTTTTGTCCAATGTAATCTTACCAAGTTCACTACGCATCGTCGTCTGTGCAAGCTGAATAACAGCAAATATAGGATTCTCGACACCGTATGATGCGAGAAATGGGTCCACAATCTGCCACAGAGATTAACATAACCAATATAAACCAAACCCATCAACAAATGCACCAAATTGATTCTCCAAAACAGTTAAAAAATCAAATATACCTTGAGATAAAGCACACCATCAATCAAAATGCTGACATTATCTTTTGTAATGGCAGATTGATCAGGAATTGGAATGGCTTCTTCTTTAAGAGAATGAACATAGGCGATTCGCTCAACAAATGGAATCAAAAGGTGGATTCCTGAATCAAGGGTCTTCACATACTTTCCGAATCGTTCGATTACAAAAGCCTTCTTTTCGGGGACAATTCGGATACCCCAATTGGTAGGGGGTGTCATCTCATATCTAATTTCATGAATAAATTTCAAATTTTGAACAAAACCAATTGAATCAAACTATTAATGGAAACGAATTTGGAAATTAGAGATTAGAAACAAAGGAAGGAGACTGACCTCGCACTGGGATCGTCTCGAGGATAGCGACCGCTTCGGAGATGGCGGACCCATGTGGCGAAAGGGGTGGGGATGAGATGAGAAGAATGGGATGGGTTGGAGAGTAGTGGAGAATTGATGAGAAGACCTCTTGTTGCTGCTCTTTCAAGGTGATTGTTCAAAGATCTCAATGTGTTAAGGGAGCCCATTTTCCAGATTCCCATTCTCTCTCTCTCTCTCTCCTTCTTCTTCAAGTTTCCTGATTTTTATTTTGGGGGAGTTGTACTTGTCTGAAAGAGGTTAAGTGGAGAACAATTTACAAAAGCCCTCGCAAAACCTCCTCTGAATCATGATTTTATAACTCGGTTTGCCACTGTGAATCGGGACCCCTTTGACTGAGTTAAAAACCGATTCAAATCGTTCAACTCAAACGGTTGACACTGAGTTAAAAAAGAAGAAAAAAAAAAACACAAAGATTTTACATGGTTCCCTCACCATCCCAGAACATCTCCACCGACATGCTATTTGAGGGTAGCAATTCCAAATTTTGGTATGACCAGCCAAAAATTATGCTCCAACACATGTTAAAGATGTTCGAACAATGTTTTAAAAATCGGACTGGCCGATCAGACTATTTTGTACCAGACCCGATAGTTTTCAGGGGTCGAGTCAACCGAAAAAAAACCAATATTATAAAAACCAATTGACCCTCTTGGTTCAACTGGTTTAACTAGTGACCCGACCATGTTTTTTAATGGATTGATCCAATTTTTGGGTGATTTTAGACAAACCCCACATAATTTGATGAGTATTTGACATGCCTGACATGCCCTTTGACCTTAGATATTTTGTTATAAATTAATAAAAAAAAGATTGCATTTATGATCATTTTAATTAATGAGCCCACATAGATTGCCATGTTGGAAAATAACACTACAAGATGTTTAGACCATATTTAAAATAAATAAAATGAAATTTTTTGCCTAATCCATCCATTTAAAATGAGACCACTAAACTCTTAAATTTCAAATATTAAACTCTGAAATTTCAAAATCAAACTCAAATCCAACATTGAAAATTTTTCTTTTTAATTTTATTATTTTAAGTTTCTTAAACTCTTATAGTCTATGTACTATGGCATTGGATCATGTTTTCGAAGTTGAAGTTATCTGATTTTGAAAAGAAATAAAAAAAAAAGTACTTACTTAATATTTCATTTTTGGGTTCAATCAATTTGACACACATGTTGGACTGCTTTGGATCAACCTCGGCAATCATATGGGTCAATGTTTGCTCCGATTTTTAAAACATTAGTCTCAAATATGAAACATGGTGATATGTTTTTGAATTAATTGAGCCCATGAGACTAAGAGTTTCAGTCCATCAACAAAAACTAGTCCACTGTATATTTTAATCTGTTAAATTTTTTAAAAGTTAAAATAATTTGATTGGGTACAATCATGTTCTTTATCGATTATCAACGATGCTCCTTCCTAAAATATTGGGCTCAACAACATAAATCATATTTTGCCTTACAACTTTAGGCATAGCCTTCAAGTTTAGCATGGTAGGTGATTTTATATCAGGGTGCATAGCATGAATGGTGAATGTAATGATGATAGCGTCTATAGACACCCCAAAATTACACAACACGAGAATCCAAGAATTAGGGAGACATAACAGTCGGTTCAATCAAGAATCTGGTCACTACAGTTTCTATATGTCCTCTCGGATAGGCCGAAGTCTTGGATCGTTGCTCTTTGCATCACAGGGCAACGACATCCTAACATCACCATTCAACTATTATCTTATAAAGCTATGTCTTTTATCAATATAGGGTCTCTAGATCTTCCCAACTACCTCAATCCACATCACATGGGACAAGACCTAGACGATGGTCATGAAAAATGAGGAGAGTTGATGTATGAAACTCACGTCCAAGAAAATCAAAGCTATTTGGCCAATAAATATCGAAATTTCCAAGGAAAAAAGCCTCAATAAATGGCCATTTAGAATATAATCATCCTCAATGATTACTTCTTTTCATTTGCAATCAGAACAATTACATCATCATTAGCTATGGATTTAATGTTTGATGATCAAGATAACTTTTTTTTCCATTCCGTTCTCTTTGGAAAATATAATTATGAAGAACAGAAAATTTAATCATCATCACCATAGTCACTTTATTTCATTAGTAATCGTCTCAGGTACTTGATCCTTAGCTATGGAGATCTCTAATGTTTGGTGATCAAGAGAACTTCTTTCACTCTCAGACTTTCCTTTGGTACAATTGTCTTTGCTCTTGCCCCATAATACACAATAAAGGCCAATTATTATGAAGAGTGCACCAATCAAGCTGCGAGAAGTAAAGCAAACAGAACCCGATCAAATCAAATGCTGATTGCTACAACAACCAGTTAAATTTATTATCTAAGCCAAATTTGTGAAAATTTTGCTAAACATTTTATGATAAAAATGCTGTTGGAAAAATCTGGGATTTATCCTATATGTTTGAATGGAAGTAAAATGGGTATTGTGAAGTGGACTGTAGATGTTTAGTCCTACGTCACATGTCATATAGAAACAATTAAAGAATGTAACTCTTAGATGGAAGTTCTCACATAGTTTAGTGAGTGTGAGATAGATATGGATAAAACCCACTTGCATATGCGGGCCCATGGGTTTTAAAGGGATTTGGATCTATTGGTCCAAAAAAAAAAAAATAATTTGTGCGCATGCGATGCACTTAGGAGGGGGGGGGGGGGGGTGCTAATCTCGGATTTAAACCTCTAAAAGAGTGGAATGATAAAAAACAAAGGGCTCTGATTTTAGGAATAAATGAATTGAAGAGCACTAAGGCACAATTATGATGATTATATGGGAAGCCTATAAACTACCAATGCAATAAGCATATATATGCCATATTATGTGCTCACCTGCCCAAGTGAAGCCGCTCTGCAAAGGCAATTGCCGAAAACATTGCAACTATTATTAGTAGTAATGGAAAAAACATGGCTGCAAAAACTGGTCCTTTCTCACTAATACACCATGTTTGTAGGCAGTACAGTAAGGTAGAGTTCACAACTCCCTATCAAAACGAGAATTAGAAAATTATTAACTTCTTAACCTCAACGTATTTAATTTTCTCTTCAGATTCTCTAAGTTCGGTCATTAACCTTCAAGGCCTGTTAAGCAGACCATAGTTTTTAAGTTCCCTACAAGCCCATGAATAACGAACCAATTAAGAGGCACATGTTCTACTTCTATCCTTAGTTAAACGAGATAATATATATGACATAGTACACTGGAAAAAAAAAAAAAACACTCACACAGTAGATGATGGTTAAGAGCTGCACATTCCATTCCAATTTCCATGATGCGGTTTTCCTACTAAAAATTAGTGCAAGAATAGAAGATTGCAATGAAGCAATGAGACAAATCAAAGTGTTGAGTGAAAACTGAGCTGGATAAACCTTGCAGATCACGGCCTATGAGTTAATAAGATAGAAAATTATACCGATTAACAGTATATGTTGATAACTAATTATTGAAATTAATTTAGTTTTAGAGGATGGAGGGATAATTTTTATTGTAAAGACCTGAAGAATGAGCCAACCACTCCATGCAACATGGCTTGTAAGAATAAGAAGTGAGCCTTTGATCCAATCATCTTTATGGTGTCTCAACCCAACAACAGAACTTTTGGTATTGTGGATGTCGATCAATGGCCTTGCAACGAAGCTTTTGAATGGGTATCCTCCTTTCCAAAACGTAAATACAAGTGCTCCACTAACGCATATAAACGTACCCAAGACCTTTGCTCGGCCTTTAATACTTCGGATCAACACTTTCTCTATTCTGATGAATGAGAGAATTAAATATGTTCACACCTCTATAGTGTGTGCATGTGTGTGAGTGTATTAGTTGTAATATCGAAGGCACTATGTGAATGGTGAACATTATTACCCTAGTAGAATCGATAGAAGAAATGTTAAACTGGGAATAACACCACTCAAGGCACTTGCAACGGTTGCGGATGTATAATTGAGGCCAGCATAATAGAAATTGAGATGAATAGTAGTCCCAAGTGTCGCGAGCATGAAGATCTTCATAAACGTAGAAAATGAAATGGCAGGACGTTGTTTCCTGCATTGTACTTAAAATCTTAATTAAAACAAGCTTCCAGCCCTTAAGCGAGAATCCGTGACTAGGGCATTGGCATAGTGACACACAATCCATCTTTGTGACATACAGGTGCAAGCTAGTTTTCCCTCCACATGACCATGTTTGGGCATGGTCACATGGAGTTACTTAAAAATCGAACGGAATTTTAAAACTATGGTTCCACTCATAACTATAAAACTCGAAAACTCAACTAGAATCGAATGCCCATCAAGTTGAGTAAAAATAAAATATTTAGACAATACTTTTTTAACATTTTAAAATAAAAACATTTATAGTTTATTCTCCACAAAATTATTATACAGACACTCACCCATTTTCAAGTTGATTTGGCCTAGTAGACAAATAGACTAGACTACATTTGCCAAGTGATTCGGTGGGTTGGTTCCGTCAAGATTGAAATCCAGCTAACCTCAAAATCCAATTGAGTTGAGTTGACTAGACGTGTTTTATAACAATGAATGGAGCTAGCTAGCCAGTGCGCAAATTCATGGAAATGGGGCGCTTGCTTACCTTTCAAGCACATAAGCCATGGGGCCTAACACAAACATGGCAATTAGGTGGCGGTACACTACAAAGACGAATTGATCGAGGCCCTTGTCGAGAGAGATCTTGATGAGAATGTTGGAGCCGCCATAAGCTAGCTGGACAAAAACCATGGCCAAATAACAAGCACAGCTTCTTGTGCTTCCCATCCCTCATGTGCACCTGAATTGAGCTTTGAAGCCCATGCCTCTAATAAATATATATCTAATGGATCAACCACTATTTCTAGGATGCCTTTGGTGCTTTCTTATTTCAGAAATTTCCTTTAATAAATTAATGGTTTGGGACTCTGGGTAGTGGAATTCATAATCATGGATAGGAGATGCCACTTCTCTTCAACTTTGGGTAGTGGCATTGAAACACATATGCCATGGACAGGAGATGCCCACTTCTCTTCAACTTTGTCCTATTCTCCCTAAATCGCACACAAACACTTATAGTCCAACTCATAAGCTTGACTCAATTATGAATGTCCTCTGAGTTAAGTTGAGAACTCGTGAGTTGATTAGGACTAGTCAAATAATGTTTTGGTGACTTGAAACTCTGTCTAATCAACTCGATTAGATTGGATTTTGAGGTGACACAATCTCAAAACTCAATGGAACCAATTCAGTGGTCAACTCATCCAAGTCAAGCTCGAGAATGAACTCGGGTTTTGAATCCACTTCCAAAGTCCATGATTGTTGAAGGAGATGCATCTTTTAAGTTAAGAAAAGGGTACAAAGTTTTACCCTCGAGGAAGATGACTTTGTTTTGAGAGAAAAATCAAAGGATGCTTAGTTATAGGATAAAGATGAGTACATTTTAGATCTTCTTCTGCTAATCTCAGTTTAGACTGAGGTTAAGGGGTATGGGGATCTCAAATACTCACCAAAACATGGACTTGGAGTTGAAGTTGATGGTTTTGTTCAACTAGAGAGCTCGATAACGATAGATTTTTTTATTTATTATAGAATAATCATGGGCTTTGGAAGTGGGGTTTAAAACCTGAGTTCATTCTTGAGCTGGCTCGGATGAGTTTCTGAGTTGACCACTGAATTGATTCCATTGAGTTTTGAGTTTGGGTCGCCTCAAAATCCAATATATTCGAGTTGACTTGCCAAGTTTCGAGTCAACAAGTTTCAAACAATTCTAGAAAATACAGCTGAGGTTTAACGTCACGTGCATTTATTTATTACCCACATGATGATGAATCAGGTTCGTTATATTTTACCTAACCATTTCTATACATTGCTTTCTATCAAACTTTTTTTTTTATTATTATCAGCACCTCTCTCTCTCTCTCAAAACTTCCAAAAAAGAATATGCAGTCTCTCTCTCTCTCGCTCTCTCTTTTTTAAAAGAAAAATATTCAAACATAACTTCTAATCAACAAGTAGGTTTAGGTTATGTTCTATCATTTGATTTGGAGCCCCTTTTGTTTTGGAATCCGTAATCACGTTTATTTTTATTTAATATATTTCACCTGGTCAAACATAACTTCTAGTAGACAAATAGGTTTAGGTTATTATTCTAAGCTATAAAATAGTAAATTTGTGAAATGAATAGTTTTTTTTTTTTTTTGTGAGATATTTACGAAAATGAGACGTCATATTTCCCAAGCAACGATGGCCGAAAGTCGTTGTTTTTGGAGACAAACGACGGACATTGCTGTCGCAAGGGTAGATGTAAAAAATGTGTCATTCTTTTTTGAACAACAATTATCACTTATCAAGAAAACGTCATGAAAAATGATGGTTTTTCTTTATAGCAATTAACGACAAGTGGAAATCATCGTTTTTTGTGTCAAATTTAAATTTAATCAATAACTTATAAACGATGGTCATTATCTGTATTTTTTTGCAACATTTTTAACGACATCCATTGTTTGTTGTTTTTAATATTTTTCATGTGAGAGGAAAATGAAAAATGACCTTGGACAAAAAATTGAAATCTAACAAAATAACTAAACACACCCAAAAAAAAAATTACATTTTTCAGATTAAAACCATTTTCCTTCAATTTTTACATGTGCAATCATAGTCCAACATGCTCCGTTTTCATGATGTCGATTTTAATCCAAGTAGTTTCAATTGAAGTCTAGGTTCATTACTAAAATAATAAAACTCAAAGAATTAATTATCGTTTGTGCCAACAACTCAAAGAATTCAAAGGAAACTGTTTGAAGCACCACATCCCAATGTTGAAAATTATTTCTCAAAAAATATCTTCTTCCAACTTCACTTCACTTGACTTATAGAAATCAAAATTAACATATGTCTTTCTCGATCTTTGGGAAGAATGACGTAGCGATTCTTGCTGACAACATGCATTCCTACTTCTTGCGACATATTGCCAAAATCTCTGGATGAAAAATTAAAAATCATTGTCAGATATATAGTAGAGACACCGACTAGCTATCTAAAGCAATCCAAGAGATTATGAAAGAAAGATGAATTTACTAAATTACAAAATAAATATATAAATGACTTTGCTTGAGCTCAAATTTTCAATAATCTCCTACTTGTTCCCCTCAAAGTCATTTGTGAACAACACACATTACAAGAGGATGTGAGTGATGTGCAATGCTTGGACCAATAGTTCACACATGAACAAAAAATTGTCAAAAGAAGAGATGGATATGTGTTTTTCTCAATCTTCCACCATATTAAAAAGTCAAGATCACTTATGAATTTTTGCTAACAACACCCCAATTCATATGTAAATCACCACATAATTAACATTCATTTTCTGGTGTTGCTAGTAAAAATTAGTGTGGTAATAGAAGTTCTCAAAATAAAAGACTTCTCACGTTTACCATTGTCAGACATTCAATTATTTTATTATAATTTATATGTATAGTGTCTATCTACCATATAAAGCAAGAAAAGTACATCTTTTGTATAGAACTTTATTCAGAATTTGGGCTATTCAATAATATCGACATATGTCAAATTAACAAATGTTCCTTCCCCACTCTATAGAATCACATTCCCATGAAGGACCTCACCTATAAGAATATCGCAACTATCCAAATTTACATTAGATGCACCTATCACTTTTCCTTTGACAACACAATCATGTGGTTGTTGCAAACGATTCACCTTACAAGGACCTGTCTGTATGCTTGGTGGGTCAGAATGTGACTTATGATGTGGAGAATCTGACCTCATCTACAAAACCATGTAGATAATATCATTGTAACAATAAAAGTTCACTCCTTTAATAAATCATGAATATAAATATATCATTATAAAAGGTCTAGACTTTCATTTATAAAGTGAAAAATGATAACTATACAATGGACTTAACTCCAAAATGAATCAAGATATCAAAGTGACTATATAATCTTGAACCACAACTTGGTAGGTGATCGATTGTAAAGCTTGCAATAAAGATGCAGAGATAGAGATTTGAACTAAGACTTGGGCAAGTCGAATTCGTTCCACAGGGACAGTTTGGATTCAAAGATTCAATCGGATAAAAGTCTAAAACAGAATTGAAAAACAGATTTTTCTTAAAAACAAAATTGATTTGTTTTAAAAATAGAAAAGAAATTAACAACTAATTTGTAAATGAAATTGAAACTACAAATAGAGATTGAGGATATAAGAAAGAGAGATTAGAGAAGTTAATCAAACATTTGCAATTAATCCATAATGTAGATAAATTCGGAATATAACTCAATCCATGGAGCAAGTCATTGCTCATGGATCGGACGGTGGAACAATTAAATCCTTAAGAGTAATCAAAAGATATTCATGAAAACACTAGTACAATTGAGATTGTCCAACTTATCTTCTAATTTTTCACATAGCATAGCCATTCTTGAACTTATCTAAGTAATGGCTATCTAAGTTGGATCAGAATTATAAGTTGGATTACCTTAATCAGAAGAGAGTTTTCAGAATTAAAACATGTAAGCAAAACAAGAATTTAAATCTACACTAGAGGGATTAATTTGCTATGACTTTCTTAACTTCTCTAATGAGAATTTAACCAATCATTGCAAGCATTAAAATTGTAAAAATTAATAAAAGATCAAAGAACATGGGTGAAGAAGATGAAGATGATGATCGATTCGAATTGCTTCTTTTATAGCTCTCCCAACAATTACACAAACAATGAATGATTCCTCTTGATGTTCTCACTATACTCAAGATCTCACCCAAAGAAAAATTACAGAGAATTAAAGAGAGGAAAATCAAAAATTAGAGAAGAAGAGCCTAAGAGGGACCCAAGAGGGGACCCCTTCTTTGAAATCAACCCTCAAATTTATAATGTTTGTATTCGGGTAATCGGGGTGATTTGGCGGATAATTCGATTCGAATGGCCCAATCAGTTACAATCACCGAAGCTTCTGTAAAAATCTCGAGGACAAATTCCTCGAAATGACCGCGGCGCGGTGACGTGGTGCCCAAAATCCTCAAGATTTTGCCGGATGCTTCCTTTTTGCTCGCATGTTGTAACAGTAATTGTTATTTCTTTTGTTGGTTTCCAAATGTGCCCTTTTCACCTGAAATTAGTAACAAACTATTGTTAGCCACATTAATTTGGGATTTAATAAAATTTATTATTATTTTAAGGGAACTAGTATTTATACGATGGTAATCTCGGTGAAATTACGGTCCCAAAATGATATTATTGGGACCTTATCAGTAGGTGCAATTTCTTTTGCTGGAAAAAAAATATTCCACTCGATGATCCTGGTATGGTGTACTAAGGAAAAGATATAACCCAATCTCTTTCACCTAAATCCTCACTACAATTAATTGCAAGAAAGTTTACAAAGATCAGTGCCCATCTCCTATGATAAGTAGCTTGAAACAACAACCCCAAATAAGAAGATACATGGGTAATAAAGCAAAAGAACGAGTAAAAGCTAGTGCTATTTGATAAACATTAAACGAATGAGACGTTGACAAAAGGTTCATTGGATGCCATCCCCGACGAATGGGGGCAAACTTGCTATGAAAAAGAATTAAACACATTTTTATTATTATTATCAAGAATTCAAAAGAAATTTAATCAAGTCAATTCGTAATTCCCCATTAACAAATTCTAGACTAGCAAGAGTAGATTTGAAGAAGTCATTTTCTATTATCTAATTTTCATTTAAAAACTATAGTATTTCTGTCAAAACACAAAGATTTATGATCCAATACTAAGATGCCAATGTTCTACCTGTGAAGAATTGCTGAGATTGGTGGAAGACCGCATTGGCGTCTTAGTAGAAAAATTAGATTGTTGTAAAATCTCATTCACCTTTCCCATCTCTTTTGCAAATTTAGCCACTCTATTATGAAGGATTATCATTTCATACGCTAAGGTTTACTTGTAAGGAATTGAAGCACATACGACAATCTTGAAAACACCTAAACCTATTCCCTAGACATGATCCCGACTATCAAGATCACAAACCTATAAAAAAATGTATAATATCAATTCTTGCTAATGAAATTATATCATACTTACTAATATCAATACCTACTACAGGACATCACATTATAATTACAAAATATCTAATCAAAATGATGCACATACCACAGTCACAAGGTCATGGTCTAAATCATTATGTTTACTTGAAGGATCATTAGCAATCATTCTATTGATGGCTTCTTGCAAAATAAATAATAATCAAGAAATATAAAGACGAGAATCAATAAATATTACTAATAATAGATATATGACAATAGACAATGTTTAATTGTTATACAAGTTTTCCCTTTGAACTAGACATCTTTTCATTACATTAAGTACTATTCATTCTAATTAGAACAGAGAGTGAAAAAGAAAAACCTTCCATCATGAATTTGAGCATTAGAAGGTAGAACCACAAAAATAAGAAATTAAAGTATTAGTTAGCCCTCCAATTCTTCGCAAACTCAAGACTATTGCACACTTGTAAATCTGAGTTCAGATATGAAGTATAGGATCTATATTTCCAGAAGACAACCTCACATTTCTTGAAATTACCAAACTACCATGTAACGGCTGTGAGAGAAGAAACTGCAAAGCTCACTACTAGAAAAGAGACCTATACCGATGGTTAGATCCGTCGCTAAATCCTCCTAATTCCGTCGTAAAATATTTAACCGACGGATAGGTTTTTCGTCGGCACTCGTTGGAGATTGTTGTGTCGGTATTTGTTTTAGCGACGACACAATAAAATTACCATCGATATATACCTTATTTTCTGGAAAAAATTTTGTCCGGAAATTTATTTTTCATTAGTGGATTACATCTTTACCAACAGTACTCTTTGCCATCGCTATATCTTATATCGATAGACTTTGTAAGTCCGTCGGTATATGCTATTTTGTTAAAAAAAATTTTTTACAAAAGCTAGCCCAGCGCATACATGCCGCGTTTGTACCAATTATTGTATTTCCTGCAATTAAAATCGGTGCACACCTCCGTTGCTTCCGTATTTCTCTGACTCAATTAGCTTCTTAGTGAGTGCCATTTCAGATTTTGGAAGATTGGCCAATAACCAGGCTGCATCTTGTCGATTGCCTGTATGTCACCTCGTGATCTAAGTAACTATATAGAAATGTCTTGCATCACACTACCAATGAAGCCAAGACTTGTTCAGAGTCTACAGTTTAAGGAGACCTTTCCCTCTCTATAGGGACTTGACCTTCACAACTTGCCCTTTTGGCTGAAGTAACTCAGCCAAATGTTCATGATTGTATTGGACATGGGCTAAGTGTGTCACTGTTTCCATGTGTGGATTAGAAAAATAAAACCCCAATAAAATCTACTACACATATGATGACTACAAGTGAAATATTTCTGAAATTATAAGTATACAATTACGGGCTAAGTGTGCCACTGTTTCCATGTGTGACTTCTTTCCTTCCTCACTTATTCCAGTCACCTAGACGATTACATGGACAGATAAAAAAATTCTAATTTTTTTTATTTTATTTGTCTACCGCCCTAAAAGTTCTGCAATTGAATAACAAACAATACTAGTAGCTTCATACCAGACATGAAAAACAGGACAAAAACTTCAAAAATAGTTTAACCAACAAAGAAATTGGAGAACAAGATCAAACAAGCTGAAAAAACAGATTACCACTTACAAGAACATAATAAACAACATGAATTTGACATAAAAGCTGGTAAATATTTTGCATAGCTATGGGATCGGTAAAGAAAATGTTAGACTCATTAGGCAATAGAGGGTTAAGTGGAAATCTGAGAATGCACTCTGAATAAGCTTAGTTATGTTAAACCTGTCAATGAATTTCTTCAGTTTATCCACAAGTTCACGACCAACCCGTTGTGCCTTCAATTTGTGAACAATGGTCGCCATAGCATCTACTGGTTGTGAATTTAGGAGGATATCAAGCTTCACCATATCAGAGGCTATATAACTGTTAACCACAACCATCAAGGAATACAGTAAGTTATGTTGATATTTTCTTCACTATGGCACTTAAAAACAAGTCAAAAAATGATCAAATATGACAATATAGATTCATTCTTGAACAGTTCCAAGCCATTGCCTTTCTGCTCTCTATGGAACAAATAATTTCTGATAACTTCAACAGTAAATGGTTCGGAATGACATAATAGAAAATTTTCTATTATATGCAATCTCCAATTGTTATGAACTGAAAGAAAGCCAATATATGAAATCATCATAAAAACTACAAGCTGTAGTAAAGTAGAGAAAGGTGAAGCTTGAAATAGATGCAAACATGGAAGCACTAATGTGGTATTCTTTCATGTTAGCTATGATTTAGCATACATTCTTCTGAGGTAAAAGGTCAAGTAGTACATGTCCTATTTGTAATTTGGATTAATATTGCAACACTTACAGAGCCCAAGCCACACAATAAAGCATACCATGTCAGAAAGGTTGTTTGGAAGAGTTGTTACCCTTCTGAACAACATGCCCGACATTAGAAATACAACTGTTTTTATCGAACTCTAATTGAATGTTGTACACCACAAGTGGGGGCTGATGACCTGCCTGAAAGAACAATTATACCATGTCCCTCATTGATACATTATTATATATACAATTGCACACATTAAAAACTCAAACCTCTTTCACTCAACACAACTCTCTAGAAACAGATAACCAACTAATAAATTCAGTAGAAAGTAAAAAAAATTCTCAGTGCTTTTTTTTTTTTTCATTGCTAGTCATTTACACATATGTGTGCTAACAAGCAAAAAAAAAAAAGTTAAATTGTCTTAACATGCAAAATAACAGATTGAACTTATGAAGGTAATAACCTAGCTGCTGTCCTATTCACTCCCTTACCATTATTGAAATCAATAGAAGGTAATAATTAGTCTAATGACTTTGATCACTATTCAAATCCGAATAGCAAATATAGACAACCTAAATATGGCTTATCATGGAACTTAAATAAGCATTAAAACATCTTAGAAGAACAAATTATTATGAAGTTGATACTTTCCAAATAACATACTATTTTTTTTAGAAGGAAACTTTTTTACAATGATTTTGAAATATTTTCTCATTTGACTCTTCGGAGCGGTGATATTTTGAAATTTCCAATTCTACTTGAGGTTAAAGTTTCAATATATATTAGTCATAAAAATGGCATAACGATAACAAAACACATTTTGGTATTAAAACTCAAACTAGGAATGCTGTTTTGGAAAATTTGAAAAAGAAATGTGGAAGAGGATCCTAATAAAAGTTCCACTTTAAGTCTTGAATGTGAGAATTTCTAATGCATATGTGCTTGAGTGCGTGCCACAAAATGAATTGAGCAAATACTTGGCTGAGACGCAGATAAGGGAACCCTATCAAAACTTAAATTGTAATGAGAATAGTCTATTAATTATCATAATTAACCTCTCACTACCAAACCAAATTCAACAATCACAATAAATTCTGTAGATTCAAGAGCATTACTTGCCCCTTTCTTCGATAGAAAAATAAATTGCTCTAGAGAGGTACAGAATGAGACGGCATTCAACTTTGACCACAAGCAGGCCTAATCCAAATGAATAATATAAACAACCTAAATATGGTTCCCTCCACTTTCATCATTGATCACCTCTTTGAGCACTAAGATTTCAAAACTTTTCTCGTCGAAACAGTCAATTAATTTACCAATTATGCTTAATCTCATAGGCAATTGATCAGCAACGCAATACTAAATTTCAAATTTTCTCCAACAAAATTGAATGAGGATTCATATAAAACTAGAATCATTTAAAAAAAAAAAGGCTAAAATAGATTTAGATAAAACTCACATTAACAAAAATCTCAAACCAACAAATAAGACAAATAAAAAAAGTGAATAATTAGAGGTAATCGATCTATACCTGAAGATCGAAATAAAAAACCCTCGTTTCGATCTCCTTTTGATTTACCCCCAAATAACCTCCTGATTCAGCTCGATTTCTAACGATTTTGTTGAATGAATCGACTACCACGAACTAATCGATTACAAATATATTCTCCTTTCGATCTACCCCAAAACAAACCTTTTGATTCAGCTTGATCTCTTCGGTCTTTAACGATTTTGCTGAACGAATCGACTACAACGAACTACTCGACTACAACTCTATTCGATCTCCTTTCGATCTACCCCAAAACAACCTAGAATCGAAGAAGATCGACTGCAACAAACTCCTCGACTATAACTCTATTCTTCTGTCTCTTGTTGGTCGAAGGAAATAAAAATTGAGTGTCTCTTGTTTGATTGAGGAAAATAGAAGATGAGGAAAAAAAAGGAAAACTAACTCTACACCGACGAAACCCCTTTTTGTCCGTCGCTATAGTGCTCTAGTACCTACGGATGGAATTTTTCCGTCTCTAAATATCAATTTTCCTGTAGTCGCTGTCAGTTGGGAGAGCTGGTGAGGCCACCAACCCTACTTAGTCAATATTCAGTTCATCTGAATAGCATTGCAATCTCTTTTGGTTTGAAACCTCCAAACTCTCTCCACCAAATCCAAAACACAAGAAATCCTCAAAAACTCAAAAAAGAAACCAAGCCAAGCTGAACTTCATGCATGCATAATTTGAGCTAACTTGCATTGAAATAGCTTATTTGGTGTGTTTGCTCATCTCATCTTTCCTCCCCTTCTTCACATCTCTCCTGATCTCTATTTTTCTTTGTTTCTCTCTATCAGTCTCTTCCTTCCTCCATGGAATTACACATTGAAGTGTAAATTGAAGGAAATTCACGAGACCATAAATGGATTGTGTACTGGTCATCCATACAAACCCATTAGGAATCCCAAAGTGAGAAACCCAAATAAGATTTTAAAAAAATGTGAAGGGTAACAATAATGGAGGTTTTAAAGTGACAATCTCACAAGTTTCGCTATTTTTAGCGAGATCGTTACTAAACAAACCTGCAAGGTGTCACTTTAAACCCATGATCTCATCACTTGAACAACTTACGATTTCGCATGTTCACGCACTACATGAAAACTGGAAAATTCGACATAAAAATTTGACGAGCCAAAGCCCCATGAATTTTAGATACTGAATTTTGATGGTCTAGGACTGTCGAAATTCTTGTTGTTCCCAGATTTGACGGTTTAGAGCTGTTGAATCTCTCTCATCCTTCATTAATTTGACAGTTTCGGCCCGACAAAAAAAATTTGACAATGAAAAATTCGACACCAATTCGATCTCTTGGTCTATCGAATTTTATGAAATTTGACGGACTAAAGCCGTCAAATTTAGGCTTTTTTCACATTGTGACGTTTTGGTTATTAAAATGAATTGTTGGCTAGAATCCTAAATTCGGCTCACGAAATGGTAATCTACCCAAAAAAAATTTTATTCTATAAAATAGTAAATACTTTCCCTATTTTAATTTCAGTAAACACTGTGAAAAAAAGGCTATATTTGACAGTGGAATTTTGTAAAATTTGATGTAGAATACACTTTTGGACGGTTTAGAGCCATCAAATTAAGCGTTGAATTCACTACTGAAAGCAGACATAATTTCACAAAAAAAACAGCAACTAATCGAATTTGAATCATTGTGGAAAAAAAAACAGAGCTACTATTTGCCTCCCAACTTTTATTTATTACATCCAACTTCTTAAATTACTTATCACACCTTAATTAAAGATTAAAACACACCTGCAACAAAATTAGACCTGCTTCTTGAAACCCAACTTTTACTTATTAAATCCCATTTCTTAAATTATTTACCACAACCTAATTAATGATTAAAACACACCTCAACATTACAAATCTTTATCTCACATTATATTCAAACAACTTCAACAGTGGTCTACAATAAAGTCATTCTTCAAAGAAAGGATTAATGGTATTTTTCATTGATCTCTTCTGTTACTGTATAACCAGTATATAAAGAAGAAGATTCCTACAATTAAGTCAATCACCCATAATCAGTCTCATTTACAGCTATACAATCACACCCAATCATTCCTAATTAAGCATGATCTCACAGCTAATCTTAATTAGACTTAGAAAGGAAAGAATCACAAATGATTCTATACTACTGATCTCCTAAAATCTCAACACTCCCCCTCAAGTTGGTGCATAGATATCACACATGCCCAACTTGCCTAAAAATTTTGAGAATACTCGATAGGAGACTGCTTTGGTGAGGATGTCGGCCAATTGATCTTCTGATTTTATCTTAGGCAACTCCACAATCTTTCATCTAACTTTCTCCTTGATGAAAAATCTATCCACCTCGACATGCTTTGTACGATCATGTTGTACTGGATTATGAGCAATGTCACATGCTGCTTTATTGTCACAAAACAATCGGATTTGTTGCCTAGATAGGTGACCCAAATCCTGTAAGAAGAGTCTTAGCCATAATGCATCACAAAGTCCTAGTGCCATACTTCTAAATTCAGCTTCTGCACTTGAACGAGCAACAACATTCTGTTTCTTACTTCTCCAGGTCACAAGATTACCACCCACAAAGGTAAAGTGACCAGAGGTAGATCGTCTATCATCTACTGCACCGGCCCAATCAGCATCAGTATATACTTCTATACTCTGGAAATCAGCATTTTTTTTTAACAAAATTCCCTTTCCAGGAGCACTCTTTAGATACCTCAGAATGCACATGATCGCATTCATATGTTGTTCTCCAGGATTATGCATATATTGACTTACCACACTTAATGCATAAGCAAGATCTGGCCTTGTATGAGCTAAGTACATCAATCTCCCCACAAGTCTCTGGTATTTTCCTTTATCAACAGGTATTTGATTGGGTTCAACATATAATTTCAGACCTTCTTCTATTGGTGTATTCACAGGTTGACATCCTGACATTCCAGTCTCCTGTAAAAGATCCAAGGCATACTTTCTTTGAGATAGAAAAATTCCTGTACTTGATCGAGAAACTTCAATCCCAAGAAAGTATTTTAGAGGACCTAGATCTTTCATTTCGAATTCTCTAGACAAATAATTTTGTAGAGCCTTTCTTTCTTCAGGATTATTTCCTGTAACCACCATGTCGTCCACATATACAATGAGTGCTGTAATCTTATCATGTTGTTTCTTCAGGAACAAAGTGTGATCTGAATTGCTTTGATGATAACCAAAATCTCTCATTGACTTTGTAAATCTTCCAAACCATGCTCTCGGGGATTGCTTCAACCCGTATAATGATTTCTTCAATCTGCACACCTTTTGACTCTGTTTTTTTTTATGCCATGCATCCTGGTGGAAGATCCATGTATACTTCTTCAGACAACTCGCCATGCAGAAAGGCATTCTTCACATCGAACTGTTGTAACGGCCAATCCAGGTTTGCGGCTAAAGATAGTAATACTCGAACTGTGTTGATTTTAGCCACAGGTGCAAATGTTTCTGTGTAGTCGATCCCATAAGTTTGAGTGTACCCTTTTGCTACCAGTCTTGCTTTAAAGCGTTCAATACTCCCATCTGCCTTGTACTTCACAGTATAAATCCAACGACACCCGACTGGTTTCTTTCCTGGTGGACACTCCACGAGTTCCCACGTTTCATTCTTCAGTAATGATTTCATCTCCTCATTCATGGCTGCTTTCCACCTTGGATCAGCTAAGGCTTCCTGCACACTGTTAGGAATAGCTACAGTAGATAATTGATTTACAAATGACTTATTTGATTCCGACAGACGATGGTTAGACCATAGTTACTCATGGGATATTTGACTTTACTAGACAATTCAGGTTCGTATGTGGGTTTAGGAATACCTCTAGTGAGGCGATGTGGTAACTGTTTTCTGGATGGCTCAGACTCTAAATTAAGAACATCCTCAGCACACGACGATTGGTTTGGTATATCAGCATAGGCGTCCTCGGATCCAAATTGTTCATATGATGGTGGAGATTGAGTTATATTTTCTTCTGTCATTTCTTCAGCTTCAGGGTGCTCATCACCACTTGGTTCCAGAGTTATATCACCTGATTCCAATTCTCCCACTTCCTGATTTACTGGTTCAGATTGTTCGGATTCACCTTCCTCAGAGATGCGATAATCATAATCGAGAGTCTGAATTTCCTGATGGTACTCCCCCTGAAGTTCAGACTCAGAGGAAAAATACATCGTGTTTTCATGAAACACCACATCCATTGTAATAATCATTCATCGAGTTGGAGGGTGATAACATCGATATCCTTTTTGGTGTAAGGCATATCCAACAAACACACATCGCAAGGCACGTGGCATTAACTTGTTGCGCTGGTGCTTATGGAGGTGTACAAATGCCACACAACCAAAAACATGAGGAGGCAGATTTGGGGCAGTTGGAGCGACTATAACATCAGTTAGGGCTTGGAGAGGTGTCCGGAAGTCAATTGAGCTGGAAGGTACCCGATTGATTAAGAATGCGGCAGAGGTAAGTGCTTCTCCCCAATAAGATATTGGCATATGTGCTGTTATCAAGGAAGCTCGAACAATCTCCAACAAGTGTCGATTTTTTCGTTCAGCTACTCCATTTTGCTGGGGTGTGTTGGAACAAGTAGTCTGATGAATGGTTCCATGTGCTTCTAGATACTGCTGAAGATCAGAACTTTGATATTCTCCACCATTGTCGCTGCGAAGGACTTGAACCTTGGCGTTGTATTGAGTTCCAATCATTGTATGAACTTTTTGAAATAACAAGTTCACTTCACCTTTGGACTTCATCAGGCATAACCACGTCATTCTGGTACAATCATCAATAAAAGTAACAAACCAACGTGATCCACCCAAAGTGGGGACTTTAGATGGACCCCAAACATCAGAGTGTATAACCATAAAAGGAAGTGGACTTTTATTCAAAATTAACGGAAATGAAGCACGATGGCTTTTTGCTAGTTCACAAACATCACACTGGAAACTAGACACATCACACTTTGCAAATAAACTAGGAAACAATTTTTTCAAATAACCAAATGAAGCATGGCCTAGGCGCCGATGCCATAACCAAATTTCAGATTTCTTCTTCTCCCCCGCAGACCCATCTACTATCAAGGCTTGTCGCAATTTGTTAGAATCCTTCGACTGCAAGTCTAAGTAATACAACTTCCCACGCTTAATACCACAACCAATCGTCTGTCTTGTTTGGATGTCCTTAAATACACAAAATTCAGGCCAAAAAATGACAATACAAGATAAGGCTGCAGTGATTTGGGAAATTGACAAAAAGATTGTAATCCAAAGATGGAACAACTAAAACGGAGTCCAAATTCAAAGTATTAGTAAGAGTTAAGGATCCTTCCCCAATAACTGGGGTCGTATTACCATTAGCTGTGGAAACAATTTTTTGTGAGGAAGGTTTAAGGGTTGATACCTGTCTAGAATCAAAAGTCATATGATCTGTAGCACCAGAATCAATTATCCATGCACTATTAATAACAGGTGCAGAAATATTTAAAACCTTACCTCCATTATCCGTAGCGGCTACCAATGCAGAGGCCTTATCAGCAACATTCTCATCTGTTCTCATTTCAGCAACAGCTGCAGTGGAGGTCTTCTTGGAGTCATTCTTCCGTTGATTGCGATTATGATCCCACCATTCTGGATATCCCACCAGTTCAAAACAACGACTCTTGACATGACCAGTTTTATTGCAATGAATGCATTTGAAGGTTGACTTATCAGCAATAGGGTTCATCTTAGGATGATTGGTCTTGGATCGGTCTTGCCAATTTTGGGTTGATCGCTGTCGAGCTACCATTGCGGAGGTGTCAGGATTATCAGATTCTCTTTTCAAAGTAGCATGACGTATTGCCTCTCGTCGAACTAACGCATAGCATTCTTCCAAATCAGGAATTGGATCTTTACGTAGAATCTCTTCTCGAACATGTTCGAAATCACCATCTAGTCCATCAAGAAAGATGTGTACTCGTAGTCGTTCAATGGATTTTTTGTATGCGGCAATGTCATCAAGGTCTTTCATGACGACCTTATCTCGATGGTCCAATTCGCGGAAAATCTCAGTCAACGCTCCATAGTATTCAGAGAGAGATTTCCCACTTTGTCTGGAAGTAAATGCCTTTTGATTCAACATAAACACTTGCAATTCATCACTTCCATCATAGAAAGCCTTTGATAACGCACTCCAGATTTCTTGAGCGGTGGGTAAGCGTAAGTAACGCTTCATAATTTCTGGACCCATGGACATTAATAGCCATCTCTTCACCTTTTGATTTTCCGCATACCATTTTTCATAACCATCGTCTGATTCTAGCGGTGGCTTTGTCTTACCCCGAATGTAGGAAAGTTTTTCCCGTTCAGCAATATGCATCTCCATTAATTGTGACCAAACATCATAATTGGATTCGGTGAGGATGATTCCTGCATTAAAATTACTTTCTGACTGCACAATAACTGGAACTGATTTTGTTCCAAATGATTCCTGCATTTTTTTTTTCTTTTTTTGGGTAAGATGCAGTTAAATAGAGGAAACACTAGGTTTTGTACAGCAATACAGTAACTTTAGAGCTCTATTCTGCTATCCAGATTAGATGTTTCCGCCATTATCTTTTAAGGTATGAAAAAAAACTCCAGTTAGAAAGAGGATGAGAGAGGATGTTTTTGGTGGTATTAAAAAGGAGGGTTGAGGTTTAGTGGTGCTGGCTGTTGGCAGAAGAGGTTGAAAGAGGTTTGAGGATGAAGGAACCAGGGGGGTCACGGCTGTGGGCTGTTATGAGGATGAGAAATAAAAAAAATGATTTCTCAATCTATAGAACAAGGAGTTTCTTTGCGCTCTTCGACGGTGGTGACAATGGCACAGCGATGGCTATGGTGACTGCGGCAATACCACGACGACTATGGTAGTGGTTTCGGCAGATTCAGCAAAGACTTCGATGAGAACTCTGAATTTTTAATTTCTGGTTTGCAATTTCTGCAAATTGATTTTTTTCCTTTTCCCTTTTTTAATGGTTTGTTGAAGATTTCACTGAAGAAGAGCAGATCTCAACACTACCACCAATTCAGCGATGGCTTCAAACAGTAACAATGGTGGGATACCACATGTTGACGTGCATAACTTATTTGACGAAATGCCTGTTAAACACCATGAGAGAATGAACACCTAACACTGAGGATTGCAACAGAGAAGAGCATTGGGAGAGGTTACAATGGATCTGAGTTAGAAGGTCCAAGCCTGGTCAACCTGATTGCAAGATCAAAAAAAAACTGACCAATGCTCTGATACCATCTTCAAAGAAAGGATTAATGGTATTTTTCATTGATCTCTTCTGTTACTGTATAACCAGTATATAAAGAAGAAGATTCCTACAATTAAGTCAATCACTCATAATCAGTCTCATTTACAGCTATACAATCACACCCAATCATTCCTAATTAAGCATGATCTCACAGCTAATCTTAATTAGACTTAGAAAGGAAAGAATCACAAATGATTCTATACTACTGATCTCCTAAAATCTCAACAGTCATTACTCAACATTACCAAGCATTTGAGCTGTTATAAATATAAGGTTTTTTTTTTTTCTATAAAAAATAGTATTTATTTTCTAATTATTGCTATATATTATCCGAGGATGCATTTTTCTTTGGAATCTTAGAAGCATTATCCCATCTCAAACTCTCTTAAGTATTGCTATAGATTATCTGAGGATGCACCATACTCAACCAAGTCATGACATGGCCCACTAAGCTTCCTAATTAACCTTTGTATCATACAAGAACTCCGATAAGAAGAAACACCGAACTACAAAATGTCTCTTAGAGAAAACCACAGATAAAGGGATATTGTCAATCAGTTAGAAAAAAAAAATTGTTTCTCACTTATAAAAGTTTAGAGAATGCAGAAAAAACAACACAAACAACTCACCATATCATCCTAGATGTTGTCAATCAAATGAACTTAATATTCTAATTTAAGAATTAAACATGGATAGAAAAAAAAAAAAATCAGTTGATTGTGCAACTAGTTCAACCAGAATGATTTCATCCATGGCCCAATTCAAGAGATTACTACATTGATGGGTTGAAGTGCGATGCGCTGCAGTAGAAGATGATGGAAAAAGAAGAAAAAGAACTTAACAATTAGAAAGTATTCCAAAATGTAGTGCAAGGGATCGGACGCACAAGGAGCTGTGCTTGCTATTTGGCCATGGTTGTGGTTCAGCTAGCTTTCGGTGGCTCAAATATTCTCATCAAGATCTCTCGACAAGGGACTCAACGTATTTGTCTTTGTAGTCTATCGCCATCTAATTGGCATGTGTGTGTTAGGCCGGTAATAAGCCATATATTGCTATGAATTTTTCATGCTAGTCACTCCCATTCATAGTTTTAAAAATCATTGAGTTGAGTCAACTAAAAACTCGGCTAATTTGACTCGATTCAATTGGATTACTTGGTAACTCGGCCCCCAAACTTTATGTAACCACCTCTCAAAGTCATTAGACAAATCTTCAAGTCAATTCTTCAAGATCAACTCGAAAATGACTCGAGTTGCACTAGAAATTTGGCCGAGTTATAAGGTTATATAATTTTTTTTTCTATTGAACAAAAATTAATAGGGTAAATTACCATGTTGTGAGCTGAATTTACGATTCCTGCTAATTGTTCATTTTAATTGCTAAAACGTGAATGTGTGAAACAGCAGGTTTTTCAAGTGAAGAGATCGTAGGTTTAAAGTGACAATCTCGTTAAAAGTAGCAAAACCTTTGAGATAATCACTTAATACCTTGAGATTGTCACGTTAAACCTGCGAAATTGTCACTTTAAAACCTCTGATATCGTTACCGTCCATATTATGGTTATTAAAATGAACAGTGAGCCAGATTCGTAAATTCGTCAAAAGTTGGTCACGTTTTCGTAAATATCTAAAATTAATAATTTATATTTTAAATTACCATTTTGTGCGTTGAATGCACTACGTGAAAACTAGAAAATTCAACAGAAAAAAATGACGGGCCAAGGTCCACGAATTTTAGAAATTGAATTTTGACGGTCTAGGACCGTCGAAATTATTGATGTTCCCAGATTTGACGGCTTAGAGTAGTCAAATATCTGCCATCCTTCACTAATTTGACAGTTTCGGCTTGTCGAAAAAAAAAATCTGACAATGAAAAATTCGACGCCAATTTGATCTCTTGGTCCGTTGAATTTTATGAAATTTGACAGCCCAAGGCCAACAAATTTGGGCCTTTTTTCACATTGTGATATATTTTAGGGTCAATTACCATTCTGATTCTCTTTTTATTTGAACCGATTAGAGCCGGGTCTAAAAATGGAACCGAACTGATAGGAACATGAACCATTAGGTTCTATCCAATGGTTACCTAGAACTGATTTATTTTATCATTTCTTTTCATATTATAGATGATTTAAGTTTTTTTTTAATTTAAAAATAAATGCATGTTACATAAAATTCTTCAACTTTTAATAAGGATCTGATATGATTTTGGAGCTTTGTGTCTGATTATAACTTAGAAAAGCTTAGTGTCATAAGCTTTGGTTTTATTTATTTACCAAGTCAAGATAATGCGTATATTTTGAATTTGTAGTTTTAACTCTTTTTGAAGCTTAAAAAACAGGTATTACATAAGTGGTAAGATAGAGGGGGCCACCACAACAAAGATTCCCTTCTCTCTCTCTCTCTCTCTCTCTCTCTCTCTCTCTTTCTCTCTTCTGCTTTTCTATTTCAACTTCTGTTTCAAGCCAACTTCCTCTTATATAATTCGTTGTTAGCTTTCCCCAACAATCAGGTTTCCTCTGCCTAGTCCATCATTTCTTTGTTTCGGGACATCATAGTTTAGATTGTGGCAGGGTTGTACAATGGACTTAAAGATTTTCACCCATTGGACATTATGTCATTATTTTTTCGATTAGTTACCATCATTTCAAACTAAGATGAACTTGGTATGATTTTCATTTTTCTAACTCTTCATTTATTCAGAGAATGAGTGTATTATGCAATCAGTGACTAAAACCAGTTGCCCACCCTCAGTTTTCTTGGATTGCCTCGTCACCTTAAAATGAGTAGAATGCTCTTTGGTGCGAACAAGAGTTGTTGTTTTTCATCAAATTATTTAAGTGATGCAGATGATATCTTCTCAAAAAATCTCAAGCTTTTAGGTTCACCTTTTGTCAGTTCATCCTCATAAAGAAATAGATGACGTAATAAATGATTTAATTCTGAATCAGCAACTGATTGTTTTAGTTGTAATTGCAAATCATGGTTGTTCCAGTTCCTTTTGGAGGCGTCTGGAGCTGTTTTTATGTTTTCTCTCAATTGAAGACACCCTATCTAAGGCAAAGGGTAATGAATTCATTTTCTTTTTAACTAATTTATTCATATCATTGATATGAAATAATTATCCCCTTTTCTTGTTAATTTTATTAATTGTGAAAAATGATTATTTTATTTTCCTTATTGATGAATCTGATGCATAATATTCATGCTACATGTCATATTGATCAAAACTGAAGGTATGGGCAGTGAATTTATTGTTATTCAGGCTTATCTCTTCTTAGCCTTCCATTACATGCATAATAATTTTAATATGCTTTTATCACTGCTTCATTTGCTTACACCTTCCAATATAACCTTATATATACTTTTATCATAATTTTTTTTTAATAAGTTGTGTGTGTGTGTGTGTGTGTGTGTGTGTGTGTGCAGAATGGCAAGTCAACAAGCCATGAACAATGCTAGGCCTCCAACAGTGAAGATCTGAGGACATCCTGTTGCTCAGAAGAGCGGTTGTTGTTCTTCTTAAAGTTGGTAGTAGAGGCTGGGACTTGTGTTGCTTCCTCCATGAAAAAAAAGTAAGGCTAGGTATTTAAGTGTGTTTTGCTTGTGTAAATATTGGAATGTATAAGTCGATATCATTTGTTGTTGGGCTTTGTGGAGCCTAGTTATGTTTGATCCGGTTGGCGACCCGAATACTGTTTGCGTGGTATTTTGATGGGAAATTTTCTGAGGCTTAATCCATGGAGTGGAGGCTTGGGCCGATAGGCCCAAGTTGGAGCGCTCATGGACAATCCTCCTGGGGGCAATACCCCCAGGAAAATTTTTTGGGTCCATTTTGTAACCCATTGTGAATCCTGTGCGTAATATATAGAAGTCGTTTTTGACGATTAGGGTTTTTCAAGGTTTTGGTTGTCGTTTTTGAGACTTGAGCCGTATTTTGTAATTCTTCTCGATAATAGTGAAATCCCTGCAACTCCGTGGACGTAGGTAAATTGCCAAACCACGTAAATACTGTCTTGTGCATATGATTACTTTATTTCTTTTTTCGACGTGTGTTTTTCTCTATTTTTTGTTTCTCATAGGTTGGGAATTTCGGGTTGAATTCCTTACATTTGCGCCATTCCATCAAAGATTACAGACCTCTATCCTATGCTAACCATAGTTTCAAATATTGGAATGTATCGACCAATACCATTTGCTCCACACCATCAAAGATTACAGACCTCTTCACTCACTCAGTTGGGCTAGTTAGAAAATTGATCCAATCAGTTCAATTGAACGTATGGGTAGCCTGATTTTCTCATAAATTGGGATTTTATAGTAAGCTTGACCCACCAAAACTTGTGTGTCTAATTCGAATCGGTCCAATCGATCTATCTGGATTTTAAAATAATGTTTTTGGCTTCAAGAGCTATATTTAGGACACTCGGAATTGAATTCTAACTTCCACTAATTCAAGTTGGTTATATTTTCAGAGATATGTACTTTTTATGTGGATCAGTTTTGCTATCCACTTAACCATCCACAAGATTCCATATGATAAAATGTTTGGGCTCATTCACTTAATTACATGTTCCAACCATCTATACAATTAAGATTATCATTATTTGCGATTCTGTCCAATTATGGGAACCATAAATTTTTTTCAATCTAAGAGCCAAAAGTAACAATGCAAAAGGCTTTAATGGATTTCTTTTTGAATCTTTGAAGGAAAAAAGAACTATTCAGATTTCTTTATTAACGATGGTTCTGTCGATATTTTTAAATTCTTTAAATGTGAGGTTCTTAAAATGAAAGAGGAAGAATTATGATTTTTCTTTTCAATTTTAAAAGAATTTGATGATTAATTAGAGATTTTTGATTAAATTGGTTCGGATGAATTTCTCTCATATCCGATCATTCTGCAATTAATTATTGAATCTTGTAGATACAATTTTTGGTTAAATTTCTTGGATTATTGTTATGTTTCATTGCCATTTGTAGGAAATGGAACTGATTTGGAATTGAGAAGGTACCCTTTTTATGTTGATCAAAGTTTATCCAAAAAATCCAAGGTTGACCGAACAATTATTGATCCTTCTTTCAATTTTATCTAAATTCACATTTTCTGTTAATTCAACTTTATGTAATCTGCTTTCAATATCTCAAACCTCATTCTTCTTGATCCTTCTATTGCTTTTTTTCTATATTTATGGATGTTGTTGGAATCTATCTATATATTATGCCATTTCTGTTTTGGGTTGCATAGTTCTTTGATTTCTCTTGTAATGTGTATATGTTGTATAATATAAATAATAGGGTACTTTGATGAAATCTACTTGAAGTTGAAAGTCATTCAATTGTTTGTAGTTATTCTAGTTTATTCTGATTTCTTCAAGTCCTAATAACAGGGTTGAGTGCAATCTTAACAGATAGAATTGGAAGAAGACCACTTTTATTTGTAAGCTCTAGCATTTATAAGGAGTACCTAGATAATGAGTATTTGTTGTTTTGATTTGCATTATATTCTTTTTCATGAAGGCTCTATTATTGGATTTGTGTTTATTTTTATTGGTATTTTTGATATTTTGTGGGGTTTGATTATGTTTCAATGGGTGTGGATTATAGGTAGAGAGGACGATAGATTTGGTTTATGGAGTGGGGAGTGTTGATTTGATGGGGTTTGATCTCTCAGAAAGTCGTTCTTGGGTGGGAGGATTTGGATTTTTCTAATTTTCGCATAATTCTGTTTATGGAAGCAATATATGAACTATTGTGGTCTCATTGATGTTTTTGTTTCTGGTATTTAATGTGTAGGATCATTCCAACAGCCCTTGCGCCTATTGGGGTACGTGGGTCCTCAACTTGTCCTTCCTTTGTTTCTCACTTCTTCATTATATCTTGGACTACTTTTTATTGAATTATAATGATCTCGAATTGTCCCGAATCAAGTCCAAAATCAAGAGAACCAAGATAAAATGGTGTTTTCATTGTTCTTCTATTTATGAATTGAAGAATTGTGAACCGTCCATTTTTTGTAAACCACTTTTGACGAGGCTAAAAGTTTCGGATTGAACTGATATTTGGTGAGAATTATCTCCTCATCATAGAGATCATCCTCACCAAAAATCAGCTCAATCAGAAACTTTTAGTCCACAGAGGACAAAACTTGTTGTAGACATATGAGTAGATATATGTGTACACAAATCCTGATCCATACATATATGGGAAATGTTTAGCACCAAACATTTTGGCAAAACATTTTTCAAAACATGGGTTAGAAGTTTTGGAATAGGCTGATTTTTGGTGAGGATGATCTCTATGCTGAGGAGATCATCCTCACCATAAATCAGCCCATTCCAAAACTTCTAACCCCATCAAAAATGGTTTAACAAAAATGGACGGTCCACGATTTTTCAACTTGTAAACATAGGGTTAGAAGTTTTGGAATAGGCTGATTTTTGGTGAGAATGATCTCCTCACCGTAGAGATCATCCTCACTAAAAATCAGCCAATTCCAAAATTTTTAACCCATGTAGGACAAAAATGGTTGACTAAAATGCTTGGTCCCGTTCAATACCCTACACTTTACCAAACGTGTTTTGTCCTACATGGGTTAAGGGTTTTGGAATAGGCTGATTTTTGGTGAGGATGATCTCTATGGTGAGGAGATCATCCTCACCAAAAATCAGCCCATTCCAAAAACTTCTAACCCCATAAAAAATGGTTTACAAAAAATTGACGATCCATGATTTTTTAACTTGTAAACATGGGGCTAGAAATTTTGGAATGGGCTAATTTTTGGTGAGGAGGATCTTTTAATCGTAGAGATCATCCTCACTAAAAATCAGCCCACCCATGTAGGACAAAACACATTTGGTAAAATGTAGGGTAAAGTGTAGGGTGTTGAACATTTCCCATATATATATTCAAAATTTTGAAAGTTCTAAAAATTGTTGGATCTGAATCATACTCGAATTATTTCCGTATCGTATTTTTTACCATTTTGCGTTTTTTCACTGAATTTTTAAATGAACCAACGAATCATTATTTCGAATCATACCCAATTTATTTTCGTACAAATTTTTTCCCATCCGTTATTACTAACTATGGGTTTACCAAGTTGGGTCCATACGCACTCCAATTTCGATTTTAATCCCATATGTTTAGTTTATTTTAGTTTTAAGTTATTTGAAAGTTTAATCCTATTTAGTTATTTTAGTTTAATCCTATTTAGTTAATTAGTTTCCATTTCAACTTTAGAAAGTTTCTATTTTGATTAGTTTTTAACTTGTTTTTGCAAGTTTTTATTTTTGTCTAATTTTTATTATATATTTACCATATAATTAGAAGTGCTTATAAGTGTTAAAATTGAGTTATAATAGTGTAGACACCTCATTTTTGCATTCACCTGATTAATCAACTCATAAATTCGATTGCAACGGTTCCCAATGATGGATGTTTATTCCAATGCTTTATTTTGTTACCAGATATGTTTTAGAAATTCGGATGAGGTATCTTAAACTGACAAAACTATAGAAACCATGCTAGGCTAGGAAAATATAACCCCAAAAACATAAACATCATCATTTTTTCAGATAAAAAAAAGTTTCACGATAAAAATCATTAAAAAATAATCAAATTATCAAAATACCCTTAACCTTAAAACATCCCTAAATCCTACGTTACACTTAGGAAAATCCTTTCAAACACATAAAACAAGAAATCGAAATTAAATAAATCATTTCGCAAATTTTTACAAAATTACGAAAATGCCCTTCATAAAGTTTACGACCATTTCGCACAAAAAATTTCATGACATAAACCAATATTCCTATTGAATTTATTACGAAATATCGATCCTAAAACATCTTAGAACATCAAAAATCGACTTAAAAAGCAAAAAATCCTCTCCGAAGATAAAATGATAATTTTACAATTTTAATAATTAAAAAAATTCTGAAATTAATAATTAAAATATTAATTAATATAAAGTGAAATTCTAATTAAAATTAATCAAGTAAGACTAAAGTCAAGTCAATCAAATAAGACTAAAGTCAATCAAGTAAGACTAAAATCAAGTCAATCAAGTAAGACTAAAGTAAAGATCTTAAAGTTAATCAAGTAAGACCAAATTCAAGATATTAAAGTCAATTAAGTAAGACTAAAGTCAAAATCTTAAAGTCAATCAAGTAAGGCAGTGTTTGTTTGTACTATTTTTCAGCGCTTATTAAATTCAACACTTTTTGTTAAAATAACGCATTTGTCTACTTTATATTTTCAGCACTTATTGCTGAAAATAAATGAAAAAAATTCAGTACTTTTTTTATGCTGAAAAAAAATGTTGAAGCGGTAAGCACTTCTCTTTTTTCGACACGAACAAGTATGCCCTTCGTTTTTTTGAGCATAAACAAGTATGCTCTTATTCTTAAAAGGATATTACCTCTTATATCCTATAGATAAGTATATAAGCACCCCACAAATTAATAAACTCACACCATGACTAAATTATTTTATCTTATATGGGTTAAATTTTTTGGAATGAGATGATTTTTGGTGAGGATGATCCCCTCATTAGTATATAAGCACCCCACAAATTAATAAACCCACACAATGACTAAATTATTTTGTCTTATATGGGTTAAAAGTTTTGGAATAAGTTGATTTTTGATAAGAATAATCTCTACAATGAGGAGATCATTCTCACCAAAAATCAACACATCCTGAAACTTCTAACCCTATCAAAACAAGTTCAAAAATCGTAAATCGTCCTTCTTATTTTTTTTGAAAATTATTTTTGACAAGTTAAAAATTTCAAAATGGACTGATTTTTAGTGAGGATGATCTCTAGATCATAGAGACCATCCTCACTAAAAATTTACTCATTCCAAAAACTTTAACCCATATAAAACAAAAAAAATTGGCTATGGTGTGGGTTGCCTTTAATAGAGTGCTTTTATAATTACACATCATTTATTTCCATCGAAAATTATTCATCCAAAATTAAGTTCTTCTAATGTTGATTTCAAAATTTTGTGATTTGTATGACATTATTATTTTAATTTGAAATTTGCGGGCTTTTTTAAATAGAAATTATTATTTATAAATTGAAGATTTGAGTATTATTTATTATTTAAAAATGAATTGTATTTTAATTTTATATGAAATAATATATTTTATTGTGTTTGATAAGAAATGAGTATTTGAAACATGCAAACAATATATAATATGATTGTAATGGTAACAAAGACAATTTGCCAGCTTTAGCAATCTGTAATAAACATGATTCAGCATCTAAACAAAACAACTTTTTTAGCACTTAAATTGAGTGCTTATAAGTTTCAGCGCTTAATGCTATTCATCACTTATTTTTTTCAGTTTAACAAACAGCACCTAAGACTAAAGTAAAAAATTTAAGATAATTCTAATTAAATAATAACTCTATTTAAAACAATCATAATTAAATAATAACTTTACCTAAAATAATTATAATTAAAATATAACTCTACATAAAATAATTATAATTAAACACTAATTCTATCTAAACAAACACTTAAAAAAATCTATAAATAGGAGTCTTTACAACCTATTTTCGTATAAAAAAATAAACAATTGAAAAAATAGGTCAAAAACCTTCCATAACCTCCCATAAACCTTGATTTTGAAGTCCCAACTCCTTACCTAACATTCATACCCCAATTTTAACTCAAAAAACACCTACAAACCCTTCCAAAACACCCCAGAAATCCATAAAAAAAAAATAAAATAATTCAGAAGGTGATACTTTATTTTAAATATCCGAAACGAATCCGGTGACAGAACGAAACGAGGAGTGCTGTACGAAGAACTATTCTACCAGATCTGAGGGAACAAGACCGTTGTCTTCGTAAAGGTAAAGATTTAAATTTTTTTATTAATTAGGTTTTTTAGCAATATAGTCTTATTTGAAAATTAGTAGAGACCGGTGTTTGCCAAGAGGGGTTGGTGCCTAACACCTTCCAACCCCGTAATGTGATCCTCGAACTCAGTTATTTTTTTAAGTAGATTAGTTGTTTTTATCCGTTTGGAGTCAATGTTCGATTCCTAGACCACAATAAGTAGGTGGCGACTCCCAAACCTCAAAGGTCAAAAGCGGATCTGCGCATCCCGCGAATCGAGGGTGCTTTTAGTGGCGACTCCACTGGTGACTTTTGAGGATCAGACTTGAAAAATCCCAAGTTTGAGAATATTGCCTTTTAGACCTAGTTTTTTATTATTTTATTTTTGTTTTTTAGTTTACCTGATTCAATTATTTGTTAGGACTATTGCACACTCTCGGAGTTGTTTGGATTAATTGCTATAACTTGTTTAAGGGACACTTAGGATAACCCCAAATAAGACATAATATCGGGAGGTTAAGGACATAAGAATGGTTGATAGCCCATTTTTACTTATGGGGATATCTTATTCTTTTTATATTATCCTCCATTGGTTCAATTTTGAATATTTTTATTGGGCACGTAATCTTCCTATGATTCAATCGAGGGTTATGTAGAATGACCCTAAATAGATAGAGAGATTAAGAGATTTAATTGAGGATGGAATAATGACTAATGAATCTTGAAGTTTTTTTATTTTTATTATTTTAGGGTTCTGTCTTTAAGCATTTTTTTTTTAAATAAAAAAAATCGTTTGAGAGGGTGTGATGTATCCTTCGACAATATTTGTTTTTAAAATTTTTTTTTTTTTTAGTTTGCTGTCCATTGACAGCAAGAAGAAAATTAGCAAAATAGTAAACAAAAAAAAAAAACTCAAAACGTGCTGTCCATTGGCAGCAAGAGGAAAACCCAACAAAGTTTGGTTTATTAAGGTTCTGTCAAGCATTAGGGTGCCCATAGTAAAAAGTCATTTTCAATATTGTGTTTAGAATAATTGGTGGGGTGCTGGTAGCATTTTTTTTATTTTTGCCTTTTTCTATTTCCTTCTCAAAAGAGAGAGAAAACCAGCAAGAGAGAGGAACGCCTCTCTCTCTCTCTCTCTCTCTCTCTCTCTCTCTCTCTCTGTGTGTTATTTTCTTTCTCTCCCCCAGACCCTAACCCTAGATTATTCACCTCTCTGTTATACACACAAGCAGCAAGTTAGCTTCTTGTCTGAATCTTGATCGATCTTAAACGATTCAGACATCAAAATCTCATAAAAACTTGCAAGATCGAGACTCCAGTATCACTCGCCTGAATCTGATTTACTGATTTTTCAGGCCCTTCTACTATTGGTACATTTCTTCAATTTTTCCCAAAAAATTATCAGATGTTCTCCATCGATTTTTTTTATTATTATTTTTAAATATTATTAGTTTAGAAGATCTAATTCTCTGCAAATCGATATGTTAGATCTCTCAAGTAATTTTTTTTATGGCTCTGTGTGCATAGTAGCGCATATTAGCATACTAACTAAGCAAACGCACTCTGTCCCATAACCGAAATATAAAACTATTTCGAATGTTTTGAGGCAATTTCTTCGTTTGCGAAAGAAAAAATTAAAATTTTTTTTTTTTTCAAACCCAACTTACTCGTCCATAAGATTGAGCTCTCTTCGTTCTTGTGGTAGATCACACCGCTGGATAACATTTCCTAATATTTATTTAATTTATTTTTTAAACATATATATATATATATATATAATATATATATATATATATATATATATATATATATATGGAAAAAATTAAGATCTCAACTTAACAAGGCTTAAAGGCCGATTGGGAAAGATCAAATGGAGAGATCAATCCGAGATTTGTTTGATCAGAATTTTCCAAGTCGTCGACTTAATACAGATTTTTTTTTTCTTCCAATTCAAAGCAGAAATTAAGATCGAAGGCTGTTTCAATTATTGGATTTAAAAAAAAATGTTTTTTTAGGAAGAAACCTTGAAAATTTTAATTCATTCCGCAAAAACCCATTGGGTGAACCTCAATCTAGACATTCTGATATATGAGGTTTGGCTTGAAATAAAGATGGCGATGATGTTTCATTGTAAAAATTCTAATTGTCATTTTTGTTTTTTTCTTTCCATTGATCGAATCCTCAAAAGAATTGTCATGGTTCTGAACCGTAACATAATAGGTGTTAACTTGATTTGGGGATATTACTTGAATGAGGAGAGTATGGAATTTGAGATCATTGGTTGAGTTATTAGAATTTTTGGGATAAAAACCAGTGAATTGGATAAGGAATGATAGTGGAATGGCTTTTAATGTGGTATTTTCTAACCGATAAACATCTTTGTTCGATTGATTTCTTTTTGAATTTCTATTGTCACACCAATTTTTACCCATCGCACATCACTTTAAAGGTATCCGCTAATGCTACTTTCAATCGCCAATGTGTAAATTGACGAGACAATAGAATTTCTCTTTTATTGAGCAATGTTTCAGTTTTTTTTTAATTAACAGCAACAGTTTTTTTAATAAAAATTCTTTTCTAAAAGGAAAAAAATAAATCAATATGAAAAGATACCCATATGTTCATAACTACCATATTGTCATTAATTCAACATTCATGGAGATTTCGATTCGTTTTTGGGTCACTCAAAATAACCCTTTGATTGGAAATATATTCGGATTAAATTGTATGTTTGATTCAACGATTGAGCCTGATTACCAATTTTCATGTTGATTGCCTATCTAACGTGCTGTGATCTCGATGGAGTATATGTTTTTATTTTTGGTCTTGATATGATGGGTATGTGTACTATCTTGATTATTATTTCTATGATATCAATGTTGTATGGTTTAATTGGACTCATATGATCGAAAAAGGCAGGGTACACCCCACCCTATTTTGCACGCACTACTAGCACGTTTATATTATTGCATTGCATGTTGTATGTCCCTTATAGCCAACGTCGCACTAATACGTGGCCGGATTTTCTCGGAGATGCGACGTCATTCATGAAAACCACAACTCCAATCATGTACCTTAAGGTATATTAAAACATATGATACTACCACTAAACATATGTTTACAATAAAAACAATTTTGTTAAGGGTTGTACATGATTTTCAAGCGTACGGTCATTTATTGACTAGTAGGAAAGTAGGCAAATTTTGATGTCCCATTTGTAACGAAGGAACAAATTCAATGTGGTTAAAACATGATGGAAAATTTTCTTATATTAGGCATACTTTTTTTGTTTTAACTGATCTCAACCATTCTTTCATATTATAGATGATTTAAGTATTTTTTTTTTATTTCAAAATAAATGCTTGTTATATAAAATTCTTTAACTTTTCATATAAATTATCAGTTAGAGCTTAAAATGAGTTACTCTTCTAAAAATTTATTACTTTTAACTAAGATAAATTTAAAAAAAAAAAAAACCATTAATTTGTATATTTAGGATAACAAATTATAACTAAGTTAATAATTTTGTTGATAATATGCTAAGTTTTTTAAAGGAATTTGTTTTATTTATAATGATTTGAAATACATTTTTTTCTTTTGATTCTTGAGAACCATAATCGATGGGTATCCATTTTTTTTGTTGTGCGATTTGTGTTTTCTTTCAATTCCTCCTGTTTTCTTAACATATATGTCCTCCTTTTGGATAGGCCAAAGTTCTAGGATCTTTGTTTTTAGCACTGTAGGGCAACGACATCCCTGCATCACATTCAACTCTTATCTCATAAGGCTATATCTTCTATCAATAGAGGGTGTAAAGCTATATCTTCTATCAATAGGGTCTCTAGATCTTCCCAAGTACCTCAATCCGCATCACATGGGAAAAGACTTAGACGATGGTCATGAAAATTGAGGAAGTCGATGCCGAACACTCACATAGAAGAAAATCAAAACTATTTGGCCTATAAATATGGAAAATTCCAAGGAAAAAAGCTTCAATAAATAGCCATTTAGAATATAATCATCCTCAACGATCACATCATTTCATTTGCAATTGGAACAATTACAACATCATTAATAGCTATGGATTTTAATGTTTGATCATCAAGATAGCTTTTTTTCCATTCCCTTACTTCACTTTGGAATATATAATTGTGACAAATAGGAAATTTAATCATCATCAACATAGTCATTTTATTTCCCTAGAAATCATGTCAGGTACATGATCCTTGGCTATGGAGATGTCTAATGTTTGGTGATCAAGAAAACTTTTTCCACTCTCTGACTTTCCTTTGGTACAATTGTCCTCGCTCTTGCCCCATGATACACAATAAAGGCCAATGATTATGAAGAGTGCACCAATCAAGCTGTGAGAAGCAAAGCAAACAGAACATGATTGAATTAAATGTGAATTACTACAACCACCAATTAAATTTATTATCTAATCCAAGTTTATGAAAATTTGCTAAACATTTTATGATTAAAATGCATGGCTAGTGTAAAAAATTAAAGGGTTCGTCAAGCATATTGTTGACTCTCAAATGACGATCAGCAAATCATGTTCATCTAGAATATTAAAAAAAAGTGAAAGTATGAAAAACAAAACAAAAAAGGCTCAAATTTTAGGTATAAATGAATCGAAAAACACAAAAACCCAAACATAAGGGATAAGGCGTAATTATGATGATAATGATGATATGGGAAGCATATAAACTACCAAGGCAACAACCATATATGCCATACTATGTTGCTCACCTGCCTAAGTGAAGCTGCTCTGCAAAGGCAATCGACGAAAATAGTGCAACTATGATTAATAGTACTGGATAAAACATGGCTGCAAAAACTGGTCCTTTCTCATTAATACACCATGTTTGTATGCAGTACACTAGGGCAGAGGACACAACTCCCTATAAAAAAGAGAATTAGATGATTATTCACTTCTAAACATTTAACTTCTTACCCTCCACGTATTTAATTTTCTCTTCAGATTCACTAAGTTTGGTCATTAACCTTCAAGGCCTGTTAAACAAACCATAGTTTTTTAATTTGGTAAAAGCCCATGAAGAACAAACCAATTAAGGGGCACTTGTTCTACTTCTATAATCAGTTAAACGAGATAGTATACCTGTAAGTGACATAGTATCACTGAAATAAGGAAAAATTAAACTCACAGAGTAGATGATGGTTAAGAGTTGCACATTCCATTCCAATTTCCATGACGCGAGTTGCCTATTAAAAATTAGTGCAAGAACAAAAGATTGCAATGATGCAATGAAACAAATCCAAGTGTTGAGCGACAATCGAGCTGGATAAACTTTGCAGAGCATGGACTATGAGTTAATAAGACATAAAATTATAGCAGTTAACATTATATGTCGATAATTAATTATTCAAATTAATTGAGTTCTAGATGAGGGATAATTTTTATTGTTGCAACCTGAAGAATGAGCCATCCACTCCATGCGACATGGCTTGTTATAATAAGAAGTGAGCCTTTGATCCAATTATCTTTGTGGTGTCTCAACCCAACAACAGAACTAGTGGTATCATTGATGTCAATCAATGGCCTTGCAGCGAAGCTTTTGAATTGGTATCCTCCTTTCCAAAACGTAAATATAAGTGCTCCACTAACGCATATCAACGTCCCCAAGACCTTTGCTCGGCCTCTAACACTTTTGATCACGATTTTCTCTATCCTGATGAATGAGAGAAATAACTTTGTTAACGCCTCTATAGTGTGTGTGCGAGTGTATTAGTTGTAATATCGAAAGCGCTTGTGAATGACAAACATTGTTACCCTAGTAGAACCGATAGAAGGAATGTCAAAGTGGGAATAACACAAGTCAAGGCACTCGCAACAGTGGCGGATGTATAAATGACGCCAGCATAATTGAGATTGAGATGTATAGTAGTCCCAAGTGACGAAAGCACGAAGATCTTCATAAATGTTGAAATTGAAATGGGAGGGCGTTGTTTCCTGCATCACATTTAAACTCTTAATTAAAACAAGCTTCCAGCCCTTAAGTGAAAGTCCTTGACTAGGACCTTGGCACAGTGACATATAATCTATCTTTGTGACATACAAGCACAAGCCAGTTTTCGCTCTACATGACATGCCCAAGAAGCCTTGCTAAGGCCGGGAGTGTCAGGCAAGCTACCCCTACTCAAAAAGCTAAATAGAGTGTGGTTCGCTTGACTAACATAGTCAGGCTCTCAGCCTTACCAAGGCTTTTGGGCCTATCACAGGAAGAGAAACGGGTAGGGTCCCTCCACGTGACACACCTAAGGCTTCTAGCCTGATTAATTTCAACTAAAAATAAAAGAGCAACGATTTTCTAATGCCTCCCTCTGACACATGCCCCCCTACGTCCCCATCACAGAACCGTAGATCATTTGCCTCAGGATACATATAACCATAGATATTTTTTTTGTGTATCCCAAGACAAATGTTCTACGGTTCTGTGATGGGGGTGTATGTCAGAGGAGGGCGTCGTATAATCACAGCTCAAACTAATCTTTTATGTGCTGGTATCTAATATATATATTTCCTTTTTGTAATAAGGGTTCCTCTTCCATTTCTTCTTCTCCAAAGGAGCTTTTCCATTCGAATTTCTATTTAAATGAGAAAATCTCTTCAACCAATTGAAGGTCAGCTGACGTTACATTACAAATGCAACTACTTCCTTCGTCTATTAAATCTTAATTTTTTTTGAGAGGCAATGTCCTTATTTGATTGGTTAGAGATGAAATCACTAATTGGCTTATTACATTAAATAAGATAAAATAAAAATAAAAATTGGTATGACTGCATAGGCTCTCTAGTATTATTAGAGAACCCATAGTTTTAAAACTCAAACTATCATTGATTGGAATGCCCACCAAATTGATTCAACTTGATGACTTACAAGTACTTATTAAATAATTTTTAGTAGTTTAAAATAAAGAATAGTAATTTTGTCCAACAAAATATTATATATATAAGTGGATTACTCGGTTGAGTTTCTAACCAATTCAGTATATTTCTAGAGTTCACTCATCCAAGTTACCAATTTGACCTTATGTGTTAGTTTAAACATGTTTGGGCATGGTTACATAGAGCTACTTAAAAATTGAACGGATTTTTAAAAAATATGATTCCACTTAAAACTATAAAACTCCAAAACTCGACTAGAATGAATGCCCATCCCGTCGAGTCAAAATAAAAATATCAATTTTATTAATTTTTAGAAAATACTTTTCAAAATTTTCAAATAAAAACATTTATATTTCATTCTCCACAAAATTATTATATATAACCAAATATCTTGCTCAAGTTTCTGACCTGGCTCGATGCATTTTCAAGTTGACTTGACCTAGTTGACAAATAGACTAGACTATTTGCCAAGTAATTCGGTCGGTTGGTTCCATCAAGATTGAAACCCAACTATCCTCAAAATCCAATTGAGTTGACTCGACTTGTCATGTTTTATAACAATGAATGGAACTAGCTAGCATGCAAATTCATGGAAATGGCGCACTTGCTTACCTCTCGAGCACATAAGCCATGGGGCCTAACAAAAACATGGCAATTAGGTGACGGTACGCTATAAAGACGAATTGATTGAGGCCCTTGTCAAGAGAGATCTTTGTGAGAATGCTGGAACCACCATAAGCTATCTGGACCAAAACCATGGCCAAATAGCAAGAACAGCTTCTTATGCTTCCCATCCCTTATGTGCAACTGAATTAAGCTTTGAAGCCCAGGTCTCTAATAAATAGATATCTAATGGATCAACCACTACTTCTAGGATGCGTTGGTGCTTTCTTGCTTCTGCATTTCCTTTAATAAATTAATGGTTTGGGACTTTGAGTGGTAGAATTCATAATCATATTTAATATTTAACCAATTGCAAATATGCAATTAGTAGGAGATGCCCACTTTTCTTCAACTTTGTCCTATTCTTCCTAAATCCTAACATTAACATTTGCACACTAAGCCTTATAGTCCAACTCATAAGCTTGACTCAACTAAGGATGTCCTCTGATGAGTCAAGTTGAAAACTCATGAGTTGACTAGAACGAGTCAAATAATGAAATATTATAATAAATAGATATCTACTGGATCAACCACTACTTCTACGATGCTTTGGTGCTTTCTTATTACTTCAGCATTTCCTTTAACAAATTAATGGTTTGGGTAGTGGAATTCATAATCATATTCAAAAAAATATGCCATGGATAGGAAGAGATGCCCACTTCTCTTCAACTTTGTCCTATTCTTCCTAAATCCTAACATTTGCACGCAAACACTTAGGAGCTGTTTGATAATGTTTTTCAACCGCGCTTTTGCGCCATTTTCGCCTTTCAACCGCAATTAGGTGATTCGTTTTGCGTTTGATAAAAAAATCCAACAAAAAATTTGGCTTATGAACCACGGTTTCGTTTTATGGTAAATAGGAGCTTTTCCAATTTGCGTGTGCGGGAGAAGAGAATTGAGAATTTTAAGTTAAAGTAAAATGACCTTTATACCCTAATACTAATTACCAAAAGACAACAAACATCCCACAATCAAAATAAAGTCATCTTCCCTCATGGTTTTATAACTCGGTTTCGCGTCTCATCTCATCCATACCAGATACTGAGTTGTCTCGGACAAGTTTTCCGATACGTTTGAGACGTCTTGTCCAAAAATTTCAACAATGAACGTGAGGTATTAAATCTCATTCAAAAAACTGACTTGTGCGTCCGTCTCATTCATGCCACTATTGTAGCTGTGACAAAATGTTGCCATTGTTACCATTCGAATGCCGATCGATGAAGAACACAAGGACGATCACGAATCATTCAAAGGTGAGCCAAAATATGCCCTTTTCCGATTTTGAATGAAACAACAAAACCCTAACTATCTACCTTGTTCAACTTGTGATTTCTTTCAATTTGGGATTATCATTTGCTTTGATTTTGTGTCTAATAAAGTTATGATTTGATTGTAATGGTTTCATGATTTGGATTGTTCGACTATAATGGCTTCACGATTTGGGTTTAAAGGTTTGGGGGTTTAATGGTTTGGCTGCAATGGCTTCACGATTTGAGTGTTAATGGCTTTCACTATAATAGATTCATAGCACCAATTGTAATGGATTCACTCTAAATGGGTTTAGATTCCTGATTATGGCTTTCACTATAATAGATTCAAGATTTAGGAAAGTCGATTTATGTTATACTTGATCATTTTTTTTATGAACTTTATAGCAAACAAACAATGTACTACATATATTTGATTAATTTTTCTTTGATAAAATCAAAATTAGCCTTAATTTCATGTTCAATTCATATTTAACTTGTTTAGTATATCAAATTTAAACTATGTGGATGCCATGTAAAACATGTTTTTGTTGTTCATGTACATGTTTGTTCATTAAATGCGTTTTCATGGCGATCATTGTTAGATGGATGATAATAATGGAAGGGTCAGAAAGCCAATTGGACAACCAAACAACATAAAGTTTAGGTTGAAGTATGTCTCGACTTAGTTAAGAAAGGAAGAAGACCTCATAAAATCCTCGACAAGATCAATTATGGAATCCTAGTAAGGGAGTTAAAAAAATAGGTGTTGAATATGATAGAGCCCAAATGAAAAATTAGTGGAACAGATAAAAAGTAATTTGGGCACATTGGAATAAAATTATATTGCATACTGAGGTTGCTTATGATCATGACATTGGCATGTTAGATGCGTCTGAGGAGTGGTGGGATGGATGGTTAAAAGTATATAATTGTTAGATTATTTTTTTAAGGATTTTTTGTGTTATTCCATATAATAATAATAATTTGGGATTTAATATTATTTTTATATCATAATCCAAAAGACTTAATATTTCGAGGGGTGCCTTTGAAGTATGCTAAGGAATTGGATTTCATCTTCACAGAGATATATGCTCAGGGTGGTCCAATGTGGTCACTTGCAATTGGTACCATGCCACCTAAGAGTACATCAGAAGTTTGAGATGAGGACCTTGACGAAGAGGAACTAGAACATGTAATCGAGATCCAACCCCAAGATGAGGACATGACACTTGATGATGTCTATGAGGTTGAGGCTTATGTTACCCTTACTGCACCCACACCCACACCCAATGGAACTGTTTGCCATAGAAGTAGAGTTATTATAGAGTCACAGGCTCTTAGAAAGAAGATGGCTACTGCTCACCGATTTGGTCATACACTGAACATGCTAGTTGATGTGGTTTATACACAAACCACTGCGACAAGTAAACTAGTTAAAACATCTAGTATTCAAGATTGCATTGACCTCATAGATGAACTCACAGATGTACCCCTGACGATGATCTCTATCATTTTGCTTTGAAGATGTTTATTAAAAGTAAAAAAATTTAAAGAGATTTTATGTGGGTTGTGAATCATAATTATTCGTCGTGAGTGATTGGAGGGTGAGATGGTGGATACTCTGGGTGGGCAGTAGTTTTATCTTTTCTATAGACATGCCTATAAAACTATTGGGTTTGTTTGGCACCTATAAGGTGCAATATACTATGATTTAATTATGTTTTGGATACTATGGTTTTTATGTTGGATGGATATTGTTATCTATGTTTTTTGTATGTTGGATTAATATCCATATGTTTTCTATTGTGTGGAGGATGATGATATATGTTGTGTATTGTTGATTTAATATTGATTAAAATACACATTATATGGATTCAGATGGTGATACCCCTAATACTATTGATTTAGTTGAGGAAACAAATTCATTAGATACAAGTGTGTTAAATTTAATCACTATGGGAGCAATAATGGGTTCCATATTTTATTATGATAACTTCTTATCCATGGAGCCGCATAGTAATGGTCTGTACACGGGGGCTGATTTTGTGCGATATGTACTCAATGGCAATTATGTGACTTATCACCAACTATTTAGAATGGAAAGACATATCTTTAACAATCTGTGTATCATTTTGGATGAGTAAAGTCTACTAAAGATGGAACGATATATTACCATTGAAGAACAAGTAATGGTGTTCTTATTGGTAATATGACACAATCAAAGGCAAATAATAATTGCAAATTGATTTGATCATTTACTTCAAATAATTAATAAGTATTTCAACTTAGTTCTATTGACATTGGTCAACTTGTAAATATCCTTAATTGTACATTCTAATCTCAATGAAATCCCATCATATATCTATAATAATCCTTATTTTTAGCCTTATTTTAAGGTAGTTTCTCATACATGTATTTTAAATATATTTTTTATTTATTTATAAATATATGTAATATTGTATTGAAATGATAGATAGAACACACATTAGTATTTTTGTCCCGATAGAAGAACAAGTGCGACATCGAAGGCTTAAGGGCTTTACACAAAACGTTATGGTAACATATTTATTTGACATGTTGTTCACTCATGTGGTTGTTTCTTGGGAAGGGTCAACTAATGATTCACGTGTTTTTCTGGATATATTAAAAAGTCCAGTTAAAAATTTTCATATCCTCCACTAGGTTTGTATATGAAAATTTCTAAATTGTATATGTTTATTTATAATATTAGAATTAAAAAATTAATATTATTGTTTGAAAAATAGATAATTATTATCTAGTAGATGCCAGGTACCCACTCATAGATGGTTATCTCGCATCTTATCGATGTGTTCGATTACAATCGATAAGAATATAGGAGATCATGGGCAAGTGATCAAAAAGAATTATTCAACTACCTACATTCTTTCCTTTAAAACGTAAAGGCGAAGGAGCCAATATAGAAGTTGATGTGTTTATATGATTTAGACAAACAACGAAATATTATTATTGCTTGTATAACATTACACAATTTTATTTAAAAATATGTCATTGTCAATAAAGAATTTGCCTGATTCAAGGAAGAACAACCCATGGGAGAAGAAGGTAGTAATCGTCAAAAGAATTTGATTCCCTCATCAATAAGTCGTTGGAGTCAGCAAAGAAGGAAAATACTGAGATATTCAATAATCGATGTCATTTAACTGATAATCATTGACACATTTTCACACTATTTTGTCTATTATAGTTTTTATTGCTTTGTATTAATGTATGTGTTGAAACAATTCTAATTTTGTTTAAATGTAACCAAGATTTCATGTATATTTATAATTTTTTTTGTATATGATGAATAACATTAATGACAAATTATACATATCCATCACGTTGTTCTTGTGGTCAAGTGATGACATTAGTAACAATTCAACTGAAGGAAAATTATAGGAGATTATTTTATAGGTGTCTATCTTGATAGGTAATATCATTGATATTAATGTTGGGTGTCTATGATAAACAATTAGATTGATATTATTAATTCATTTGTTCTTTTACTTTATAGAGACACGCAAGATTTTTTGAGTAGGCAAATGAAGTTGACATTATGAATTATAATGTCATTCAAGGTAAAATAGTAGAGTCAAAGTAAAAGAAGAATGACAAATACATCTTATACGCATTTGTGGAATACATATTTTTCATGTTTTTATTATTTCAATTCTAATTATGATAATAGATATGGTTATTATGTTTAAATGATGGTAGAATACAATTATATTGTATGAGATGTTATGTGGATATGTTATGTGTATTATGCAGGTATTTTATCTATCAAGTAAATTTTTGTAAATCCATTTTTAATAGTAATGCTACCGAAATTTTGGTAGAATTATAATATTCATAAATGTATCTAAATTAACATAATTATTTTTATAATGTTTTAATATCTTTATATATATATATATATATATATATAATTATATATTTATTATGGTCATTTTGTTTAATCTAGTGCATTTTGGGTGCATTAAAGGCATTCTGGTCATTTTACCAGAATACGATAAAATCCAGTAGTTGTATCAAACAACAATTATTAGATTCTAGTAATAGTATAGTACTTTTACAGGACTTTATCAAACAAACTTTTCAGTGTTCCAACTTTTAATAGTTATTTCCAGTCGTAGAATCTGACTACAAAAGCTGACAACGTTATCAAAGAGACCCTTTTAGTCCAACTCATAAGCTTGACTCAACTATGAATGTCCACTGAATCAAGTTGAAAACTTGTGATTTTATTAGGATGATTCAAATAATGTTTTGGTGACTTGAAACTGGTCCAGTCAACTTGAATAAATTGGATTTTGAGGTGACCTAACCTCAAAACTCAATGGAACCAATTCAATGGTCAACTCATCCGAGCCAGCTCGAGAATGAACTCGAGTTTGAATCCCCACTTCCAAAGCCCATGATCATTCTTAAAACAAAGATTCATGCATTGTCATTGAGCACTCTGATCTATCCTTCCTCATCTTCATCCCATCAATTTCAACCTCTTGAAAAAAACCCTTGATCTTTCAACCAAAAAAATCCTACCTCTTTGAAAGAGATGCATCTTTAAGTTGAAGAAGAGAGTACAAAGTTTTATCCTAGAGGAAGATGACTTTGTTTTGATAGAAAAAGGTATTTAATACTAGAGAACGAAGATGAAGGCATTTTAGGTCATCCTCTGTTAATCTCAATTTAGACTGAGGTCAAGGGGTATGGGGATCTCAAATACTAGTAAAAACATGGACCTGGAGTGGTATGTCAAAATCAACATTATAAATTTAGTGAGCTTCTATTGCCACACCAACTTTTGCTAATGCCACACTAATTCATATGCAAATCACTAAAGAATTAGTACTCAACTATATATATATATTTTTTATGACGGGGTTCCAGACCTGAGGCCCAACTAGTAGGGACAAGGCAACTAACCTCTTAAAGCATCATATCTCGCTCAAATCCCTTGGGTATATGCAATACCCCACAAATCACACAGACCAGATTAGCAAGGATAAATCCTTGTGGGTGGCCAACAAGAGGGCTTGAACTCAAGACCGCTCTATTTTTTTAAGGGATCATGCCTTCGGGGTGGCATTAAAAAAAGTTGGTGTGGCAATAGAAGTTCTCTAAATTTATATGGTTGATTTTGACATACCATTCCAAGTCCATGTTTCCGTGAGTATTTGAGATCCCCCATAACCCTTGACTTCAGTCTAAATTGAGATTAATAGAATGTGACTTAAAATGCCCTCATCTTCATCCTCTAGCTAAATAACCTTGATTTTTTTCCCAAAACAAAGTCATCTTCCTTGGGGTAAAACTTTGTACCCTCTTCTTCAACCTAAAGATCCATCTCCTTCAACAAGATAGGATGTTTTGGGAAAGAAAAAAAGATGATGGATTTTAATTTAGTTGAAAAATCAAGGGTTTTCTTACTGTGGTTGAAGTTGTTGGATTGAAGATGAGGTAGGATAGATTAGAGAGCTTGATGATGATGGATTTTTTTTATAGAATAATCATGGGCTTTGGAAATGGGGTTTCAAACTCGAATTCATTCTCAGGCTGACTCGGATGAGTTTCTGAGTTGACAACTTAATATTGAGGTTGGCAATTCAAAATCAAATTTATTCGAGTTGACTTGACCGAGTTTCAAGTCTACAAGTTTCAAAATATTCTAGAAAATACAGCCGAGATTTAAGCTCACTGCATTTATAACCCACATGATGAGGAGTCAGGTTCATTATATTGTACCTAACCATTTCTATTCAATTCTTTCCATCTCTCTAAAATGTACTCTCTCAAACTTTTTTTTTATTGGCATATATATCCCTCAACCTTCCAAAAATGAAAATGCACTGACTTTCTCTCTCTCTCTTTTTATTTTTATTTTTAAATTTCTCAAGCATAACTTCTAATCGATAAGTAGGTTTAGGATAAAAACAATGTTACACTTTATGATCAATTTTAATGTTCAACTCTTTTATGTTTTTGATATTCATGTGAGAATTTATTGTTTCAATTGATAAATTCATGTGGGTATGTTCTGGTATCTGATTTGGAGTCCCTTTTGTTTTTTAATCCATTTGGTTCTATAGGGTTTTCCCCTGAAGATATGTAATCACGTTTATTTTTATTTAATATACTTCACTTGTTTAGAAGGAAAAAAAAAAAAAAAAACAAAGAAGAAGAAGAAAGAAAGAAAGAATTCATGTGGGATTGTTGGGTCCAACTTTTAATAGGGTATCAACTATTAGTAAGAATCACATAAAAACAAGTAAAGCAACACCACCTCCTCCATAGACTTACCCTTCCTCGTTTTGTGAGGTACACCATATCTTTTTCTTTAATTCATGGTGATCTAAACAAAAAAAAATTCTTTTTTGCTAGGTAAACAAGGGGTCAGTAGTTAATGGCGGTGAAGGTGAGTTAAACGGGATTTGAACTTAGGTCCCGGGATAAACTCTTCTCAAGTCTTACCTCTTAGTTAAGTGACACATGTGATCATGATTATTATTGTTCTTTGAGGAATATTGTTATTGGTTATGTATAGATGTGATATTCCTATTATACCATTTTCACATGCTCTTATGATTGAGTCCTTCTAAGTACGACCAACACCATCCTGTCTTCCCGTTTCTTAGAGACAAAATATGATTCCGCTTAAGTGAGGTTGGATGCATGGCCTAGGACTGAAGACCTTCATGTTTCATAGGTTGGGTTAGTGAGTTATTCCTGTTGAAGATCCTCTAGGCGTTTAATTTAATATTGGTGCTGTGTTCTTACTTTACTCACATAATTATACCCCCTTACAAGGTACACTACAAAATTATTAGTTTTTAGCGACACTATCATTGTGGCGGCAAAAAAATTTCCGTCGCTATAGAACTCGTCTTATACTTACCACCGCTGCTCCCCATCTACCAAATCACTTCTCCATACAACTATTCACAAAATTTTTCGCGCGAATTTACCAAATCGAAACATCTCTCTCTCTCTCTGCTCTCTCTGTATCTTCTCTTCTCCTTTGCTAATGGCGGAAATTTGATAGAAGAGGTATCATCTCTCTCTCTCTCTCTGTCTCTGTATCTTCTCATTCGACTTAATCAAATGGTTTAAACAAAATGGCCGAAATTATCTCACTTTCTCTGCTCTCTGTATCTTCTCCTCTCCTTTTCAGCTACGATTCTAGGGTTTTCGGAATTAATGACGGAAATCTGCTCTTTCTAACAGGTATCTTCTTCTTCGTCTCTTTCTTTATGCATCTTCTCTTTCGATTTAATCAAATGGTTAAGACTTCAGATTGATTTGAGATCAAATGGCGATTTCCACTTTAGTTTGATTGAAGATCAAATCGATCTCAATTATTCCATTTTATAGATTGATTTAAAGATCAAAATGCTTAACTCAGTTTTAGATTTGAGATCAAGTTATACCTTACACTTATCCCACCTTGGTAGATCTAAATTGTTCTTATTTTGGGTTGGTCGTAGCCCATGGTTTGAAGTTTCATTCCATTTTAGAATGTTTTGGTTGAGACATTTTGGTATCAATTTACAAATGATTCTCTGTTCCCAAATAGAGCCTCACATAGTGAAAAAAAAATTTCAAGTCAGAGTTGTTCACTTTCTTGTAGTTATTCCACTTTGGTGAGTTTATGAAACATTTCTTTCACTGCTGAATCCTTTTAAGTTCAGTTTCACATTATTTATGAAACATTTCTTCATATAGAATGGTTGTTGGTTGTTGTAGTTTATCTTCAACCCCAAAAGCCAGATCGTCGTGTCAAGGTCTAGACCATTAGATGGTTCTCACGTGTCATGTGTTGTCTATCTCAAGAATCGTCTAACATTCTAGATCTTGAGTGACATGGTCAGCCACAACAGCAACATAATTCTCCAACTATAGTTATATACTTAGTCAATCTTCATATCTTTTCTTATGATCTGTTCTATTATATGTTGATGGATGTATTTTCACACCATTCAACTACAACTTGGATCACTAATGTCTCAAGGACAGCGCAACAACGGAATAAATTAAATCCCCCATTGTAGTCATCCGAAAAAGGATTCTTTAACTACAGAAAAAAGAAACCGAAAAACTTTTCGTATTGATCTAATTAACTTCTAGACCATAGGAATTATGTGGAGATACATTGACAAATGTCCTTTTTCAGTGTCTCTTCCTCTTTGTAGTATACTCTATATGAAATATTCTTGTATTATGTCCTACTTTAACACTCCAACGTTAATCTCTAATCTAGATTGTCAATTTAAGATAGAACACTGCTATTGAATGTAAGTTCTGTTCTTAGCATGTTTTGTGTCACTTGATTTGAATTGAAGACTTGTTCTTTATGTGAGAATGCAAGAAAGAAATTTGATTTACAATTATATTATTGTTTTGGACATTATTATAAAAAATGGCCGACCCCAAATATTTGTGATAACTCTTCGATGGTGATCATGACATCATTGACAAAATGCACGTAGCTTTAGATATGAGACAACATACAACTTGGAAGTTGTGATGTTATGAAATAACAAAAATAAGTACAATCTTTCTCTATAGTTCATGTAGAAATTAAACACAAGTTTTAAGTAGACAAGAGTGGTGCATCATTGGATGATAAAGGCTCAGCCTATGGCATATTTCTGGGTCCAGCTGCGAGCTGTCCGTTCGTACTTGGCTTTATCGGTCTTGTACATATGTGCAATCTCAGGTACCAAGGGATCATCTGGGTTTGGGTCAGTCAGCAGACAACATATGGACAGCAAAATCTGCATTATATAACCAATGTGATATTTAAAATGAGATTGAAATGTGCATGGTAAGAGTGTAAGACTGTAAGTAGGTGTGTTTGGCTGCAATCATGTAAGATATCTGTCGAAGACCTTTAAAAATCTAATTAGCTCCATTAATGAGGAGGACTCTAGAGTGTGCCATAGGACACAATTTGGAGAGGCCGTATCAGTTGGGTCTTAAGTCTATTCTATTCCAAATTTCCACACAAAATTCTTGTGACTTACCAATTTACTTCCTTCTTCTATTGAATTTGTTGAAGTTATTTTCACCAATTTCAATCATTAATCAATTAGTGAAAAATTTTCTACATTCAATCTGACCTGAGAGAGATGATTGTTGCCTTTTTCTTGACATCACATGACTATGGAACTCTCTATTGATAGAGCTTTGAAAGCGAGCGAGCTTGTGTCAAATTTGTACTTCAGACAAGTAACTCCACTTGCTCTTATTTACAGATTTGTTGATTGATTTACATTTTTTATGCTTCTATTTATAATAAGGAAAATCCTTGGGGGACTTTGTTTTTCACTGCGTTGATGTGATAGCCATAGATGTGTTTCCTTGATATACAAGTAAAAATCATCTATGACCATGTACGCATCTCCACGTCAGAAATGTGAGAATCACAGTAAATCTTAATGTCACCCCAGCATAACTTTTACTATAACAGTACACTATAACCACAAGGTATAACAGGAGAAATTCACTGGTGGTGCCAGTGTTCTTTTGGATCATAAAAAGTCATCACTTCTTATTTGTTTGTTTGTTTGTTTCCCCTTCTGTTTTTTTCTTTGTGTGGCTGCTCACTGGAAAGGTAGCTAACCCATCCTCAATAATTAAACAAATACTTAATTAAAAAGTATTTGGTGAGCTATTCCTCATGTGCTTTTTGTCTAATACTAATCGTGTTTTTTAGAGTGCCTAAGTTAGTCTTTTTTTCATTATTTTTTTACCTTTTTTTCCAATCAAGACCCATACATTGCTTAGAACAAAACAATGGTCAAAAAGTCCATCATCTTTAATTAGAGATTCTGGTATTGTGGTTTGTGCTTTAACAACCATTTTTAAAACCTTCATCTAATCAACCCTTTAGGAACACCTTTTTATTTTTCATGAATACTTTTGAGTCGATCACTTTGTTTCTCCATTTTAGTATACATTTATGAATAAAACAGGATTCAGATTATGAAATGGCAGCAGGTGACTGCTGTTATGACATATGCATGCTATGGTATAGGTGGGAAATGGGGAAGCAATTGAAGTTGGGCTTGGGTCAATCTTGTTTCATAGATCTCACCTTCTCTTTTTCCTAAATACTATCATATGGTTTCTTCCCTTTCTAACAAGGTATTATTGCAACAGGGCTTGGGTCAATCTTGTTTCAGAATCAGAACGATGGGACAATGCTATAGCCTGCATTGGTGAGACAACTGCTTTGGCTGCAAAAAGATATGGCTTGAAGAATATGTACTACCCCTCTAACCCTGGTCTTGAAGGGTATATCTCTCAATCATTGAAAGTTTATTAACTGAAAATTCTACCATCTATGAATATTATTCTAGCATTTACTACACTAATTGTATGCAAAATGTACAAATGCTAATGCATCTGGACATCTAGATGTGTCACACGTACTTTCTTATGGATTTATATTTGCTGCTAATGGGAGCATTTTCAAATACTAGATGGTACTGGTCAGGAAAGCTTACCTGTGTCCTTACCATTAATATGAAAATGAAAGTGTCCCTGTTTGCAACCGCCCTTTAATCTGGGCTTGGGACTGGCAATGTAGTGCAAAGGGGACAATACACAGGCGGAATTAATATAAATGCTAAGGGTAGAGATAAATTGACGTGTCATGTTTGTGGGTCTCTCCATGAATGATAAGGCAGGAAGTGGTGTATATTTATGCAAGGATCTAAATTCAATTCAGAGCTTTTCTATGAAGCTGATTCATAGAATGCAACTCTGACTGTTATATCTTTTTCTTATGAATAGAAACTTGTCTATTGATGATCCTTCAACAGAGCCATGGCTTCTGTTGGTTGAAGTACGCTCGTATTTTTCTTATTACATCAATCTACATTCTTCTTGTTACAACATCTTATCTGCTATACTGAATCTATTAGTATTTAGGTTCTTAAAGTATAAATGGTCTTGCTGCCATCTTAAAAAATTTATCATTTTTAACTTGCTTTAGGCGAGTTGGTCACTTAGCACTCCTTAAACACAGCTCCATAAATTTCTCAATGGTCTGTAATTAAACAACCATCAGAATATACATTCCTTCTCACCTGCATTCATTTGTTTAGAATTTGTTGCTATATTCTTGGTATGTTTGTATCTTTTACACACCTTCTTAATGGAAATTTGTTTAAAGGCTCATTTGGATAAAATTTGTTTGGCTGATCTTTTTTTTGGAAATAAATTTTTTCAAAGGACCTGTTTAGGCTAAAAAAGTTTTCTTATAAAAATACTACACTGTTATCCATTTGATTCTCAGATTCTCGGATTCTCGCATTGCATTTTTATAGTGCTATGTAGCATAATTATGCTTGCTCTGGCAGCACACATCCTTCCTGTTATTCTTTCTATTTCATTCAATAGATAATATCTTAAACACTACTATACTGGTTTTGTTCATTTTGGACATGCATTACCTTCATAGCAGATGCTTCTCAACTTGTTCATCATGCTTCATTTTGGACATGCATTACCTTCATAGCTCTTGAAATTCACATATTTTGTAATGAAAGACTATCATGATGATTCAACCTACACTTAGGTGAAAGTAACGGGGCAATCTCCTTCAAATTTGAACTATTGCTTTATTTACAAATGCCAGATTGCTTTCACATGTCTAGTATATCCCTGCTTGGTTCTTGCTTTTATGGGTGAAGCTGCATTTCTTTCTAGACACCATGAAGATATTCAGAGAAGCTTCTATAAAGTCATACCAGGCAAGAATTACTAAATGACCCATACAGTTTAGCCTACTATGTGCCCCAACTCTTCGTATTAATTTCATTATCTTGTTGTGTAGAACCTGTGTTTTGGCCAGTGTTCATTGTAGCCACTTTTGCAGCCATAGTGGGAAGTCAGGCTATTATATCCACTACACTCTATGGTAAGCCAATGCTGTGCACTGAATTGCTTCCCCCGCGTGAAGATTGTTCATACTTCAAGTAAAATATACGGGCAGATATACATCCTAGAGATCAATTGGATTCTAATGTGTCTGTGTTTGGCTGTCACGGTCGGATTGAGGGACACAAACATGATGGGCCATGCTTATGGTACAAATCAGAGTTGGTTATAAGTTGTGTGTCATTTTTTTTTTCCAGAACCATATTTTAGTTTATTGGCTGATACTTTTGCTCTGTTGGCAGGGCTTCCCGAAGGCGGGTGGATCCCACTCACATTGTCTTTAATCTTCATGGGCATCATGTATGTGTGGAACTACGGCACATTGAAGAAGCACCAATTTGATTTGGAGAACAAGGTTTCAATGAAGAGAATATTGGCATTAGGTCCTGCTAGACATGGTCGTGTTCGTGGTGTCGGCCTGTGACCAACACCTACCAAATTATTTGCATCATATTCTGAAAATTCCTCTAGCGATTCTGCTGAGGTACATAGGTTGAAGAAGAAATTAGAGTCTTTAGAGCAACAACAAATTGTGAGAGATGCTGAGGTGGAGAAACTCAAGGATCTGATCATTACTCTAATGAGAAAGGTAAATTCTCACCGATAATAGAATATGTTATGTTTTAAAATATTTTATTAATAAATAAATATTTATTTATATGACTAATTTGATTAATGTATATGAATTGTAGGTTGATGAGCAGCACAATCGACCTGATAATGATCAGTGTCCACAACAACAACCATGATAGATAGCTTTTGTTTTTTGAGTGACAAACATGGATTTATAAGCATTGGTTCTTAATTCAATCGACTTATTATTTTGTTGTATTTGTCTCTTAACTAATTTGATTTACTAAGTAATTGAGTTTAATTGATAGGTTGTATAAAAATAGGTATTTAATTACAAATAATTTTAAAAGAAAATAAATTAAATAAATAAATAAATAAATCTTATTAGCGATGGCCATTACCGTCACTATAAGCATTCAAAATTGTATTTATAGCTATGGTAAAAAACTAATTAGTGACGGTTTTTAATCATCACCATAGATCTCACTCATACCTATAGCGACAGTAATACATTACTAGCGGCGGGTTCTGACCGTCACTATTGGACTCATTATATCTATAGCGACGGTAATACAATATATTAGCGGCGGTTTTTGACCGTCACTATAAGATCCACTCATAACTATAGCAACGGTAATACAATCTATTAGCGGCGGTTTTTTGATATTAGCGGCGGTTTTTGACCCCCGCTAAAAACCTAAAATTTTGTAGTGAGATGTTCTTGTTGCCCATCACTTGGGCGAGTCATCTCGGTCTCGTACGAGATTTGAAATCATGTGATGTAGAACAGACTGCTCTTAAATTTTTTTTAGAGAAAATGAATCAGAAAAAGTCAATGAGAATAAAATTTTCATAGCCAAATTAACCCACCCAATCTGGTCAAGTTGACTCAAAAATGGACTAATTAAGTCAGCCTAACTTGACCAGCCTGTTTTAGGTTTATCCATAGTTAGTAAATTCATGATTAAGGCCCTGCTTGGTAAGAAGCAAATCATTTATCACTTTAAACCTACAATCTCGTCACTTGAAAAACCTACGATTTTGCACATTTATGTTTTGGTAATTAATATGAGCAGTTAGCCGGAATCGTAAATTCAACAAATTTGGCTCACGACATGGTAATTTACCCTATTAATTTTTGTTCAATAGAAAAAAAATTATATAACCATATAACTCGGCCAAGTTTCTAGTGCAACTTGAGTCATTTTCGAGTTGATCATGACGAATTGACTTCAAGATTTCTCTAATGACTAGGAGAGGTCGGTTACATAAGGTTTGGGGGCCGAGTTACCTCGTAATCCAATCGTAATCCAACTGAGCCGAGTCAACTTGGCCATGTTTTTAGTCGACTCAACTCAATGAGTTTTAAAACTATGAATAAGACTAGCATGAAAAATCCATCGTAATGGCTTATTACCTCTCGAGCACATAAGCCAAGGGACCTAACACACCCAAGCCAATTAGATGACGGTAGACTACAAAGACAAATACGTTGAGTCCCTTGTCGAGAGAGATCTTGATGAGAATGTTTGAGCCACCGAAAGCTAGCTGAACCACAACCATGGCCAAATAGCAAGCACAGCTCCTTGTGCTTCCCATCCCTTGTGAGCTCCTGAATTAGCTTAATTTGAAACTCAAGCCTTGACAGATGTGATAAATCAACATGAACCACCACTCTAAGAATGCTCCTGTTCAGTACTTTCAAACTTTCCTAATGATTTGGGGGGTAGTGGACTTACACACAGTGAAGCAATATATGTCATTGAAAGGAGATGTCCACTTCTCTTCAACTTTGTCTTATATATTCCCATACATTTGTAACATTGGCCCAGCACTAGCCCTCCAATTCTTTTTGGTTGTGTACCGAAAACCATAGCTTTAAAATTCGATTTTATGAATAAAGGAATGTCGTATTTGTAGAATAAAGGAAAAAAAGGTATTGAAAATAGAACAATTATATAAGATAAATAATAGGACATTTAGCAAAAAAATTATATAGGTTTATGACAATGGCAAAAGAGGGCCACTTTTTTTTAATACTCAAAAGCATTCCATTTGGTACGGTAACTCGTATTTTTGGATATAAAGGTCCTTTATCTTCTTTGTTAAACCTTTCATAAATTACACCTTCCTTCCTCCTAACCATTTTCAGATTTTACAAAGGAGAGAACTCTCCATTTTCATTCCAAAACCCATCAAATAGTTATTGGAATCACAAAAAAAAAAAAAAAAAAAGATCCGGCTATGAGAAACTACCAACATCTTGTTGATCTTGATGAATCTCGTATTCCATCCGATCTATTAGACATTTTCATCAAACGTTATCCCTCTCTTCTCTCTTTCTTTCAGTTCTTTTAAAATTCTTTGCATAATCTTATATAATTTTTTTCCTCATAGTTAAAAATAAAAAATGGTGGCAAAAATCTAAAAATGATTTTGCAAATTGTTAAGGTATAGATCATAAAAATTTTACAGTGTCAAGGCTTGACATTGGAATATAACAAAGCTATCGTTGAACCTATACTTAATATATAATCGTTGAGGTTCAATGCTACAAAAATTTTACTTACTTACAGTAATATTTTGTTATGAATTTATTGTCGAACCACAACAATATTATTATAGTCGAACCTCTAGTTAATATACAATCATTGAGGTTCAACGATGAAAACAACTTTTATTTTCAAAAGAAATGTTTTATTAGTCATTCGTCGAGGCTCAATGATAGGCCATGTTGAACCTCGATGATGGTTCTATTATATTTTAATGTAGAGCCTCAACATTACAAAAAAATTATGATTTATGTCCTAAAAAATTTGCAAAATCATTCAGATTTTTTTTTACCATTTTTCATTTTTCACATGGAAATTCATCCAAGAGTCGTGATAATCAAATGCTCTTTTTTGGACGATCTTTGTGTGCTCCCTTCACAAAACCGTAGATCCTTTGCTTTAGGATATACAAGGACAAGGATTAATGATTCTATGAACTACTAGGTCAGAGAATGTACAAAAAGAATGTCAGATTATCACGATTCTTGATCCAAAGGATAAATTCTATAGAAATTTTGACTCAAGATAAGGGTTTCAAAATTTTTTCACTCCAACCAAAATAATGTTTTGCATGCCAATGTCGTAATAATTATAGTCCCATGTAAGCAATTCAATTTGCTCAAGGGGCTTTACTTGTAAAGCGAAGTTAAATAACCCCTTCGAAGACTAGAAGCGCGTTTGAGTGGAAACAACGGGATAGGTCGACTTCGTGGCAATTCAGGAATCGACTTCTCCAAATTCAAAAATCCAACAACTTCTTCCATTGTCAGCCCGCCCATGGAGTCATTTACCGTACAAAGCAACCCAATCTCTAAAACCCGAATCACTTGCTCTTGATTAAAACATGATCCAATCCTCCGATCCACAACCTTCACCATATCCTTTTTCTCATGCATGGCCCATGCAAAATCCAATATCCCCATCTCTTCTTTTCTATCAAGATCTGATTCTATTCTTCTTCTTCCCGCAACGATCTCCACCACCAAAATCCCAAACCCGAAAACATCAGCTTTCTGACCCGCTTCGACTTTGACCCGGATCGATTCATCCGATACAAAAACAAAGCCGAAATCTCCCAAAATCGCTCTGAAATTCACGTCAAGAAGCACACTACTTGTTTTCACGTTTTTATGAGCGAGTTTCTTAGAGTGGAGGAAACTAAGCGACTCAGCAACGTCTTTAATAACCTTGAATCGTCGAGTCCAGGGTAGAACTCCGAGTCCATAAAGCCATCTATCTAGTCTTCCATTGTGCAAATAATCGTAAACAACAATCGTCTCTCTATCATCAAAACACCAACCTCTCACAATTGCCAGATTCGGATGACGATCTTGACTAATCACTTCGATTTCCTTAATAACTCGTCTCCGATCCATACTAGGTGAGTTCAGAAACCGAGTGGAGAACCGAGTCACCTCCACATAGCATCCATTAGGCAATGTTCCTCTATAGTGAATCCCTCTCGAGTCTCGACTCAGTATTTCTCTTTCTCTGAAGCACCGAGTTGCGAAGGAAATCTCAGAAATCGTGAATCGGCGTGGTTTATTAGGTGGTCTGGGCCGTTGCTTTTTCTCGAGAAAAACAAGAACCGTTGATTTCTTATCTTTTCGTTTCCCATTACAATAAAGATTGAGCAAAACCACTATAAAGAGTGATACCAGAGCAACAAAGATCATAAAACTGCTAGGCGGTTTTTGATTAGTGGTTTCCATGAAAATCTTCTTCGCGCAGGTTTTCTTCGAAGGGATTCGTAGGTGAGCTTGGCTTCTAGAAGAGAAATTCCATGAGAGAACATTGTGGATTTGAGTCAAATTATTGCCAGTGGACGCAGAAAATCCGACGAACATGTATTCGTTCAAATAAGGAGAAATATCGAGAGTTGCGGAAAAGATTGGTTTTGATGGAAAATCTCGACCGTCGGATCCAAGACGTATATCAATCCATCTCCGTGTACCGTCGTATGTAATCCAAGCTCTATGAACAGATCCATCTTTAAAAGAGACTCCAACATCTGAGGCGTTGAAATTTCTGGAGGAAACAATGGTACCGAGATTGATACCCACGTGATTGTCGTTAGGATTTCCGGTAATCAGATTCTGACGCGTGTCGAAAACAACGGCTATCGGCTTGTAATCGTGATCGCAGACGTCGTTCATCATTCCCAACCAAGGTCCTGGTCTCCCTACCGTGAATTCGTCGGGGACGATTATGAAGGTGAAACCACTACCACTGTGACCCACAACAGAATCTGACACACCGGCGGAGGAAGAGGTGGTGTTGGTGGTGGTGAATTGGAAGGAGAAGGTGGTTTGGAAGGAAGCAGGGGTGTGGGTCAGAGGGTCAAGGAGGCGAACAGGGGAGGAATATATAGCTCGGCCAGCTTGGTGGGTCAGATCTAAGGTTTGGGTTGGATCAGGAATTTGGATTGTGTGGGATTGATCAGAGAATTTGGCACTGCCAAGTAGTTTGAGATCATAGTGGATTCTAGGGTTTTTGTTTGGATTGAAATCAGGGAAGAAGAGTTGTTTGGTTACATAGGTTATAGGTCCTTTTAATTTGTTTTTATTTGAATTTATTGTAACTGATTTTGAATTTGATAGTATGATGAGAAGAGACATTAATGAGGAGCTTAAGTAAAAGGAAAGATGAGGAGAAGCCATTAGAGAGAGATGAAGATCTCCGAGAATGGAGTAGAAGATTTGGGTGGCTGGCTATTTATAACAAAGATTAATGTTTTGGCTGATAAGTGAATATAGTGCTGATAATCTGACATAGTACTTGTGGCAACTCAATCGACTTACCTCGCCGGGATTGGAAACCGTAGATTTACTTACCTCGGGATACAGAATTACGGTTCCTTATAAAAAGGTGTAGTTGTGTATCCCAACGGTTTCCGAGCCTGTCATGTCAGGTGAGTCTATTAAGTATGCCACGTGCCTAAGTTACATTATCACGACTCTTGAGTGAATTGAGATTGACTTGTGATAATCTAACTACCCCCACATAGTGACAAGTTCGGAATTTTAGATCGAACAATAGCACTTCTCCATAAAAATGTGTATCCGAGTGCATAGTTCTATAACTCCTAAGCTTGTCATGTTAGGAGAGTCGATTGAACATGCCACATGGGGTAGTAAGATTATCATGACTCTTGGACAAATGTTTTTAAAATAGAATCGATTATTGAATTGAAAATTTATCAATGAACCATACTAGCCTTACAAATTTAATAAGATTTTAAATAGTAGTAAAAGTTACTGGGTCAACATGGATTATCCCATTGTGGATCTAAAATAACATTCTTCTAGATTTCACTTAAAAACTTGTATTTAAAGAAAAAAAACAAAATTGAACTTGATCCCCTTGTTAGGCATCCACTGTCATATTAGCCAAACATTAATAAGATTTTTTCCAAAGAAGTATCATTCTTTCAAATAATTGAATGATTCATGAAAATTCATATGTATTTCAATGAGAATGTTTTTAAGAATTTTGTAATATTCGAAGAAAAAAAGGGTATCAGCTTAAGTTACTAACAAAGCTTTCGTCTCTTTCATCGATTGGAATTCTCAATTTCTTTATTATCTCCACTCTCTAATTGCTTATTTAGGTAGGTCTTTCTCTTCATTTCTTCAACAAATCATTAATAATAAACTAAAGATCGATTCTTGAAAACAACAAAGAATTAGATCTGAAGTCAAATCGATCTCTGCAACATGATTCATAGAGAAGAACTGAAATCGAATCGATTTATATAATTTTTTATTGGTTATCTTTCAAAATTTTCTTTCTCCCTCGTTCATTCAAGTTAAAAGATGTTCATATATTTTATTAGATTTTTTATTTTTTTTATTACATCTTGGATTTTTAGATGGTTTCTTGAGATTTAAGTTGTAATTTTTGTTAAATTAAGTTTAGATGTTTCTAATTGTTAAGATCTTTCAATGAATTATATGATTAAGAATTTTACTAGAATGTTGTAAATCTTTTATAAGATTTTTATATTTATAATTAAATCATCATAACCATTTGCTCAACTATCCAAGTGGAGGAAGAATTAATTATTTTTTGGATTCTAAATTTTGGAGTCATAGCTCACATAATTGAAAAGTTCCTAACCTGAAAATCATTGGATTGTGATAATTTTATAAATATATAGATTGACTCCCTTTTGAAATATACCAAATTATTTGTTTTCGAAGTTTTGACTTGGGACATGTAAATAAAACATGTGTAAAGCGTACGCTTTGAATAAAACTTGAACCTTTCACATATCAATTTTTTTTTGTACTCTAAATTGTTAACAGGGCTTGATCCAATGTTTTGAAAACGGATAGTTGACTCCCAATTCTAAAATTAAAATTCAACGGCGAAAATTAATCTTTTTAAAATTTTTCTTCTTTTGAAGTTCTTAGAATTTTGTCCGTAAAGAAGCCTGTGGCATCAGATCATGCTTTCAAATGCACAATGTGATGAAATCAGGAATTTTTCCTTACTAAATTAGGTTTTTCTTTATCAAATTGGTTCTGCTTCAATTTGATTGTACTCATTTACATTTATTAAAAATAATTAAAAAAAAAATCCTTAAATTATCTTCATTTATCTTTACTATTAAAATGAGAGAAGGTGAGGTAGAAGTTGTTCGACACCAAAATTTGGACTCCAAAAATGCCTCACCTTAACATTTAAATTTAATATAATTAGAATCGTTTTAGTAAAAAAAATGACCAAGAAAATTACAACCCACAATCGTATAATCATGCTGCTTAGTTTTCAAAATTATAAAAATATTTTTTTTAATATCTAATCTTCAAAAACCCTTTAATCAATCTTTTAAATTATAAATAAACCCTTTTGATATATGTGCGTTTGCACATGCCACCTTCTAGCTCTTATAGAAAAATGAGATTTGATTCATTGATGAAATCAACACTATTACAAAGTTTGATTTGACATGGCGACGGACCAATTTTTGAAACACTTTGGGGGTTTTAGGATGTCATTAGTTGTCAATTCAGCCAACAAATATGTAAGGATCAGTTTCCCAAGGGAATACTTAGAGAATATCTTCCTATTTCTTTGGTCCTCCAAATTTGAAGCTTGGATTAAACCCTAAACCACCACCAATTATCCATATCATTGACATATATAACCTCAAATGATGGCATAGGAGGAAAAGCATATTTCCTGACATACAATTCATTGGGGGAATCTTTTAAGTAATAGTCATATTCATTTGATGGTGAACAGGAGCCCTTCTTTGAGGCTAGTATTTTTTCTTAAGGAAAATGTCAAATGACTTTGAAATTCACTCTATTTCACACTTAGCTGATGTGGATATATGTATAGAATCATAGATGTTTTTCATCAAGATACGAGTGAAAAGCATTTATGGTTCTGTGCGTACCTCCACATCAACATAGTGTAACATAGAGTGAATTTTAAAGTCACTCTAGCATGACTCTTTTCTTAAAGGTACGACTAAAGTAGAATATAATCATGACGATTCTCCCATGAGAACATATCTTGAGAAACATTTCCTGACAATAATGGCTCCTCTTTAGTACATTGCTTAGTTTTTATTTTCATTCATCATCGCATGTCCATATCTAGTAGTATAACCTCTGAATTATTTGAGAATTGACTAGTGTCACCAAATAATGCAATGCCAGTGATAGCCAAGGGCGGATTTGCAATGGGGATACTTGCCCCACAAGAATTTTCGAAGTCTATATAGTAATGAGTTGTTACGATAGATATTAGCGTCAGATAAAATTATCCAACACTATTGACCCCACAAAAAAATCTTTGTTGCCCCCGCACAAAAAAATTCTACTTTTAATTGCTCCCACATGGGCAAAATCCTGATTCCGTCCTTGGCAATAACACTTCACAATCAAATAAAATTTATCAATATTATTAATAAATATTTAATATATTTTTAACAACAGAAATTCTTTCTATTGTGAAGGTATTGAATTAGGTTTTTTATTTTAACTGTATCTTTTTTGTTCTACTAAAACACCATTGCCTTTTTCTAGTTGTAACAATCATCATTTTTATTAGAGTCATGGTGGAGTAACCTCAAGATGGAGCCTCATATTACACTTTTGAAAGTATATGAGAGCTATAAATGCAAAAAATTTGCACTATCTTAAGATTCACACTGAGTTTAGATTCTCCTCTTCCTATACTCCTAGGTGTACTTACAACAATACCTCTCTAATCCGTAGTACAAGAAAATAATATATAGTTTTTATGAGAGAAAATTACATACATTTTAGCGTCCTATGTTCACATATTTATAGGGGCTTTCTCACTCAGACCCTCCATGGTTTTCTCCTTAATTTTCATTCTTTCCATTTAAACGATTCCCCCCCTTTAGGGATTTCCTTAAATCCTTGTGAATATGGTTGAATTCCTAATTCTCAAGGATACGACGTGATCGAGCTATACCCTCAATCCTCAGAATCTCGATTTAAGATTCACTTCCCTGACATATGATCTTCCTTGCTTCGATCTTTACCGATCGGTCAGATCTTTACTGATCGGTCAGATCTTCCTTACCTCTTATACACGGGAGCTCAATGGAATTGCCTGATAGCTGCCACGTGTCAATTTTTGAAGTCATACGAAAAATATCTTCCACAGGAACCATAGATGCTTTTCATTGAATCTCGATGAAAAGCATCTATTGTTCCCATTCACTTTCACATCAAGAAGTGTGATATGAGATCACTTCAACATTTTTTTTATTTTTTATGTAACAATATTAACTAGTTTAATTGTAGTAGTATCTTTTTTATACAACATCAAGCCTTCATGTAAGTAAAGTCATCAAAATTTTGATTTGATTAATTGGGCTTGGCAAGCAATCCATAATAAATGGTTTATGTGAGACATTATTATCAAACAAAGTCTAACCGTCTCAAATTGTTAAATTTTTTTCTTCCCTTGAACCCAAGTTTGTAGTATCATCACCTAAAGATTTTACCAACTAAACTAATTGGCACATGCTTCACAAAAATGTAAATCTTGGTATTTATTGGCACGAATAATGATGAATGCCCATGATAAATTATACACGGTTGGTACACGGTTGACATGGCAAAGGCACAAAACCATATATATTTTGCTGGAGGATGATTTACCACATGCATTCATCAAGACTCTTATATATTGACACAGTTTCATTGAGTTTCTAATCTGACACGTCATGTACTCTGTCAGTCCCTGTTGATGATGATGACTCATGCATAAGATTTGAGTTCAACTAAATCAAAACATTAAGAGAGCTGCTATTAGCACTCCAACTTTTACTTCTCACATTTCAATTTCTTAAATTACTTAAAGCAACTCCAACCGTCTTTTAAAACTCCAAATGTAGAGGGGGGGCAATCGAACCAAACTCCAACCGTCATTTATTTTAAAGAAAACACCTTTAAATAGCTATTCATTGCTTCATATTTGACGTGGAGAGAGAAGCTTTAAAGCTCTACCTTTATCACTATTCACCTTTTCCAATAAATCCTTTACTTATAAATGTCAATTTTAGTCTCCTCTTTTCATGTAACATAATTTAAATGCCACTTTTGCCCTTTACAAGTTTAAAAAAAATTTCATTTAATATTTTAAAATCAAATCCAATCAATTATTCGATCCAGCTCAATCGAAATTTGTCACAAATTATGTTTGAACCACCAATTTTGCAAGATTTTCTTACTAATGAAAATAAATTAAGGTAATTAATATATATTATTATATTATTAAACATATGATGATCTAATCAAATTGAGACAAACCTTTGTAATGTTCAGAGAGTGTTAATTTTTAATTGGGTTGTGATAAATAATTTAAGAAATTGGAGTGCAATAAGTTATAAAGTTGAGGTGCCAATATCAATTCAATTTTTTCTCTTAATTGGAGTATAATAAGCAACAATTGGAGTGTCAATAACAACACTTAAATTTTTTTTAATTTTTTAATTTGTTTGAATAGCATTTAAAGTAATAAATAGTGATTTGAAGGTGGAACTCTTGGAGCAGAAAAGTGGTTTGGAGCCTTTATTTTGAAGTAGATACCAATTTGAAAGCATTTTTTAAAGCTCTCGGTTGGAGTAGCTCTTATTACCTCGACATTACAAAGTATTATTACACATTCAAACAACTTCAACAATTGCTTACAATTAGGATTAAGCTCATAAAAAAAATTCTAAATCTACCAAATATAAATCTTAAAAAATTAAAAAATAAATAACAATTTTTATTAGCACCCTAACTTTTACTTATTCTCAATAATTGATTTTTTTTTATTATTTGAGTTTAAAAAGTAAGAGTTGGGGTGCCAATAGCAGTTCTCAACGTTAAACATGTGGCTCCACTTCCTCATGATAAATGGCGGCTCCCAATCTGCATGTAACTTTTTAGGTTGGTGGAGATACCTAACCACTTTACCATGGCTGTGGCTGGACTTTATCCCTATTTGATTTGATAAGAGAAAAGTAAGAACTTTTTGAGTCTTGTACAACAATTAGGTCTCTAACTGAATCTTTTGGAAAGATTTATATTTATACAATATTTCATGGAAGATAACTAGCTCATAAAAATTCTTTATTAACGATTAGATAGTGGAATCCATTACGCAGTGTTTAAGCAATACGTTCCACTAACTTTTCTCTCATTTACGAAAGATAGTTAAATCAAATGGAAATCCTTTGGGTATGTGCTCTTTGTGGGTACGTGAATGACCACTCCCCCTAGCAGTCTTACAGATAAGAAAATGACCATCCCATTATCTAAAGGTCTGTACGGTTGAGCAACAACATAGATTAAAAAATTCATTTTTCCATGAAAATGGAGTGGCTGAATGTTACTGACTTGGGGTCAAGGAGTCTGCTCCTTCTTTAGTCTCAAGTTCGAATCCCACTACCTATAAAAAAAACTTTGGTGGCCACGCACTGGCCCATGTAGTGGGCAAAGCCTGGGTGTGGAGGCGTAGGGACTAGTCTGGTGCATGCAAGCTGGCCCGGATACCCTTCATTATAAATAATAATAATAATAATAATAAACTATAAATTTGTTATGAGCTTAATTCAAAAGTTAATATCATATAGTAAAATAGAAAAAATATATATATAAATTAAGATGTAATAATGACCTGATTCAATGCAAATCAAACCTCTTGGACTAATTCAAGATGGTCAATCTCTTAAATCTAATGTTTTCTGATAATTTTCCTTCTTAATTTATCAATATATATATATATATATAGAATATTATTATCTAACCAACTAATCCTAATCATAATTAGGTGTATAACAACATTGACGTTTGTGCATTTTTGGGTGGGACATTAGTTTGTTAGCATACACGAATTTCCCTATCAAGAAAAAAAATGACCCCATTGCTTAGAGTCATGCTGGAATAACCCCATTTTTTATCGTACAACTTAACGTGAAAGTGGGTAGGAATCTTGAGGAAGCATCTATGATTCCCATACACTTTCATGTCAGGGTGTGCAGTGTAAGGTCCAATCTTGAGGTCACTTCAAAATTATTTCATTTTTTATCAAATAAAAAAAAAATTATTATAGTTTTTCTCATGATTACTCCTACTCAAAAATCAAAATGAACCATTTTTGTGAGATTTTCCCACTTGCAAGCAAATATCCGCATACTTTCTCTCAAGAAATCAATTTAAAAATAAAATAAAATAATCTCAACAATAGTAAGCATCAAGATTCTTGTGAAAAGTTGACTACAAGACCACCCACATCCATGGGATCCACTTGCAAATAGTTCTATGATTATTATTACTACATAACACACATTAGAGTTTTTCCATGCGAGTAAGCATGGGCATCCTCTTTAGGGGTATGGGGGCAAAAGGGGAAAAATAATAAAATTGAAGGGTATCTTTAAAAAAAGGGGGAAAAGAATAAGAAAAAAGTCGAATGTTATCACCAACAATTGTGATGAGATTAAATCCTAACCCCTCTTTACAGGGCTGACAGAGTTGTTTGATAACTATTAACCTGTTTACTTAAATATAAGGAGCATTCAGGGGACTTTAGTAAAAATATATATATAAACAAACATTTTTCAAAATATTAGTTACAAATTTCAAATTGAGCTAATTTTTTTTGAGGATGATCTTCACAAAAATGATTTACAATTTATGCCCCTAGGGGTAGAGCCAAGATTTTCTTGTAGTGGGGGCAAATTATGGTTAGTTGTGTAGTTGAAGAATTTGAAAATGAATGATTTTAAGGAGAAATTCCGAGGTTTTTGGTTAGAAATTAAAGAAAATGATATTTAAGTTATGGCTGACGCTTATCTCTATTTGATAAGAGAAAAAAGGAACTTTTTGAGTTTTGTACAACTAGGTCTCTAATTGAATCTTCTGGGGAAGATTTATCTATACAGAATATTTCAGGGAAGGTAGCTCATAGAAATTATTTATTAACGATTAGATAGTGGAATTCATACTCAGTGAAGCAATATTCCACCAACTTTTCTCTTATTTACTAAAGATAGGAATTGGATTGAATATTTAAAATTAAATGGAATTTTTTTTTCTTGTTTATTCCAAACCCTTTGGGTATGTGCTCTTTGTGGGTACGAGAATGACCACTCCCTTGTCAATCTTACTGGTAAGAAAATGACCATCCCATTATCTAAAGGTCTGTATGGTTGAGCAACAACAAGGATTCAAAAATTCATTTTTCCACGAAAATGCAGTTCACTATATATTTGTTATGAGCTTAATTTATAAGTTAATATCATATAGTAAAATAGGAAAAATAATAATAATTAAGATGTAATAATGATCTGATTCGATGCAGATCAAACGTCTTAGACTAATTCAAGATGGTTAATCTCTTAAATCTAACGTTTTCTAATAATTTCCTTCTTAATTTATCAAAACAAAATATAAAAATACTGAGAAAATAATCATAATTAGGTGTGGAACTATTAGAGAATTAGTTATATGATAGTTTATTAAGATGTGTCAACATACATCAAATCATTTTATTCATGTAGTTAGAGTAGTTTTGTAACTAAACGTAACAACTCTCTATTTAAATGATTCGGTGTATCTCGACACATCTTAATAAACTATTATATAACTAATGGGAAATGTTCAGCACCCTAAGCTTTACCACACACTTTAACAAACGTTTTTTGTCCTACATGGGTTAGAAGTTTTGGAATGGGCTGATTTTTGGTGAGGATGATCTCTATGATTAGAAGATCATCCTCCCCAAAATCAGCCCATTCCGAAATGTTTAGCCCCATGTTTACAAGTTGAAAAATCGTGGACCGTCCATTTTTGTAAATCATTTTTGATGGGGTTAGAAGTTTTGGAATGAACTGATTTTTGGTGAGGATGATCTCCTCACCATAGAGATCATCCTCACCAAAAATCAGCCCATTCCGAAACTTCTAACCCATGTAGGACAAAACGCGTTTGTTAAATTGTGTGGTAAAACTTAGGGTGCCGAACGGGACCCATAACTAATTCTCTAATAGTAACAACATTGATGATTGTGCATTTTTGGGTGGGACATTAGTTTGTCATCGTACACGAATTTCCGTATCAAGGAAAAAATGACCCCATTTTTCAGAGCAATGATGGATGAGAAAGTATCTATGGTTCCTATCGACTTTCACGTCAAGGCGTGCGATGTGAGGTCCAATCTTAAGGTCACTTCAACATTACTCCATTTTTTATTAGGTCAAATTTGTTATCGTAGTTTTTCTCACGATTACGCTACGCAAAAATCAAAATGAAATCTTTTTTGAGATTTTCCCACTTGTAATCAAATATTTGCATACTCTCTCTCAAGAAATCAATTTAAAAAAATAAAAATCTCAACAATCATAAGCATCACGATTCTTGTGAAAAGTTAACTACAAGGCCACCCATATCTATGGGATCCAATTGTAGATGATTCTATGACATTATTGATATTGCATATCACACATGTTAGAGTTTTCCCACGCAAGTAGGCATGGGCATCCTTTACGGGTAAGGGGGCAAAAGAGGATCGACAATAAAGTTGAAGGGTATTTTTTAAAAGGGGGAAAAAAATAAAAACTCGGATCATACGTTACGACTAAATCTTCAAAAATATGAGTATGTAGTTCTCCCATTGTTATTCATTCTAAAAAATTGATAAAATTGACCAAAATTTACATGTAAATCTTTGAAATTATGGCCCTGCTTGTTTGCAACGTAAATTGTCACAAATACAAAATTTTGTATTTGCAGAATTTTGTGTTTACTGAAATTTACATAGTTTTGTGATTAGAGTGTTTGGTTGTGTCCAATAGAAAATTTTATGTTTGCTTGATTATCACGTAAAAAAAATAATTGAAAAAAATTATTATTTTTCTTTTTAAAACTTTGTTTAAATTTAAATAAAAAATGATAAATAGTTACATATTACTTTAAAATAAATCAAAAAATTTTAGACAAAGCATTTTCATATAAGTCATATAATGTTATTCTCTTTAAACTAAGATTATAATAAAAATCCAAAATTTCTTTAATCACCTACAATTTACTTTAAATATCTACTACATTATACCAATTTCCACTTGCTAATTTTTCATTTTGGAAAGAAACCCCATTGTCCCAAACATGTTAATATTAGCACTGATAGTGCCTAATGTAACTCGCCCCAAACTCATTTTAATACCTTACATCTAATGAAAAATATTTTTTTTTAATTTATAAAAAATAAATATAAATTAACGAGCTAAGGATTATATTCCTTGTTTTTCTTATATTTAAAAAAACATCAATATTTAAAAAATCATTTTTTTATTTTGTTTTGTTTTGCAATTTTAAAATATAAATAGAAACTAGTTCCAAGTAAGATTCTATCTCACGATTTTTTGTTTAAATAATAATTATATCAACGTTGGGTAATTTCTAAGAAGTTGGGAAAAGCTAAAGAGAGCGGAGAGAGAGAGGTTTAAGAAATTAGAGAGAGAGAGAAAACTTAACATAACGTAAATTTTTGTGGAGGTATTTTCTCTGCAACATTTTACGGAGGTTTCGTTATAATTTTAATTAAGTTTTATGTTGCTTAATGATGGGGCCCTCTAGAAGTTTAGCATCCAAGCACCCACATCCCGCAAATAAACATAAACTTTTCTATTTGCGTTTGTCTACGGTACAAACAAGCAGGGCCTATGAGTAAAATATTCTTTACTTTTCATTCACTATAAAAAATTATTAAAATGGATCAAACAGTTGAAAAAACTCAGGTATGTTAAAAGCTGTGAGAAAAGGATAAAGAAGGATATAGAAAAAAGCCCTTCCCATACGGTGCATTATGTAATTTTTCCTATAAAAAAAAAAATTTATTAATATGGAGTCTTTCTATTTTAAAAGGGTAGTATATGATATTTTTGTGAGACTAGTAGGCGGCATATGCAAATGCCCATATATAACAAAAATTGGGATATCTACATAATTAATTTAAAAAATTATTTAATAAATTTTAAATAAATAACAGAAGTTATTATCATATTTTATTATTTAATAAATTAACAAAGTTAATTTTGTAGAACACGCAATAAAAATGTACTTATATAATTTTAGAAAATCATAAACTAACTAATGGGGTTCTAGGAAGCGTGGGATTATAATTTTGTTTATTTTAAAACAAAAATAATTACATCGATAAAAATAAAATAAATAAAAAGCAAATGTAGAGGCAGTTTTGGTCTTCCAAATTTTGTGACACTTTCTCAGCCTAGTAAAGATGTTTCTTAAGGTTCTTAAGGTGTTGTAGTGTTCTAAATTTTTTCTACTTCAAAATGTTTTGGCAGAGCATTCCAAATTTTGATCGAATTGAAACGAAAGTCTCCAAAACTTTGAACTTTGAAAGTTTCTGATTGGCCATCTCTAAATATTTTTATTTGAAAAAGAAAAAAATTACTATCGAAACATTGTCTCGAGATGAGATTTAAATTTTAAATTTTTAGTGGAACGTATCTGGGATTTGATAGGCATCCAAGCTATGCGAACTTATAAAATTAGAGTGTTGCTATTGCCACACAAATTTTTACTAATGACACACCAACCGTATAAAATTGTTTTGTATACAATAGTAGCTCTCTAAAATTAGCAGATTAAATCCATGCATTCTATTGACGTATAAAATATTATTTCTAACCCAACCCGGCTTTGTGAGGACAATCTCTGTGGTGAAGAGATCATCCTCATCAAAAAATCAGCTCATTCTAAAATTTCTAACCGTAGTATACACATTAAAGAATCATGGACCGTCCGATTTTATAAACCACTTTTGATGACGTTAGAAGTTTTGGAATGTGCTGATTTTTTATGAGGATGATCTCCTCATCATAAATATTCTCCTTACAAAAAATCAACTCATTCTAAAACCTCTAACTCATACATTGAAAATTGTTTGGCATAATGTTTGACTCTCTTTAGGGGCCTCTGAACGCCACCCATATATATATATATAAAATGTCATTAATTATTTCTATGGCTGTTATCACATGCAGATTGCAAACAAATTCATGCATCAGAATAAGTTCTTGCACCCATGACAAGATTATCCGAAAAATAATAACAAATATTCAACTCTTGTTCTCTACAGGAAAGTTCGAAGTCCTCAATGATGGTGTGATAACTGACTCCCCTACATGTCAAACTCAAAATACTCTCCTGACATGGCATGTGCTAGAATCATGGATTTTATGGCTAGGATACACTGCACATATTTATACATCCCCATAAATATGTGCAGCTGTGTATCCCCCACATGTCAAACTCAAAATACTCTCCTGCCATGGCATGTGCTAAAATCATGGATTTTATGGCTAGTATACATGGCTGCACATATTTACACATCCCCATAAATATGTGCAGCTGTGTATACCAATGAGTAAAGATCTTTATAGAACATGCCACGTTCAGGGTGTATTTTGAGTATGCCACGTAGGGGAGTCAGAAAATCATTACTCTTTTATATTAATAAAAATCGGTCTTTCCAATATTGAAAATACCAACATGTAGAGCCAATAAATTGAGCACAATAAACATTTAATTGCGGCAACAACTATAGCGTTAAATCATCTTTTGATACCAAAAGAATGGACATATTCAACTCGGATTCTAAACAAAATCTTAAAGGGTGTCCAAACAAGCAATCCAACAAAATGAACCACCATTCAAAAACGAAACTTTTGTTGAAAATCTAATATCACTATGCCAACTTCTCCTTACCTTTTCACTCTTCAGTAGTCACGGTCCCCTTCTCACTGACATAGATACCATCAAGGAACTTCCTTATATCCTTGTTTTTAACATGGCATTTCTGTCCAAACAAAACCAGTTAACGGTCAATATCAATTACTTCATGAATAAATGTAAGACAGAGCACAAGAGACTAGTACAAAAGGTACCTGGTTTATCAAGGCAGCAGACCGGGAAACAAGTTCAACATCATTTCCATCCAATACAAGTTCATCCTTGACCTTCTCAGACCGGACAATGGTAACGCCGTCAAGCATATCCACCTTTCGCACCTAACTCAACAAAAGCAAATGCATGGACTTGAGGATTTGAAACAATGGAAAAAACACATTTTCTGGGTGTTCATGCTTTTTAGTGGTTGGCAATTACAATATTGATCCTTGGACTGCTTGATAATTAAAGATTTCCTACTAGCCTAGGCAACTTCACAAACAAGGCTTGTTGCAAGAAATTGGTGCCATATGCCATATGCAGCAAGTGTTGTACATATAATGATGTACAACACGGCCTTGGGATCAGCTAAACGGAACTCGTTCGCCCATTCCAATTTGTCTAGAGCTATTGAAAGTGAGCTATATTTGCTTTCACTAGCTCCATCCACGTTCTTTTGGGTCTTTTCTCGTCTTTTAAGACATTTGACTTGAATATTTATTCTAACTAAGGCCATAATCGGCCTTCATTGAACATGCCCAAACCATCTCAATGGAGTACAACTACTGATAGTGATTTTTGGAGATGTATTCAACAATGGCAAAGAGATTCCACAGCAATAAATAAAGTGGCAAGCCCTAACAAAACTTTAAAAACCAATGAATGCCTAGAATCAACCCTATATATATTGGGAAACAACAAATTGCAAATTTGCAAAAGCTGTAAACACATCCAATTATTCAAGGAAAAAAAAAGCATGTCTAGAGCAGCTTACATAGCTTGAGTCCTGCATAAACCACTATTAACAAGCATAAAATTTCCAAGGTGCATGTTATGGTGTTGTTCGGTAAATTTTATAGCTAAACCTTTCCAACAGAGCAACACCAACTGCATGTGGATTTTCGATCATGGAACAAGGCAAATTCTTATCTACTGGAAAACAATTATGATATAACCCCAAAAAAACCCAATTAGAATTTGCTCAGATTGGGGTGGAAATTAAAGGAAAACAACACAAAGATGTAGGTATTTTTATTGATGCTAATGGTGGGGGTGAACAATGGTGCCACAGGACTTCTCAACCACAAAGGTCAAAGCATAGACTCCTCACGTGGCCCAACTTCTACTTAAGTGTCTTCTAACTGACAGAATCAAAGGATGGGGAAGAGGAACAAAGATGAACTCACCCACCCAACTCAAGTTCCTCAACGGAGGAACAAAAGCACAACTCTCAACTCAAAAGAGGGGTTCCCTTCAATGATCAAAAGCTACTCTTGTCTAATTACAAATGACTTGAATAGTAATCCCTTAACCTTGGTCAAACCAAGTCATTAGATTACAATTGCACAACAAGCAAATAAAAAATAATTGGACTGCACAGAGAGTATGTAATATTATATTCAATCATAGTTCTATTTAAACATTTTTTTAATACAAGTCTAATAGGAGACGTCAAGATGAGTGGAGGGCTAACTTTTGGTGAGGATAATCTACCCACCATGTCAATCATCCTCACAAAAAACAATCAATGATAAGATCACCTCACTAAAAATCACCACTCAAAACATCACCATGAAAACCCCACATCAACAAGTTAAGATATTAAGATAGTTAAAAATATCAACATTTGGCTCAAGTCTCAACACCATGAACATGAAAATTAAGCACTAGCACCAACGGTGATCAGACTATAAATAACATGTTTGACAGTTTTAAATTATCAAGATGGATGCGTAGAAACCAAATGTGGATTTTGAATTCCTATGATATAACAAACTTTCCAAATGCATCACATGTGCATTAATCGTGTCTAATACATATATCCTACGTTGTTTTTAAATGCTAAGGCGAGAGGAGAAGCATTTCACTAGCCAAAGCCTTGAGGTGTAACTCTCAAGGTGATGCAAGACATAAAGGGAAGAAGATGAAATAATGGGGAAAGAGAACCTGATTTCGGATTTGAGTCAAGGATTTGGGCTATGATAGGATTACCATAAAGGTATAGAGCTAAGGAAATGATTCACGTTGAGGACAAAGAATTTCAAAAAACGGTTTTAGACCCAGAAGGTTCTATTGGCTATTGTGAAAGGTTTCCACAATCCCAATGGCTATATGTTGAAACGAAAATGCAAATTTTTGCAATTACAATATTTTCAATAGGGTATTGTAATTATGTTTAGGGGTATGAAATTGGGTTAGGTAATAGAATATAGAGCAAATTTGGGGAAGAGGTTAATGATATAGGTATTCATGGTTTAGGAAAGATTTGATGGGTTTCTTGATCTCTCACAATAATAAGTAAATAAATGTAGAAAAGGTGAATTGAAGAAGAAGTTAGGTGACAAGGAGAAGATTAAAGAGAAAAAAAAATTGATAAATTTACCTCGGAATCACCCAAACGATTTACCAAGCTGGATGAATTAATACTTAAACGAGAAAACAAAATTTTCTGTAATTTTTTTTATTCCATAACATCCTTAAAACTCATCAGAATCGCAAAATCTTGGATAAGTTAGATAAGTAACTAAAAAGCCTTTAAACAACACAAAATTCTACTTTATTTGATAAGTTATGATCATTCAAAGTAAGCTCTAAATAAAAGTGACGTGAATAGTACATAGACTTAAATTAAATTCCTAAAATAACCTAATAATAAACTTATAAAACAAATAGGAGTCAATAAAACATAAAATAGGCCCATAGCCAAAGTTCAATAACTAAATAAAATAAAACCTAAAAACTACAATATAGCCCAAATTGGATAAACCCATGATCTCTGATGTCCCCATCACAAGGTGTACAACCTAAACCTTGCATTTCACAAGTAGATAAATAATTAAACATTCAAATAAATAAATAACAACAACTCCAATAAAGGAAATAATAGTAAAAAACCATTTAAAAAAGAAGAAAAATCATGAATTCGCAATTTCACATTCCAAAGTTTAACATATAAATCCAAATTCCAAACTCATAAAAACTAAATGAACTTTTACCGCACCATAATCCTTTTGTAGTTTAAATCTCTCAAACAAAAAACCATTGTGTAATATCCTAACTAAGAAAAGATATGATCACTCTAAAACTAGAACATCAAAGGTGTAGATTCAACATGAAGAAACACAAACTACCGAGAAAAGACCAGTCAGATATTGTATGTAAGTTGAATGTTATAACAAACATTTTTTAATTATAAAAACTATTATACAATGTTACTACAAAAAGAGAGGAAATACAACACATCCCCATAAGGCGCATACGTTGGTCAAAAGGAGAAAAATAAGCATCTTTTCAACACTTCTTTCATTGAAACATAAGCCTTTGTAACATCAAGGAATTTTAAGAGAGCCTCGTCCTGAGGCTAGTCTCAAGGCATAAGCCTCTAATGCTTTAAAACATTGGTTTCTACCAGGGGCAGATTTCTAAAAAAATTACATTCTTCCCTTGGGAATTTGATATATTTTGAGTTTGCCCCCACAAACATTTGGTAGTTACCCCCATCCCACTCAAGTTTTTGGATTTATTAGAACCCTTCTATTTGGTAAATATTTGACAGTTGTCCCACCCTCACTGATAACATTGCCCCTTGACTTAGCTCTTCTCTCATAGACTAATAAAAAATAACCTAAATGCCCTTTTCTACAACCTTAACAAAAAAAACCCATGAATTTTCACCTCAAAACCACTCATCTTCATGTTCTTCAACCTTATTGGGCAACCATAGTTCACCCCCCACTACAAGAAAAACCTGTCTCCGCCCCTGGTTTCTACTACAAATCATGGTTCTATAATCCAATGAAACGATATTATCCTCCTAATGTCCCAACCCACTACCTAGTTCAGAGATTAAAATTCAAATACAGCATACAACAAAGAAATTATCGTATTTTTTGGGTCCTCTAACAGATATAACATAATAGATCACAATATCATACTCAATTTAGATCAAACATTTAAAAAAAAAAAAGAAACACACACCCAAACACGCCACTGACCCAAAATTGCATTTCATTCAACAAAAAGAATCTCATTGTGAAACAGGAATTAGTATCATACGAAAACAAAACAAAACAAAAAAAATTACCGTCTGTTTATACCTTCTTCTCGCCCAGAAAATTACGGATCTCGATGCTCTTGTTAGAGTTGTTGATGCTGGCATTGATTGGGAAGTGAGCATAGACGAATCTCATCTTGTAACGGTAACCCTTAGTAACACCCGTGATGAGATTCTCAACATGGCTGAGGGCAGTACGGATGGCAGCCGATGTCTTCCTGGATCCGAACCAAGCATCAACCTTAAGCTGTTTCTTCCCAGTTTCAGGGTTCTTGATGAGTTGGAAATCCAAGTTGAGATGCTTGAAGTTCCTGATAAGCTTTCCTCTTGGTCCCTCCACTTCGATTATCTTCGCCTTCACCTTGATCTTCACCTCATCTGCTATGTCCATGGTCTCTGAAGAAAGAATAGTCTTCATTTTCACTCCTCTCCTCTGTGCTTCTCTACCTTAAACCCTAATTTCTTCAATATAGAAGGAAATGGTAGTCGGCTTGCAGAGACAGATGAGTAACGAAACACTAATCCATTATATATGGTAAAACCCTAATAGTGAGGGCTGTAATTGGGCCGGGCTCAACCTTATCAATCAGCCAGCCTAGCCCAATTTATTTAGGTTTAAAAAATGAATTGAGCTTGGGTTAGAATAATTTAACCCGACTTTACTTCAAGTTGAGGGTTTGGGCAACCTAGGGCTGTCCATGGATCGGTGTCCAGTGTAGATCAGATCGGATCCGTGATTGATCAGATAGATATTGGATCGGTTAAGATTTTTATCGGATCTCAATATTAAGATCTAGATCCGATTCATTAACAATCAATTTCTGGATAATATCGGGCCAGACTCGATTTTGTATACATTATCTAAATAAACTTCATATATTTCAATAAATATATAATATAATTTCTATTTTTTTAACATATTATTAGACGAAATCTGTATCATATCAAATCAAAATATGGTTAATCCGAATCTGATCCAATAAGATATCGGATCAAAACCTCAACAAATCAAATCCTTTTCTAAATCCAAAACATAGATCCAACCCCCAAAGTTATCAGATTTCGTTTCTAATCTGATCCGTTCATAGCTGTAGGGCAACCTAATTGAAACCAAACTTGAGGCTGGATAATAATATATAAATATTTTATATTAATTATATATTTTTAAATTAATTTTGATTTAAAATATAAAACTTTTATGAATAATGATTTTTTGACACCCCCTCTTGACACACACACACACCCATAGGCTCCCTGACATGGTATGTGCTAGAACCATAGATTCTTTTTCTCGAGGGTACACAACTGCACGTATTTATGGGGATATATGATTATGTATCCCGAGGAAAGTCTATGGTTCTAACCCATGCCACATCAAGGGGTGTGTGTGTCAGAAAATCTGGCTCATTATTGATAGTAGTTGTGTAGAGGTCTTTTCCTAAACTTAATATTTGTAAATTTAATATAATTTTATTTGCGTCCGCTCTCAAGTTTTCAATTGATAGACATCCAAATTGAGCTTAAAATTACATTGCAAATACTTCAATATCTTAGACCTTGCATTGGTCTACCTACATACCAAAAATCAGACTGATGATCATCATTTAATTTATAAGAGATGACCAAGGTCAAGGGGCATGCTGTCGATTTTAAAAAATTGGGGTATCTAACAAACTCATCAAAAGTTGAAAAGTACCTCTCAAAGAAGCAACGATTTATAAAAATAAAAAAATAATAATAAATAAATAAATAAAATAGTGCAAGGGTTGTTCCGGTAAAAATGCTTCAAAAAGTATTTCTCAAAAAATAATGCTAAGGTGAACGCAAGATTGTATCTCCACTTTCCTGACATGGGGGTGGAAGTGTAGGAATCATAGATGCATTTTATCAAGATACAATTAATAAAACATCTATGATTCATGCACACTTTCACATCAGGAAAGTGCAATATGAGATGCAATCTTGAGGTCACTTCAGCACAACTCTTTCTCAAATTAATATTTTATAAAGTGGGGTTTAAACGGTCCATATTATTTATGATAGGACTTTTCAATACCTATATTCAAATAATTAACATTTTTCATCATTGCCTCCCATCCCCTTTTTTCTCTTAGATTAAAGGTTTTGAAATGGATAGCCATTGAACTCCCAAATTTAAATGAATGACATTCAACCAACTAAAATCATTATAAGGAGTTATAGGAGAAAGGTGCTACAAATGGATCGGCTCACTTAAATTCAATAATTTCATACTTTGCCTATTTTTTTGAGTCCCTCTAGCCTTACCAAGTTAGTAAGGATTTCCCCCTTACTAATGGTCCTTGGGCTCACCTCTAGCATAGAACAAAACAAAACATAATCTAGTGCTTCAGGGTTGTAGAGGATGAAATTCTATGAATTTTGAAAAAAAAACAAAAAAGAAAAAAAGTTAATTTTTATCGTTGAATTTAATTTTAAGTTTGGGAGTTATGTGGAAGTTCGGTAGCTATCGATTTTCAAAACCTTGAATCCAATTCAAAAGAAATTGTTTTTGAATTTATTTATTTTTTCATCTAAGTCTTTCGATAAAACTTAGAAAACTGTGGTGTAAGTTTTCTGATGTGATAATCCATTTGAGCAAAATGACTCTTAGTTAGGCTCAAAATCTTACAATGTTGGTAAGGAAAGGGTTTCACTTTTCCTTTTCTTTTCATTTTTTTGGTGGGGGATGGGGGAATGTTACTTTAATCTAATATTTATGTAGACTTCCTTTTTTGTATAATAATTTTTTTTTCTTTAAGATTTAACATGTCGTTCGGCTATCATTATGATTGTCAAACTGCAACACACAAGGTCCTCTCGGTTTCCAAAAAATATTTCAATACTTGAAATCAATAAGATTTTATCCTAAATTGGATTTAATCTGGAATTGGATATGAAATTTTAATATTTTTAATAAAAAATCTATATATTCGTGCATGCATGATCTTCTTTTGTATCATATATTTTACGTGTTTTGAGCATACATTGTCAATCCCATTACAGCATTCGTTAATCTGACCTTAGGGAATCAGGAGCCAACTAATAATTGTGTTAAAAAACCCTTTAATTTTAAGTTTTGATTTGTTGTTAACAGTTAAGTGTGATAAATTAAATTAAGAGCAAATAATTATGTGCACCTTGAATCAATGAGTGTTGGTTGTAGTGGCCATGGCTTCCCTTCTAAAAGGGAGATGTCTTGAATTCAAGCCCCCTCATTCCCCACCCACTAAGAGTTATCACGACTTACTTAATATGTGTTGCTTGTGGGGCATTGCATGAACTCCGGGGAGGATTTGGGTGAAGATATGGTGCTCTAAGAGGCTAGTTGCATCACTCATGTTAGTTGAGCCTATAGGTGTGGATGCCCCGTCACAAGAGGAAGAAAGAAAAAAAAAACCTATGTGGATTTTGAAATATATTTTAGTTTAACCCACAAAATTTAATATTTTTAGTCCTAATCGAGGATATTTTCCTTTTCAAAATCGATTTCTTTCTCAATTTACCAAAATTTCTTCCCATTCTCAATTAAATTTCTCTCATTTTTTCAAAGTTTTGCTCTCATTCCATCTCTTCTCTTTCAAGTTAACCATCCTATTAATCCATTCGTAGAAATACTACCTTCAATCGGTCATTACTTATAATCTCTCCTAATGAAATGACAAGAACACCAACTTAATCAATGGTAATCCTCTCTCTCTCTCTCTCTCAATGTTGAAACCAAACCAATTAGATTTAATTTTAAATTGTATGAAGTCTCAATTTTACCATAAAATTTTAGTTTTTTTTTTTTAAAGAGTCGTGATGAATGCACGCGGTTGGATATGCGGTTGATGTGGCAAGGGCACAAAATCATAGATCGTTTTCATCGGGATATACAAGAAAATGATGTGTTGTTCTGTGCCCTTGCCACGTCAGTCGTGACTCAACCATGTGCATTCATCATTTCTTTTTTTAAATGAAAAAAATCAAAATACACTTTCATGCGCGATCTTCATATCTAAATATTTATTATTTTTCTACTCGTTTAGATGCATATTATCCTAAAATCATTGACCATCTCTTTCTTTATTCTTATTATTATTATTATTTTCCTTTTAATAGTAGAGAAGAAACTCTTTTCCCTAGTAATACTCTTCAAAGTCCAGAGTATTGTGCGTGAATTAAGGTTTATTAAAAGGCTAGCGTGCATCCATGAAGAAAACCCGCAAAAGTTGACATTTTTGGAGGGTAACTTCCTATGACTGATGACTATGAGATATTTTTGCTATGGGAGAAGCCAATCCTGGATTTCATAGGATGACCATCACACGAAACGGAATGAGGGTAACTTTGTAAATAAGGGATTCCCTCAATACACGTAAATTCATGTGATTGGTCGACCTGAGATTCAGTAAAATCCGAGATTGATTTTTTTGTGAGAAGAAAAGTCTTCATCTTCATCTATTTAGTGGATCTAAAACTGCACTATGCAGCCATCTAAGGGAGGGATCTCTTCGAATGGTGGAGAGGTCATGCTGAAAAGTAAAATCTAACACATCAGCTCATGTTTGGATCAGATTTGAATTTTTTTGGAAGTCTAATTAGATGGATTGAAAATGAATGGTCATTGAACTCCAATATTTCAACGAAAGGGATTTGGTTTTATATCACATGACACTTTTTCAATCGTCTAACTGAAATGTAGAAAACTGTAGGAAAAAAAGAAACATAGACGATCCACTCCCGCCATTTAAACAGATATGTATTTTTAAATATACCTGGACTATATATATAAAGTCTAAATCATAATAAATATTATATTTTAAATTAATTAATAATTAAGAAAATAAGAATCATATTCAATTTGTACCTTGATGCATTAGGAAACTAAATTGAAATAACAACTCTTGACTTTTATTTTTCATCTTTTTTGATCATTCAATTTATTGACATGGGTGGAATACCTTGTGGGTTGTTGAACACATTATTTGGATCTATAAGCGTCTTGGCTCGAACCAATCGATCGTAGTTCTTCAAGAAATACTTCTCACCCCAAACCCTTGCAATCGCAACAGCATCACCATGTGTGGTACCGCCATTCAACGAGTTCATTACTCCAAGATCAAGATCCAAGTAGTTAACGTATGCTGCCCTCGGATCTCTCGAAACGAAATCCGTCATAGAATTGTAAAACCTTCTTATCCAATCTATAAACTCAGTACTCATCTCATTAGATTCTTCATTCCATGCAACCATGTATTGGATCATAAACAGGTTTCCTTCTCTATGAGGAAAAGGAATAGAATCAGAACTTATCCTACCCATCATTCCACCATAAGGGTCTAAAATAACATACCCTCTTTGTTCTTCTTCAAGTATTTTCAAGGCAGATTTTATTCCTCTTACAGATATCGGTGTTTTTACGAAATCTGATTTTGCCTTGAAATACCCTTTATAGCTCAAGTATCGAGTTTGCAAATCTGATATCGAATTCAAACCAGAGAAGTATAAAATTGATTCGATCCAACTCATTTCCTTGTAGTCTTCTTCAACAATTCCCAACTCTGGGAAGACTATGTTTAATGTGGACATGGCTCCAGTTTTTGAACCAAGGTAAAATCCGTTAAACGAAGCTGAGATAACTATTGTTTCAGATTCGGATAAACTAGTACCAATGGATGCTGATAAGTAGAATTCGTCGTCCAATTTCGGTCCAACAACTTGCCATTTGTGAATCAATTCGGCGACATAATTTTCTGTTCCGGGTCTAGAAACTGTGAAACATGTGACAATTTGTGGCACTTGAAGCAATCGGATTTTCCAAGCGTAAACAATCCCCCAAACACCCCCACCGCCACCTCTAATAGCCCAAAACACGTCTTCCCCCATTGCTTTGCGGTCTAGTAACCGTCCGTCTGCATCAATGAGAAGCGCATCGACCACGTTATCAGCAGCGAGACCATACTTCCTTGACAAAAACCCAAACCCACCACCAGAAAAATGCCCACCACTACCGATAGTAGAGCATGACCCGGCCGAGAAGCCGAGTGATGCGCTTGACTCAGCAATTGCATAGTACGTCTCACCAAGCGTCGCACCACCTTCTACCCATGCCATTTCAGATTCCAAATCTATAGAAACTCTATTCAGATTCATCATGTCTATGATCACAAATTGAGTTCCATTGGTGCCAATAGTAGATGATAAGCCCTCATAACTATGTCCCCCAGACCTTATTCTAAGCACTAATGATGCTTGCCTAGAACACAAGACAGTACTTACTATCTGTTCTTTAGTCTCTGGTAGAACAATAGCCAATGGCTTCAAAAATGTCTGTTCGGTGAATCGGAGATTTTGTATCGAGAAATTAAGGAGCTTGTAATATGTCGACGAGTCGTCGTTCTTCAAGATTGGAAAAATTGTGAAGTTTGTTACATGATTAACAGTTAAACAGGACTTTATAAGGTCTGTGGGTTCACCAAGAAATGGAACAACTAAGGAGATGAAGATGAAGAAAGATAATGGGTTTTTCAGAGACTTCACCATGATTTTGTTTGAATTGGAGAAGAGAAGAAGAATAATATTTTATTGGAGAGGATTGAGAATAATTTGTTGGTGGTGAGGACAAAAGAATGGAGGGATCAATGTGGAGTTAAGGACCATGGAAAGCCTTGTTTTAATTATAACCAATCAGTAGTTATCATACGGTGAGTTCCAATTGAGATAAGGTGAAGCTTATATTAAGGGGCAAAACCAAAATTGGGGAGGTGTGGAAGCACTAACAGCCAACCTTCATTGACCCCAGAGCCACCTAACCACATATTTTGACTCTAAACCCCCAGCTATTTAGGTGTCTTAGACTACGCAACCATCATTGTCCTAGAAAATTCCAATGGCACGTCTCTAGATCACATTGATTAATTTTCGTAATTACAAAAATATCTATATAATATTGTGATCTTCAATATGAGAGTAGTTAAATTACAAATAAACTCTTTCGATAAATGTGCGTTTGCACATGCCACCTTCTAGTATTCATAAAAGGATAACACTTGCAAAAAATCAATGGTTCTTGTTATTTTTTAACCATCGTTGATGAGTTTAGTCGATGCACTTGAATTTATCTTATGCATGCCAAATTCATGGGATTTTTGTTTAAAGATTGAAGAAAAATGTATTTAAGTCATTTATCATTAGTCTATGAGAGAAGATTTAAGTCAAAGGGCAATGTCATCAGTGGAGTGAGGTGCCAAATATCAACCAAACGGAGGGGTTCTAATAACACAAAAGCTTGAGTGCGGTTCAACTATATTAAAGTATCAATGGAAAGTACAATTTTATTTTTTTTAAATTGTGGGGGCCAGAAACTCAAAATGAGTCGTTTTTTTTCTCACAGTGCTCACAGACTTAGTGCTTGCCACGTCAAGCATATAAGGGTAGTTTTGTAACTAACAAGGGTACTTTTGTAAATTAGGAATGCCATTCAATTCACATGGATATATGTGATCAATGGATCTCATATTTCTATGAGCAAAAGAAATTTCAACTCAAAATATATAAAATTATCAAGGGAAAATATATATTTATGGGGTGGTTCATGAGACATATGTAAAAACAATGGTTTTTCAAAATATGGGTTTGAGGTTTTGAATTGAGCTGATTTTTTACGAGGATGGTCACTATGATGAGAAGATCACCTCACAAAAAATCAACTCAATCTGAAACTTCTAAATCCATCAAAAGTGATTTACAAATTATTGGCAAAAAATCGACGGTCCACATTCTAAATCACTTTTAATGAGGTTAGAAGTTTTAGATTGGACTGATTTTTTTCCGAATGATCTTCCCATCATAGAGTTTATCCTCTCAAAAAATCAACTCAATCTGAAACTTCTAACCCATATTTTGAAAATTCATTAATGTTACATTGTTTTTACATATGTTTCTTCCCATCATAGAGATCATCCTCACCAAAAATCAGCCCATTCCAAAACTTCTAACCCCATCAAAAATGATTTACAAAAAATGAACGGTCCACGATTTTTCAACTTGTAAACATGGGGCTAGAAATTTCGGAATGGGCTGATTTTTGGTGAGGAGAATCTTCTAACCGTAGAGATCATCCTCACTAAAAATCAGCCCATTCCAAAACTTCTAATTCATGTAGGACAAAACACGTAGGGTAAAGTATAGGGTAAAGCGTAGGGTGCCGACATTTCCCATATATACATATATACATATAAATCCGCCCCTGGCTTGCTGTACTCTAGCCTCATCACCTAGTGAAGGTAAAGTAGGTTTCAATCCTTCATCTTCTACCACTTTGCTAAAACCCCTTGATTTTTCATCCCTAATTCCTATAATTTACAACTTACATCATCCCTATCTTATTCTTGAGGTTTGATGGTTGAAGGAGAAATAATCTTTTGGGCAAAGGCCAAGGTAAAAATATATACCTTAGAAGTCAAATACAACTGATTTTTTTGGGAAAAATATCAATAACTTTTAAGCAAAGGCAAGAGTTTTTTTTTTACTAAGCAAAAGTAGGTCAAGTGTTTGAAACCCGACGAAGCAATGAATTCCTTGGAACCACCCTTTAGGGTCCGATTGACTCTCGACTCAACCAATCGCACGTAAGACTTTCTGAGGGGGTGGTGCGTGTGACCATGGGATTAGTCTCACCTGAAGGGTGGGGATATATACCCACGATAAGCACACAAAAAAGGGCATCTCATCAATTTGAAAAACACAGGATATCTTTAATTTTCACCAAATCTGGAGGCAAAAGTACCGAACATTAAATAAATGGTGTGGTTACATAACCTTTGAAGGTTATGGAGATGCTTGGACTTTGGTATGAAGATGCTTGTTGTTTGGTTCTTCTTGTTGTTTAAAGAAATTTACAAGTTTTTCATGGATCAACGATAATTAATTGTAATTTGAACGTCTATTGCTTGTTTTTGTTAATGTTAAACGTAGCTCTCTCTTTTTGTTTGCTTTGATTTTTGTATGAAAGGCTATATTTGTGATATGTTAGCTGGTAGCTAGGATCATAGGGACTTTTCACTCTTTTTTAGTTGTCAATAAACAGTTTTGTTTTGTATTATTTTAGAATCTAATTGTAAAATAAGTTGTACTCAATTCATAGGAACCTAATTGTAAGGAACTATACACATTTTTCATCTACAAATCCTCTCCAAAGGGATGATGAGATCGCTTGGTTTTGGATCTTACATTGCTTGATCTCAAGAGATGTAAGATCCAAAGCCAGCAATTGTAGGTTTAATTTCGAAGACTCGAATCACAACAGACAGTTTTTCCAGTCATGGGGTATTGAAGTACCCTTCTTCCAAAAGAGTTCATTGATTCATATAGAGTTATATCGGACTCTAGGGCTTCAGATCAAAGATGATAATAAAGCTGTAGATTATATCTTCCTTCCCTCCTTATGGATATAGGCGAAGTACAAATGTTGTGTAATGTTGAGTTATGTCTTCTATTCCTGATTGGTGACTTAGGACTATGTTACGGATAGACACGGGTGGTCGAGCTCGCGGGGGTGCAGTGCCCTATGCTAGGGGTGTGAGGGCAACGCCCCCAGGCCAAAATATAATAGAAGGTTTTCTATTAGAGGTCTTTGTCAATTTTACGACTAGGAGTCATATGAAAAGAGAGAGTAGCCGCATAGTTGGAGAGATATAAGAGGCAAAATAAGATTGTAACTTTGTTCTTCGATTGGTTAATATAGTGAAATTATCGCTTTTGCCCGTGGACGAAGGTCAATTCTGACCGAACCACATATATCTTGTGTGATTGTTTTCTGTGATCTTATTTATTTTATACTTCAATCTGTGGTTTTGCTCTCTAACATTGTAAATTTCGTATGAACTGCTTTGTTTTGTAAGAGAGGATGCTGAGTGGTCACTCCTATGTAAGGCCATAAATGTTGTTCCTTGTTTTTGTGGTGGGGGTCTACCTCAACCCCTTATCACTCATACGATATAACCTTTTAAAGGAAGGAGGGTTCATTTCATTTTTCAATTGAGGGAGGGACTTTTGTTCTCCCTTTATTTGATTGCCTTTTTTTTTCACTTTAATGGCACAAACATTAAAGTTTCATGGTGCGTGGTACACGTTATGTTTGTTAATTTATATATATATATATATATATATATATATAGATTCGATAGCCGTATGACTACAAGATTCATTGTTTGGGTACAATTGTATATCTTCAATGCCCTTTCTATAATTACAAATGCATGTACCTCTCCTTCTCCCTCTCACTCAAATTTCTGATTTTAATGAATCTATTGACATGGGAGGAATACCTTGTTGGTTGTTGAACACATTCTTTGGATCAATAAGCGTCTTGGCTCGAACCAATCGATCATAGTTCTTCAAGAAATACTTTTCACCCCAAGCCCTCGCTATCTCAACAGCGTCAGTCGGCTTAGTACGACTATTCAACAAGCTCATTACTCCAAGATCAAGATCCAAATAGTTAACATAAGCTGCCCTCGGACTTCTTGAAACAAAATCTGTCATAGAATTATAAAACCTTCTTATCCAATCTATAAACTCACTACTCTTATTGTTAGATTCTTCCTTCCATTCAACCATGTACTGAATGGTAAACAGGTTTCCTTCTCTATGAGGAAAAGGAAGAGAATCAGAACTTATCCTACTCATCATCCCACCATATGGGTCTAAAATAACATACCCTTTGTTTTCCTCTTCAAGTATTTTCAAAGCAGACCTTATTCCCCTCATAGATAAGGGAACTTTTACGTAATCTGATTTTGCTTTGAAATACCCTTTGTTGTGCAAGTATCGATCTTTCAAATCTGATATCGTACTTTGTTTTTCCAAACCAGCAAAGTATAAAACCGACTCAATCCAACTCGATTCCTTGCAATCATCTTCAACAATTCCCAATTCAGGAAAGACTTGGTTTAATGTGGATATGACTCCGGTTTTTGGACCAAGGAAGAATCCTTTAAATGTAGCTGAGATACCTATTGTCTCAGCTTCGGGCAAACCAGCACCAACAAATGCTGCTAAGTAGAATTCATCGGCCAATTTCGGTCCAACAAGTTGCCATTTATGAACCAATTTGGCAACCAAATGTTCTGTTCCGGGTCTAGAGACTATGAAACTAGTAACTACTTGGGGCACATGCAACAATTTAATTTTCCAAGCATAAACAATCCCCCAAATGCCCCCACCACCACCTCGAATAGCCCAAAACACATCTTCCCCCATTGTTTCACGGTCTAGTAACCGTCCGTCCACATCAATGAGAAGTGCATCAACCACATTATCAGCGGCGAGACCATATTTCCTTGACAACAACCCAAACCCACCCCCAGCAATATGTCCACCACTACCGACCGTCGGACATGATCCAGCCGAGAATCCAAGCGACTCGCTTGACTCAGCAATCGCATAGTACGTCTCGCCAAGTGTCGCACCACCTTCGACCCACGCCATTTCAGATTTCAAATCTATAGAAACTCCATTCAGATTCATCATGTCAATGATCATAAATTGAGTTCCATCAGTAGCAACGGATGATAAGCCTTCATAACTATGTCCCCCACACCTTATTCTAAGTACCAACGAAGCTTGCCTAGAACACAAGACTGTATTCACTAGCTGTTCTTTAGTCTCGGGTAGAACAATTACTATTGGCTTGGAAAACGTGGGTTCAGTGAATCGGAGATTTTGTATTGAGAAATTAAGGAGCTTGTAATATGTAGATGAGTCTTTCGAGTTAGAGAAAATGGTAAAGTTTCTAACATGGTTAAGAGTTAAACAAGACTTGATAAGGTTTGTGGGTTTACAAAGAGATGGAACAACTAAGGATATTAAGATGAATAGAGATAATGGGTTTTTCAGAGACATCACCATGGCTATGTTTGAATTATTAGAAGAGAAGAAGAATCAGATTTTATAAGAAAGGACTGAGAATAATTTGTTGGTGTTAAGGACAAAATGATGGAGATAACGATGTGGTGTGTAGGAATATGGCCGGCCTTGTGTTCTTTTCATTTTGGAAGTTTGGAATAATGGATAGATGGGACTAAATTATTAATTACTAATTAGATAAATAGCTCCAATTGAGATGTGAAATGGATATCCACTGGTCCTATGAACATTTGCCCTCATTTTAGTGGACTTATACATCAAAATTGTGCTATTTGTGATTTCTAGTTGTTAGATTCTTTCGAGTATCGGAAAAGGGGCATTTCGAAATGAGCATAAATGAGCTATAAAAATGCTCAAAACCATTAGTTCAAAGAATCGGGATCAGGTAAGGTGTCATGTTCCGAATAGGATCAGTGTCTACGTGGCATGTTTTATTAGGAGTTTAAAACAAATCGAACTCCTAACCAAGCCATTTTTTATGTGGTCCCCAGCCCGGTGTGTTTTATCTCCAACCGACATGTGCCACATAGACACCATAGGTTGCTATAAGAACAGGACACCTCTGGATCGCGACTCTAATTCAAACCAGGCTAGAAATCATTTATCAAACTGATTTTTTCTCGGTAGGTTGAAAGATAGTTGGGTTAAATGCGCATGGGACAAAGGGGTTAAGGAGTGTAACCATGATACAAACACAATTAATACAACAAAAGCATGCATGTGCGAAGAAAAAAACTTTCCTTCCTAAGAAAAGTTTCTTGGCCACCCATGTGTGTGGCATCCAAAACATAATCAATGTCATACTGGTGCAATCACAAAATTTTAAAGACAAAAAAATAATTTTGCACCGTTGAATTTAAATTTGGGAGTTCAGTGGTCGACCATTTTTAAAGCCTTGGACCAAGCCCATTTTTTTTTTTTTTTCCTTTTTAGATCTGGTCTACGCCAAAGAGAGCTGTGGTGTTGGATTGCCAACATGGCAATCCTAGCCTAACTCATGTTAATGCCACAATCCACAATCAACATCCACTCTGTGGTGACTTCACTTAGGTACCCTTATTTCGAGGGCCTAAGTTAGACTTTTCCCAAAGAGTAGTTTGTGATAGCTTTCACTATGGTACTCTTCCCTAACCCATAGATGGTCTTTTCCCAAGTCACACCCTCGATACTTGCTTAGTAGTGATTTTCACTTCTGAACCCAATCAATACAGAGAAAGTACTAATAGTGCAAGAAGTTAAACCCTTATCTACTTCAAGTCATATCAAAACCAGGCATCTTTATGACGATGACACCAAACTTTGTGTCACAATCGCCGAAGAATTTGACATTTACATGACGTCCGTGATTCAAACTGGACCATGTAGAATACATGGAGAGCCGGCCAACCACAAGAAGCAAGGCCTGCCTATGTTTTTTTTTTTTTTTTTTTTTGTGCAAGTTAAGCTTTTATTAAGAGTAGTTGTTCTACCAGCCTTTATCAAGATTTATGTGCCTGAAGAGTATCAGCTTGAGACTAAGAAAACGATAAACACTATCAGTTCATCCACTAGTGTTTAGTATGTGTCTCTATGCGGAATTTTGGTCACATCAAAACGTGACACTTGGCACATTATTCGAGTTCAACCACCACATATTATTGTTTTGTCAACTCCATCTTGAACCCACGCAGAAAATGAGCTTCATAAGTGATTCCAAGCAACCATTTTGAGCATTTTCTCGATCATGGGCCTGGATCCATTTGTTAACCTCAGACAAATTGATTAAGCCCATATTGATAAATGCCCATGAACATGGGCCTTGAATTATCTATTGGGCTCAGATTTGCGAAATTCCAAAAAAAGAAAAAAGGTTGGAAGGATGTCGTAGACAGTGAGTGAAAATTCAAGTTCATAATTTTCAAAACTGCCCTATATTTCTAATAACTATATAATTAAAAATAATGGTTTTCCCAATGTTTACTCCCCACAAAGAAGGGTTCAGATTTAATCTCATATGCATCTTGAGATTTTTTTTTTTTTTTTTTTTTAATTTTATTCCTTTTTTTCTTCTCCTCTTTTTCAAAGAATACCCTCGAATTTTATTGTTTTTCCTCTTCTACCCATCTTTTAAGAATACGCTTTCAACTTTATATATTGTCTTTCCTCTTGTATCCCTCCATCCCTAATATGGGCACACTCAAAGATATATTTAATGTGTGATAATATCTTATTGCTACTGGATACATCAAACTCATAATCATCCATGGCCTTCATTAATATTTCCTCAAGGACTTCTCTAGCTTTCTGTGAAAAAAAAAAAACACAGAATTCCTAAAATTCACAATAGATTTCTTAGGGATTCATTTTTCTTGGGAATCCCTATAAGTATTATGGCATCTAATGGTACAAGAGCAGGTAACGTAGAGTTGAGGTTATTATTTTCCTCCTTTTTAAAAGAGTTGTCACTTGTCACCATACACATCACACGTATGGGCCATTAGCTCGTACTAGTTGCTAAGGGATACACCACCTTAGCAACCATGACCATTTATGTCTCTAGCATGATCATTCCATGAAATGTGGAGGGAAATGGAATAAATGTCCAATACTACTAGAAGGATTCCTCTTCGACTTATCACTCTTGCTTAGCTCCTCGAAAATGAATGAGGAAGAATTGAACGATGAATAGCCATATCTCGATGATGTTATTAACTTCTTTTTTTGGATGATTGGAGTGTTTGGAACCGTAGGCCCAATTATGTACATGCAATACTTTCACAAACCACACATATCAAGTAAGCCGGGATAAATCTTTGTAGGGATCAACAAGGGAACTTGAACTCTCCCTTTTTAGAGGGAGGCCCTTGCCATTGGCCACTAGGCCATACTTGTTGCTCAATTATTAAGTTAATTCATAATACCCCCCATGGAATTAAATTAAATAAATACCAAACTTGGTGCTCTTCGCACACTATTTATTCCTTGATTGAAAAGTTTATTCTGAATCACAATACAACAACCATCTATTTTTTAATCTCTCTTTTTCACTCACAACACCATGAACAATATTTATGTATATATGGTATTAGACATAATGCTCAATTATGTCTATACTAACAAGGATTTATATGTATATATATATATATATAGTTATGATTTCTTCATTCCTCATCGTGACTGCTTTCATCTCGAGTCATATCGGAGTGGTGGTCGCTATGGGGATTTCCCTTAACCTTTTTCTTTCCTTTCTTTCCATGTTTCTCTTTCTCATGCCCATGTCCATGCCCATGCTCATGCTCATCTTCATCCTCATAACCTGTGGTCTCCACATGAACACCTGGATCATTGCATCTATAACTCCCACCAAGCATGATAGAGTTATTAAGAGCTTGAACATTGCTATTAACATAAGTAGCCAATGGTTCATGATCCTGTGATGACATGCCATGGGCTTTTGATGTCTCATCATCCAATGTAGCTCGCATTATGGCTCCCTCATTACTACCCGTAAGTGTGATTATACTTACACCACGATCCTCGTTGTCCTCGCTGTGATGGCTTGAGCCCAACTTGGTCTTATTATGAAGATTCATTAGCCGATGAGTTAAGGCTGAGGTCATGTCTCTGAGCTCGTGGTCAAGGTTTTTCGAGTTATCTTCTTCGGCAGAAGATGGGTTCGGCTTGTTGACATTGACACTTTCAAAAACCATAGTTTAGATGATTGGGTGCTTAGGGGGAAGATATGGGTTTGTTGTGCAAGAAGGTTTGATAAATGAAATTGTGTTGTTTGGGTCTGAATTTATGGGGAGTTTGAAATTGTTACTATTGTAGAAGTACATGGAATAACTTGCATCCAAATCAAGGAATTAGGTTTGAATTCTTTTCCCATGGAGCAAGAAAAGTATTAATTGCTTTGATATGTAGAGTTTCCTTTACATGACATTGTTGATTCCAAACTCAAACAAAGGAGGAGGATTACGTCACAATGGTGGCCTACGTAATAAACTTTACTATTTCCTAATATGATCAACCATTGTAAGCTAATTTCATGATTTCTAGGTCATTAAGAACAATGGGATGGGATGAAAGGAACGGATCACAATTATTACGTTGCTTTTGGTTTGGGACACATGGAAGAAGGAATTATATTGAAGTAATTTGGATATATGTTCCTCTGAGTTTTGGTGAACATTTGAGATACCTATATTTTCAAATTGATGACATACCCGCTTGACCATGGTCTTTGTTGAGAGATTAACCAAAAATGATAGGAAGACCCGCGTATTCAACCTCTTTGCAAAATCTTTGATTATTTTTCCAAATTCTTCAACCTTGGGTCTAAAAGACAAAATTGTATTTGTTCTCCTCATGATTGGATTAATTATTTGATTTCCTCTATTGTTTCGTCTTTAAGATCAATGAGAAGAATGTTCTAAAGCTTTTTAGCCTAAATGACTCTTCTTAATGAATCAAGGATTGAAGATGATAGGTTTTGAGTGAATGGGGTAGAATCGAAAATTATTTTGGAAAAAATTCTAGAATAGCCAAAGAAATTAAAGTTTTTACTCCAAACATGAAGAAGTTAAAGTTTGGGTTTTCTTTTTCTTTTTTTTTAGGAAGAGGGGGGGGGGCAAGAGGTTGAAGATGAGGATACATTTCATTCATTTTCTATTGAATAATGATTTTTCTAACACCCCCTCTAACCTAGGTTCTAAAGCAATCCGACTCGGATCATACTAGCTAAGACCATATTTGAACCATTTTACTTTTATTAAAACTATAACCGGATTCAATTCGATTGAATTAATTGATTTAAATTAGATAATGCCAAACAACTAAATGATGTCTTGAACTCAAGACATCTCCATTTTAGAAAGAAACCTTAACCACTATATCTAACCATTGTTGGTTGATGAAATATGACTTAAAAAATATAACTAGACAACTTAGAAATAAATATATCATTCGGATCTTGATGGATATAGAGATGGAACCGTATCCAACCAAGATCTGACTCGGGTCAAGCGACATTAACTCATACCCAAACCACATTTTAATTCGGATATACTTGATGAAACCATTACCGCTAAATTCGGATTCGGATTTCAAATAAAATCCGTACCATTTTAAGCCTTAATATGCTCCCATCACAGAATCGTAGACCATTTGCCTCGGGATACGTATAATCATAAATCTTTTCTTGTGTATCCCGAGGCAACATATCTACGGTTCTATGATGAGGGCGGAGGTGTATGTAAGAGGGCGCGTCAAATTATCCCAACTCTTTTCTATTAGTCTCTCCTAGAAGATCAAGGTTTAAAATTGTTGGGTTGTTTGAAATATTCACCAAAACCAAACGTGTGAGTCTAAATTACCCTTTATGTCCAATACTTTAAGAGTGGAAGTATTTTGTCCCATGGCTACCAACAATTGTAGCAACATATCTGCATGGGCAGGGCAGCACAATAATGAAAAAAACTCCTTAAAATCCAATTGTTATCAGAATGATGAAGGTGTAATTAATTTTTATCTAATTTAAAGCGTGCCAAGGTCACATGATATTATGACCACCCTAAACTCCATTAATTGATGATTGCTCATGAGGTAGTCAAATTATGGATTATAGATACAATTTTGATATTTCAAGCATCTATGTCATAGTTTTAAAACTTGAAAATTTTTCTCAACTCAAATGTCCATCAAATTGAATCCTCGATGGCTTATAAGTGGACTTGTTCATGTCAAATAATATATATCAAATATGTTACTGAGAGTGAAATTGAATGTAAAAAAACAAGGATTTAAAGATTTGAGAGGTCTTCGAGAAGTTTCTTAAAAATAAAAATAAAAATTAGACAACCACGAGAAGATAGTTTATTTTTTATGTTATTACCTTCAAAGACCTCCCACTTGTTGGATACACAACAACTTTCTGAACTACCAAGTAGGTGTATTTAAGAAGATAGTTCATAACTAAGAACTAAGTAAATAATGGTATCATATACACGAGGAAATGTCCAAATCACATTTATTAGGTTTTGGTAATAGTTTAGAAGACTACATTGCAGCAAAGGTGAGGGGTAGGTAAGATGCATTTGTATTGTAAGGGCTTGGGCTGATAAAGTGGTTGACTTGTTAATGGGAACCTTAAAAGAGTTTAATTGCTCCAACCCTTCATACTCATTTTCTTACTATGTTTACATGAGAAAACACAGCATATTCTATAGTTGATTTAGTGCTACACGAAAGTTTTAGTTCTCTTACTCCTTAGGTAGTGGTATCAGGGAGTCTCTTTCTTCCAATCCAAATATCCTTGAGTTAGAAGATCCATAAAAATAATCATATCGTGAAAGGCGACTTGTTATTAATAACAAATTTAAAATCTTGTTTCGATACTATTAGCATTGTCTACATTGCATGGGTACCCTTGAATTGTGCAATGTATAAAGTGGGGCAATCCTCTCCTTGCAAGCTGGTTTTCAAGGACGAGTTAGGCCAATGGGCTTTAATATGGTATCAGAGCCGATGTACCTTAGGAATAGGTTGGATTAATATCTCCAACCCTACATGGAGGGGGAGAGCCAAGTGCGCTGGCGATGAGGGGGAGTGTTAGCATAGTCCCACATCACTTGAGTTGGGTTGTGCAATGTATAAAGCAAGGGAAACCCTCTCCTTGCAAGCCGTTTTTCAAGGATGATTTAGGCCGATGGGCTTTAACAGATCCAATAGTTTAGTCAAGAGAAAATTAAAATAGTCTCAACCAAAACATTTTGAAACAATTTGGAACACTTAGTACTTGGTGTCTATCTCATCCGAAACATCCCGAAATGACTCAACTTGATTGAACTTCGAGGTATTTGGATCAATTAACAAGAAAAACCTCAGTGATTAATGAGAAAAGGAAAGAAATTAAAGCCATTGTAAGAACCCAACCTAACCTCTGTAAACAGAGCTGAGTACAAACTTAAAAAGATTACAACACACATTTTCAATCAAGATGATTGAAAGAATAACACAAGCTAAGAAAAGCATCTACAATGAATCCATGGATCTCAGAGGAGTTGAGAACCACATAACAATAAACCAACTCTTCCATCTCTTCCCAATCTCGAACACCCACATCCCTGATCATCTCTAAAATCGACTCCCTCAAATCCGAATATGGATCGATGGAGTACTTCACTGCACAAATACTGTCAGCATATACGCCTTGAACATCGTCGGGTAAACTCGCTGAAAAGCTAAGTCTACTAGTGAGATTTCTTGAATTCTTCTTGTTTTTGTTCTTGTTGTTGTTGAGTTCCTTGGAGGCATCCATTGCTTCTGTGAGGGAAGAAAGTATTACAAGCATCATTATAAGTGGCATTTATGGGTGTACATACTGTCTGCATGGCTCTCCATGGGTTGGGGAGTTTTTAATATGGGTAGTACACATTTGATAAAGGGAGATGCTATTAGCACACCAACTTTTACTTATAACAAACCAATCCATATGTGAACCACAACTTAGTTTCAGCAGGATTGGTGTGTTGTAAGTAAAAGTTGGTGTGGAAATATAATTTCTCTTTGATGAAACACTAGAGATAAGGAGGTAATGGGTGTCATGTGGGTTGTTGTGTGTAGGAGCAGGTCAATTAATAGAGTAGCAGCGATGGTGGAGCCATTAGAGTCACAGATGGGGTCCAGTATCTTGTGAGGCTAGTTAAGAAAACTGATTTTGGTCTCTCCAACTTTTGTTTTATATCCTGCCAAATATCAAATAATATTCTATATCCATAGGGTGTAAATTAATGTCAAATCAAGATTCATATTAGGAGTGCTAGGAAAATAAGAGTAATCAAAACAAGAAACGAATTGAAACAAAACAAACCTAAATCACACAGAATTTATGTGATTCCTTCAAAATTGAGGTACAAATACATATCACACCTATTTCACTATGAAGAAAAAAACTCACAATTACAAATTATAGCCTTCACAGAAAATAGAATATATATACCTTGAGGAAAAACCCAGCTTAGATTTTACAAAATATAAATTAAATTACAAAAATACCCTTGAAAAAATTTCTTCATATTTTGAATACTCCACTATGTTAAATGATGAATTATACTCCTCCATGACCATTACCATCAGTCTCCACAAACCATAACAAGGAGGTGTGGATTTTTTATACTAGTTGCCAACGTGACACAACTCCCCTCTTTTATCTTGGTTGGGATCGATAATGCAATATTAAAAAAAAAAGATTGGAAAAGATAAAATTAAAAATGAACATATTCAAGTACATGTAATAACTGTGATAGACGATAAACTGAAAGAAACTTAGTTGAGATGGTTTATCATAAATAGCAACATGTTAATCATAAACAAGCTTAGCACAAAAATTAATAAAGGTAAAAAGTCATAAACACAAATCATTTGCAATCATGATTTAAAATTTTGTACCATTTCAAAATATTTCATCTAAGACAACAAAATTTTGACCCTAAATCAGATATTGAGCGCTCTGCATTTTCTCAAGATATTTCGAATTATGTCCAAATATTTTGGACGAAGCTGTCTCGATTTTCTCTTGTTAGAGTGACCTCAAGATTGTACCTCATATCTCACTTTCCTGATGTGGAAGTGTGTAGGACCGTAGATGCTTTTTCACTTGTATCTCAATGAAAAGCATCTATGATTCCTACACACTTCCACGTCACGAAAGTGAGATATGAGGTACAATCTTGAAGTTGCTTCAGCATTATTCTTTTATAATATTTTCCAAAAAAAAAAATTGCAATCTTGATATTGCAGCAGTACCTCATACTCAAAACTAGACCCAAAATGCAAATTAGAAGAAGTTTTATGGTAGTTTCATGAGATGGATTTAATATGGCAGTGCTGTGGTCCTTCAACCTCACACTCGTGGTGTGGTTTCCTTTTGTCATTTTCTTTCCAATGCAAGAGGCATCACTTCATAAACCTTGGTTTTAGTGCGTACCAGTGTTCTTACTGACATCCTCCTTATTTCTTCACCATGAATCCTCTTCTCTGGGTAGATGAGGTTGGTTTAGACAATCTTGAGATCCCTCTCACATAAGAGGATATTCCTCACTATAACACTGACAATTCTAACCATTGGATGAGGGAAGGAGTTCCAAATTTAACTCAATCATCATCTTTCTAACCTTATCTCAATTATTCTTGTTAGCAACAAGAATCCGATTTGGTCATTTTAACTATAGGGCTGTGATATTAGCTAACCATTATAATATGAATTAACTCCACAAGTGATTTTGTTATAAAATCACTCCACATAAAATGAGATTTTGTGACTGTAGAATGATTTTATAATGGAAAAATTACTTAAGTACCCTGGTGGAGGGATTTTTTTTTAAATAGTCCCTAAATTTTGGGCGGTTCTTCATAGTCCATTTACTACACTTTTCTTTTCTTGACAGTCCTTGGACTTCATCTCCCACATTTCTCATAATTGAATGCCCTAGTCATTCAAACTCTTTGTTTTCATTAAAAAGAAATTGGGATTTTTGACGTCTCAATCAAGTTTTGGATACTTCATTCCATTAGAAATGATTTAAGAAGGAAGAAAAAATCATTTTCAATAATTTTTTCAAACATTTTGAAGATGTATGTAAAAAATTAGGATTTTTTTTACTTTTTTTCTTAGTTTTTAGATAAAAATCGATCAAGAATAGTTCTTTTGGATTGAAATCATCTAAACAAATCGTTATCTCAAGTTTTAATCGATCTTTCCATGCATTTTAGTTGAAAAACTCGAAAATTGAAAATGGGTGAATTTTACAAGGGTCGAGTTCATCACTTTTTATTTTAAAAAAAGTGGTGAGTTGGACAATAAAAATTGTGAACTAGACACTAAATAAAAAAACATCAAGTTCATCAACAATAAATAATAAGTGTTGAACTCAACAGTAAATAAAGAAGTTGTGAGTTCGCCAATAATGATGGACCATTAAGAAATAGAAAGTTTACTAAATGTCCTATCAAGATACCATGCAAAACTTAGGGACTATGTAAAAATAAATTTGTCTGTCAAGGTTATTTAAGTAATTTTTCCTTTTATAAAAGAACCACTTATGGGGTTTATTCATATTATAATGGTGTGCTAACATCAAGGGCTTACTGATAATGGTTTTTATGGAGGACAAAATATGCAAGCCAGGATGGTGACATATGTCCTATGGGAATACACATGGTTCTAATCCATTTAGGATACTCCAAAGCTTAGAGCTCCAGTGAAGTCATCTAAGAGCTCGGCTAATTAGGAGTCGGCCTCACAAAGCATAAGGTCGAGGGAATAATCTCAAACGATGGGCTGGCCAAGATAATGTTAAAACCCCTGATTTCTAGGGATTTAGGCGTGTATTTAGAAAGAGTCTATCAAAGGAAACAGATTCTAAAGGAGAAAAATCCTAACGAACAGGGTTACTAATTTAGAAATCTCCAAAAAAGGATTATATCTCATTCTATATTACATGGGACAAGCCATACCAATCGAAGGTTCTCTTCTTTTTTTTCGCTTCTTTTTTTCTTTTTTGGGGAACAAACACTATGGCGGTGTTTGTTTGCGCTATTTTTCAGTGTTTATTGCTGAAAAAAATTAAATTTAGCACTTTTGTCAAAATAGCGTGTTTGTTTACTCGTGCTTATTGCTAAAAATAAGTGAAAAAAATTCAGCACTATTTTGATGCTGAAAAAAAGTGCTGAAGCGGTAAGCACTTCACTTTTTTCAACACGGACAAGTATGCCCTTATTCTTAAAAGGATATTACCTCTTATATCCCATGGATAAGTATATAAACACCCCACAAATTAATAAACCCACACCATAGCTAAATTATTTTATCTTATATGGGTTAAAAGTTTTGGAATGAGTTGATTTTTGGTGAGGATGATCTCTACAATGAGGAGATCATCCTCACAAAAAATCAGCACATCTTGAAACTTCTAACCCTATCAAAACAAGTTCAAGAACCGTAAATTGTCCATTTTTTTTTTTTGAAAACTATTTTTAATGAGTTAGAAGTTTCAAAATAGACTGATTTTTTGTGAGGATGATCTCTAGACCATATAGATTATCCTCACTAAAAATTTGCTCATTCCAAAAACTTTAACCCATATAAAACAAAATAAAAAATGGCTATAGTGTGGGTTGCCCTTATTAATTCATAGGGTGCTTTTATAATTACATATCCTTCATTTCCATTGAAAATTATTCATCCAAAATTAAGTTCTTTTAAAGTTGATTTCAAATTTTGGTGACTTGTATGACATTATTATTTTTAATTTGAAATTTGTGGGTTTTTATAAATAGAAATTATTATTTATAAATTGAAGATTTGAGTATTATTTATTATTTAAAAATAAATTGTATTTTAATTTTATAAGAAATAATATATTTTATTGTGTTTGATAATAAATAAGCATTTGAAACATGTAAACAATGTATAATATGATTGTAAGGGTAACAAAGACAATTTATCAATTTCAGTAATGTGTAACAAATATGATTCAGCATCTAAACAAACAACTTTTTCAGCACTTAAATTCAGCGCTTATAAGTTTCAGCGCTTAATGCTATTCAGCACTTATTTTTTTCAGTTTAACAAACAGCACCGGAACAAACACTATGTGAAAATTGGAAAATTCGACAAAAAAATTTGACGAGCTAAGGCACACAAATTTTAGAAACTGAATTTTAACAGTCTAGGACCGTCGAAATTCTAGATATTCCCAAATTTGACGGCTTACACTATGAGAAAACTGGAAATTCGACAGAATAAATTGACGGGCCAAGGCCCCCAAATTTTAGAAACTGGATTTTGACAATCTTGGACTGTCGAAATTCTTGATATTCCCAAATTTGACAGCTTAGAACTGTCGAATTTCTCCCATCCTTCATTAATTTGACAGTTTCGGCCAGTTGAAAAAAAAAATTTGACACTAAAAAATTCGACACCAATTTGATCTCTTGGTCCATCGAATTTTTTGAACTTTGACAATCCAAGGCTGTCAAAGTTGGGCTTTTTTCACATTGTGTTAGAGTTGTCAAATTTCTCCCATCCTTCATTAATTTGACAGTTTCATTTTGTCAAAAAAAAAAAAAATTGACAATGAAAAATTCGACGCCAATTCTACCGTTTTGTTCGTCGAATTTTATAAAATTTGATGGCCCAAGACCGTCAAATTTGGGCTTTTTCGCATTGTGTAACTTAATCATTGAAGGCTTTGTTGGAAAAAATCTGTAGTTTTTTACAGATTTTTGTGATCGAGTGGGTCTATTTGAACTACGATTTAAGTGGATCCCATAATTTTTTTTAGGTGGGACCACTTGGAAATTTATTCTTTTCATTGAAGAGAATAATTTCATGTATTTAGTTGTCTAAAATTTATTTTGGGTGAATGAGAAATCGATTCCAAACAACCCCTACTAGCCATGGTTTGTTATATATGGTTTGTAGAATTATTGAATTTATTAGTAAAACTCTTTAGTCCTACATCGGATAGAAATAAGAAATTTGTCTAATTCTTATATAGAACTTCTCATATCACTTTAGTGAATATGAGAGAGAAAGAGAGAGAGATTTGGATAAACCCACGCACGTGCACAAGAGGCCCATGGGCTCAAGAAGGATTTGAATCATTGGTTTAAAAAATCCTTAATGCGTGTGCGGGCGCAGGCGAGTGCAAATTTCAACAATTTTACGGGAATAAAATTGTCTTAAGGACATTGTATTTAACACAAGCCTTAGTCAATCTTTATTTTGTTCAATTCTCGGGTATCTACTAGATAACAAGCTTTACGATGTTGGTCCCCTAGAAGTTTTCTGCTAGGAAGGAGGTGATTAAACTCAGAGTTGTCAATCTATAGGTAAAGCAAATTTTTGCCTCTACAATCCTCCCACTAGTACTGTGTTTGCTTTTCTCTTCATTGTCAATTGATATTTACTCTTCTAAAGCTATAATGGAATGTTTGTTTCACGATCGATCTTCACTTTTCATGGTTCCTTATAGTTGTATTTCTCTCGATCTATACTATATGGCGCCTTTGTCGACCCGAGACACAGTTAAGTCTTTGGGTGATGATACCAGAGACTCGGGTTCAAATCTCACCAGTATCAAATTACTAAACTCATTAAAAACATGCTTAAAATGAGTGATATTCACTATCTTGACATTTATCCTACAATCTCTTTTATTTTTCGATATAAAATAAGGTCATTTATAAATTTTCTTTCAAGAGTGTATAAAAAATCAACGCCCCCACCCTCAACAAAAGAAAAAAAAGAGTGGTGTCCCCTTCCTATACCAACATAAGGTGTCTATGTCGCACATTTTGTTAGGAGATTAGATACATCAGACTGTGTGCAATGTAAAAAACGTCTTGATTAGGAGCTTGATGTATTTTAAAATTTAAACTCCTACCAAAACGTGCCATGTAGACACCTTTCCTATTCTATAGAAACAACGGAAACCTTAACTGATCCCAATTCCAAAATGTACAATTTTGAAAACATGAGTTGGTTACCAAAACTTTTCTACCATTTTGGAAACATAAGTTGGTAACCAAAACATTTAAAAATTCGCTTTCATAAATATTTTTAAAAGTAGACTGGCAAGTTAATTTACAAATCTTTCTCTACTATTTTTTATAAATGCCCTTATGTTATCCATGTAATTCTCAATCTTCCTCTCTTCCTTTAAGGGCATTCAATTCCCACCAAAACCTCCTTTCAAATTGTCGATCATCAATGAAATATAAAATCATCAAGATTGTCAAATTACATCCTCAAACATTTGTCATTGGTGGAATGAATCATGTTCCTCCATTGATTTATGTCCAAGTCACTCATACCATTTGCTAATTTGTGTGTTCATATTCACTCTCACTATCTCATTCAATATCCTTTTTGATTTGCATTTGTTCTTTTAAAATTTTAAATTTAAACGAATTAATACATTTCTTCTTAGGTTCGTCTTAAGATGACTTTTTCTTAATTGATCACCGAGTGGAATTATTCTTATAAATTATTATGCTTATCTGATTGGATCAAATCTTATTGTATTTTTATGATAAAACGGTCTAGAACAAGTCATTATGAATGGATCAGAAGAACTAAAGCTGAAAAAGTAAGCAACAAGGCCTTTGCCCACCATATTTTTTTACTGGTATAACTTTGCAAACAATATCAGAATGAGCATTAATTTCTGAGGGGCACCGGCGAGGGTGCACCCTCATTTACCTGGTGTGCCTAATGTGCGGGCATTGCACGTCCCCCAGGACTAGTCCTTGGACAAGACCATGGTCTATAGATTGGGCGAAGCCCAGATACAGGCCTGATCCGCTCTCTATTACAAGTTTGATTTATTATTTAAATAATTAAACTATAATAATATTTAAACTAGAGGCCAGTTACTTGTAGATCACAGGTGACCCCTGCATCCCAACCTTAAAAAAAAAATATATGTGTGTGTGCGCACGCGCACGCGTGTGTGGTTTTGGTTGATGTTGATTAACAAGTAGTAGTAGCTCCGTTAAATTATTAATTGAACTTCAACTCTTTAAACAATTTTTCTCTTATTTTATGTTATGGATATCCCACGCTTGCCAACAAATCTAAATTATTTTCATTTAATCAAATTGAATTCACCCCTAACTATGAGCACAATGAGTTTTGAGCAAGTTTTGGGGAGAAAAGAAGATTCAATTCAATATGGACATAAACTATATGGATCGGATTCTAATTGGTTCAGGATCCACCCTAATCCTATCAGAACCTGGTCCCTTTACAACCCTTATTAATAGAACTAACGAACATTGGAGTTGTTCTTCATTTTCGGTACCATATTATATCAAAACCATATTCCATAAGTAGTGATAAAGATGTACTTTCCATGATGGGAAAAAGACTTGAGAATATCTATAAAATAGACAATTGTACCCCTCTCAAGCACAAGTCTTTTGCTTCAATCGATTTAACATTGCAGGGATTGGGGTAGAGTTGCCTAATTTTATCTCTTTTGATGGATCTTTTTTTTTTTTAGGTTAGGCAAGTAAGGTGATTAGTTGTCAACGTAAAAGTGCGTTCAATGGGATTTGTCTAACCTAAGTCGTGGGATCAACTCTCCACACGCCTTTACCAACTTATCTAAGTTGGCAACTTTGTATATATTTGGATCTATGTCCTTTCTATACAGTTGGATCTTCATCTTAAATATACCTAGATATGTTAATCTCTAAAACATGATAATTGTTTCATACGTACTTGATTTAGTTGATGCTTAATCCCTAGATATGTTAAAGTTGATGTATAAATACTACTCGTTATACCACTATTGGGCCTAAGTTGAGTGGGCTCTAATCTAACCCTAAAGTGTTGGGCCTGCTACAGGTCGAATCCGCCCCTTGATTGCCTTAGTCTTGAAACTACCATCTCATTCAGCTAAACTATGGGTCTAAACTATAAATTACTCCATCAATCAATTCCCATGGAGAAAAGATAAAAATTGCCTTGACCACCAACTGGTATTCAGTCATAAAAAGCTATATTAATGATTCCTTTTGTCTTCCATCATTGATTTGGTATCCATGAAAAAGTGGAAGATAAAAAGGGTAAAAAGATCCAACCCAAACATCCTTTCTTTTTCATGACAAAATAATCTTAATCCATTAACTTAAGAATGATGTTACATGTGTTGAAAAAATTTGGCGATGTGAATGATGATTGAAATACAAGATACAATTAATGTAGAATTGCAGACCAACCTCTCTTAAAAAGAAGAGCGATTTACTGGGCAAATCTCATTTTTATTACAAAAACTCCCTTACTTTTTATCAAGTTTGTTACTCAACCAATCTTAGAGTGAGACCCACATCTTTTAAAAATATTAAATACATGTAATACTATCACTTATTTAAATTAATACCTATAATATCCTCTATTCTCCTCTCAACATCTATGATCTCCCCAAGACAAGGAGAGGATATAATGGGTATTTGATTAAAAGAAGTGAGGGCATTATGTGATCTCACGCCAAACTTGATTAAGAAAGAAAAACATTTTCCTTACTAAGTAAGGAAAGTTTCTTGACAACATCAATTTGTGGCAATCCCAAAACATGATCAAACTCCATAGGGTTGTAGAGGAAAAACTTTTACGAACTTTAAAAAAAAATGAAAAAACAAAAATGTTAATTATCACATTTTAATTTTATTTTTAAATTTGGAGCTTCTGGAGCCATCTATTATCAACTCCTTGAATCAAGCTCAAAAAGTTATTTTATTTTTTTATTATTATGAGTTTTTCTATGAAATCTATAAAGATTGCAGTGTTGGTTTGCTAATGTGAGAGTCCATGCCCAATTAATGAACCTTCGTAAGATTTGAAATCTTGCTAACTAAGCTAGTTAGCCTAGCTAGGTTTATAAAGTAAGTGTTGAGTAACAAACTTGATAAAGTAAGGGGATTTTTGTAATAAAAATGTAACAGATAGGTCTACATGGTAAATCTATCTCTAGAGAAAGAAGATGAGAGAGAGATAGGTAGGAGGATGTAAGTTGCCATCACCGTGGACTAAATTTCAGTCTATCGCCTGGGTTAGGGTTTGGTGAATTGAGAAAGAGAAAGTGAAGAAGTAGATCGATTTGATTTTAGGGTTGGAAGAGGATGATATAATTTTCAACAATAAAGAGTGGGAGTGGGGGAGGATGATGTAATTTTGTAAATTATAAAGTGGAGATTGTTTTAAGAGTGTTGATCATATGCACTAAGGGGGGAGGATTGAAGCCCTCCTCCCACACCCCAATACACGCTATGTAAGTCGTTATCCAAAAAATTAACACCTGAAATAAATGCTTTTAAAATTTCCTTGGATTACAATTTACGTGGCGTGTATTGGGGTGTGGGAGGAGAGCTTCAACCTAATTTGACCGGATTGAACGGGTTGGAAAATATAGAACCCGCCTTACCTTTGCATGCTTAATATCAAGGCCTTAATCTTTTTTTATTTTTATTTTTATTTATTTTTTTATAGCTGGCCAATTGGCAGCCTTACATGTATCCCAAACATAGTTTCAAAAGTTTTTTTTTTTTTTTTTTAAAGAACTCGACTCAGTTGGGTTATTCATAAGGTAGAGTCAAATCAACAAACTCATGATTAATGTTAAATAAAAATATATTAAATCAAAAAATAGTTTTTCATATTATAAAATAAATATAATATATCTTTTGTTGAGCACCAAAATATTATATTTAATTGAATAAGTCAATTGAGTTTTTTTACCTGAATAAGTATATTTTCAAGCCAACTCTTTCAAGTTGAAGAATTGACTCAACCAGTTTACTCCATCGAGTTCAAGACCGAGTCATTAAAATCCAATCCGAGTCAATTTCACCCAAATTTAGTTTGGAAGTTATAGTGGTAGTTATTTATTTTATATTTTTCCATGAAACTCTGCAGCATCTGTGGCTAAAGTTTGGACCAACTTCAGCAAGTGGGCCCACAGTAGTGGAAAGAGTCAAAGAAGGACCATCTATGTCGATCAGGCTTCATCTCTAGGTGGGCCCGCTTTTCAACACCAGATGTGAAAGATTGGAAGGAAAAATAATAATAATAATAAAAAACAAAAAAATCAAGTTATTGGTGATCTCTCCGGATCGAGTGCTTATAATAAGACGGATTTTTGATGAATGGATTTGACGCACACTGACGTAAAAGTATATAACTTATTAAAAAATAAAAAAATAAAAATTTCTCCCCCTTAAGCATTCTTTGTTCACTTATTTATTTTTTTAAGATTTCAAATCTTAAAAGATAATTGGACTCACATTGATTATCAAATTAATAATCCATCAACATAAATATTTAAATTTCATGAAAATATTTATATAAAAATAAAAAAAAAATTATTTTTAAAGTTTGATATATAACATTTAAAATAGATGGTTATCGAATACTAATTTTTTTTAAAAAAATTATATAATTTTATTCTCTATAATTTCATTTCATGGGATTATAATTTTAAATTTCATAAGGTAATCAGATCTAAAAATTTTATTTTTTATTATTATAAATAAGATTAAGAATTTTTTTTTTTTTTAATAAATTATATAATTTCACATCAGCATACGTTAAATCCGTCCACCAAAAATCCATCAAATCATCGACACTCCTCTCGATATCATGAAAACATGGAATCTACCATTTCTTTAAGAGCGTCTTTAACGCCACTCGATTAGATTTTGTCGCGTACGTGACTATGTATGGTGTCATTATGTCCTCCACATAAAAGTTGAGTTTGAATCGTGATGGCTAACATGTGCTCGCCCTCTGATTTTTTGAAACCACGTACATACCGTTTGACACAGCGCACGTTAGATTCCACTCGGTTCATGGTAGGTTATCTTGATGTTGGAAAGTTGTTTTATCTTTATAAAGATTCTTTCTATTTCTCATTAAAAGTAGACAGTACGGGGGACTTCTAAAATTGTAACCACATTCATTACCATTAGGGTTATTTAGACTTGCCCCTCCATATTTTTATGAATATTAGAGATACCTCTTATTATCTGTTGAATCTATGCTCTTAAAAACATCGAGATCCGATGCATTAGAATGTTTATTATATATTTGTTTGGAAAATGCTGAGTGACATTAAAATTAACTTCATTTCACGCATTGCTGGTGTGAATGTGTACGAAACCATAGATGATTTTCACTCGTACACACATCCACATATGCAACATGTGAAACGATGTCAATTTTAATGTCACTCCAGCATTTTAAGGATAGAAGTGATTGCTAAGTTATAGGATTTAAATAGAAAATGCAAATCCATTTTCCTAGTTCATAAATTATCTAAGAAACTTGGTTACCCTTGAAATAACTTGTCTCTACAAAATTGTTAAGAAGAAGAAATCATGTAATAGGTGTATCAAAGGGATCGCTTTCGAGATTGCAGAGGAAATACATTATTCCAATCTCGATGATTGATTTGTTGAAGGAGATGACTTAGATGCAAGGGAAGATGCTCAATAAATTGATGGTAAAAGTTCCAGTCATGAATTCTAATATTGAGGAACTTTCCAAGGAACATAGGAAATATAATGAGGAGAGTTTTAATCAAAGAATGATTAATCAAAAAATTGACTCCCAAGACCTTATTATTGATAAGGGAATCCATACTCGGATGATACATTTGGAGTTTCCAAGATTTTATAGAATTGATTTATATGATTAGCACTATAGGGAGCAATTTTTTGTGTACCAACAAACGTCCCCACTCAAAAACTGCTTATAGCCTCCTTCCACATGGAATGCAAGGTCCTCCAATGGTTTCATTGGATGAAACGATCATGCGTAATTACACCTTAAAATTCTTTTACAACTGCATTGTAGGTTAGATTCAATCATTTACAGTATGAAGACCCAACAGTATTTGCTATCTAAGTTCCTATGTGCAGGAAAGCATTTTCATCGTCCATTGGGTATTTGTCTCTATCTCGCTCTTCCAACTCATACTTATGGTAGGTGGGGTCAATGTTAGATATTGATCTCTGGAGATCCTTCTCTTTGAATTCTCAATCTTCAGTTTTCTTCCTTGGTTCCATCGTTCAATTCATGAAACAAATCGTCAGGAAGGCTGTTTCTCAAGTATAAAACGAGACTCATATTACATTGACCCAATCGTATTTGCTCTCTAAGTTGTATCAAACCTCATAGTAAAGCAATATAAAATGCAATTCGAAAGAACTAACTAACATGAGTGAATACTTGAATGAGGCATTCACGGTGAGTTGTTTCATAGGAGGGATGAGAGAGGAGATACGACTCAATGGTTAAATACTTAGGCCTAACATCCCTTTCTGGTGCTATTGGACATGCCATAATAATAATAAGATTTTGGCTCACAAATAGTTGAACAAACCTGCAAATGATACCAACACAATTTACTAGCACGAATGGAGATGAAAGACAAAGGCATAATTTACAAATCTAAACCTTGAGAATAAGATTTTTTACAAGGAATAGAGAATGTTATGTGCCTAAATATATGTTCTTGCATACATCAAGGTTCAATACATTAGGATGTATTTTATCATATTTGTTTTAAAGTTTCAATTTGTCAGTAAGTTATCTAACATAGGATTCTGTGGAATTATATTGGTGTAGTTACAAATTGTGTAGGAGTTGTTATTTAATTTATGGGAGTAGTTTTTTAAGGATAGGATTGGTTGATAAGTTATAAAAGAAGAGTTGTTGTGCATTTATAATTTTTTTTTATTCGTAAGCTCATTTTTAAGGAGTTCAGTAACTTGGTGCTAATGGGATTTGAACCCAGGCCTCTAGTATTATCACCCAAAGATTTTACCAACTAAGCTACCTGGCACTTGTATCTTATTCTTACTTGAATAGAAAATGCAAGTCAATTTTCCTTAATTCAGAAATTATCTAAGGATGTTGATTACCTTTGAAGTAACTTATATTTACCAAAATTTCTAAGAAGAAGAAATCATGTAACACCTCTCGGGTTTTCAAACTAATGACATGCCCTTGACTTTTGTCTCCTTTGGAATACTTTTATGCAATGACCTAGCTGCCCTTGTCTTCAACAATTATAAAAGTTGAATAAAAACTTATTATATAATTGTTGTATGATTACCACGGACACTTCGCTTATTATAAGGAATAATGAAAATGAAACATATTATAATAAAATAATAATAATAATAATATTGAAATATATTATAATGAAATAAATAATTTAGATAATAATAATGATAACAAATAATAACCAAAAAAATAATATAATTTTTATTATTAGATAAATAATGATAAGAAATAATTTAATTTTATATTATAATAATAATGGAACATATTATAATGAAAAATAATAATATTGAAAACATATTATAACAAAAAAGAATTTGATACTAAATATTTTTATAAAAATAATATGATTTTTATTATTAGATAAAGAAATTATTTTATTTTGTAATTACAAATAAACAAAAGTTTATTAGTAATTATTAAACAAATAATAATTTTAACGAATTTCTAAAAATATTGCAAAATGAAAAAAAAATTAAAAACATAAATACTATGATCTTTATTATTAGGTAAAAAAAATCTATTATTATATTTAGGGAAAATTATTTTCATAAGGGTATTTTCGTCAACTTGAAAATCAGCAATCTGACCACCAATATTTTTACTTTTTTAATAAATTAGAAAAAAATTATTATTTTGTTAATAATTGTAAATTGAATTTTTTTTTTAATAATTATAAATTAATATTTTTTTAAAATAATTTTATCTTATATTTATTTGTAATCTGAAATTTTATTATTAATAATAATTATAAATATTATAGTATTTTATAATTATTAAAAATAAAGGAAAGTTAAATTATTTTCTAAAAATATTACAAAATAAAAAAATTTAAAAATCATTTTTATATTTTATAATTACATATTTATAATTTGCAATTAGTACTTAGAAATTTGTAATCCTAAAATTAAATATTTATTTGTAATCCAAAAAATGATTAATTTTAATAATTATAAATATTATATTAATTAAATAAAGTTTAATTAATACTTACAAATAATATTGAAAAGATAATTAATATTGATATAGATAATTACATATATTATTTGTAACTATTATATTAATAATATAATATTAAAAAACAAATAATATTGATAATTACATATACTTTTTTATTTTGAAATTATTAGTATTTGTTATTTTTAATAATTATTACTATTTTATTAAAAAATTATAATTAATACTTACAAATAATACAAATATTGTTTTTATTAATTATAATTATTATATTTTTTTTTTCTTAATTTTTCTTTAAAATAACAGAAAATTATTATAAAAACAATACAGTATCTTATAAATATTAATTTTTAACAATATAACAAAATTAAAAAAGAAAATTAAGAACATATTTCTTACCCGATTTTTTTCAAAATAAGAGGGATTTAGGGTTGGTGAGTGAGTGGGACCTTTTGCCAAAATGAGAGTGATTGAGAATGAGTGGGTGGGGGGATCGTGGGACCACTTTGACGTTTGAATCACCAATTTTCATTAAAAATAAGCGGTTGGGAGTTGGGGAGCACATTGGTATGAAAACCGATGATCAAACATTCGGATTTCATGGTCAAAGAAGAGTATTTCGGCCAATTTATATATTTAAACACTGAAAATCGACATTCCAAGAGTCGATTTTTGAAAAATAGCAATCAGACCATCAATTTATTAATTTTTTTCTAAATTCAAAAAAAATTATTTTTTAATAATTATAAATTAATGTATTATTGTTTTAATAATTTTCCCTTAATAATAAAGTAATATATTTGGAGATCTCTTAGATTCTTTAAAATTTTGTAGTTTCCAAAAAGATCAAAAATTTTAAATAAAATTGTTGCCCTTATACATTAAAAGATCCAATAATAAAAACAAATTTGGAATCCAGGCATGTTAGAGGTCTTAAAAATAAAAATAAAAAATGAAAATAAATTTTATTATTTTCATCTTATTTCTCAAGTTGTCAACTCACGTCACTCACCCTATTATCTCCATATTCTCTCTCACACACATGATCTCTCTTTATAAACACCATAAATAAATAGGGAGAGATTAAATTTAGTTTGGAGCATCTAGACACAAGAGGGAATTATTGTTAAGATAAATTTAATATTTTGATAAACAAAGATAATTGGATTAATTAGTTATTTATTTATTTTTTGTTAACTTATTTTTAATTGTTAAAAGAATAGTTTTTTAATCCTAGTTTAAGTTTAATTTGATTTTTTTTTTTCATGCTTTTAAGTGGATTAATCTTATTATGTATTGATAATGATTTGTATCTTAAAACACTAGAAAAATAAATGTTATAATATAAATAAATATGACCACCCCCTCTCGAGGAATGTATTTGGCTCGATCACATTTAAGTCACCTGGCCTTAGTTCCAATTATCTCATTGAGTCAACTCAATAATTCAATCAAATAATCTAAAATCATTGAGTTAGGTTAAAAGATCTATCGAGTCATCTATTTATCTATATATGTATAATTTTTTATTATTAATTATTATTATTACCAAAAAAAAAAGTAATATCAATATTATAAGTTGTTCACCAATCAAAAAATAAAATACAATTTAACTTATTAATTTAATATTTTTTTACCAACATACGTACATTTAAAGTCATAATAAACTCAATCCTCCAGTCGGTGCCGCGTGTCCTTACAGATGCTATTTCCGCGTCACTAAAGCAAAATTCGCAGCAAAGTTTTCTGACAACTTTGGTTCACGTGTGGGCCCAAATGTTAAGTTGTCCATCACGTTATTGCAGCTTTCGACAGCTAGATAAGATCTTGGCCACGTAACACTGGATAAAATAAAACGCGGATTACTGTGCAGCCAAAATACTTCCTCACGTGTATTTTTTTGATTTTTGATGCAAACTAGAGGTGGGACCCACCATCTTTCAACGTTATCCATTTAGGGTACAGTATGTGATGGATCACAGTCACTACATGTACCATATGTTGGTAATGGATCCCACATCAATTATTTACAAATATCTACTATGGACTTAAAGTTAGTTTTGGATTACAATTATACAAAATCAATTTGTAATCTTACATAAAATTCGAACACATTAAAATGAAATATTTTTCTGAATTTTATTCTTGATTTTCTTTCGATAAAGATAAAATATCAAGTCGGGTTCCTTTGAATCAATTTTTTTTTATTTATTTATAGAATAATGATTTTAGGAGGCCCCCTGATGTGGCATGTGCTAGTTTGAAACATAAATTCTTTTCTCAAGATACACAAATATAAATATGTACAAAGATGTAAAGTCATGTATCTCGAGGAAAAATTATGATTGTAGTCCATGCCACATCATGGAGTGTCCGTCAAAGGAGGTGTAAAAAAATCACTATTCTTTTTTATATTAAAATTTCTCCTATCTTCCGTTTATTTTTAGATATTTTTAATTTTTAATCAGATAGTGGTATCTAAAAGATGGATGAAGGACACAAAATCTCAGGCATAAAGTGGATGAACGCATCTTCTAAAAGTTGGCACTACAATTGTTAAGTTTATGCAACATGACATTATGCATTCTGACTCGACAAAAATCTATGTAAAAATTTTTGCACGTCAATCAAGAACGTACATGACATGAGATTTTATAAATATCGCGAAGGAAAAGATTTGATGTGGACATTTGTAGATTCCTCAAAATGATACTAACAAGCAATTGAGTATTATAATTAAGGGCCTCTCTAATTATAAATAAATGACTAATTAAAACTCTTATATTGACTTATAACTTAATCATCGAAATGGAATCATAAATATCAAAATGTGATCACCTTTAAAAGACATGAAAAATTAGGAGTTAAACCAGAATCATACCTAACATCGTGAACCTGATGGGTTTTGGATATTAGGTTATAGACAACATCGTTATACATGTATTTGATTTGATTTTTTTTTTCTTTGCGCATAAAACAATACGGATGAGCCAGACCCACCTTATAAAATCTAAGTCCTAATTTTGTAACGTCCCCTCTGACACATGTCCCTTGACGTGATATGGGCTAGAATCATAAATTTTTCCCTCGGGATACACAATTGTATATCTCCATAAATATGTGGGGCATGTTTTCCGAGAAAAAGAATCTATAATTCTAATACATGCCACGTCAAGCGGCATGTGTAGACAATCATTATTCTAAATCTATACATCCACACCGACCCATTCAAGTTACCATTGAGAGTGATAATGATAGAGCTTTAAACAAGGGTGAGCCAATTTTGACTTTATATTAAATAAACAAATGTATGATAAATGTACGAAGAAAGCAAGAGTCAGCAACCGACAATCCTTACATTCCGGACCACTCACGGATAATACCCAGTAAAGAAGAAGCTGATGCTGCCCCCTAAACTTTATTATATATTACTCTTTTGAAAAAATTACTTAAAAGACCCTCATTAAAGGGTGTCTTTTTAAATAGTCCTTAAGTTTTGTGTATTAATTTGATAGGATATTTAGCAAACTTTTTCTTTCTTAATAGTCACTCTTACTATCAAGTTCATAATTTTTACCATCCAACTCAACATTTTTTTTATTTAGTGTGGTGTTCACTTTTTTATTGTCGAGTACACCACTTTTTATTTACTGTTGAACGCGATGTTTTATGATTACTATCGAATTAACTATTTTTTTAAAAGAAAAAGTGGTGAACTCGACACTAATAAAATCTGTCTATTTTAAATTTTTGAGTTTTTCAGACAAAAATACATGGAAAGATCAACTAAAAACATTAGATAACAACTTGTTTAAATGGTTTTAACCAAAAAGAATCATTATTGATCGATTTGCATTCACCCCCTAGTTTTTTATATACATCTTCAAAATATTTGAAAAAACCTTGAAAATTACTTCTTCTTTTTTCTTAAATCTTTTCTAATGGAATGTAGTCTTCAAAACTCAATGGAGATGTCAAAAATCCAATTTTTTGATGAAAATGCTGAGTTCGGATGGTTAGGGCATTCAATCGTGAGAAATGTGGGAGATGAGGTCAAATGACCATTTATAGAAAGAAAAAGTATACTAAATGTCCTACCAAGCAACTGCTGAAAACTCAGGGACTATTTAGAAAGAAGTCCTTCTGTGAGAGTCCTTTAAGTTATTTTCCCTTTTCTTTTAACTATTGTTTTGGATTTTTTTTTGTCGGATACCCTTTTTTTTTTTCTGAAGGAACTTGCTTTTATTGAAATATGATTCGTTGAAGTCTTTGTTTTTTTGGAATAAGTGATTTATAATTTCAAAATTCTTAAGCTTCCTCATTTTCAATATGATTGCGCATAAAATGACCCAAATATTTTTTTTCATGAAAAATATGATTACATATTTTACCTGGAACTCATTTTTTCCTCTCAAAGCATGTTCCATACTGAGCTAAAAGGAAATTACCATCCTACCCAGCCAGGAAACGACTTTTCTATCTAATGTTATTGTCTTATTATTGCCCCCACCTCTAAAACTAAAAGCCAATTCTCTTTTTGTCGTTTTCTTAGTATAATCAAACAGTTTAATTCCTTTTTCTATGACCATTTTTCAAAAAAATTATATTTTCTTGAAAATGAATTCCCTGCAATAATACAAACAATGAGAAATTATTTTCCACACTTACCTTAAATTTGATGCCATCAACAAAAAGTTATGACGAGGAACGTCATATGGGCCCTGGATGGCTATTTATTTATATACATCAATTCAATCATTTTCTTGAGTTCCTTTTTTAGCTGTCGATCTAAATAGTTTTGAAATACTCAGATCTAATAGATAGAAATCATTAATTACTTCAATATTCAAAGTCTCCTTTAATTAAAAGTTAGGTTAAATATTCATGTATCATCGAGTCCAAAAGATTGTGACATGTATCAAACTTCGCAGTTCGATGCTTTTGGAGGTATCAAATTAGTCTACTTTGTCGTCTCTTATTAAAAATATAATTTTGGATTAATTCTCTTAAAGGGAAAAAAATAGAGAGAGACATTTAAGTTGTCTTAATCTAAAAAATAATAATAATGATATAGTGTATCACAATATATTTTATTAAAATGTATCGTTGCTTAAACTCTAATAATATTTATAACTTGAACTCTGCCTCTCAAAGAATAATATTATTATGATACATAGAAAGGGTGTCCTATTTTCTTCTTTTTTATATACAAATATCCCAATTGATCACTTATAAAAGGATTGAATAAGTTGACTTTTAAACTTCAATGAATAATAATTTTTTAAAGTATTTAATTAACTATGATTAGTTTTTATATATAAATTGGCATGTCCAAGGGTTTCACATGTTATATGTTAGACCTAAAAGGTGCATGAGATTCATTGAATCAACATCGATGTATCTCATGTTCATAATGAGAGATTTATTAAAATCTTTAATGTAAGTAAGAAAACAATCATTAGATACTGTGCTCTATACTGTAAACAAGAAAGAGTTGGTATCCATGGATTCATAAAAAATGTGACTAAAAAAATTACAATCTTAGTCCTTAGAATATGAAATACAACAATTAGGATAAAACACGTATCTCAAAGACACTATGTATTCCAAAGAAGGGAGTGGATCTTCTGTAGATCGTTTTCCATGTAGTTCTATGTGGTGACATTTGACAATTGAGAGAGAGTCACTTCATAGATACACAAAAATCTCAATCAATAAAAAAAATTGTAGTTTGGAGACCATCCTTTTCAGACCTTTATCGGGTTTAAAAAATTATTTTTATTTCAATTTTTCTCTTAAATCTTATCTACACCATGATCCTTACAAGACTTGACGTGTTAATTTTTTTTTCAATATGTTAATCTCTAATACTTAGAAGTCACGACAAAGAACTACTGGAAAAACATAATATTACAGAGGATCTACTCCCTCTAAAGATGATCCCAATCAATGAATTTAATGTTTTAACTATCGATATTTTGTATTGTTTTAACTATCTCAACCCCAAAGATAAAGACTTTCTTGAGTTAGATAAATAATACATGAAATTTAATAAAATTTTATTAAAAAAATAAAAAATTACATCAACCAATATATAGAAAGAAAAATTTTAATTAGAAAGATCCTCATTATTTAATTGATTATATCTTTTCTGATTTAAGAATAATAAATTGATATTATTCCTACATATAATATTTTAGTATAATAATCATACATAGCTTTTTCTTGCCATAAAATACAATTATAATTATGTGATATATCATAATAAGAGCATCTCCAACAATGCTCTATACCATAAAGGGCATATTTTATCAAAATCTGACAAATGTTAGTTTAGTTAGTCCAAAATTTGTTGGGTGCTCCAACAAACTCAACAAACATTTTATTTATTGAAAATTGACTCAAATCTTAGTAAGAGTCGTAATCTCACATGTTAAAATCCAAAAACATGATTCGATGCCACAGGCTTCTAGAGAGCTAAATTCTAAGAATTTTGAAAAAAAAAACATTATTTTTTCACCATTCGTTTATAATTTTAAGTTTTGGGAGTTCAGTAACTGTCTATTTTAACATCTTGGATCAAACTCAAAAATTAATTAATTTTTTTATTATTGTGAATATGAATTTTTTCATAAAATCTAAAAAGATGTTGTGGTCGATTGTCAATGTGATAATCCATATGAACTCAACGACCTATAGTAAAATTTGAAATCTTACTAAATTAATAAGAAAAATATTTTTTTGTATTTTTATATTCTATTTTTAATAATAACGAGCCAAAGCATCTCGTTAAATATAATAAGTTTTTGTCTCGATTTTCGTATGTATTATGTAAAAAGTCTATTGGACTCAATTTTTGTGATGGGGCTCTTTATAATAAAAAAAGACGTTACATTTAAAGATTCTCTTGGAGTTGCTCTAAGATATATAGAGATACAATAAATCATTTATTGAATAAAATCTAAATAGAGATTAAATTTGTTAGATTATACTTTTAATAAGAATTCTATTTCAATTTTATTAAAAAAAAAAAAGAAAAAAAAAATCTTGGAGTGAAGTACGGTTCATTTCAATAATATTTTAGAGGACTAGTTTTAGTTAAATTAAAAAGCGGTTAATAACCGAAGCCGAAAAAGGTCTGATAAGATGGAATGAGTGGACTGGATGCAACCGCATGGTTTCGATTCAGCTGGACTGACGGGACAGAGGATCCACAGGTTTTTAACAAAAGTGTCTTTTTTGAATTACAACCCTGAACATATGGAATATTTGTTTTTAGTTCACTTAATTTAAAAGAATTTTAGTTTCATCCCTTGAGCTTATTCTTGACTCGGTCAAAAACAAAAATTGTAAAAGGGTGCTCCATATTTTGGGAAGTTTGGTAGCAATCGGACTCAATTTCTCTTTTGGACAACAACTGACTCACTTTTTATGGGCAAGAATCACCCAAAAATTTGTCCTTTTGATGTATGGGTTTAATACTAATTAAGTAAATCAAACCTAAAAAATAAGAAATATTCAAATACTAGGAACACCAAATCTACAGTCGTTCATCATTTGAAAGTGAGGGTGTAGGATACCTTATTTTGTGAGAACGCAATATAATCAAAATTGATTTTACTTTCATAAATCAGATCATTTTTTGATTCAGTTCTAATAACAATCTTAGAGATCTGATACAAACAACTCAACCTAATGTAACAAAAATCAATTTTACTTTCGTAGACTACACCATTTTTCAATTCCATTCTAGTAATCATTTTAGGGATTTGTTAAATTTGAGGGTTCAACTCAAAATTAATTGACAATGAGTGAAGTGACCCAAGAGCTTGTAAGGAGAGAGACAAGACAATATGGGTCTGATGTGGGACTAAACTCAAAACGCTCCTACATGTGTATGTAATAATAGACCAAAGCATGTGAAGATATAAAGATATAAATTGGATGACGTGAAAGAGAGAAATGTCCACTTTGATACCATATTAAATTTGGGAGGCCAATTCAAAATCAATTGACAATGAGTGAAGTGGCCCAAAAGCTTATAAAGAGAAATACATGGCAATCTAAACAAGATCTGATGCGAATCGAGTTTCTTTTGAATATTTGACTAATGAATTTATTTTATTTATAGTTCACTGGTAATAAAAAAAAAATTAATTAAAATTATGATAGAGATATTTAAAAGTAAATATATTCTTTAACTAAAATTAAAATGTAAAGAAATTTTAAATATATTTTTTTAATCCATTAATTTTATATAAATCATTAACATTCCATATTCCTTCCAAATTTCAACCACCAACCAGCATGATTAATAATTTGATTTTCTTGAAGAGTTAATACTTAATTGTTGACATTGAGTGTCAAGTGATTTGTTCAAGGAGTATTATAAAATTTTATAAACTTTAGAGAGTTATAAAAATATATTTTACTATCCAGGGAGGTAAATAAAAATAAAATCCTTATAAAAGACACACCATAGACGGGCGAGATGAGATCCGCATTCCACAATAATAAGATTCCCCGAAAAAGAAATCGAAACTTTGGTCTGTTGTTTGTTTATGGTTTGGTTATCTCAGCGAATTTCAGGTTCCAGAGCCATCCTCGCATTCTTTCACTCTCTACTTCTCCTTCTGTTTTCTCCTCCTCCAATAACAACAACAACAACTGCAGAGATGGTAAATCTCTCCCATTAATTGATTTTCTTATAAATTTTCATTTTCTCATCTCTTTCTGTGATTTTGTTTGAAATGGGTTTTTGATTTTTGATTTTCCCTTTTGTTTTCGGTATGGATTTCATCTGTTTTTGTTTTGTTCCAGAAAAAAATGTTTTTTTTTTTTTTTACCTTCTTGTTTTAGAATTTATTAAATTGGGTTTTGTGTTTCTGGGTTTGAAATTAGATGGTAGATAATTCGAATCTGGTGAAGATTAATTCGACTGGACAAGAAATTAGGCTTAAAGCAAGGATTTCAAGAATTGGGAGCCATGGATCAATAGCAGACCCATGCATTTCTTGCACCACATTCAATATTCTTGCACCAATCTACAAAAGACTTGACAAAGAGGTATAGAAATTGAAACTTTAATTTGGTTGATTTATGGGTTTGTTTGGATTTTCATTGAGAAAGTGTTGTTTAATTCAGAATCAGAGCCATCGTGAAAGCGATTGCAGGGCATATTGGCTAAGCAGGAACCAAAATATTTTAGATCGGTTGTTGTACGATAGATCTTCCATTATTTGTCTTCAGGTGGATCTTAATAATCTTATTCTATGTTTCGATTTGATTTTGCTTGAGATGTATGTAAAATTGCTAAATGGGTTTATGTTATTTGGGTTTTTTTAAGGAATTTTGGGTTGACAATGAAGAACTCGTCGATATGTATGAGAATAGATTGGCTGAGGCGGGTTATATCAATTTCAAACTCGCACGGACGAACAATCGTGGAGATGGTATGGTCTTTTTTCTTTGTAATGAGATTTGAATCTTTGATTTGTTTGGTACCCATCAATTTTCTTTCAATATGAATCCTCTCTCATTAAATTTTTTTTACTTTTCAGAGTAGAAATTAGATGGCTTGTTTTAGATGTTGAAACTCGTAAATCACATCTTCAACTAAATGATATTTTTTTTCTCCTTTTCTAATCTGACTGTAATGAATCTATGTTTTGAGATTTGAATCTTTGATTTGTTCGGTACCCGTCAATTTCTCTTTCAATTTGAATTCTCACCCGTCAAATTGTCAAATTTTCAGAGAAGAAAGTTATTTGACTTGTTTTAGGTGTCGAACTTGTAAATCTTTTCATGGACTATATTGCAAATCCAAGGGCTCTCCCCATCGAAGGGTTTTGATATTTAATCAAATTGAAAATCAATCTGTGTTTTTTCTTAGCAGAGCTGTGGAAAATGGAAATATCCTTGATCTGAATTGTTGGTATCTTGCACGTCTGATTCATCTAGAAGGGTCTATTAGTCAGAGAATTTCATTAAAAAGAAAATTACATGACTTAACAGTCTTGAGTTTGCGAGAGAATTCAATGCCAAATTATGTCATTATAACTAGTTGGCCGCCTTAAGCCAATCAATTTAATTTCATCATGGGTCGATAGCGAGTGGGCCCATCTCTGCCTGTAATTATTACTTTTTTTTTTTGGTTGTAAAAATTTATTAAAAACCGGAAAAGGAAAATTACAAGTAAAACACCGATGGTTGAAACAACCATCCAAGGCTGACAATCATGTTGCATCTAAGTACAACATTTTCAAAGAGAAAAACCCTCTAAATTCCTTAAAAACGATTGACCGATGGACCAGTAAGGCTTTTATGTTTGGAATGACATTTGAAAGTTCGCTTCTTTGCCTTCCAAAGTCCTATGATTTCTTTCCTTTCAAATGCCCCAACATATAGCGAAGGGGAGCATCCTCCATAGGATACGTTTTCTTGACAAGAAGTTGACCAAGAAGGTTTAAACTTCTATGCTTTTCTTGTTGTTTTGGTACTTAAGAAATTGCATGTGTTCTCATCTCAACAGGATTGTTGACTGCTGTACGAAGGGATTACTTTAAGATTGTAAATTACCGAGAGTTGCTCTTTAATGATTTTGGAGACCGTGTTGCTCAGCTCTTACATGTTGAATCAGTTGTTCCCTTTTCGCAGTGTTGGAACAGAAGTGTTCAGCAAGAAGTTCTAATTGTAAATACCCATTTGTTATTCCCTCACAATTCTAGTCTCTCCGTTGTTCGATTACATCAGGTAGAATAGTTTTCCATATCACATCTTATCCATTTTAGTCCCACTTGAAAATGTTCCTTAGCATTCAATTCTATATGTCTTGCAACAGGTCTACAAAATCTTGCAATATGTGGAATCTTATCAGAGAGAAAACAAACTTAATTCCATGCCCATTATACTCTGTGGGTGAGTTTTTTTTCGTTTAGTACCACTAGTTTTTTCTCTCCTGCAGATCCGTAAAACCAGTTTTTCTTATATTGTCTGCAATTTAACATTTTACAGTGATTGGAACGGAAGCAAGCGTGGGCATGTTTACAAGTTCCTTAGATCCCAGGGATTTGTGTCATCATATGATACTGCTCATCAATATACTGACAGCGACGCTGATGCTCACAAGGTCATAATTTTCAGATTCACATAGAAATGCTATTTAAGCACTTATCGAGCACAATATGTCAATTCGTTATTAACTCTTCATTTTTTTATCGACAGTGGGTTAGCCACCGCAATCATCGAGGGAATGTCTGTGGTGTAGACTTCATATGGCTTCTTAATCCTACCAAGTATCGAAAACCACTAAAGACAAGTTGGAGTGAAGCTATGTTTAGTATTATTAAGGTGAGGAACTTATTTTGATTATGTTTAGCTAATTTATTTGGTTAACGCCAGAGTTGAGTGGCAAATAAATTCTACATGTAATGATGAATTTTCTTGGTTTCAGTATCAACTGCGCGAAGCTTCTCTTACAGAATATGATGCATTTGCATTTCTCAAGGCTGATAGCCATGGTGGTTATATTACCTACTCTGGTTTCTGCGAAGCACTTCATCAGGTAAGGTGTATTCATAAATAGGGATCAATTGATGTGATTTCAAGAAAAAAAATATCTAGAACTAACATTCAATCAAAACTACAGCTAGGTTTGACACACCATCCGCACGGACTGAGTGCTGAAGAGACGAAGGACTTATGGATCCAAGCAGACATAGATGGAAATGGTGTTGTTGATTATAAAGAATTTCAGGTATTTTTTTATGTATATTTGGTATCATTAGCAAACTTATTTTTAAAGTATGATAGTAAATTGAAGGAATGCTGTCTATGCAGCAACAGATTTGGAATCCAGCTTGCTTAAATCAGACAGAGGAAATTCTTGAAGAGGGAATAGAGGACTCAGATGAGCACACCATTGGTTTCACTGTGAAGAATGCAGTTCTCTTTCCCCCTGAAGTGGAGAAAGGAATGTGGCCCGAAAACTACTCTCTTTCCGATCATGCACGACTCACAGTAGAATTTTCACCGGTACGAATGCCGTGTTCTCAACCAATCTGCTAAAGCACGTTGGACGGTCCCTGTGGTGTTTCTGTAAAGATTTACAATTCAACGAAATGGAAAAGAAAGAAAGAAAAAAAAAAAGAAAGAAAGAAGGAAGATCTAGTTGTATAGTTTGCAAATATTTTGCAGGGTCGTAAATCCTCTTTTTGTAGTGAGTGAGAAGAGGACTTTTGAGCCTGTTTGTCTTTGGGTTAGATCCCAACAAAAAGCATTTTGTAACAGGTTTTGGTCTTGCCTTAACCGACTTTTTTCCTATCAAAGAAGAAAAACATATGTTTACGGATATTTGACATTGTAGAAAAAAAAATTGCTTAATGAAAATGGAAAAAGCTCTGCCATCTATATTACAAGAACAATTTGATTTCTCCATCTTATGTCATGCATCATGGGCAATCTCATCGTCGTCTACACCTTATGTCAATTACTGGAATTTGCAGGATTAATCTTATTTCAATCTTCATATTTTTTCTTACCACATACTTACGTGTTTTTTAGGTGTTTTGTGTTATTTTCGTGTTTTTTAGGTGTTTTGTCTTGCTTTGTTGATCTTCTTTGTACAAACTTAAATCATCCCAAATGTTTTCTTTTATCTTCTACAATTTCAAAAATTTCTCCCATATATTAATTATTATGTCCTTACTCTTATCATTCATACATGTCACCATCATTATTTTTAGTAGTTCAACTTTCTATTCTACAAAGGATGATCAGTCTTTTTATCTTACAAGATTTTATCTTTTAGTTTGATTGATATAACATCAATCACATAGTACTTTAGAAGCATGTTTTTGTTGATAAACCATTTACCCCAAAAGATCGATCTGATGGGGGAAGGTTCAACTATGAATATAAGAGGGTCATGGGTTGAACTGGGGAAGATACGTGAGCACATGACACCTAGGAGTAGAGGCGGATAACAGTTTTCAGATAGTCTCATTATCCTATGAGACACAGATGACTTGGACGAGTCATCTTGGATCGGATGAATCTAACTGTTGAGAAACCCGGATTTAAAACTTGGGGATAAATGAAAGGGTTTATGGACTGACTATCACAGATTTAGAAAAATATTTTTTTGGCTTTTGAGTTTCATTTGGAATGGTATCCCTCCAATATATATATATATATATATGGGAGCAGTTCGGCAGCCCTAAAGTTTGCCAAGTTGGGTGCCAAACATTTTTTGTAAATCACTTTTGATGGGGTTAGAAGTTTTGGAATATGCTGATTTTTTGTGAGGATGATTAAAGAGATCATCCTCACAAAAAATCAGCTCATTTTGAAACTTCTAAGCCTAGTTTACAAGTTGAAGAATCGTGGACCGTCCAATTTTTGTAAATCACTTTTGATGGGGTTAGAAGTTTTGGAATAGGCCGATTTTTGGTGAGGATGATCTCCTCATCATAGAGATCATCCTCATCATAGAGATCATCCTCACAAAAAATCAGCTCATTCCAAAGCTTCCAACCCATATTTTGAAAAATGTTTGGCACCAAACTTGGCAAACTTTAGGGCTGCTGAACCGCTAATATGGGTTGGAAGCTTTGGAATGAGCTGATTTTTGTGAGGATGATCTCTATGATGAGGAGATCATCCTCACCAAAAATCAGCCAATTCCAAAACTTCTAACCCCATCAAAAGTGATTTACAAAAATTGGACGGTCCACGATTCTTCAACTTGTAAACTAGGGTTAGAAGTTTCAAAATGAGCTGATTTTTTGTGAGGATGATCTCTTCACCGTAAAGATCATCCTCACAAAAGTCAGCCTATTCCAAAACTTGTAACCCCATCAAAAGTAATTTACAAAAAATGTGTGGCACCATGTGTGACACCATATAGGGGCTGTTGAACCGCTATATATGTATGGGTCAGGTTCAAGGGACATATGAGAAAACATATGTAAAAACAATGTAATATTTATAAATTTTCAAAATATGGGTTAGAAATTTCGGATTGAGCTGATTTTTTGTGAGGATGATCTCTATGATGGGAAGATCATCCGAAAAAAAAAATCAGTCAAATCTGAAACTTCTAACCCCATTAAAAGTGATTTAGAATGTGGACCGTCGATTTTTTGTCAATTTTTGCCAATAATTTGTAAATCACTTTTGATGGATTTAGAAGTTTCTGATTGAGCTGATTTTTTGTGAGGATGATCTTCTCATCATAGTGACCATCCTTGCAAAACATCAGCTCAATCCAAAACCTCTAACCCATATTTTGAAAAACTATTGTTTTTTCATATGACCCTTGTACCGCCCATATATATATAACTTGATATTCAAACTCATTTCTGTAGTCTTGGAGAAAGCTAAAAGCAAAAGACTCAAAGAACATGAGAAAAGAGAGAGCTGATGGAAGTTGCAATAATAATTCATTCCAGCATCTACATCTTCCAGGGTTTTGGTGTTCTGTTCATCTATGTACTCTCCAACCATGGAAGCTAGGGCTTCTAAGGCTCGAGAGAGAGCAACGGATGATTCACATAGAAAATCTCACTTGAATGCGTTAAAAAATGAGATGACTCATCCAAGTTTACAAAATTTAATTTTCTTTGAAACCATGTTCAGAAGTATTCATCCATTGAAAATAATTTACTTAGTTACTCGCCTTGATCATAAAATCCGATAATTGCAATACCTTCCTAGTTACAAGAATTATGTAAGGGAATTCAGAAGAAAAATCCTTTTTATTTGGCTTTTTAGTTTTTATACACATTGTTTTGGAACCAAAAAAATCAATATATCTAAGAGTTTTACAAAAAATAAATAAAAATGTGATCACTCATTTTGGCCAATTATAATAGTGCCCTTTGTAAGTAAAAGAGAAGGATGTACTTGACCATTCGTCCGTATCGAAAATACCTACATTTCTTGAGAAGAAAGATTTTCGATTCAGACTCATCTTCCTTCCTGAAAATGATAAACAACGGGAAACTCCGCCTGAACACCCGCTTTTGTCGAAAACTTAATTTTTTTTTATGTTTTTCTAAATGCTAGTATGTCATTGTCCATTCAACCCGCGGGTTTGTAACTTATACCCACTCATCCGTACAAATGTTAACTATTTCTTTTTGAAAAATGTGATTTTCGTAAAGATATCTATTTTTCGGAACTAAACATCGATGCGTTAAAATGGTCATATCTCATCACTTGTATGTCGGATTTTATCGTATCCTATGTCTAATCGTCTGTATACCTACATTTCTCGAGATGAAAGATTTTCAATTTGAACTCATCATCCTTACTGAAAATGATAAACAATAGAAAACTTTACCTAAGCACCCATTCTCATAAAAAACTCTATATTTTTTTACGTTTTTTTTAAATACTCGTATCTCATTGTCCATTTATCTCCCAGATTCATAGCTTATACTCACTTGTTCGTACAGATGTTAGTCACGTCTTCATGTTCTTGGATTTTCTCCGAGAAACTGAGATCCTTTCTGAAAATCGTGATTTTCGTGAAAGTATCTATTTTTCGGAGCAGAACATCGATGCGTATAAATGGTCATATCTCATCACTTGTATGTCGGATTCTATCATAACCTACACCCAATCGTTTGTATTGAAAGTATCTGCGTTTCCTGAGAGAAAAATTTCCTATTCGAACTCATCTTAGTTCCCGAAAAATGGCAAACAACAAGAAATTACGCTCAAGCACCCATTCTCGTCGAAAACTCGAAATTATTTACGTATTTTTAAACACTCGTATCACACTATCCGTTTATCTCGTAGATTTGTAGCTTATACCTACTCGTCCGTATGAATGTTAACTACATTTCCATATTCTCAGATTTTTGATTCAAACACATTTTCCTTTCAGAAGATAACAAACAATGGGAAATTCTGCCCGAGTACCTGTTTTTGTCAAAAACTCCAAAAAATTTATGCTTTTTTAAATGCTCGTATCTCATTGTCTATTCATCCCATGGATTCATAGCTTTTACCCACTCGTCCGTATGGATGTTAACTACGTCTTTATATTCTTAGATTTTCCTTAGGAGATTGAATTCCTTTCCAATAAAATGTGATTTTTATAAACGTATCCTTTTTTTCGAGATAGGACATTGATGCGTTCAAATGATCATATCTCATCACCCTTATGTCAAATTTTATTGTAATCTATGCCTAATCGTCTGTATAAAAAATACCTACGTTTATTGAGAGAAAGATTTTCGATTCGGACTTATTTTCCTTCTCAAAAATGACAAACAACGAAAAACTCAGATAGAACACCCGTTCTCATCGAAAACTCGAAATATTTTACATTTCTTTAAACACTCGTATATCATTTTTCGTTCATCCCATGGATTCGTAGCTTAGACCTACTCATTTGTACGAATTTTAGATATATCTCCACATGTCCAGATTTTTTTTGGGAGACTGGGATCCTTTTCGAAAAATGTGATTTCTGTGAGAGTATAAAATTTTCTAATTTAAATATCAGATATTCTTTGATAGGTAGTACCTCAGTGCTCCTAATAATAATAATCTTGGGGAAGATTCATATATAATAAATCATAGGTATTGTTGAACTCGGAGTGTTGGGGGGTGGAGGTAATAATCATCTCTTACAATTTATTTTAGAGAAGGATTTTAATTAATTGACTCACAAAACCCCATGAACATTTTCAATGAATCCAAATTTGTTAAAAATGGGTCTTTCTATCCTCTTCTTCTCTCTAATTATAATTAAGTTAATGAATAGAGCAAAAATAAATTTTACACTTTTTGTTGGGATAATAGTCCATCAAATGCAACAAATTTTCACTTGTCAAATTCATTCTTGTCATATACATAATAATATTATGAATTAAAACACTGCTTCATGATGCGTCTTCAGCAACTTGTTAAATTTTGATATATGAGTCTTGTGTTCGATCCGACATGATTGATGCATTTGACGGACAATGAAAATAAGGTACGGGTGACATAAGGTATTGGGGTTGGGGGAGCAAGAACTATGGGAAGTATCTTACACTTGCTTTTATAATCCAATTGTTTTTGGTAAGAGAATATCTTATGTTGTTGTTGTTTTGTTAGTTAAAGCATCTTCGTTACCTTCCCCAAAGGAAAAGCATCTTCATTTGGACCTACCACCACTTCATATTATTTATTTTAGATTTAACTTCAATTGTTGGCCATGATTTAGAAATATCTCTCTAGGTATTAGTGAATATTTGAGATACTCTCATGTGTTTTCAAACTTATGACATACCCTCATTACTTCAATCTTCTCTTAAAGACTTTGAAATAACCTAAATACCCACATCTTCAACCTCTTTTCAAAATGATTTATATTTATACCCCAAAACCTGTCATCATCAAGGAAAGATAAATTTCTTTACCCATAATTTAATCCTCTGAAGAATCCATCTCCTCTACCCTTCAAACTTTAAGAATAATATAGGATTTTTGGTGAAGTTGGAAATGATAATTTTTTTTTTGGGCAAGAGAGCAAAACTAAGTTAAAATAATTTAAATGACAACTTTATGAACGAAAATTCAAGGATTTTTTTTTTTTTTTTCATTTTTTGTTAGAGGTTGACGATGGGGACATTCAAGTCAATCACCGGGGAATCTCATGTATTTATTGGGTTCTAGGGAATATTTGAGATACCTTTGTGTTTTGAAGTGATAACATTCTTTGATTTTAGTGATATTATCACCAAATCCCGCAAAATTGAATAGGATGAAGATTATGGATGTTTAAGAAAAATTCAAGGATTTTAGAAAGTGATTGATCATTTGAGGATTATGGTGTATATCGTCATATGTTTGAAAAATGCAACAGTGCACCATAAATATTCATGAAAATTCCAAGGGGTATGCTTAATTTATTTGTTAAAATCACAAGTTTTTAGGTTCATTATAATAAATGTGCTATGTTATTAAAAAAAATAACAAATTTAAATACTTTTTTTTATTGTGTAATCTACAAATTCAGCTAAGTTAATATTTCAACTTGCAAAAAGGCCTTCGTATTATATACAAGTGATAAAAATTAATTTTTTAAATAACTTCTTAAAGTAATTATAATATTCTTTTAATTTCTTATAAATTTTAATTTTTTAAAATACATGTGTGTTTGCACATGGACCATAAATAAAATACAGATAGCCCAAGCATCATCACATTCACATTTGTCCATTTTAAAGATACATGCTAAAGATAATGCGAATAGATTCGGACCACTTTTTGGGAGATCCTTCTGCTTGAAATAGGAGAAAGAGATAAGCTTCTTTATTAAAAAACATGTATTTAAATCTTAGAGTCCTATAACATCAAGATGAGCAAGAAACTTGGAGACAAAACTTCATGGACATGTAAAGATTTGGGGGTTTGAATCCATATCACCCATATTTTAGAATTAAGTTTGCCGGTACCACCATTCTCTTTGGGGTTGAGGGGTATACGAAGAAAAATAATGAAGTGAAGTGATTCTATTGAAAAAGAGGTAACAGAAGAAAAACAATACATTTGGAGAAGTATTATTGAAAAAGATGGAAAAGGAGAAAAGACAATCAAGTTGAAGGAATATTCTTAGATAGAAGAGAAAAGAAAATAAAGTTAGGATATCTTAATAAAGTAAAAGTCGTCCACGAGATTAAATATTGAAATTAAATCCCAACACTTTTTACAGGGAATAAAAGGAATGAGATCTCTAGTTGTGTTTTATTATATACATTGAAGTCAAGGCTGACTTGAATTTTAAAAGTATTTGTGTGATAGTTAGAATTATGATCTATTAAAATTAGAAAAGAAAAAGGAAGAAGAAAATATGATTAATTTCTTATAATCTTTTAATAAGTGAACGAGTGACTCTAGAATCTTGCTAGAGTGAAATGTCAAAAGTTGTCATATTCTTTTCCATGGTTCGATCGTCATCTTATGAAAATCCCCAACTTACTGGGGGTGGCCCTTTAGATGAAGCTTCGATGATCAAGTTAATAATCAACACAAATTTTAGTAGAGTTTTGGGACTCAATCTACTTGAGGCCGAATGCACCATCCAACACCCAATCATGTGTTACGAAATTTAAATAATCACATTTTTGTGGAGGAGCTTGTAGAGATTGGAAGACACAACTTAGAGAGCAAATCCAATCTCTCCTTACCATCTCAACTAGTCCTCGATGGGTAATTTTTTTAATGTTACACATTTGTCAATGTGATTATGGGTAGGAGACAAAAGTTTTCTTTCTTAGTGTTGATGTCATTTGTGCCATATATCAAATGGTTGTTGGGTTGTGAGCAAAAGTACTCAAAAGATCTCCTAAGATCTCTTAGTTAGACTCCCTCAAATTCTAGTTTCCAAATAAAAAAATCTTCCATCTCTATCTTTCTTAAGTTAACCAATTCCATTTAAGGATTAAAAACAGAATAAAAAAATATAAAAAAAATAAAAACAAATAAAAATAAAACTCAAATCCACCTCTTGATTTGATTCTCCAAAAAAATGGTCGATTTCTAAAAAGTTAAAAAAACCATATCTTGCAACTTCAAAAAAAAAAAAAAATTCTACCCACAACTCCATTTAGATATAAAAAATAATTAACCTAGTTTCCAAAATTTTTTAAAGCAATCCTAGAAATTTTAGAAAAAAAGAAATATTTTTTGAGAAAAATCCGCCTTAGTAAGGTTCAAAATCTTAATAAGTTAGTGAGGAAAGTGTTTCTCAATTTTCAAAGGTCCATTCACTTTCTTCGAGAACATTCTTCCGACTTGCCACAGCCAACACTGTAATCTTTAGGTCATCCTAGTACGGAACGATAACGTATTCATCTTACGTGGCTCATTCTCATTTGCTGAGTGCCTTTCTTACCTCTTAAGTCTAGGCCCTTTCATAATTGCCCCTCTTATTTCTCTTATATTACGTTGAACTGTAACTGTGGTATTTTCGATATTTAAGCAATAAATAGGGTTTAACAATTTACGCGGCTATTAAATTCGGTTTGAAGTTGTTCTCTACGGATACTCGCACAGAGTGATCAGCTGAGACTGAGAGTGGGAGAGAGGGCTTTTAAGCTCTCTTCAATTTCAATTTGTGTATTTTAGGGTTTCTATTGGTTGTTGGTTCTTTAATTAGGTTTCTGAAACTAAGGAATTTTGTGTTGTTTTGAGAGGAGAGATGGATCTGAGTGTTTTATCTATAAAACTACCAAAAGGATACAGATTTAGCCCTAGGGACGAAGAACTCATCGATTTCTTACGATTAAAGATCGAAGGCAAAGAATCTAAAGACGAAAAGATTCCAGAAGTTGATCTCTACAAATACGAGCCATCCGAATTACCCCGTAAGAGAATCCCTTTAATTTTTTTTTTTACTTTTCTGCAATTAATGTAGGTTTTGTTGTTCTTAGAGAATTTCTATCTGAGAGGGCTAAGCTTTTTATTTTTTATTTTTTTATTTTTAAGTTAGTAATAATTAGGCTTTTCATTTAGGGATCAAAATGGAAGTTGAATTTGTGATCAAAATGTTGATTTGTTGTAGATTTATCAAAGCCTACAAAGATTGAGAATGATGATCGCGAGTGGTATTTATTTTGTCCTCGTAATCAAAAGTACCGAAAAAGTGTTCGTTCCAATAGGGCAACGAAAGGCGGGTTTTGGAAACCTACAGGAAAACCTCGAGAAATAAAATCTCGCTCATCTGGAAAGAAGTTGATTGGTACTAAAAGGACACTAGTATTCCACAGAGGGCGTGCTCCAAAGGGTCAGAATACCAATTGGATCATTCATGAGTATTGCATGGCGAACTCTGGGCAGGTGAGATTTTACAATTTTATAGAACAATAAAAATTTTTCCCCAATTTAACCAAAATGCTTTAATTTTGAAGACGGTAATAAACCATTTTTCTAATTAAAATGAATAGTTCACTGTTTTGGGATTTTTTTCAAAATTCTCTACCTTTTTGGGAATTTCCCCTAATAAATATGTAAAGTACAAAAAATAATTAACTATTTTTATAAAGAAATAAAAACCCAGTTAACACGGAGGAGTCAATGTGATGATTCAGTTTTGTTAGAAATGTAATTTTATTTGGACATGCTTAGGAAGATGGGAAGAGTGAAGCATTTGTATGCCAAAATGCTTGTTAGGAATGCAATTTTGCATTTTTGTGCGTAATTTTTTAAAAACTCTATTTTCAAACTTGACTCTCTCTTGTAGGTTGAAAATAAATGATATTGCTTGTTTAAACATGGGCCGGAGACTCAAAAATCCTGAATGTGAAGAAAATGGCAATTTTCAAGTCGTTGTATATGGGAATCAGTTGACAATGTCTTGTTTAAATTTCTGAGGTTTATAAATGACTTTTTCCTATGTTTTTGTATCACTCGTTTTGAGATTTTTGGTGTGTTACTATATTGGAACTGAAATCTATCATATTTGTCTTTTTTATTTTTCTTGGAATTGGTTGTAGTATTCAATAATGCATATTTGTTAACTATGTGTCTCTGTGCATTGCTAGAATTTTATTAATTCCATCACTCTTGCCTTGTTCAGGATGCTTTTGTTCTTTGTCGTTTATTTGATAAGAATGAAAACATGGAGTATTTGAACAATGAAGATGTAGAACCAATTGACTCGTCTCGTACCGCCAGTAGATCTTCTCCTGAAGGTATGTCATCAAACCACGCAATGGTTCAAGCAACTTGGTGGCCGGATGATGAATCAGACAATTTGAGCCCTGATGCTTCAGTAACTGAAGAGATAGATTACAGTAATTATATGACTTCTCATGTGGAAGATCATGAAGCTGAAGTGATTGCTAAAGAGGTGAAGCAGAAATTTGATATTTCAATTTCTACTTTTATATGAAACTTGACTTTACAGGAACCCAAAAACTAAAGCTTTCTTGCTCTTGCTCCTTCAGGTTGGATTCTCAAATGCGCCAACACTTGAGATATTGGAACCCAAGATTTCTCTTCCATTGCCGTCTGACATGCAAACTGGGGAAGGATATTCTTATCTGGATTACTCTACCATTGCCTTCTGCGATGGCTTCCAATTCCAGGATTCTACCAATGAGTTCGACTCATCTTTCAATAAATTTTTGGAAGATATTATCATTGACATGGATGCTGAAGTGGCACAAGAACAAGTGAAAGCAAAGTCTCCTATAGTTTGTGAGCAGCTTTTATCTAGTCCATTGCCTTCTGACATACTCCTCAGGGAAGGATCTTCTTACCTAGACAACTCTACCATTGCCTTCAACAATGGCTTGCAATTCCAGAATACTACTGATGAGTACTACTCATCTTTCGAAAAATTATGGGAAGATATTGACACTGGCATAGATGCCGAAGAGTCACAAGAACAAGTGAAAGCAAAACCTGCTACAAGTAGCGAGCAGGATTACTCTACCATTGCCTTCAGCAATGGCTTCCAATTCCAGGATACTGCTGATGACTACAACTCATTGTACAGTAGCTGCTGGGAGGATCTTCTCAATGAAATAGACAACCAAGTGGCACAAGAGCAGGAGAAAGCCAAACCTGCTATAGGTAGCGAGTGACTTTTATCAATTTAGTCCCTCACCCTCCTTTATTTGGTGGATAGAGTGGATCTAATCCTGCCCCATTACGACAATAGGGGGAAAAAAAATCAACCAAATAAAATTCCCACTAAATTTATATTGTGGATAGCTTTCACCATATAAATTTATTGAAGTATTCTCAAAATCCCTCCACTCAACCCAAAACCTCTCCTGTTACTCTGTTATTGCCGAAATCTCTATCCAATAACCTTAACTATATATATATATATATTCGAATTTCCCAAAGTCATTAGCTTACAAGTTCCTTAGAACCCAACTGAAATATCTCCTTTGTATACCATTCCAATGCTTCTGAGCATCTTGGAACACCTTTCCAACCACTAGTGAACTATTTAAGACCACTTTTTCTTAATTTGGTGTGTAATATGGTTTGGAACCCATGATCTCAAAGTTGCGTTTATGGGTTAAAAATATCCTAAACAAGAGATATAGAAATTTCATGATTCTCTTATTCTCTCATTAAGGATTTTTGGAAGTCTACCTCTTTCTCTCCAATCTTTCTCATGTTAGACCTTTTTTCCGTGTTCATTTCTCCTACTTTGAACCCATTAAACCCTTCCAATTCTCTCCTTTCTTATAATCGATGATGAATATTACTGTAATTTCATTGAATCGATTACTCATATTTTGAATCCATTCAATTCCCTCGTTTTTAATCATCAACGAGAAGCATGAATATAATATCATTGGATCAGTCCGTATCATCAATTGGCTGTTTTGGGTAGTTGACAAACACTAGTCACCAAGTGTTTTTACCTCAATGTACAGTCCTTGTTGCACTGGTTATGTCCTTGTTCATTATGTTCATTGGGGTGTGGAGATGCTTGAAGTCGTGAATGATAGAGACTTGTTGCTATCATCTACGCCTTATCCCAACATGAATCCTATTTCTCCATTCAATTCTATCCTGAGCATTAATAGTGCTTATAATTAATGCTTTTGATAATGACTGTTATGGAAACTCTATAGGGTTTTGGTTGAAGTGTTTGCATATATGTAAAAATTCTGGATTTTGTATTAATGTGTGTGTACTTATGTATCTTTGTTTCTATTTAAAGGAATTTTGAGTGCCTTATATCAGGGTATAAAGAGCATTTCTGCAAAGGAAAATTTTCTCAATGTCATTGAATTTGCAGGTTTTACGATGTAGTAGTACCACAATTGCTGCTTGAAGTTGTTGAGTAAAGGGGGGAAAGGGATCTGTGTCCTCAATTATGTTAGAAATTATTCCTAGTCAAACAGCTTATTGCTTTTACCCTATTTCGCTTTCGATTCATAATTCAGGTTGTACAAAATTCAATCAATCTCTATCTTAAGATTGAATCCATGAACGTGCTTTTCCGTTAGTACCCTTTGAATCGAATTGTTGAACTTTTGGAATTATATAGCCTGTCGATATCTATGTAAATTCATATTATGTGTCACATTTGGAATCAAGCACCTTAATGGGAGAGTTCCAGCTTCACGATTTACCTTGAAAACTATGTCTTCCTCATAATCCCAAGAAAATTTTCAATTCAACTCCCTCAATCTGTGGCTCCTACAAGTTCTGTCCCCAGTCCTTGGCCAAATCTTAGATTCCTTAATATTAAAACCTTTGCAGTCGAAAGTATTTGGACCCTGAGATATTTTTGTATCTTTGATTACACCTAGCTCAAATACCAATTGTTACGGCATCAAGATATGATTTCTCTCCGAGCTGAAGATCCTTGTGTAAAGACCCAGAGAAAAGAATTTGCAAATAGGGAATAAAATGGGACTTGACCTGAAATCCAAGTGATCCAAAAACCAATTTTAGTGGGTTTGGACTCCAAAGAGTATCCGGGTCACATGAAACCATTCCAATATCTGCTTAGATTCGAAATTCCAATAAATGAAAGAGTCATAATGGTAAAATAGAATAACATTAGCAATTAGACAAGAATTAAAGTAGAAAAAAAATGTTAAAAGAAAGAGTAAGCTCCAATAAAATTGTGCTATGCAATAAGCCACCACCATTCGATTCAAGTAAAGTAAAAGACATTCTAACAATATGTTCCCAGATGAAATCATTTTCGAGGAGCTTTATTACAAAAATCGCCAAGAGAACAGCGTGGCTCGTTAATGCGTAGACGTGTTTAATATCTCTTGGAGAAATGAAAATCCTTTATGTACTCCGAGAGTAGAATAATAAACGTAACAAATGTGTATTAGGCATTAATAAACACTTACAAGAAATGCGTTTAAATATGAAGATTGACGCAAGATTTGTTGAATACATTGCTCAACCGAGATTGGATAATCCCCAAGAAATGAAAAGAACAAATAGGGAGGGAAAGAGTTGTACCTTTGGTAGCAATGTCACCTTAAAATGGATATTCCTGAATGATATCAGTGAGTCCGTTAGAAGGAGCCTGCATTTTTTAGTAGTGGCAGCAAACTCTAGTTAATGGTACACTTGAAGGACTTGAAGAAAAATAGTTTTGAGAAAAAATTTATAGGTTTTACTTTTTTTTTTTTTAGAAATTGTAAAAAATGGATATTTAAATCATTTCCAATTAGTCTAAGAGAGAAGGCCCAGTCAAGAGGCAATTTGATTTTAAAAAAATGTAAGGGGGGAGGGAGTGGGGGCTAATAAGGCATGTAATTAATTGAAAATAAGGGGTATCTCAAAGTTCTATGTGGGCTAGGGCTGTCAATGGATCAGGTCCAGATCAAATCGAGGTTGATTTGCTACCGATCCAACAAGGTTCCAATTGGATCCGGGACGGTTCCGATAAGTATTGTGTCGGATTTATTGTCAGAACTCAATAATAAGATCCATACCCGATCCATTAACAGTTGGATGTGGTCATGATCGGACCAAACCTGGTTTTATATACAAAATCTAAATAAACCTTGCACATCCCAACGAATATATACTACAATTTATATACATTCTAAAATAATAGCAGATGGGGTCTTTATCGGATTGGGACATGGTTGATCCAGATTTGATCTAATAAGATATTGGATTGAAACCTTATCAGAAACCAAAACCTCGATCCAAACCCGAAGTTATCGAATCGGGCAGATCATATTTCAAGTCTGATCCAATTCATTGACAACCCTAGTGGGGGCAAGTGCCCCCATTGCCTCCTTACTAACTCCACTCATGATCATTGGTGGGTTGTAATATCTTAAGAAAATTACTAAATTGAGGTTTAAAGAGACAAGCTACAAAAATCGTCAATGAAGAATGATAGGAGGGGCCTTTTGATTGATCTCTGAGATTTTTTAGCTTATCAGATATACTTTGATGTGTACCATATCAATGCTCCAAGGTGATAACAATTGAGGAGAAGATCCACCTATGATAAATTATAGCTCATATGCATTTGTGATCTAGGTAAAAATCATAGCCATAGAGATTATTTAAGATAAGGATTTTAATGAATTGGTTTTGAAAGTCCGATGAACATCTTAGAATATTTGCAAGGAACCCAAATTTGTCAAAATTGGGTCTTTGTCTCTTCTTCTCTCTAATGCATAATTATGGTTAGTGATTGGTGGAGTGAAAATGAATCTTACCCTTTTGGTGGGATAATACTTCTTCTAATGTAACTTTGAAGGATTAGCTCAATGGCAATTTCTGATTGATAAGTAGTTACTGTCTATAGGTCATGAGCCCAATACTTAGTATGAGCATTACTTTCTTACGGGACACCCATGAGGGCACATCCTCACTTACCTGATGCGTGTGATGTGTGGGCGTTGCATGTGCCTGAGGACTAGTCCTTAGACAAGAGCGTGGTCTATATACCTGGTCTGCTGTCTCTCGAGATCCCTGGTTATCAAAAAAATAAAAAAGTCCATCAAATGCAACAAATTTCTACTTGTTAAATTCCTTTTTCATGTACATTAGTAACAATAGAATGAAATAAAACACTGTTGCATGACGCGTTTTCCCCAACTTGCTCACTTTTGGCACATGAGTCTTTTCTTCTACCCCGCATCACCCACGCATTTGTGATTTACAAATATAAAAAAGGGTAATGATGATATAAAAGTATGTGGGAGTGGGTAAGGAAGCTTACATTTATTTATATTATATTGTTTGTTAGTTAAAGCATCTTCATTTGGTCCTACCACTAACCAGATTATAGTATTTCGACAGACCCCTCTAAATCTTGGTGAATATTTGAGATACCCTCATGTGTTTACAAACTTATGGCATATTCTATTTGTTAAAATCAAGTTTTTTTAAGTACATAAAAATAAATATGCTATTTTAGTAAAATAATACAATTTTTTGAAAAGAAAGGTCAAGCTAAGGGGCGAGCCTCATCCTCAGCCAGAGTTGCTCGGCAGGTTTCAGAGAGGACACGAGATATGGGTTCGTAGAAGGTGCGAGGTTCCCATAGTCCTCAAGAGCTTCCGACAGAACGTATGGTGTATTATTGATGGACATCTGCCACATACAGTTGGGACACCCATGGCAGTATGACATATACCACACCACAACTGTCATGAAAATACGTTTTGTTATTAATAATCATTGTAGCATTTTTATAAATAATTAAAGGGTCACGTTCAATGGCAAACTTTTTAGCAAACTTTTTGGCAAAATATTTTTCAAAACATGAGTTAGAAGTTTTGGAATGGGCTGATTTTTGGTGAGGATGATCTCTACGGTGAGGAGATCATCATCACCAAAAATCAGCCCATTCCAAAACTTCTAACCCCATCAAAAACAGTTTACAAAACATGGACGGTCCACAATTTTTCAGCTTGTAAACATGGGTTAGAAATTTTGGAATGGGCTGATTTTTGGTGAGGATGATCTCTTCACCGTAGAGATCATCCTCACCAAAAATCAGCCCATTCCAAAACTTCTAACTCATGTTTTGAAAAATGTTTTGCCAAAAAATTTGCCATTGAACGCTACCCATAATTAAATAGTATAAAACTGTTTTGATTTAAATAGTAGAAATTTTTTTTTGAAATAATTGATAAAATCTTTAATATTATAATGAGAGAAGGTCGTGTTTGTTGACACCAAATTTTGAAACTAAAAAATGCCCCCCACTTTTATTTTTAAACTTACTATTATCAAGATCATTTTCATCAAAAAATAAAATTAAGGTCTCACCACACCCATATCCTCATTAGTTAATTATTATTTTCATAAAATTACACAAATATCATTTTATTATCTCATCTACAAATTCACCTTAGTTAATGTTTCAACTTGCAAAATGGATTTTGTAATATATAAAAGTGATAAAAATTAAATATGTATTTAATTTTTTTCAAAATAACTTAAAGTAATTATAAGAAGTTTTAATTTTGCATAAATTCTACGTTTTTTTAATACATGTGCATCTACGCATGGACTATACATAGTAGAGAAAACCAAAGCATTATCACATTCACGTTTGTCCATTCTAGAGCTACTTGGTAAAAGCAACTGCGAATAGATTTGGACCACTTATGGGAGATTCTTCCTCATAGGATAGCTTAAAGTGGAGTGCTTGAATTCATTGAAAGAGAAAAAATTCTTTACTAAAAGAAATGTTTTTAGACTTTACAATCCTAGAATATTGTGTCAGAAGGAAACTTGGGTACTAAGCTTCAAGAACATGTAAAAATTTTGGCTTTTTGGTTTTTGAATTTGCATTGCCCATATTCTAGAACTAAAGTTTTCCCATGTCACCATCCTCTTAGGGGTTGAGGAGTAGAAGAGAAAATGTAATAAAGTTGGAGTGATTCTATCCAGAAAAAAGGTAGTAGAGGAAAGATAATAAAGTTGGAGAGATATTATTGAAAAAGAAGGAAGAAGAGGAAAGACAATCAAATTGAAAGAGTATTCTTAGACAAGAAGAGATAGAAAAGACAATAAAATTAAAAATTATCTTTTAGATTCATAGAAATATTAAATCCCAATACTCTTTATAGGGGGATAAAAGGAGTTGAGTTCACCGTTGTGTTTTATTATATAAATTGAAGTCATGATTGGTTTTAATTATAAAATATTTGTGTGTTAATTATAATAAAAAATGGATTAAAATTAATTTAGAAGAATAAGAAAAGATGATCGGTTTCTTATAATCTCTAACTCTTTTAATAATTGAACAAGTAACTCTAGCGTCTAGTAGAACAAAATAAAGGAATATAATGCTGGAAATCGAGCATAGAACTTGATTTCTTTGTAAAAGATAAATAAAGAATTATAATTCCCAATTAAATAATCAGATTAACTAAAAGGTACGTAAACACTTTTTGAATATAGTCAAAGCCTCCCGTATGTACAAGGGAACACAGCAATACTATGAATATAATTGATTATGACATAGTTATTTATGATTATTTATGGATGCATAAAATCTTTATATAGTTGTATATAGGATGATACATGTTATTTTTTCTATGTGACAGTTGTCATGTTTTTTATACAGGTTATTTTTATACAAATTTTATTTTTTACATGACCAATTTTTAGGGGTGGTTTTACTGCATTTTTGTATTTTTTTTTAAAAAAAAGGTATATATTTAGTTTAAAATGATTAGGTAGCATTTTTTATAAATAAAAATAGTAATTATTACTTTTTAGGGCATTAATTAGATGAATTATAAGTTTAAGACAATAATTATTACATGTAAAAGCATTCTAATCATTGTACCAGAATCTAAAATAGTTTTCAAACACAAAATTTTGTCAGAACTACTTCTTACTATGCTTCTCAGAACTTGCATTCAAATACATTTATCCAGCTAGTAATGACATTATTTATGTTCTAAGTATTTCTGGCTCTTACTTCCCACATGGTCCTAACTTGATCGTGTGTGTGCAAGTGTAATTTGTCAAGTTGTATTGAAATTTGATTTTACTTATATTGACTTGGAGACAACCATTAGTTCACCAATATCGAAACTTCTCAAGACATTGAATCATTGACTCAACAATCAACCTCTCACTAAATATCAAATCAAGAGGTTATTAATAATCAAGTACTCCACAGGAAAAAAAAAACATCATATACTAATGGATCATTAACTTTGATTCAACAAATCTAAAAAGAAACATGTAAACAATCCGAAACTGAAATCGGATTTGGGTTTGGATAATGATAGCCCAAATAAATTTTTGTTGGTGTAAAACATCAAACACATCTGAATGAAGTTTAACTTATTTTCTAAGCCTCCTATTTGTGGGATTTTATTGAGAAAAAAAGAGAGGAAGAGTGGGATGTTGATTTGTGTAGGAGAATAATATGCATCATATTATGATGCATAAGATATGTAAATGTTGATTTTGTGATAAATCGACCTCGATCATGATTTCATCATTAAATCTATAAAATAATAGAAAGAACATGGAAAGATAGATAATACAATGATCTTTTACGTACTTCAACAAACGTGCCTATGTCCACAGATTCGATGGGCCGTTTCACTAAAAATCTTTTGGTTACATGGCCTCCTCACCTCCCCTTTGTTTTTCTTTCCTTTACTATAGTCTTAAGAACTTTAAATAGAAAAATCCTAAAAAGAGTCCTAACCCTAATTAAATTACAATTGGCCATATTACCTTTTATCCCAATTAATAAGTACATAAAAAAGAAAATAACCCTCTTAAATTGTGATTCTTTCTTAATAAGATATAGTCTTCTTCAAATGATGCTATGTGCTTGTCTCGGGGTGCATGTTAATAGTGTAGATAAAAGATCTGGATGGGAGACGATTTTATCTCTCCATATAGTCCACTCTCGAAAGTAGAGATTTATGTATTAAAAACTGCCTTCGAGAAATACTTCTGACCTGAGTGAGCATCATCTTTGATTTTCAAATTAATATGATTCTTAATCTCCTAAGCTTATTTTTTACAAATTTGATCTTTCATGTACGTTAGATTTTCGAGACTTAACCTTTTTGAACCTGCTTAACCTCATATGAGTAGGGCTTGGTTCACCTTATGGACTAAGACTCAGTTTACGTAAAATTGACTCTTTTACCTTATAAAAATTTACTTCACTCCCTTCAAAGTGAAGTTCGGTTCACGTAGAACCGACCTTCTTGTCTTATAAAAATTTGTTTTATTTTCCTCAGAGTGAAGTTCGGTTCACTTATAACCGACCTTCTTGCCTTATAAAAATTTGTTTCATTTCCCTTAGAGTTGTTTTATTGGGTTTTGCATCACTCGGCTCATAGAGTGATGCTCGGTTTCAAGAGGAATCGACCTTTTGGCCTTCTTAAGTTTTGCATCACTCACTTCATAGAATGATGCTTAATTCCAAGGGGAACCGACCTTCTTATTTTATTGGGTTTTGCATCACTCACCTCATATAATGATGCTCGGTTCCAAGAAGAATCGACTTTTTTACCTTATAAAAATTTACTAAATCGACCTAAAAAACTTGAACAAACAGAGATCATAAAGTTCATAGAATATAATCCTTTTAATAACATAGATTCAAAGAATAATCTTTTTTTTTTTCTTATAAAATTAGAAGGAAATCAAATACATTTTTCCTACCTTATTAAAAACTTCAAGAAAAATAATTTATAATACTATCTCCATAAAGACATTCGATGGTGTAACACATATATCTATCTATTTCCTCTTTCTATCTCTTTCTCACACATGAATCTTAGAGGTCGTAATTTACCCAACAAGTTTTTCCCTCGACAGATGTTTGATTTTAGGTATGGGTTCATCTCCCCTCTCTCTCATGACCATCTCTCGATTTTCTTTTTCTCTCTCACAAACCCTACATGGGAAACGGTCTGTAAATCTTTGATTTCAAGTAAGGGTTCGTCTTCCCTTTCTCCAACGATCTTCTCACTCACAATCACATGACAAGTCTCTCTTTCACGACATTCTAAAGAATGAACGGATGCACTTTCACAGAACGAACCTTAATCCATCTCTCAATTTTTTGAGACCCTAATCCCCTTTCTCTTTCAAAGAGAGAAAAAGAGAGAGAGAAAAAAAGTCTGATGTTGTCTCTGTAATTTTCTAAGAATGATAAGTGATCAGGTGTTGAACTTTTTTTGAGATGATTTGGTCTGTTAAATTGTGCAAGATCGACAACTATATTCATTAGGGTAAAACGTAAGGTGTTTTGAGTGATGCCGAATGGTTATATATTACTTTCTTTTTCTCCTCTTTCTAATTCTACTATCTTTCCTTTTTTACCCGATTGTAAAGTGGATCTCTTCGCTCTAAACTCTAGTTTTCTATCAATATTTTATATTAAATTATAAAAATTAAATATTTAATATATATTTATCTATACAAAATATAATCATTTACATCGACGTGTTAGCACTTGTTAGTTACATGGAAATATATGTAATATTTAAGAAACCCTCTTTGTTCCTAGACATGTGGCATTTTACATAGATTTTCGCAGCATTTGGAAATGCAACGATGTAATTCAAAGATTCAGTCACTTTCATCGAGAACATTCATCCAAGTGGCAACGTGGTAACACTGTATTGTGTACGTCATCATAGTACGGAAATAAAATACTTGCGTCTTACGTGGCAGTTCCCATCTTCCCTCCTAAGTTTTTAACCTCTCGTAATTACCCCTGGTATTTTAATTCTATTACGTTTCTCACTCACAGTGGTATTTTCGATATTTATACAATAACAAGGGGTTAGCAATTTGATACGGGTCTTTGAAGTCGTTCTCTGCGGTCTACTCGCACAGAGTGATTAACTGTGAAAGAGTGAGAGCTGTGAAGCTCTCTTTAGTTTATGTGTTTTAGGGTTTCTCTAGGTTGTTGATTTTTTGATTAGGTTTCTGTAATTAAGGGATTTTGTGTTGTTTTGAGGAGGAGAGATGGATGTTTTGTGTATAAAACTGCCAAAAGGATCCATATTTACCCCTACGGATGAAGAACTCATCGATTTCTTACGAAGAAATTTGTCTATTTTTGGAGGAGAGATTGGTGTTTCATCTATCAAACTGTCAGAAGGATACAGATTTCACCCTACGGACAAAGAACTCATCGATTTCTTACGATTGAAGATCGAAGATACGGAATTTGAAGTAGAAGAAATTTCAGAAGTTGATCTCTGCAAATGGGAACCATCCGAATTGCCCAGTAAGAAAAACCATTTTATCAATTAATTTAGGGTTTGTTTTTCTTTGAGAATCAAGGAGTTGAATTTGAGATCAAAATGTTTGATTTGTTGTAGGTTTATCGAAGATTAAGAATGATGATCGGCAGTGGTACTTCTTTTATCGCCGTAGTAAAAAATTCTCAAAAAGTCATCGTTCTAATAGGGCAACCGTAGGTGGGTTTTGGAAAGCCACCGGAGCTGATCGACCAATAATGTCTCCATCATCTGGGGGCAAGAAGTTGATTGGTACCAAGACGACATTGGTATTCTACGAAAGGGATGATCAAAAGAATCGGGAGAGTAATAAAACCAATTGGATAATGCACGAGTATCGCTTTCCGAACTCTGCTCAAGTGAGATTTTAGTTTTAATTTATTTTTTATTATATAAAATTTCGATTTTTGATGTTTTGAATGATGTTCTGTTATAACTCAAATAATTAGAATTGTTTGTTATAAAATAAGGTCGATTAGAAGATGCTTAGTCACAAGATCATAAAGCCTATGGACAATTCAGTTTTGTTAGAAATGTAATTTCATTTGAACATGCTTAGTTTGGGAAGCCTAAAGCATCTGTATATTGAAATGCTTGCTAGAAATGTAATTATTTAAAAAACTCTTTTTTCGAACTTGATATTTTCTTGCAGGTTTTGAATAAATGTTATTGCTTCTTCGAACATGGGCTGGACGGAGACTCAATAATTCTGAATGTTAGGGAAATGGGACAGTGTATATGGGAATGGGAATCACTTGGCAATGTCTTCTTTACATTTCTGAGGTTTATGAATGACTTTGTTTTTTTGAGATTTTTTGTCTCTCACTATATTGGTATTGGAATCTATCGTAGTATTTGTTATTTTTTCTTGGATTTAGTTGTCCTATTCGGCAATACATGGTTATTTTTTGCTAGAATTTTATTAATTCCATCCCTCTTGTCTTGTGTAGGATTCGTTTGTTCTCGGTCGTTTGTTTGATAAGAATGAGAACACCGAGCATTCAAACAGTGGAGATATAGAACCAGCCAACTCCTCTCTTACTGCGACTACATCTTCTTCTCCTGAAGGTATGCCATCAAACCACGCAATGGTTCAAGCAGCTTTGTTACCGGATGATGAATCAAACCATCTGAGCTCTGATGCTTTAGTTCCTGAAGAGAGAGATGACAATAATTATAAGGCTTCTTACATGGAAGATGAAGTAGCCGAAATAATTACCAATGAGGTGAAGAGGAAATTTGATATTTCAGTTTCTACTTTCATCTAGATTTTATAATGTGGAAAAAACTCAAAAACTAAAGTTTTCTTGCTCTTGCTTCTTCAGGTTGATTTCTCAGATGCGCCAACACTTGGGACAATTGATCTCAAGATTTCTTCTCCATTGTCTTCTGACATGCACAATGAGGAAGGATATTCTTGTCCGAATAACTCTGCCATTGCCTTCAACAATGGCCGCCAATCCAATGATGCTACTGATGAGAACAACTCATCTTTCGAAGAATTCTTGGCTGGTCTTCTCAATGATATAGACAGCCAAGTGGCACAAGAACAGGTGAACGAAAAACCTGCTATAGGTAGCGAGTGACTTTTATCTAGTACCTCGCCCTCCTTTTATTTGGTGGATAAAGTGGATTTGATCCCACCCCACACCCTACGAATCCGATAATTGTTAAAAGAGAACAATTAGGAAAATAGGAAAAAGATATCAACCAAATAAAAGATTTAGGAATTCCGTAGTTCCCACTAAGGGCTTAAAAAATTTATATTGTGGATAGCTTTCACGATATAAATTTATCGAAGTACTTTCAAAATGCCTCCACTCAACCTAGAAACCTCTCCATTTACTTCGTTTTTACCGAAATCTCTATCCAATAACCTTAAATATATCTATTCGAATTTCCTAAAAACAATCTCCCATACTCGAATCCCCTTCCATTTGCTTGGGAGTTCCCTACAACCCCACCCGAATATCTCCTTTGTATACCATTCCAATGCTAAGAACACCTTTGTGAACTATCTTAGAAACACTTCTTTTTATTTGGAGGGTAAAATGGTTTTGAACCCACACTATCAAAGTTGCATTCTATGAAGTCCTGCAACTTATTATGGGTTTAAACTAGAAACCCAAAATCCAAATAAGAAGTACAACACCCCCACACGCCTATTTCAGTTAAAATGGCGTTAAATCTCAACATATTAAAATATCCTGAACAAGAGATATAGAAATATCACAATTCTCCTATTCTCTCATTTAGGATTTTTTTAACCAGTCCCTTGTTTTTCATTATGAACAAGAAGTATGAATATAATATCATCGAATCAGACCATATCATCAATCGGCTGTGTTGGGTGGATGACAAACATTAGTCACCCAAGCTTCTCATCTCAATATACAGTCCTTGTTGCCTGGTTTTGTTTCTGTCCATTATGTTCATTGGGGCTTGAAGATGCTTGAAGTCATGAATGATGGAGACTCATCACTATAATCTAGTGCTTATAATTAAGGCTTTTGATAATGATTGTTATGGAAACTCTATAGATTTTTGGTTGGTAGGAGTGTTTACAGGTGCTGTACATATATGTAAGAAGTCTGGATTTTGTATTAATGTGTGTGTACTTTTGTATTTCTGTTTCAATTTAGTGGAACTTTGAGTGCCTTATGTCTTGGTATAAAGAGCATTTCTGCAGAGCAGGTCGTTTAGTGCCACATCTTTTGTTCATCTATAGCATTTGGAATCAAATGGGAGAATTTTAACTCCCTCAATCTGTGGCTCCTACCATTTTCATCCCCGACCTTGCATTTGGACCACTATTGGGAGATTCTTCCTCGTAACTTGTTTACCCGACTCCATATATGTATTGTAGTTTCCAAGGTTGGAGTCCTTTGTTATCACAATTGTAGTAAAGTGCAAATCCTGAGCTACCTCTCTAAAAAAGATTAATCAATGCTGAAAGTTGTGGGATTCTTTTCCATGGTTTGATCATTGTCTTATTGAAATCCCAAACTTATTGGGGGTGGCCCTCTAGATGAAGCTCTGATGATGAAGACGGTAATCACCACAAATTTATCAGAGTTTTGGGGTTCAAATTGTATACCTTGTTCTTCATATTATAGCTATTTTATATATATATATATATATATATATATATATTTTTTTTTTTTTTAGTGTTAAACATTCATCAATATGATCAACCTATGATTCTGCATCAATAATTTAATTTATCATTCTTATGTTCAGCATTCAATATGAGTCGTGTGGATTGTATGAGCCGCGCCATCCTTAACATCCTAGATGGGTATCCTACCTCGATATTTAGGTTGATTCTATTTGATTTGTGTTTTTGCGTGCTTAATATTCTATTTGATTTGTGCCCATCTTCTATGTATTTCCTATCTTTCATCCGTCTATAGATACTGTTTTGGTGAATTTCTCAATATTTTTTTTATGTCTGGTATCTTCTGCCTATTTTTCATTCTTCTATAGCATTCTGTTTGAAGTTGCTAACAGTTCATTTTCAACCCCCATTTTATGAGGATAAATGTTCAACTCTGATTGGACGAAACTTTTTGGATGGGGACTTGACTAGGGGTGTCAATGTGTCGGTTCCGGTTCGGTTAGTATGATATTTGGAATCATAACCTTTATATTTTATCGGTTTCAGTTCTTATTGGTTTCGGTTTTGATTTTAAAATAAGTGGAATCGGAACCGCAATCATAAAAAATCATGGGTACCCGTCGGTTCTGATTCTCAATAATCGAATGAGAAAAATTAGTTCAAAATCATTATAATAAAAAATTTCTTCTAAAAAATAACATATTATTTGTAAAGTATCAACTTAATAACAATTTATTCCACTAAAATGAAGATGCATGACTTTTATTTTCAAATATTAAAATGTATTTCCTTTAAAAGTAATAAATTTAAAAAGAAATGACTCTTTCTTAAATTCAAATATTTAGTTTATATGAAATTTGAAGAATTTTATATTATATATTTTAAATTTTAAAATATAGGATTACCTTAAATAATGTATAATGTAAAAATAAATGACAAAATAAATCGGTTTTGAGTACCTGTTGGTATCCATCGAATAGAATCTAATGATTCTGGTTTCTATTGGTTCGGTTCCATATTAAACCCGACTCTAATCGGTTCCAATAAAAAGGGAATCGGAATCGGGATTTTCGATTTCAGTTCCTATTCGATTCCGGATAAATGGGTACCCATTGACACCCCTAGACTTGACATTGCTAGTAAGGGTGCAACTTGGCCGGTTCCGGATTACAAAAATGGAGATCCGATCAAATTTGATTCGGTTCTTAGATCAAGTTTGTATAGAACCGAACCAAATCGAGAATCGACCCCTATGCAATAAATAAATATATATGTATATAATAATTTTTATGAATTATTTTAAGAGTTATTATGTAGATTAGTGATCTTTTATGGATAAACTAATGGGTTTTTATGGATAAATTTGTGATTTATTATATGAAATTTTATGTTTAGTTTTTCATTAAAAGATATTACTTATAATTTATAAAATATTTGCAATCCGTGAAACCGAACCGAACCAAACCGACTTTAATTTGGTTTGGGTTGGTTTGATTCCAATGGAATTTGGTTCGGTTCTGGTTCTTATTTAGTGGAACCGACCTATGTTGATTTGGTTCCAATTTGACCTCAAACTGAACCGAACCGAACCAAGTTGCACCTCTAATTGCTAGTGATGATGATGATTTTTTGTGTTTTTATGTCAAAGTATTTTTTTTATTTCTATTTTTTACGCTTAAGTATATAATATTTGTTAGAGCATTAGATAGATTGTATTAAAGTGCATGAGATACACTGAATCATTGCTAGTGTATCTCATCAATAGCTATTTTCTATCTCAAGAATGATTGATAATTAATATATTTAAATTTAAATATTAATAATAATTTATATTAATTATCTAAGATTTTTAGATTAAGCTTACCATCTTGGTTGATGTAACCTTTATAAATACCCTATTAGGGTTCATAAAATGATGATCCAAGAATTCTTAACAAAATTCAAATTTCTACAATATTATGTATAAAAAATTTCAATAGGATAAGCATATGGATATTCTTGGCTTTAGATTCTAAATGCAGTCTTTAAAAATAGTAATTTATACACATAAGATTATATTTTTTTGAACCATGTTTTGCACTCTAAAAGAACATTTTACATTTTAATTTTTATATTCCAAAATCAAAATGAGATTCAAAATCTAACCGTTAAAATCCCTGTGTTTCAAGAAATGACTTTTAGAAATTGGTAGAGTCAATTATTCCCAAATTGATTCCGATCAATCGCAAATATGTTCATTTAGACACAACCCCTCACGTCTCTTGACTAAGTTCTTATTGTGAGGAAGTGAAACAAGTGTAAGATCGAAACAATCAAACACGAAGACACACAAGGGTTTATGTGGTTCAACAAATTGCCCACTTTCATAGAGGAAGTGAGAAATCAATCAACTATAAACTATAGAAATCGATTATAAGCACTTAAACTTTTACGATTCTCTCAATTGTCAAAAAATAATTTAGCAATAAAAAAACAATAATTAAAGAACTCTAAACCAGTTAGTTCTTTGATGAAAATTAACAAAAAAAGGATCATAAAAGCTTCATCTTTTAACATCACAAAAAAGAAACAGTTCTTGATTTTTTTTTTCTTTAAAAATCCAACATTTTCTATCTCTTTATTACATAAAATAAAAGTGATGTTTATTTAGGAACTCTTTGGTTTTACTTTTCATTAAAAAAACTATAATGTTTTTTCTCAATTGTGGACAATCTTCAACCTTTGATTTATTTGTTAACGTCAAGTAAAATAGAAAAATGAAAAAGTAAAGGGTTTTTTAATCTTAAATAAGCATAGGGTGACCATGTTAAATTACTTTTAAGGGCCAAGATCGCTTGACCCCTAAAACTGACTCATGAAAAAAACATATGATCCTAAACTTTTAAATGTAAAATATAATGATTCAAATTAATCTTTGAAATAAGTATCTTCGAGATTTGTGTTTTAAAAAACCTACGCTTCTAGGCAAGACGTAGGCTTCATGTCTTGAGGCTTAAGCCTCATCAAACATTAATAAGGCTTACGTCTTAGAGGTATGAGACGTATGCCTCATGCTTCGATAGGTTCAATAGAATCCAATATCGTGGGTCAAATTTGTTTTTATATATATATATATTTAATTTTCTTATTTTATTTTACACAAATACTCGATATTTCTCTTTTTTAACATAACTTTATTAAATAGAAGTATTTTTTTTATATCTTCTAAACTTAGATTATCAAGAAATCTCTTTTTTAAATTCTAAAATCTCCCGACACGGAGATTTCTTCTTGAATGCTCCAATACTCATCCGAATTCAAATCCGTTGATTCCTGCGATTTTCTTACGAAAGTTGTGATCAAATAATACTAAGAAATAAATAATTTTATAAGATTTTGAGATATGTGCTTTTTTTATGTATATTTTTGAATTTTTTTATCTATTTTTTTTCAAAAACACATATTTCTCTTTTATTTTTGTATTACATTTTTAATATTTAACTTTTATTGGGATCATATGTATTTTGCATGAGTCATTCTTAGGAGTCAACGGATCCCAACTCTTATTTTTATTAATAAATTTTAGAATTATAAATAATACATATAAAGATAATTTATATTAAATAGTAAAAAATTATTTAAAAAAATATATTTATATATACATAATGCAAATGTGTATCTCGATGAAAAAATTTATGATTCATACACACTTCCACGATGTTACTCCAAACTGTTGTTAGATGCAAACTAACAAGGAAAATGCTGTAATGACACAAAAGTGACAAAAATGGTAGCGTTCACATAATCATAAATGCTTTTTACTCGTATCTCGTGGAAAGATATCTATGGTAATGTGCGCGACAGCACATCATTTTGTTACCTTTTATCTCCGTTTGTGTCACCACAGCACGACTAAACTAAGAAAGGTCCACTCACTTTCTTCGAGAACATTCATCCAGGTGAAACCCTATCCTTACTTTATAGTAAGATTTTCGACCTTACTAAGGGTCGTTTTGTTGAAATGGATTATCACATCAGCAGTCCAACAACACAACCCTCTCAATTTCACTTTTTCAGATTAAAAAACCATTCAACTTTAGAAAAAAAAAAAAAAAAAACTTTGATCCAATGTTTTGAAATGGATTACTAACGAACTTTCACAAAAGTCCCAATCTTAAATTTAAAATTCAACAGCAAAAAATAAAATTTACCAACAATTAGTTTTTTCAAAATTCATAGAATATTTATTCTCAAAAATCCTGAAGCATCTTATTATATTTTTGGATTCTGTAAAGTGAGCCCAAGGTCCTTAGTAAGGGTGAAATACTTACTAAGTTAGTAAGGCTAATCAAACTCTTCATCAAATGGTCCAACTGGTCAACACTCAACACTAAACACTAGTACGGAAAGAAAACGCATGTATCCTACGTGGCTCATTCTAATTCGCCAACTACCTTTCTTCCCTCCTAAGCAAGAAAGTTCTTTCATAAGTCATAACTGCCCCTCGTATTTCTCTCATATTATGTTTCTCACACCTGTCACAGTGGTATTTTCGATATTTATGCAATAAGAAAGGTTTAACGATTTAACGCGGGTATTAAATTCGATTCGAAGTCGTTCTCTTCGGTCTACTCACACACACACACACACACACACACACACACAGCTTGTAAGCTCTGTGGTTGGTTGATGATTCTTAGATTTGGTTTCTGAAATTAGGGCATATTGTGTTGTTTTGGGAGAAGAGATGGATCTGGATGTTTTTCTTAAAAATCTGCCAAAAGGAGTCAGATTTAAACCTAGTGACGAAGAACTCATCGACTTCATACGATTCAAGAACAAAGGAAAAGAATCCGAAGTAGAACTAATTGCAGAAATTGATCTCTGCAAATGGGAGCCATTCGAATTGCCTCGTAAGAGAAACCCTTTTATTTCTCCATTATTAATTAATTTAGGGTATGTTGTTCTATTTAATTTTTAATAGTTTCGGTTGCATCTAGGGTTTCAATTTCTTAGGGAGTTGAATTTAAGATCAAAATGTTTGATTTGTTGTAGGTTTCTCAAAGACTAAGAACGGTGATCCAGAGTGGCTCTTCTTTTGTCCCCTTGATCAAAAGTATCCAAAAAGTCTTCGTTCTAATAGGGCAACGGAAGGAGGTTATTGGAAAGTCACAGGAAAACCTCGAGATATAAAATCTCGCTCATCTCGAAAGAAGTTGATCGGTACTAAAAGGACTCTGGTTTTCCACGTAGGGCGTGCTCCAAAGGGTCAGAAGACCAACTGGATAATTCACGAGTATCGTACGACGAACTCTGCACTGGTGAGATTTTAATCCTCTTTTTTTTTTTTTTTTTTCAAATTTCGTTTTGAATGAAATTTTCTTATTCTTGTCGACCTAGAAATGATAGATGGTGGTGATGATTTAGTTTTGTTGGAAATGTAATTTCATTTGGACATGCTTAGGAAGCTGGGAAGAGTGAAACATTTGTATACCAAAATGCTTGTTAGGAATGTAATTTTACATTTTTGTGCGTAATTTTTTAAAAACTCTATTTTCAAACTCGATACTCTCTTGTAAGTTGAGAATAAGTGATATTGGTTGTCCAAACACGGATCGGAGACTCAAACATCCTCAATGTGAGGAAAATGGCAATTTTCAAGATGTTGTATATGGGAATCACTTGACAATGTCTAGTTTACATTTCTGACGTTTATAAATGACTTTTCCCTCTGTTTTGTACCACTTGTTTTGTGATTTTTGGTGTGTTACTATATATTGGTAGTGAAATCTATCATATATGTATATTTTTTTAATTTACTAGGAATTAATTGTAGTATTCAATTATACATATTTATTAATTGTGTGTCTCTGTGCATTACTAGAATTTTATTAATTCCATCTCTCTTGCCTTGTACAGGATACTTTTGTTCTTTGTCATTTATTTGATGAGAATGAAAACACCGAGCATTCGAACAGTGAAGATGTAGAACCAACCAACTCTTCCCTAATAAATATATACACTATAAAAAATAATTAACTATTTTATAAAGAAATAAAAACCTGGTTAATGCAGAGGAGTCAATGTGATGATGATTTAGTTCTGTTAGAAATGCAATTTCATTTGGACATGCTTAGGAAGAAGGGTAGAATGAAGCATTTGTATGCCAAAATGCAGGTTAGGAATGCACTTTTGCATTTTTGTGTGTAAATTTTTAAAAACTCTATTTTTGAACTTGATACTCTCTTGTTGGTTGAGAATAAATGATATTGCTTGTTTGAACATTGGCTAAAGACTCAAAAATCCTGAATGTGAAGAAAATGGCAAATTTCAAGACATTGTATATGGGGATCAGTTGACAATGTCTTATTTAAATTTCTGAAGTTTATAAATGACTTTTGTATCACTTGTTTTGAGATTTTTGGTGTGTTACTATATTAGTACTGAAATCTATCAATTTTTTTTCTTGGAATTCATTGTAGTATTCAATAATACATATTTATTAACTATGTGTCTCTGTGCATTGCTAGAATTTTATTAATTCCATCACTCTTGCCTTGTGCAGGATGCTTTTGTTCTTTGTCGTTTATTTGATAAGAATGAAAACACAGAGTATTCGAACAATGAAGATGTAGTACAAATTGACTCATCTCCTACCTCCAGTAAATCTTCTCTTGATGGTATGTCATCAAACCATGCAATGGTTCAAGCAACTTGGTGGCCGGATGATGAATCAGACAATATGAGTTCTAATGCTTTAGTAGCTGAAGAGAGAGACTACAGTAATTATATGACTTCTCATGTGGAAGATCATGAAGCCGAAATGATTACTAAAGAGGTGAAGCAGAAATTCGATATTTCAATTTCTACTTTCATATGAAACTCAACTTTACAGGAACCCAAAAACTAAAGCTTTCTTGCACTTGCTTCTTCAGGTTGGTTTCTCAAATGCGCCAACACTTGAGACATTGGAACCCAAGATTTCTCCTCCATTGCCGTCTGACATGCAAACTGGGGAAGGATATTCTTATCTGGATTACTCTACCATCGCCCTCTGCGATGGCTTCCAATTCCAGGATTCTACCAATGAGTTCAACTCATCTTTCAATAAATTTTTGGAAGATATTATCATTGACATGGATGCTGAAGTGGCACAAGAACAAGTGAAAGCAAAGCCTCCCATAGTTTGTGAGCAGCTTTTATCTAGTCCATTGCCTTCTGACATGCTCGTCGGGGAAGGATCTTCTTACCTAGACAACTCTACCATTGCCTTCAACAATGGCCTGCAATTCCAGAATACTACTGATGAGTACTACTCATCTTTCGAAAAATTCTGCGAAGATATTGACACTGGCATAGATGCCAAAGAGTCACAAGAACAGGTGAAAGCAAAACCTGCTACAAGTAGCAAGCAGGATTACTCTACCATTGCCTTCTGCTATGGCTTCCAATTCCAGGATTCTACTAATGAGTACGACTCGTCTTTAAATAAATTGTTGGAAGATATTATCATTGACATGGATGCTGAAGTGGCACAAGAACAAGTGAAAGCAAAGCCTCCCATAGTTTGTGAGCGGCTTTTATCTAGTCCATTTCCTTCTGACATGCTCATCGGGGAAGGATCTTCTTACCTAGACAACTCTACCATTGCCTTCAACAATGGCTTGCAATTCCAGAATACTACTGATGAGTACTACTCATCTTTCGAAAAATTCTGCGAAGATATTGACACTGGCATAGATGCCGAAGAGACACAAGAACAGGTGAAAGCAAAACCTGCTACTACTAGTAGCGAGCAGGATTACTCTACCATTGCCTTCAGCAATGGCATGCAATTCCAGCAGGATTACTCTACCATTGTCTTCAGCAATGGCTTGCAATTCCAGGATACCGCTGATGACTAGGACTCATCGTCCAGTAACTACTGGGAGGATCTTCTCAATGAAATAGACACCCAAGTGGCACAAGAGCAGGTGAAAGCCAAACCTGCTATAGATAGCCAGCGACTTTTATCAATTTAGTCCCACGCCCTCCTTTTATTTGGTGGTTAGAGTGGATCTAATCCTGCCCCATTACGATAATAGGGGGAAAAAAAATCAACCAAATAAAATTCCCACTAAATTTATATTGTGGACAGGTTTCACTATATAAATTTATTGAAGCATTCTCAAATTCCTCCACTCAACCCAAAACCTCTCCAATTACTCTGTTATTACTGAAATCTCTATCCAATAACCTTAAATATATATATTCGAATTTCCGAAAGTCATTTGCTTACAAGTTCCCTAGACCCCAACTGAAATATCTCCTTTGTATACCATTCCAATGCTTCTGAGCATCTTGGAACACCTTTCCTTCTACTAGTGAACCATTTAAGACCACTTCTTTTTTATTTGGTGTGTAATATGGTTTGGAACCCAAGATCTCAAAGTTGCATTACATCAAGTTCTGCAACTTATGTATGGGTTAAAAATATCCTAAACAAGAGATATAGAAATTTCATAATTCTCTTATTCTCTCATTTAGGATTTTTGAAAGTCCACTTCTTTCTCATGTTAAACCTTTTTTCCGTGTTCCTTTCTCCAACTTTGAATCCATTAAACCCTTCCAATTCTCTCCTTTCTTATAATCGAGATGATGAATATTACTGTACTTTCATCAAACCGATTACTCATATTTTGATTCCATTCAATTCCCTCGTTTTTAATCATCAACGAGAAGCATGAATATAATATCATTGAATCAGACCATATCATCAATGGGCTGTTTTGGGTAGATGACAAACACTAGTCACCCAAGTTTTTTACCTAAATATACAGTCCTTGTTGCACTGGTTATGTCCTTGTTCATTATGTTCATCGGGGTGTGGAGATACTTGAAGTCGTGAATGATAGAGACTCGTTACTATCATACGCCTTATCCCAACATGAATCCTATTTCTCCATTCAATTCTATCCTGAGCATTAATAGTGCTTATAATTAATGCTTTAGATAATGACTGTTATGGAAACTCTATAGGGTTTTGGTTGAAGTGTGTGCATATATGTAAAAATTCTGGATTTTGTATTACTGTGTTACTTATGTATCTTTGTTTCTATTTAATGGAATTTTGAGTGCCTTAAATTATGGTGTAAAGAGCATTTCTGCATAGGAAAGTTTTCCTCGTAGCCATTGAGTTTGCAGGTTTTACTATGTAGTAGGACCACATTTGCTGCTTGAAGCTGTCGAGTATGGGGGAAGGGACCTGTGTCCTTGACTTGCTTAGATTTCATGATCCTTAATTATGTTAGAAAATTTTCCTAGTGAAATGGCTTTTAGCTTTTTTCCTATTTCGCATCCGATTTATAAGTCAGGCTGTACAAAATTCATTAAAAATCTCTTTCCTAAGAGTGTATTCATGAACATGCTTTTCCTTGAATAAAATTCCATCCAACTTTTGGAATTATCGCCCATCGACATCCTTCGAAACTCATTTTCTCAATGAGTGGTGATTTATAGCCTATGTAAATTCATATTATGGGTAGCATTTGGGATTAAGCACCCAAAATGGGAGAATTTTAACGTCACAATTTACCACCAAATCTCTTTCTTCCTCGTAATCCCAAGAATATCTTCCATTCAACTCCCTCAATCTGTGGCTCCTACCATTTTCATCCCCGTCCTTTGCCAAAATCAAAGCCATTTAAAACCTTTGCAGTCGAAAATCTCTCTCCAGCTGAAGGTTCTTGTATGATGACCCACAGGAGAATTTGCAAGTAGGGAATAAAATGGGTCTGGACTCGAAATCCAAGTGATCCAAAAACCAAATTTAGTGGGTTGGAACTCTTAAGAGTATTTGTAAATAAAAAAAATGTGTCGAATATGGTTTGATGTTCATAGATCCTATTCAGATCCAAGTCATGTACGGAACCATCCTTATACCTGCCTAGATTCAAATGATACATGCTTTGAAAATTATATTTTTGGGTATATCAAAATATCCTTTTCTACTAATTTAATACAACATGCATTCCAGTAAATGAAAGGATTATAATTGAAAACTAGAGTAGTATTAGCAATTAGACAAGAAGAAAAATTGAAAAATGTTAACAGATCCAGATTAAGGCCCAACAAGCTCTGTTTTCAAGTCTATCAGACAGCAAGCTCCGACTACACTATCAATCAGTGGGCCTAGCACGCTTTGGACTTCATGTAGACCTGGCCCGGCATGCAGAACTAATCTTGTTGGCCCAGGCCTGGCAATTTGGGTAAGGTTGGATTTCTTTAGTTAGCATTTAGTATAAGAAATGGTTCAAGACCTAAGACTTTGGAAACAGCCTCCGTTAGTTCTTATCACTTAGCTAAGTTGTCCTTCTTGGGTAAGCTTGGATCTGATTTTTTAAGTGAACAACTTTGTTCCGATGCAGTTGTTTGTTATTTATTTATTTATTTATTTATTATCTAGTAGGAGAGTTGGATTCGGATAAAGATTTGGATATAGATAAAAAGTTTGGATCTGAATATGGATATACTCCAATTCAACTTCGCTCCGAAAATGTTAAGAACAAATGAAAGAGTCAGCTCCAATAAATTTGTGCCACACGATAAGCCACCACCATTTTATGCAAGTAAGTAAAAGATATTCTAACAATATGTTTCCAGAAGAAATCCTCTTCGAGGAGTTTTATTACAGTTGTAAACACCCCATTTTCACCTCGATCAAGCCCGAGAAGACCAAGAAATAATGCAGAAGAAAGAACTTTCCAAGGGAGCAACAATGAAGACCTTGAGGCCTATCGAAGTGAAGAACCCTGTGGGCCTTCCAAGAAGCTCAAACAAGGCATGTCCATACCTTAGGTGTGGATAGGCCGAAATTGGCTTGTCGCCATATAAGTATATATGGAGTATGGACATTATTTTTAAGTCTATCCGTATCTTAGATGTGGATATGCCAAATTTGCCTTGTCCATGATGTGGACAGACCATTTTCAAGCCTTTTCAATACATTTCTTGTGGACAGTTCTAATTTTCCCATGTCCTCACCTCACTTACATACGGACACCATTTTACCCCCACTTTCATTCTCCTATTACTCCAAACCTTGGCTTTATAGTCATTTTGCCTAGTCTATTATCTTTAACCTTGGTCACTGTAAGAGAACTCTAGAATCTCTTATAGTTTTACATTTTTAACCTTGAGGAATCTTTGTTGGTGAGACTCAAGGCTATGGAAAAGGACCATTAAGGACAATGGTATATGAGGAAAAGAATGACACTTATGAAGGTTTTGTTGAGAATATTGTGCCATTGGAAGAATTAGGACTCTTTTGTTCTCAAGGGATTTCTCAAGACTATAAATAAAGGGTTTCTCAAGAGAATTTAAGAGCAAGAAAATTATGCTCAAATCTCTACTTACCCTTTCGAAAGCCTAGAATTAAAAGAAGAACATGTTTGGAAAGAAAGAAAAATACTAAGGTGGGGTGGGATACCTAAGTACTGATTTTTTCTATTTGCTCATCTCTTTCTCACCTAATCTCTTTGTTATTTTGTTTAAGTTCAAATTTTTTTTTTGTTGCAATGTAGTATTCTTGCTTTCCCTCAAGGGCAACGAGTTGAAGAGAGTGTCTTCTCTTTGAGAAGATATCTTCCTCTTTTAAGTCCCCAGTAATTTTTAATATTATTTAATGTTAATGCAAGTTATTTCAAGTTTCATTTATGCTTTTAACACTTTATTTTTAAGTTTTTAGTTGTTTTCTTTTGTTTAATGGCTAATGAGGAAGAGAATAATCTCTCTTCATTGAGGTAATTTTCTCCTTCATAAGTCCATTCATGCATCCACAACAAACACACTCAAACTTCTTTATTTTAAAAGGGGCTATAAGTAAAAATAATGTTAATCTCAGTTAAAGCCAACAAAAAATAGTCCATAAGTGGATAAAATTGCATGCATAAAGTTTAACTTCTCTAAGGGTGTATCTAACCTATGAACATTTCTCTAAGGCTAAACTAACACAAATAAACCCTCCTAAGGGTATATAAATGTTTTTAAAAAATAGCTTAAAGGCAAGTGGGGTGAAATCCATGGTGATTCACACCAAATCCTTGTTTATAAAAAAATTCAGCAAGCATATACTTTTGTACATGGCTTGCTCATCACTTCATTTTTGGGTTTTTATAGGTCAAACTATAGTCCATTGGATTTTTAACTTCTCTATAATCCCTTATATCTTCAAAAGTATCAAAAAAATTAGTTTCTCTACTTTGTTTATAACCTTTTTTGATACCGATTACTTGATGAGTGTGATAAGGTGCCTAACACTTTTCTTGTCCTTGAACTAAACCTCTCTACCTAGTTTCTTAGGTAAACCTAACCCTTTTCCATTGAATGTGAATTACTATAAAGCAAAAAATCAGATTTCCAAAATTCTATTTTTATGGTGATCATTCAAACCTTAACATTGAATGGTGACCACTCCTAAACCCATGAAGATGAGGTCCAACTCTTGAGCCTTACATGTCTACAACATGATAGTATGGGACTTTTGATTGATCTCCGAGATTTTTTTTTACTTAAGCATCGTATATAAGTCGATATGTACCACATCAATGCTCCAAGGTGGTTACAATCGAGGAGAAGATCCAGCTATGATAAATTATAGCTCACATGCATTGGTGATCTCAAAGTTTTGAAGGGTGAAAGCAAAAATCACCGTCATAGAGATTATTTAAGATAAGGATTTTAATGAATTGATTTTGAAAGCCCAGTGAGCATCTTCGAATATTTGCAATGAACCCAAATTTGTTAAAATTGGGTCTTTGCTCTCTTTTTCTCTCTAATCTATAACACTAATGTTGGAGTGACACAAACGGAGACATAGGGGTGACATAAATGTGTGGTTGCACGCACATAACCATAAATGCTTTTTACTCGTAAAACATTGTTGCATGACACGTGTTCCCAACTTGCTCACTTTCGGCACATGAGTCTTTTCTTTGACCCCACATCATTGATGCATTTGCAATTGACAAAGAAAAAAGGGTTCGGATGACATATAAAATTACGTAGGAGTGGGCAAGAGTTTGTTGGGGGAGTGAGAGAACTTGGGGAGGAAGCTTACATTTATTTTTTGTAATCCAATTATTTTTTTTGTAAGAGAATATCTTATCTTATATTGTTTGTTTGTTAAAGCATCTTCATTCGCTCCTACCACTAACTATTTTAAATTATTTAAATATACCCCTTTAAATGTTCGTGAATATTTGAGATACTCTCAAGTATTTACAAACTCATGACATACCCTATTTACTTCATTTTTCTAGAGACTTGGGGAGGAAGCTTACATTTATTTTTTATAATTCAAGGGTAACCTCAAGTGTTTACGAACTATCAAATTTGGATAGTTTAATATATTTGAAATCTTATCAGATATAAATTTGAATATTAACATTTCAAATTCGATAATATTCGATTCAAAATAATATATAATTTATATTATTTTATTTGATTTATTTATTTTATACATAATATAATATATAATAAATTTTTTAAATAATAAAAAATTAATTAAATAAAAAAATATTTTTAATATATAAATTATTCAAATTTTAATTAGATATTATTCGATATCTAATAAGATAATTGGATTTGAATTCGAATTTAGATAGAATTTTAAAATAATCGTCAAATTCGAATTTAAATTGGATATCAAATAAATTTTTTGAATATTACTGTAGTCAAATCGATAAGCATCCGTTGACAATGCTAGTATGTATGTCATTACAGTACGGAAAGAAAAAAATATGTTTCTTACGTGTTTCATTCTGATTCGCCTACTGCCTTTCTTCCCTCCGAAGTTTAGACCCTGTCATAATTGCCCCTGATACTTCCCTTATATTACGTTTTTCACTCACTGACAGTGGTATTTTCGATATTTAAGCAATAAAAAGGGTTTCAGAATTTGACGGGGTATTTAAATTCGTTCTCCACACGCAGTCACGAACAGAGCGATCAACTGAGAGAGAGAGAGAGAGAGGTTTGAAGCTTTCTTCAATTTGTGTGTTTTAGGATTTCTCTTGGTTGTTGTTTCATCGATTAGGTTTCTAAACTTAAGATATTTTGCGTTGTTTTAGGAGGAGAGATGGATCTCGATGTTTTATCTATAAAACTGCCATTAGGATACAGATTTAGTCCTAGGGACGAAGAAATCATCGAGTTCTTACGATTGAAGAACGAAGGAAAAGAATCCCAAGTAGAACAAATTACAGAAGTTGATCTCTGCAAATGGGAGCCATATGAATTGCCCCGTAATTATTTATCAATTAATTTAGGGTTTTTCTTTTATGAGAAATTTGTTCTTTTAATTTAATAACTAAGTTTGATTCAATTTCTTAGGGAGTTGAATTTGAGATCAAAATGTTTGATTTGTTTGTTGTAGATTTATCAGTGAATAAGGTTGATGATGATCCGGAGTGGTACTTCTTTTGTCCCCGTAATCAAAAGTACCCAAAACGTTCTCGTTTAACCAAAGGCGGGTATTGGAAAGTCACAGGAAAATCTCGAGATATAAAATCTCGCTCATCTGGCAAGAAATTGATCGGTACTAAAAAGACACTGGTTTTCCACAGAGGGCGTGCTTCAAAGGTTCAGAGGACCAATTGGATCATTCATGAGTATTCCATGACCCACTCTGCCCAGGTCAAATTTTTATTTTATTTTTTATTTTTTTTCCTTTGTTTAACGTGTCGTCCAGGGTAGGTACACGTTAAACTGCAATAAATACAATTTGGAAATTGTATTATGAGAGTATTTTTGTAAAAATAGTTTTTTAAAGGCATTTTTAGTATAAAAAAAAAATCCAATTTTCCAAGTGTATTCGTTGTACTTTTAACCATGTTCCAAGGCATGGGCGGAGCCAGGATTTGGCTCATGTGGGGTGGGGGCAATGGAGAGTAGAAAAAAAATAATTTGTGTGGTGAGGGTGACAAGTAAGAGTGAAAAAAATAGTTGTGGGGCGACTAATTGTGGTGGAGATAGTGGCAGATTTCTTTATCCGCTAAAATCTAATCCATAGAATTTGGGTGCCGGGGGGAGGTGCAAGTGCGCCCACTGTAACTCGGCCCCTGTTCTAAGCGCACACGTCAACAAAATTGTTTTTTTTTTTTTTAATGTAATTTTTCAAGTTTTTGGGTTATGAATTAGGGTGTCCTAAACGTGTGCTGGTAAACCTTAAAAAGCAATCAATACATATGGGAAATTGGAATCTGGGGTATTTTGGAGAGTAAGTTTTTTTTACGCATATTTTTAGTATAAAATTCAATTTCCCAGGTTAACAAGACTCTATGAATTATAATCAGTCATGATAATAAGACTCAAGAGTCATGTGGCATACTCAATCGCCGACAAGTTTGGGAATCATAGATCTATATGGCTCGGGATACATGGCTCCCTAAGGAATCATTTTTTTACGGGGAAGTACAATCGTGTATCCAAAAGGTACAAATCTTTGATTCCGAGGTTGTTACGAGAGGGAGTCAATTGAATATGCCACCTGGCAAGTCATATTATCAGGACTCATTATAATCTGTTATTCTTCTCTAGGAATAATGGATGGTGGTAGTCGATGGTTTATTTATTTTTATTGGGAAATATTTATGAACTCAATTACGGTGATAGTACGGACTCCAAAATATTTAAAAATCAAAATAATATTGATTATTTGTTATAAAATAAGGTCGATTAGAAAATTCTCAGCCTTATCTTGCCTTGTGCAGGATTCATTTGTTCTTTGTCGTTTATTTGATAAAAATGAAAACACTGAGTATTCACAGAGTAGAGGTATAGAATCGCCTGACTCCTCTCTCAGTGCAATTAGATCTTCTTCTTCTTCTGAAGGTACACCATCAAACTACACAATGGTTCAAGAAACGTTGTGTCTAGACGATGGGTTGGGCAATATGATCACTTATGCTTTAGTACCTGAAGAGAGACACTCCAACAATCATATAGCTTCACCTGTGGAAGATTGTGAATCCGAAGAGATTACTAAAGAGGTGAAGCGAAAATTTAATATCTATGATATGATGTGTGGTAGATGTTTGCAATTGGACTCCCGTTGGAATCAATTTCTACATAATATGGAGTCGCCGCCATTCCATTCTTTTTTAAGACTAATGATTTTCTAACTCCCTCACATAGCATACTCAAAATACACTCCTAATGTGGCATGTGCTAGAACCGTAGATCTTTTTTGCTTTGGGATACACCACTGCACATATTTATGGGGATATGTGATATGTATTCTGACAGAAAAAAATCTATGGTTCTACCACATGTCATGTCAAGGACAATATTTTGAGTGCCACGCGGGAAAGTCAAATTATCATTACTCTTGAGTTAACTTGGTGTGAATGGCAACTCAATTTAATTTAATAAAAAAAAAATTGTCTAACGAGTTAACTCTTGGAAAAAAAAATCTACGAATCAGATATTCAAATTTGGAGGTTCAGTTTTGATTTAGACACCCTGACTCGCCAGTTCACACAATTACCTACTTAACTTCATTCACTATTTAGACTCACATTAATTTTTTTATATTTTATTTTTCAGCTTATGTACAAGTGCATCTTGTCAGATTCAGATGAAGCATAGGTATTTGACTGATCAATGATTCGAGGACCTCTAGCGCATGATCTGGAACTACTTTCAGTCACTCATCCAATTAATGAATTTGTAGTAATGATTCAACTGAGTCAAACTTTATTATGTGTGTGCAACTGTAATTTGTTTAGTTTTATTAAAATTTGATTTTCCTAATCTTAAATTGGAGACGACCATTAGCACACCAACATGGAAACTTCTCAAGACATTGAGTCATTGACTCAACAATCAATCTCACTAAATATCAAGTCAAGGGGTTATTAATCACCAAGTAAGTACTCCACGGTTTTATAATAAAAAAACTATTATGAACAAAAAGAAGTATGTAAACAATCCCAAACAGAAATCGATTTCTCATCTCAAACAAATCACATAATAGATTCAACCAATCCGAATGAATTTTAGACTTTAATGTTACGTACCTACTTAGATCGGATCATAAAAAATAATAAAAAGAAGAAAAATAAAAAATTGATCTCGTTCGAGGGAGATCGGACCTCCTAAGCCACCAATTTGAGATGGTGAATCTCCAAAATCCAATAGAATCTTAATAATAATTTCTCTAGATATTTTCATTAATCTCACAATGAATTTAAATACAAAGAAACACTATCTTAACTACCCACTTATCCAAACTATCCACCCTCCTATTCATTCAAGTAACTACCCCATAACCATAACTCCTACACAATTTGTAACTACCCTTACCCATTACCTAAGATTCTTTAACTAATTAAAACTCTAAAACAATTAAAACTCTAAAACAATTAAAATAAAATACATCAAGATGCATCAAATCTTGATACAAGATAATAATTTCTAGGCACATAACATTCCATCCTCCTTGAAATCGAACTTGTCCTCAATGTTGAAACCTCCTGGATCCCAATTAATATTGGAATCAATTACATTCATCTTAACACATAACTCCCAAACTATTTATCTCTTGGAATCGATGATGTCCTCGTGATAATCGTTTTGGATGTCGTTGTCTTGACACTTCTTGAAAATAATTAATGGTTTGATGACATTTGCTTTGAGTTCGATAGGGAGGATAAAGTCAATTTTTGAATATTTTTCGAAAATATCGACTTCACCTTTGTCCTCTTCATTAGATCTTTGATGTTCTTTGTTTTCAACATACTTGACGAGGCTCTCATTAGCATTTATCTCACATCTTTGGAAAGATGATCGTGGAGGTTAATCTTCGATCATATCTAAGTTCTCATTTATAGGGTCATCGACTTCACTAAATATAGTTTCTCCTCTTCGAATAATTTCTTCATTTTTTTTGAGAAATTCTTCAATTATGAGACAACATTCCCTCAAACCATCACGCATAAACTCGCAAAACTCCTTGAATTCATCATCCATCGATTCAATTTTCATGTGAGGATTGCCGCTCTGATACCAATGTTACGTACCTACTTAGATCGGATCATAAAAAATAATAAAAAGAAGAAAAATGAGAAATTGATCTCGTTCGAGGGAGATTGGACCTCCTAAACCATCAATTCGAGATGGTGAATCTCCAAAATTCAATAGGATCTTAATAATAATTTCTCTGGATATTTTCATTAATCTTACAATGAATTTAAATACAAAGAAACACTATCTTAACTACCCACTTATCCAAACTACCCACTCTCCTATTCATTCAAATAACTACCCCATAACCATAACTACTACACAATTTGTAACTACCCTTACCCATTACCTAAGACTCCTTAACTAATTGAAACTCTAAAACAATTAAAATAAAATACATCAAGATGCATCAAATCCTGATACAAGATAATAATTTCTAGGCACATAACAAAATCAGTCCTCAATCTGGGTTTTTTTTTTTTTTTTTTTGCACATGATATATAACTACCCAAAAACAACGATGGTTGGTAAACCATATGAGAGATGTATAGATGTATCCACATAACCTCCCTCCAAAGAATATGGGTTAAGTAATCATACCCTATAAAGGATTAACCTTATCCCCAAATTGAGATTAGTGCCTTCAAATGCACTTTCAATATTCCATCATAGAAGTGAGACGATCCCAACATCGATGAAGACATTGACTTGTTATATAGGTATCAAACTAGAGGAATTAATTTCCCAGGCATCTGACCATGACCACAATCCTAAGAGTAGTAACAACAGATCTTAATGAATTTTTAACTATCGACAGAATAGCTTTGCGATGGGTTTTGAACAACAAATGACAAATCTAGGTTGGATTACTTTTATTGATCAATTGAGACCATATTGGTAAAATTGATGATCAAAACCAATGAAAGAACAACAGCATGTGTTTCTATATAACCCAAAATGAAGCGAGTTAACTCATAAAAAAATTGATCTCACACATGATAAAGGTGAACCAACTCATCTAAGGAGGATAAATCAACTAGTAAGTGCAATACTCATTCAAATGAAATCTGATTTTTTGTTTTTTCGTTTAGAACCTCATAACAATGAATTTTTTTTTTTTTGTCATACGGAAACCAATCCTCATATCCATTTTTCCACGGAATAGATCGCTCCTCAGTGAAATTAACAAACCGATTTCAAGGCTCAAGGAAAATGTTCCAACTTAGAAAAATTAAAATTGGTATAAACTCAGCACTACTTAATTCAAGTTGGGCATGCATGGACAGACCCTTCAAGTAAGAACTTTACATTCGAATTTGTATCAAGTAAGAGAGTGTGAGAGAGTCAAGATAAAATCGTCCTCTTTTTGTACTTCCAAAATAATGAGAGCCTTGAGTTAGAGATATTTGTAGAAGTTTTAGAGAGAGAGAGAGAATAATCGAATTTTTCTCAATCACCCAAGTCTGATTCTTTTATCTTCCCTCTTTCAATGTGCTGGTTCGTTGCTCTTTTATAGGCTTCCTATTTGTGGGATTTTGTTGAGAAGAAAGAGGAAGAGTGGGATGTTGGTTCATTGGTGGGGAGGCTAAAAGAGAAGAAATGTCTTAGAGAGGAGCATGTGAGAGAGAGAGAGAGAGAGAGAGAGAGAGAGAGAGAGAGACTGTTGTGTAAATGGCTTGCATTCTATTTTTTAGGGGTTTGTGTTTTAGGGTTACCAAAAAGGAATTAAGTAATTTTTTGAATTTTTTGAATTTTTTATTTTTGGGATATAAACATGTTTTAGTAACTCGAGATCTTTAAATAGGTGTACAATGGTATCAGGTTTGGCTTTGGGATTTAAATCTTGGGTGTTTTGTCTAGTATTATTCTCATTTGATATCTTAGTGAAATAGATTGTTCTAATTTGTGGACGTAGGCATACTATCAAATCACGTAAATCCTGTGTATCTCGTGTATATTTTTTGTTCTCTTTAGTGCTTCGTTGTTTCACAAATTGGCATCAAAGCAACACGTTCGTACAAATGGCAATGAAAAGTTCACACATGAAATTTGAAGTTGAGAGATTCAATAGGAATGATAATTTCAATCTGTGGCAAAGAAGGGTAAATAATATCCTGGTTTAACAAGACCTGGATAGAGAGTTGAAAGGGAAGTCTGGTAAACTAGAGAATATGATAGATGCATATTGAGAAGACATTGAGGCAAGAACGATTAGTAGTATTGACTTTGTCTTGCAAATAACATTTTGTTTAACATTATAGAGGAGGAATTGGCATCAGAACTGTGTGAGAAGTTGGGAAATCTTTACATGGATAAAAGTTTAACCAACAAGTTATTTCTGGAAAGAAAATTTTATGCCTTGAATATGACAAAGGGTGGGAATCTTTTAGACTACAAGACGTGTTAATGTTCAATCAAATCGGATCAATTGCACAAAGTTGATATTAAATTGAAGGAAGAATACAAAGTCATTATGCTTTTAACGCCATTTTCGGATCCATATGATGATTTTGTAACTATGCTTCAATACGAGAAAGATACGGTAAAGCTAAAAGATGTCAAAGCAGCATTATTTTCAAATGATGTAAGGAGAAAATCCAATCTAAAAGGTAATGCTTAAGGGTTGATCATTCGTGGAGGGAATCAACAAAAAAGGACTTTGGATATAGGATTTAAAAATAGTAGGAGTAGAACAAAATGAAAAGGAAGGATAACATACAATGCTACTATTGCAAGGAATATGATCACATCAAAAATGATTATTCTGCTCGTGCAGAAAAGAAAAAAAAGTGAGGATAGTTCTGATAGCACAATTGTTGCATTTTAAGTGATGATGACTATAGAGATGTTTTCACGGTTTCCAAAGGTATGCACATTTTTTTTTCTTTTAATAATAAGAGGATACTAGATTCAAATTGTTTTATCCATATATACTTCGAAAAGGGAATATTTTGATACATTCTAAGAAAGGAAAACAAGTGAGATTTTCTTGGGTGATGGATCAGTTTGTGACTTCACGAGAGGTTGTATGGTAAAAACCAAAATGTTTGATGAAGTGATGTGTTCTTTGGGTGATGTGGTTTTTATCCAAAAATTTTAGAAGAATCTAATCATTTAAGAAGTTGGACTCCATGGGTTGAAGGTATTCAGTTGGAGGTGGAGCTATGAAAATCACTCGTGATTTTATGGTCCTAATGAAAAGATAAAAATATGCTGAGTTGTATCATCAAGTAGGAAATATATTGATGAATGATATTCCACGACCTCAACAAAATGTTGGAAATGTGGTATACAAAGTGGTAGACATCTACGAAAAATACTTTTCATAGATGGGACAAAGATATATTTGGATTTTCAAGTTGTAGATAATCGTGAGGTGATTCTTATGATTCGAGATGATGAGTCGAGATCCCTCTTTGAGTTGACCAAGTAGTCGGCTTGAGATAGCTACACATGTGCATTTGGCCATGATCGAATTGGGGTCAACAAGAATAATGCGGTAGTATGTGTAGTTGGTGGTTTTAATATATATATATATATATATATATATATTAAAAAATATTATTTATAATTTATATAATGAAAACAGGCTTGCTTAGGTCAAGTCACTTTTTTCGAGAAGATTCTATCACTGTAGTGTGTACTAGGGGTGCACATTGGATTGGGTAAATCCGAAATCCGAACCAATCTGAAGCTTTTGGATTGGATTGGTTCGGATTAAACACACCCATGGTTCGGGTACGGATCGAAGTAAAAAAAATCCTATTAATTTGGTTCGGTTCCGGATTAGGATATAATAGAACCGAACCAATCTGAAAACCGAACCAATTATATATAAATAAATATATATATATATTTAAAAAATAAAAATTTCAGTTTTTTATTTCTTTTTTCTTCTTCCTGTTCGAAGAATTTTGAAAACAGAATCCTAGCCGTCGTAGTTCTCAATCTCAGTCGTCTCTCTCACTCACCTCACCTCACCGCCTCACCAACTCATTGGAAAACGAAGATTGAACTCTCTCTCTCTGATTCAAAAAGCTTCGATAAATATCTGAGCTATCGATCTCTCAGAGGCCTTCAATTAATGATAAACAAATTTAAATTCTTCTCGAATGGATCTTGAATATATTTCTTATTTATTTAGGAGAATAACATAAAATGTCCTAAATGCAATTATTTTAAACCTTAAGCCAAAATCCCTTCATTTTTCTTGGAGAATTTTTTTCATTTTCAACTTATTGAACTCATCCTCTATCTCATCTTCTATAAAATCTACTGTTTTCTACTTTTTGAACCTCATTTGCATCAAATTTCTTAAATGAAATATAGAAAATTTTTAATTTTTTTATTATCCCAAAGTCCATGCTTAAAAAAAGTCCTACTTATTTTTAAGATTTAAAATTGGAGGAGATAGAATGTTTGGATTGAGGAAGAAGGTATTTATCTTCAATAAGTATGAGAACCGAGAATCGATCCGAACCAAGATTGGATTGAATTGGTTCGGTTCTATAGGGTAATTGGATTGGTTCGATTTCAAATTTGTAGAACCGATCATGTTTGGTTCGATTTCAATTTTGTCAAAATTCGAATCAATCCGAACCATGTGCACCATAGTGTGTACGTCATGACAGTAAAGAAGGAAAACGTATCATTCTTACGTGGCAGTGACTTACTTACGTCCTAAGTCTGTGCCCCTTGTATTTCTGTTATATTACGCTCCTCACTCACAGTGGTATTTTCGATATTTATACAATAAAAAGGGTTTAATAATTTGACACGGGTCTTTAAATTCAGTTTGAAGTCTTCCGATGCAGTCCACCCGCACACACTGATCAGCTGAGAGAGACAGAGAGAGAGAGAGCGCTCTTAAGCTCTCTTGAATTTGTGTGTAGGGTTTCGCTTGTTTGTTGTTTCATTGATTAGGTTTCTGTAGTTAAGGGATTTTGTTTTGTTTTGGGAGGAGAGATCAGAGATGGATGTTTTATGTATAAAACTTCCCAAAGGATACAGATTTAGCCCGGCGGCTCATCGATTCCTTACTATTGAATTTGTCTGTTTTTGGGGGAGAGATTGATGTTTCATCTACAAACCTGCCAAAAGGATACAGATTTAACCCTACAGACCGAGAACTCATCGATTATTTACAATTGAAGATCGAATGTAAAAAATCTGAAGTAGAAATTCCAGAAGTTGATCTCTACAATTGGGAACCATCCGAATTGCCCAGTTAGAGAAACTCTTTTATCAATTAATTTAGGGTTTTTTCTTCTTTGAAAAAGTTGTTCTTTTTAATTTAGTAATTAAAGATTACATTTAGGGCTCAATTTCATAGAGAGTTGAATTTAAGATCAAAATGTTTGATTTGTTGTAGGTTTATCAAAGATTAAGAATGATAATCGAGAGTGGTACTTCTTTTGTTGCCGTAGTCGAAAGCACCCAAAAAGTCATCGTTCTAGTAGGCAAACCAAAGGCGGGTTTTGGAAATCCACCTCAAAGGATCGACAAATAATGTCCTCATCATCTGTGGTCAAAAAGTTCATTGGTTTCAAGAAGACATTGACATTCTACAGTGGGCATGCTCGAAAGATCAAAAGATTACCGATTGGAAAATTTACGAGTATCGCACGTCCAACTCTGCTCAAGTAAGATTTTAATTGTTATTATTTTATTTTTCTTTTTTTTTTTCTTTTTTTTTGTTGTTGTGTGTGTGTGATAGATGGTGGTAGTCAATGATTTTTATATTTTTTAAGAGAAATATACTAACATGGATGAGAGATCTCGAAAATGAGTCCCACTAGCCTTAATAAGTTAGTAAGGATTTCACACTCACTAAGGGTACTTGCTTCCTTGGGCTCAACTTCTGGCACATCCAAAAACATGATCCAATGCTTCACGATTGTGGAGGATAAAATTCTATAAGCTTTGAAAAAAAATTCCCCAAAAAGAATTATTGTTCGCCATTGAATTTCAATTTTAAGTTTGGGAGTTATGTGGAAGTTCGGTAGCCGTTTATTTACAAAATCTTAGATCAAGTTAATAAAAGAAAAAAATTGTTTTTTGATTTTTTTTTTTTTTTTGGATTTGAGTTTTTCGAAGCAACTTAAGAGGGCTGTGGTGTTGGATTGCTGAGGTGGTAATCCATTTGAGCAAAACAACCCTTAGTAAGTCTCAAATTTTCACTGGGTAAGTTAGGAAAATGTTTCTCCTAAAAAATAGGGTGACAATACACATTCCAAAATATTTTTAATTCAAATAATTACAATTACAACTGTTTGTTATAAAATAAGGTCGATTAAAAGAAGCTTAGTACTCAGGAGATCATATTTCTATTTAGATATTAAATAAAAAACATTGAATATATATATATATATATATAGGGAAATGTTCAGCAACAAACATTTTGGCAAAACATTTTTCAAAACATGGGTTAGAGGTTTTGGAATGGGCTGATTTTTGGTGAGGATGATCTCTACGGTGAGGAGATCATCATCACCAAAAATCAGCCCATTTCAAAACTTCTAACCCCATAAAAAATGATTTACAAAAAATGGACGGTCCACGATTTTTCAACTTGTAAACTGGTGCAAGAAGTTTTGGAATGGGCTGATTTTTGGTGAGGATGATCTCCTCAACGTAGAGATCATCCTCACCAAAAATCAGCCCATTAGAGATCATCCTCACCAAAAATCAGCCCATTCCAAAACCACTAACTCATGTTTTGAAAAATGTTTTGCCAAAATGTTTGTTGTTGAACGGGACCCATATATATATATATATATATTTATTTATTTATATAGGGTCCCGTTCAATGGCAAACTTTTTAGCAAAACATTTTTCAAAACATGAGTTAGAAGTTTTGGAATGGGCTGATTTTTGGTGAGGATGATTTCTATGGTGAGAGATCATCATCTCCAAAAATCAGCCCATTCCAAAACTTCAAACCCCATCAAAAATAGTTTACAAAAAATGGACGGTCCACGATTTTTCAACTTGTAAACATGGGTTAGAAGTTTTGGAATGGGCTGATTTTTGGTAAGGATGATCTCCTCACCGTAGAGATCATCCTCACCAAAAATCAGCCCATTCTAAAACTTCTAACTCATGTTTTGAAAAATGTTTTGCCAAAAAGTTTGCCATTGAACGCTACCTATATATATATATAGGGAAATGTTCAGCAACAACATTTTGGCAAAACATTTTTCAAAATATGGGTTAGAGGTTTTGGAATGGGCTGATTTTTGGTGAGGATGATCTCTACGGTGAGGAGATCATCATCACCAAAAATCAGCCAATTCCAAAACCTCTTACCCATCAAAAATGGCTTACAAAAAATGGACGGTCCACTATTTCCCAACTTGTAAACATGGGTTAGAAGTTTTGGAATGGGCTGATTTTTGATGAGGATGATCTCCTCACCATAGAGATCATGCTCATAAAAAATAAGCCCATTCCAAAACCTCTAACCCATGTTTTGAAAAATGTTTTGCCAAAATGTTTGTTGCTGAAAGGGACCCACATATATATATATTTGGGGTGGTTCAAGGGCCATATGTAAAAACATATGAAAAAACAATGGTTTTTCAAAATATGGGTTAGAGGTTTTGGATTGAGCTGATTTTTTGCGAGGATGGTTACTATGATGAGAAGATCATCCTCACGAAAAATTAGTTCAATCAGAAATTTCTAAATCCATCTAAAGTGATTGACAAATTATTGGCAAAAAATCGACGTTCCACATTCTAAATCACTTTTAATGGGGTTAGCAGTTTCAGATTGGACTGATTTTTTTTTTTTTTTTGGATAATCTTCCCATCATAGAGGTCATCCTCCCAAAAAATCAGCTCAATCTGAAATTTCTAACCCATATTTTGAAAATTTATTAATGTTACATTGTTTTTACATATGTTTTCTCATGTCCCTTGAACCTAACCTATATATATATATATATATATATATATATATATATATATATATATATATATATATATATATAGAGGATAGCGTTATTACGACCCCTATTACGACTCACATTGCGACTCACCGTTTGTCTTATATGGGCAAAAATGTTTGGAATGGGCTGATTTTTTGTGAGGATGATCTCTGTGATGAGGGGATCATCTTGGTAAAAAATCATCCCATTCTAAAACTTCTAACCCCATCAAAATTGATTTACAAAAATTGGACGGTCTAAAATTTTTCAACTTGTAAATATGGGGCTAGAAGTTTCATAATGAGCTGATTTTTGGCAAGGATGATCTCCTCACCATAGAGATCATCCTCACAAAAAATCAGCCCATTCCAAACATTTTTGCCCATATAAGACAAAACAGTGTGTCGTAATGTGAGTCGTAATAAATGTTCAGCACCAAACATTTTGGCAAAACATTTTTCAAAACATGGGTTAGAAGTTTTGGAATGAGCTGATTTTTGGTGAGGATGATCTCTACGGTGAGGAGATCATTATCACCAAAAATTAGCCCATTCCAAAACTTCTAACCCCATAAAAAAATTTATTTATAAAAAATGGACGGTCCACAAATTTTCAACTTGTAAACATGGGGCTAGAAGTTTTGGAATGGGCTGATTTTTGGTGAGAATGATCTCCTCACTGTTGAGATCATCATCACCAAAAATCAGCCCATTCCAAAACTTCTAACTCATGTTTTGAAAAATGTTTTGCCAAAAAGTTAGCCATTGAACGGGACCCATATATATAGGATTATGATCCATATACACATAAAGCTACAATATGTTTTGTCTTATATGGGCAAAAAGGTTTGGAATGGGCTGATGTTTTGTGAGGATGATCTCTATGGTGAGGAGATCATCCTTGCCAAAATTCAGCCAATTATGAAACTTCTAGCCCCATGTTTATAAGTTGAAAAATTGTAGACCGTCTAATTTTTGTAAATCATTTTTGATGGGGTTAGAAGTTTTGGAATGGAATAATTTTTTGCAAGGATGATCCCCTTACCATAGAGATCATCCTCACAAAACATCATCCCATTTCGAACCTTTTTAACCATATAAGACAAAAATGTTGTAGCTTTATGTGTTTACGGAACCCAACCCACACACATATATATATATGTGGGGGGCGGCTCAAGGGCCATACGTAAAAACATATGAAAAAACAATGGTTTTTCAAAATATGGGTTAGAGGTTTTGGATTGAGCTGATTTTTTGCAAGGATGGTCACTATGATGAGAAGATCATCCTCACAAAAAATCGGCTCAATCAGAAACGTCTAAATCCATCAAAAGTGATTTACAAATTATTAACAAAAATTGGTAAAAAATTGACGGTCCACATTCTAATCACTTTTAATGAGGTTAGAAGTTTCAAATTTGACTAATTTTTTTTTTTTTTTGGATGATCTTCCCATCATAGAGATCATCCTTACAAAAAATCAGCTCAATCCAAAATTTCTAACCCATATTTTGAAAATTTATAAATGTTACATTGTTTTTACATATGTTTTCTCATATGTCCCTTGAACCTGACCCTAAACTTATAAATGTTATATATATTTTGAAAATTTCTAACCCATATTTTGAAAATTTATAAATGTTATATATATATATATATATAACTTTAACCAGCTTCTTGCCAAGTTTTTCTAGGCGTTGGATCGAGTGGCATCCGACGGTTGAAACAGAGATTTACGATTTTAAGTTAAAAACTAAGCTAATTACAATCGGCCCTTGTTTAGTTTCTTATTCTTTCATAAATCCCTCACACCTCTCTTCTTCAATTAGAAACCAAAATCAGTTTCAGAACTTACACAACATGTAACTCTCTCCTTCTTCTTCGAAGCTCTCTCTCTCTCTCTCTCTCAAGTTTTAGTTCGAACGACCTGACGCCATCGTCGTCGATCTCTCTCTCAAGTTATATTTCGAACTACCTTCAGATCTCGTCATTCTCTCTCTCAACCCTCTTTCGCCGTCATCATCAATCTCTCTCAAGTTCGATCGAATATGTATTTTTTTCACTTTCGATTCTTACGAAAATCGATTGGATTTTATTTATTTATTATAGTTGTTGAACTTGAAATCTAATGTGGATGGGTTTTTTTTTTTTTACTTAAACAATTTGAAAGAAATTGTTGGTTTTTTTTTTTTTTTTTGGGGGGGGGGGGGGGAGGGGGGGTTCTTGTTGTTACAGAATCCGTCTTCCACAAACTAGACTAGCCACTTTTAAAGCAATCTCGATAATCTGAATATTTAAATACATTTGATAATATGAAATTTCATCTCTCCTTGTTTCTCCGATGAACAAATCTGCATAGCAAATCTTTTGGCTTGCTCAGGAACCTGTTAACTCAATTTTGTACATACAATGTGTGTTGTGCGCGCATAGGTGGTTTGTGTGTGTGTGTGTGTGTGTGATTAAAGAAGAGTACATCTTATGAGCCTAGTCGGACTAAAGAGAAATTTAAAGAAGAGTTTTCTAGTTGCCAATCTAAACCTACTTCCTTTGGATCAATGGCAAGCTCAGATTCAGGTAACAACTGCATTTACGATTATAAAATATTTACATCCCCCGTGCGAGTAAATGTTTGTAGTGAATACACCTTAATACCCCCTTTGATTTTAAAATACTCGGTTATGTAATTTTTGAAAAATAAGAATCATCACTAGCTAGGTTGCTTTCATGGAAGCAACTTCAACACTTAATCCAAAGGTCATAAATTAGAGTGATGATACCATGTGCACCAACAAAAATAAAATTTGAATTAAAAATCATTTCTTATTGATTCTTCAAATACTTGATTTAGAGCCTAATATTCTAGTGTGGGTTTCTTAGTTTGAACGTTGTTCCTGATTCTCCATTAGGGTCACCAAGAACAACTGAGAGTTTGCTTGATTTGTATCATATGACTTCAGACAAGTCCTATGCACACATGAACCAAACCATGGAGTGAAAACAGGGGGAGTTTTATCCACTCACCACCATCACTGAGCCAAACCTCATCGAACAGAGATTGTGTTTCTTCTCCCTTTGAATATTCTACCAGAGGTGACTTTGAAGATGATGCTAGTAGTGGGTTATCCTCTTTAAAGAGTGACTCGGGTTGTGGTAAAACACCTATTGCCAAAGGGCTTTCATCTTCAAGCATCAATAGGATCAGTGAAGTCTTTAATGCAAGTTCTGACCATTCTATTTCAAACCTCAACAATCTGATGGAGGAGCCTGCGCATTTCGATTCGCATGACTCAATAGATTTTGAGCAATTTTTTCAGGATGGTTATTGTAAAGTATTAGAGCTCAATGAATAGCACAAGTCAACTGAAGTTTTTAATGATCCTGACATCAGCAGTAGTCATTGCAAGCGGGAGAAACCTAAGGAAGATGGGGAGAATGACGATATGCTCGGGGGAATATTTGCCTTCTCAGAAGAAGGTATGGATTTCAAAAATATTATCTTCCGATGAAAGACCACAACCACATTGATGCATAGGCAGGGATGTTTTCAGATTGCAAAGCAATCTAATAACTCAAACCTTGCATTCCTGTATTCAATCATGAATTTTTATTTATTTATTTTGTATTATTTTTTGCATATATTCAGACCCATTATCTTAATAATGTTTTCTTGGTGTAGGTTGATCAGTACCTGCCAGTTCCATGATTAAAAAAACTGAATTGTTTTCATGACCTCACTATTCACGCAAGCTTGTTTCCTTTGGAATAAAGGCTTAGTAGTGGGTCAAATTGAACCCCTTTAATAAAGAGTGCACGGTGTTTACCTGCAATGATCAAAGGGGAGCTGATTAAGACGACCCCAGTGTTGAGAAGTGGGTGGCAGGAAGACGAAGAACTGAGCAGGGAGTGTTGCTGAAGCAAGTGGCCATGTAGATGGAAATTCATAATTTGTAGGAGTCTCTAGCTTTCGAGTTTGGACTCTTGTTAGATGTGTCGGATTTGGGTTTGCATTCCCTTGTCATGAAACATTCTATCAAGTCAACTTTGTACAGATATTTTCAATGTGAATGCCCCTTTCCCTTCAAGTTTAACAAACATTTATTCTTCAAAAATGAATGGGAAAAAATAAATATAAGAATGTTGGTTGTGCATCAGAATTGAATACTTCTATTTGGGTAGCCTATTTGAGGAGTGTTTTTTTGTACTCTGACAATACAATACGAGCAAATCTCATCTCTTGCAATCACCATACCCTTTTAATTATTGCTCAGTGCTTACAACAGTGTTATGGATCTCAATTAATGTATAATTTCGATCCTCTTTTGACAATGTCTTTAACTATTATGTCATTGACACCAAAGGAATATTAAGAGAATGATCTTCCAAGACAAGTACTTGAACTAGATTCAACCGTAATGCTAAATGCTCGAGGGCCCAGTCTGCAAGTCTAAGACCAAGATTCTCATCACAGCTAAGAGTAGTTCCATATTTGTGCATTATTGGAATCCTTAATAACCCAATATTTAACTCTTTTTTCAACAAAAAATAAACAAATAAAAATTGATCTTATGGGATTTTTGCACAATTTATTTTTATGCACTATGCTTCAAACTAAGTACATCTATTTAATCTTTGCTTTAATAATCCCTTTTATTAGAAATGGTCCGCATACATCTTCATAAGGGAAGAATAAATCAGACTCGGCTAAAATGTTCTGCATATTGATTGGGCATAAACATATTTTGATAAGCACTTTTGTTTACATTTGAAATTAACTATTACATCTCGATGAACATCATTAAAAAAAACAATCAAATTAATGAGTAACATAGCACTTTTATTTACATTTGAAATTAACTTTTACATCACAGTTCATATATTAGGGGGTGAGGAACTGCATCATCAAAGGTTAGAGTAAATCCCAACTAGGTTGGCACCTACTCCCTTTTATCAATCATTTGCACAACTCTACCCCAATTCAGTATTGAAACGCATAAACACAAAAGAAATTGAATCGCGCCACTTAAAATGCTGGACACAGATTGTTGGCCTTGGTGAAGTAATTCTGTTGGATGAGGCTGGTGGGAACATTGAGTCTGCTCCGCTTTGCTTCAGATATCTGCATGTGTGAAGTTGGAACACCCTTCTGTTCAGATGCATCATTGATGGAAGGCCCTCCCACTTTAGACCTTATAGTTGATTTCCTCATTACACAATGCCATGTGCGGAACAAAATCCATGGATGTGCTGAAATAATATTGTACACAATTAAATGTGCAACTCGTTATACAAACAATGCTTAATGGAAAATTTGAACTAGTTAAAGAAGGAACGAGAAAGTAATATTTCCAACCTGAGCAAAAGAATCACTCAACACCTAAATCATTTACAACCTACATTTATGAGATGTTTCTTATGATGTTCTTGTATGGTACTGTATATATATATCCTCTAAACCATTCCAGGAACCACCAATACAAGACAAAAAATAATTTAATTAATTTTTCTACATTCTCAGGATAGAAGAGAAAGATTAGTAAAACCCATTTTCCAAAAAACAACAAAAATCAACAAGGGTAAAGAAAAAAAAATAGCGATAAGAAGAGGGATTCTGTAACAACAAGAACCCAAAAAAAAAAAAAAAAAAACCAACAATTTCTTTCAAATTGTTTAAGTAAAAAAATAAAATAAAACCATTCACATTAGATTTCAAGTTCAACAACTATAATAAATAAATAAATAAATAAACCCAATCGATTTTCGTAAGAATCGAAAGTGAAAAAAATACGTGTTCGATCAAATTTGAGAGAGATTGATGGCGACAACGAGAGAGGGTTGAGAGAGAGAGACGACGATGGCTCCGAAGATGACGAGATCTGAAGGTAGTTCGAAATATAACTTGAGAGCGAGATCGACGGCGATGGCGTCAGGTCATTCGAACTAAAACTTGAGAGAGAGAGAGAGATGGTAGGTTTCGTTCCAACTGAAAATTGATTTTGAGAGATAGAGAGAGGGAGAGAGCTTCGATTTTGAAGAAGAGGGAGAGAGAGTTACAGGTTGTGTAAGTTCTGAAACTGATTTTAGTTTCTGATTAAAGAAGAGAGGTGTGAGGGATTTATGAAAGAATAAGAAACTAAACATGAAGGCAATTGTAATTAGTTTAGTTTTTAACTTAAAACCGTAAATCTCTGTTTCAACCGTTGGATGCCACTCGATCCAACACCCAAAAAAAATTGGCAAGAAGCTGTTTAAAGTTTAGGGCTGCTGAACCGCTCCTATATATATATATTTAGGGTCGGGTTCCGTAGACACATAAAACTACTCATAAAGCTACAACGTTTTTGTCTTATATGGTTAAAAAGATTCGGAATAGACTGATTTTTTGTGAGGATGATCTCTATGGTGAGGGGATCATCCTTGCAAAAAATTATCTCATTCCAAAATTTCTAACCCCATCAATACTGATTTACAAAAATTGGACTGTCTAAAATTTTTCAACTTGTAAACATGGGACTAGAAGTTTCATAATAGGCTGATTTTTGGCAAGGATGATCTTCTCACCATAGAGATCATTCTCACAAAAAATCAGTCCATTCCAAATATTTTTGCCCATATAAGACAAAACACATTGTAGCTTTATGAGTAGCTTTATGTGTATACGGATCCTAATCCATATATATATAGGGTCCCGTTCCCCACCCTAAGCTTTACCTTACACATTAACAAACGTGTTTTGTTCTACATGGGTTAGAAGTTTTGGAATAGGTGAGGATGATCTCTATGATGAGGAGATCATCCTCATCAAAAATCAGCCCATTCCAAAACTTCTAACCCCATCAAAAATGATTTACAAAAAATTGATGGTCCACGATTTTTCAACTTGTAAACATGAGGCTAAATTTTTTGGAATGGGCTGCTTTTTGGTGAGGATGATCTTCTAATCATAGAGATCATCCTCACCAAAAATCAGCCCATTCCAAAACTTTTAACCCATGTCGGACAAAACACGTTTGTTAAAGTGTAGGGTAAAGCTTAGGGTGTTGAACATTTCCCATATATATATATATATATATATATATATATATATATATATATATATATATATATATAGGGTGGCGTTCAAGGGCCAACTTTTTAGCAAAACATTTTTCAAAACATAAGTTAGAGGTTTTGGAATGGGCTGATTTTTGGTGGGGATGATCTCTACGGTGAGGAGATCATCATCACAAAAAATCAACCCATTCCAAAATTTCTAACCCCATCAAAAATACTTTACAAAAAATGGACGGTCCACGATTTTTCAACTTGTGAACATGGGTTAGAGGTTTTGGAATAGGCTGATTTTTGGTGAGGATGATCTCCTCACCGTAGAGATCATCCTCACCAAAAATCAACCCATTCCAAAACCTCTAACTCATGTTTTGAAAAATGTTTTGCCAAAAAGTTGGCCCTTGAACGCCACCCATATATATATATAATATATATAATATATATATATATATATATATATATTATATATATATACATATATGTATATACATATATGTATATACATATATATATATATATATCTATATATATATATATAATATATATATATATACATATATATATATATATATATATATATCTATATATATATATATATCTATATATATATATATATATACATATACATATATATATATATATACATATATATATATATGTGGGTAGCGTTCAATGGCAAACTTTTTAGCAAACTTTTTGGCAAAACATTTTTCAAAACATGAGTTAGAGGTTTTGGAATGAGCTGATTTTGGGTGAGGATGATCTCTACGGTGAGGAGATCATCCTCACCAAACATCAGCCCATTCCAAAACTTCTAACCCATGTTTACAAGCTGAAAAGTCATGGACCGTCAATTTTTTGTAAACTATTTTTGATGGGGTTAGAAGTTTTGGAATGGGCTGATTTTTGGTGATGATAATCTCCTCACCGTAGAGATCATCTCACCAAAAATCAGCCCATTCCAAAACCTCTAACTCATGTTTTGAAAAATGTTTTGCCAAAAAGTTGGCCATTGAACGCCCCCCTATATATATATATATGGGAGCGGTTCAGCAGCCCTAAAGTTTGCCAAGTTTGGTGCCAAACATTTTTTTTAAATCACTTTTGATGGGGTTAGAAGTTTTGGAATAGGCTGATTTTTTGTGAGGATGATCTTTACGATGAAGAGATCATCTGCACAAAAAATCAGCTCATTTTGAAACTTCTAACCCTAGTTTACAAGTTCAAGAATCGTGGATCGTCCAATTTTTGTAAATCACTTATAATGGGGTTAGAAGTTTTGGAATAGGCTGATTTTTGGCGAGGATGATCTCCTCATCATAGAGATCATCCTCACAAAAAATCAACTCATTCCAAAGCTTCTAACCCATATTTTGAAAAATGTTTGGCACCAAACTTGGCAAACTTTAGGACTGCTGAACCGTCCCTATATATATATGGGAAATGTTCAGCAACAAACATTTTGGTAAAACATTTTTCAAAACATGGGTTAGAGGTTTTGGAATGGGTTGATTTTTGGTGAGGATGATCTCTACAGTGAGGAGAACATCATCACCAAAAATCAGCCCATTCCAAAACTTCTAACCTCATCAAAAATGGTTTATAAAAAATGGACGGTCCACGATTTTTCAACTTGTAAACTGGGGTTAGAAGTTTTGGAATGGACTGATTTTTGGTGAGGATGATCTCCTCACCGTAGAGTTCATCCTCACCAAAAATCGGTCCATTCCAAAACCTCTAACTCATGTTTTGAAAAATGTTTTGCCAAAATGTTTGTTGCTGAACGGGACCTTATATATATATATATTCAAAAGCCCTAAAGTTTGCCAAACATTGTGCCAAACATTTTTCAAAACATGGGTTAGAAGCTTTGGAATGAGCTGATTTTTTGTGAGGATGATCTCTACGGTGAAGAGATCATTCTCTCCAAAAAATCAGCTCATTTTGAAATTTCTAACCCTAGTTTACAAATTGAAGAATCGTGGACCGTCCTATTTTTGTAAATCACTTTTGATGGGGTTAGAAGTTTTGGAATAGGCTGATTATTGGTGAGGATGATCTCCTCATCATAGAGATCATCCTCACAAAAAATCAGCTCATGTGGAACATGAGATCATCCTCATCATATATATAGATATAGAAACCCAGACGAGTCAATGTGATGGACGATTCATTTTTGTCAGAAATTTAATTTCATTTGGACATGCTTGGCTAGGAAGCTGGGAAGCCTAAGCATCTGAATACCAAAATGTTTTTAAGAAATGTAATTTTACATTTTTGTATGTAATTTATTTTTTAAAAACTCTTTTTTCGAACTTGTTATTCTCTTGCAGGTTCAGAATAAATGTTATTGCTTCTTTGAACATGGGCCGTAGACTCAAAAAAACCCTGAATGTTACGAAAATGGGACAATGTATGGGAATGGGAATCACCTGACAATGTCTTGTTTACATTTCTGAGGTTTATAAATGACTTTTTCCTATGTTTTTTTTATTTTTTATTTTTTATTTTTTATTATCACTTGTTTTTTGGAGATTTTCAGTATGTCACCATACTGGCACCGAAATCTACTATAGTATTTGTTATTTTTTCTTGGATTTAGTTGTAGTATTCAGCAATACATATTTATTGACTGTGTGGCTTTGGTCATTGCTAGAATTTTATTAATTTCATGTCTCCTTGTCTTTTGCAGGATTCGCTTGTTCTCTGTTGCTTAGTTGATGAGAATAAGAACACTGAGCATTCAAATAGTGGAGTTATAGATCCGACTGACTCCTTTCCTACTACAATTAAATCTTCTTCTCCTCCTGAAGGTATGCTATCAAACCAAACAATGGTTCAAGAAACTTTGTGGCTGGATGATGAATCAGACCATATGAGCTCTGATGCTTACTTACTTAAAGAGAGAGACGCCAATAATTATATGGCTTCTCATGTGGAAGATGAAGCTGCCAAAATGATTACTTATGAGGGGAAGAGGCAATTTGATATTTCAGTTTCTACTTTCATCCAGATTTTATAATATGTGGTAGAAACTCAAAAACTAAAGCTTTCTTGCTCTTGCTTCTTTAGGTTGATTTCCCAGATGCGCCAACACTTGAGACATTAGATCTCAAGATTTCTTCTCCATTATCTTCTGACTTGCACAATGGGGAAGGGTATTATTATTCGAAGAACTCTGCCATTGCCTTCAACAATGACATGCAATTCCAGGATACTACTGATGAGTACGACTCATCTTACAAAAAATTCTGTGACGTTTTTCTCAATGATACAGACGTCCAAGTGGCACAAGAACAGGTGAAAGCAAAACCTCCTATAGTTAGTGAGCAACTTTTATCTAGTCCATTGCCTTCTGACATCCACACTGGGGATGGATGTTCTTACCCAGATAACTCTGCTATTGCCTTCAACAATGGCTTCCAATTCCAGGATAGTACTAATGACTACGACTCATCTTGCTATAAATTCTGGAACGATCTTCTCAATGATATAAATGCCCAAGTGGCACAAGAGCAGGTGAAAGCAAAACCTGTGATAGATAGCGAGGGACTTTTATGTAGTACCTCACCCTGCCCCACACCCTTGGAATCCAATAATTGTTAAAATATAACAATTAGGAAAATAGGGAAAAAGTTCAACCAAATAAAAGAACCAATAAGTCCGTAGTTCCCACATAAAAGTATTTCAAAATCCCTCCACCCAACTCAAAATCTCTCCAATTACTCTCTTATTTCCAAAAGCTCTGTCCAATGACCCAAAATATATCTATTCGAATTTCCTACAAATATTTTCCTTTGTACACCATGCCAACACTTCTGAGCAACTTGGAACAGCTTTCCAAGTCTTGCAACTTAACCCCTATTTCGGTTTAAATGGCTGTAAATCTCGACATCTTAAAATATCCTAAACAAGAGATATAGAAATATCATAATTCTCTTATTCTCTCATTTAGGATTTTTTAAAGTCTACCTATTTCTCTCCAATCTTTCTCATGCCAAACCCTTTTTTCCCCTATTCCTTTCTCTTACTTTGAATCCATTAAATCCTTTTAATCATCTCGTTTCTTATAATCGATGATGAGTATTAATATAATTTCATCAAATAGATTTCTCATATTTGAATACATTAAACCCATTTAACTCCCCCGTTTCTCATCATCAACGAGAAGTATGGATATATATCACCGAATCAGACCATATCATCAATTGGCTGTTTTGGGTAGATTACAAACACTAGTCACCCAAGTCTCTTTTCTAAAGATATACAGTCCTTGTTGCACTGGTTATGTTCCTGTCATTATGTTCATTGGGGGCGTGGAGATGCTTGAAGTCTTGAATGATGGAGACTCATCACTATCATTTACGCCTTATCCCAACTTGAATCCTATTTTGCCATTCAACTCTATCGTGAGCATTAAGACAGTGCTTTTGATACTGACTGTTATGGAAACTCTAATAGGTTGTTGGTTGGTGGGAGTGTTTACAGGTGTGTACATATATGTAAAAATTCTGGGATTTTGTATTAACGTGTGTGTGCTTATGTATCTTTGCTTCTGTTTAATTGAAAGAACATTTCTACAAAGGGAATTTTTCCTCGTAGCCATTTAATTTGCAGGTTTTACTATTTAATAGTACCGCAATTGCTGCTTGAAGTTGTTTGGTACGGGGGAAGGTATCTATGTCCTCAACTGGCTTAGATTTCATCATCCTCAATTGTGCTAAAAGTTATTCCTCGTCAAATGGCTTATAGCCTTCCTCAAATGGCTCATAGCCTTCGTTGTACCACAACAAAGATATGGCATGGATGGTGCCATAAAAAGCCTTCTTAAGTCTTTTAAAAAACACTTTTAGGAGTTTGTATGAAGATTTTGTGGCACTATTTATTTATGGGAAGGATTTTGAGTTTGAATTCAAGCCCTAAGCAACATGGAGTAAAAATCTTCCCTGAATGCCAAGAACTCGATGGCAGTCGATATCTACACGAACTCCTTTTCCTACTTAGCTTTTGATTCATAATTCTGGTCGTACAAAAATATCTAACTTGAGATAGAATTGATGAACTTCCTTTCCCGTGAGTAATTAAACTCCATTGAAAGTACCTTTTGAATTGACTCATTGAACTTCTGGAATTGTAAGGAGAGAGACAAGGCAAGTTGTACCCGATGTGGGACTAAATCAAATACATCCTTCTAACCTCATATTCTTCATGAATTGTGACCGATAGCCTTTGCAGATCCATATGTGTAGCATTAGAAATCAAGCACCCAAAATAGGAGAATTTTAACTTCATGATTTACTACCAAAACTACATCTTCCACCTAATTCCAAGAAATTTTTTCATTAAACTCCCTCAATTTGGATCTTTGGGATATGGTTTTTATCTAGTAGGAGCGTTGGATTTGGATATGGACAAAAAGTTTGGATCTTAATGTAAATATACTCAAATTCTGCCCCACTCCCATCCATTTTAAGCCTTATCAATCAAGTGCACATAGGACTTTCCAAGGGGGCGGTATGTGTGACTATCAGATTAGTCTCACCTGAAGGGTAGATACCCACGATAAGCCCAAGAAAACAATGATATTCTAACAATGCGTTTCCAGACGAAATCATTTTCGAGGAGCTTTATTATAGTAATCACTTGGAGAAGAGCAAGGCTTCTTAGAATGCCTACATTGTTTGATATCTCTTGGAGAAATGAAAATTATTTATGTTCTTCAAGAGACGATAAATAAATGTAATAAATATCTTTTAGGAATTAATAAATACTTATCAAGAAATGCATTTAGATATGAAGATTGAAGTCAGGTATGTTGAATGGAAAAAAAACGTTGAAGCGGATTACATGTGGCATTTCCAAGGAGGTATCCCAAATTTTGGAGGAAATGTAGGGTCGTGAAATAAATTCAAAATGCCACACATCTTATAATGAGGAGGGTTCCTTCAAAATTTTGACATGGTCTGCCCGCTTCAAAATAGGACTCTTTGTTGAATATACTGTTCAACCGAGTCCCAAGAAATGAAAGAATGAAGCTAAATCTAAGGATATTAGGGAGTGAGTGATATCTTGGGTCACAATATCTCCTTATATGATGTTAGTAAGAGGGTCAGAAGGAATAATCATAGAAGGATTGTATCTTAAGACAATCACTAAATTGACGTTTAATGAAATAAGCTTTAAAAATCGACAAAGAAGAATATAAAGGGGGACTTTTGATTGATCTTTGAAATTTTGTTACTTAAGCATCAAATATTCTTTGATATGTACTGCATCAATGCTCCAAGGTGATAACAATTGAGGAGAAATCCAGCTATGATAAATTATAGCTCGCACGCATTCGTGATCTCGAAATGTTGAATGGTGAAGGTAAAAATCATATCAATAGAGATTATTTGAGATAAGGTTTTAATAATCTAGTTTCGAAAGCCCAAAGGACATCTTTGAATATTTTGCTCACATCCATAGAGATTATTTAAGATTATTTAATATTTTGCTCACAGCCTAACAACCATTTGACATGTAGCAAAAATGACATTAATAATAGAGAGTGAATTTCTCTCTCTTGCCCACAAATTTTATTTTTAAGATTTAAAATCTTAAAATGAGTCATTGAGTCCACGAGGATTGTCAAATTGTCATTCTATCACAACTTTTTACATTTTATGAAAAAACTCATATTAAAAAAAAAATGTTTTTCAAGCTTGATTTGAGGAAGTGAAAATGTACGGTTTCTGAGTACCTAAACTTAAATTAAAATTTAATGGTGAAATTTTTATTTTTTATTTTTCATTTCGTAGAATTTCGTCCTTTCATATAAATATTAATAGAAGGAATAAAAACATTGTTGCACGACGCGTATTCCCAACTTGTTCAATTGTGGCACATGAGTCTTTTCTTTGACCCCAAATCATTAACGCGCAATTGTAACTGATGACAAAGAAAAACATGTACGGATTCTATATGGTATGTGTTGGGTGGGGTAGGGTTAATTGGGGAGCGAGAGAACTTGGGAAGGAAGCTTAGATTTACTAAGTATAATCCACCTTTGGTTTGGGAATGAGAAGATCTTATATCATCTTATGGTTATTTTGTTAGTTAAAGCCTCTACATTTGTGCTACCACTTTACATTATATATTTTAGATTGAACTTCAATTGGTGGGGGCCATGATTTAACATACCCCATAAATTTTAGTGAGAATTTATAATGGATTTTATTGATATTATCACTATATCTTAAAATTTGAATTAAAATTATGGATTTTTAGGGAATAAATTCTAGGATTTTGAAAAAAGTTGATTAAATCAATTTTATTATAATGAGAGAATTAGGCCATGTTTGTTGACACCAAAATTTTGAAAATAAAAGATGCCTCGATTTTTCTATTTAAATGTATTGTTATCAATGTCATTCTTTTCAAAAAAATAAAAATAAATATTGAACCAATTCCCCTTATAACCAGGTTATTCATTATTAGTTTCATATAATCATGTAAAAGTCCTTTTTATTATCTATAAAATTTAAAATCACCTTAATTAAAATTTCAACTTGCAAAAGGGCCTTTAAAATATACAAGATGATACAAATTAAATATTTATTTAAAATTTTAAAATTTTCTTTTAAAGTAATTATAAAAACAAAAAATTAATTTTGCATAAACCCTATTTCTTTTGTAATACATGTGCCTTTGCCCATGGACTATAAAAAGTAGAGACAGTCAAAGCATTATCACATTCATTTCCATCAAAAAAGCTAGTGCCAATAGATTTGGACTAGAGATTCTTCCTCATAGAATAGTTTATAGTGGGAGTAGCTGTAATGATTTAAAGAGATAAGATTGTTCTTTATGTAAAGAAATGAATAAATCCATTTAGACTTTAGGGTACTATAACTGGGTGATGAGACTTAGGGACTAAGCTTCAAAAATACACCTAAATTTTGCCATCTAAATTCATATTGTCCATATTCTATAACTAGAGTTCCAAGTTAAAAGGGTAGAAAAGGGAAGGAAATAAAATTGGAGTACTGCGGGAACAAGGTAATAGAGGAACAACAATAAAGTTTGAAAGATATTATTAAAAAAGAAAATATTGAATTGACTTCCTTCAACGTTGCATTAACGCAACAGTGTTGAGAGAATCGCAGATTTTTTCCCGTATCTTGAGAAAAAATCTATGGTACTCTCAAATAATCTCATGTCACCGTGATGTCTAGTAACTAATCCAAAGAATAAATGATTCTTAAATGTTAAATAGTGATAGGGGGGAACATGTCTAAATTATTTTTGTTAATAAAATTTTAGAGTTATAGGAGATACACATAATAAAAAAAAACACTTTCCTTACTAACTTAGTGAGATTTTAAGACTTACTAAGAGTAGTTTTACTAAAATGGATTACCACATTGGCAATCCAACATCGCAACCCTCTAGACTCCAGGCAAAAACTCAAATCCTTCAATATATATATATATAGAAGATAAAATCAGATTTCATTAGGGTCCTGCACGTGTCCTAATGAAGACAAGAATTGAAGGGTAGAAAAGAGATTGTGAAAGGTAAGTGGTATTCAGGACAGGTCAATAATTCAGCCCTGGCTAATAAGAGGGCAAGACATAGATCAAAATCTACCCTAATTGAAAGGGTAGACCAAGTCAGAACATTCGTGTGATCCTTTACCTTGGTTATCAAGCTCCGAGACTCTAGGAAAAATCCCAAGATTCTTGAAGCATGATAAGGGGGTTCCATTTTCGATTTAGAATCTCTGTGATAGTGAGATCCCCTATGATCAAATCTCAAATAAAAGGGAAACCTTGATCTTAGGGACATGCTATATAATGGATGGAGGACCCAAGGCTGGAGGGGGTGCTTCTTTTCAATCCCCTGGAGATTGAAGCTAATATTGGTGACATCTTTTATGTAATTCTAACTTAATCGTTAGAAAATTATTGGCAAGTACCATACCAGTACTATCAGAGAGGAGCAAGGAATGTCTTTTTGGAACAATTGAGTGAAGTAAATTGAGGTAAAATCCAAATTTGCCTCTACAATTTGGCACAATCCGTGGGAAAATCAAAAAATTGATTTCAACCGAAACAATGGGGAGACCCACTCGCTCTACTGAAGCCAATGCTCTTCCTTCTCCTATCGCCCCTACTATGGAATCTATTTTAAAGAATCAGATAAATGAGATGAAGAAACAACAAGAGGAGATGCAGCGGAAGATGGATGAGTTAGCTGAACAAAATAAGACATTAAACCAACATATGGGGATTCAACGAAAAAAAAAGACAAGTACCACCACCCTGAGTTGAAGGTGAACAAGATTGGAATACAAAAGACATTTCTGGATCAAAGAACTCAGACAGAAAGGAAGACATTAAAGTTGCAACCACTACGACAATAACTCGAGTTGAACCTCTAGTAGGTTTAACTCGAGAAAAGATCATGGATATGATCTTAAAGGAGAAGGAGGTAGTGAAGAGCACATAAATAGGATTGGTTGTAGCCCAGACTATTAGAGGGATACAGAAATCACCCTTTACAGCTGAGATCATGGTTGTAGGAATTATAAATAAATTTATAGCCAAGATTTGGTACGAAAGATCCGATCAAACACATGCACCACTTTTGGCAAATGTTAACCTTATGGGAGGGAAACGAGGGCTGGATGTATAGGTTATTCCCCTCAAGCTTGAAGAGGAACGCTCTGACATGGTTAGTAATTGGTGAAAGATTTTTTGCTCACAGCCCAACTATCGTTTGACATGTGGCTAACATGACCTCAGCAATAAAGAGAATTTCTCTTTCCTGCCTGAAAGACACAAATTTCATTTTTAAGATTTAAAATCTTAAAATGAATCATCAAGTCCACATGGATTATCACATTGTCAATCTAACACCCCGACCTTCTAAATTTTATGAAAAAACTCATATTCAAAGAAATTAAAAAAAAAATTGTTTTTCAAGCTTGATCTGGGGAATTGAAAATGGAAGGCTACCAAACTTAAAATAAAAATTCAATGGTGTAAAATATATTATTTTCATTTTTTTTTAATTCGAAAAATTTCATCCTCAACAACACCGTGGCACATTTAAGGATTTTTTATTTTTTGCTAAGGTTGAAGATGGGGATATTTAAGTCAATTTTGTTAGTCTTTATGTGATGATCAAGGGCAAGGGGTGTGTAATTAGTTTGAAAACACAAGGAAAATCTCATTATAGTCGTCTAAACTTGGAAAACGGTATGCTAAATGAGGACAACTGGGCCCATGTACTAGTTGCGTTCTGTGTATAAAATTAGCGTAATTTAATGACTTAAGAAATGATACAAGATCTTGATTATGTAAATACAAAATATAATGTAGAAAGTTATTCTTGAGAAAAGTATCATTGCGATATGTATTGTTCAAATACCCATAAAATTTCAACCGTTAGATTTTGTGTTTGCACAATCAAGGTCTTGTGTCATTTCTTAATTCATATTTTTTGAGTCAACGAACCTGACCCTTTAGATATACTCTCATAAGTTCTAGTGAATATTTAAGATATTGTTTAGAAAACATAAAAATACCTTTTTTTTTATATAACAAAAAAAAGAACATAGATATGATCTCATTTGAGAGAGATCGGTCCTTCAAAACCAATTTGAGATGGTTAGTCTCCAAACTATAATAGGATTTACAAATATTTTCTCTGGATAATTTAAAATACAATTAAGAGACTTAAATAGAGAGAGTCCTAACTACCCACTACAACTTAATTTCCTACAAATTAATTCTCAAACTACCCATGTACAAGACACTCATCTCCCACCTTTCCCATTTAAACACAAATACTCTAAAATAATGAGCATATGCTTATCATCTATTTTAATTAAACTACATCAACCCCATGATATATGTTTTCACGTCCGAACGATATTGCATGTCCAATTTGAGTCTGAACTCGCATTCGATCCCTAGCTCGTTTTCGATCTAAGCCTGAGATCGTATTTACCTTAGTTCGTTCCAAATCTAAACCCCTAACTTATATCCAACTAGACCTACAACACATAAATGACTCCGAACAAGTACTTAAGTCCGAGCACGACCTCTCACATGGATAAGTACAAAAAAGATTTTATCAAACGAATGAGACTCAATGTGTTAGATATGTTTTTATTTCACATTGATGACCTGCAACATGTCCACATTAGATTGAAATCTCACTAACAAGTGATGAATTCGTCTTTTAAAGCACTCAAGTGCACCTCAATTAACAGCTCATTTAACACCTGAATCAATCATGTAGTGACACTTATCTCTGAATTTCATCTATAAAAACTAATTGACAAAATGAAAAAAGGGATTGCTAGTTGGCTAATCGATTGGAATCCTATAAGAAAAATATCACTCTACAAGTCTACTAATCGTCTTCTTCGTTATTCATTCTCTTTTATCTGAGTTGAGCAATCGAGCAACTCGACTCAACCTGAATCTAATGCCGATATATTAATATACAAATATTTTTATAGTAATTATATATTTTTTATTTAAATTGTTTATCCGTTTTATTATTATGGCTTGTGGACAATTGACATTATTAATGTGAGCTTTGAAGTATGATTTGTCTAAATATTCTCTCCACGATAGATTTGAAGGTTATATGCGATTTCATTTAATAGTGATTTTATTTTTGATGTTGTATATTTTTTAAGATTTAAATTTTATTTATTAAAATGAAATTAGGGATATTTAACGAGGCAACCCAGGCTAACCCTATTTTAGATGATCAAACTTGAGTTGGTTGGGTTGAGAGTTTTACCACTTGGGTTGAATCTAGATTTACCCTCCAACCCACCCAAGTTGCAGCCATAGCTAGGGCACACCGCTCATATACTTAAGGGTTTTGTTACCATGTGCTCTAAGAGCACACACTAAACTGCTTATAAACCTTGAAAATTGAATTTCCTACTAAAAATGTGAGTTTGAATTTGAAGCGGGCAGGCTGCTATATAATTTTCAAGCTACTCTCCTAGTTAGAAGACACATAGCATTTTGAATTTATTTCACACCTTTACACTGTAGTGTATACATCATCACCGTACGGAATGGAACCACTTCTGTCTTACGTGGTTCGTACTCATAATCTGATTCGTCAAATTCCCTTCTTTTCTCCCAAGTCTAGTCCTCGCCTTGGTATTCTTTTTTTCTCAGAGTGGTATTATCGATATTTAAACAAAATTTATTTATTAAAATAAAATTAGGGATATTCAACGAGGTAATCGGCCCAAAATTACATAATTCGGACTAACCCGATTTTAAAAGAAAAAACAAGTACCAAGTAAAAGATATTCTGACAAAACGTTTTCAAAGGAAATCATTTTCGAGTAATTTTATTACAGTAATTGCATGGAGAATGGCGTGGCTTGTTTGTTACAATGCCTACATCCATGTGTTTGCTATCTCTCGGAGAAACGAAAATGGTGATAAACATAGTAAATGTGCATTAGGAATAAATTAATATTTAACAAGAATGCGTTTATATATGGAGATTGAAATCAGATTTATTTAACTTGTCATTTGATTGAGGTTGTATAATCCCCAAGAAATTAAACAAACAAAGCTTAATCAAAGGAATGACAATTAGCGAGGGAAAGAGTGATAACTTGGATCAGTTAGTGTGTCAGAAGGAATAATCTTAGAAGGGTTGTATCTTGAGAAAATCACTTAACTGAGATTTTAAGAAATAAACTTTAAAACTAGTCAAAAAAAGAATGGTAGAGGGCATCTTTTGATTGATCTATGAGATTTTTTAACTTAAGAATCAGATTTTTTTTTGACAGGTATCACATCATATTCTTTGATAGATACCACATCGACCGAGGAGAAGATCCAGCTATAATAACTTATAACACGTGTATTGGTGATCTTGAAGTGTATGACAGTGAAAGTAAAAAAAAAAAATCAATTGTACAGAGATTATTTAAGATAAGGATTTTAACGAATTGGTTTCGAAAGCCCAATGAACATATTCAACATTTGCGAGTAATCCAAATTTGTCAAAATTGGTTTAGACTATTCTCTTGTTCTCTCTAATTTATAATTTTGGTAATTGATTGGTGGGAGTAAAAAAATGAATTTGTAGGTACAATAATCACTATGTGAAAATTGAAATATTCAACAAAAAAATTTGACGGGCAAAAACCCCCATGAATTTTAGAAACTGAATTTTGATGATCTAAGACCGTCGAAATTCTTGATGTTTCCAAATTTGACAGTTTAGAACTGTTGAATTTCTCCTATCCTTCATTAATTTGACAGTTTCGACCTGTCAAAAAAAAAATTTGACAATAAAATATTTGACTCCTTATTCCGTTAAATTTGGACTTTTTTCACATTGTGAATAGTCCATCGATTACAACTTGTAAAATTCATTTTCCATCACTTGAATTGTAGAATGAAATAAGACACTATTGCATGACGTGTTTTTCCCGACTTGCTAAATTCTAGCACATGAGTCTTTTCTTCGACCCCACATCATTGACGCATTTGCGATTCACAAAGAAAAAAGGGTACGAAAGGCATAAAAGTATGTGGGAGTGGGCTAGGGTTTGTTGGGGAACGAGAGAACTTGGGGAGGAAGTTTACATTTATTTTTTATAATCCAATTATTTTTGGTAAGAAAATATCTTATATTGTTGTCATTTTGCTAGTTAAAGCTAAGAATAATGCTGAAATAACTTCAAGATTAGATTTCACATTACACACCCTGACATGAAAGTGTATGAGAATCGTAAATGCTTTTCCTCGAAATACAAGAGAAAAAACGTTTACGGTTCCAATCTACTTTCATATCTAGAACTGTGATATGAGGTCCAAAGTTAAAGGTCACTCCAGCAAGTTTCGTTAAGTTAAAGCATAGTATATTATTTATTTTAAATTGAACATCAATTGGTGGGGTCCATGATTTAACATATCCCTTAAATTTTGGCTTATCCTATTGACTTAAGTCTTCTCTTATATACTTGGAAATGGTCTAAATGTCCTCATCTTCAATTTCTATTCATAAACCCTGTCTAACCAAAACCTGTCATCATCAACCTCTAGGACCTCAAGAATATCTCTCCTTCTGTCTTCAAATGTGGAAAAAAAAAAAAAAAACATATAGGATTTTTTGTTAAATTAAAAGGGATGATTTTTTTTTTTTTTTAAGTGAGAGGGAGAATTGGTTAAAATAATTTAAATGGTACCTTTATTAGAGACAAATCAATGATTTTTTTTTTTACCATAACCTGAAGATGGGGATATTTAGGTCAATTTTTGGTAGTTTCTATTGGTTAACCATGGTCAAGGGGTATGCTATTAGTTTGAAAACACGAGAAATCTCTTGTAGTTCTAGGAAATATTTGTGATACGCTTGTGTTGTGAGCTGATTACATTCTATGAGAGACGTGAAAATGATTAAAAATAACTTTGTCTTCTTACTCTCAAAGAAAATAATAAATTCTTGATTCCTTCCAAAAATCCTACATCTTTATAATGGATTTTATTAATATTATCACCATATCTTAAAATTTGGATTAAGATTATGGATTTTTAGGAAATAAATTCTAAGATTTTGGAAAAGGTGATTAAATCATTGTTATTATAATGAGAGAATTAGGCCATGTTTGTTGACACTAAAATTTTGAAAATAAAAGATGCCTCGATTTTTCTATTTAAACATATTGTTATCAATGTAATTTTTGTCACAAAAAAAAAAAAAAAATTATGATCCAATTCCCCCTGTAACTAGGTTATTCATTATTAGTTTCATATAATCATGTAAAAGTCTTTTTTATTATCTATAAAATTTAAATTCAACTTAATTAAAATTTCAACTTGCAAAAGGGCCTTTAAAATATACAAGATGATACAAATTAAATATTTATTTAAAATTTTCTTTTAAGTTAATTATTAAAAAAATTAATTTTGCATAAACCCTATTTTTTTTTGTAATACATGCGCGTTTGCCCATGGACTATAAAAGGTAGAGACAGTCAAAGCATTATCACATTCATTTCCATCCAAAAAGCTAGTGCCAGTAGATTTGGACTAGAGATTCTTCCTCATAGAATAGTTTATAATGGGAGTGGTTATAATGATTTAAAGAGATAAGATTATTCTTTATGTAAAGAAATGAATAAATGCTTTTAGACTTTAGAGTATTATATCAGGGTGATGAGACTTAGGGACTAAGCTTCAAAAATATGTCTAAATTTTGCCATCTAAATTCATATTGTCCATATTCTATAACTAGAGTTTCGGGTTAAAGGGTAGAAAAGGGAAGGTGATAAAATTGAAAGAGTACTATAGTAAAAAGATAGTAGAAGAAAAATAATAAAATTAAAAAGATATTATTGAAAATGAAAATATTGAACCGACTTCCTTTAACGTTGCATTAATGCGATAGTATTGAGAGAAACGCAAATTAAAAATTTATCAATCTTTTCTTCATACTTTGAAATTTATTTTTATCATTTAAATTGAAAATTTATCAAATTTATATCAAGACGGGGTCCAAGCAGTACACAAAACCCAATTGACAGATATAACTCGGTGAAATATCCTACTCACGTATAATTTGTTATAAAATACAATTAAACACATCAAATATACAGGTCCTGGCATGAATTTGAAATAATGAAAAGAATTCTATATTTTTAAACACATTACAAATCTTCGTTAAAAATCCTAAATATAATTTTCACAATCTACGATTATCAATAAAAATTGAGAGTCATTGTCAATCTCTATGTGACATAATTGAAGCATGTGCACAAAAATTGAGATGATCAGTGCAAAAATTGAGGTGGATCAGACGTGAAGGCGACTATTTTTTAATTGAGTCTGATGATTTTGAAGATCTCGATATTGCCGTTATTTCTCCTTTCTGCAACGGAAGATGATTTGGACTTGAAATAGATGAAATCTGATGTTTAAAAGTCAAAACCTCTGTATCTCATACAGCTGATTTTCGACGAAACAAAAAGAAAGAGAAGAGAAAAAGAAAAGAAATTGGGTGGGTTTTGTAGAGGTCAATGATACATATGTTTTTCCTTTATTCGTTAAAAGCCGACGACGATTTGGTCGTGCTTAATTTATGGTTAAAAGTTGAAAAAAAATCAAAATTTTTTTAAAAAACTCTTGACTGATTGTTATGCGTTAGAAAAGAAGATGAATAGTGATTTTTGTTTTAAAAATTATTTATATAAGTTGTGGGATGAAATCAGTATTTTACATATTGTTTCGTTTGACGATAACTTGATTGTCCGAACTTCAAAAGTAACGAGTGAATATTTTATTTTATATAATTTTTCGTTCCTGATCTAATAGCGTAGTCAGATTCTATGAATTTTATTTCTAATAAAAATTCACTTCTTCGATCCGATAGAACCATAAAATTGACGTCGTTTCCATTTTTTACGATTATTTGACTTTTTAGACTTCAAAAATGACGAGTAAATAGTCAATTTTCTATAATTTTTTGTTATAAACCCAATGATATGATTGAATTTTAAAAATTTTGTTATAGCAGAAAGTCATTATTTTAGTCTAATTCGACTTGAAAATCGAGGATTTTGTAATTTTTCTATTCGGACTCGCATTTAAACGTGCTTACAGGTTAAAGTATGTTTTTCGACCCTTTTCAATCTAACGGTGAAGTTATATTTCATTAAAAATAACTTGAAAAAATCCTAAAATTTTACCCTAAATCCTACTTTTAGAATTTTCTCAAAATTTCACTATTTATTTTCCTCGATATACGAATAAAAAACTCAGGATTTTACATCTAAACCCCTAACTTGTATCCAACCAGATCCATAACACATAAATGATCCCGAATAAATACATAAATCCGAGCATGACCTCTCATATGGATGGATAAGTACAAAAAAAGATTTTATCAGACAAATGTGACAGATTGTGTCAGAGATGTTTTTATTTCACATTGATGACCTACAACACGTCCACATCAAATTGAAATCTCACTAATAAATGATGAATCCATCTTACAAAACACTCAAATGCACCTCAATTAACAGCTCATCTAACACCTGAATCAATCGTGTGGTGACATTTGTCTTTGGATTTCATCTATAAAAACTAATTAACCAGACGAAAAAGGAGTTGCTAGTTGGCTGATGGATTGGAATCCTATAAGAAAAAAAATATCATTATGCAAGTTTACTATTCATCTTCCTATTCATTCATTCTCTCTTCTATTTGGGTTGAGGGATCGAGCAATTCGACTCAACCTGAATCCAATGCCGATATACTAATATACAAATATTTTTATAGTAATTATATATTTTTTGTTTAAATTTTTTATCTATCTTATTATTATGGTTTGTGGACAATTGATATTATTAATGTGAGCTTTGAAGTATAGTTTGTCTAAATATTCTCTCCATGATGGATTTGAAGGTTATATGTGATTTCATTTAATAGTGATTTTATTTTTGATGTCGTATATTTTTTAACATTTATTTATTAAAATGAAATTAGGGATATTCAACGAGCTAATCCGTCAATAATTACACAACTCGGCCAACCCAATTTTAGATGATCAAACTTGAGTTGAGTTTGGGTTAGTGAGCTTAGGCCCAATGGTCGGGTTGAGAGTTTTACCAATCTAGAGTTTTACCACTTGGGTTGGGTTTAGATTTACCCTCCAACCCACTCAAGTTGCAGCCATAGTAAGGGCATACCCTCATATATTTAAGGGTTTTGTTAACACGTGCTCTAAGAGCACACACTAAGCTGCTTATACATCTTGAAAATTGAATTTCTTACCAAAAATGCGAGTTTGACTTTTAAACGCATAGACGGCTACATAATTTTCAAGCAACTCTCCTAGTTAGAAGACACATAGCATTTTGAATTTATTTCACACCCCTACATCTTTGTCAAAATTGGAATAACTCCTTAGAAATGCCATGTGTAATCCAATGGAGAGGGTTTCTTCAAAATTATGAAGCAGTCCATCAAAACTACTCAAAAAAATGATTTATTTTTTACCAAAAATACCATGACATGGTTATTTCCAAGGTGTATTTAATACAGCTTAACGTGTTAACAAAACACAATTTTCAATTATTTACCGCCACGTGTCGTACTTAGCAGTTGTTAGTTACATAAGAACCTACACAGTCCCGCAAACTAACAAGGTCCACTCACTTTCTTCGTGAACATTCTAAATGACCACGTAGTCAACACTGTAATGTATACGTCATCACCATACGGAAAGGAAACACTTGTATCTTACGTGTCTTATTTCAATAATCTCTTTCTTCTCACCTAAGTTCAGTCCCCGCCCTTGGTATTCTTTTTCTCTGACAGTGGTATTTTCGATATTTAAACAATAGATAGGGTTTAACAATTTGACATGCGTCTTTAAATTCAGTTTGAATTCTTTTTCTACGATCACAGAGTGATCATCTGAGAGGGAGGGAGAGAGAGCTGTTAAGTTGTATTTTTAGGGTTTATCTTGGTAGTTGTTTCTTCGATTTAATTTCCGGTTTAAGGCGTTTTTTTGTATTTTTAGGAGGAGAGATGGATGTTTTATTACGTATAAAACTCCCAAAAGAAGACAGATTTTTCCATACAAAACAAGAACTCATCGATTTCTTACGATTGGATTTGGATGCTTTAGGAATAGAGATGGAAGTTTTATCCAAGAAACTCTCAAAAAAAATCAGATTTAGTCCTACGGATGAACAAGTCATTGATATCTTACGAATGAAGAACGAAGGTAAGGAATCCGAAGTAGAAGAAATTCCAGAAATTGATCTCCGCAAATGGGAGCCATCCGAATTGCCCTGTATGAGAAACCCTTTTTTATCAATTAATTTAGGGTTTATTGTTGTTTGAGAAATTTGTTGTTTAGTAATAATAATTAGGGATTCAATTTCTTAGAGAGTTGAATCTTAGATCAAAATGTTTGATTTGTTGTAGGTTTATCAGATACTAGAGATAATGATCTGAAGTGGTACTTCTTTTGTCCCCGTAATCTGAAGTATCCCAAAGGTAGTTGTCGTGATAGGGCTACAGAAGGCGGATATTGGAAAGTTCAAGGACGACCTCGAATAATAAAGTCTGGCAAGACTTTGATTGGTACCAAGACTTCATTGGTATACCACAGAGGACGTGCTCCAAATGGTCAGAAGACCAATTGGATTATTCACGAGTATAGTATCAACAACTCTGCACAGGTGAGATTTTAATCTTTTTTATTATTTATAAAATTCGATTATTTGGATTTTGAATGATAGATGGTGGTACTTGGTAGAGATACATATTTCTATTTGTATAACAAATATATAAATTACAACAACAAACAAATCATTTTTAATCGACTCTGACAAGTCAATATGATGGACGATTCATTTTTGTTAGATATGTTATTAGGGGTCCATCTTATGTGGGACGCACGTGAGTTAGGTTTTGTTTTAAAAGAAAAACAAAACAACCGTATATATATATATTAAAAAAAAAACAGAGAAAGAGAGAGAGAGAGAGCTGCCGTTTTTGGAAGAGAGAATTTGGGTTTTTGTTTTGATCATTTTGTCAGAGATTGGAAGATCTTCTGTGACCTGATCTTGATCAAATTTCAGTATATTGTTCTTGACTACAAGTGCTACGCATCGACTAGTGTCGATAATATATTTTCTTCTTCAGTTGTTCGGTGAGATATTTCTTATTTTTGTTGGAATCCACTTTATATAGTGATGAATTTTTTTTAATCCAAGAATATATATATATTCTTAATGAACTGGTAGCCTCTAGATATCTTTCTAGAGAAGATTGAGTATCCTATTATTATTCATAGTGAAAGTTTTGACTGAACTAGGTCCCGTGGTTTTTTCCTTCTCCTTGGAGGGTTTTCCATGTAAAAAATTGTGGTGTCGTACTTGATTATATTTTTTGCACTATGATTAAGTTATTTTATTGCTATTGACTATTTAATTTATATAAAGTGGGTAGATAAATTCCATTGTGCCTTGTGTTTGGTGTTCACCCCTTATCACAATTGGACATGCTTTGTTAGAAATTAGCGATGTAAAACTTCTTTTTTCAGAATTAAATATAATTGCTTCTTCGAACATGGGTGGGATGGAGACTCAAAAATTATTTTTAATCAATAAAAGATAATCATGGGTGGATTTTGATTAATTTTTATCTTTCTTGCCTAGTGCAGGATTCATTTGTTCTCTGTCACTTATTTGATAAGAATGAGAACACCGAGTATTCAAACGGTGAATCCTCTCTTACTGCAACTAGATCTTCTTCTCTAGAAGGTACATCATCGGACCACGCGATGGTTCAAGAAACTTTGTGGCCAGATGATAAATCAGACCATTCTGATTCTTTAGTAACTGAAGATATACAATGCAACTATAATTATATGGCTTCCCGTGTGGAAAATCATGAAGCCGAAATGACTACTGATGAGGTGAAGAAGAAATTTGATATTTTTGTTTCTATTTTGATCTGAATTTTATTATTTAATGGTAGAAACTCAAAATCTAAAGCTTTCATGTTCTTGCTTCTTCAGGTCAATTTCTCAAATGCGCCAACATTTGAGACGGATCCCAAGATTTATTCTCCATTGCCTTTTGTCATGGAAGGAAATTCTTATTCAGATAACTCTGCCATTGCCTTCAGCAATGGCCTCCAAATCCAAGATTGTATTGATGAGTACAACTCATCTTTCAAACAATTCTTGGATGGTGTTATCATTGTGGATGCCGAAGAGGCACAACAACAGATGAAAGAAAAACCTCCTATAAATAGTGAGGGACTTTTGTCAAGTTCGTTGCCTTGTAACATCCACATCGGGGAACAATATTCTTACCCGAATAACTCCGCCATTGCCTTCAACAATGGCCTCCAAATCCAAGATGCTACTGATGAGTACAACTCATCTGTCAAACAATTCTTGGATGGTGTTATCATTGACTTAGATGTCGATGAAGCGCAACAACAGGTGACAGTAAAACCTCCTATAAATAGTGAGGAACTTCTATCTAGTCCGTTGCCTTATAACACCCACACAGGGGAACAATATTCTTACCCGAATACCTCTGCCATTGCCTTCAACAATGGCCTCCAAATCCAAGATGCTACTGGTGAGCACGACTCATCTTTCAAACAATTCTTGGATGGTCTTATCATTGACTTAGATGTCGAAGAAGCCCTAGAAGAGGTGAAAGTAAAACCTCCTATAAATAGTGAGGAACTTCTATCTAGTCCGTTGCCTTCTAACATCCACACCGGGGAACAATATTTTTACCGGGATACCTTAGATGACTGCGACTCATCTAACTATATATTCTGGACCGATCTTCTCAATGAAATAGACACCCAAATGGAAGAAGAACAGGTGAAAGCAAAACCTGCAACAGATAGTGAGGGACTTTTATTTAGTTCCTCGCCCTGCCCCACACCCTGGGAATCCAATAATTGTTAAAATATAACAATTTGGAAAATATGGATAAAATTTATATTGTGGATAGCATTCATCATATAAATTTATCAAGTATTCAAAATCCCTCCACTCAACCCACAACCTCTCCAATTACTCTGCTATTACCAAATCAAACCCACAACCCTCCACTCGACCCAAAACCTCTCCATATACTCTCTTTGTTACTCTGTTGTTAAAATGTATCATCAAATCAGACCATATCGTCAATAGACTGTGTTGGGTAGATGACAAACACTCATAACCCAAGTTACTTATCTTAATATGAAGTCCTCGTTATGTTGGTTACGTTCTTGTTCATTATATTCGTTGGGATGTGGAGACGGTTGAAGCCTTAAATAATGGAGACTCGCCACTATCATCTACGCCTTATCCCAACTTGAATCTTATTTCACCATTCAATTATATCCTGAGCATTATTATAATGCTTTTGATAATGACTGGTAGGGAAACTCTATAGGTTTTTGGTTGGTGGGAGTGTTCACGGGTGCTGTACATATATGTAAAAGTTCTTGATTTTGTATTAATGGGTGTGAACTTATGTATTTGTGTTTCTATTTAATGGAACTTCGAGTGCCTTATCTGATGGACAAGGTATAAAAGCATTTTTGCAAAGGGAATTTTTTCCTTGTATCCATTGAATGTGCAGGTCTTACAGAATTGGATAGTACCGCAATTGTTGCTTGAAGTTGTTGGGTAAGGGGGAAGAGATCCATGTCCCCTGAACTGGCTTAGATTTCATGATCATCATTGCTCGTGGTGTGTGGACCTTCTTCATTCACATTTTTGGTATTTCTCTTCGATTCAGTTCACGTAGAGAATTACACTTTTTGCAATTTGTTGGGACATTTGGAGTGAGAAGAATACGCAGGTGTACCTTTGGACGATGTTATTGTATCAGTTTAGAGGATTTTTTGGTGTAAAGTTTTTAAAGAGTTTAAGAGTGTCTTCTTTTACGATTTTATGGGCAGATGGGAGTGGGTTTGTACTATCACCTCCTTTGTAGTCCTTGGCTCCTCCTCTGTATTTTCTTTTGTGGCCCTTATCCACTTTTATTATATATATATATATATAGGGTCCCGTTCGCCACCCTTAGTTTTACCACACACTTTAACAAATGCGTTTTGTCTTACATGGGTTAGAAGTTTCGGAATGAGCTGATTTTTGGTGAGGATGATCTCTATGGTGAGGAGATCATCCTCACCAAAAATCAGCTCATTCAAAACTTCTAACCTCATCAAAATTGATTTACAAAAAATGGATGGTCCACGATTTTTCAACGTGTAAACATGGGGCTAAACATTTCGGAATGGGCTGATTTTTGGGGAGGATGATCTTCTAATCATAGAGATCATCCTCACCAAAAATCAACTCATTCCAAAACTTCTAACCCATGTAGGACAAAAAACGTTTGTTAAAGTGTGTGGTAAAACTTAGGGTGCTGAACATTTCCCATATATATATATATATATATATATATATGGGTCCCGTTCGCCACCCTTAGTTTTACCACACACTTTAACAAACGCGTTTTGTCTTACATGGGTTAGAAGTTTCGGAATGAGCTGATTTTTGGTGAGGATGATCTCTATGGTGAGGAGATCATCCTCACCAAAAATCAGCTCATTCCAAAACTTCTAACCCCATCAAAATTGATTTACAAAAAATGGACGATCCACGATTTTTCAACGTGTAAACATGGGGCTAAACATTTCGGAATGGGCTGATTTTTGGGGAGATGATCTTCTAATCATAGAGACCATCCTCACCAAAAATCAGCTCATTCCAAAACTTCTAACCCATGTAGGATAAAAAACGTTTGTTAAAGTGTGTGGTAAAACTTAGGGTGCTGAACATTTCCCTATATATATATATATATATATATATATATATATAGTCTTCCATTTACACATTTAAAAAAAAAAAAAAAAAGCAAGTAAAAGATATTCTGAAATCATTTTCAAGGAGTTTTATTACAGGAATTGCGTGGAGAATGGCATGGCTGGTTTGTTAGAATGCCTAAATCCATGTGCTTGCTATCTCTTGGAGAAACAAAAATCCGTTACGTTCTCGAGGTGGGTACTAAACATAATAAATGTGCATCAGGAATGAATTAATATTTAACAAGAATGCGTTTAGATTTGGAGATTGAAGTCAGATTTATTTAAGTTGTCGTTTAATCGAGGTTGTATAATCCACAAGAAATTTAGGTGGTGTTTGATTCAGCTTCAAAACGCAGATTTGTGATGCGTTTCACGTTTGATTCAGCTTCGAAAATCTGCGTTTCGAAGTTTTTAACACAGATTTGTGATTTTAACCGCAATTTTGAAAAGTTCTATAAAGCCTTTTTTTTTTTTTTGTTTTGTGTTTGCGGGAGACGCAATCACCAAAAAAGGAAAAAAACTGAAATGCCCTTGTTCTCATCGTCTCTTTGTCTCTTCTTCTCCTCTATCGACAGAACAGATCTCTCTCTCTCTCTCTCTCTCAGAGTCGACTCAGGCAACAAAGAAGAAGAAATGAGTTCGTCTTCTATAGTTCATGAACTACAGTACGAGCTGAAGACCAAAGCCAACAACCTCAGCAAACTCCAAAAAGGTTCATCTCTTTAAACTTCTCCTCATTATATACAATTCTTCCTTTGCGCTCATGAAACCACTCTTCCTCTGCGCTCCCACATAGATTCTCTCTCTCTCTTGAACAGAGAAAGCGAGCGGTGGACTCTCCTCCATTTCTCTCCAATCGTCGTTCGAGAAATAATAAAAAAAAGGTGGGAAGATTTCGGATTTTTGATGAAATTTTGGATTCTTGTTCTATATTGTGTTTTTTTTTTTTTTGGGGGGGGGGGGGGGTGGTTTGGGTTTTGATGATCAAATCGATTGATTCTTGCAAAATTAAAATTTTTATTGATGGAGATTTAGTTTAGATTAAATGAAAGATTTATTACGAGTTTCTAATATCTATAAAAAAATTTCCTTTTTAGGTATTTATGAGAGAAATTCTTTAGAATCTGAAATTAGGGTCAGAATTGACGCTCGTGGTTGAATTTCATGATTGGTTAGGCAAGAAATGATCTATTGTTGAATTTTGACTAGCCGTTTAGGTTGATTGAGATTGTGTTATGTTGTTATGGAGATTTTGAGAATTTTAAGTCAAGAAATTTGAGTGAACGATTAAACATCTAACTTGTGATGGTGATAAATTGTCCTCTTTTTTATTTTTTTGTTGATAATTTATAATATTTATACATTGAAGTCACACATCATTCTTTTTTATACTCAAAAGGAAATATACCCAATTCCAATGCCATTGTGTGATTGAATTGATGCAAATCAAGGAAACCCAAAATGAAATATTTCATGAACAATTTGATGGAAGCTTGATGAGAATCAAAATGGTACTCAAAAGCAAGGTTTAAAATCTCCTTTCAATCAAGAGAAAATTTGATATTGTATCGACCAACACAGTGATATTTTCCGAAACATTCTGATACAATCCAATAAATTCTGAAATATTCCCAAACATTCAATGATTTAGGTTTAATGTTTCATGTCGGCTTTTGATATGTTGAACCATGCCAGAAGCATGCATCACTATCTTACCAATAATTGGAAAGAATAAATGATCAATAATCAGAAAAAAAAAAAAAAAAAAAAACATAGTATTTTTCCTATCAAAAGATAAAGATTTTTTTTTTTTTTTAATTAAGAGTAATTTTTTCAAAGTAATTCTTGAATAACTTTTACCATTCAATGTCTTTTACGGAGCTAAATCTGTTCAAGATGTTTAAGATGTTGCTTTTTAGCATTCCCATATTAAATTTTTGGGTTTTGATTTTGATATATATGGACTAAACTAAAGTGAGTAAATTTATTTTTTCTTTTTGTATTTTAGATTTTCTTTATTATAGTACAAGTTTTCTAATGTATGTGATATATTTTATTTGTTGTATGTGGGAATAGGTTTCATTACCTATAGTTTGGATTTATCCAACAAGAATCATTTTCATGTCTTCTGCTTTCTCACCTCGGTGGAATGGGGAGGCAGGCGACTTCTTTTCTTCTTCGGGTAAATTGTAAATTTCTCGCTACAACTTCTTTGAAGCATTCGGAGTATTAATGTCTATGTTATGAGTGCGGTTTTGAAAGCCCATTCTCATTGGTTCACGTGTATTGAAGGCATCTCAATGTTAGTAATATATAAGTATTTTTGTTAATTCAGTTGCCCTTCTATACATGTGGGCCAATGAGAATGTGGGATCTCTTAGGGGTCTCCAAAAACAAACTCCTACGTTATAGTTTCTTTCCCTATTTTTGTTTTAGATACAGTCAGAGTTATTCAAACATCAGAACAAATGTAGTATTTCTCCATAAATGAGTTCCTAGTGAAAAGACCCTTGAGGTAGAGTTGAATTGAGAAATATGCTAGCACATAGAATTTGATGAAAATGATTCTTAGTGAGTTGGCAAATGACAAGAGTAGCAGTTGTGGACTACTGTGTTTGCACGAGCATCCGCAATAGTGTTTGCCTCCCTCCATCTGTGAAAATAAATTTTTTTGAAGCAATTACAACCATTTCATTTTTTATCTCTAAAGGGATTGTCATTCTTCGAAAAAAAAAATTGGGATTTAAAGTTCCCATCCAAAGTGCATTATTTGCTTGAGTTGCTTCTTTGGATTTGCCAAGGAAATGTGGGGTTCTTTCCTCTCATAGTTTGAGATAAGTTGGATTATGCCAAGGTTAGTTATGGATATGTTTCAAAGTTGGTACACCTTTGTTTTGTCTTCTAGAAACCGATTACTTTGGAAGTGGTTTCCATTTGCGGTTTGTTGTGATATAGTCAATATGGAATGTGTAATCAACTAAAAAAAAAAAATTTATAAATCGAATCGAATGTTATCGGGTATTCGACAATCTAATTTATAAATTTATAAATATTTTTTTATAAATCGAATATTATCAGATATTCAACAATCTAATTTATAAATTTATAAATTTTTTTTATAAATCAAATATTATCGGGTATTCGATAATCTAATTTATAAATTTATAATTTTTTTTTTAAAATCGAACTGAATATAAATTTAATGTACTTATATATTTATAAGGGTATTCTGGTATTTGTTTTTTTATGCATTATAGGTGTATTATCAACATTGCATATTATGCAGGTATTTTTTTTATCAGAAAATTTTCATATGTCCATTTTTAAGAGGAGATGTTGCCGAAATTTTTATAGAATTATTAATATTTTTATAAAATTATAAAATTTTTAAAATTAAAATAATTATTTTTATAAATTTTTAATATAAATTTATTATATTTATATATATTTAATGTAATTATATATTTATAAGAGTATTCTGATAATTTTTGATACATTCTGGATGCATTATCAACTTTAAGGGTATTCTGATCATTTTATCTTAATACAGCAAATTCCAGAAGCTGTATCAAATAATAATTACCAGATTCTGGTAAATAGCACAATACTTTTACAAAATTCTATCAAACAAACTTTTCAGTGTTTTAACTTCTGACTGCAAATTCTGTAGTTTCTTATAGTAGAATTTGACAGCAAATTCTGGCAACTGAATCAAACAGGACCATAACAAACGAAGCTCAATTGAAGAAATGACAATTAGCGAGGGAAAGAGTGGTAACTTGGGTCAGTTAGTGTGTCAGAAAGAATAATCTTTGAGGGGTTGTATCTTGAGAAAATCACTTAATTGAGATTGTAAGAAATAAGCTTTAAAAATAGTCAAAGAAGAATGATAGGAGGGGGATTTTTGATTGATCTATGAGATTTTTTAACTTAAGAATCATATTTTTTTTTACAGGTACCACATCATATTCTTTGATAGATACCACATGGATCGAGGAGAAGATCCAGTTATAGTAAATTATAACACATGCATTAGTGATCTTGAAGTGTGCGAAAGTTAAAAGTAAAAAATAAAAAATCAATTGTACAGAGGTTATTTAAGATAAGGATTTTAACGAATTGGTTTCAAAAGCCCAATGAACATATTCGACATTTGAGAGTAATCAAAATTTGTCAAAATTGGATTAGACTATTCTCTTGTTCTCTCTAATTTATAATTTTTGTTATTGATTGGTGGGGGTAAAAAATGAATTTGTTGATATAATAATAGTCCATCGATTGCAACTTGTCAAATTCATTTTCCATCTATAGAGCTCTTGAATGAAATAAGACTGTTACATGACACGTTTTCCCCAACTTGCTCACTTATGGCACATGAGTCTTTTCTTCAACCCCACATCATTGACCCATTTGCGATTCATAAGGAAAAAGGGTACGGAAGACATAAAAGTACGTGGGAGTGGGCTAGGGTTTGTTGGGGAGCGAGAGAACTTGGGGAGGAAGCTTACATTATTTTTTATAATCCAATTATTTTTGGTAAGAGAATATCTTATATTGTTGTTGTTTTGTTAATTAAAGTTAAGAATAATGTTGAAGTGCCCTCAAGATTGGACCTCACATCGCAAACTCAGATGTAAAAGTGTATGGGAACCATAGATGCTTTCCTTGAGATACGAGTGAAAAAATATTTATGATTCCTATCCACTTTCACGTCAAGAAGTGCGATATGATATGAGGTCTACGTTTGACAAAAATTAAAGATGCTCCCACTTCTATATTTAAACATGTCATTATTAATGTAATTTTGGTCACAAAAAAAAAAAGTATGATCCAACTCCCCCTATACCTATACATTATTAGTTTTATATAATCATGTAAAAGTCCTTTTTATTATCTATAAAATTTAAAATCCCCTTAGTTAATAATTCAACTTGCAAAAGGGCCTTACAATATACAAGATGATACAAATTAAATATTTATTTAAAAGTTTAAAAAATATTTTTTAAAATAATTATAAAAGAAAATTTTACATAAATCCTAAATTTTTTTTTAATACATGTGCATTTGTCCATGGAAAATAAAGTAGTAGAGATAGTGAAAGCATTATCACATTGTCTCCATCAGAAAAGCTAGTGCGAATAAATTTGGACTAGAAATTCTTCCTCATAGCGTAATTTGAAGTGCGAGTCGCTGTAATGATTTAAAGAGAGAAGATTCTTCTTTATTAAAAAAAAGAATTATTGTTTTTAGTATACTATAGCAAGGTTATGAGACTTGGGGACTAAGCTTCAAGAATATGTAAAACTTTTGCGATCTTAATTCATATTGTACTACAAGAAAAAAAATTAATAGAGGAAAAACAATAAAATTGAAAAGATATTGTTGAAAAGGAAAATGCTAAACTAACTTCCTTCAACATTGCACTGACGTGGCAATTTTCAGAGAATCATAGATTTTTCTCTCGTATTTTGATGAAAATCTATGATATTTTCAATACTCTCACGCCACCATAGTGCTAAGTGCAATGTCAAATAACCAATCCAAAGACTAAATGATTTTTAAAATTTAAGTAGTGATCAGGGAGATCATATTTAAATTATTTTTGTTAATAAAATTTTTGGGACAGAAGAGATACATATAAAAAAACACTTTCCTACTAACTTAGTGAGATTTTAAGTCTTATGTAAGGTAGCTTTATTAAAATAGATTACCATATTGGCAATTTAACACCAATATTTTGGACTTCTTCCAAGGTTTAGAAAATGAATGGTTACCGAACTTCCACCGGAACTCCTAAATTTAAAATTAAATTTCAAGGGTGAAAAATATATATATATATTTTAAATTTTATTATTTTAAAGTTCATAGAATCTTGCCATCTTCAGCCTTGGAGCATCAGATCATGTTTTCTGATGCCACAAGGTGAGCCCAAGGATCCTTAGTAAGGTTGATAGGATGGATACATATGTGCTAATAAAGTACAATTTTATATTAAATAATAAAATTTTAATTTTTAAAATATATTTAGAGAGATTACCAGACAGACCAAACTGTTGCATTTTTTTACAAAAAATCCTTCGGACTTAAGAACTTTCCTCTATGATGTTTGTTGTAACCCAAACCTGAGTGCATTTTAATTACATTAATTTGTAGCTCCAAAAACATGATATAATGCCACCGCATTATAAAAGATAAAATTCAAAGAATTTTGAATATTTTTTTGAATAAAATAAAGTGAGTTAATTTTCATTATTGAATGTTAATTTTAAATTTGAAAGTCCGGTAACCATCCTTTTTCAACACTGTTGATCAAGTTCAAAAAAGTCTTTTTTTTTTTTTTGTTTTTTTTTTTTATCTTGAATCTGAGTTTTTCCATATAATCTAAAATTTTGTGGTGCTGGATTGCCGATTCGATAATATGTGGGCCCAACAACTCTTAATAAGATTGAAAATCTTACTTTAGTCATGTTAGCAAATTTGTTAAGTTTTTGTAATAAATTTGTCACAGTTAGGTCTATCCGGTAAATCTCTCATATATTTTTTTTTGCTGCCACGTGTCTTATTTATCACTTGTTAGTTACATAGGAAACTATAACTAACAAAGGTCTTCGAGAACATTCATCCAACTCGTCATGTAGTCAACATTGTAAATTTTTAATGTATACTGTTTACATCATCAAAAAAATACGGAAGGAAAACATATGCGTCTCACGTGGCTCATTTTCATTCGTCGATTATCATTCTTTCCTACTAAGTCTCTGCCATCTCATAATTGCCCCTGGTATTTCTCTTATATTACATTACTCACTCAAAGTGGCATTTTCGATATTTATCGAACAAAAAAGGTTTAATTATTTGATACGAGTATTCAAATTCTGTTTAAAGTCGTTCTCTGATGTCTATAGAGTGATCATCCTATTTCCTTACAAGACATTTTGTGTTGTTTTGGGAGGGGAGATGGAAATTCTACCTACTGATCTGCCCAAAGGATACAGATTTAGGCCTAGGGACGACGAACTCATCGATTTCTTAGAATTGAAGAACGAAGATGATGAAATCAAATTCAAATTGATTCCAGAAGTTGATCTATGCAAACATGAACCATCTGAATTGCCTGGTAAGAGAAACCCTTTTTTTATTTTTATTTTTCCTCTATCAATTTATTCAGGATTTACTGGTTTACTGTTCTTTGAAGTTATTTGTAGTAATTAGGAGTTGGATATAGTGTTCAATTTCTTTGGGAGTTGAAATTTGAGATCAAATGTTTGATTTATTTTAGGTTTGTCAGAGCTTAAGAATGATGATCTGGAGTGGTACTTCTTTTGGCGCCTTAAAAAAAAGTACCCAACAAGTCTTCGTTCTAATAGACCAATCAAAGGAGGTCGTTTTATATCTGATAGAGCAACCAAAGGAGGGTTTTGGAAAGTACAGGGAAAACATCGACAAATAAGGTCTCGCTCATCTGGAAAGAAGTTGATCGGTACCAAAACGACATTGGTTTTCCATAGAGGGCGTGCTCAAAAGGGTCATAAGAGTCAGAGCACCAACTGGGTTATGCACGAGTACCGCGCTACGAGCTCTGAGCAGGTGAGATTTCAACTTTTTTTTCGTATAAAATTTTGATTATTTGGGTTTGAATATAATTCTGTTATTCTTTTTAACCTAGAAATGATAGATGGTGGTAGTTAATGATTTTCTTTTTTTTTTTTTTTGAGAAATTTACCAGAAGAGAAATCTCCAAATTCTGTTATTCTTTGATGATTTTGTATGGATTTGGGTGCTCTTAGCAACAGTTGGGGTGACAATATAATCTCTCTTTATAAAATAAGGTGGATTATAAGATGGGTAGCTATGAAATGAGATCATATTTCTATTTAGATAAGAAATATATAAATTACAAAAATAAAATAAAAAATCATTGACAGTTCAATGTGTTGGACAGATTCAGTTTTGTTAGAAATATAATTTCATTTCAACAAAGTATAAGGGTATTGTGGAGGATATTTCTCGAGCAAGCGACACGTGGCAATCTCGTGGAATTTTTGCCGAAGAATCGAACTGTGTGATAACTTAACCGATCGCCCAACCTACTATTATGCCGGTCTGCCAGGTTTCAAAGGTGTGGAGCTCGGAGCAAATCCCGCGAAGTAGGCAATATGTAATTGCCTTCACGAAAATCAAGGCAAATCCCTAAGAAGGCATAACCACTCAGACGAGAATCATGGAGAAAATCCAAGAAAATCTAAGGGCAGAAACCCCTATAAATACAAGGATGCATCACACCACAAAGGTACACAATTCCCTCTCTGAAAATACTCTACACAAATTGTGCTAGATTCTAACTTGGGCGTCGGAGTGGTTTTATTATAGGCCCTCCCATGAGCACAGAAAAAGGAGAGTATTTATCTCAGTGAGGATCAACGAGGTAGAACAAAATTTTGCATCTACAGGAATCACTTGGCAATGTGTCTTGTTTAAATTTCTAAGATTTATAAATGACTTTTTCCTATGTGTTGTATGACTTGTTTTTTGAGATTGTTGGTGTGTCACACTATATTGGTACCAAAATCTGTCGTAATATTTGTTATTTTTTCTTGGATTTAGTTGTAGTATTTAGAAATATATATTTATTGGGCCAGAATTTCTTGCTTTGTGCAGGATGCGCTTGTTATTTGTCGCGTATTTGATAAGAGTGAGAACACCGAGTATTCAAACGGTGAAGATAGAACACCGATATACTCCTCTCCTACTGCAACTACTTCTTCTTCTCCTGAAGTTACACCATCAAACCACGCTATGGTTCAAGCAACTTCGTGGTCTGATGATGAATTAGACAATATGAGGTCTAATGCTTTAGTACCTGAAGAGAGACAGTGCAATAATAATATAGCTTCTCATGTAGAAGTTCAGGAAGCCGAAGTGATTAATAAAGAGGTGAAGAGAAAATTTGATATTTCAGTTTCTACTTTCATCTGGATTCTATAATGTGTAGAAATTCAATATTTACATGAACTCAAAAACTAAAGCTTTCTTGCTCTTGCTTTTGCTTCTTCAGGTCAATTTCTCAAATGAACCAATACTTGAGAAATCGGATTCCGAGATTTTCTCTTCTGATGACTATACCATTGCAGAAGGCAATGGCTGCCAATCCCAGAATGCTACTGATGAGTTCTCATCTCTGAGTAATTTCTGGGATTTTCCCTCACCCTCCTCTTATTCGTTGGATACGATCCTACCACCCCAAAAATACTACTAATTGTTTAAATAAAACAATTAGGAAAATAGGGGAAAATTTTAACAAAATGAAAGTCTTAAAAAATTTATATTGTGGACAGCTTTCACTATATAAATTTATCCAAGTATTTGCAAAATCCATCCACTCAGCCTTTGACCTCTCCAATTACTCTGTTATCATCAAATTCTCTATCCAATAACCTAAACTATATCTATTCGAATTTCCTAAAGACAATCTCCAATACTCAAATCCCCTTCCATTTTCTTGAGTGTTCTCTAAACCCCACCCAAATATCTACCTTTGAAAACCATTCCAATGCTTCTGAGCATCTTGGAACACCTTTCCAATTATCATCCACTCTCTAAAGACACTTCTTTTTTATTTAGTGGGTAATATGGTTTCGATCCCTTGATCTCAAAGTTGCATTATATCAAGTCCTGCAACTTATCCATGGGTTAAAACTAGAAATCCCAAATGAGGAGTACAAACCTCTGCACTCCGCATTCAATAGTGGATCTATTCAGCAACTGATCCCTACCCTTTTCACTAAACCCAACAAGAGATACAGAAATATCTCAATTTCACAGGCTTACACCAAATTTGGTTAAAGTGGCCTTAAATCTCAAAATATCCTAAACAAAGAGATAGAAATATCTCATTTAGGATTATTTTAAAGTCTTACCTCTCTCTCTCCAATCTTTTTCATCTTTAAGTTCTCTGCTTTTTTATGATCGGCGATGAGCATTAGTTTAATCTCATCGAATCGTTTTCTCATATTTCAACTCCCTCGTTTATCATCATCAACGAGAAGGACGAATATAATATCATCGGATCAGACAGTATCATCAATGGGCTGTGTTGGGCTGATGACAAACACTCATCACCCAAGTTTCTTATCTCATTATACAGTCCTTGTTGCACTGGTTATGTTCCTGTTTATTATGTTCATCAGGACGTGGAGATGCTTGAAGTCTTGAATGACGGAGACTCATCACTATCATCTACGCCTTATACCAACATGAATCCTATTTCGCCACTCAAGTCTATATTGAGCATTAATATACTGCTTATAATTAATGCTTTTGATAATGACGGGTAGGCAAACTACATAGGTTTTTGGTTGGTGGGAGTGTTTAGAGGTGCTGTACATATATGTAAAAATTCTGGATTTTGTATTAATGTGTGTGTACTTATGTATTTGTGTTTCTATGTAATGGAATTTTATGTGCCTTTTATTATGGTATAAAGAGCATTTCTGCAAAAGAAATTTTTTGGAGTATAAATAATAGAGATGGGTCCCATTCAACACCCTACACTTTACCCTACGTGATTTGTCCTACATAGGTTAGAAGTGTTGGAATAAGCTGATTTTTGGTGAGGATGATCTCTATGATGAGGAGATCATCCTCACCAAAAATTAGCCCATTACAAAACTTCTAACCACATAAAAAATGATTTACAAAAAATGGATGATCCACAATTTTTCAACTTGTAAAAATGGGGTTAGAAATTTTGGAATGGGCTGATTTTTTGTGAGGAGGATCTTCTAACCGTAGAGATCATCCTCACCAAAAATCAGCCCATTCCAAAACTTTTAACCCATGTAGGACGAAACACGTTTGGTAAAGTGTAGGGTGTATGGTAAAGTGTAGGGTGTAGCACATGTCCCAATAGAAATATAACCAAAAGCCTTATCACATTCACGTCCATCCATTTTAGAGCTACCCACTAAAAGCAAGTGTGGATGAATTCGTCTACCTTTGGAAGATTCGTCCTCAGAGCATAGCTTAAAGTGGGGTGATTGTAACGAATTAAGGAGATAAGATTCTTATCGAAAAATTGTGAGATTAGATTCTTCGTTGAAAAATAGTATTTAGAATTTAGAGGAAGATTGCATAATGAAGACCACAAACTTTGGAACTAAGCTTCAAGAACATGTTAAAATTTTGGTGAATCCACATTGCACTTCTTCTATAAAGTTAGGTTTGGTTTGAATTATAAAATTCATTTAAACTAAATTTTTTTATTAAAATATATATATATATAATATATATATATATATATATATATATGGGTCCTGTTCAACACCCTACGCTTTACCCTATACTTTACCCTACGTGTTTTGGCCTACATGGGTTAGAAGTTTTGGAATAAGTTGATTTTTTGTGAGGATGATCTCTATTTTAGAATAGGCTGATTTTTTATGGTGAAGAGATCATCCTCACCAAAAATCAGTCCATTCCAAAACTTCTAACCCCATCAAAAATGATTTACAAAAAATGGACAGTCCACGATTTTTCAACTCGTAAACATGGGGCTAGAAATTTCGGAATTAACTGATTTTTGGTGAAGAAGATCTTTTAACTGTAGAGATCATCCTCACCAAAAATCAGCCCATTCCAAAACTTCTAAGCCATGTAGGACAAAACATGTTGGGCAAATTGTTGGGTAAATGGTAGGGTGTTGAACATTTCCTATATATATATATATATATATATATATATATATATATATATATATATATATATATATGTAGGGAAATGTTCGGCACCAAACATTTTGGCAAAATATTTTTCAAAACATGGGTTAGAAGTTTTGGAATTGGCTGATGTTTGGTGAGGATGATCTCTACGATGAGGAGATCATCATCACCAAAAATTAGCCCATTCCAAAACTTCTAACCCCATCAAAAATGATTTACAAAAAATGGACGGTCCACGATTTTTCAACTTGTAAACATGGGGCTAGAAGTTTTGGAATGGGCTGATTTTTGGTGAGGATGATCTTCTCACCGTAGAGATCATCCTCACCAAAAATCAGCCCATTCCAAAACTTCTAACCCATGTAGGACAAAAATGATTGGCTAAAATGTTTGGTGATGAACGGGACCCCATATATATATATAGGGACGGATCAAGGGACATATGAAAAAACATATGTAAAAACAATGTAACATTAATAATTTTCAAAATATGAGTTAGAAATTTCGGACTGAGCTGAAGTTTTGTGAGAATGATCTCTATGATGGGAAGATTATTTGAGAAAAAAAAAAAATTAGTTCAATCTGAAATTTCTAACCTCATTAAAAGTGATTTAGAATGTGGATTGTCAATTTTTTGCCAATAATTGTAAATCACTTATGATGGATTTAGAAGTTTCAGATTGAGCTGATTTTTTGTGAGGATGATCATCTCATCATAGTGATCATCCTCGCAAAAAATCAACTCAATCCAAGACCTCTAACCCATATTTTGAAAAACCATTGTTTTTACATGTGCCATGAACCTCCCCAATATATATATATATATATATTATATATATATATATATATATATATATATATATATATATGTAGGGAAATGTTCGGCACCAAACATTTTGGCAAAATATTTTTCAAAACATGGGTTAGAAGTTTTGGAATTGGCTGATGTTTGGTGAGGATGATCTCTACGATGAGGAGATCATCATCACCAAAAATTAGCCCATTCCAAAACTTCTAACCCCATCAAAAATGATTTACAAAAAATGGACGGTCCACGATTTTTCAACTTGTAAACATGGGGCTAGAAGTTTTGGAATGGGCTGATTTTTGGTGAGGATGATCTTCTCACCGTAGAGATCATCCTCACCAAAAATCAGCCCATTCCAAAACTTCTAACCCATGTAGGACAAAAATGATTGGCTAAAATGTTTGGTGATGAACGGGACCCCATATATATATATAGGGACGGATCAAGGGACATATGAAAAAACATATGTAAAAACAATGTAACATTAATAAATTTTCAAAATATGAGTTAGAAATTTCGGACTGAGCTGAAGTTTTGTGAGAATGATCTCTATGATGGGAAGATTATTTGAGAAAAACAAAAAAATTAGTTCAATCTGAAATTTCTAACCTCATTAAAAGTGATTTAGAATGTGGATTGTCAATTTTTTGCCAATAATTTGTAAATCACTTATGATGGATTTAGAAGTTTCAGATTGAGCTGATTTTTTGTGAGGATGATCATCTCATCATAGTGATCATCCTCGCAAAAAATCAACTCAATCCAAGACCTCTAACCCATATTTTGAAAAACCATTGTTTTTACATGTGCCATGAACCTCCCCAATATATATATATATATATATATATATATATATTATATATATATATATATATATATATATATATATATATATATATATATATATTTATGTGTGGGTAGCATTCTATTGACAAAATCCTAGATAATATTCTAGACAAAGTTGATCTTATATAACTAAAAAATTTTGGAATTTACAGAATTTTTTGTGAGGATGATCTCTATAATCAGTAGATCATTCTCACAAAAAATCACCCAATTCTGAAACTTCTAACCCCATGAAAAGTGGTTACAAACTAATGGTAAAAATTAATGGTTCACGATTCTTCATCTTATAAATTAGGGTTAGAAATTTTAGAAATAACTGATTTTTTGAGATGATGATTTTCTCATCATAGAGATCATCCTCACAAAAAATCAACCCATTCTAAAATTTTTAACCCATATAAAATAAAATGCTAAAAAATTCAAGTGGAACCGATCCGAACCAAACTAACTTTAATTCGATTTGGATTGATTTGATTCTAATGGAATTTGATTCAATTTTGATTTTTATTTAGTGGAACAGACCTATGTTAGCTCGATTACAAGTTAATCTGAACCAAATTGCACCCTTATTAACTACACTTAGAAAAAGAGCATTTGGGGTTATTTTAGTTAAAAATAATAATTTTGAAGGATAATTTTGATATAAAAAATAAATTACAAGCTGTAGTGAATACATTTTAAGGTGACCCTAACAAAATTCATAATTATATACTTAACATGTATTTCTGGGCTTGGTTAACGTGTGCCCTTAAGGTGCATTAAATACACCTTGTACATATTAATTTAAGGGTATTTTTTTATAAAAAAAATCTTGTTTGGATATTTTTGATAGAAAAATAATGCTTTTGTTATGCATTAAATACACCTCCAACATTTACTTTCCTATAAAAAATATTCTCAATTTTTTATATTATAAAAATACCCTTAAATACTCATTCTTAATATGTATTTAATGCATCTTAAAATTTACCCTAAAGCCACAAGTCAACAAAACCCCTGAATAAATCTTAATAGTGTATTTAATGCATTAAAAAATCTCGAATTTTTTTATAAAAAAAACCTGTTTATAACCACGTGTCGTATAGACATTTTGTTTGGTTACATAGAAATCTACGCAGTCCCGCAAAATTTGGTTACGTAAGAATCTTCGAGAACATTTCATTCAAGTGGCCACGTAGTCAAAACTGTAGTGGGTACGTCATCACAGTACGAAAAGAGAACATATGCGTCTTACGTGGCTCATTCTCATTGTCATAACTACCCCTGGTATTCCCTTATATTATGTTTCTCACCTCATAATGTTATATTCGATATTTATACAACACTAACACTTTCCTTGCTACCTCAATAAGATTTTAAGAGTTACTATCGGTAGTTTTGCTCAAGTGTATTACCGCATTGGCAATCCAACGCTAGTCCTCTAGATTTTAAAGGAAAAAAAACTCATTCAAAAAAATTATTTTAGACTTGATTCATGATTTTGAAAATGGACAGCTATCGAACTTCCATCCATCTCTCTAATTTAAAATTAAAATTCAACGGTAAAAATTAACTTTTTTAGACTTTTATTTTATAAAGTTAGGAGAATTTAAAATTAAAATTCAACGATAAAATATTTTAAATTATTTTTTGATGATCCAACATTTTCCACCTATAAACATTCCAAATTGTGTGAGCCTGACCCAAAATGAAGATTCTAAGTTTAAAAAAGTAGGGATGTCAATGGTTGGGTTCAGGTCAAGTTTGATTGAACCCTAACTCGACCCAAAGAAGCAAGTTCTAACTAGATTAGTCCTATCTAGTACAAGGCCTAAGTCGACTAAGCGCTAGCCTAGCCCTAACGGGCTTGGACTATGGTTAAATAAAATGATTAAAATTAAATATTTTTAATTAAAAAATTATATTTTTCAAATAAAATCTAGAAGGATGTGGTGTTGGATTGTCCATATGATAATCTATGTTTTATTAAGTAAATCAAGCTAGTCTTCTTCTTTAGAAAACTTTGACGAGTAACAACTTTGGTAAAGTAGGGAAATTTTTTAATAAAAATGCAACATATAGATTTATCAAGTAAATTTATCTTTAAAATTATAGATGATACATATTTATATAATAAAACACATTTATAGAGCCCACTTTATAGGGGGATAAACTTCCATCCAGCTAGAATAAACATCCCATCCAACAATAGCTTTTATGGAGTCCACTTCATCGTCTTTTATTTTCTCTTTCTCTAATTTCACTATATTTACCATTTAACCCATTTTATTATTTTTTATCTCTTACCTTATAACCTTAAAAAATTAATAATACTCTCAACTTTATTTAATTTTTTTTTTTTATGCTTTTAACTCCTACCCTTTAATCCCAAACATGATATCGTAGGCATGTGCGAAATCTAGTACACTAATAAAATAAAGAGATTTTCCCAGACCCCACTGTTTGCGTTTTTATTACAAAAACTCCCTTAGAGTTTTGACAACTCAAAGAGAACCTTACTTTATGAAGTTTGTTACCCACCAAACCTCACTTCATTATGTTTGTTACCCAACAAACCCTGGAGTGAGGATCCACATCATAAAATACAAATTTATAATGTTAATTTGTTACTTAACATACGTTGGGGTGGATTCTAACCACATCAATTTGTGGCATCCAAAAAACGTGATCTGATTTCACTAGATTATAAAAAATAAAATTCTAAGAATTTTGAAAAAAAATTCAAAGAAAAAATATTTGTTTTCACCTTGAACTTTAATTTTAAATTTGAGAGTTCGGTAGCTATCCATTTTCAACATTCACGATGAAGTTAAAAAAGATTTTATTTTTAATTTTTTTTTTATTGAATATGAGTTTTTTTTTTTTTTTTTTTTTTCAAGAAACCTAGAAGGTTGTAATTTTGGATTTTTAATTTGCTTATCCATGTGGCCCAATGAAGATTTGAAATCTTTCTAAGTTAGTCATGATGGTATGATTCATAAAGTGAGGTTTTTGCTCAAGAGTTTTTGTAATAAGTCTGCCCATAAATGTCTCTTAAATATAATTTTATATTAAATAATTAAATTCTTAAAAAATATCTATATATAAAATACAACTGTTTACAGCCACGTGTCTAACTTGGCACTAGTTAGTTACATAAGAATCTACGCAGTCCCAGAGGGCCACTCACTTTCTTCGAGAACATTCGCCCAAGTGACCATGTTAGTCAACAACACTGTAGTGTGAAAGTCATCACATTACGGACAGAAAACATATGCATCTTACGTGGCGTATTTTAATTCGTCAACTTCCTTTCTTCCATCCGAAGTTTATGCCCTGTCATAATTGCCCCTGGTATCTCTCTTATATTACGTTTCTCACTTAGAGTAGCGTTTTCGATATTTATACCATAAAAGGGTTCAATATTTGACGCGGTTATTCAAATTCTGTTTGAAGTTGTTCTCTGCTCTTACTCGCACAGAGTGATCAGCTTCAGAGAGAGAGAGATTTTAAGCTATCTTCAAGTTGTATGTTTTAGGGTTTCTATTGGTTGTTGGTTCTCGATTAGGTATTTGAATTAAAGCATTTTGTGTTGTTTTGGGAGGAGAGATGGATCTGAATGTTTTATCTATAGAGCTGCCAAAAGGATACAGATTTAGTCCTAGAGACGAAGAACTCATCGATTTCTTAGAATTGAAGATCAAAGGTAAAGAATTCAAATCCAAATTGATTCCAGAAGTTGATCTATGCAAACATGAACCTTCCGAATTGCCCGGTAAGAGAAACCTTTATTCTTCCTTTATCAATTAATTTTGTGTTTATTGCTCTTTGAAAATTTTCTTTTTAATTTACAGATTAGGGGTTACATTTAGGGTTTAATATCTAAGGGAGTTGAATTTGAGATCAAAATGTTTGATTTGTTGTAGGTTTATCAGAACTTAAGAATGATGATCTGGAGTGGTACTTCTTTTGGCGCCTTAATAAAAAGTACCCAAAAGGTCCTAAATCTAATAGGGCAACCAAGGGAGGGTATTGGAAAGTTCAAGGAAAACATCGGGAAATAAGGTCTCGCTCTTCGGGAAAGAAGTTGATCGGTACCAAAACAACATTGGTTTTCCACAGAGGGCGTGCTCGGAAAGGTCAGAAGAGTCAGAAAACCGACTGGAGGATTCACGAGTATCGAATGACGAACTCAGCACAGGTGAAATTTTAGTCCTCTTTCTTCTTTTTTTCTTTTATAAAATTTTGACTATTTGGAATTTGAATCATAATCTGTTATTCAAATATATTTATAGTTTAAATAATTATGATTGTTTTTATTAAATAGGGTCGAATTGAAGAACCTTATTTATGAGATCATATAATAATCATTTTTATAAGAAAATAAAAGCCCCTGTTAAATTAGACGAGTCAATGTGATGGGCAATTTGCTTTTGTTAGAAGTGTAATTTCATTTGGAAATTCTTAGGAAACTAGGAAGCGTAAAGCAACTATGTAGCAAAATGCTTGTTATAAATGTAATTTTACATTTTTTTTTTTTTGTTGGTAAATTTTTAAAAAGTTATATCCAGTGGTGTAAAAATTCTATTTTTCCAACTTGATATTCTTTTGAAGACTCAAAAAATCTTGAATGTTAGGAAAACGGGACAATGTGTATGGGAATCACCTGGAAATGTCTTGTTTACATTTTTTATGTGTATAAATGACTTTTTCCTAAGTTTTGTATCACTCGTTTTTGGACTTTTGGTGTCTCACTATATTGGTACTGAAATCTATTGTAGTATTTGTTATTTTTCTTGGATTTACTTGCAGTATTCAACAATACATATATTTATTGGCTGTGTGGCCCTTTTCTTTGCTAGAATTTGATTAATTCCATCTTTCTTGCCTTGTGCAGGATGCATTTGTTCTTTGTCGCTTATTTGATAAGAGTGAGAACACTGAGTATTCAAATGGTGAGGATATAGAACCGACTGAATCCTCTCCTACCACAACTACATCTTCTCCTGAAGGTACACCATCAAACCGCACAATGGTTCAAACAACTTTGTGGCCGGATGATGAATTAGACAATATGAGCTCTGATGCTTTAGTACCTGAAGAGACACACTGCAATAATTATATGGCTTTTCAGTATGTGGAAGATAATGAATTCAAAATGATTATTAATCAGGTGAAGAGGAAATTTGATATTTCAGTTTCTACTTTCATCTGGATTTTATAATGTGTGATAGAAACTCAAAAAAATAAAGTTTTCTTGCTCTTGCTTCTTCAGGTTGATTTCTCAAATGCACCAACACTTGAGACAGTGGATCCCAAGATTTTTTCTCCATTGCATTTTGACATGTATACGTGGGAAGGATATTTTAACCCGTATTATGATACCATTGTTGAAGGCAATGGCTTCCAAATCCAGGATGTTGCTGATGTGTACGACCCATCTGGCACGCACTTCTTGGACACTGTCATCAATGAAAGAGAAGCCGAAGTGGCACAAGAGCAGGTGAAAGCAAAACCTCCTATAGTTTGCATGCGAATTTTATCTAGTCTCTTGCCCTCCTTTTATTTGGTGGATCATCCTGCCCCACACCCTAGAAATCCTATTAACAACCAACATTGAGCTAGACATTCTCTATAGTAAACACAAAATGAACAAAGGGTCGAGCTTGACGCTTTGTAATCCTAGTTTGACCATTTGTTTATATGAAGCATCAAGCATGATGGTTCAATTTTGTTTTTTATTTTTAAAGTGTTGAGTTCGGTGTTTTGTACAAACGAATGATCGAACTTGACGCTTTGCGTCGAGAATAGAAAGTGTCAAGTTCGACCATTTGTTTATATAAATCATCGAGCTTGACACTTTTGGACTTTTGGTTTTTTCCAAAAAATATTTTTATTTAGAAAATTGTACGGTCTCTTTTAATTGTTCTAATTCTTGATAGTTCTAATTCTTTATTTTTCTTTGTCTAGGCTGCATGCTCGAGCTTTGGCATGGGTGGACTAGGAAAAATATGTTACTGAATAGGTTTTGATGGCTAAAGATGGATATCTTGTAAGTTCAAACCTTACGAGAGATAGATGTGGAATCTCGTTAAAGGTTGACTAGTATAGGAATTTCAATGGAGTGAAGTTATAGTTTTTATTGAGTGTCATTTGAGTGGAAGAATGTTGGTGTTTTAATTTTAGTTGTGGGTCACTTGAGTGGAAGTGTTATTAAACAAAATTTTAGTGGATCTTATTGTGTAACTAACCTTATTGTTTGTATAAATTAATTATCATTTGTATTAGATAAAAACTATGTTCCATAGTAATAGATCATTGTATGAAATGAATGGCAGAAGAGACCACACAAAATATTGTCCAAGCACAAATTATGCCATGCCTTCACAAACCAATCGAAAGAAAACAGAAGCTAGGATAACAATAATAATCTCCTTATAATCGTAAGATTCTAATAATGATTTTCTGTGTGTAATACTCATTCCTTAGAATTGCCAAGAGAAAAATAGTGGAATTTGGGATCCTATAGCATTCATTGGGGATTTTGGATAAATTGTCGATTATCCATCTGATAAGAAGGATTTTAAATAAAGAAAGGAAATAGGAGAAAGAGAGGACCGCCATACACTAGTAGGGAAAGTAACAACAATGCTAAATAACAGAAATGCTGAAGAATAGAAAAAAAGAATGGCATCCACTATGCCACTCAAAGCTTACTCAATAACAGACCCAATCACCCACTATGTCACTCAAGCTTACTCAATAACAAACTCAACCACCCACAATGTCACTCAAAGCTTACTCAATAACAGACTCAATCAATAATGACTAAAACAAATTAGACCAAGTCTTCCATCTTGCCATTACCACATCGTAGTCTGGTGTGTGCGTAACATGCATGTAAAGTGGCACATATCATTCCCCATCGCTTAAGGATCCTTGTCCACAAGGATGAAATCAGGATATGACTTGGTGAAATGCCACTCATTCTCCCAGGTTGTGTCTTCTACTAGTACACCAACCCATTTCACCAAGATTTCAGTTGGGCGGTATTTACCCTTGCGGATCACACGTCTATCTAATACGACTTCGGGTTGTGAAAGGACAGTCAAAGCATCTGAGATAGGGGGAAGTTGGGTAGACGTTGGAGTGATTGATCCCAAATGCTTCCTTAACAAACTGACATGAAACACATCATGAATTTGAGAACCATGAGGCAAAGCCAGTTTATAAGCCACTGGACCAACTTTCTCAATGACTTTGTATAGACCAAAGAAACGTGGAGTGAGCTTCATGGAGCCCCGAAAAGTGACAGAAGTCTGTCTATATGGCTAGAGTATCACATACACATAATCTCCCACAAGGAACAAGGCCTCACGCCGGTGTTGGTCCGCTTGACATTTCATCCGATCCTGAGCAAGCAGAAGGTTATGTCGTAACTCACGTAGGATGGCATCTCGGTCACGTAGGTACTCATCCACTGCTTGGACACGGGAAGTGCCTGGTACATAAGCCAGTAGACTTGGAGGTGGAATGTTGTAAACAGCTTCAAAGGGTGTCATCTTGGTGGAGAAGTGAGCTGAAGTGTTGTAGTTGAACTTGGCCCAGGGAATCCATTCGAGCCATTTCCGCAACTGGTCACCTGCAAAACATCGTAAATATTGCTCTAAAGTTCGATTGACAATTTCAATTTGGCCGTCGGACTGGGGATGATAACTTGAGCTCATACACAACTTGGTTCCTTGTAGCTAGAACAATGTTCGCCAAAAGGACCTAATAAACAGCTTGTCCCGGTTGCTAACGATTGATGTTAGAATACCATGCAGGCGAACCACGTTGGCAACAAATGCCTTAGCGACAATTGCAATGATAAACGAGTGTTTCAAGGCAACGAAGTGAGCATATTTTGTCAATCGGTCGACGACTACCATGATGGCAGTATATCCATTAGAATATGGTAACCCCTCAATAAAATCCATTAAGACATCAGTCGACATTTGAGTAGGGACGGGTAGCGACTGAAGCAACCCTGTCAACTTCATACGATCTGTTTTGAACCGCTGACAGACATCACATTGCTGCAAAAAATCCTTCACCATCTGGCTCATATTAGACAAAAAAAAAAAAAAAAAAAAACTATGTTTGATACAGGTGAAGGTTTTATGAAACCCAAAGTGCCCACCTATTGGCGACGAATGGCAGTCAGCCATTATCTTCGAAATCAAGGGTGAGGTGGTGCTCAAATAAACTCTGTCTCTTTTGAACCACACTCCATCACATTGGAGTAGCTTGTGGGCGGCTTGAGAGGGATTTTTTTTTGTAATAGTTATTCATTAAATGAGTCCTGTTGGACTTCCTTTTGAAGCATTGGCCACCAATCTGCACGTGGTTGAGAAATGGATAAAAATTGGAATTCAACTATACGTGACAAAGAGTCTGCACCTTGATTTTCAGGCCCACGCTTATACTCTATTTCGTAACTATAACCAAGTATTTTTGGTAGTCATCGTGTTTATGCTGGTATAATAATTTGTTACTTGAGACTTATTTGATCAGTGCGAACTGTAAATGGTTTCCCAAGCAAGTAAGGACGCCATTTCTTGATTGCTTTAACGATAGCCAACATTTTTTTCTCATAGGTGGACAATGTCAATGTCGAACCTTTCAATGCTTCGCTAAAATACACCACTGGTCGATTTTGTTAGGTAAGAATTGCACCGAGTCCAATTCCTCTGGCATCGCATTCAATCACGAATCGTTGAGAAAAATCGGGAAGGCATAAAATTGGTGGTGTCGTCAATGCCTCTTTTAATTGTTTGAAAGCCATCTCTACTACCTCATTCCATTGAAATCCGTCCTTGCTCAAGAGACGGGTCAAAGGAGCTGCTATACATCCGAAATGACTGGATAAATTTTCAGTAGTAGCCTGATAAACCGAGGAACCCACGAACCCCTTTTGCTGATGTTGGTGTTGGCCACTTAATGATAGCTTGTATTTTGGTTGGGTAAACCGATACCCCCTGTTCCAAAATTATGTAACCCAAGTAGTCAGACCTGTGAAACATTGAATCAACATTTCGACTCTTTTGCAAATAAATTGTTAGTTGATAGGATCTGTAGAACAATTTGCAAATGTGTGAGATGGTCTTCCCATGATTTCAAATACACTAGAATGTCATAAAAAAAGCAACATAAATTTTCGGAGATAGGGACAGAAGAGATCGTTCATGAGACTTTGAAAGATTGATGGTGCGTTAGTAAGGCCAAATGGCATCACAATAAACTCGTAATGCCCTTCGTGCGTCCGGAATGCGATTTTAGGAATGTCATCTTCTTGCACACGAATTTTATGATATCTAAACCGTAAATCCAATTTGGAGTAAAATTTGACGCCGTGGAGTTCATCTAATAGTTCATCGATAATAGGAATTAGATACTTATCTTTAACTGTGATGTCGTTTAGCGCTCGGTAATCCACACAAAATCGCCAAGCTCCATCTACGTTCTTTACTAATAGAATTGGAGACGAGAAAGGGCTGTGGCTTGGCAGTATCAAACCAAATTGCAAAAGCTCTTTTACCATTTTCTCTATCTTGAATTTCTTATAATAAGGGTATCTATATGGCCTCACACTCACTGGTGCCGTGGTCGACTGCAATGGAATGCGATGGTCATGTGACTGTCTCGGAGGAAAGCGGATAGGTGATTCATAAACTTGAGAGAATTTAGCTAGGAGTTGGCCCATCTCAGGTGGGTAGGAATTTGGTTGGTTGTTGCTATTGGTAGGAATTATTTGAAAAAATAGCCCAGTACCATGTATTCCATTGAATTCTTTGTCAGTTAAGGCTTCAATGCCAGTTTGTCCCAATCCCTAGAAGGTGTGGGAAGTTTTTGCCATGTTGAAGTTCATGGTTAGCTGCTTGTAGTCAGTTTCGATGGGTCCGAGAGTTGCAAGCTATTGCACTCTCAATACCAACTAGCATGTTGCGACAGGAAGAATGTAGTAGTCGGTGATGACGAGAAGTCCTTGAATGATGAAGGTGAGTGCTTGACATTGTCCAGCACATTTTATCTTCTCCCGATTAGCAACCATAACTTGGAATTTCTTATCATGGATTACTGGTAATCCGAACTTAGAGACGATAACCTGATCAATGAAGTTGAGAGTGCTGCCACCGTCTATTAACACCATTACATTCTTGTTTTTCAACTTGCCAAAAACGCGTATGGTTTGTGGGTGTTCGGCACCAGCAATTGCATGGAAAGAAATTTCAGGTATAGCTTCATGATGTTCCGATTCTAGTTGAACGCCCTCGACATCCTCGATGCTAGGATGGGGTGAATCCTCGATCATGAACTTCTCGTTATTTTTCACAACGATGGCCTGGAATGAACTTCTCGTCACAATAATAACATAATCCCTTCTCTCGATGTTCTCGTGCCTCTTGATTGGTGATTCGGCGGAAGGTTGTTTATTGAGTGTTGGAACTTTGGTTTATGCACTGGGTTAGTGGAGGTCCTAGTACACCAGCTATTGGGTTGGGTGAGGCCTTTGGTGTCAAAAAGGCTGGTTGGGAAAGCTTTTCAAAAGCTTCTTGATAGGCTGCTTCGGTTGTGGTTTGTTTAAGATGAGTTAGAGCTTCTGACGGGTCCTCGTAGTCAATTGGACCAAATCGGAGTTGTACAGCCTTGGTGAACTCATCCCATGTGAATAGTCTGCGAAATTTCGTCAACCACCTGTGCCATTACAGAGCGGTGCCTTCTAAATGGGAGGAGGCCAGCTGAACTTGTTGGTCTGGTGTACTGTTCTTAAACTCAAAGTATTGTTCTTCCTTGTAAATCCATCCAATTGGGTCGTCTTCGTTAAACTTTGGGAAGGACAACTTGAGATGTTGATGAGGGTGGTCATTGATAGTGTTAGAACGAGAAGTATGTGGGTGTGAGGATTCGTCACGTGCAAATGGGTTGGTTTCGGGAGGGTTAGTGTTTTGGCTACAAGAGGCTTGAAGAGCTTGAAGCTCGGTTAACACCGCTTGTAAGGCTGCATTCACCTGATCGAAACTACTCTCGTGTTGTGCCAAGATTTGGTTGACATCGTTGCGGAATTCTACATTCGTTTTGCCGCTAGTGTCCATGATCAAAACTGCTTTGATACCACTGATAAGAAGGGATTTTAAATAAATAAAGGAAATAGGAGAACGGGAGGACTGATTGATGAATAAACAACATAAATTTATTGAATTCCTTCAAGTTATATATAGCCATAAACTAGTAGGGAAAGTAACAACAATGCTAAAGAACAGAAATGCTGATGAATAGGAAAAAAGAATGGCACCCACTATGCCACTCAAAGCTTACTCAATATTAGACTCAACCACCCACTATGCCACTCAAAGCTTACTCAATAATAGACTCAACCAACAATGACTAAAACAAATTAGATCAAGTCTTCCATCTTGCCATTACCACATCGTGGTCTGGTGCGTGCGTAGCATGCATGTAAAGTGGCACATATCACCATCTTCCACTACTTATGCTAAAGCAAAAGTTTGAATATGTATCTTTTGGATGAGAAATGAAGAATTAAAACAATTAAAAAAAGCCGTACAATTTTCTATAATAAAAAATAAAAAAATTGTATAAGAGAAATTTTCTTTCATTGAACAATCGTTGCAAAATCAGAGGGAATTTAGATCACAATTTTGAGCAAATTGTGGGTGTTGAAAAAGCGAACTTGTCGAGTTTGTTGGAGAGTCATTGGAGTTTGAAGGTGATATTAAGGTAAAAATGTTATTAAAAAAATAAAAAAGGAGTTTTACACATCTCAAGGGTATTTTGGGTATCTAGAGAAATTGTATAGGGGGATGGGAGAGTGGGATTTAGAAAGAATATTTTTATTATTATTATTACTGGGTCTTTAACTTAGAACCTAAAAGTTAGGGGTCGAAAGAAATCCCTCCCTCAGAATAGTAGCAAAGTTCGGATTCAGTAATTATTTGGTGAGGGTTCCAGTCAATTAATTCGGATAAATTCAAGAAATTTTCGTAAAAGAATCGAATTTTTTTTTGTGTGTGGAAATTATGCAAATTATTTTATTGCATTTCTTACAAAAACCTATCATCTTCACCTTGTTTTTTATTCTTATCTTCTTCTTGATGTTTTAATGTTGAAAAACTATAATTTTCGAGGTGAAGGATAAAAATGTTACCATATTGATTAATCAAGGGATTGTCAAACTAATCGACTAATCCCTAATTTAGATAATTTTATAAATTTTTTGAAAATTTCGAAGAATTTTTATAATTTTTTTTAAAAAAGTTCGGAGAATTTTGTAACTATGCCTCAAAGTCCATTAAGTAGTGTTCCCTATTTGTTATCTAGTGGAAAAGCAACAATAAACTCACAAGAAAAAAAAAAGGGTTTACATGAGTAATTATTTTTACATGTGGGCCCCTTTTTTTTTAAAACATGGAATCCTCGTTGGTAGAGGACTACGACCTGATCCATTAGGCAGTCCATAGGACTGTCCTATGGACTGCTTGAAGGATCGGATCCTGGTCCTCTAATAATAAAGATACCATGTTTAAAAAAATAATAATAAATAAATAGTTGCCCACATGCAATGGAGAACAGAGGAGGCATTGATGTTATTTGTTATATACCTAAATACCCTCATCTTGACCCTTTATAACCTAAAATCTATCTACCTCCATGGTATAAAAAATAAAACCATGACTTCAACCTCAAGAATGTATCTCCTTCACCTCCAAAGCTCAAGAACAATATAAGATTTTTGGGAGAATGATGATTTTTTGGGGTAGAAAAAAAAATCAATATAAATTACCCTATAAGTTGAAGAGTTTTAGAATGAAATATTTTTTTTCCAACGACAAAGAAGAATTTCTTTTGTTTGAGGTTGAATATTGGGGTATTTATGAACGTTTGTTCTACCAAAAGAAAATTCCATCTAGCACTGAAAGCTAGTTTGTTCCAAGCGAAAGTTACGTTTCACCTAAAATTTATTTCACTTTTTGTTAGTCTCTTATCGATATGCGGTCATTAGTTTTAGAACAAAAGAGTGTAACTCAAATATTAGTCCCATTAGTTCCATTATCAATTTGTGTAAAAGTTAGGGTAATTTAGACACAACCTTTTGGGCTCTAGTGACAAATTGACAACATATTTCTTGACCATGTTCTTTTACGAAAGACTATTAAAAAATGACTAAAACTCCTTTTTCACCACTCACAAGAGCCCCTTGAATTTTCTCCCCCAAAACCCTTCATCTTCAACATTGGATTAGGACTTTGCCATCATTTTTTTATTAGCCTCTCATGGTAGACCAGCGTCAAGGGTATGTTATCTGTTTGAAAATTCTAAAGGGTATCTTAAATATTCCCCAAAATCCGGAGGCGTGTATCTAGGTTACCTTAAAAAGATTCCAAATACAGTTACTTGTTAAAGTTGGGATGATAAATGTGTCTTTTTGAAGTTTAAAATAAAGATAAATAATGCTCTAAACTATAGAAAATATATAAACTACACTTTAATGAGGCAACAAGGAATGTAGTTAAAGGGTGACCATATAAAGTCAAAAAGTAGTCTAGATAAGGAAAAGAATAATCTAATTCAATGTCGTTTTCTTCATTATTGTAATAATTTTTAATTGTTTTGGATGATCTTTTTGAGGGGCAGATGATGTCTGCTTTTTTAAATGTGCCTTTAAGATTTTTTTTTTTTTTTTTGGAGCACCCAAACTTTTACTTATACTAAATAAAAATAAAGAAAATAAGTGGATAATTGAGATTAAGTAAAAGATGAGGGGTGGTAATAGAAACTCTCTTATATTTTTTTAATGGATTTTTATTTTTTGGTTAAGGATTTTATATGAGCCTAATTATAATTGTAAACAACTACTGAAAATGTTTGAACAAGTGTTATAACACTTTGTAATGTTAAGATTAGAGGTGCAACTTGATTCGGTTTGAGCTCAAATTAGAATCGAACTGACATAGGTCGTTTCCACTAAATAAGCATCACAACCGAACTAAATTTCATTAGAACTAATCCATTTATAAAAGGTCATTAGTTTATCTATAAAAGATCATTAATCTATGTTCTAACTCTCAAAATAATTCATAATATATATATATATATATATATATATATATATATATATATATATATATATAGCATAAGAGTTCAGTCGGTTCGATTCGATTCTATACAAGTTTGATCCAAGAATCAAATCAAATTGATCGGTTTTCCATTTTTGTAATCCGGAGTTAAATCGTAATTTGTTCCAAATCAAACTAAACTACCCCAAAACAATTGATTTGGTTCAGTTCTCAATTTGAACCGGACCAAATTGCACTCCTAGCTAAGTTTGTAATATGAGTCAAACCTTCGTAATGTTTGAAGAGTGGGTTTTACTATTTAATGTAAATAATCTAAGAAATTGGGGTGCAATAAATATAAGTTAGGGTGTCATTAGAAGCTCTCTTTTTAATTTGTCTAGGATATTTTAATTTTATTTATTTATACCAATTAATAATAATCATCTATTATAAGGAATAAATTAAGAACAGTGGGGTCCAGCCATGGACTAGAGATGATTGGGTTATGGGCAAATCCATGTAAGGATCTGATTCTGAAGTAGAGCTATGTCCATTATGTTGGTTGGCATCGATCCAAAATTAGGAAGAATTAAAAATTAACATTGATCCAGTAATTGCTTCAATGCATGATGAACATCATTATCTTTAAAACAAAATGATCCTCTGTTGCATATTGTACGATTTGCTAAACTTGCACTATAATGTAAAATCTACGAAATCAATGAAAAAATTTGCAAAAACTAGCACACATAAATCTATATTCTAATGCTTAGACAATTAAAAAATTTTAATGCACTTCTTTTTCTTTCTTTTTTCTTGAAAGGTCAACAGGGTTAAGGCAGATTCAAACCAATTACAACACTTAGAGAGAGAAAATCTCTACGATTCTAAACAATGATAGAAACAAGGTTACAAGGAAAAGAATCACCATTTAAGTCAGAACACCTCATAGAAACTTGGGTGGCAACAAGATAATTTGCAGTTCAATTTGTTTCCCTGAAAACATAATTGAAAGTGCACTTGTGATTTTTTTTTTTTTTTTTTTTGATAACAAAGTATTCCTATATATAGCGGACCAAACCCGTATCTAGGTTTTGTTTAGGTTTTATCCAATCCATAGACCATGGTCTTGTCCAAGGATTAGTCTTGGGGTACGTGTAACGCCCACACATCACACACGCCAGATAAGTGAGGATGCATCCTCGCAGGTGACTCTTGAGGAAGTGGGTCTCATAAGACCCACTTCGATCAAGATGATTTAGACAAGTAGTCTCATATCTAAAAAGTAAACTCCTTCCAAACCAATTTAATTATTTTATTATAAATTAGATTAATAAATGGTTCATTATGTCCAACCCAAAATAATTCTCTCTCTCTCTCTCTCTCTCTCTCTCTCTCTCTCTCTCTCTTATATTATCACCATTTATAAAATAATAAAAAAAAATATTCAATTGATGTTCATATTAACGAATCAAAATATTAATTAATAACTTTTAAATAGTATAAAATGCTTTGTAAAACAATTAAATAAACTATAAATAGTGGTTTCACTTCACGTCAGTCGTTTCCTACATTTACTTGTTAAAAGCAAGTGTGAACAGATTTAGCTGCTTTTTGGAAGATTCCTTCTCAAAGCATAAACTATTATCTTAAAAGTGGGAGTGGTTTGTTACGATTTAAAGAGAGAAGATTCTCTGTTAATAAAAGGAAAAAGTATATAGAGTACTATGATACAGTGTGTGATCCATGAAAACTTCAAGAACAAGCTTCATCAATATTTTAAAATTTCAAGCTATTAAATATTCTAAAATCTCATGTTTAAGTTTAATTTGAATTACATAAAAAAAAAATTTAATAATTAAAATCATAAACAATGTAATTTTAGACTCTTTCAATAGCATGGATTGTTTAGCCAATTACAAATTTTTAAGAAAAATATCTTATTGGAAAGAGTTGTGCTAGAGTGACACTAAAATCGACATCAATTCACACGTTGCTGATGTGGAGGTATACCCAGAACCATAAATGCTTTTGACTTGTATTTCGATGAAAAGCATCTATGACTCCATACACAACAACGTGTGAACCATTGTAAATTTTAATGTCACTTCAACATTTTCCTATTTGAAAATCAACTTTAAAAAAACCATCATTTTCAACTTTCGATATATTTAGTTGTCTTATGATATTTATTTATTTCCTTCTTATTTATTTAGAAGGAAAAAAATAGAAAAATTTAAATAAGATAGAAGAGTTCTCGAGAAAATTAAAATTTTTATAAAAAAATTAAAGATGAAAGAGTTTTCATTAGAATACCTAATCAAGACTCAAGGGGGTATTTGAAGAATATCTCAATCTCGAATATTGATAAAGAGGGGAATGTTTAAATTATTCTTATTTTTATTATTAAAAAAAATTAAATGTGATTGGTTGGTAATATATATGTTAATAAAATATCATTAGAAATATTAAAATATATAATTAATAATTAAATTCATAAAGGTAAAATTAACAAAAAGATGATGATCAGGTCCACTAACTTTCTTTGTAGATTCAAGTGGCCACATTCGTAACCGACTGTGGACCCCACACTGTACGTCTTACGTTGTTCACTGTTCATTCTCATTGGCCTTTCATGAACCTTGTCATATTTCACTGAAACAACCCTAGTATTTCTACAATATTACACTTCACACCACTTCTCTTCTACAACACAGTGGTATTTTCGTTATTTTAATAATAAACATGGTTTAATAATTTTACCTTTCGCGGGAATTTTAAACGCGGTTTGAGGTGATGAGGTCCGGAGTCTGGACTCGCTCAGACACACAAAGAGGGAGAGTGCCTTTAAAGCTCCAAGTTCACTATCGGTGTTTTAGGGTTTCAAGTTGTGTTAGATCTCTTGGTTGTTAGTTCTTCGATTAAGTTTCTAAATCGAGGCATTTGTGTTGTATTGGGAGGAGAGATGGATGTTTGGTCTCGGAATCTACCAACAGGATTCAGATTTAGCCCTTCGAATGTCGAACTCATCGATCATTTTTTACGATTGAAGAACAAAGGGAAAGAATCGGAGGTCGAATTGATTCCAGAAGTTGATATTTGCAAATGGGAGCCATGGGAATTGCCCGGTAAGAGAAACCTTTTTTTTTTTTTTTTAAATCAATTAGTGTTTTTGTTTCATAGGGTTTGTTGTTCTTTGAGAAATTTGATATTTTTCTGTTTAATTAGGCTGTATAGATTTGAGGATTGCAATTAGGGTTCCATTTCGAAGTTGAATTTGAGATCAAAATGTAATCTTTCTTATAGGTTTGTCGGTGATTAAGAATGGTGATCCAGAGTGGTACTTCTTTTGTCGATGTGATCAAAAGTACCCGAAAGGTCGTCGTTCTAATAGGGCAACCGAATCTGGGTTTTGGAAAGCCACTGGAAAGATTCGAGAAATCAAATATCGTAAGAAGTTGATCGGTATCAAGAAGTCATTGATTTTCCACAGAGGGCGTGCTCCAAATGGTGAGAGGACCAACTGGAGAATTCATGAGTATCGGATGAACTCAGCACAGGTTGGATTTTGATCCTCCCCAATTTCTTGTGTAAAATTTTGGTTTTAATTCATAATTTAACCTTGTTTACTTGCATTAAAGGTTATAGGAAATCTACATTGTTTTTGCCTCATCTTTGTAATTGTTTTATAATCGGTTTGATTAACTTGTTTTACAATTTGCTTACGTTTCGGTGAATGTAAGAGAAAATGCCTTGTTTGTCGGTTATATGTTTTGGGTGGTTGTTTCTATAGTATTTAAATATTTTGTTATGAAATACGAAGTAGTTTCATCTCGGAATGAGGAATGTTTGATTGTTTGTTTGTTGTTTTAGCAAACCAGAGCTTTTGTTTTGAACTTATCAAGGCAAATTCACTAGGGAGAAATTCGTTAAGTGATATACTCTTATTCCTCTCGACCCAGACATGGTGACAGACGTGATTCCAAGTTTTGTTAGAAGTGAAATTTCACTTGGATATGCTTAGGAAGCTGGGAAGTGTAAGACATTTGTATACGAAATTGCTTGCAAGAGAAAAACCCATCAATGATATCCAAACTGCATTTTTTCTTGGTCCAATTTTACTGGATATCTTATGAATGCTGAGAAGTTTGTTCATTTAATGTGAATTAATGGAATCTAGTAGCGACTACTTGTTAAAGTTTGATGATTTTTATTTTTTTCTTGATATGTTTAATTGTGAATCTTGTGTTTTCAGCCCTGGTGTGTGGTACTACCATACCACCTCACCAAGGTGGCACCTCATTTGATGAAATTATTTACAGAACATGAAGGTTGATATGGACCATATGGTATTTTTTCAAAATTAATACTCCCGAACGGGTTCAGAATAAATGTTATTGCTTCTTTGAACTTGGGCCTGTGTTCCGTCAATACTGTATGTTAGAAAAAGTGGCCATTTTCAGGACTATGTTACAAAACGTGAGGGTTGATGTTGTGATATTTTCAAACGTGATACTCCCTTGCAGGTTCAGAATAAATGTTATTGTTTCAACATTGTTTGTGAATCACCTGGCAATGTGTATTGCTTCCATTTATGAGGGTTTTAATTGACTTTTTTCTTATTTTTTATAATAATCATTCTGTGATCTCTGGTTTGTGACTATTTCACTACCGAAATCTACAGTTTTTGTTATTTTTTCTTGGATTTTCCTTCTTTCTGGGTATTTATTTAGCAATATATATTATTGTCTGTGGCCCTGTTCATTGCTAGAATTTTCTTAGTTCCATCCTTGGCCTTGTGCAGGATAAGTTTGTTCTCTGTCGCTTATTTGATAAGGATGAGAAGCCTGAGTCTTCAAACTGTGAAGAGAGAGAACCGACGGGCTCCTCTCCTACTGCAACCATATCTTCTCCTGAAGGTATGCCATCAAACCATGAAGTGGTTCAAGCTACTTCTGAATCAGATCTGCAGGTCAAAGGGCAGTCGGCAGGTATAGAGAGTTGGCCGGATGACAAATCAGACAATATAAGCTCTGGTTCTTTAGTACCTGAAGAGGGCCATGACAATAACTCTATGGCTTCTCATTTGAAAGATCATGCAGCAGAAGTGGGCATTAGAGAGGTGAATAGGGAATTTGATATTTCGGTTTCTACTTTCGTTTGGACTCTGTGATGTGTGAAAGAAAATCAAACATTACAGAAACTCAAAAAAACTAAAGCTTTCTTGCTCTTGCTTCTTCAGGTGAATCCATTACTGGGAGAAGATTTAAGTCTCTCACATTTGCCAACACTTGAGACACCGGATGATAGTGATGAGCACGACCCAAATTTCAATGAATTCTTGGAAAATCTTATCATTGATCCGGAGAGCGATCCAGGTTTTGCTCACATTTCTATGTTGCAGGTCATCGTAGGGGAGTCTATGTCAGGCAGTGACATTGACAAAGTGGCACAAGAACAGGTGAAAGCAAAACCTCTAATAGTTAGTGAGCGACTTTATTAGTGTAGTAATGGTTATAACCATAATGACAAAAAGTAATTTTGTCAAAAAATCGTGATTGAATCACAATTTTAATAGTTGACAATAAAATTACGTTTTTTGTTTAAAAAAATCAAGAAGCTCTTGAAAAAATCTTTGGTTTTTCAAAAATTCACTATTAATCATGATTTAATTGACAATTTTTTTGAAAAATTCACATATTATAGTAATTTTAAGTGTTAAATGATCATATACATTAGTTTTTTTTTTTTACTTAAAAGATTTATTTTTATTTTTTAATTTATACGATGTTTTCCCAACTTTATCAATTTTTGCCAGACTTTTTCTGAAGCTTTCTCTTGCCAAATTATTCCCGAACCCCAACTTTGTCACTATGGTTATAACAGCATGGATCTCTCAATCCAGTCAGTATTTGATTTGTGTTGGTGTTAGCAACCAAAAGGTGTGATTTTTCTGTCAATCAAGTGCACACACCATGGGTTGCAAGATCCTCAGCATTGTAACCCATGAGACCATCTAATATGGTTGACGGCCCCTATGTTTTTATTGATGATTTTGATCTTCAGAAACTGATCTTTTATTTTTCTCCCTCAAAATTTCAGAATCCTGAAGTAGAAGTTGGAAATATGGATATAGGTTGCTATCTGAGCGAATTTGAGGATGGGAATACAAATGCCCTTTTGAATGACTATGTTGGTCACGATGCTTCCTCGTCTGACTCAGCTACATACCACTTCCCTGATCTTTTCAACAGTCGTGAAGAGTCAGTTACTCATAAGAACTCTTTCATTAACCAGGGCAATGCCCGAAGAAGGATCCGGCTTCAAAGGAAGCTTTCCCGCAGAGCAGTTTCGTTTGAGGAAAGAGAGACGAGTTGCAACGCAAAAGATAGCGATGAGGTGCAACAAGTTGCTTTTGTAGAGGTGAAAACCAATGCCACTGATGTGGTGCATGAGACCTCCCTCATAGACTCCGAAATTAACGAGGAAAAAGTTTCCTGTGAACCCAATGCAGAGCTGAGGTTGGGATCAAATGCAAGGCGTGATGGCGTAATGAGCGAATGTAGACAGCCCCGAGCCAAATTAGCAGATGTACCTCCTTGTCGCTCAAGTTTCTCATCTCAGTATACAGTCCATGTTGCAACAGTTGTGTTCCTGTTCATGGTGTTTGTTGGAATATGGAGATGCTTGAAGTATTGATGGATGGAGACTCATCGCTATCATCATCTACAGTTTATCTATACTTGAATCTTATTTCACCATTCAACTCTATCTTGAACGTTGATATACTAATTATTAATGTTTTTTTATAGATTAGTGGTGAAACTCTATTAACAGGTTTTTCTTTGGTAGGAGTGTGGATAGGTTATGTGTGCATGTATGTAAAAATTCTGGATTTTGTCTTATTGTGTGTATGTACATATGCATATCTATTTTTATTTAATGTGATTTTCAGTTGGTTATATCATATGGTATAAAGAGCATTTTCCAGATCTAGATTTTTTATACTTGGATCCGGATCCTACTTGGATTCTATTTAGTAATACTATATCTGGATCTAACTTGAATTGGGTCGGCAAATTTTGGAAAATTTTAACATTTTTTTATCCGCTAATGGTTTTCTAACTTAAAAATTTTCACTCGGTCTATACTCGGCTGAGGTGGCAAGGGCACATAACCGTTGATCTTTTTCTTGTGTATCTCAAAGAAAAGATCTATGGTTCTGTGCTCTTGCCAGGTCAGTCAAGTACAGACGAAGTGAAAATTTTCAAGTCAGAAAATGCCGAATCATGTTTTTTATTACCTATTTTGCAAGTTTGTAATATTATTCAAGTTTAGCATTGTACTTCTTTATTTTATAAGAATCCTTCTTGCACATAAGTAGTGAAAAAGAATATTTTTAAAAACTTAAACATAGGTTTCAAAGTAATATATATTTGGATCCAAGTGGAATCTATCCAACCCGGAATTGAGTTATGTAAAGGGCATTAAATCATATTGGACCAATTTCGAGTTATGTAAAGGACATTAAACCATAGCGGACCGGTTTTTTTTAATTCAAGTCTATTTCAAGTAGGGGTGTCAATGGGTGCCGATTCAATCGAAATTAAATTGGAAATGAATACCCTAGTTTCGGATCATTTTTTATTGGAACTGATTAGAACTGGGTCTAAAATGTAATCGAACCAATAGGAATCGGAACCGTTAGGTTCTATCCAATAGGTACTCACGAGTATTCGGAATCGATCTATTTTGTAATTTCTTGTCGTACTATAGATGATTTAAGGTATTTTTTATTTAAAAAATAAATGCATGTTATATAAAATTCTTCAAATTTTCATATAAATTATCCATTGAAACTTAAAATGAGTTATCTTTTAAAAAAAATATATTATTTTTAACAAAATAAATTTTTATTTTTGAATAAAAATAATTAATTTGTATCTTAAGTGTAACAAATTATAATTAAGTTATCAATTTTATTAATAGTATGTTAATTTTTTCAAAAGAATTTTTTTAATAATGATTTGAAATATTTTTTTTCTCATTCGATTCTTGAGAATTGGAACCGATGAGTACCTTTTATTGTTTATGGTTCTAATTCTATTTTTTTTAATCGAACTCAAAACTAATAAGAACCAAAGCCGAATTAATATAATAATTATGAATTTAAGTTTCTTAGGAACCAAACCGAACCGACTCATTGACACCCTAATTTTAAGAATGGAAAATTACAAATCTACTAAGATGCTGTTTGTTAAACTGAAAAAAATAAGTGCTGAATAGCATTAAGCGCTAAAACTTATAAGCGCTGAATTTAAGTGCTAAAAAAGTTGTTTGTTTAGATGCTGAATCATGTTTGTTACACATTGCTGAAACTGATAAATTGTCTTTGTTACCCTTACAATCATATTATACATTGTTTGCATGTTTTAAATGCTTATTTATTATCAAACACAATAAAATATATTATTTCTTATAAAATTAAAATACAATTTATTTTTAAATAATAAATAATACTCAAATCTTCAATTTATAAATAATAATTTCTATTTATAAAAGCCCACAAATTTCAAATTAAAAATAATAATGTCATACAAGTCACCAAAATTTGAAATCAACTTTAAAAAGAACTTAATTTTTTATGAATAATTTTCGATGAAAATGAAGGATGTGTAATTATAAAAGCACCCTATGAATTAATAAGGGCAACCCACCCTATAGCCATTTTTTGTTTTGTTTTATATGGATTAAAATTTTTGGAATGACCAAATTTTTAGTGAGGATAATTTATATGGTCTAGAGATCATCCTCACCAAAAATCAGTTTATTTTGAAACTTCTAACTCGTTAAAAATAGTTTTCAAAAAAAAAAAAAATGGACAATTTACGGTTCTTGAACTTGTTTTGATAGGGTTAAAAGTTTCAAGATGTGCTGATTTTTTGTGAGAATGATCTCCTCATTGTAGAGATCATCCTCACCAAAAATCAACTCATTCCAAAAATTTTAACCCATATAAGACAAAATAATTTAGCTATGGTGTGGGTCTATTAATTTGTGGGGTGTCTATATACTTATCCATGGGATATAAGAGGTAATATCCTTTTAAGAATAAGGGCATAGTTGTCCATGCTCAAAAAAACAAAGGGCATACTTGTCCGCGTTGAAAAAGCGAAGTGCTTACCGCTTCAGCACTTTTTTTCAGCATCAAAATAGTGCTGAATTTTTTCCACTTATTTTCAGCAATAAGCACGAGTAAACAAACGCGCTATTTTGACAAAAGTGCTGAATTTAATTTTTTTCAGCAATAAGCACTGAAAAGTAGCGCAAACAAACACCACCTAAGAGTATGTTTGATTGCACATGGAAAATAGGGTGAAAAATCAATTTCCATGGAAAATGATATTTTTTAAGTGTTTGATTGCACATGGAAATGAAAATTCATTTTCCACCCCAATCAAAAAGTCCACCAAAACATGGATTTCACTTTCCCACCTATATGGGTGGGAAAGTGAAATTCACCAATATTTTTCATCCTCAATTCTTCCCCACTCATATCTTCTTCTTTTCTATCACCACCACCACCATTATACTAACCTCGTTGTCATCGTCATCACCGTCACCGTCGCCGTCTCTATCATCACCATCTCCAACCACCTTTTCTCTCTCTCTCTCTCTCTCTTCTTCTCCATATCCCACCTCCGCCACCACCACGACCACGTTTTCCCCCATCTTCCTCATCATCTTCTTCCTCACTTACCTCCGTTGTCGCCACCATCACCATCACATTCTCCCTTCTTCTTCCTCACTTACCTCCATCGTCACCATCGTCGTCGTTGTTATCTCCGCCGCCACCACCACCATCGCCATCGCCACTACCACCGTCTTCGTCGCTGTCGCTGTCGCCGCCACCACATCCTCCCCCCTTCCTCTTCCTCCTCATCTTCTCTTCTTCTTTTTTCTCATATTTTTTTCATGATTTTATTCAAGTAAAATCAAACAATGAAATTTGATTTTTTAACTCTACCTATTTTTCACAACTATTTTTCTATGGATTTCAAATTCCATGAAAAATCAATTTTCATACAATCAAATATACCCTAAATCTTGGATCTAATCTGTCCCATTTTATGTCCTAATGCAATAGCCTATAGGATATTTTTGATATTAAAAAACTGGGGGAGGTATTCTTTAAAAAAAAATATCAAAAACCGTTACTTGTCCATGTCAAACGTCCCATCCTTTTTTACTTGTGAAGGAAAAGAAGAATGTAATTAAAGAAATGGGCCATATAAAGTCGAAACAAGAGTCAAGCTAAGAAAGGGAGTTGATGATGGATGTTTGCTTTAGGGTGTCAATGGGACCCATTTAACCGCAACTGAATCGGAATTGGAGTCGATTACCTCAATTCCCGATCTTTTTTCTATTGAAAATAATTATAGTTGGATTTAAAATGAAATGAAATCAATAGAAATCGAAATTATTAGATTCTATTAATTGGGTACTCATGCCTACCCAAAACCAATTTATTTTATTATTATTTTTATATTATAAATAATTTAAAATATTATTTTATTTAAAATAAATGCATATTATATAAAAAATTTTCAATTTTTCATATAAATTATGGGTTGAAACTTAAAATGAGTTACTTTTTTAAAAATTTATTAGTTTTAACAAAAATAAATTTTTATTTTAAATTTTTTTTATTAATTTATATCTTAAGTATAATAAGTTATAAGTAAATTAATAATTTTGTTGATAATATATTAATTTTTTGAAAGAATTTTTTTTTTTTTTATAATGCTTTGAAATACTTTTTTTTCTCATTATTCTTGAGAATCGGAATCGATGGGTATCCATGATTTTTTACGATTCTAATTTCGATTTCATTTATTTTGGATTTAGACTTGGAATCGACAATAACTAGAACCAAACTAATATAATAGTTATGATTCTAAGTTCCTTAGGAACTGAACCATTGACACCCCTAGTTTGCTTTCAATCCTCCACGATATTACTGTTTAGTCCAACTCTCTTAAAGAGTTTTGTTGATCATGTACTCTAAAGACAAATGTTGCAATACATTAAATACACCTTGGAAAATAAGTTACAACCCACATTTGTAGTGATGGGATAGTGTCAATCATTCTCACTTGTACCCACTCCCTTGATAACTCTAATTGGAACACATAATTATCCTCACATTCTTATAAATTGAGGTGATAATATTTTTCATTTTAAAGGTGTCATTAGAAGGTGGCATGTGAAAATGCATATATATTAAAAGGGTTTATCTATAATCAAAATATTGATTAAAAAGTTTTTGAATATTACATAGTAAAAATGATTTAAAAGAAAAAAATTGAAATTAACAACGTACTTCTGAGTCATGGGTTGCAATTTTCTTGATTTTTCATCAAAATGACCATATTTATATATTAAGTTTAAAGTTCAAGGTGGGGGTATTTTTAAAATTTAAAATTTTAGTGTCGAACCACTTCTACTCCATCTTCTCTCATTATAATAATAAACATAAAGTAGACGTACAATCACAAATTTCTTATGACTAATCAAGTTTTCAAATAAGATTAAAATATTTATTTTACTTTTGCTATATTATTGCTTGTTGTCTGAAAAATCAAATTTCTTAGTATATTACAATAAATATTCATATTAATGGATTAGAAATATTTATTTGGATAAATTACTTATGAATAATCATGGAAGTATATGATTTTTAAATAGTATGAAATGCTTAGAAAACATAATGATTAAATAGACCTTAAATAGTAGAGATGTACAAAGTCTGGTTTTGTTACATTAAGGTGCATTAAACACACCTTGCAAATTTATTTATTCCTATTAAAATGCCCTCAAAAATCTTTTTTACCAAAATGCCTTTAAATACTTATTTCCAAGGTGTACTTAACATACCTTAACAGGAGCCCTTAGGTCACATGTTAACAAAACCCTTCAAAGAATTTGTCACTTATGACTGTTTTTAAGTATGGTTTCAAAACTTGGTTTGACTGTCTTGTTTGTGATGAGACAATTTATTTAACTCTAAATAATTATAATTTCATAATAAAATAAGATAATTAGAAAATATTTAGTCATAAAATCATATTTTATTTATATAATAAATGTTGAAAAAATTTGTAGAATTTTTTAGATTTTTGTGACCAAGTAGGTTTATTTGAACTACGATTTAAGTGGGTCTCATACTTTATTTGAGACAAGATCACTTGAAAACTTATTCTTCTCATTGAAGAAAATAATTTTATTTATTTAGTTGTTAAAAATATTTTTTGAGTAAATGAGAAATCGACTTCAAACAATCTTTACTAGCCATGATTTGTTATATGTGGTTTATAAAACTATTGGATTTATTAGTAAAACTCTTTAGTTTCACATTGGATAAGAATAAGAAATTTGTTTAGTTCTTATATAAAATTTCTCATATCACTTAAGTGAATATGAGAGAAAGACTTGAATAAGCCCACGCACACGCAAGGGGCCCATAGGCTAAAAAAAGATTTAAACCATAGGTCAAAAAAATCCTTAATTCGTGTGCACGCGTAAGGGGTGCAAATTTTGATAATTTAGCTTCACGTGGGTATGCGTGGCGGGCCCTTTTACTAATTTACATGTTAGGCTTAAGCCTAAGTTTAGAACACCTTTTTATTTTCCATGGGTACCTGTTTGTCTAGTTAAGACACCTTCTTTGAATCTTTAAATTGTTTCTTAAGAGACATCTTTCCTTTTTTAAGAAACATTATGTCTCTTAAAACCTAATTTTCATTTTTCATTCAATTTTTTTTTCTTCTATTGTTTTAACTTAGTTGCATTTTGATTTCTCGTATGTATTTTTTGAGAGTACAAACTTAGTGATCGGTTCATCAGAAGTGTAGATTGAAATGCTGCATCTGCACGTATGATCATTGTATAATGGGAGATAATTGTTCATTGATCCGTGGACAACAAATTGGGAGAACAAAATTGTCTTAAGGACATTATGTTCAATGCAAGCCTCGATCAATTTTTATTTTGTTCGTTTCTCAGGATTTTATCGAATAATAATAAATACTTAAAATTTAAAAAAATAATTACTATTTTAATCAAAATCTATAAATTCCCAATTGACTCGATCGAGTTATATTGACTCGTCTGAACTTTTCGAAATATCGTCAGAGACATCTCGTTTATCTCGCGAGATGAGATAAATGTTAAGATGTCATGTATATCCATATCGTTGTTGAACAAGATCAAGATGACTTGGACCTCAATCTCGGCCAAAATTTAAAATCATGTCTCCAAGTCGGTTCCTTTTAGAACAATACGTGCTAAAAGCAAGTATGGATTTGGATTGCTATTGGAAGTTTTGGTGGTCAAAAGCATATAATAAAGGATTTTAGTACAACTTAAAGTGGGGTTGTATGTAATACTATGTATGTGAAGATTCTCTATTAAAAATAATTATTTAAAAAAATATGACGTTGACGTCCCCAAAAACTTGGTGAAGAAGCTTGGTGAACATGACAAACCTGTGGGGTATGTTTGATTTGGGCATGGAAAATGGATTAAAACAATTACTTTTCTTGAAAAATGTGATTTTTGGGACTTTGATTACTAATTGATGGATTCCAAATCCATCTCCTTAGAAAATTATGTTCTCACCTCCCAAATTAAAAATCATAATTTTAAAACTCAACTCAACTTGATGCTCATCGAGTTGAGTCAAGTCAAAAACTTTCAAGTCAACTGGAACAAATTAGATAAAAATATATTAAATTTAATAATATTTTAAAAATAATTTTTATATTCTAAAGTATTTAATTTCTTGTTCTTCACAAAAATATTACATATAGCTGAATAACTCGGTTTAGTTTTTGACTTGATAAGGTGCATTTTCGAGCTGACTCGACAAGTTGTCTTCATCAAATTTTGGGAATGGGTTGCTTCACAATCCAATTAAATTGAGTAAACTTAGAAAATCATGTTAAAAATCAATTATCTTTTTGCTATTTTCCAAGGTACAATCGAATGATGAACTTCATTTTCCCAAAGAATTTGTTTTATCTTAAAAATGAATTCCATGCAATCAAATAGACCTAAGGTTAATTTGAGTCCATATTTTAAAGAATAATGCTGAAGTGACCATAGGTTAGAATCTCATATCTCACTTCTTGACGTGAAAGTGTATGGAAACCATTGATGCTTTTCATCGAGATATGAGTGAAAAAAGCATTTGTAGTTCCTGGCTATTCACTTTCACGTCAAGAAGTGCGATGTGAGGTTCTAGCTTGAGGTCGCTCCAACACGACTCTATTTTAAAATTTTAAAAATTTGATTTGTATTATAAAGGTGATTACTTAATTTTTATATTAGAAATTAATTGAAATAAAAAATGAGACAAAATCTACTTTCTTATAACGCTTTCAATAAATAAGACTTGGTTCTAGACAGCATGGAAGTGATATTTCCCTTTAATTATAAAATTAGAGTGTGCTCATAGTGATGGGTACAACATCCTTTTAAGGGGTAAAGGGGTAAATTAGAAAATACAATAAAATTAGAAGGATATTATTAAAAAAGGGGGAGAAGGGAAAAAATAATAAAGTTCAAGGGATATTATCGAAAAATGAGAAACTGAGGATTTGCAAAATATAAAGTTCAAGGTGTATTCTTAGAAAATGGAGAAAAGAAAAGTCAATAAAAATGAAAGTTGTTATTAAGGGTGTCTTGAGCTCACTAGCCCCGCCCAACTCAATTGACAAAACAAGAGTTGGGATTTGACTATTGATCCAGCAAAGGTAGGATTGGGCTCAATAATTTACAGCCCATTAAATTTTGGTTGGGCTATAGCCTAATAATGCCTAGGCCTCTATTGTAACTTTTCTACTAAAATTTTACTAATTTAAAATACATTGTATAAGTATACTTTAACTCTCATGAGTTGTTCTAGGTAGAGGTTGATTCTTTAAGGTCGAATTAGGGTTAGACCAAGCCCAGTTCGAACTCACCCATTAACAACACTAGTTGCTATTGAGATTCATGGTAAGATCAAATTTCAAATCCTTTTTACGAGAAGATAAAGGCTAAGACAAATGGAGGGGACAATCTATATGGAGTAGAAGAGTTAAGGTAATAAAGTCGAATGGGTATTGTTAAAAAAAATTAATAGTAGAAAGAAAATTAAGTTGGAGGGGTATTATTAGAAAGAGAGGTAAAAAAAGAAAAACAATCAAATTTGGAAGGATATTTTTGGGAACGATAGGGTTTAAAATGGGTTGAGTTCAAGTCGGATATGAGTATATCTATGTCTTATTTTTTTATCTGTCTCGGATCTTACTAGTTAAAATCATACCTGAAACATTTCATTTTCATTAAATCCATATCCAAATCCGACCCAACCAAATTATTTGATTTGGATTAGATAATTTCGAGTCGTTTAAGGTTATTTTAAGGAAAATCGTGATCAAAAGGTAACTTGAACTTAAAATCTCTTCCTTTTTTTAGGGAAACCTTAGTCATTGTGTCGAATACTTGTTGGTTGAAGAAATATATCTTGAAAAATATAACTCATTCAGATCTAAGTAAATATAGGGATATATTCGTATTCGACTTGGGTCAAGGGACATCAACCCATATATGACCCATTTTTTTAAATTCAAATATACTTGAAGGAACAAACCTTTTAAATTCAGATTTCAGATCACTTTAATTCTAAATAAAATCCAACCCATTTTAAGTCCTAGGTAAGGAAGAGAAAATATGATAAACTTAAAAATTATCATCAAGATTCTTGACTATATTAAATCTCAACCCCTCTTTTTGTCTGAGAAAAAAAGAGCAAGGTCACCATTATTTTATTATTAGAGTTTGGGGCTAATAAGACTAGAAGAGGAAAGACTATTAAGTTCAAGGAGTATTGAGAAAAAAGTAGAAAAGAAAAAATAATAAAATTAAAAGGGTATTATTCAAATAGTTGGGATAAATCTCAATCATTGTATTTGCATTTAAATCATTGGGATCAAATTTTTTATTTTATTTTTATGAGTCCCTCTTTATAGTCAATAGGGAAGAGACGAGAAAAGACAATAAAATTAAAAAATTACGTTAAAATTTATAGTGAGATTATAACGTGAAAACTCTTTATAGGGAAAATGGGTGTTGATCCTTGTGATTTGTAATATATCAGCCACGTGTAATACTGAGCACTAATAGGTCCCAACAGGATCTAAGCGATCATGTCCACTTTCTTTCTACGAAGATTCAAATGTCCACATTGTCAACCGTGTGGGACCTGTACGGAAAGTATGACGTGTACGCCTTACGTTACTCACTCTGATTTAACGCGGCTTGATTTTAAAGTCGACTCGCACATACAGGTGCTAAGCTGCTTCGGAGGATCCTTCATAGAGAGAGAGAGAGAGAGAGAGAGATTTAAAGGTCTCTTATGTTTTTAGGGTTTCAAGAGTAGGAGAATTTGCAGAAGAATATATAAATTGAGTCGTTTTTGTGTTGATTTGGGAGGAGAGATGGATATGTTGTCTTTGAAACTTCCAGTAGGATTTAGATTTAGTCCTACGGACGAAGAACTAATCGATCACTTCTTACGATTGAAAATCGAAGGCAAAGAATCGCTAGTCGAACTTATTCCAGAAATTGATATATGCAAACATGAACCAGAGGAATTGCCCAGTAAGAAAAAACCAGTTTTTTTCTTTATCAATTAGTGATTTTGTTTAATAGGGTCTATTGTTCTTCATGAATTTTGATCTGGGTTTATGATAATTTTCTTTTTAATTAGGGATTTCATTAGGGTTTCAATTTTGGGAGTTGATTTTGAGATAAAAATGTTAACTTTCTAGAATTTTTTAAAAAAATTTCTTGATTTCTTATAGGTTTGTCGAAAATTAAGAATGGTGATCCAGAGTGGTTCTTCTTTACTCCTCGAGATCAAAAGTACCCAAAAGGTCGTCGATCGAACAGAGCGACCGTAGGCGGGTATTGGAAAGCCACAGGAATGGATCGAAGAATTAAATCTCGCTCATGTGGAAAGAAAGTGATCGGTATGAAGAAGACATTGGTTTTCCATAGAGGACGTGCTCCAAAGGGTCAGAAGACCAATTGGATCATTCATGAGTATCGCATGAACTCTGTTCAGGTGGGATTTTTATCCCTCTTTTCTCTCAATCTGTTTTTTCTGTTTTTTTGGTTTGTTTGTTTGTTTATAAAACAAGGTGGATTAGAAGATCTCACAATATCATATTTTTATTTAGATAAAAGAAACATTTAAATTACTAAAAATGTTATTTTTATATATAAAAAAAAAACTACAAAAAACCAGGTTGAGTTGGCCGAGTTTTATTGTTTCTGAACTTGTTCTATTTAATTTTTTATTTTTATTTTTATTTTTTATTTTTTTGTGTAAAATTTTGGTTTTGATTCATAATTCCACCTTGTTTCCTTGCATTAATGGTTGTGAGAAATCTACATGCTTTTATCTTGTTCTGTAGTCTTGGTTTGATCAATTGTATTTGAAACTCACCTCTGTTTCAGTGAAAGCAAGAGAGAATGCCTTGTTTGTCTGTTAACATGGTTAATTACTCAAGATTGGAACCAATGGTCTGGGTGGTTGGGCTTATAGTGTTTGAAAATTAAGTACATAGTTTTTTCTGAGAACGAGGTGCAATTTCATTTTTGGTTTTAGAAAACAGGAGCCTTTGTTCTTAACTTCTCTTAACAATGGTTGTTTCTCAAGAGAGAAGTTTATTATCTAATACTCTGTTATTCCTTTCAACCCAGATATTATATATGGTTGTATTCAATGAGATATATTTTTTTCTATAGCAGATGATAGATGAGATATCGAGTTTTGTTAGAAACGTAATTTCACTTGGATTATATATGGATTTGCTGGCTACTCTAGAGGGAGGGAGGGGGTCCAATTTTAATAGATCTTGTGGGTGCTGAAGAGTTTGTTCATTTAATGTGAACTAACAGAATCTAGTAGCGACTTCATGTTAAAGTTTAATTGTAGTTATTTATTTTTGGATAGGTTTATGTTTGAAGTTGGTTTAGGTTCCCGGTCTGTAGTAAAATAACCCACACACAGACTTTACCACATCACTGAGGTGGCACTTTTGTTTGATGAAATTATTTACAAAACGTGAGGGTTGATGTTGTAACATTTTCAAACTTGATACTCCCTTGCAGGTTCAGAATAAATTTTATTGCTTCTTCAAATTAGACCTTTGGCTTGGCAATCCTGAATGCTAGGAAAATGGATTTTTTTGCTTATATTTCTGAGTGTTCTATTTGATTTGTTCTTGTGTTTTGTATCTGTCTTTCTGTGATTTATGGTTTGTCACTGTTTCAGTAGTGGATTCTAAAGATTCTGTTATTTTTTCTTTGGATTTCCTTTTGTTAGTCGTTTATTTAGCAATATATATTATTATTGGTCGCGAGGGCCTTTTCATTGCTAGAATTTGTTAGTAAAATGTATATTATTGTTCTTTTGCAGGGTCAGTTTGTTCTCTGTCGGTTATTTGATAAAGAGGAGAAGCCGGAGTACTCAAACAGTGAGGAGATACAGCTGCTTGGCTCCCCTCCCACTGCAGCTAGATCTTCTCTTGAAGGTTCACCTTCAAACCAGGCAATAGTTCAAGCAACTTCTGAGACAGTTCTGCAAGTTGGAATGGATGATGAATCAGACAATACAAGTTCTGATGCTTTTGCACCTGAAGAGAGCCACGAGGACGATCATGAAGAAGAAGTGAGAACTAGAGGGGTGAATTGGGAATTTGATATTTTAGTTTCTACTTTCATATGGATCCTTGAATGAGTAAAAGAAACTCAAAACTAAAGCTTTCCTGCTCTTGCTTTTTTCAGGTGAATACAATACTAGGAGTAGATTGGAGTTTCTCACAAGCGCCAACACTTGAGACATTGGATCTCAAAACTTTGCCTCAATTGCATTACTCTGCCATTCCCTTTGGCGATGGCCTCAATAGGATGCAATCCCCGGATGATACTGATGTGGCATATGTGGATGATTTTCTCATTGACACAGACACCGAAGTGGGACAAGAACAGGTGCAAGCTAAACCCTCTAATAGTTGGTTGGGCCTTGTATGTTTTCATTTGGGGGTGCAATTTGGTCTGGTTCAAACCTAGTAACCGAACCAAAGCAATAGCTTTGGGTTGGTTTGTAACAAGTTGCGGTTTGGTTCTGGATTATGAAAATTGAGAACCGATCAGTTGGTTTGGTTCTCAGTTCAAGGCTTGTATAGAACCCAACCCTTGCATAATATATAAATTTATTATGAATTATTTTATGAGTTAGGACATAGATTAATGACTTTTTATTTATTTATGGATAAATGAATGAATTTTTATGGATAGATTAATAATTTATTGATGAAATTTATGTTTATTATATATTCATTTTTTTTTTTCATTAAAAATATGTTACTTCAATTTATAGAATATTGCCAACCCATAGAACTGAACCGAACCAAACCAACCTTAGTTTGTTTTGGGTTGGTTTGGTTCTATGGCATCTTGGTTTGGTTTTGGTTCTTATTTAGTGGCACCAATGTATGTTGGCTTGCTCCAATTTGGACCCAAACTGAACCAAGTTGCACCCCTAGTTTTCATAGATGGTTTTGATCTTCAGAAACTAACCTTTTATATTTTCCCCTCTAAGTCACAGACTCCTGAAGAAATTGTCCAGTTTTCGGATGGGATTGTGGGTATCAATGATTCTTTACAGATGCAAACTGTCAAACATGGGGATGGGAATATGAATTCCCTTTTGAATGATTATGCTGCTCTTGATGCTTCCTCCCCTGACTCTGCTACACTCCCCTTCCATGATCTCTTCAATGGTCGTTCTGTCTACGACAGTGACATTCCTTCTGGGACTGGAATCAAGATAAGGTCCCGCGAGTCACAATCTCGTTTGAATTCCCAGAACTTTGTAAACCAAGGCAACGCCGTGCGAAGGCTCCGGTTTCAACGGAAGCTTACCCGCAGAGCAGTTTCCTTCGAGGGGAGAGAATTGGGCTGCAATGCAGAAGATAATGAGGTAAAACAAACATTTACTGGGCAGAGTATTTCTTCAAGCAGAAACTAGGGCTTAAAATGGGTCAGATACGGTTCGGGTTGGATTTGAGTACATCCATATCTTAATTTTTATCCGGATCCGTTTCTGATCCGACTTGGATCTTATTAGCTAAAACCATATTCGAATCATTTTGGTTTCAATAAACCCACATCCGGATCCAACCTGATCGAATTACTTGATTCCAGTAGGATAATTTTGGACCACTGAACATTTTTTTGCTATATTTCTTTTCTAATTGCTATACTATTTTATTTTACCATGATTATTCTTTTATATTATAAGAATTCATGTTATATTAAGGTATAAAAAGAAAGATATTTTGAAAAACATAAAAAATTAATTTTCAAAGTAATATATCATTCGGATGTAGGCAGATATAGTGAGGATGGATCCATATCTGACCTGGATCCGTCTTGGATCAAGGGACATCAACCCATATTCGACCCATTTTTTATTCAGATCTACTCCAAGTGTCCAAATCCGCTAAATTTGGATCACTCAGATTTAGCATAAAATCTGAACCATTTTATGCCTAGCAGAAGCAATGTAGATAAGCTGTTATATCTATTCGATGGTTTTGAACTCCATTAAACTTGCTGTTTGCAGGTTGTTGGAGAAGCTATAGAACACACTGCCAATGATGAGGTTCAGGAGACCTCCCTCGTAGACTCTCTAATTAATGAGGAAATTTTACATGAACCCAACACGGAGCTGAGGTTGAGACTGAGTTCGAGACGGGATGGTGTAATAAACAAGGATAGACAACCCACATCCCTATTAGCAGAGCTACCTTCTACTCGTCGCTCAAGTTTCTCATCTCAGTACATGGTCCTTGTTGCACTAGTTATGTTCGTGTTCATTCTGTTTGTTGGGGCATGGAGATTCTTGACGTCTTGATGGATGGAGACTCATGAATCTTATTTCGCCATTCAACTCTTTGTTTAACATGGATAACACAACGTATAATTGATACCTTTTATAGTGACTGGCAGGGAAACTCTTTAGGGTTTTGGTTGGTAGGAGTGTGAATAAGTTGTGTACATATATGCTAAAATTCTGGATTTTGTATTATTGTGTGTATGTACTTGTATTGTATCTATGTTTTAATTTAAGTGGATTTTTAGTGCTTTATATCATTGTATATAATCAACAGTTTTGTTTTTTTTTTTTTTTTTTTGTTTTTTCCATTTGAACTCATTTCTATTATTCTTTTAGTTACCTTGTTATGTATAATTGCTACGGTTCGTTAGTTCTAATCTGCAAACATCATCATAATTACAACTCTCGATTATCAACCTTACATTTTGGAGATTATCAACCATCGACGTCATTCTAACCTCATATTTGTTCTGATTATTCATGCATAATGTGTAGCATTAACATCAAGTACCTAATCTTCAGAAATGTAAATTCAAAATTGACCACCAAAACTAAATCTTCTTCAAAATCCAAGAAAAATTTCCATTTGATTTAACCTCAATCTGTGGCTCTTAAGATTTTATTAAGGATGGAGTTGAACCTGAGCGGTATGAGATGCTCCACCCTAGTTTTCATACTTTTCAAACTACTGTTTTCTTTCAAAACCCATATCCTTCTAAATTCTGTTCACTTTCTTGTTACATATATGATAATATGAACAAATTTAGTCTGGAAGCTGGAGGATCGCTTGAACATAGGGAGATTCAAAACTACGGCTTTTAAGCAACAAACAAGGAATGAGACTTTCTTTTGTGCGAAATCCATTGCGCGGTAGTGCATCCATTTTGTTGTTGGACCAAAGACCCGTAGTTCTTTGGCTGTCTCCGCCAACCGATAGGGCCGAGGGAACAAGATGTTTCACATTACAAAATTATCATTGCATATTACTTCCAAAATCCCAGATTAGCATTCACCTATTTCAATTAAAATGGTGTTATATTAGGGTTTTGTAAAAAAAGACGTATCATTCTCTTAGGGTCTGTTTGCTACAGATTTGAGCTTTTGCTTCAGGATTTTGTGTCTAGGAGAAGTAGAAGCTCAGAGTTTGGGAAGTTGTGTTCAGGAGAATCTTGTTTATTACAGAAATTGACAAAATTATCATTTCACCCTCATACGATTTTTGGTGTTGGCTTCTCATAGTGGCTCTCATGTGAAAGCAACCCTAATAAGACTTCTCAAAAACGTAATTTTGGAATTTTCACAAAAACTATTGAAGCAAAAGTCGTTACTAACAAACATGTTTTTCCAACTTTTTCGGCTCAAAACCCAAAAAACCGTAACAAGTATACCCTTGATCTCTTATATAGGATTATTTTTAGTGTAGCTCTTTCTCTCTTATCTTTCCATGCTAAACCCTAAACCCTAAACCCCTATTCAACTCATTCCTTGCCCGTTGATATATATAAAATATCATTATAGTTTCATCAAAACTTATTGTATTATCAATGGAAAGTGTTGGATGGATGACAAAAGAAAAAGCTGTAAGATTCATCTCTATCCCTAATCGCAAATATTGGGGATGGAGTATATAAATCCCATTTTCCCATTCACTCATACTTAAATTTAATCTTTAGTTAATGTTTACAGTCTCAACTCTTAATATAAATTAAATTATGTATCACACCCCCAATTAAAGATTAAGACACTCTCTTTAAACATGACCAAGGTTTGGCTCAAATTATAATCTCAACGTTACAAAACATTATAATGCTCGTTCAAATAGTTTCAATAGTTGTTTACAATTCTGATTAGGCTCGTGTAAAATCCTAACCCCCACCCTTTTTTTTTTTTTTGTCATCTTCTAGCGATCGTCCTTGAGTACAATAATTTTGAATCCCTTGTTGACCGTCACCGTGGTGCTTTAAAACTTAAAAGGTCAGGTACACAAGGCACGAGCTGGTTGATACCCCATGTTTTCAAACTAATGATATATATATTGATCTCGGTCTTCTATTAGAGACAAATAAAAAATGACTTATTTACCCTTGCCTTCAACCTCTAATATGTGAAAAACTCATTATCTTCAATCTCGTGAGTAGAAGTTTTTATCCTCTTCGATCCTAGGACTCCATCTCTACAACAACCTTCAAACCTCAAGAATAAATGTAAGTAGAAGATAAAGGATTTTGGGATGAAACAATTAAGGATTTGAAGATGAGGTTGAACAAGCTAAATATTTTTTACCCTAGAGGATTAAAACGTTGAAGATGACAAATTTTTTTGAGAAAATCAAGGGTTTTGATCATAATTACCAAGTCAGGGTTTGGGAATAAGTCGGCAAGGGGAAAATTCGAAAAAATTGAAAAAAAAAAAAAAAAAAAAATCGAGCTAGATTAGGGCTATGTAATCGTTCCTACTAGCGGGTGTTTTAATATTAAATCGTCAAGTTCTATATTAAATTAAAATAATAAATCAAGAATTCCCATGTTGATATCATCCATGCCTCCATCGACAACAAGTAACCACATATTCAAAGTTTATACTATTCAAAATATAAAAAGGACCACAATCATGTGTCCAAATTAGGATTCATTAGCACTTCAAAAACATCAAATCAATGTCATTCTCATTTGCATCCTCATTATTTTACGTATTATTCATAATTTAATTGTGAATTTCATAAAAATCGCATATTATTAAAAAAGTCGTTATTAAATCAGTGAATGAAAAAGTCAAGATTTAATCGTGACTTTTTCAATAAGTCTAGAGACTTTGGTGACTTATGATTTTTATTAGAAATTGAAGATGAAGGCATGTGGATCATTTTATCAGTCTACGCATTATTCATAATTTAATCGTGAATTTCATAAAAGTTGCGTATTATTAAAAAAAATCGTTATTAAATCAGTGAATGAAAAAGTCAAGATTTAATTCAATTTTTTCCATAAATAGGAGACTTTGGTGGACTATGGTTTTGACTAGAAGTTGAATATGAAAGCATTTAAGTCATTTAATCAGTCTTATATAGGAAACAAGGTCAAAGGGTATGTCAACAATTTTCGAAAAATAATAGAACGTGGGCATTTCAAATATTCATGGAGAGTTATTTTTCTAAACCACCCTATTATCCTATATAAAAAATTTAATTTCAATTTATAAATAAAAAAGATTGGGGTGAGAGAGGCTCGAACTCTCGACCTCAGGATAACTCTTAGCTATGAGACCTACGCGCTAGCCAACTGCGCCACCACCCCACTGTTGCTTAAGACTTAATATATTAATTTAATAATCTTATTCTTTAGATTGCAGATTCTCAGCTTCTTTTCACATAGGTTGATCACTCACTTAAGGCCAATAGCCCAAGAATGTTTAGCTACTCTTCGGTAAACCCACACAAAACCATAAAAGGATCGCTATTATTATTATTTGTGCTAAGTTACCAAAAACTATTCCTCCAAATTTGCTATTTAGGGCTTCCAGTGATCGAGTTTGGGCTGAGCTGAGTTACCATGATCCAGCTGAACAGCTCAAGGCGAAGAAGTTCAATTGGATTGGGGATCGATCAAGTTAATTGTGAAAAAGAAAATTAAGTCCTTATGGGATCAAATAAATAACATTTTGGACAATGTCATTATCACCACGACGACGATCCATGTCAAAACGCGAGTCTTGTCTTAATGTATTATTTGCATGTAACATTGAAGTAAAATAAAGGTTAAATTAATCATTCATTTTTCAATTTCTGATAAACTAATCTTGAGATTATAAATGTCATAGTGGATTGAAATTTCTCAAGCACGGTAATTAAGGTATAAACAAATATTCAATGTTTATAAGCATTAAAAACCCCCTCTTAAAATATATTTATTGTTTTATTTTTTTTTCATTAAAAAAAATATCTTTGACATTATGTAATGACTTTAATTTCTCAAAAAAAAAATTGAGTTTTTTTTTTTTATATATATATTTATGAAAATGTCATTGCTCATTGACGATACTAAACTTTTTTTACATTCCATGGAAAATTTTGTGTACAACATGGAAAATTTTGTGAAAAATTATTTTTGTTGCTCGAGTTGCATAAAAGATAAAAATATTATTTGAATTTGAATTTTGTGATAACTATATAAAAAATTACGATAAAATCAATGTTTTGAGAAAAAATTGAATTATTACACCCCAATTTCTTAAATTATTAGAGAGCTACTATTGGCACTCCAAATTTTAGTAGTTGTTTACAATTCTAATTAGGCTCATATAAAATCCTAAATCAAATATTTATTTTACAATTTTTAAGAATTTTACTGCTATGTGTGATGGCAAATCATTTTCCTAAGGAGGAGGTAAGATAATGATTTGCCACTAGTGAAGGAAAATTGTGTGTTGGCAAAAATTTTCCACTCAATTGTCTAATTTTTCATGCACCAAACACTTGAAAATAGCAATTTTTCAAAGAACTGTAATTTTAACCTAATTTTTTGTGCAATCAAACCTACCCTAAGTTTTGCCATAAAATCTAGTGAGTTGTGGTGTTAGGTTGCCAATTGGGTAGTCCATTTGACCTTAACAACCCTTGGTAAGAATTGGAATCTTACTTAGTAAGAAAAGTCTTTCTCTTTAGAATTTTATTTTTGGAGATATCTTTTAATGGGAGAGCCATGTAATGCCATAATTAGAGTTTTTGTTTTTCTCTTAAAACATTTAAGAGATTTTTTTCCCAAATGAATCTTATAACGACATGAGATGGGGTCAAGAGTTTTAATTTTGGGGGCCTTCTCTCAACTGGGGTCTTAGGCGATTGCCTTAATCGCCTTATGGTTGAGCCAGCCTTGTATGCAATACAATACAAGAGGGTCAAAAGACATGACATGACATGATCTTATCTTGTTTCTCCAGAGGGTGACCCTTTTGAATTGCAAGACAAAAGGCGTGCATGTTGGCCAAATCCTTTGAGACACATAAGTGCTCAACACAGTCATGCACACCATGACTACTCCTTTGATCATGGTCCCACCTTTCAGGGAAAGAGGATTAGGGAGGGAGGGAGAAGAGGAGTACTTTCGGTCCTACCTTACATGTCTCCATACTTTGTATAGGATCCAATCACAGATACAGCCTAACATTCCTTGAACGCAACACCCTTTCTGTCATTCCTATACAAGCCCATCAAATTTTACATTCTCAAAGATTTCATGGTTGGAAAAAGAACAACTCCCAAATCACAACAAGGCACGCATGGTATGGTCTCTCTCTCCATCAACCAATCAGAAAACAAGAAGAGAAGAACCTTCTTTTAGATAGATTTATATAAATATATATTCTTTTTGCTCTCTAAGCTCTAACACTTAATTTGTCCAATCAAAGGTGAAGGTTAGCTCATTATATCCTCTAGGTAGACCATAGCAGCCCTATAGATTGGGTATCTATAACGAGTGTCATATAAAATAAATCCCATGTGGACCTTATCAATGTATATGTCAATAACACTAAATTGTAGTCTTTAGGACTATCAATGGATCAATCCAATAAGAATGGGATCATATTACGTGAAAAAGAGGTAAATTTACTTAAGGAATAAAAGAGTCGTGTCAAATTTACCCCTTTTTTAAGTAGTACTATCGGATCTAGAACCATCTGTTGTGTACTAAATTAATTCAACTCATGAATCTAAATATTTGAATTCAAACCAAATCAAATAGTAAATGGATTGGTTCTTGAACTTGGATCATGTTCTAATATAGATGTGGATCATATACTTAAATAATTATATTTAAAGAATAAAACACAATGGTAAATTCCATTCCTTTGTCGGGAGATTTATACCCCCATAAACAACATATTTCGAGGACGGTTGTCCTTAGTCTTCTCTTCTTCCCCCTCCCAAAAATATCCCAATTTTATTGTCTTTCTCTCGTACATCTTTTCAAAGCACACCCTTACAACTTTTTATATGATTTTTCCTCTTTTTTCCTTTTTCAATAATACCCTTTTAACTTTAGGATATTTTAGTAATACCTTCATGCGAAATAGGCGAAATTAGGATTATCCCCTCACGAAATGAAAGATGTGGTTTATCCCCCTAAATTTTCGTTGATCCGATCAAAATGTTACTAACATTTGTTATGTTGACAATCTATGATCTGAACACCAAATTACCCTTATAGCATTTATATTACCAAAATGTCATTGTTTCTGTTGAAAAACTAAAAAATCAAATCTCAGCCGTTGGATTGAAATATTTCACACCATTGGATTCAAATATCTTACTAGTTAGGGTTTGTATTTGTTATTATTTAAATGTTTTCAAGAATAGTAAGGTTCTATTCCTTAAATCCATTACTTTGAAATCCTATCATTAACGTCTTGAAATTTGATTTCGATTTTGGGATAGATTTTGGTTAAACAAGTTAGAGATCTCATGTTTTATGGAATGGGTGAAGGTTTCAACTCTCATATGAGCTCTCTGAACCATTTTGTCCTCAAGGCATAAGTTTCTGTAAAAAATCTTGTTTGTGTTCTTGACTACGCGCGAGAGGTGGATATATATATGTAGGGGTATTACTAATTTCATTTTCTTTCGATTTTATTTTTATTTTTCTCTATTTTTGTTTCAGTATTTTTCATGTGGAGATTCTAAGCATTGGGTCAAACAATGTCTTTGGGATGAGATGAAAACAATGAGATTGGGATGAACACATTGATATTAGATTGAAAAATATGAAATTTTGTTGAAAATGATGATAAATGGTTGGAAACGATGAGATTAAGCTTCAAAATAACAAAGTTTAGGTTTAGATCAATGAGAAATTTGTTGAAAATGATTAGGCTTCTCAAGGTTATTGACTTTAGAATGATTAGATCAAACACGTACATTTGAGTTGCTTGGCTCTTCTTTATCGCTTGACACAAAGAGGTTTTGAGATTTTCTTTATCCACGAGTCAGTAACTTTCAACTTTATTCTTGATCCTTTTCTCTCATCCTCTTTCCAAGAATAATCCCTCAAACTTTATATTGCCTTTCCTCTTTTCTCATTCTTTTCAATATTACTCCTCTTCCTTTATTGTCTTTCCTCTTCTCCCTCATTTTCCAATAATACTAATCCAACTTTATTATCTTTCCTTGTATCCTTTAACCACAAAGAGGATTTACGTGTCAATAGATTGGATTGCATGGACTGGAGGACCACCTATCTATAATTCTATACAGATTGCATGTTCATGTAGCACCCAAAAACATGATCAAGTGCCACATGGATGTAGAGCATAAACCTTTAAGAACTCACAAAAATTAAAAAAAAAAAAAAAAAACATTTTTTCATAGTTGGTTAATGCATTTTAAATTTAGGAGTTACATGGGGTGTTCACACTCCGATCCCTTGATCAAGTAAAAAAGTTTTTTATTTTTATTTTTATATTGTAATTATTTTTAAACCTAATCAAGACTATGAATTCAAACCTTAGATGGCTGACGATCCTTTTGGATCAGCATGGACCAAATGGGACTTCGATCCAAGCTCTATATGGTCCTTCTTTCCATTCATATTCAAATGATAAGTTATCAATATTGATCTTTATCGGATCGGGTCCTTCTATCAAAATCCAATCCTTGATCCATGCTCAAGTTATCAGATTGTAACGGATCAGATTTTGGATCTGATCCGATCCATTGATAGCCCTAGTAGATTTATAGACCTAAAAGAAAAGTTAAAGTTATGGTTAGTTTAAAATCGATTGCTTTTCTACTAGATGAAGCAAGTACCTAGACGCTGCTAACCGCCCATTTCATTTATATCTTAAGACCACCTTTAATTAGAATCTCTAAATCCACCCACCCCACAACATCCTTATCCACACAATCCACTTAACATCATCTCAACCTTTTGTTCCCTCTTTGTAGCTGAATCTTATTTTAATCTTTGAAATAAGAAAGTTTATTGGTTTGTGAAACTGTGTCATTCTGACCCTTAGTAATGGCTTTTGTTGCCTTAATCTAGTCCAAAGGATGAATCACCTCCATGTGTCCAACTACTCATTTGGTCCTCTTCTTTCTAAATCAGCCAAAAAGCCAATTCTTTAAAAAAAAAAAAAAAAAAAAGAAAGTTAAGACTCCTCCTTTTCTATAAAGATTGAAGACAATCAAACCAAAGTAGATTTTCTTCTTTGTGATGTGAGCTTACTATGATGTGATTGAATTAAATCAAATTAAAGAAGTTTAGGAGAAACTAAGACATCAGAAAACTTAATTAGAATCATAGTAATGTTGGGGTTTGTGGAGTTTGATGGTACTGGTCAATAAGGAGGTATTGTAAATCAAGCCACGCCTTCACGTTGATCGAACCAAAGTAAGAAAATTTTGAAAGGTATTTTCATAATTTTATTCATATATGTAAAATCCTAATTAGATTTCCTAAGGTATTTATATTTCTCATTTTTTATGAAATGGTACAATCTGTAATTGTTAGTTTTCTCTTCATAGTGGAATCGATGTGATCCGTGAACGTAACTCAATCTTGAGGAAACCACACAAAATCTCTATGTTTCTTTATATGATTGCATCTTGTGATTATTTTTCAATTGCACTTGTTTTCCTAACAAGTAATCAAGGTTGGATTCAACAATTATTCGGTAGGGGTTCAATATAGTTAATTCAAATACATTCATCAAAGTTTTGTATAGTATCCAAAAAAAAATTCAAGGATTATATAAATAATGTTTTAGGGTTTCTTTACAAAATCTATCATATTCAACCTTTCTAAAAGCCGTATCCTTTCCTTGAGATTTGCATATTGAAGAAAATAAAATTTTGAAGTTGAGGGTAAAAGTTTTGTTATATTTAGTGACTAATCAATAAATAATCGATTCGATGATTTAATAGGCTTCTCCCTTATTCAGAGAATTTTATGAGTTTTGTAAAAATTTGGAGAATTTTGTGATTATGGTTAGACACTAAGAGATCGAGTATCCAAAAATTGCTTACCCATTTAATGGCTCAAATTGATGTGTTGATATCATCATCATCATCAAACTAACTGATCATTACTCGTGATGGTGGGGGTATAGTCCAAGTCTTTATTCAAGAAGTAATGAATTCTCCACAAATGACTAAAATGTTTCCAAACTCACCCTTGAAAATGCATGAATAAAGAGTTATTAGCTCTTAAGAAATTTTGGTTTCTACTCATCTCCATTTCCAATTGTTTCATATCGGTATCAAGAGACCCAAAAAAAAGAGAGGCCCAAGTATTGAAAAAGAAGAAAATGATGACGGCTTTATGTTGGAAGTTTAACTAAACAGGAAAACTTTTCAAAGCTAAGCCACCTAACTTTTCAAAATTAAGCAAAACTTAAACACTTTCATGTCCCCACGTTTCGTCCCATTTCCCTATTAAAGATAAAATTCCAACTTTTTAGACTCTCTCTAATAAACCTCTTTATTAGATATCTGTATCAAAAGTTTCATACCCCCTCCATCTTGTAAATTTCTGTATTACTGCCACGTGGTACACTACCAATTTAACGTTGGAATTAATTTTGGAGTCTTGATACTATGACTCCCCATGTGGTAGACTCAATCGACTCCTGACGTGACAAGTTGTGTAACCGTAGATCTATACACCTTGAGATACATGATTGCACCTTCTTATAAAAATATGTATTCCAAAAAAATCATGTATCCTAAGACGTACAAATCTACGACTCCTAAACTTGTCCACATCAGAGAGTCAATTGAGTATGCCACCTGGCAAGTCATATTATTAGGACTCTTAATTTTAAAACTTGTCGAGTTGGATTGATTAAATTGGATTTAACGATGACTCAGATACAAGACTCGATGGAATCAACTCACTGTTAATTAATTAGACAAATCACCTAGTAAATTTATCTATTCAACCAACTCAGATTGACAATATACCAAGTTGGGTTACTTGAATATTTATAAAAAAAAACATAAATATTTTTATTTATTTTAAAATACTAAAAAGCTATTTTTAAATATTTATAAATTCAATCAGTTAATTTAAAAATGTTTGATCTACTACAAATCTAGCAAGGAAGTGGATTCTCTGTAACAATTTTCTATGGCACTCTGAAGCATGGTTTTAATGTTTCGTCTTATCCATAAACGAGATCAAGTCATCTCAGAAAAGTTGTCCGATTTATTTGAGTTAATGAGATCAATGTTGTTTTTTTTTTTTTTTTTTTTCCAATACGACCCTTCTTGATTGGGTTAAAAATGGTAGTAGGAAAAAAAAAAAACACTACAGACGATCCACTCCCATATATGAAAGGGAACCAATCATTCATGTTTGATGGATCCGAAAAAAAAAGGGTACGCCATGTGGCGTGCAAAGAACATCTTAACTCAGTTAGCTATCCAACTCCCTGGACTATAGGATCCCATTAAATTTTATCTTTTTTAAATTATTTATTTTTTTTTTTTTTTAATACTTTAAGGACTTTAGATCCACCGCAATCGGAAAAACTTTCTAGAGACCATCCCGCTTCAAAATTTTTGAAGAAACCCCTCCATTAGATGACACGTGGAGTGCAGGGAGGTATTCCAAATATTAGGGAAAAAGTAGAGACTTGAACCTTAAGTGTCATGATGCAAAGAGGGTGTCATCGAAAATTTGAAGCGTCCTTAACTGCTACAAAGTCGGATTCACCAAATTTCATTGTGAGAAACATAATATGCCACGTGTCATCATAGGACATTGTTTAAAAATTTTAGCCCTTTTTTGTCATGGATTCATCAACCTTCCTCTCTATAAATCTGGTTACCCTTCTCCATTGATTCTTCCCTTTCTTTCTCTTAACTTACAGCCTTAGTGCTAAAAAACAAAAGAAAAGAAAGATCTAAGAAAGAAAGAGAATTTCTTTACAAAGTTAGTTGCATTGCATGTGCTAAGGAATCACAAACACTGTCCAATCAACCCATCACCACTATCACTTGTATATTTATCAAACCTTCTTCCTTGCTTGGATCTCTCTCTCTCTCTCTCTCCTTCTATTGTTTGAGGGAGTTTTCTTTGTAGTTGTAATTGTAAGAGAAATGGGTGAAGAAGCTAAACAGGTAATTAAATGGGTTGTTCATATATATAATTTGTTTGTTATGTAGTTTTTGTATATATATATTTTTTTTCTTGGTTGGAATTTTGAAATGGGTTTATGTTTATTTGAATTGGGTAGGAGGAACTTAAGGCAGAGATTAAGCCAGAAGAGAAGAAGGATGAAAAAGTTGAAGAAAAGGCAGAAGAGCCAAAGCCACCTTCCCCTTTGGTTTTGTTTGTAGACTTGCATTGTGTTGGATGTGCAAAGAAGATAGAGAGATCCATCCTCAAATTCAGAGGTCTCTCTCATATGATTCATTTAGAGATCTGCTATTGCCCCTCCAATTTCTTAAATTATATATCACACCCCAGTTAAAAAATCTTGAAAACACACTCATCAAACATTCACTTACATTCTTTATTATTAATTTGGGTGTGATAAGTAAAAGTTGGGGTGCCAATAGAAACTCTCTTCATTTAGGGTGTTTTACCCAAAAGGTTAATAACAAATTAAACAGGAGATAACCCTTTCTTTAGTTCACAATAATTTTGATTTCTTGAGTGTCTTGTTTTGTAATTTTTATTATAATTTATTTGTGGATGATGAACAGGAGTTGAAGAGGTCATTATAGATATGGGACAAAACCAAGTAACAATAAAAGGGGTAGTAGATCCTCAAGCCCTTTGTATGAGAATTCAAAAGAAAACCAAGAGAAGAGCTAATATCTTGTCCCCATCACCAGCACCAGAGGGAGAACCAGAACCCCAAGTTGTTACTAAACAGGTCTTATGGAGTACTGTTTCATATATTAATTTATTAAGATTAACTAAAGAACTTGAGATGGAAATATAAATAATATTTAATTATTTGATCTGAAATAATTTTTAATTTTGTGTATTTTTGGTTGTTATTTCAGGCTAGTGGGTTGACAAGTGTAGAACTAAATGTGAAGATGCATTGTGAGGCATGTGCTCAGCAACTCAAGAGAAAGATTCTCAAGATGAGAGGTATCATTAATTCTTATTTATTACTTATTATTTCAAGGGAACTTAATTTAAGAAGAATTTTTTTTTTTCTTACCACCTAAATAAATGTCAGTGTTTTTGTCCCTTTTACCCTTTTAAATCCATCTAACTTTCACCAACATCAAATTCATTTAAAAAGAAAAAAATAAATAAAACATATGATGGAGAGCCCCATTTAAGCCACAATTAATGTGTATATATTTCCAGGGGTGCAAACAGTGGAAACGAATTTAAGTACTGGGAAGGTGACAATTACGGGGACCATGGATGCTAGTCGGCTCGTTGATTATGTATATAGACGCACTAAAAAACAAGCTCAAATCATTCCACAGCCTGAGCCTGAGCCTGAGCCTGAGCGCGAACCCAAACCCGAACCAGATTCGAAATCCAAATCCGAGAATTCTAAAGAAAAGAAAGAAGAAGGTGAAAAACCAGTTGAACAAGACGCAAAGCCCGAAGAGAAGAAAGAAGAAGAGAAACCATCCGAACCGGAAAAGAAGGATGATAATAATGGTGAAAATAATGAAAATAACGATAAAAAAGACGAGCAAGCATCAAAGAATGAAGGAGAAGAAATAAACGAGGAAATGATGAAGAGGATGATGTATCACTATCAACCTCTTTACGTGATCGAGCATATCCCACCGCCTCAGATCTTCAGCGATGAGAATCCTAATGCATGTTGCATCTCTTGATCAAGGAAAATATAAATAAATTATTTCTATATAATTATAATATTTGACTAAGAGATCATTGTAGATTCTCATGGAATGTACGCTATTATATCTAAGATTATATTGTAAAAATATTCTAATGTATTATGTTATATGCATGTTATATATGTGTAGGTTTTAAATATAGTGAGATTTCTAAATTCAATTATAGAGGGAAAAACAATTCTAGGGTAGGTAGGGTAGTCATGTGGCAATCATTCAAATTCCATCCTCGGTCCTATAAGATCTAATAAATTAACCCATAATCAGTCCAATTTGATACATTTAAACATAATCATCAAAGCTGCCAATTTTGTTTTCAAGATGTAGATTTTGATCTCTAGTTAAAAAATTCAAGTATCCCAAGTCCACTCAATATTGCCAAGGGTGACTTCATGATCTCAATGATCAATACTTGCAATCAATCCAATAGACTTGACCCCGAGTTAGTCTGAATTTATTTTTGATTCCATCATCATATGAAAGTATTTAACTATGATTCATTTTATTAAAATGTATTGTCACATATCAAATTATATTTTATGCTTATTATGATTAAATCATGGGTAAATGCTCAAATAATTACAAAAGTTTTTGGTTTTTTCGAAATATTATTAATGTTGATAAAGTAGTCACGTGATGTTAAACAATTTGATAATATTTTATTAACATTAATAAAATTTTAAAAATATTAAAAAAATTTGTAATTATTTGATAATTTACCCTTAAATCATATAGTTACCATAAAACATTATTTGGTGAATCACCCATGCATCTAAATATAGTGGATCGTAATATTGTACTCTAATAAATAATCATTACGAAGTTTAACTCACACTAACAGGTCTGGATCAACCAATAGTTGAGCTCCAAAAATAAAATATAGAGAAATGGTTGTAGATGAATGTTTGGCTTGTTCTCTGATGGACCCATTACCTTAGATTTTTCACTAATTTTTGAATGGAGAAAATGGGAAAGTCTCAGAACAGCACAAAGTTTTTAGAATAGAGAACTGATATTGCCACACCAACTTTTACTAATGCCACACCAATTCTTATGTAAATCACCAAATAATTGGTCAGAGTTGGTGAGACGTTAGTAAAATTTGATGTGGCAATAGTAACTCTCGTAGAATATTATCAAATCAACGCATTTTAAAATTATTTCTTACATCGATAAACTTACACTACAGAGAATTAAAATATTTTCAATAACAAAAAAAAAATTTATCCTTGATCACAGTAATTTTTTATTATGAACTTGTGAAAAATTACCTTGTGTTCAACTTGTAACCGAAACCCTTAAAATTAGTCATCTTCAAGGTCTACAACGTCTATGATAAATTATTTTAATATATTATTAAAAGCTCATCTTTAATCCATTATTTTCAACCCCCATCTTAGTAGCACCTTGTAGAAATCTTGGATTTTTCTATTGAAATTTCTCATTTTCTACTTCAAAAATCATATCTTGCTTTTGAAGTTTGAAGGTTGAAGTAGATAGAATCGTAAGTAAAAAAAATTTATCCAAGATTGATTGTTTTGAGAAGAAAAATAAAGTGATTTTTGGTTATAGGTTGAAAAATAACTTCAAATTCCATGTTCTTCAACCTATAACAAAAAATCAATAGATTTTTCTTCCAAAACCGATAATTTTCAAGTTCTACATCTGGTGTGTTATTTTAATCTAGTACAAATCATCTTCAACCTACTGTTTTCAAACTTGCCTTAATATCTTAAGAAAAATGCTTGATTTTTTTAATATGAACATCAAGGTATAAAACTTATATGTTGTAGAAGATGAATGATAATTTGGTGCTCCTTTTTCAAACGTTCCCTGACCTAGTAGTTATAGAATCACAAATCTTTTTCTTGTGTTTCTCGAAGCAAAGGATCTATGGTTCTGTGATGAGGGCATACAAGGGGAGTCTAAAAAAAGAGCGTCAAATTATCACCACTCGTAGAAATGTCATATTCAAACTAATTTTAGGAAGAAAATTGAATAAAAGTTTTCAAGTCAATGACTAGTGACATTTAAGTTGTTTTTCAAAAGATAGGAGGCATTGAGGTAATTTTCTTACAAAAACCTCTATTATATATATTTCAAAATGATAAATTTTCTATTTTAAAAACTACATTCAAAACAATTTTATCTCCTTTCCTCCGCCTTTCTTTCACATCTTGATCTCGCTCGATCGTTCTCATAAAAAACACTACATTGTCCGGCTTGTTCTGTCCTATGGTCTGCATTCTCTTTCATCTCCTTTCCCGCTCAATTACATTGACCTTTCAAAATGATAAATTTTATATTTTAAAAACTACTTTTGAAACACTTTTATCCAATAATTAACTAATTTTTGGTTGGTTTATGATTTAAATAAAATACCATAGATAAAAAGAATATTTCTTAAAAAATGTATTATCATGAATACCAAAAGTGTTACAAATGTTGATAGAACTATCACATGTATGAAAATTTTGTCAATACTATTATGATTTGTCGAGTTTGATGGTATTGGTCAACAAGGAATATTGTTCATCACTAGTATTATTATATAAAACCTTAGTTAATTTTTCCTAAGATATCTTTAGTGGAAGGGTTTAATCTGTAATTGAAAATTTTCTTTTTGTAGTTGAATCAGTATGATCCATGGACATATCTTAATCTTGAGAAAATCACGTAAAAATCTCTATTTTTATGTATATTTACATTTTAATTTATTTTTTTATTTTTTTAATATTTTTCTTGGATCAATTTCTCTATAAATACTTAGAGAAGTATTTATGATAAATATAATTATTTGAATATTTTTCTTTTTATCTAGTATGAATTAAATACAAGGTACATAAAGCTGCTTTCAGCTTTTGATGAATGTACGGAGAAAACAGTCTTTTAAGATAAAGCCACAAATGAAGTGGCAGCAGGACAACGATGCGTTGGGATTCCCTGAAAATTTCAGAGACGTGGCTTTCACATGGTGTGGTGGGGGCTTGGCTTTATCGAAGATCTGAATCTGATTCAGCATGAGAGGACCAAAGGCTTTGATGGGATCCACGAACTACTGACGTGGCTGGCTCTAGTGTTCTTTGTTTTTTTTTTTTTTTGTTAAATCTTCTTTCTTTTATCGAAAATGAATCCATTTTGGTTGACTTATAAACAGTGAAAGAAAACATGATTTGAGGACTCATAGAAAGACAAGATGAGGGGTGTTTGGACTTGGATGTTCGTGGAAATCAAAGACTCATCTCGAGGATTGAGGGTCAGGTACACGTATCGTGTCCCTTCATTATGAATTACACTTCATTGGTAATCAAATAGTCTTGATATCAACCATGTAAGATCACGCCTACCTTTGAGGCCATCTATCCTCAGGGATTTACTGAAGAAATTATGGGTGCATGTGCGTGGTTGGGGGGAGAGGACTACATATGTCTCGAGGATTAATCTCATGCTCTAAGAGGCTTCGATACACATATAGGATCCGATGAATCATGACAAAAACACTTAATCCCAACCGTTTAAGTACAAAATCTAATTATTGAGATTATGTTCGAGATAAGTATGTTTGAGATGTGTGTTATGTAGATACGTATGAATCTTGACCGTTGAATTTTGTGTTTACAAAAACGGGACCATGGGTTTCATAATGAGTTAGCGGATATATATATATATAGTCTTGATGTTTGGGTTCATTAACTCAATTCACTTTCTTTTCAATTTTCTCTAGGTATGCATGTTTCTTTGTTTTAATATGTTTTTACTTTGAATTATAATCAATTTTATTTGAATATACTTAAAGCAATTTGTTCAACTTTCTCGCCGTTCATTGTTTGTTAGATGTATCTTACATTTTCGCGAATGCATTTTGCATGGGGTAAAAATTGAATTGGATTTGTACTCCACGCATGTCATAATCTAAGACCAGTTTGATGGCAAAGTAAGGCAAGATCCGACGCTATCTAGATGTGTATTACCTAAGGAGTTCATCGGCTCTACTCAACGTGGAGTAACTGAGTTGAGCTAAGTGTATGTCCATGTCAGGCAAGGAGGTGCAAATCAAAGCAAAGTAATGAGACAAGTTGTGCGTTTATCTTGGAGTTCAAATTGGGGATGCATCCCCAGAATATTTGAGGGATTAACTATATCAATCATGTCCTTTCATAAATGAATCATTTCTTGTTATAGAAGAACTTTCTGTTAATAAATCCAAGGATTTGGAAAGAGGATAACTCCATGATAAGCTTGAATCCCCATGAATAAGAAAATGAAGTGACTTGATTAAAGAGACAATGAAGGAAATGTATATACTGACCTATAAATAAGAAAGAAAGTCTCAGAGAAAAGACTTTTGAAAGGAAATGTATAACTTGAACGTTGAAGGGTGTTTGACAAGTATCACATCGGTGCCACAATGTGTTTGTGGAGGAAGAGAGCCCATCATCGAAGTGTTTTGAGTTGTTCGAGGTAAATCCACTAAAACACCTCTACACATTTTTTTTTCTCTTTTTATAAATTTAATACTCATCCATCAAAACATCTTCATCAAGTAATAATGCAAATATGTTGAGATTGTGTGTGATCATATATATGAGATCCCTTTCCATTAGTCTACAGATCCCCACTCCTATAACCACAGTCCATGATGAATTGGGTTTGAGGATGAATTGGGTTTGAGGATATAACTTAGCCTAGACCGAGAAAGATCCATTATGACACTACAAGACCATGGATATTCCAACAATGTGGGCCATTAGTTCCTCAAGCTAATACAAAAATTCTAGAATCCTAGTATAAAGGGAAGTAAAACATTTACCAATAAGGAAATTGAATGGCACACAAATGTCATTGTAAAGTTGAAATCATCGCATGTTATCAAAGATGAAAATCTCATGTTGAGGAGACCTCACGTTGTCATCAAGACCTTATTATGTAAATTTGTAGAGCGTATTAATTCGTGGATTTAATTTTTTGGTCCCGAATTTTGTGATAAGGATTACAAGCTTAAGAAGCTGATGGCCTGGGGCATCTGAATCAAATGTAATTTTTTTTTTATCTCATGTAAACTCTAAAAGCATATAAATAATTAAGAGAGAATTAGGGATTTCACTTTTGTTCTCGATCTTTTCTCTACGTTCTCTTAAACAAAGTAAAAAAAGGATGAAAGAACCGAACAAATTTATTGAAAAATCCAAGAATATGAATAATACTACAAATTTATTGATTTCTCGAATTAAATAAACAAAAAAAATGTGTACAAAGGGATAAAAACAATGAGCCCCATTTTATTTTTTTTCTTACTAATGACAATCTTGAAAGGTAAGACGATTTTTTATAATTGAAGAAGCCAACTTGCAAAGTTGGTTAAAATCTGTGAGTGTTGATGCTATGTTTTGGGTCCAAAACCCAACTTCACCTATTAAATTCAAGCCACTTGTCTTGTTAGCCCAGTAAAATAAATAATTGTAAAATATTGAAAGTCTTTTAAAAGGTTAAAGTTGAATTATTCACGAATCATTCCTGTATCGCGTTTACCATACCATTTTTTTCCGATGACAGGGGTGTCCGAACTTACGTCCGACTAGGGGGACCAGAAGAATTAGGGCTGGAGCCAAGCAAATGGGTCCCTCCCCTGGGCGGTGCAACGTCTGCACTTCACATGCACTAGGTAAGTGAGGGTGCACCATTGCGGGTGGCCCGAAGGAAATACTGCTCATACTGGGTATCGAACTCACAACCTACGGACTCTCACCGCTTATTGAATCTGAGATTGCCATTGAGCCACCCCCTCAGGGTTCGGTTACCATACTTTCTTTTCAGTCAAATTATTAAATGGACCATTGAATCTATATTTTGAATCATACTAAGTATTTATCCTGGCCCACCGAATTGCTAAGTATGAACCCTAATATTAAACAGATTAGACTTAGATTAGGTTTCCAGGCCCAATTAACAACAAGCATGTTTGGGGTTGTCCGGTCCATAGGCCCAGCCCGACCATTAATATCCATGTCGGTAATTGGAGGAAGGCATGAAAGAAAGGCCATAAAAATCCAACTCCAATACATGCACTTAAGGGAAAACTACTTAACGGAGTCTGGCGGAGGGACTTTTTTCTAAATAATCCCTAAGATTTGGGACGTCTCATAATAGGCAGTAAATTTTTCTTTTCTTAACGGTCCCTAGTCTTCATCTCAGTTATATAATGTCATTGAAATACCTAAATTACCCTTTTCTCCTCTTCATCACATAGTTAGGTTTTCCAACGACGATTGCTATCATTTCCAATCATCTTTGATCATGAATGATGAATGGGTAATGAAACTCTCTTAATTTTGAAAATCTAGACACATTTTTTTTTATTATTTTGATAATTTATAATTAAAAAAAAATGAAGAATGATGTTGAGATTCAAACAATTTTGATGATTACATCGTAACCTTTGATTTGTATATATGATTTATGCATTTTTAGTAGTTTGAGAAAATTTACCAAGTATCAAAATTTGAAAAATTAAAAAAAATTAAAAATTTTGGTTCACCTTACTACGTCAAGTTGACCATTTTAATTAATTGTCGAGTTCACCACTTTTTATTTAATTACTGTCAAGTTTGACAATATTTTCATAAGAAAAAAATTGTCAAACTCGACAATAATTAAATGGTGAAGTAAACAATAAAAAGTGATGAACTCAACGATATAAATGTGAATCAGATTTTTCATTTTTTCAACTTCAATATTGGATAAATCTCCTCAAAACACTCAAAATGTATAAATCATAGTTACAAATAAAAAGTTACAACTTAATCATAAAGAAGAAAAAAAAAATCAAATCTCAACTTCGCTCTTCATTCTTTTATATATAAATCATTGAAATAAATAAATAAAAATATTTCTAGATATTCAAAATTAACAAAATATCATTCTCTATTCGTCATTCATAATCAAAGATCGTCAAAAATGATTAAAATCACTGTAGGAAAACTTTATGTGAAGAAGATGAGAAAATATTTCAAAGACCTTATATAGGTGAGGTGAGGTCCCGGGACTCTTTAAGAAAAGAAAAATTTACTAAATGAACTATTAAAAAATCTTCAAAAATTTAGAGACTACTTAGAAAAAAATCCCTCTACTAAGTTCTTTAAGTAATTATCCCTTTACTTAAAGAATAGATGCTCCCTCCTCTTAATGTGAACAGTATAAACATTTCCACAACTTTTGACTTTAACGGGCCTAACTTCGTCTAATAAGTCATACTTGGACTTTGGTTGGCAGCAAGATTTGCAAACTGACCCCCACGATGTGATGGCCGGTTTGAGAGTTTATATATATATATATATATATATATATATATATATATATATATATTTAAATTAATTATATTATTTAACTTATTCAAAATCTTGAGAACAAAGCTTGAATGATGATGATTTTTTTTTTCTATTATTATTATTATTATCATCATTTTGTGGTGGAGACCTATTAATTGGCAGGTTTCCACTCTTCCACGCTTAATATTGTATTAGTAATTTTAGAAATATTTTAAAATTAAAAATGAAATTTAAAACATTTAACTCTTTTTTATAGAATTTATACTATGAAATTTGATGATCCACAATAATGGTCCCTTATTGTCTTTAAAGGAAAAAAATCCATGTCATATCAATAATTCATGAACTTGGTCCTAGTATTGGTCTAACTTAGTGGTCCAAAAGGAAAATCACCTAATATTTTCTATTTCAGGTTGAATTATTAAGTTAGATAATGGTTGATATCCCGTCATAGTATTTGCACACCAATTCTTTAAGAAAAGGTTTGGCAACTCGATGTCGGCTCTTCGCCACTTAACAGGGTCGGATTTATAGTAGGAGTTGTGAGGGCACTTGCCCCCCACAAGAATTTTCAAATTCTATTGATTAGTGAGCTATTGCGACAGATTTTAGTGACAGATAAAACAATTTACCACTATTGCCCCCACAATTTGTTTTTTCTTACTTTTAGTTTTCCCCACGTGAGCAAAATCTTGGCTTTGCCCCTGCCACCTAAGATTGTAATATGTTTCAAGAGTTTGGTTGTTCATCCATTGAAGTAGACGTAATGTGTTGGGTCTGAACATCGTGAGAAAAATCAATCCATATCCAATGTGGACGTTAAAGCATTGAGAGGACATTTCCCTACTATGAGAGGATTGGGAAGGACACACCTTTGATGTATTAATTTGCGTGCTCATGATAAATAGTGAGTAGCCAAGTGTGAATTGGATACTATTGAAAGCAACTAAGGGTAAAAAAGAGCAACTCTAAGAACCATCTCCAACAATGTTCTTTAAAATAAAGAGCAGCTTTTGTATAGTAAAAAAAGTAACAAAAGTTATTTAAGCTAGTGTAAAATTTGATCCCAACTCCGACAAACTTGACAATTCTTTTTCTATTCTTATATTTAATATAATTTTATTTTTCAAAAATAATATTTGCTAAAACCTACTTAAATTCCACTAAGAGTTGTGAACTCACATCTTGGCATCCAAAAACATGATTTGATACCTCAAGATTGTAGAGAATGAAATTCTAAGAATTTTGAAAAAAAAAATTATCTTTTACCATTAAATTTTAATTTTAAGTTTTTAGAGTTTGGTAATCCTCCATTTTCAATACTTTAGATTAAGTTTTTTTTTTTAATGAGTTTTACCATTAAATCTAGAAGGACATTGTGTTGGATTATCAATGTGGGTCTAATAAATCTTAGTAAAATTTGAAATATTATTAAGTTAGTAGAACAAATATTTTTCATTTTTTAACATTAAAATAACTAGTCTTAGAGGCTCTTTACATGTTAAGAGTGAAAGTCTCATCTTTATTTTAATATTTACTTTTAAATTAAGAACCTCTTGAAGATTGTATTTTTAACTTTCACTCTTTAAAGTAAAGAGTCAACAGATTTTGAAGAGTCAGTTGGAGATGCAAATTAGTTTAATTGATCTGATAAGACTAATTCATTCCATGATGTAAATTTTTATTCCATTTCGAAATGTTTTAGTCCAATTATAAGTAAATCTTTCTCGAGATATAAAAACATTTACAATAATATGTATTGATTTTTCTTATACTCGAAACATTATTTCTTGATTGATTTTGAACCATAATTCACTCTCCATAATGGTCATATGGACAAATTATTCATTGGGTCCTACCTAAGAAATCACGCGTTTAAAATGTTTACATGGTGACAAGATACGAACCATCTTTAGTACAAAGATGTGATGGAGATTATACAATCATGATTATCCAATTAGGTCAATTATGATTTCAACCCAAACCTAATGAATATTATACCTTTATTAACAGATAAGGTACAAAATAATCCAAAATAATGATGTAGATGGAAGAATCAATTAAAGTTACATTATTGACAACTGACATACGATCTACTGTTCTCTAATCAAATGATGTTGAGGGAGAAACCATGATTGCTGCATCTACATTTGCAGAAATTACAGGACCACAACCTCACTGTATAGAGCTCTCCATTTATTTTATTTTTCATAGTGATGATTTGTAGGCACAAATAATTTGAAAGTCTTACCCTCAAATTTCACGGTTCCCCATTTTATGAAAATGCTTCTCTATATTTGTATTTAGGGGTGCAATTTGATTCGGTTTGAGGTCAAATTGAAATTGAATTGACATAGATCAGTTCTATGAAATAAAAATCAGAATCAAACTAATCCAAATCAAATTAAAGTCGATTTGATTCGGTTTGATTTTTAGATTGTCAAAATTCTATAAATTGTTAGTAATATTTTTAATAAAAAACAAAGATAAAATTTTATACAATAATTCTCAAATCTATCCATAAAAAGTTGTTAGTTTATTCATAAAAATCCATTAATTTATGTCTTAACTCCTAAAATAATTCGTAATATATATATATATATATATATATATTATATATATATATATATATATATATATATATATATATATTTATTGCATAAGGGTTCGACTTTTGATTTGGTTCGGTTCTATACAAGTTTGATTCAAGAATCGAATCAAATTAATCGATTCTCCATTTTTGTAATCAGGAACTGAACTGCAACTTGTTTCAAACCAAACCAAATCACTCCAAAACTATCGATTTGATTCAGCTCTCAATTTGAGCTGGATCAAGTTACACCCCTTCCCTCCATCAAAGGAAAGTTCTAAATTTCTAATAGCAAAATATTTTTTTGGGATTCTCAAATTTGGTAGATGCTTAAAATCTAGTACTGATCCCTAGGATACTATATTTATTTATTTATATATTTTTTAAAGTATCCCATCTTGTTTGAGGTTGGAAATTAACCCAAAGAGTATGGATCCCATGCCTATTGATTTACATGGTCAGTTCAAATTTGATGATCTAATAGAATTGCTATTGGCACCTCAACTTTTAATTTTTACACCCCAATTTCATTAATTATTTATCGCCTCCTAACTAAAAATTAAAACATGCCTTTCAAACATTACAAAAGTTTGACTCAAGTTGTTACCAATTCATTTCTAATGAATAGAAATATTAAAAAAAAGGAGAGAGAGAGCTTTTATTGACACCCCAACTTTTACTTATTCTCAATCATCGACTTACTTTCTCTTATTTAATCGACAAATTATCATTTCGTGTGTTAAATTGACGAAATTTCAAGTTCAATGCATTATTTATTTTAATTCCCAAAATATGTTTTTAAGCAAATTTGTTGGTAGGTATTTTAATTTAAAGTGACGATCTCATCAATAAAAAGTGACGAACTTTCATTAATAATTATAACGATCTTGTCATTAAATTTATTAGCGAGATTGTCACTTTAAATTAGAATACCTACAAGAGAACACAATAGGAATCAAAATGAATAGTATATTAAAAAATTAGAATTTTTGAAAAAGTTAGAACACACTGGGGGGAAAATCTCTATTTTAATTGGGATGTAATAAGTAAAAGTTGGGGTGCCAATAGCAGTTCTCAAAATAAATGATTAGTAATTTCTATCCATTAATTGGATTTTGCAAGATTTTGCCGGGTGCGCCTTTTCGGCCTACGTTGTAGGCTGGGTCCAACACTGAGTCGACTTGGTAGTGTAAAAATAATCATAGATTTATTTCCTCGAGATCAAAAAAGAAAATCAGCGGTTCTCTATGCACAAAAAGGTCAATTTAAAGCATTTTCCATAATTTATAGTAGCATTCTCGGGATTCGTGGCGCATCCCACGTGGACGCACCAGGAGTTTCCAGAATACAAAACCAGCTTTATCTATCCGCCAACTGTATTATAGCTACAGAGCTGACTGTCTCTCCCATCCAAACACGTGAATATTCTGTACTACTGAATGCTAGTTAGCATAACTCGACGTTTACTTTTTATGCCACGTGTCATACTAGTCTTCCCTTCTAACCTAGTAATATGTGGACCCACTCTACGAAATCAGGTCTAGCAAATTAATCATCATGATTAAAACCCACAAAAGTGAGCCATGAGATGCTTAAAGAGTCCTGAAGTTAGTTAACAAATCAACCACTAGAGTACAAGATCCATCTTCATTAGAAATCAATATCTTGTTTTTCAGTAAACTAGATAAGATCGACATAATGTGCAACCAAACCGTCTATCATCTGTCCACGTGGCACTCAAACAGAAACCCACATAGAAGAAGCCGACGAAACGGACTTCAAACAAGAGTCTTAACGCCGTCATAAAATAATAGAAAGTAGCAATCTATGAGCGGCCGTCTTTATAAACGGAAATTGCGGCTACGATTTCTCTCCTTTGCTGTTAAATCTAACGGACATCCCGACATATTTAACGAAGGTTTTAGAAGAGAAAGTGTGATTGTGGGTTTAGAGAGAGAGAGGATGATATTGGTGGCGATAGTGGCGGAGATACTAGAGGAGTACACAGTGCTCCTAGCAAGGATTCTGGAGCAGATTTTCCACGAAGCGCCTTTTCCGAGGCGTATGCGCTTTCTTATAGTCAGGAATCTGCCTTTCGTTTCTTCAACTCCTCGTAGAATGATTCGAGGTTCTTCTTAAGATATTTTTGATCTTTGGTTTCTTCCAATCTCCATCTTCTTAGTTTTTTTTTTTTTTAATGGGTTCTTAATTTTTATGCGGTTTGAATAATGTAAATGAGCGATTTTCTTTGTTAATTTGGAAAAATCTATGTAAATAATTTATCTTTCTGTTTGTTTATTTGTTGGGTAATTTTCTTTGGTAATTATTTTGATGGATTTCATATTTTGAATGATTAGATTAAGATTTAGATCGATGGGTCTCTTCGAATCATCTGTGTGAAGGCTCTGATATTAAATTTGAATGTCAATTCAGCAATAAAAATATTTTCTAGAAAATAAATTTTAATTAGGGAAATTTGAATTTCAATTCGTCGCTTCTTCACAGCCATCAAAAAATTGTGTGCCCCCCCTTCGAAAATGGGCTCTCCCAACTAAGCAGATGGGTGCCTTGTTTGTGTACGATTGTGCGGTTAACTAATTGGTCATAGGCTCTACCCCCTACATTGGGAGATTTGATTCATTCTGAACTAAAAATAAAAGTTAAAAAGAGTTTCTCTTTGACGAGGTACCGTAGGTATGTACCCTGCCTTTGTTTCTAGGGTAGGGTTGTACTGACAAAATCTTAGGAAATAAAATTTTATCTTCTATGACTAAAAAATTTCGTAGTTGACTGAGTTTTTGTGAGATGATCTCTACGGTCAATAGATTATCTTTACAAAAAAAAAAAAAAAATCAGTTAATTCTGAAATTTCTAATCCCATGAAAAGTGATTATAAATTATTGGTAAATATGGATGATTTTTTATTTTTATCTTATAAATTAGGGTGAGAAATTTTAGAATTGGTTGATTTTTTTGTAAGAATGATTTTTTCGTCATAAAAGATCATGTTCACAAAAAAAATTAGTTCATTCTGAAATTTTTAACCCATATAAAATAAAATGTTTTGTTTAGAATGTTATTTAGGATTTATCAAAAGAACGCCACTCTTGTTTCTTTTGAAATCTATTTCAATGTATTAAATTATGTTCTGAAATATTTGAGAATCACCATCAATAGCTTCATGTAGATGTAAGATGATCCTTCGGTCCATTATATTATATTGGGTTTCTTTACAATTATCAAATTCAGAATTCTTAGATGTGCTAGTGCTTGCAGTCCATCAAAGATGTAATTGTCGAGGCAAACATATTAAATATGAGGAATGCAAATTTTTTTTTTTCTTATGCAAGTTAAAGCAATTGCGTAAGTCTTTGTTAGCATCCAAATTTAAAGAGATTTTGCAACTTTCTAAATTATTAGAAAGTCCTAAAATAAAAGTTGGGCCTACACATCTAAATTGGGATCTATTGATTTGGACGTGTCCCATATAATTTGGGTTTGAGTTTTCACATAGAAAGATCTTAATCTAAATAAATTCAAGTGATCTACATTAGATATTAAGTTCTATATTCAAATAAATGAGTCTGACCCATTAATAATTCATGTAGTCCTTAAAATTGGAATTAGACAAATTTAAAATTTAGACCAACTAATCAAAACTATTAAGTCGAGACATAGTTGGAAAATTAAATTATCATAAGTCTATAAATATCAAAACTTCTCTCACTTGAGAATGACTTGGATCAATTTCTCCGAGAAGGGAGAAACTCTCCCTCTAGAGAAAAAGAAACTCTGAAAGTTCTCATCTAGAGATAAAGTAAAATTTTTAAAGAAAGACTTGGACTCTAATTAAAGAAAATATTAAGCTTAAAATTCCTTTTTTGGAGGTCATAAAATCCTTCTCAGTCAATTAATCGTGAAGTCCAAGAGAAGAAATCTACAAAAAGACCTTATAGAAAATAAAGTATAACAAAGCCACAATCAAAGTTAGGAAATCCTTTTCAGTTGATCAAATACGAAACCCAAAAAAAAGATAAGCTATACATTATTTTGTTGTACTTGACTGTTAATCAGAGGATAATATTAAGATTTGTATCTCTCTTTTTATCAAAAGTTAATAGAAATCATTTGTTATCGTATCTCACGAATCTTGAGGCAGATCGTAAAATTTATTTTTAATAGCCTTACCAAACTAAATACCAGTCCATTGTTAACTTTTATACTTTTTGATTGTCAAAACATAAAACTTATGTATTCTTCACCCTCCCTCCACATCATCTTCTTTAAAAGGTCATCGTATTTTTTAAGAGTTGTGCTGGAATAACCTCAGGGTTGACCTCATTTCGCACAAAATATAAAATGAAATAATGACAACTTGAAGAAAAGGAAGGGGAGGCAACTGAGTGCTATTCTTTTTTTCCCTTATAGGCAAGCTAGACTTGAACCCACAAACCTCAAAGTTGCTTGACAATGTTTCAAACCAACTGGATTATTAGTCTAAGCCTAAATCGAGTGCTAATTATTTTATTATTTGAAGTATAGTTATAAGATTGAGCAGGTTTAGAAGATGGCCTAGCTCCCAAGGGCCCATTTTAGCCCTAAACAACTAATTAAAGCTAGTCTTCTTTTGTCCAACTTGGTTTGATAACTGATATCAACCAAACATATAAATCATAAATAAAAATATCCAACAAACTGAAAGCGTCCTCAATCCGCGGGGTATGCGGATCCGCTTTTGACCTTTGAGGTTTTGGAGTCGCCACCTAGTTGTTACGGTCTAGGAACCAAACATTGACTCAAAACGGATAAAATAATTAATCTACAAAAGATACTAAGTTCGGGGATCACATTACGGGATTGGAAGGTGTTAGGCACCAACTTCGCCGGCAAATGCCGATCTCTACTAATTTTTAAAAAACGATTACATTGCACAGTAGACCAAAAACACAACAAATAATAATAATAAATAAATAAATACCTCGCGGATTATAACGATTCCCTCAACACTGACGAAGAGTATCCTCGTATGTATTTCCTTGCTATTCGCCCGTTACCGGATCTGATTTCTGATCTCCAAGTTGAGGTATCTTCTTCTTAGATCTATGAGTTTTCTGATTTTTTTTTATGGATTTCAAGGTGTTTTAGAAGGGTTTTGGGTGTTTTTTGAGTTAAAGTTGGGGTATGGATGTTAGGTAAGGAGTTAGGACTTCAAAATTAGGGTTTGGAGGAGGCTAGGAAAGTTTTTTGACCTATTGTTTTTAGGATTTATTTTTAGATACGAAAATAGGTTGTAGAGACCCCTATTTATAGATTTTTTCAGGTGCACTTTAAATAGAGTTAGTGTTTAATTAGAATTATTTTAAATAGAGTTAGTATTTAATTAGAAATACGTTAGACAGTTTTAGAGTTTGATTAGAATTCTATTAGATAGTTTTGGCGTTTGATTAGAATTCTATTAGGGTTAGGGTTTGATTTTGGTCTTATTAGATTGACTTGATTTTAGGATTTTGACTTAAGTCTTACTTGATTGATTATATTTTAGGATTTTGACTTAAGTATTACTTGATTGACTTGATTTTAGGATTTTAACTTATGTCTCATTTAATTGACTAGATTTTAGTTAAGATTTCACTTTACATTAATTAATATTTTAATTATTTATTTTAGACTTTTTAATTATTAAAATTATAAAATTACCATTTTGCCCTCGAAGAGGATTTTTTGCGTTTTCAGTCATTTTTCAATGTTCCAGGATGTTTTGGATTCGATTTTTCGTAAGAAATTCAATGAGAATATTGGTTTGTGTCATTTATAAAAAATTTTGTGCGAAATGGTCGTGAACTTTATGAGGGGTATTTTTGTAATTTTGTCAAATTTTGTGAAAATTGGCGAAATGATTTATTTAGTTTTGATTTGTTGTTTTATGTGTTTGAAAGGATTTTTCTAAGAGTAATGTAAACTCTAGGGATGTTTTTGGGGTTAGGGCTATTTTGGTCATTTGGTTATTTTTTAGTGATTTTTATTGTAAAGCTTCTTTTTTTCTACAAGATAATGTTTTTATGTTTTTGGAGTTATATTTTTTTAGTGTAGCATGATTTCTACAGTTTTGTTAGTTTGAGATACTTCATCTGAATTTCTGAAAACATATCAAGTAACGAATAAAGCATTGAAATAATCATTCATCATTGGGAATCATCGCAATCGGATTGACGAGTTGATTAATCAGGTGATTGCAAAAATGGGGTGTCTACACAAACATAAAGTATTTTACACCCTATTGGTGCAAAATGTAACAAAAGTATATTCCACCTTATAGTTGCAAGATGTAATCAGATTATATTGCATCTTATAGGCGCATAATGAAATTAAAGTATACTTCACCATATAAATAGGGTGCCAAATAAACACATAAAGTTACACAGACATGTCTATGAAAAAAACAACAATACTACCCAATCAGAAAATTAGTTATCTCGCCCTCCAACCATTATAGGCGAATACGATAGAGATCAATGTTGAGAGTTACAACTGCTAGCTAGTCCAAGAGGTCAATGGACTATTGAATATTGGATGTTTTAACAGGCTTACTAGTAGCAGATGTTTGGGTGTGAACCACATCTATGAGCTTATCAATGTCTCACCAATTTGCATAGGAATAATCATATTTTATCCAAGAGCTTAGGATTCTAGAGTAACTCAACCTTTACAACGAATGGGTTCTTTGGGTGTGGGTACAATAAATGTAGCATCATCCCCAAACTCATCGACGTCATCAAGTCTAGAGGTGTCTAAGATTTTGGGGATTGGGTCTTGTTCACATCATTTATATTATCCTCGTCAAGGTCCTTTTCGTGAGCTCTTGATCTACTCGTAGGTGGCATTATATCAGATACAAGTGACCACATTTGCCCACTATTAGCATAAATGCTTCCTTTGCAAACTGCAGATGTTTCGTTCAAAATACTACATCTTTTAGATGATATAAAAAATATTAAATCCTAAATTTATACAACGGCACAAAATTCCTAAAAAGTACAAAAACTAATATTATATACATCTAACCACTCCTCAGTTGTATTTAACTTGTCGACGTTAGGATCATAAGTTATAATATTCAAATAAATCTTATTCCAACATCCTCAAATTCTCTTTTGTCTATCCCATTTGTTCAACATTTACCATTTATCATAATAAACACCACTTTTTTTTTAACTCCCTCACTAGGATTTCATAGGCAATTATGTCAAGAACTTTACGTAGTCTCCTTCCCTTCTTTACTAATTTATAGCATATCTCGACTCAAATTTCATGTTGTTTGAGTGTTCAATTTGCTTTTGCACCCCTTGAATTGTGATCCTCTAAATGACAATGGTAAAAAAAAATTATTATAATACTCACCACCTTAATTCAATGCACATGTTCGTAGTACCCTAAGAAATCCATCCCTTATTAATCCAGACTTTGATTAGATACATCCTCTTGGTTGAAATTTCAACATATTAGTTTGAAAAAAAAAATGACTCGTAAAAATTCATTAAATACTATTTAACAAATAATCACATATAACAGTTAGAAGCATTTATAGTATCATGATCAACAATCAACTTTACAATTCAACAAATTTCAGATTTTTTTTTCATCAATCAATCTAAAAATTTCATATGTTTTTCATTAATCGAATCAAAATTGATATACATTTGGTGATTCATTTCGATTTTTGATAAGTGGACTAACTAAAAATTTCAAAATTTTTCATCAATCAAACTATAATAAACCACCAAATTTGAGAAATTTTAGATATTTTCATCAACATGCATGTAGATCGGCAATCGATTGAAGTTGATGCAAGGTATGAATCGAATGGGAAATAGGATTTATAAAGATTTGAAGAAGAACATATAGTTAGGGTGTTTCAAATCAACATACCAGATACTTAAATTAAGAAAATACATTAGTGTTCATCATGTTAGAGAATAAGTTGCACTATATTAAGATGCATGAGATACATTATATCATTGTTAGTGTATCTCATCACAAATGGAAGGTTATGATGAAAGATATTCTAGAATATATATTGATATTTAGAATATATCAATTGGGATATTCTAGAATATTTATATTAGGTAGTTTTCATATATCTTGGTTGATGTAATATCTATAAATACCCTATTGGGGTTTTTGTAATATTCATCCAATAAATCTCAATAAATTCAATATTTCTGCATGGTATCAGAGCTCAAGTTCTACTGAGCACATCGATCTTAGTGCGTTGTTCTTCTCCGATGGCGGTGACGCTATTGTCAAACCTTAATCATTTTATTTACGTTGTTAGTATTTTTTTTTTCAATAAAAAAATACCATATTTCTCTATGTTTCGGACCTAAATATCTTTTATTTTCTTCTTTGCTATTATTTTAGGTTTTTGTTTTTCCAATAAAAATCACAACTCCTTCTATATCTCTACTAATCTCTCAATATTACACATTCATATTACATGATCTAATTTTTTTTCTATCTAAAATCTCTCCAACGAGAGTTCTTTCATTTAAATGGTACAATCCTATTTTTTATGCTTCTGGAAAAGATCATGATAGATCTGGCCTAATAAGTCACTGGCTTCGACAGGAGCGGGATGCGATAGTGATGGACTTTATAAACAGATAGTGACCACCGGCAAATACAATTGGTACTTCGACGATCAATGAACATATCCATTAATGCGATCAAGCAATTATTCAACAAAATCAATTGCATATTCCTTTTTCAAAAGACCATGCAATTCCGAGAGGATGTTAAAGAATAAGATGCACTATATTCAGATGCATGAGATATATTATATCATAGTTAGTATATCTCATCACAAATCGAAGGTTGTGATGAAGGATATTTTAGAATATATCAATTGGGATATTTTAGAATATTTATATTAGGTAGTTTTCATATATCTTGATTGATGTAATATCTATAAATATCCTATTGGGGCTTTTGTAATATTATTCATCTAAGAAATCTCAATAAATTCAGTATTTCTACACATCAAATACAGTTAAGTTGCATCTTAATTATAGTTTGGTTGTTGATTGGAGTTGACAACGATGGTTATTGTTATCGATCCAAGGAATAAATCTTATGAAAACAGATCCACTAGGGTTTCCATGGGAGAGACGAGGAATGAGGTTGGTTGGAGAAGTCAATATAAGATTGGGAATACCAAATGTAATTTGATTATTTGTTGAAAGTTAGTTTAATCAATTTATCATAACCGTGTTTACAATGTTTGCTTTTCTCGCAAACACATATTTTAAAAGCACCTAAAACCTGCTAGATCAAGCTGCGTTTTAAAAAGTCGATATTAAATGTGTTTTTTCGTAACAAATGATAAGCACGTCGAAATAATGCATTTCGAACCAACGAAAAAAACAAAAACGTAGTTTGAAAGCAGAATCAAGCACCACCTTAGCAAGATAGAGATTGATTAGATTTAGATGGTGAGATCTTTACTGGAAGAAAACTACATATTGAGCCAGCAAAGGTAGGGCCGGGCTTAATAATTTTTAGCCCGTTAAATCCAGGTTGGGATGGGGCCTTATAGTGTCCAACCCGACCCTAGCTCTACTTAATCTAATAGAAATATTTACAAAATATTTAATAGAAAAATATTTTTCTAATAAACTAAAATATATTATCTAATTACAATTTAACTCTCATCTATAACCTTCATAGGTTAATAAGACATTAATTTCAACTTCGATTGGATATTCTTCAAACATGCACACAAATATTATTTGAAAAAGATTTTTTTTCATTAAAAATATTGAATTGTAATCATTTTATTTGGTCCGAATCTGGCTTGCATCAATTCCAAGCCTGTTAGGATCAGATTAGGGCTTAATCGACTTAGACCTGATACTAGTATAGGGCTAATCTAGGAATAACCCATCTCTTTAAGGCCAAATTAGGGCTTGACCAAGCCCGGCCTGGACCAAACCACTAACACCCCTATCGATGTCTTGTAACTTACGAATACATTCTATTAGCCTTTCATAATAATGAGGAAGGGTGGGTTTTGGTGACCCAAATTAAAATTAAATAATTATCTTGTTAATTACAAAAAGTTTAAGCATTCGAAAGAATTTATTTAGAATAATATAAAATAAATTAATATTTATATTATTAAAAGTTTACTTGACAAGTACTTATAGTAGATAAGACCTAAGATTTAGGGGAATCTTTAGTCTAACATAAGTGCATACCCCCTGTCCGTCCCCTAATTCTTCTGCATCTGATTCAGTCCACCAACTTGCATCAATAAAATATTTAACTGTTTGATAATGTTGGAAAAAACATTATATTATGGATGAAGAATCCTACCTTTTGTGATCATTTCTTGATATTGTTGATAACGTTCAAACAACCTTCCCAAAATTAAAAATGGGGCCATGCACCATGGTTTCTTCATTATTAAATATTATCAAACACCATTGTATTCCCTTATTAATAATATATTAGTAATAATTAATTCACATATATTAAAAGAACGTTGAGTCGTGATTTTCTAACGCCCCTGACTTGGCATGGGTAAGAACCATAGAATTTTTACCTTCGGGATACACAACCATGCATCCCCATAAATATGTTTAGTTGTGTATTCCGAGAAAAAGAATCTATGATTCTGGCACATGCCACGTCAGGGGGCGTTTGTTAGATGGGGGTGTTAGAAAATCATTATTCAAGATAGTTTTATAGTGATTATTAAATGTTAAAAGTTATTATCCTCCTCCGCAAAGTTGATCGATTAAATGAATCATGTTCCTTCATTCCATTATGCTAAGTCACATCTTCTATTATTGAAAGGATATTTATATATGCTTTCACTTTTCACTTAGGGTCTTCATCTTGCTTAAAAGTTAAAATTTGATTTTTTTTTTTTTTTTTTCTAACAAGCGATCAATGTTACCTCCTTGGTAAATGTGTCCAAACCATCTCAATTGGCCTTTTTTTTTTTTTTTTAATTCTAATTTTATATTTCCAAACCCTTTCACTCACCCTCAATGAAGTTCAACGTATTAATATTCAACTAAATAAAGCATAACTAGTTTCATGGTTATTTTATAAATTGTTCTTTTAATTTAATTGATATGGTATATGTATGTCATATTGCATTTTAAGCATGTACATCCACAATAACCAACTAATTCTATGGGTTGCATTATCTTCAATCTCTCGTATTTATGTAAAATAGACTTGATATAACTGAAGTGGCCACATCAAGTATTTCATGACCTCAATCTTTTACTGAACATTCGTCCTTGTAACTGCCATTACTAAATTTACATTCTCAAAATACTCTATTTTTGTTCTAGTTATTCTAAAACCATTTGGCTCAAACATCTCTCTCAATAATTCTAGTTCGAGTCGTGACAATATGATGCCTCCTCTAACATACAGCCCCTACACATCTATCACAGAATCGTACATCAATTGCCTCAAGATACACAAGAAAATATTTATGATTATACATATCCCGAGACAAATGATCTATGATTTTGTGACGGGGGTGTGTGTCAAAGGGGGGCGTCAGAAAATCATTATACTTCTAGTTCTAAGATGGTTCCATCTCTAATCTCATCAGCTACTACTATATTGGCACCTTCTTTAACTAATACTCGACCATTTTTTTTAGAGTTTCAATCATGAAACTCTAATTCTAAGTATGTGTTCATACTTTATCTTTTAATTTCTAGTCCTAACTATTTTTGTCGCCCTCATTTATTAATTTCTTCTGAATTTATCTAAAGTATAATTTTTCTTTTTCTAATTTGTGCTAACTCATACAAATCTTTTTAACATTCTTTGGTATAATATCATTATACGTCCTATACTTAGCTCTACTTTTCATTTTCTTTGTTTTTATATATATATATATGGGAGGCGTTCGGCGCAAAACATTTTGACAAACATTTTGGCAAACATTTTTAAGCCGTCAGATTTAACGCAAATGAACGGATCAGATTCAATTTGACTGTTTTATAAAATGTTTAAGTTAATTACAGTGCCGTCCCTCATTTTCAGCGTAATTAGTGCGACGTCCCTCTCCTCTTTCAAACCGATCGAACGAAATAAGGTTCTGTTAGACAGAACTGAAGCCTTTCTCCTTTGTCGAACCCTCTCTCATTTTCCATATACCTCCATTGATCATCTCCAACATTTTCACGATCCTCTTCAGTTTCCTCACTATCTTCTTCTTCAGACACAGCTTTACTTGACCAATGCTTTTTCATTATATCCATATTAGGGGCGTCTTCAAAGCCGGCTTGGGTCTGCTTCGTTTAGGATTCTTAATATGGCCACTTTTTCTGGCATAAGCATCTTGATCACTGCCTTCATCAATGTCGTTATCAATTTCAGGAACATCTTTGCCATTCTCTTCTGGATTATGACCGAGATACTTTCGTTTAAAATGGATGTTTAGCCTTTATACATGAATGTAGGCTTTCTTGCACCCTTCATAAGGACAGGAGAAAGGACATTAAGAGGAAGCTGACCCATTAGCCACTGTCGAAGGTTTTGGAGCAATGGTTAACATCGAAGGTTTTGGAGCAGTGGCTAATGTCGAAGGTTTTGGAGCAGTAGCTAACTAACTTAAACATTTTGAAAGAGGAGAGGGACGTCGCACTAATTACACTGAAAATGAGGGACGGCGCTGTAATTAATTTAAACATTTTATAAAATAGTCAAATTGAATCTGATCCGTTCATCTGCGTTAAATCTGACGGCTTAAAAATGTTTGCCAAAATGTTTTGCGCCGAACGCCTCCCTATATATATATATTTTATTTATTAAGTTTTCTTCAATTCCAATTTTTTTATACACGACTTGTAATGGATTTTTTAATCTAATGATATCCTAAATAAAATCCAATGAATTCTTTTCTCATAATCTAATTTTGATGCATATGAACAAATTATGTTACTTACCTCGTTTGTTATTATTGGTTTTATAATTAATAATCGATCTCTTATTCTCCTAATATGTAGAATTTATCCTTCAGATCTCTATCTATTAGTATAGCTATATCATTTATTAGCATTCGCGTATCAATCCACCAAAAGATCTAGGATAAGTAGGTCTAAAGGTACATATTACAATAGATTTTACACAGATTCACATCAAACCTCTTATAATGAAGAATGTATCGAATTAATTAATGCACCTCTCATGACGTTCGTTTTCCTTGCTTTCTTTGTTTAATTATAGGAGGACCCCGCATTTATGTACAACTCATAAATGAAATTATTCGCATCTCGGTCATATCGAACTTTTACCTCCCTATTCATAATTATGTCTTCTCCACCAAATCGATCTTTTGGGATAAATGATTGTCAATATGATATCAGAGTACTAGATTCGTATAGATCATGAATTCGAATCTCCTTGAAAGATTTTGCCACCCTTATAGGTGAGGGGGAGAGTGTTGTGTTGTCCGCCTCTACTCCTGAATGTTACATGCTCATGTATTGTGCCCCAATTAGACTTGTGACTCTCTTACATTTTTAATTTCGTCTTCCTCACCAGATCATTCTTTTGGGGTAAATGGTTGTCAATACCTAGTGGCCTCCTATCTTTATTTTCTTCTAGTAGGGATGTCAATGGATTGGTTATGTGGGTTCAATTTCTAAAGAAAACCATAATTAGTATTGTTATATTTTCTCGATGCCGATTCTCAAACTAATGGAGCCAGAATTGGAACCATCCTATATTATCTCCAATCCTATCAATCTTGATCACCAATCAGTTAGGTTCTTTAAATCAAATCCTAATCGATTCCAATAAAAAGGAATCGAGAATTGAAGTATTCGGTTCCAGTTCTGCTGTTGGTGGTTAAATGGATACCCATTGACAACCCCTACTTTAAACCAACAACGAACAAGCCGTAAGAGTTGATTCGACTCGTGAGTCAACAAGTTGTCTTGGCTTGGTGGCCATTGTAGTTGAGTCTAGCTGAGTTATATAGAGTTTTTTTTTTCTTTTTTGGTCTTAGGTTTGGTTTTCACTTATGGCTGATTTGGGATCCTACACGTGTGATCTGACACTTGTCTCTGTCAAAGAAAGAATTGCGTGGAGATTCGCGGGGCAGATGCTCATGCTTAGTGCTCGGTTGTGTTGCACTTTGTTTCCTTAACTTCGAAGCATTAAAAAAACTCTTTGAGTCGACTCAAATCTCGTTCGAGTTAAATAGTTTATGAAAATATAGTCAACTAGGACGAGATAGCTAAATTTTATTGACCGAGTTATGCAACTCTTTTTAAAACTCGACTCAACTAGACTAAGTGTGACATCTCAGTCGAGTCGAGTTTTAAAACTGTGCAGCTAGTGGATATTGTTTCCATACTTTCTATATCAAGTTCATAAGTTCCTTGATTAGTAAAAGTCATGGTTTTAAATCTCGTCTTAGATCGAGATGACTTGTCTGAGTTGTCTTGGTATTGTCTACATGGTTTGTTTTAATTCTAATGTGTTTTTTTTAAATCTTGTTTCAGACTATTCAAATAAATCAGATATCTCATCCAAGACGACTCGATCTCGTTCATGCACAAGACGAGATGTTAAAACGAGTTTTAAAACCATGGAAAAAGCTCCCTCAATTTTCAAAATTAGTGAAACCTTGTTTGAGAGTTGGCCAAGTAAATTTTTAATTAATGTTAATTTGTGTAACCCAAATGAACTATGGTTCAACCGTGGTCCATTTTTGGTTTTAACCATTGCTTTGATTTTTATAACACTGCATAATACTCATTGAAAAATCAATAGGTCCATTAAATAGATCAAATTATCCCATAAAAAATACAGAAAATTTTCCATATATGGTACCCTATGTTAATTCAGACTAAGAACTATGCATTTTTTATTTTTATAAAAAAAATATAATCTCAATCAATGTAATTTGGTAGACAACCTCAAATATACATACGACTTGGATGGAAAGATATATCCTATGAATTCTCATCCCTAGGTTCAGAGGCAGCGCACATCGAAGAGAAGAGAAGGAAACCATCTTCTAGATACCAAATACATAACAGAGTTCGGAGTTGTATGCGCCCAAATTTTTGTACTATATTTCTTTTGCTTAATTAACAAAAAAAAAAAAAAAAAAAAAAATTTGAGAGCCAACTATATCTTTATCAACGGTCAAGGGTGCACTACGTGAAAAATGAAAATTTTGATAAAAAAATTTGACGGGCCAAAGCCCACAAATATTAAAAATCAAATTTTGACTGCTTATGGCCGTTGAAATTTTTTATGTTCCCCCAATTCTACGGCTCTGTTAATTTGATGGTTTCGATCTGTCGGAAAAAAAAAATTGACATGAAATTCCATGGCTTGGGCCGTCAAATATAGTTTTTTTTACATTGTGGTGGTCTCACTAATTTCTCAAAGGACAAGGGGATCTTACTAATTGTTCTATTTCCAAAGGTACTTCTAAAAATGCTAAATAAGTTTTCCTTTTCTAAAATAAATTTAGTCCTAAACAAACTTCAATAACAAAAATATGTGAAAAGCCTAACAAATAGCAATGTGAGAATATTACTTTGTTAGTCCTATAGATAGATAGAACTTAGAAGGTGCTGCATGTGTAGTGAGTTATCTCCAAAGATGTGAAAAAAAAGGAGATTTTATAGAATATTTGTTATCTTTGCATCCATACCCATCTTTCCTTGAGCCCTCAAATAGATATTTTTATTTTATTCTCTTTGTATTTCATTACAGCAGCCAAGTTGGGCTTGATCCACACTTCAAGCATCTATGTGAGATTTTTGATGCCATTCCCTAACTAAAGGGTTAAATTATTGAGATGGGTGCAACCCACATCACCATCTTGAGTCCAATAAACTTAAGAACAAGTAAGTCAAGGAAAGAGTATAAGAGAATAAGAATATATTTCAAAGAGTTAGAACCTATAGGGAAGTGATGCCTTGAAAGGAATATCTTCTAAGGCTCATCTTCATCCTTCTTCTCCTCTTACTTCATCATTCTTCTCTTCTTACTGTTTTATTTAAATATATATTAAGGGTTTTGGGGTCATGGATACACCACTTGAGAGAACATATGGTTCTTTTCTTTCAACCATCGAGTATTATTTCTTTCGCTATCTGATCAAACACAACAACCACCACCACCATCACCACCACAACCACAACAACATCATCATCATGACCAAGGGTCGACCCCTTGCGTTGCAGGTTCGCTTTCATCCCAAGTATTTTGTTTTTGTCTCTTTGAGGTATCTCTTTTAGTTTCATCTTTTAGCAAGGTTTTTCATTTTCAACATGTTATTAACAAGAAAAAGGCTAATAGTTGACAGAAACACGCGCCCCCCCCCCCCCCCCCCCAAAGAACAAGAAAAAGGCTAATAGTTGACAGAAACACGCGCGCCCCCCCAAAGAAAAAGAAAGAAACTCTTTCCCTTTCTCTCTTTTTTTTTTTTTGCACAAGGCACCATGGTCTTCTCATGGTGTGACATATATAAAACCAAAATGAAACACAAACAAAAAAATTCCAAGTTTATAGTGGTTGAAGGTTAATTAAATTTCTTCCTTCTTCCAATTTTTTTATTTCCAGAAAATTATTCCACATTAATATTATTGTAAATGACATGTTGTGCTAGAGATTAAGTTAAAGATGTCTAGGATTGTGATGGGATATATATCCATGATATGATTTAGTTTGGTGTATCTCCCTAATGGTCTTACATTACTTCACATGTTCTATTATAATAAAACAGTGGAGAGAACTAAGAATCAAAGCAAGGGTTTTAAAAAGAGAATAAGAAGAAAGAGAAGTAGGTTTTGCTTTTCTGATAAAAACAGCAACTTTTTAAGTGTGAACCTTCTTTTTTTCTTTTCTTCTTCTCTTTCATATAATATGTGTTTATGATTTTTCTAGACTGTCGAGCTTCAAGTGAGGATGTGCTGCACGGGCTGCGAGAGGGTAGTGAAAAAGGCCATCCTTAAGCTCAGAGGTACTTCACATATATAACTTGTTTTTAACGAGAGGAAAACTAGTGGGCCACCTTCTTTCCTCGAACATTAAATTATAATCATTAATGAGAATGCTTTTTCACATACAAGTCAAATTTGATATTTCATATAACCAATAGCAGGACATGACGTGTATTAAAGGCATCCCCAATTTACAAAACTACCTTTTTAGGGATGCCTTCAAGACACACGACACTTTGGGATTGGTTATATTAAACATCATATCAACTTTTATGTGAGCAAAAAATCTCTCATGGTTGATGATTTTATTCGTTTAATTATAGAGTATCATCATCCAAATCTTATCCCAATGATTTGGGAGTCTTTTCTTTCATGGTAGGAGGTGATAAATTTTTCCTTGGAAGAATATTTGGAAAAGGGCTCGTCACAAACAATTAATCTTTCCACAAGGTGTCAAAGTGACACCCATGACAAATTCCAGTTAGGAGAGGGTATTTTTGCCCTTTAATATCATTTACATCGTAACCAAAATAGATTTCAGTTATGTGAATTGAAAAAATTACAAATTTATAGTAAGTTATATATATATATATATATATATATATATATATATATATATATATATATATAACAATACCTTTTCAAACCCAAATTCCTAAATGTATATGTCAAATAAATTAAATTTGTCCCTCAAACAAGTTTTTCTAGATTCGAGTGTTACATATTGATGAGGAATCAAAAAACCAAACGCAAATAACACAAAGAATACAAAGATTTTATGTGATTCCCTCAATATTGAGGTAGGTCCACGGATCATAATGATTCCACTATGAGAGAAAACTCACAGTTACAAATTACACTCTTTAACAATATACATATGTATATATATATTCAACGGCCCTACAGTTTGCCAAATATTTTTCAAAACATGGGTTAGAAGTTTTGGAATGGGCTGATTTTTTGTGAGGATGATCTCTACGGTGAAGAGATTATTCTCTTCAAAAATCAACTTATTTTGAAATTTCTAACCTTAGTTTACAAATTGAAGAATCGTGGACAGTTTAATTTTTGTAAATCACTTTTGATGGGGTTAGAAGTTTTGGAATAGGTTGATTTTTGGTGAGGATGATCTCCTCATCATAGAGATCATCCTCACAAAAAATCAGCCCATTCCAAAACTTCTAACCCATGTTTTGAAAAATGTTTGGCAAACTTTAGGGCCGCTAAACCGCTCCCTATATATAGGGAAATGTTCAACACCCTAAACTTTACCCTACACTTTAACAAATGTGTTTTGTCCTACATGGGTTAGAAGTTTTGGAATGGGCTAATTTTTGGTGAGGATGATCTCTATGATTAGAAGATCATCATCACAAAAAATCATCCCATTCCAAAATTTTTAGCCCCATGTTTACAAGTTGAAAAATCGTGGACCGTCCATTTTTTGTAAACCATTTTTATGGGGTTAGAAGTTTCGGAATAGGTTGATTTTTGGTAAGGATGACCTCCTCACCATAGAAATCATCCTCATCAAAAATCAGCCCATTTCAAAACTCCTAACCCATGTAGGACAAAACACGTTTGTTAAAGTGTAGGGTAAAGCTTAGGGTGGGGAACGGGACCTATATCTATATATATATATATATAATATATATATATATATGGGAAATGTTCAGCACCCTAAGTTTTACCACACATTTTAACAAACGTTTTTTGTCCTACATGGGTTAGAAGTTTTGGAATGGGCTGATTTTTGGTGAGGATGATCTCTATGATTAGAAGATCATCCTCCCCAAAAATCAGTCCATTCCGAAATGTTTAGCCCCATGTTTACACGTTGAAAAATCGTGGACCGTCCATTTTTTATAAACCATTTTTGATGGGGTTAGAAGTTTTGGAATGAGCTGATTTTTGGTGAGGATGATCTCCTCACCATAGAGATCATCCTCACCAAAAATCAGCCCATTCCAAAACTTCTAACCCATGTAAGACAAAACACGTTTGTTAAAGTGTGTGGTAAAACTTAGGGTGCTGAACGGGACCCTATATATATATATATATATATATATATAATATATATATATATATAGATATCACCCTACGTTTTGTCCTACATGTTTTGTCTTACATGAGTTATAAGTTTTAGAATGGGCTGATTTTTGGTGAGGATGATCTCTATGGTGAGGAGGTCATCCTTACCAAAAATCAATCTATTCCGAAACTTCTAACCCCACAAAAATGGTTTACAAAAAATGGACGGTTCACAATTCTTCAATTTGTAAGCATGGGACTAGAAGTTTTGGATTGGACTGATTTTTAGTGAGGATGACCATAGAGATCACCCTCACTGAAAATTAGCCAATTCCAAAACTTCTAACCCATGTAGGACAAAACACGTAGGACAAAACATAGGGCAAATAGTAGGGTGCCGAACATTTTCCATATATATACCCTAGAAAATATAACTTGAGTTTTTTGTAATACTAGTGAAATTACAAAAACATCTTTGAAAAATTTTCTTTTAGGGGCGGATCCCCCAAACCGCCACCTTCCGGGTGGGGGGGTGGGGGGGGGGTTATGCATGGCTTGATTAACAGTACCTCACAGTATTATAAGGCTCTACAAACCACAATAAGTTTTTCATAAATATAAGAATTTCACCTCTAATTATGAAATACAAATACCAATTTGTTGTCTTTGTTAATCATTACATTGATCCAAAGGCCAACACAATAAGACCAAGATTTTATAATGATATCTGTACTAAAGTTTTCAAAGCATAGATTGGTTTGAGCATTCTAAATTTTTTTTTTCAAAATAACATTATTGGAAGTTAGATCTGACCAATTAATATTAGGAAAGTATCGTAAGTAGAAGGAGCGAGACCAATACGCACCATCATTAAAAATTAGTGTCAAGGGCTAGTAGTACCCAAGTTTATATCGATATAGCACCAATAGAATTGGATTCACCCATCATAATCCACATGTAACATGATGCAATTATAAATGTCTTAGGAATCGATTCGGTGGAGGTGGACCTCGAGATGGAGAAAGTGACGGTGATCGGGTACGTCGATCCCAACAAGGTGTTGAAGGCAGTGAGAAGGAGTGGGAAGAGGGCTGAGTTCTGGCCTTACCCTAACCCACCATTGCACTTCACCTCAGCCAATCACTACTTCAAAGACACAACCAACGACTACAAAGAGAGTTACAACTACTGGAGGCATGGTTACAATGTTGGTGAAAAGCGTGGGACTCTTCCAGTATCACACAGAGGAGATGACAAGGTTAGTAACATGTTCAATGATGACAACGTCAATGCATGCTGTCTCATGTGATTGATCCTCAAGATTCAATAAAATAGATCATCAATCTGTGGGGCCGGACATTCAGTTTCTTTATAGGTATAGTTTGGTATGTTTGGATGGGTTTGGGTGTTCTGTAAAGATGGGATGGGTTTGATTCTCCTGGCTTGCTTTTGTAATTGCTTATATTTATATATATAGTTGTTGGGAACTAGGGAACACTCTTGCACGTATATGTTGTTTTGATTGATGGTGATTGGTGAGATTTCAAATGGTCCTTAGCTCACGCAGACAAGAAGAAAAAAAAAAAAAAATTGCTCATAGAAAAGTTAATTCGGGATTTATCAAAAAATCTAGGATCGACCAATTGCACAAATCCAAATCTATTGGAGGCATCCCTAATTTACAAAACTACTCATGTTAAGCTTCATGCACACAATCTGTTAAATCTGGTATTGACTTTCTTCTGAGTATAAAATCTCTCCTCTTGCTTGGAGTTATTATTTGAATAATGATGTTCTAGCACCCGCTCTCTAACATATACCCCGTCACAAAAGTCATAAATCTTTTTCTTGTGTATCACAAGGAAAATTATCTAATGTTCTGTGATGGGACGGCGTAGACCGTATGTGAGAGAGGGGTGTTAGATTATTACAACTCTTATTATTTTCATTGGCTGAGATTCTTTCATTTTATCAAGAAAAACAACAGTCTCATCAGGAGGATCTGTTAATATCAAACATTTTATGTAAATGATCGAAAATTATGAAACATGAATCTTGGAATCATATTTTAGATTTAATAAATAAACATAAATTGTGTACCTTGACTGGGTTTTAGCCTAGCCTGATCTATCATGGACTGGTTCTGGCTAGTGTTCCTATGCCCATTTAGTTATTAGGCCAGTCACGATTAGTCATGTTTAGAAGTAGCCATGCTTGGGATCTAGGCCCGTTGGGCTGTTCCTATCCCAATAGCTTATATTATAATTTTATTTGCAACATATATGTAAATATACATATATATTTTTATATATTTTAAGAATATTGGTGGATTGGACCGGCCTTACAATTGGCCGGGCCACTCATGGGCTTTGAAATTTAGGTCCAATTAGCACTAGGCCATTTATTGCACAACCAGATCCAACCCATTAACAACCCTGACCTTGTACCTCCTTATTGGTTGAAGCTAGCATATTGCTCCAATCTCGAGCTCATTTTTGGTATATAGTTTCATTAATGGTTTGTGCAGGAAAATGATTTTCTTTGGAAAATGCAATTTGCACGTGCTTGATTGCATATTTAGTGAAAAAGCATTTTCATCAAGAAAATAAATTTTCTATCTAGGCGGAAAAATATTCTCAGACTCAACGCGGTAGAAAAGCCTAATATTATTATCTTACTATCGTCCCCGCCCTGAAGTTAAAATTAAACCAATGCTTCTGACATATTGCTAGGTGCAATCAAATACCAGTAAACATCTTCTAAGAAAATAAATTTTCCTATCATTTTTTCCAATGAGATTGATTTTTTCAAGAAAATGGTTTCTACAATCATATACAGATCCAAGGGATTAGAACAAACAAACATGAGTTAAAAGATTTGAAATAGTTTGCGACATTGGCAACCTACAAGTCTTCACTGAGGAGATCCTTGTAAAAAAATTGGAAAATTTCTTTTTATAAATTGATCTCTCGAAAAAAAACCAAATTGTAATTTCCTAGATTTCAGCACGGCCATGCACACAATATGTGCACGATTGCAACAGTGCTTGTTCCCTCCAACTTGTACTTGTGAATCCCTAGTGTATTTGAAATTGATTTTCGTAGAGATAGAAAAGTTTTCTATAAAAATTATCTTATAGTTACTATAATATCTAATCTAAAAATTATCCCGAGGTACCATAATATCTAATCTAAACTAATAATTGAAAGAAAAAAAAATTGTTGACCGACTAGTAGTTACTATTTATACTTTCTCTCCTAAAAGAAAATTCTCTCAAACCTTATTTTCTATGATGTGAGACTTTATACCAACCATTTATTTTTAAATAACAAAAGTTTCCCAATTTGCAATGCTGATGGGATTTGAACCCAAGTCCCTAGTACCATCATTCAAAGACTTTACCAATTAAGCTAGTTGGGACCTATGAAATGAACTAATTCTTACTAGCTAATTGATTTAAATGATGGAAACACCTCTATTTTCGCTGGTTTGACGTAAAAGTGTCTTGTGTCCACTACCATTGAACTTTCATGAGAAATTCGCCCAAGAGATTAATTATTGCTTTGACATGGTCAAGAATTTTTTATGTCAAAGATAATCTAAGTACGATGTAATTCCCACGAAGACAACTCCAATGACATAGATAAACAAAAGGATCGCATACCATCTAAAATACCCTTGAAAAGACAAGTCACCAACCAGAGGCATGGGATGGAAAGTGAATAACAAAGCTCAATCGATGTAGTGTTGGGTGACATTGTCAATGTTTGTGACGAGCCTCGTCAACATTTCTCTTTGTTCTTCACATTTGTTTTTATTTTTATTTCGATTTGCTTTTATGTCCATTTAGATATCGTGACATGCCTAACCCCAAATAATATAAGATTGAATGGTGCTAGACACAACACATTATTATTAAAATATTAATTATCTTTAAAAAGGCAAAATCACCTTAGAATTTTCACTTTTTTAGATAAAACAAAAGGGTAATCATAATATCCAAAGATTTTAGAAATAAAAAAGCATCCACCGCTATTATAGGATTGTTTTCTATGTATATTGAAAACCTAAAGTTGTGGTAACTTCATTTATTTTTTATGTTTTTTTTTTTTTTTGTGATTTAGATATACCCTTCAATGTGTTTGTCAATATTAGATACCCTTTTTGTCTTTAAATTGTTGACATGCCCTCTTTTGACCTAGGTTTTACTATCTGAAATGTTAATAGAAAATGACTTAAATGCCCTTGTCATCAACATCAATCCAAAGACCACCCTTAATTTTTCTCTTAGAAGAATCAATCATTTTCAAGTTGTTAACCTCTAGGGTAAATTAGTTTTAGCTTATTTAAAGTCGTCTTCAATTTATCATATAAAATCCTTGATTTTTCTTAAAAAAACCATCATTCTCCTCAAGAAATCTCATTTTGTTCTTAAGACTTGAAACTTGCAAGAGATGAAATCTGAAGGTTGAGTACGAAGTTAAAAAACACAAGTGTTCAAGTTGTTAAACTCTAGGATAAACTATTTTTAACATAGTCAACCTCATCTTTAATTCATCACTTTCAATGTCTTGAGGAAATCTTATTTTTTCTATCCAAAATTCCAGTAATCTTCTACTTCTCCAAAATTCTCATCTTATTCTTACAGCTTGAAGGTTGAGGAAGATAGGAATTTAAGATTGACTAAAAAGGTAAAAAAAAACTTCACCCTAAGATCGAAGATGAAGTATTTTAAGGAGAAAATCAACTTGAGGTTGAAGATGAGGGCATTTAGCACATTTGTTTTAGTGCCTTAGGGAAGACCTGGGTCAAGGGTGCATGTCATTGATTTGAAAACACAGGGGTATCTATACTGACCAAAACATGGAGTGGCATCAAACTCTAAAACATCGCGATTTTGATATTTCTTAAGAGTATAATTTCGAAAAAAAAAAAATTCCTTAAATTATTGGAAAATTGAGACTTTGTAAAACAATACAATAAATCTCACATGATTATAAACTTAGAGAGTTTTACTATAATAAAGATAATTTACATTTACATTTACATTTTAATGGTGTTAGATGTAAAATAATATACAATTTTAATAGTATCGTATAGTACACGTAACCCTCAATATTATAAAGGGAAATGTTCAACACCCTAAGCTTTACCCTACACTTTAACAAACGTGTTTTGTCCTACATGGGTTAGAAGTTTTGGAATGGGCTGATTTTTGGTGAGGATGATCTTTATGACTAGAAGATCATCCTCACCAAAAATCACCTCATTCCGAAATTTTTAGCCTCATGTTTACAAGTTGAAAAATCGTGAATCGTTTATTTTTTATAAATCATTTTTGATGGGGTTAGAAGTTTTGGAATGAGCTGATTTTTGGTGAGGATGATCTCCTCACCAAAAATCAGCTCATTCCAAAACTTCTAACCCATGTAGGACAAAACACGTTTGTTAAAGTGTAGGGTAAAGCTTAAGGTGGGGAACGGACCCTATTATAAAAGAAGAACTTGTAATGAAATCCAAAGAGTAAGATTTCAATATAATTTCTTAAACTTTAGAGGAGAACTTGTAAATAAAATAGTTTGGGGGTCTGCCCGGTAAGGCAACAACAACCCAATCTAAAAGAAGTCATTCTCCTTGAAGACTTCTTCCCATGAGGAGATCATCATCACCAAAGATCAGTTCATTCCAAAACTTCTTACTCATGTAGGATAAAACATGTTTGTTAAAGTGTAGGGTAAAGCTTAGGGTGGGGAACGGACCCTATTATAAAAGAAGAACTTGTAATGAAATCCAAAGAGTAAGATTTCAATATAATTTCTTAAACTTTAGAGGAGAACTTGTAAATAAAATAGTTTGGGGGTCTGCCCGGTAAGGCAACAACAACCCAATCTAAAAGAAGTCCTTCTCCTTGAAGACTTCTTCCCATATCAGTCTCTCTCTCTCTCTCCAAACTCTTCTCCCCTTCAAAGCATAGATCAACAATTGTTCGCTTGTTCTCTCTAGAGGTACAGATATAGATATTTTGTTCTATTTTTTTCCCTGAAATATTTTTGATTATTTGATTGATTTCCTATTAATTTGATAACTTTTTTTATGTTGGGAATCAATTTTTTCCCTATTATTGTGGTTGTCAATTACTATTTAGTTCCTCTTTTAGCAAATACATAGTTGATGTCGATACCGTTTGATTATTTCGATGTTGGATTTCTATTTTTCTTGATCAGACCCCAATTTATTATTTTCTGATAATTGTTTTTAATACCCTTTTGTTTGATTTTGATTTTTTGTGGGTTTTGATCAGTTGGATTGAAGCAAACTTATGATGTATGGTATGGCTTATAAAGGATCCTTTTCATCATCATCGTCCAATTTATCACCTTTAGCTCCACCTTTCACCGTCGGAGCGTATTCCATACCCAAGAAAAACTCTTTAGGGCATTTCGTCGACCATCCTTACTTCGACGAATCCCATCACTATTTAGGGTTTGGATCTTCACCATTTGACAATTGGCCTCCATTGCAACCTGATACATCCTTACCCAATCCGTTTAACGATCCAAATCCGAGAACTGATGCCATCGGTGGCATGAGTCCACCTTATGAGGGTACTTATGGTCTGCCTACGCCCACGCTCAACTACTATAGCACTCAGTCTATCACCAGACCATATTTTCCTGAATACCCATCAACGACAGTTCACGATAATAGTTCTTCTGTGGTCTTTAATGAACCTCAGTCACAGTCTGGTAAGATTGCCCCCTTATCCCCGGGTGGCAACTTATGGAACGGAATGAGTGGGGAGCAGCAGTGGAGAAGGAAGGATAAGAACGAAGCTGGTTTATCGAATTATAATAGTTCTTTAAATCAAGGTATCTCCAATTTCTTATGTATGATGTATAGATTTAAGTAATATGTTGTTCATATGCTCAAATTTCTGATTATCATACTTATATGTTAGTCTGCTTGTTAATTGTCTTTTGTTGTTTTATTTTTCCATCATTCATCTTAATTGTATGAAGCTTTTTATCTTATTTTTTGTGAATTTATTTTTCTTGATATCATCTCCAAAATCCAAACACTAATTAATGAGATGTATCTACTCCTTATAGGAATAAATAATTTGTTGTATTCTTACTTTTATTCATGCTTTGACTTCGTGGAGGTAACGTATTCTGCTTCTGCATATTGTCTATTTCCTTCAAAGAATGGGTATTGTTGGTTTTGAATCCAATTTTATGATTGGACAAGAAGATTATTTCTTGATTTATATTTTTAAGTACATACACCCCTAGAGAGGAAAGACCAATAAAAATTGAGGGTGACAACAATTTCATTACCTTGGTTCTATAATTCATAAGGACAGAGAGATTGAGGAGGAGGATGTTTGTAGATTTTGAATTGAATGTTCAATGTGTAGGTGTGCTTCTTGAGTGTTATATGATTGATGCTTTCCAACCAAAATAAAATGGCAATTTTATAAGATGGCAATAGGACTAGCTTGCTAAATGTTTTGCAATCAAGAAACAATATATGTATAAATTCAGTGTCTCGTAGATGAGGATATTGAGATGGATGAGTGAAAAATTGATCCAGGACGGTGGAGGAAGAAGAGGGAAAAAAGGGTGGTTAGGAGATTTGATATCATATTTGGAATTGGGTTAAGGATTTGGGTGGCAATAGGAAATGGCTTCCAAAATCCCAATTGGCTATTGAAATGCAAAACGCAAAGTTTTATAAGTTAAATTATGATATTTTCAATAGGTTAAAGGTTAAGACAATGGGAAAATGATTAAGGATTGAGGAAAATGTTAAAGATTGTAGGAAAGGTTTTCAAGAATCAAAATTCAAGAATTAAAGAACAAGAAAGGGATTGCAAGAATTAAGAATTCTAGAAAATCAAGAATAAGGAACTAAAAGAAAATCAAGAAAGGACAAAAGATTAAAAAAGAAATAGAGAAATCAATAAAGAAAAAGAATGTTATCTTGGACTCACACCACACCCATTGGTGAGAAGATTAAGCTCAAGCTTTCTTTTTATTCATCATTATTCTTCTTTTAAAAGAACCCTAGTACAATCTATATATAAAGAAAATAAATCCAAATCAAATTAAAATACCAAATAAATAACCTAATTTGGTAACTTTTTCTCTCATAATTTTCTAATCTTAATAAACTTAAATAAAAGACAAACTAAAGTTATTAAACTACCCTAAATATTATACTAAGATCATGGGCTAATAAAACATCAAAATAAGTCCCAAAAACATAACATTAAAGCTCTAAAACAACTCAAAACTAATGAAGCAATTAATTTAAAATAATCTCAAAAGATAAACCTAAACTTAGTTAAGTGAAAACCTAAATAATTACAAATTTTTCATCGCAACCCTTGATTGTTGACTTGATTTTCGTTCCACATTAAAAATGTAGGAAAGATAAAATTAGAAATGAATATATTTGGGTAGCCTCATGTGTTGACAAACCAAGGAAAATTTGATTGAGATGGTTTGATCATGTGCAATGAATGCCAATTAAAGCACTAGTTTGAAGGCATGTGCAAGTTGAAGGTTTTAAAAAAATGGGAGGAAGACCAAATAGAATTTGGCTTTATTTAAAGCAAATTTGAAGACTCTAGAACTAACAAATACATGGATTTAGACATAATTGATTGGAAGAGCAAGATTCGTTCAACTTACTCCAAATATATATATATATATTTTTTTGAAAAGTGTAATATATTGATAAAGGAAAACAAATACATGAAAACCCAAATACAATGAGGCCGAGGAAGCCTCACAAAGGACAAGAATAAGAAAAAGAGGAAAAAATAAAAGAACATCTCTAATTACAAAGGTCATTCCATCTAAAGACAAAATCATCGAAAGAGAATCCTGCAAACTCTTTATACTGTTTTGACCAAAGGTACAAATAGCCCAAAATCTCCAAAAAGCTTGCATGCGAGTTTCTAGTCTTGTTATTGAACACCCTGTTGTTTCTCTCGTTCCAAACCCCCCAAGCAATAGCCGAGGGAAGCATAGCCCATAGAAGTCTTTTTCTGGAATTAAAGTCATTACTAGCCCATTCAACTAACAGGGAGGAAAACTTACAAGGAAGGGCCCAATAGATGCAAAATCGACTAAGAAAATAAGACCAAATAATAGAAGAGAAAGAGCAATGAATTAAAATATGATCCACAGACTCCGCATCCCTCAAACAAAGAGGACAACAATTAGGGGTGATCCAACCTCGAACAATCAAATTATCCAACGTGAGTATCCTATCAAATTATCCAACTTACTCCAAATATTTTGGATAAGGCTTTGATTACGATGATTTTTGTGTGTATTACTGATGGAATTAGTTATATTATATACTTTGCTATTATTTCTCTGTGTTGTAGTCTATGTAACAATACTCCATTATGTAAGAATTCTTTCTGTTAGACATTTTGTCATGTTCATGTCTTAGGCACATGCCTAAAATATTTGACAAGTACTTTTTTCTTCACAGGAATATATTTTGCTTCTTCGTGCGTTAATATCTTAGTTACTGACCAAAAAATGTGTCCATACCTTAGTTGCACGAAGTGGCATCATTTGTATCGGGAAAAAGTTGTTTGTTGTGAGAAAGTTTTGATTAACTCTTAAAAAAAGGTGATAAATTAAAAGAGTGGCACTTTGATCTAGGTCAAAAGCTTTAGCAAAAATTAGACTGAATTGTATCTACTATGATAAAAATGCCCTTGTGATGCTTTTTGAGTTTATTTCTATTTTTATAAGTAATGAAGTTTCATTAAAAGAAAGCAAAGAGAAACAACAAGCTGAGGTCGAGGAAACCATCCTAAGAAGAAAAAAACAAAACACTAGAACCCATAAGATAAAAAAGAAAGCCCAAACATAAACTATGAGGTTATTTTGCTTGACACTACTTTCGAACTCCCCCTGGCATATAAATATTGATGATGACTTGTTTTCTAAAATTATTTTGTATTCTACCTATCATTGAATGATAGATAATATATCACAATTGCTTTCTCTCCATTCTTGGTCCTTCCATGGTAGATCAAACTAGTGTCTCATGGTTTCCAAAAGTGCAGAAATGAGTATATCCAGGAGAGGTCCCTTTTATACCCATCGTTTCTTTTGAGCTTCTCCTTTGTGGCCGGCGTGAAAGAAATTGAAGAGTTTTCAATGGGCAGGGTTTGGATGTTCAAGATATCTTCTTGGTGGTGTTCAATGTTATCAAATAGCATATGTGACCAGCATATGCTGTGCCCATTTGTGAAATCTCATATGGCATATGTGGGCTCATATTGAACAAAATAATTTTTTATTTAAAAAAAAAAAAAAACAGTAAAAAAATAAGAAAAGAGGGAAAAATATTTAAAAAAATCAGAAAAATATAAGAAAATAAAAACAAATCTCTAACAATATATTTGGATACATTTTTTTAATTGAATAAAATTGATTACATTTAGTCATTTAGTAACAAGAATAAAAGAACTCAAGAAGCTAAATAGTCAATAATATATAAACTATTCATGATACGAAGGTGGTCTACTTTAATTATCAAGTTCTAGTTCTAGATACTTAAAGTGAACAACTCTGCATTAATTGTTTAATCATTGGATACTGTGATTTTATGTTAGAATGCATAAACTCAGTATTTTCAAAAAATAAAGTAAAAAATAAGACTTGAAGATAACACATGCGAGTGAAAGAATAAAAGAAATAGCATAGAATAAGGCAGGAATAGGGTAGTTTTAGGAGAAGATAGATTAAAAAAAACTTGAATTTAATGCTCCAATAGTCAAATCTTTGCCCATTGGAGTAATATGCCTTGACATACTGTATATGCCATCACATACTTTTGTATGCCATGACATAATGAACCAGAAATCCTAAATCGCATATGCCATGATGGCATATGCGATTTACTCGTAGAAAATAGCGTATGTGATCGCATTTGACAACATTGGAGGTGTTAGTTTTTTTTGTTTTTTTTTTTGTGTGGAGCAAATTGAATTCGGACTTCAAAGGGGTGTTCTTTGATGATTTCGTGCCTAGATGGGATTCATTATGCTCTTTGTAAAATTGTACTTGCCTTTGTTAGTTTGTAATTGTTCTAATTATTGGTTACCTCAACTGGTTGGTTTATTTTGAAAAAAATTGATCTACTTATCAAAAAAAACAAAAAAAAAAACAAAAATAGTGAGGTTTTCCAGTTGAACTAGACAGAATTTTCATATTTTCTTTTTTTTGGAGGGTGAACCATGGGTACATTCCTTTACTGATTTATGTCAATCTGAGCAAAGTTCTTCTTAAGTGCAACGAGTTTTTAATGAAAATTATACAATTTGGAAAAAGAAATTAATAAATAATGCCACAGAATGGGGTATGCTCTATAATTCATTATGTAGTAGTGCCTTTTGTTCTTTGAATTTATGGATCTGTCTGCATTCTTCCTTGTCATTTATATTAAAATAATGTGCAACATATAATTTTTTTAACTCATAATCTTCTTGATAACCACGTGACATATTCTTTTGCATTTGTTCGTGATCTTGTGTAGGAACTCCTGCTGTTGATGGATTGAGCAAATGTGAAGAAAGTTCTGCTGTTTGGCTTGGAAAATGTGTTGACTCTATGGCAAGAAAATGTCACATTGGACCTAAAAGCATAGATTTACTAGACACTAAATTATCCACAGAAAAAGAGGAGAAAGCCCAGGTCACTCCTTTTAACATGTCAAGAACATCAGTTTCAGATCCTACTTCACTATTCCAAGAAATGCCTTATCATCCAGTAACATCCTCGGAATCTGTCTTGAAATCATGGAGCCATCTTAGTCCAAGCACTGCTTCATACGAGCGATGTGTCTCGGATCTTGATTCAATTGCAACCAATCCCACGGTTTTTTATCCCTCGAGTATATATTCTTCTCTGGCACATGTCTACGACTCACCAGGGAATTCTTCAACATTCGAAAAGGAGTTTTTATCAGAAAATATGAATCACTTTGAGAAACCTTGGGATGTGTGTGACAAGAAAGAGGCTTCTTCCAGTCGTACTCAGGTGCACACTGAGGGCAAAGAAGGTTGTGGTGATACAAGTAGAACCAACAATGGGTTTGACGTAAATAATCAGTTCTCCATGGATTCCTTAATGAAAAAGGATTTTTCCTCGTATAGAAACTCCATCACTGATGAACCCTTTAATCATTTGTACAATCCAAAATTCAAATCTCAGATAACTGATGTTAACCTTCCCGATGCTTTCACTTTGGTACATACGGCTGCATCTGGGGCAAGTGATTCAGTGGAGAGTTCATCTGAGACACTCGATCAGTTTAACTCTGTTTTGGATTCCCCTTGTTGGAAAGGAGCTCCAACTTCGCATCATTTTCCGTGTGGAATAACTGAAGCTGGAAGATTTAACGGTTTGAATCTTCAAGGGCCTCAGATTCTTCCTTTCGATGCTAACTTGGTTTACAGTGAAAATGGGTCTGCGGAAGATGGTTTGTCTTATTTCCCGAAAAGATCGTCTCCAGATGTTAGCCTTTCGACAGCAAAATATGAGTTAAAAGAAGTGGTCAAGGCAGGATCAGATCATTCAGAAAGGAGAAATGAGAATTTGATTCAATGTTTCTTTCCGAGCAACTTGAAAAATTGTTCCGAAACCAAATCTTCTCAAATGATGAAAATGAATCAAAATGAAGATAAAGATCCTGGGATTGATGTCAAGGATGCTGCACTAGATGACTCATCTCATGTCACATTTGGTGATGGGGAACGGATCTCGAGGCTGCCTTCTTCTGGAGATAGTGTTCCCGTTGAACTTGGTGAACCACTTGTGGGAGCGTCTGATACTTTGGGTGGGTGTCAGCTTCCAAGAATAGGTTTACGGGTGGTTGTTAATGCAATGCATAACCTCTCAGAATTGCTTCTTTCTTATTCTGAAGATGTAAATGCACTGAAGGAACACGATCATGTGGTTCTTCGGCATGTACTCAACAATCTTGATGCTTATGTATCCAAGGTTGGATTAGTGAGATCAATACCTGAATCTGATCTTTCTCAATCAGGCACTTTTTCTTTTGGAAAGCTTACTGTTCCTAACGAGGTAAGGTTTTCTAATTCTATTAATTCCATGGAAATTGTCCATTCTATTAAAATGATAGAGAGCTTTTATTGGCACCCCAACTTTACTTATTACACCCCCAATTTCTTAAATTATCTATCACACCCCAATTAAAGATAAAAACACTCTTCAAACATTACAAAGATTTGGCTCAAATTATAATCTCAACATTATAACACTCGTTGAAACAATTTCAGTAGTTGTTTACAATTATGATTAGACTCATATAAAATCCTAAACCCAAAAAATAGAAATCTAGCGACACAAAAAACGAGAGATCTTCTATTGGTGCCCCAACTTTTACTTATTATCAATCATTCACTTATTTTCTTTATTTTAATTGGGTAGTAATAAGTAAAAGTTGGGGTGCCAATAGCAGCCAGCTCTCAAAAGATAACTGGTGGTATTATTATGAACACATTGCTATTTGTGTACGAATCATTTAATGAATATATACTTCTTCCCATATACACAGACCATTGAGGTTGCCCATTTGTTCTCCAATATTCTTTCTTTCCTTTCTTTCCCTCTTTTTGTGGGTGTGGGTGTGGGTGGGTGGGGGGGTGGGGGGAGGGAGGGGGGGTGCTCTTGCTGTTGGTTTGTTTATTCATCTCAGTTTACTTTTGTATTTAACATCAAGGCCTATTATTCTGAAGCTGACTATTATCCTTCTCCAGTCACAGATAGCAAATGCAGAAGCTAATGATGTTCAGAATCAGTGTGACTTTAATGCCTCTGAACCAAAGATGCATTCTACCATGTCTAGTAAGAAAGAAGAAAAATTCAAGCAGTTCAGTTCTTCAAGTGACGATTCAGATTTTGAGCAAGATAACGATGACATGATTCAGGTACAATTTTGGTCTTCGGATTTAGGGGCAGAACCCCCAAAACAAATTTTCCCAAGGTTATTTTCTTAATTTCACTTGTATTATGTAAAAAGCCTAGTTAGGTTTTTCCTAGGGGTATATATTTTTATTTTAAGTGAAAGGGTTTAATCTGTAACTGAGAATTTTCTCTTCATAGTGGAATCAGTGTGATCCGTGGACGTATCTCAATCTTGAGGGAACCATGTAAAAATCTCCATGTTTTCTATATGTTTGATTGCATCTTGTTCTTATATAATATTTCTTCTTTATTGTTCTTGGATCAATTTCTCTGCATTCAGATGCTTCGGAAATAAAAGGGCTTTGTCATCTGATATGCAGGCTATAAAGAAGGCTCTGATGGAAAATTTCCACGAGGAAGATGAACACCCACAAACTTCATTATTTAAGAATTTATGGCTGGAGTCAGAAGCTGCATTGTGTTCCATGGCCTGTAAAACCCGCTTTGCTCGCATGAAGATGAAAATGGAGAAATGCAATAATCAGCACCAAACAAAAGGTGAAGTAGTTGAACGTTAAGTTTAAATCCCAATTCTCCATTTTCTATTGGTGTAACTTAATTTTCTTTGACCCGGTCAGATGTTGTAGGAATGCCTATTAATGCAGATAAACTATCTGGCTCGAAGATTTCTGTTGACCTCAACAGAGATGACATGGTGGCATCGAAAACTAAAGGGAGCGTGACCTCAAATATCTCTACACATGACACCAGTCAGTCGAGCAATACCAGTTGTGCAGAGGATGTTGAGGCTTCAGTTATGGATAGATACCGTATTCTGAAATGTCGGGTTGACAACTCAATTTCAATCAACAAAGAAGAAAAACTACCCGATCCTGTTGACGAGGCAAAAGCTGCACCATGTTCAATGGAAGATAAAGCTCAATCTGCTCGCTTGAAGTTTGAAATGGAAAGATGCAATCAGAACCATGTGGAAGGTGTACCACTTGACTTTTGAGTTTTAGGTCCTGTTTGGTACACTGCAAAACATTTGCAATGCAAATCTCTTGCAAAATCATTTGTGTTTGGTTGATATTTGCAATGCAAAATTTTTTTTGCAGTGATTCCTTGTTAAAATAAATCGCTAAAACAATTTTAACTTACTTGACCTCATCAAAGAATTTATTCAAATTACAAAAATACATCCAATACTTGTTGCATTAAAGTTCACATGATTTAAAAAAAAAAAAAAAAAAAACTATATCCTTATCGAATGGTATAGTAACTTACGTAAAATACCTTCAATGCTTGTTACAATAACATGCATATGAATTTACGAACATACCCTCATGATGAGGGTCATTTTTGCAAATGATTCTTTGATGGGATGTATTTTTGAGAATTCATATTGTAGCAAGTATTGGAGGACTGCTTTTATAATTTAAAATTTTCTTTGATGAGGATTATTTTATAATCTTAAATTTGAGTGTATATTATTGTAACAAGTACTAAGGGTATGTTTGTAATTTGATTAATTTCTTTGAAAAGTTGTATTCGCATATTTTGATCTGCATAGGTTTGAGTCGAATTTTCCAAGTAATTTGCAGTACTTTTTGTATTGCAAATCATTTACTGAAATTTCTTAAGAATTTCAGTGATCTATGCAAAATTTTCGCAATACCAATCATTTGCATTGTGTAACCAAACACCGATAAAATTGATTTCGAAAAATTATTTGCATTTTGCAAATGATTTGCAGCATACAAAGCAGGGCCTTAGTCTTAAATCGCCATTATATCTTGCTGTAACTTAATTTTCTTTGACATTGGTCAGATGTGGTAGGATTGCCTATAGATGTTGATCAACTACAAAGCTCAAAGGTTTCTTTTGTCCTTGACGGTGATGACATAGCGGCATCAAAAGCTAAAGGGACCATGACCCCCAACATCTCCACTCTAGATACTAGTCAATCAAGTAATATAAGTGTCACAGAAGACGTCAAGTCTTCGGTCATGGACAGATTCCGTATTTTGCAAAGCCGGATTGATAACACGATTTCAATTAACAAAGAAGGGCGACTACCAAATCCTTGTGACATTGGAGCCTATCCAGGATCGGAAAGTGTGCAAAATTTTGGGATTAAGCCCCAACCGCCAGAGCTTGTTGATATGGGTTTAGCAGAGAGGAGAGTAAAATGGCCATTTATTAGAATGATGAGAACCGAAGATGAGGCTGATTTGGATCCTGATCTTTCTGAAAAACAGGATTCAGTTAAAGATTTCACCACATTTGTTTCAGATGATGAGCCCGAGACCCAGTTTTATGACACGGACAGGTTTGGGACTTGGGTTCCAACTAGTGGGTACGATAGTCCTACATCGGATTGGGAACATGTTCTGAAGGAGGAGCTTGCATGGCCGAACTGACACGCTCAGTTTTATTTATATATACTATAGTACTTTATGTGGGCATCGCAGGAACAATCAGAATTTAAAATTCTCGTGGGATCATAATTTTAAAGACTTAATATTTACTTTTAGACTTGGGATTGGGGCAGTAAGATTCGACTTCTTCGAACTTGTATAGAACAAACCATCTTGAATTATTGCTTGTAAGTACTTACCTATATGGTTTGTTGAACACTTTTTTCTAATATTTCACTTGTGCAGAAGCTGCTCTGCTATGGTTGAGTAGGGCAGGTTGACGACTCTTTTCCAATGTTTGATTTCTCCATTTTGGTGAGACCCCATCCTTAGTCCTTGAATATTCATGGATACTTTCAATGAGTTTTTTGGTTCTATCTTAATAGGTTGTGGTTTTGAGTGCATAAAGGAGAAACCTGTAAATGGTGAAAAAAATCAACTATGATGCTCATAACACATATACTTACCACAAACCTCTTAAAACATTTCTTTTCATAGTTCCTTTAGAAAAGTGGTTTTATGTTTTTTTGTTTTTTTTAATGGTAAAAGGGATATAATGGTCATTGTTCTGTAATAGGTTTTGTGATGTTTTTGTACAAAAGATATTTTATTTTTATTTTTTTGTTACTAAAAAGATAATTATGTTGAAGGAAATTTTTTGGAGAATAGGTGCCTATGAGTTACAATAATTAGTATTAATGTAAGATTAGAATTGTATTTATAATTAATTTAAGAGATTAAATTTCAAATTGGTTATCTAATTTTATTACATATTGTGTTATCGATTAGTGACTCTAGACATTGATTGGAGTTTCCAAAAATATAAAGTTATAATCTAGTGTAAGTGTATTTTTATAATTTTAAATACTAATTAATGTGAATATCAGTCAATAGTACCCACCCTTCTCTTATACAAATTTAATTTAATAAAAAGGATATTTGTATAATTTAATTAATATGGACTTAGGCCAACACTGCCACCTTCCTCTCATTATGATTCTTTATTTTTATTTTTAATGACGACTAGCTAGACTGTAAGCCCCACTAGCAGGGGCAAGGCAAATAGCCTCTTTGAGCACATTATCTTGCCCAAATCCCTTAGGTACATGCAATACCCTACGAACCACACATATCAGGTAAGTAAGGAAAAATCCTTGTGAGTGGTCAATGAGTGGGTTTGAATCTAATGATAAGAAATCATGGAACCAAATATGTTTGATATCGCGCCACCAGTAGTTGCTTATGTTTGTCAATGGATTAAATAAGAAATTTATTAGACACATAATTGAATGGATCTGTCATTCTTAAGTTCCGGTCTCATATGATATCATATGTATTATTTCGAATTTGATTCAATAATTCAATATTTTGGGATTAGTCCTTGTCAAACTCGATTTTTGATTTATTTAACAAAAGTATCTCCATATACATCCATCTTTTTTTCTGAGGTTCTTGTTAACGTGTGCCCTTAATGCACACGTTAATGAGCAATAAATACACTTCGGAAATTAGATTTTGTATCAAAAATGCCCTTACAAAAATATTTTATTATCAAAATACCCTCAAATATTTATTCCCAGAATGTGTTTATTGCACTTTAACATGCGTCCTAAGGGCATACATTATTTACCAATCATCGTGTAGAATACATCAAGAAAACTACAATTAGGGAGATGGAGAAAGGAAATGAAAGCATAATCTCAAAGAACATAATTGGACACAATGGGAAGATAAGCTAAAGAGTAAATAAGAGCACAAATGTAACACGAAAAAAAGTATGGAGGGAGCGAGTAGTAAGGTCCGAGTCAATAAAAATACATTATGAATAATATAATATAATATAGAGAGCTTCTATTACCACACCAACTTTTACTAATGCACCACAAGATGTTTGCTAATTCTTTTGTGATGTACCTATGAATTGAGGTGGCATTAGCAAAAGTTGGTGTGGCAATAGAATCTCTCTATAATATATCTCAGATAGATAAAACATGAAGGATTGGGATCCGTAGACTCATACAAAAGAAACTCATATGTTCACTCATAATTTTGATCGTCTAAACACAAAATTCAATGGTTGAGATAAAAGATGTATCCCAAACATACATCATGTATCTCTAAGATTGATCCCAATTGTTAGGTGGGATTGTTAGTGAACATATGGCATGAGTCTACGGATTTCAACTCAGATATGAAATGTAAATATACATTTCAGATACATCAATTGGATACATTTCGGATCAAATTTGTTATGGACCAATCTGATCAGAAGATGATTGATCCAAAATCAAAATAATAAATTATCAAATCCAATTCAATTCTTATTGGAACCCAAATCCTTGACTTGGACCAATCAAATTTCGGGTTTGATCTCATCCAGATCATGGATCAATAGAGTTAGAATGGTGTGTCATGTTATGTACAATTTCTGGCCCACCATCTATCACTATTGATTGGTTATAAGTTAATGTGCGCCTATAGTTATCTTATGTAGAGCCTAAAAATAAATAAATGCGCGTGAGCGTGACAGACAGAGGGGGTGTCAATAACAGTTCCTCTGCTTCTCGTACTATACAGCTTTTGTTTTTTCTGCAATCAGAGAGAGAGAGAGAAGGTTTTCATCTGATCTGATTGGTTGGCACAGAGAACGATGGACAGGATTGAAAGTAACGGATCTGTAATTCTAAAGCCAGAAATACCGGGAAGAGTGAGATCCATTGGAGGTTGATGTTCTTTGGTTTCTGTGTCCATCAAATTTTATTAATGGACTATTGATGATGGATGGAGTGCGTACGTTTTTGTTACTGTTGTCTTTTTTATTGGGATTCTCCCCACCATCGCTATCATACGCACTAAGCACCGCATCCCAACCCCCACCCCCAATAATTGGAGCTGTCAAGTACCAATGGATCAGGTCCGGATCCGATCCAGATAATCTCTGGAGCTAAGAATTGGATTGGACCTTTGTGTTGGAGTGGATTTTATTGGATATCACTGTGAGTCCGACTAGCCTTACTTACTAAGTAAGGATTTTTCCCTTACTAAGGGTCCTTGAGTTCATCTTGTGATTCAAAATTATATGAATTTTGGTGCTTTAGGGTCGTAGAAGATAAAATTTTATGAATTTTGAAAGAAAAAAAAAAAAAACATTTTTCACCGTTGAATTTTAATTTTAAATTTTGAAATTGGGTAGAAGTTTGATAACTGTCCATTTTTTAAATCTTAGATCAAACTCAATATATAAATATATATTTCTAATCTGAGTTTTTCTATGAAATTTAGAGGGTTGTGGTGTTGGATTTTCTAATGTGATAAATTCATTTGAAAAAAATGACCCCTAGTAAGATTTAAAATCTTACTAATTTAGTAAGAAAAAAATGCTTCTCGATCTATCACTATTATAATCTAGATAAGATCACCCTCAAAGGATCGGCTCAATAATAAAACTATCAATAGAATTTACTCTCTTTGATTGAGTGGCCTCCTGACTTTCTTTATTGTCAGTTAGGGCATGCGATAGTAACGATTAATCCCATCCTCAAAGGATGTGAGATACCCTATGATGTAAAAAAAATACCAAAGTTTGAACTTACGTTAGATTGGTTTTAAGTCGAATCAAATTTAATAAAAACTTGAATCAAACTTTTGTAATGTTCAGAGGCCTTCATGACTCTTTAATTGACCCTTTAATTAGGTGGTGATAAATAATTTAAAAAATTGGGGTGCAATAAATAAATTTGGGATGCCCGTAGCAGCTCTCATTAATAATTACGGATGCCTACTTGCCTGGAAGTCGTTGCAATGATTGGAATCACTTCATTGGTTTCACATAGGAACAGATGTCATATCAAAGCTTTTATTTAGAGCGTATCGGAATGCCACGTGGCTCACGTTTTTCAAAGGGCCCACTAACCTCATCGAATGTGCAACGCGGATCTACACGTCACATATTAGCATCTCTACAATTTCTTATTTGTTTTTGGAGATGATTTTTCATGTTTAAATAGTGTGCAGAAATCATACAATTTATTTATTTTTTATCTTTAATGCGTGGACCAAACATCAACTTGATTGGTGATATCTGAATTTAATTTATTTTTATGAAGAGCTTGAAACCATTTTTTTTTCCTTTTTGTGCTAACTTAAATCCAATGGCTGAAAATAAATTTTTGTAAGTAGTTGAAATCCCGAGGTATACGATATAAAAACCATAAGAACCATAATGATGAGTATCTAATTATTCTTTGGACTTAAACTCCCACATAAATGTAGCATATTAGATATGTTTCTCCCAAACTCGAGGGGTTGGTTCAATCGTAATTTTGAATCCAATAAGCGGTGAGAGTCCGTAAGTTGTCTGTTCAATATCTAGTATAGCGACTCCTTAAGGTCATTTGGGAGGTCGTGCCCTCACTTACTTGATGCATGTGATGTGTGGGCACTGCACATGCTTAGAGGAGGGACCCATATGTCTTGGTCTATGCCTTGGCTCACTCGGTCCCGTTAATTGGACGTAAGTTCAAATACCTCGGTTACACAAAAAAAAAAAAAAATAAATAGATATGTTTTCCCAAATTCATAACATGTAAAGTTGAACATCAATGAAGAGTGCCACTACTCACCCATTATGCTCTCTTGTCTACAAAAAAAAAAAAAATGTAAAATTACTTAAGAGTACCATGATGAGAATTTTTTTTTTCCCTTTTTTTTTTGGGTAAGATTGGAAAATAATATTCCTCAGTTAAAATCTAGGAGAGTAATCTCTTAAGAGATTACCTTGTTGTGTGTGTCCTCCATATGCATGAGCCTTCTTCGATGAACACTTACCTCTACTCATTCATAATGCTCTCCTGCTGAAATTGTTTGGAAATTAACTTCAAGTTGTGCTGGAGTGACCTCAATATTGTACATCTTGAAGTGAAAGTGGATAGGAGTCATAGATGCTTTTTCACTCGTATCTGGAGGGAAAGTATCTATGGTTTCCATGCACTTTCATGTCAGGGTGTGAGATGTAAGGTCCAATCTTGAGGTCACTTCAGCATTATTCATTTACTTTAGAATACCCCACACATTAAGATAATCATAATTTATTTTTTTGTTTATTTATTTATTAATTTTGTGAAAGATTGGAAAATAATTTTGCACACTTAATAAAATCTAAAAGAGTAATATCTCAAATGATCACTTTGTGTGTCTTCCAAATGCATGAGCTTGCTTTGATGAACACTTTCCTTGTAATAATTTGCTTCTTGTCTAGTAATATAGAATGTATTCTTCTTGGAGGGTTGCTATTTTAACACTAATTCATATGGTTGGATGCTCCTAATTTTTCTCTTTCTTTCTCCCTTGCTAATAGAAAATGGCCAAAATACCCTTATCGTCAATCTGTTACAAAAAGAAATAAAAACTTGATTTTTTCCCTTAAAATTCTACAATCTTCAACCTTTTCAATCCTCAAGAGAATTTTTTTTTTGGCAACCTCAACTTTTGTTCTTCAAAAACTCATGATATTTCCTTAAAGTCCCATTGTCTTTCTTTTTTTCATTTTTTTTTTCCAGGCAAAGAGGCAAAAATTCCATGGTCTTCAAACCTTGAATTATTTGAAAAAAGAATAATCTAGAATAAAAACTTTATTTATTTTCTTTTCATTGATTTAAAAGAGGAAAAAATAGAGAAAATCAATTAATTGACCAAATCGTAGCAAGAACAAGTCGTGATCTTGTCACCAAAACCCAAAATTGAATACAATTATGGTTCTTTGCAAGAGGTTAACTACGATAATATTTTTTTGTCATTTTCTATGATCTCTCAAAGAAGACCACTGTCAAAGGGTTTTGCCATCAGTTTGAAAAAACAAAGAGGTACTCAAATATTCACCAAAACCTTGAGGAGTTGGTCCTAATTACCCTAATGTCTTCTCACTGATCGAATGAGATTTTGCAACTTTTACATAAAATTACTGCACAGTATGAAAGATATTAAAAGACCCATATGGTATTGATGAGTGTTAACTATATATCTCTTTCTTAGGTGCAGTGGGTTCCAGCTCTAAGGATTTGAAAGTTGAAACAAGTACTTCATGGTGGTGTAAGTGTGTAATAACTGTGATACATTAGTCATGATTTTCTTTCTTTCTTTCTTATGTAAGCTGTGCAGTCTTGAATTTTTTTTCTTGATGATTCTCCCCCAAGAAACCTTTTCCATGGTGGATAAAAATATATTATATTAGGGTTTGGAAAAAAAAAAAAGAGTGGATTTGCTGGTTTAAATAGATCTGATCTTTCATTGGTAAAGGAAAGAAAAAAAAACATATAATATTTGATTATTCTTTTGTCTTTAAAGGCTTCATGGTCCCCTACAAGGGGGGGAATAATTAAAATGAGGCAAAGAGAGGGGCAAACAGTGAAGTTTTTGTTTGTAGGTAGGCTGGTTAGGGACCATACTACTTCTTCATTACTCCTTTAAAGAAAACTGGGGATACTTTCAAACATGATAAAGTAGTAAAATACTTTCAAGTAGGTTGGAGGTTGGACTCCTATTTTGATGAAAAGTAACATTAATGGGGTTGCTTATATATGGTAGATAGTAAGTTGAAGCACCTGTACAGTGCATTTTTAATTACAAACGGAATTTTAATTTATATATATATATATATATATATATGAAGTTTTTTAGGATAATAAATCAATAAATACAGCTACCCAAGATGAAAATAGAAAATTCAAGACCACCAAGTTTATTCTAAACTGTTTTTATTATTGTTCTCTAGACCTTGGTACATGCATGGGATATGAGAAAAAATTGATCAATTATTCGAAATCTACTGAGAAAAGGAGTGCATGTGAAATCCTAGCTGATCAAATCACTAAGACAATATAAGATCAAATAAAATGCACAAAGAACAAGAAGATATATTCTGGTAGTACTGTAGAGATGAGAGCAATTCACTAAGTTGAGAAATCTATTACATCCTAGATTTCTCTTAGGGTGAATTAATATTGCATGAGCTGAATTTGAAGAATTTATGATTCCGGCTCACTGTACATTTTAATTACCAAAATGTGAACGGTAAAGAATTCGGAATAGTCACTTTAAAACCTCTGAATTTGTTACCATTCACGTTTTGGTAATTAAAATGAATAGTGAGCCAGAATTGTAAATTCGTCAAAAGTTGATCACTTTTTTGGTAAATAAAATGCCTCTCTCACACGTCCACACCATGAAATCCTAGTTTCCATTCTTTTCACTATTTGTAACCCTAAAATGTGTTACAATTGCCTAAAAACCAAAATCCAAAATTACAAAAATAAAATTTTCCATCACCAATGTGGACACTGAGAAGCCCATTTGGGTATAAGTGTACATCACTTTCTTGGTGATCAATCAATAATTGGATTCCAGAAATCTATCGCAGCTAGAGGAATTATTGTACTTATGTGTAGTAGTGACTTGAGCAGAAAAATGAAAAAATCCAAGCAAAAGTTTCCTTTTGAAATATCTATAACTCTATTATTGGCTACACTCACCAAACAAATATAGATCTAAAAAAGTTATACCAATCCTTTGCATTATGTAACCAAAACATTTGAAAAATAAGATTTACTTCTCCATGTAATGAACTATAAAACTTCTTGAGTTCGAAAGGTACAAAAAATACTAGAATGAAGTGAAGGGAGAAGTTTCAAACTTGGTTGAAAATTTTGAGAGTGACTTAATGTTGCTAACCTTTTGTTTTATTTTTTTCCTCTTTAGGAAAGAGTGGTATTTACAAATGAATCATGTCACCTGAGGAAGACCCCATTCTACTAGACACACCATAATGCTTCCTGATAAAATGTTCTTCCTGCCTATAGCATTAATGGAAATCACTGCATTTCTTTTTCATTATTTTCTGTTATTATTCATCACTAACAAATTTGATCTTCAAAAAATAAAAAAATAAAAAGGAAATCTTCAACATCTTTTTTTTAATTTTTAATTTTTTATGACGGGGATGTCTGAACTTATGTCCGATTAGGGAGGCCGGAATAGCTAGGGCCGGAGCCAAAGCATGTGGATACCTCCCCTGGGCACATGCAACGCCCTCAAATCACACGCACCGGGTAAGTGAGGGTGTGCCCTCTCGGGTGGCCCCGAGGAAATACTGCTCATATTGGGTATCGAACTCACAACCTACGGACTCTCACCACTTATGGATCCAAAATTGCCATTGAGCCACCCCCATGGGGTTAAATTTTCAACATATTGATATATGAAATTTAACCAAAAATCATCCAAATTACAGCTTGAGTTCCAAAATTAATTCAGTTCAGTTAGAATTGAAGACTTTGGATCTTAATTTAGTGTTGGAAGAGATTTTAGAAAGTAATGATGAAGATAGGTGAACGTCTCCTGACATTTTCCATGATTCAGCTAGTTGGATGTTTGAATGCGAAGTTAAATTAACAGATTTCAAACAATTGTACTAAGACTTCACGAATATGTAATGATGCTCAAAATACTTGAGGTTTGGATTCAAGAACACAAGAATAATGATGCACACCTTATCAAGAAACAATTAGAAAGAAAAGAAAAAAGAATCAATGGTTTCTCTTGTTGGTGATGAGCATTATCAATCAAACCTATTGTCACTTCAGCTCGACTGTGTCACAAAACCATGTTCATGAATCAACATATACTTCCAATAAAAAATCCCACTAACACAATTTGTCACTTCATTGAGGAATGAGAACATTTCAACTTTCAACAAAGCAAGGCAGAATACAGTAATTTGCATATTGCTCACGGGAATACAATCTTTCACAAACAAATAAATGAGTATCACAGAAACTAAGAGAGATGGCTCAGGTCGATCGAACTAACACAAAGAAACTCCTCTCTTTTTTTTTCTTCTGTTAACTGTAAATTTCATCAACCAACAAGAGAGAACAAAAGGGTCAAAAGAGGCAATGCAACCTACCTAAGAACCAACAGAAAGCAAAGGAAAGAAATGCAAAGAGACTCCCCACGAAAACGTCAATAGTAATACTTGTATCACTTAGTACTCGATTCAATTTTATTTAAGTAAATACATCTTATGCAAAGAGAATGGTACATTTTGCACTGGGCATCTACATACAAGTAATCAATCAAAACAAGGTTAAATGGAGCGACGATTATCAATAACAGTACCTGTAAGCAATTCACTCAAATCAGCAAGCAAGGTCTATTGTAATAATTGAATCCAAATGCTAATAAAGTAAAAATTAATTATATATATAATTATAATAGCTTCTTTATGTTTTAAAAAAATGGGTTTGGTTGTGTCAAAATTCACTGTTCTCCATTGTCTAGCCATCAGTTTCTATAAATAGTGCATGTTACTAAGAAAAGTCTATATGAATTAGACAGGCTTGGGGTATGAGTTGTGTCACTAGCAATCCACATCTTCTTTCAAGTTGAAATCTAGCTTTTAGAAAACAGCAATAAAATAAGTTTAATTAATAGGATTAAAAAACTAGAGGAGTGTTTGAGGCTATTGGGAGACCTATGAATCATTATAAGTTTTATAAACCAGTATAGCTTGTACAAGAGTTGATTAAAAAAAGTTCTAAATCTTCTTCTGAAATGTAGCTTTAAGGCTTGAATATAAATACATCTGACAATTATGTTAATAAAGCAAGTCTCCATGACCAATGCACAAAAAAATGTCAATAAAGCTTTAGTAGCTAATATAATGAACAATTACCTTTCTTATATAGGACGGTAGTAAGACTCACTATGATTTATGGAGCTGAATGTTGGACAATCAGAAAGCATTATATTAATAAATTGAGATACTAAAGATGAGGATGTTGAGCTTGATAAGTAGAAAGATTATGAATGATAAAATTAGAGACAAATAGATTTGGTAAAATGTAGAAGTAACTCCAAATAGGTGATAAAGTAAGAAAGTCGACTAAGATGGTGTGAACATGTTTAACCAAGGCCAATTATAGTTCTACTTTGAAGAAATATTCAAGTTAAAGATCCAAAAATTAAGAGCAAGCAGAAGAACCAAAAGAACATGGATGGAAACAGTAAGAGTACATAAACTCACTCAGTAACAAGAGATGTGGCTTTGGAAAGAGTGAAATAAAACCACAACATATTGTTTAGCTAATTAACCCCAAATCGTTGGAATAAGGCTTTGTTGGTGGTGGTGGTGGTGGTGGTGTTGTATCTCACTTAAGAATATATGCTTGAAGATGGACTACTTCTCCTTTTAGTATTTACTATGAAATAATGTCAGTATTTTCGAGAGATTCTAATATGATCAAAAGGAGTTTTGCTGGTAATAGATGCTTAATACATTAAACTTAAATAGAGTTTATATAAATTAAGAATTACTTAATTCTAAAAAGACATGAAATCCTTGTCAATCTAACTAAATAATAGAAGAGAATCCTTATTGATCATCATCTAACCCTTATTTTGATAATTTTCCTAATTGATACCAAACCCTAAATAAAACACCTTCTATTGTTGATCTTCCTAATGAAAAATCTACACATTATTCATTCTTTCCTTGCATACATGACCCTTTACTTAGTACCTTTCTTAAAAAAATCATTTGAGTACATTATTAACTCTCCTTTCTTATTAGAACATTTCATTTACTTCTAATTTCTCTTTTGTTATGTAAGACAAACAAAGTACCCTTAGTCATAAAATCATACAGGAATACAACACAACCAAATCTAACTTACTTTGTGCATAAAATATCTACATATCAAAGCAATCACCATCTTCAATATTCATTTGAATCCCAAAGCATTTTCTCTGAATATTTGTACTTAGAAACCCTAGAATGGGTTTTTGAAAGAGATTAGACACAAAGCATTGACTCTTTAAAGGTTTTCAAGGGTGGCTAAGCTCAGTGTACGAAACCTGCTCATTTAAGGGAATCTGTTTTTCCAAAATAGCTTTTTTTGCATCAAATTTCAAAATGAGAACTATCAAGAACTAAGGATAAAGAGAAAGTAGGAAGAAGAAGAAGAATAAAGATCCTATATACCTTTTAATGTTCTGCAAACCTTCTCTGTACCACCTGTAAGTCTGCCCAACCTATCACCGACAACAACAACAACCTACCCAGATAATAAAAACAAAAGAGAAGAAAGAGAGAACTATGTTCATCAATTCCAAGTTCTAGCTGTGTTAAAGAAAAGTTTAATACCCATTTAAGAACAAGTATGAGAGAGAGAGAGAGAGAGATTAAAGAAAAAAAGGATATATTTGACAACCCAAAGTTCTTCCAAACTATCAAAATGATGACCATGGCAAGGATACAAGTTGGGGAAATTTGGTTCTCAAAATGGAAATTTGTGAAATGATGGTGGCAGGCATGATATTAATATATATATATATAAGTAACTATATATGAATCATAAACAGTTAAAAAGAAAACAGTTGGATGTGGTGGCACCTCTCTTATGCTCTTAACTCCTCAAAAACTCTAGACCTTCAACCAAACCCATATACATATAATGTGAAAAATTAATAACCAAGACTTGACTTCCAAGTCATCCAACATTCTTCTTACTCAGTATTCATAGCAGTTGGGTATGAAGAGTGAGTATGATGCCCTTTGTGAGTGTTGATGATCTCATGATCTTCTTTTGATTAATCTCAGTACTCAGATGTCCAAATCCAACGACAAGGATTGTTTACCTTCCTTCGGCAACTCAATTGGAATTGTGGGTATTGGGGCACCATTGTAAAGTCTTAATTGGAGAGGAAGATGGGTAGGTGGAAGCTGAGGAGATTGTGAAATCAATGTTGTATCTTGTATTGCACCACCTTCGGGGTCCTCCGATGTAGGGAAGTCCATGTTCACACCGAACAGCCTAAGTCGCTTGGCCGCAGCCTTACCATGGACCACAGGCACCGGGTTGAATACCATGGACACATCTTCCCCAACGTCTTGTGGGGCTGATGATCTCAAGTAATAAATTGAGTCTGAATTTGGGTCTACGATGTTGTAACCATAGGTGCTACCAGCGTAACTATTATGGTGATGGTGACGATGATGATGATAATGTTCATAATTCAACTGTTGTTGCAAATGCATATGGTGGTCCAATGGCATAGACATGGGCATGGTCGGTGGCATGACTAATCGGCCCCATGGAACGGATCGGGCCAAGGGGAACGGCACCGGTGGCAATGATGGGTATTGATCCGATGGATTGGACCTTCGTTTCCAATCGATGTAAAGACGATCCTTGCCTAATTCACCGGCCCCACGCTCGAACGACACAATATCACCAGCATAGAGCTTCTTCTCCTTCACAAATCGGCTCCACCCTTTAGTCATCACATAGCTTTGGCTACTATTCCAATAAGAGTATCGGAATCTCCATGGCTTCCCACTTCGATCTTCAAAACATAGAAGTAGTCCCTTGTCACTTGCCGATGAATCTAATGGGAAGTACTTCTCCGCGTGTTGTTTAGGTATAACAAGGCGGTTTAGCTTACCAACATCACTTGGAGTTACAACCTTATCGAACATGTGTTCTTTCTCAATACACACGATGTCGCTGCCACCGACCCTACCACCACCATCGGATTCTCCCTTTCCATTGTTGTCGTTATACCTCGGCGACAACTCCATCAGCTCGGGCTTATGGTTGAAATCAGATAATGACAACCCTTGGTGTTTGTCGAAAATTTGTGATCCCCATCGATGGTCCGGTTGAGAAACGACGCCTTTGTATTGAGAAGAAGAAGGATGAGAAGAAGATGAAGAAGAAAAAGAGAAAGGGAGCTTACCCATATTTCCAATTATCACTTCCTCTTCTTCCTCATAACTACTTCCTCTTCCTTGAAAAAACTCCATGACCCACCTTGAATTTAGCTTCTTTGTAATGGATCTAAAAGGAATATGAGAAGAAAACCCAGGGAAAAAATAAAGAAAAAAGTGGGTTTTCGACTTCTTGGTCTAATAAAATATTAGAACTCTCCTCACCTGTGATACTTCTTTCTTGGTTTAGATTTCTTCAAATTTTCAACACCCAAATGAACCACTATAGATCTCTCACTTCAATGACAGTCGGTGCCTTCTTCTTTGACTAAGAACACTAAGACCCATAACAAGACAAGCCATGAGAGAATCAAAGAGTGCTAGTGTGGTTCTTCACCTCTTCTTGTTGACCTTGTGTAGATAGAGAGAGAGAGAGAGAGAAGCTTCTCAAGGATTATGAGGTTTTTTTCCTTCCTTCTTTAAGACAAGAAGAAAGAGGGGAGAGAGAGAAAGAGAGGAGAAAGAGAAAGAGAAGGGAGGGAGTAGAGAAGCTTTATACATAGGGGCCCATGAATTATCTGGTTGGGTTCATGTGAGCTTGTCCTTTCATCATTTTAGGCATCGATATTTTTCTTACAGATAATTAATACTCAAAAAGCCAGTTGTTCAAGAGAGCATGAGCTTGTGATGGATTTTGCCCTAATGAGAGAAAATATGAATATTAATACTTATTTTATCTATTTTTATTATTTTTCTAACTAAGATATGTATGATTAAGAGAAACCATTCGATTATAAAAATAAAATAAAAAATCAATTTCCTACAAAATGCTCATGAGAAAACTATTTTTCTCAAAAAAAAAATGTATATCCATTCATCTACAAATTGTATTTTCTTGAAAAATTATTTTCCTTCCAATTCTCTCCCCCACACACACTACCCACCCCCAACCCAATCATATGCATCATTAGAAAAAGAAATTTGTTTTTAAAAGAATGGAAGAGGTTTTCACTTGCTTTGGAATTTTGTGATTTTAGTTTGTAGCCATTGAAATTTGTACAGGCATTTTTAAAGAAACTATCGCCACACCAACTTTTACTTACAGCTCACCAATCCCTTTTCAATTGTATGCAGGGTTATAAGCAAAAGTTAGCGTGCTAATAGTTTCTCTCCATTTTTTTAGTGGGAAAGTGTATGGAGGGTTGGTGAAGTGCTCTTGCAAAGAAGGAATTAAACCCTTGGCAGGTTTGCACACTGAATGATTTGGGCAGTTTTCATGGGCACTATGAACATACTCACAGTTGAGTGGATTTAAAAACCCATGATAGCAACTCCTGGTGCCAAACCATCTTTTTATTATAACACACCAATCCTAAAATTAAAATTAAAATTTCTATGGGATGGTTATCACACACGTCTTCATCGAACCCAAGATGGGAGAGAGTGTCAAAGAGAGCACGAGAGCAGCCGTCGAAAAGAGGGGATAGAGAGCAAGAATAAAAAATGAAAATAAAACCGAGGGAGGGAGGGAGGGAGAGTGTTTGTCGAAGACAACGGGGATCGACACATCCTACATATTATTATTTCTAAATAATTAATATTTAATTTCAAAAAATTATGGATTTTTAACCATTGGATTGCTTTGTTAATTATTATTTTTGGTTGAAGGTGATCCTATGTATAATATTATATGCTTTAATACAAAACCACTCTTGTCCAATAATTGCATGTGCCCATTGATTCCATGTGGTCCAGTTGATCTATTTCGTCTTGAATGAGTCCCAAATGCCATATCATGTTAATGATCGTAGCGATTCAATTATTGTCGAGTGTCCTAAACAAGTCATCAATTTTAATTTCTTAGGACCAGTGGATTGAGTATATACACAAGTAATTTCAAAGCCACCCAATGGATTTATTATAACCAACTCAGGGTTTATCTTTTTTTTTTAAATCATCGACCACATGAATGTGTGTCTTACCTTTAGATGGACCAATCTCTCATCATGATCATCAATATCTTATTTCAAAGATTTGGGGTTGGTGATACTTACTTGGACGGGGTCAATGAGCGATCATGAAGGTCCATGGCCTAGGCTAGTGACCTTCATTGCATTTCGGAGCGATCTCTACGTCATTATTTGTTGTTGTGGGGGTATGTGTTCTTGCGACCCATGCCCCTTTATCCATAAAAAAAGATTTGGGATTAGTTAAATGAATTTTATTTTTTCATTCCACTTTCTGCATAGCAACATTTATCATGATTAAAAAAATTCAAATCTAATGGTCAGAAATCATCAATTACATTGAATTTAAATAATTAAGTATATAGGTATGTCAAAGGAGTTGAATTTTTCTTTTTTTTTTTTAAGAATAAATAAAAATGAATTAGAAAATCAAAGGATTTTAATTTTTTTTTAGATGAGAGTAACTTAATAGATTACATTACCAACCATGAGACAATTCCCTTAGAATAACTTCTTTTAACTCTAACCAACATCTTTGGAACGTTCTTTTCAAACCAATGCCTTTAAGGCATTGGTTCAATTTTGCCTATTGGCACCCTATTTTTTAACACCTTTTCTTTACATCTCTTTGAAAGAGTGGGAACTCTTCATTGTTTATGTATTATTGGAGTTAATCTAAGAAGATAAAAGAACTTCACTTTTAATTTATTTTCAAGTAAATATTGTGAGATTCTTAAGTCTAAAATATCATTACATTTAAATTGTTCTCATTATTTATTATTTATGAGATATATTAAAAGAAAATGCAAAATATTTTTAGATTCACCATAAACAAATATTAAAGTGCTACCATCTTTGTTATAGATCATTGTATCCTGGAGACGAACATCTACGAATTGTTGACACTATAACAAGGGCAAAAACTGTCTTAAGGACATCATGTTCAACGTAAAGTCTTGATCTTAATTTATTTCTACAAATCAATAAATTCTTTTAATTTTTTTTCCTAATATTTTATTAAGATTTAACTTAATTTCTCGTTTAATTCTATACTTAATTTATTTTCTTAATAAAACTGAGTTACAACCAACAAAATGATGGGTCCAAAACTCATGAGATGAATTGATCAAATAGACCAAGTGACGTGGAATTTTTGAATTGTCGAATCCTTGGATATTTAAGTATCTTATTATAAGTATCTATCCTTAAAAATTCTAACTTACAACTTGCAAGTACTCGTGTCCCAAAAACCATGACTTCCTCCGAACACGCCTAATACTATTAAATGGGTCCCACTGCAGGTAATTAAAAGAAGGAACTTTTTTTTTGATTGGGTGATCAAGTTATATCAACCAATCAGGATGGGACCCATTTAATAGTGAACCATGTGACTCACAGGTTGATGACGTGTCCATCAGCAATAATGAAAGTATTAATCATGTCTTCAAGAAAGCAAACATGCCGCAGTAACCATGCAATGAACTAAGACACATGGCGTAAACATGCTAAAAATATATGGAGCAGTGGTTCCTAATCCTGGAAAAAAAAAAAAACTTTTAAGAAATTAAATTATATGATTTGAAAAAAATATATTTAATTTAAAAATAAATAATATTAAATTTATATTATTTGATAAATTCACTTAGTGTGACGTTGACACATGTTACCTCGACATACAAGAAAGAAATTATAATTCTTTATGCATCTTCGTAATGAGATTTGAAACTAACTCTTATGGAGATGGAGTCTTGGATTGATTGAGCCCGTCGGCCCGCCTAATATAATAGGGTTAGGACTTTCATATTGAGCCTACAAAGGTAGGGCCGTGCTTAATATTTTCAGCCAGTTAAATTTGGGTTGGGCTACACGACCCACTTCTTAATCTTAATATTTATAATATATTTAATTATAAAAATATTTTTCCAATAAAAGTGAAATACATTGTCTAATTACAATTTAACTCTCATCCATAACTATAACTTCGATTAGATAGTCTTCAAACAATGCACACACAAAAATATTTGAAAAATGTATTTTTTTTCATTAAAAATATTAAATTTTAATCATTTTATTTGGCCTGAAACCGTTATGGTCAGGCTAAGGCTTAGTCAACTTAGACCCGATATTGTTATAAAGCTAGTCTACTTATAAACTACTTCTTTAGGGCCGGGTTAGGGCTCAACCAAGCCTGACCCGAATCCGCCCATTGACACCCCTAGTATTGGACAAGTGATTAACGAGCAACAATAATTGTTATATTAACTCTGAAGATGATGGCAGAATCACAAGCGACTATTAATGATTAGAAATATAGCATCACCAATCATGGAGTTGTCATGGAACACAAGAGAGAATTATGATCATAAAGAAGTTGCCAACTAGCTTAGTTGTTGAAGGTGCCACCTAACTAAGTGATAAAAGCTTGAGGAGAGTTGATCCCATGACCCAGATTCAAATCTCATTGAATCCATCTTCACCTCCATCAACATGGACAGAGTTAGGATTTTCTGCCAATGGGGGCTAAATTGAACTCGATGACTTATAATTACATGGATCCTTTACATATATAGAAATTTGTTTCCAAAATGCAATGATCCATATTTTTTAGATGAGTTTGATTATTTATCATAAATAACTTATAATTGGAGCTTTTGCACAACTTTTATAGACCCTTTGCCATGCTTATAGAGCAAGAGTTGAAGATGACATTCATGAGTGAGGCATTTCACATTTTAAATTTAGCATATTTAATGCACATTCAAATTAGTCGATGGACATTATTGTATGAGATCTTGATGTTGAATTTGAACTCGATGAGGGTTATACGATAGACAATAAATATTTTGTACACTTCCCCTTTTTTTCTTGGACCTCTTTTAAGTTAGATAGTCTTCCATGTTCTGAGTGTGGTTCAAGTTTAAATAAACAAAAGTACATGTCTTTCCCTATAAAAAAAAATGCAATATCCAAATGATTAAAAGACATTGAGGGAATAACTCAATGACGATGACAACTAAATAACTTAATTGGTAAAGTCTATGGATGATGATACAAAAGACTAACATTCAGTTACAACCATCATTGAATTACTAATCTTGTTAAAAATAGGCTTATTGAGAAAATTAAAAAAAAATATAATCTTAAAATCTATAAAATGGAAGAAAAACGTCTAGGGTAAATAACAAGATAACCAAACAAATTTTACTTCACACTAAGTGACATGGGCATTGATTTAATTTTGCAGGTACACCCCCAGCACCCAAAGAACTTGGATCGAGATGAGATTGAGTGGATCAAATCATTGTCGTAGATCATGGCAAAATACAATTTTTTTTTCCTTTTTAACGTAATGTGTATTTGTAAAGCTCATTTCTACCACAAGGGCATGTGTCCTTTCTAGTTCAGTGGGCCCGCTTTAAATATCAAACATCACCAAACAAGATCCAGAAATTATCATGCGTCAGTGATAAAGTATTGACCCAGAGAGTCCAAAATGAAGTTTTTGGTTCGGAGGGAAAACCTTGGGTATAGTAAGACAAGGAATTTTACTGTCAGAGTCCGATCATGCACTAAATCTTCGTATTAAATGCGTATCCACGAGTATTTATCAGAACAGCAGTGACAATAACCTTCTCTAACTCATCAATTTTTAAATAGTGAAATCAAATCAACTGAACAATTAATGCATTGAGACATTTTGAATCAAACTTGATTATTAGCATTAATGAGGTGTGGGTACCAAGGTAGAGTCAGCAACCTATAGCCAACTCACATCCTATTTGGTAATACACCTAAACCAACTGTGCAGTGACACCTATCTTAGACTCGAAATTATAAAATACCCTTAAAAAAGTTGAGAGGAGGTTTAGAAAAATCATTTTCTTTACATACAGAAAGGAGATCTGCCCTGCAATTTACTATTCATCATCTTTTCAATTTCCTACCATTAATGTTTTCTTCTTACATATTTATTACTGACTTAATCTTTGGAGGACCCTTGACAGGCTCACATCGGAGCCTCATCATTTTTACTTCATCTTTCAAAGAACTAGGAACCCATCTCATCAACAACGTCCAAGGAGAAAAATCAGGGAATTAAGGGTTTAGAGAGCAAAGTCGAAGGATCACAAATCATTTGGTTTGTCCAAGAATTTTGCACATCTCTAGGGGTGATAGCCTTAAAATTTTTCCACAGTACTCTTATCTCTTCTTAGATATGTACTATTAAGGTGCACGATCATTCACCCAAAAATTTCATTTTCTTGAAAATTTTATTTTTGTAACAATTTTCAACCACATCCTCTCTTGCATTTTCATTTCATTCTCACTTTCTTGAGGAATCCCAAAGGATTATCTTCCTATTTCAACCGCTGGTTGGACTCTAGAATATTTCAAAAATAAACTTAATACATCTCCCAAAATCCAAGTCAACTCTGAGTAACAACTCAAATGGATTCGAGTCATAGATTGGGTTTCGATAAGCACCTAACCCGACCCAGACACGACTAACCGCCCCAGCTGTTACAGCCAGACTTTTCATCATGAATGATTTCAGAGACCACTTTGTTAAAATGGAATCTCGTTATTGCAAAGTAACAGAGCCTACGATCTAACGGTATATATTCCTACTTATATTGCATCTCGCGATATTTTGACGATATTTTGCATTATAATTCCCTACTAGTAGTCTTGGGCCACCCCCTACAGTCTAACCTATAAAGTGTGAGCTGTTGTACACCTTCGGGCCATCACACTTTGTGAGTGCCGACTACTCGCACTCTACGAAATTAGTAATACCTCCCTGTTAGATAGACGAAATTAAGGATAATCCTTGAAATTAATGCAAGATATGATATACCCCTCAATCTAAAATCAGCTTTATTGACCGATGTGAATTAGCTATAAAATTGTGATTTATTTATAATGTTTAAAACGCCCTCCAAGAACTTAAATTACTAAAATGTTAGTTTGTTTATAATAAAAAAATGAAAAAATATGGGAGAATCTACCAATGTTGGATTAAATCAAGAGAAATCATTTTCGTTGATATCAAACTTATCTTCTTTATTTGAAGTTCTTCACTCCAGATTATTTTTTATTGGACTGTATAAAGCATAATAGAATCTCCATCGTTATTTTGTTAGGAATCATCTCATTTATTATCCCTCAACCTTATTCTAACTCTTCTTCCCACTATTAACATATCTCCATTAAAATGTTGAAGTTGTTATGGTTTGTGGAGTCTGATGTTACTGGTCAGCAAGGAATTATCTTTAGAATAATGATGAATGCACGCGGTTGAGTACGTGACCGACATGGTAAGGACACAAAACCACACATCTTTTTCTTGTGTATTCCGATGAAAAAGATCTATGGTTATGTATCCTTGCCATGTTAACCCTGTATCCAACTTCGTAATAAAATCATGTGCATTCATCACGATTCTTATCTTTATTATTTTTACAATTTTTCGTCGATCGAACCCAACCGATGAAACAAAATGAAGGCTTCTAGCTATAATTTTGGATGATCTTTTTCCAATTATGTATGGTAATAGAATAGGTCGGTTTGCTCTAACTAATGCACCATTTTTTGCTCCATCCATGGAGTATATGAATTTCTTGAAATGTAGATAGACCAAAAGAAGGAATGAAGGGATAGGAATAGGAATTATACCACCACTAGCCCCCAAACCAAATATTCAATGGGTATTTTCATAATTTCACCATAAAGCCTAGCTATGTTTATAAAGATTATATAATTCTTTTTCTTCGGTGAAGTGGTGTAATCTGTAACAGAGATTTTTCTCTTCATGGCAAAGTTGGTGTAAATCCGTGGATGTATCTCAACCTTGAGGAAACCATGTAAATCTCTGTGTACTTGTATTTTAATTTATTTAATTTATATTATTTTTTATTTCAATTTCTTTATAAAAGTAATAGTGTAAAATCGAGCTCAAAACTCTCATTTTATGCAATAGTTTGTGATAAAAGCTGTAAGAGAATTCCTTCACATATTTTCAACTTTGAATCTCCATTTCTTGCAATTGATGATCTAGCAATTAATCATGGAAGATGGAAACATTTTTATCCTTCACCTCCAAAATTTTAGCTCTATCAACATTCGAACATCAAAGAAGTAAGGATTTAGAGAGAGAGGTTGCTGATGATATAGAGCTTTTGGTAAGAAATCCAATAAAACATTTTGTATAATTTCCGAATCCAAACTTTGTCACTATGGTCTATACCATGTGCTTCTTGGAGATACTATACGTACCTAATAAATCCACAATGCATGGCACAAATTCCCCTAAGATGATACAACTCTCATTCCAATTATTAGGGAAACGACCTTGGACCAACGAAGAAAGGATGACGAATGAATCTGGATAACAAGGTTCTAGTTCTTCTTTAGTTGGGACAATGGTGGCAAACATTCCAAACAACATCCATGACAGGTAAAACACGGACTCACCATAGTTGGAATGGCGATAGAATGTGTCGAGGCCAAAGCCTATATAGGGGACAACGTGTGTTTGGGTTACGTAAAAAGTCTTTGCAAATAAAAAGGCAGATTACTAGCACCAGCTGATAAGCATGTAGATCATCAATCCGAAATGATCCATGTAAGTACATTTCACGAAAAACACGACCTAGACATGTACAATTATTACATGTCGATCGGAGGCTTTTGCACACCAACTATAAGGGGAACCAAATGGGGGAAATTGTGCACAGTTTTTAAACTTCATTTCGTTACATTGCATATCAACCAACTTGATCATCGGAGCTACCTTGTAAGGAACACCACCATTAACTAGATGAGTTTGATTTCGTTGCCCGAAGCCAACAATAACTTGAGTTGTGAGTAGCAACAAAAAAAAACTTGGATTTGTGTTGAACTACGTTCTAATTATAATATTAAACATGTCTTATAGAGATCGAGTATATAGGACTTCCCGGTCCCCAGTTGTTCCTACATGATATATATTTTATAGAAAAAACACTCAAGCTTGTGACTAGGGTTTGAAATTTATATGGGTCATTTCTTAGGCTAATTTGTAGTCTTGTTTTTAGCTTGTACTCGATGGAAGATCTTTCTCCATGAATGTAATCCTCAGTGGGGAACAAGTATCTCTTGGGAATGTTTTTTTTTTTCCAAGATGTTATTGATTGTGGTCGACCAAGTTTTTGCAAAAAAAAACACTCCCAACTACAAATTTTCGCACCACATATAATTAGGCCTTTTTTGTAATCATTGTTAGTCAAGGTTTTTATGGTAATTGAGAAACAAAGCATCGATAAAAACCATGCAAGCCTGATTGATTGATTCACGAAGTCACCAACACAATGTGAAAAAAGGGCAAATTTGACACCAAGGTCCACTGAATTTAATTACCCTTCTCTCACGTAGTGTTTTAAAGGGTCACGTCGAATTCACCCCTTTTTTCACATAGTGCAAGCAGAACAAGAAAATCATGGATTATTATTTTTTTTTTTCTAAAAAAGCAATGGGTTTAGCGGTTTAGAGTGAATGTTAAGACCCAAACCAATTCTCTAAAAATACCTAGGTGTTAATGGATCGTAGCAAGTTTAAGTCTTAACCTAAGGATCTTAACAGTGAACGTGGGTTCAACGCCGACCTTTCCAACTTAGCTAAGTCCGCATTTTCGATGGAGAGTTTCCCTTATTTATATTGCACTACAGCCTATAGATGGCGCTAATGCACTGCAATTTAAGTGTTTAATTTCTTTTTTTACCTCTTGAAAATCCATTGGAATATCATCTCTTGATGACAATTATATAAATAAGTTATAACTAAATTAAAAGACAAAATAGTATTCCAAATTCACATACCCCAAGGGGTTTGCCTAGTGGCAAGCCGAGCCTTGATAAGCTCCTCAAGAAGGATAGGTTAAGTGTTCAAAACCCCACGAAGCTATGAATTCCTTGGTGCCACTTTTCAGGGTCTGGTTGACCCTCGACTCATCCAGTTGTACTTAGATCTTACTCCTACTTTCATTTATTTATATCATAAATGTATAGGTAATAATCAATAAATAAATAAATGCCATATATATGTGGTGCAAAATATATACATATCTAATATTTGTTATATTAATTAATAATATATAAATGTGAAAAGATTTTTTTGAACTAATGATGTGATTGCACATGGAAAATAGGGTGGAAAATCAATTTCCATGGAAAATGATATTTTTCAAGTGTTTAATTGCACATGGAAATGGAAATTCATTTTCCACCTCAATCAAAAAGTCCACCAAAACATGGATTTCACTTTCCCACCCATATGGGTGGGAAAGTGAAATCCATCCATATTTTCCATCTCAAATTTTTTCAAACTCATATCTTCTTCTTCACCACCACCACCACCATTACACTAACCTCGTCATCGTCACCATCACCGTCGTCGTCGTCGCCGTTATCACCATCTCCGACCACCTTTCCTCTCTCACTCTTCTTCTCCTTCTCCATCCCTCACCTCCGTCACCACCACCTTCTCCCCTCATCTTCTTACTCATTTACCTCCGTTGTCATCGCCACCATCGCCACCGTCGCTATCGCCACCACCGCCACTTATCTTCTTCCTCTCCCCCTTCTCTCCTCTTTCTTTCTCTTCCTCCTCTCCTTCTTTTTTTTTTTTTCTCATTTAATTTTTTCATGATTTTATCCAAGTAAAATCAAACAATAGAATTTGATTTTCCAACCCTACCTATTTTCCATCACAATTTTTCCATAGATTTCAAATTCCATGGAAAGTTACTTTCCATGCAATCAAACATACCCGTAGTATTATCAATTGTTGTTTTTCACGTGGATTGAAAATTTGGTTTAGAAGGAACTTCCAACTATGAAAGTGATTTTGGAAGAAAATTTGATTTTGTGAATGGAGGTCCATTTTTTCTCATTTGTCACACCTAGTCTCTTTCATTAAGAATTCTTAACAACAATTTGAATACGATTATATATATATATGGGGGCGGTTCAAGGGACATATATAAAAACATATGTAAAAACAATGATTTTTCAAAATATGGGTTAGAGGTTTTGGATTGAGCTGATTTTTTGCAAGAATGATCACTATGATGAGAAGATCATCCTCACAAAAAATCAGCTCAATCTGAAACTTCTAAATCCATCAAAAGTGATTTACAAATTATTGATAAAATTGGCAAAAAATCGACGGTCCACATTGTAAATCACTTTTAATGGGGTTAAAAATTTTAGATTTGACTGATTTTTTTTTTCCGGATGATCTTCCCATCATAGAGATCATCCTCACAAAAATATTACTCAATCCGAAACTTTTAACCCATATTTTGAAAATTTATTAATGTTACATTGTTTTTACATATGTTTTTTCATATGTCCCTTGATCCTTACCCTATATATATATATAAAAGAAAAAATGAAAAGAAAAAAAAAATGGAAGAAAAATAGAGAAACGAGAAAATAAGATATAACGAGACGAGAAATAGTTAGGTGCTCTTAGGGATCAAGAGCACCTAACGGGTCTCGAATTTCAAAAAGTGCTTAGTGAGACTTAGGCTATATTTTGGTTGAGAGAAGTCAGGAGAAGAGGAATTCATTAAGAAAAGAGAAGAGAAGAGAAACTCAATTTCTCTCCACCGTGTTTGGATTGATAAGAGAGAACTTGGGACAACTTTGAAATTTTAAAAAATCATAAAAGAGATTTAGGGACATAGTTGAAATTGTAAAATATTTATAAGAGTTTCTCTCCTTTGCTCTCCACTTTTGGAGAGAAAGAAAACTAATATTTTTTTCTCTCTTCTCACCCCACTTAACAATGCAAAGAAGAGAAATGGAGAGAAAGCCATTTATTTTCTCTTCTCTTCTCTCCTCTCCATTTCTCTCAATCCAAACACAGCATTAGGGTTGCCACAATTGAGTGTCAACCATGAAAAAAAAAAAAAAAAGAAACCAATTTGGTCAAAATAAATAATAATAAAAAAAATCTCTTTATCTATCTATTTAACCATTCCCACCGCCCTTCTTTTTAAAAGAATATTCATTTGCCCCTTCAAAAAAGAAGGGCGGTGAAATTACTTTCTTTCGAGTGATTTGATTCATCAATAGGGGACCATCCCATACCATAGGAAGTTGCTTCTTGGAATGCTGTCGTTCAAGCACAGGCTGACCACTGATTCTAATTTATAAATTTTCATTCGAATTTAAGAAATCTCATGTATAGATGATCAAAAAACTTGTGTGATAGATTCTCTTTTAAGATAATGCGAACTTTAAAAGAATATATAATTTTGGATGAATTATTAGGCTCAAGTATATCTTAAAGATAAATTCATTAGAAATTAACCCAATCTTGAAGATAAATTCATTAGAAACCCAATCGCACCCACATCTTTTGGAACCCATCGAATTAATGTATGTCCTAGATCAATTCCAATGTCTAATTCTTGGATTCCTTACCCTAATTTTTTCAACAATTTATATGCAAAATTCTATCTTCTTCTTTTTTTTTTTTTTAAATACATATCCTTTCTTATACCTTTTAGTTAGGAATTTATTTTGATATATGTGAACATAATACATGTAAAAATATGGAAACAAATAGTAACACCTAACTGGAAACTGATGAGAAAAAGTTCATAAAAAACGGTTCAAAAGAAAGGGTGTGATGGTAGTGTGTTTTGGAATAAAAGGCTATCAGTTCATGTGTGGACCTCTCTCTCATTTCACACGTGAGACCCATTTCTCTTAATATTATTATAAGGGTAATGCTGAAGTAACATTAAAATGTACATCAATTATACATTTTGATGTGATGGTGCACACATAACCTTAGATGCTTTTCATCAAGACGTGATTGAAGAGCATCTATGGCTATGTGTGCACTACCACATTAGAATGTCAGAATTGGTGTACATTTCAATGTTACACCATCACGACTCTTATTGATATACTATAAATAATTTTGTTGCATGTTTATTAGTAGAGACGTGTTGAAGTGATCTCAAGATTATACCTAATATATCACTTTCTTGACGTGGAACCACATCAGAAAAATTAGATATGAGGTACAATCTTGAGGTCACTTCAACATTATTCTTATTAATACCACCCTGACCTTAAGCAAAAAGAAAAAAAGTGCTATTGGCACCCAAACTTTTATTTATTACATTTTAATTAAAAATAAAGAAAATAAGTGAATGATTGAGAATAATTAAAAATTGGGGTGCCAATAGAAACTCTCTCAATTTTTATTTTTTGCAAGATTTCTATTTTTGGTTTTAGGGTTTTTTATAAGCCTAATCATAATTGTAACAACTAATAATTATTGAAATTGTTTGAAAGTGCAGTATTATAATATTTTTTAATGCTGAGATCATAATTTAGGGATAATGACTATAAAGACTTATTTTTTGAAAATATATACAAAAGAGTCCCTTCTAAAAAAATATGGACTCTTTAATGCTCTTTTATAAAATACTAGTCTAAAAAGGATTTTTGAAACGAAAAAAATTGTAACTACCCTTTCAATGATTTTTTAAGTTTAAATAAATGTGTTTATTTGATAATATTTAAGGTACTCCTATGTTTTAAAATTAATGAAAACCTCATTGATTAAGGTCATCTCTTACAGAACAATTAAAAAAAGATATAAATGAAAAAGAAAATCTTTGTTTTCTCTTCCTAAAACTAGTAATCTTTAATTCACATAGATGATGATGATGACTATCAAAACGATAATGATGGAGATGAATATGGTCATCATCACCATCAAAATGATTTGATCCATGTATGTTAGATTTATTAAAATATATAAATAATTATCAATAATTGAAACATAATTTTAAAACTCAACTTGAATATTCATCGAATTGATTCAACTAAAAAATTAGCAAGTCGATTTAAATGAGTCAAATAAAATTATATTAAATTTATGAGTTGTTTTTAATAAATAAAAATATTTATTTTTTCTACTTTTCACTAAAATATTAATTTTCAAATAAATTGGTTAAATTTTTTATTTGACTCGATATATTTTTATATTAAATCACTTTATAAAATTGTTAAAAAAGTATTTTAGATATTTTTCTTTAAAAAATCTTCAAAAGATTCTTAATAAGTTAATATTTTATTAAGTGGGACTTAAAAGGTCTGCATTATTTATTAGGGGACTATTCGGTACATATTCTCAATAAAGAGTCCTCACCGTCATTGTCGCTATAATATAAGTCAAATCTCTGTAACGTTTGAAGTGTGTGTTTTAATCTCTAATTGGGTATGTTAAGTAATTTAAGAAATTAGGTGTGATAAGTAAAAAAATTGGGGCGCCAATAGTAGCTCTCCACCACCACCTATATATCATTGGACCATCCCCTCGTACAGTTTGCGACTTCGCGTCTCTTTCTCTCTCTATTATATAGGATGGTAGGCCCTATCATTCAAACTGGGTCCCCCACCTAAATATATTGCATGCCTGAGCAAGCAAGTCTGACTCTAATTGCAGGCGCGGACCACAACAAATTAGTTGAACCATCCCAATCAACGCACGTGTCCAAAATCTTAAACCATCTTTTTTTTACTATATCTAGACATACCCTTCCAAGTTTGGCAAATATTTGAGATAGCCCCCTGTATTTTCAAATTCATGATGATACCCTTTGATATTTACTATAATTCTGCGTAGGCAAAAACAAAATATTACTGTTTTTTATTTTATTTTATATAATCGTGGGTATCCACACCCTTCGAGTAAGACTAATCTCATGGTCACATGCACCGCCCCCTCAAAAAGTCATACGTGCAAGTAGTTAAGTCGAGAGTCAACCTGACCATAGGGCGAGGCCCCAAGGAGTTTATAGTCTCATGGGATTTCAAACATTTGAATTAATTCATATACGATTTAAATTATATATTTGATGATAAATTTAATATTTCAGTAAGAAAGATAGATACCGATAAAAATATATACAAAATTGTTTGGATATAATTCAAGTTCAGCACTTCCGTAATGCCTCTTATAAGAAATCTAACAGAACTCACCTCACTATATCTACGATAATAAAAAATATATATTTCCCCCACTTTTTTGGGGAAAGATTATTCTTTTTCATATCCTTGATATTTGACGAATGTCTTTTTGATAAATAATCAACGCTATAACCATGCTAAGGGTGGGGGCCAAAGGCACAGAAGAAGAAGAGGAAGAAGCTTGTATCTAGATTGATCGATTAGAGAGAACGGAGAAGATCTAGTAATTTTTAGCCACCCCACTATAAATGAAATCTGTCGTAGCCCAGGATGACGATACGAAAAGAAGACCTTAATGACTTTGATAGTAGTGGTCCGAGTCAATCCATCATCCCCTCAATAATCATAATATATTAATGTATAATACATTAGATATTTATTCTAAGTTTACAATATATTTGTAAGTAAAAATGAATAATATTACTGAATATCTATGTATGATAACATGTCCCTGCACATAATTATATATTTTATGATGATAAAAAATAGTTTTACCATCAATGTATCTTTTGAGTAAAATAACACATTATTGAAAAGAAAAAAAAAAAAACTATAACATCAAGCATTATCATCAAACTCTACATTGAACAATGAGCTAACAGCACAAACAACCTTAAGACCATAAAAATGAATTATAAACCTGTAAAAATGGGTTGTCTTTGTTTTTATTACATGTTAAAACATAGAAGTCGTGCACAAAACATTAAAACTTATTTTTTTTGTAAGTCGAGTTTTTGTCTGAATCATTAGAAGTACGAAACACATTTTAAACGAGACTTTTTCAGTAATAATATATAAAAAAAAAATGGTTTTTTTTTTTATTACTACTCAAGAAAAAAAAAATCTTAATAAATTTTAATAGAGCCCCAAATGTTGGAAGTTTCCAAAAAAATAAAAACCCTTAATAGGCCATCATGTAGTGAGTTTCTTTAATAAATAAATAACTATAAATAGGAAGAAAAAAAAAAGAATTAAAGAAACCCTTAATAAGTTTCCCTTTAAGCCCACCTTTTAAGGGTCCAAAACTACCCATTGAAAGTCCTTTAGTAAAACCATATATCAAAATTAAAATTATTTGATCCAAACCAGATTTGCTAAAACCCCTTTAACTTTAAGCACACAATCAGATCAAAGGTGGTGAATATTATATATCTCAGGTGGGACCATGGTGTTTAGAAACTTAATGCATGTAATCATCTCTCCGTGTGTACCTATATATATATAGAGAGATTTTTTAAAATGTAGATTAGGTTGCTATATGTCGGCTAAACCAAGAACACAATAGTTGTAGGCGGGTCAGTCATAAAGTATCATACGAAGCAGGTATGGATCATGGGGTGGTGGGGCACTAAACCCAGATAATTCCTCCAGTACTTGTCAGCCTTTTCTCGGGATCATGGTCACAGTCACCGAATTACTTCTCACCTCGCCCTTCCTTCCATCTGAGAAACCGTTTGGGCCTTTGTTGTTTAGTCGCTTTCTGGATCTTTTTTCACACCCGGATCCGAAATTGTTTTGCGTTGTCCGGCCTGTCATGGATGAGGTTTGGGCCTTCTAGGTGTGGTACTAGGCCCGATTTATGGTGAGGGCTGGGCTCGAGTCTTCTTATGGCCCTATCTGGTTTGATAACTGATGAAATATTTTTTGACTTTTGGCTTCACTTATAGACTAACTTCGAATGACGTAAATGCCCTTATTTTCAACTTGTAACGAAAAATCCTTGATTTTTCTTCTCTAAACTATTCTTATTCAATAAAAATATTGAACCTCTCCTTGATCCATTTAGAAATCCTTGATTTTGTACACAGAATTTCATCACTTTCTATTTCAAAAATCATATTTTGTTCTTGAAGTTTGAAGGTTGAAGTAGATAGAATCTTATGATTGAATAGGATCGTAATTTTGTTTTTCAAGGTTTAAGCAGTAATGTTGTAAGGTTTGAAGAGCACTCTAAAAAATTTTAAACGTTTATACGTATGGTTTTTGAAGAAAAATCAAAGGGTTTTTAATGTTTCAAATTGAAGGCCAGGCATTTAAGTCATTTTTTATAATTCTATTAGAGAAGACTAAGGTCAGGGATCCATGTCATCACTTTGAAAACTTATGTACCTAGAAAAACTAAGTCCTAAACCCTTGAATTAGGTCTCAGGAAATAGGGTTCTTGGAGGGTTTAGGGGCGAAGCTACGAGAGATTGATCGATGGATCCGTTCTCATCTCCTTCAAGCGGTTCTTCGACCTCTCAACCTTCGGCAGAAGCTTTCATGGATCAGCTCAAGACTCAGCTCGCACAGGCTTACGCAGAGGAATTTCTTGAGGTAACCCCAAAACCTAACCCTAAATCTCTCTTTCTATTGGATTTGGTGATGATGATGAAGATTTATTTGATGTTATATGCAATCTGCATATGAGTTTTTTTATTTTTTTGTTACAAAAATTTCTAATTTTTTCACTGGAATGAAGCTTGCTTACACTTATAGACAAGATTAAATTGTGTTTTCTTAGTGTTTGAAGAAACCCTTGTAGATAGATTTGGGGGAGAGGGGGGGGGGGGGGGGGGGGGGAAGTAAATTTGATAGTTTTATCTGATATATTGTGATCAGCCGCATGAATCACATTTCACCTCTCAACTCTATTTTAAGGATTTTGTTATTTGCTCTCATGTTTTCCTATATATATTTTTATTTTGTTCGCTACTTAGGTTTAGGGTTTTTTGTTTTTATTTGCTTGTATGGTTTTGTTTGGTGAAAATCACAAAAGAAGGGGTGGATACAAAGTGGGGGAGAGCTTTGTAGTTCTGAAAAGACATGTAGGTCCTCTGCATAGTGCCCAGACATACAAACCTTAAACATTGATTTCCCTCAGTTTTGGGGAAAGATGGCTACATATTATTGTTTCCCATCTCGAGTTCCCTACATTTGCTATTAGAGGGCCTAGAGTTCTTTATAAAGTTTTCTTCTTTCTTTGGGTAGCAAACTTGGGCAAAATTTTAACCATGGACAAGATCATTCATGATGGTATTATCACTGTTGATTTTTGGGTTCCCTGTTAATCTAGTGGTGAACTTATTCCTTGCAATTTTGCCTATTCTATTTTTTAGCCATCTCTATTCAATCTTTTTTGTTTCTTCCCTTCCTTTTCTTCTCTCTTTAGTGGTTGGAAGTCTTCGGTCTTGTACATGAGGAAGAGGGTCCTGTGGATTTTGACCCTTTTTGTTGTGTGCTTGGGTATTTGGTAGGAAAGAAATTGTCGAGTTTCTGAAGGTTCAAAGCACTCATTCTAGGATGTTATCATTTCTATTTTGGGTTTGATATTTTTTGTTGGTCCGAGGTCTTCAAGGAGTTTAGAAATGTCTTCTTTGAGGACTTACTTTTTAGATGGGAGTCGGTGTGTCAATGAATTTCATTTTTGTGTTGTCTTTTTTTGTTTTGATTTTCTTGTTTACCAAGTTGGTAGGTCCCTAGACCTCCTCCCTCATATCCTTTTTTTAATTTTAATAATAATCTTTATCAGTCAAAAAAAATTGTGTTGGTCTTGGGTTTCTCTTCTTTGCCAAGGAATCGGCTCACCTCACCTACCCACCTCTTCTCTCACAAACCCATCTCTTAATTTCATGACACTATCTCCACATCTCTCTCTTTCACTTATAACCATGGTTTAAAATATCATAATGTATTGGTCGATACGTATTGGTACCGACTGAGACCAATACAAAACATTTAATGTTTCGGGAATGTGTTGGGTATGTTTCCATTTGTATTGAATGTATTGATCGATACCATGTCGGTTTTTTCATTAACCAAAACATTCAATTGATAGGATATTTTAAACCTTTCTTATAACCCCAAAAAATTACATTTGGTGTAGGAACTTGGAAGATGGTAGGGAAAATTAAGAGAGAGAACAATAAATCTTCGAAGCCAAGATTTCTTAGAGGAAAATTTAGGGAAAATCTCCAACAGGATGCCAATCCAAGAAACCAAACATTCAAAGGTTGGCTGAATTGATCCACAAGAAATTTTTTCTTTATTTTATCTTGGGCAATTTTTTAATCAAGAAGTCAAGCGTTATTGTTTTTCTTTGCGATCCAATCTTTAACACTCTTTGACTTGATAAGCCTAGCTGTAGTGTTGATCTACTCATCTATTATTTAGAAGGTTTGACTTGGGTTATGTTGTTAGGGTTGCTAGATAGTTCGAAGGAATACGCTTTGTCTGAAGAGTTGGTTATGAGGGGAAATTATCAAAAAAGAATCGTGAAAATAAATATTTATGAAAAAAGATAACAATTTTGTGAAAATTAGGGATAGGAACTCAAAACACCACTTGAAGTGGCGTTTTCTTACCTAATGAACATACTAACCTTTGCCATTTTTTTACAAAAAAATGTGACTCTAAGTGGCGTTTTTACTGATTTCGAATTCCACCTCCTTCCTCCTTCTGAACCTACAAATCTGCTACCAAGGTAAGTTTTTGAAAAAAAAAAAAATCTTCTATATTTTAAGATCTTGATCGTTTTTGAATTTTTTTTTTTCTTCTATATATAAGATCTTGATTGGGGTATTTTAGTCATTAATTGTGTGTGATAAATAATTTAAGATTTTGATCTTGATCTAATATTTAATACTAAGATCAAGATTGGGGTATTTTAATCATTAATTGGTGTGCGATAAATAATCTAAGATCTTGATCAAGATCTTATATTTAAGACTAATTTAATAAGTTGGGGTCTCCATAAAAATAAAAAAAAATCCGACCAAAGAACTCAATCATCGTCATCGTTGATTTCTGCTATCGTCCACGTCTTGCTCTTCTCTCTCTCTCTCCAACAAACGAAATCAACTTTTCTCTCAACTAATACGAAAATGCAAAGGACTTCTATCTCGGCTTCAACGGACAAAATCGAGATATGAACACTCTCGGAGGTACTTGAATTTCTGCTTCTTGAAGAGCTTCTCTACGTCTCATCAATGATATTTCGTCACCCAAAACGATCCCACAGTCTCTGTTCTTCATGTAATTTGGCTCTTCTGTAGTTTCTTGGATTTTTAAGCTTTGAATGCTTCATGATGTGGTTTTTTCTATTATTTTACAAGTTTTAGATTAGGATTTGTTTGCATTTTAAGGATTTTAGTTTCAATTCATGTAATTTCATTCGGAACTGATGTGGTTAATCCTCATAGTTTGAACTTTGAATCTGTTGAAATGTGATTAATATGAGAGGGATTATTTGTAATTTCACACACCAATTAATGATTAAAATACCCCAATCAATCAAGATCATTAGATCTAGATCTTAGATCTTAAAATATAGAAGAAAAAAATTCAAAAACTTACCTTGGTGGCGGATCTGTAGGTTCAAAAGGAAACAAAATTCGAAATCAGGAAAAATGCTACTTTAGAGTGGCCTTTTTTTTTTTTTTTGTAAAAAAATGGTAAAGGGTAGTGTGGTCATTAGATGAGAAAAACTACACTGGCGTTTGGGGTTCCTATCCCTAATTTTTACAAAATTGTTACCTTTTTGATAAATATTTATGGGTCCAATACTGGTTGCACACCACTAGTTGTTGGTTGCGCACAAATCTTAAAAAAATAGTTATTTTTGTAACCTCTATTTTAACCTACTAATTGCACTTCATTACGGTGACCTAGGGTTTAAGGTTTATTCTACTTCTCGTGGCTTCATCTTCTCGTTTATAAGTTGTAATGTAAATATACTTGCTATATAACTAAGAATTTCTTACAAAAATTATTGAACCAACAATAATTTTTGTGGGCATGATTGAAGATGAAGGACAATAAAAACAACAAAGGAGTGAAACATTGTCTTTATTATTTTTGGAGTGCAATCATCCAAATGGAGTGCAAAGGGAAAATTTTAAGTGATGGAGTGCAATTGGTAGTAGGCAGTGTGCAACTAAGTCAATCCCATATTTATTTTCATGGGTTTTTTTGATAATTTTCCCTATAGTTAAACAGAGAAATAGGATTTACATTGCTGACACTAGTAATTGGGATAAGGTTTAGATCTATGTTACCTGGTTCATTGTTTCGCACAATTCGTGGTTGATTTTTCACCACTCTAGAATGAACCCCATTTGTAGGGGTAGGCACAAATAATTTATTTCTTGGTTCTCTAGTTCGATTTGCTTGGGCATATATTTAATTCAAGCCTGGAAGCTACAAGTGCAACTATAATGGTAACAATTCTAAAAGTTAAACAGAAATGCATACATATATTAATCCAATTCTAAATATAAACAATTATAATAGAGATTCGCTTCTCTTTCATTATATTTGTGAAGAAGGAAGATGAAGAGGTATAATCAAATTTCTCAAAAAAATACATTGTATCTTCACTATTTGGTTCACCCAACCCAATGCAAAAATTTAGCAAATCAGAATGGTTGGGTTGGCAAATTGGTTAGTTCATAGTTCACTTTATTCCACGAACTCAGTACGAACCATACCACAAACTGGTTCTTTTCATACCAGTTTGTGGTTCGGTCTAGTAGTAACAAAACTGGTAACACTGGTTTAGACGGTGAATTAGGGCTGCTATCTACTTCTTGTACTACCAGGGGAGACTCTGGAAATAATCTTGTTACCCCCTTCTCATTCACTCAATCAAACACCTCAAGTTTTTGGCTTTATACGCATATTGGTTTAGATCTCAATATGCAATCCGGGATCTAAACATGAAGCTATTTATCAAAAAAAAAAATCTAAACTTGAAGCTCGTGCCCAATCTGAGCAGGTTGTTTGGGTTCATCGGTTTGATCTGGTTTATAAGATATTATTCCTCAAGACCAAGTCTTGATTCCATATTCAATTCAAGATTTTGGTTGAGCTGTGTGAAATGAAACTATCTTATGAAGTAAGCTCATGAGAAGTAGCTGACTTTCTCATCCTTGCTGAACTTTGAGAATATTTTGGGCCTTGTGTGAAGTTGCATATTGTGAAGAATAAGGATCCCATCTTCAAGCCACCATTTGTCCTAAACCATCTTCTGTTTTTCTCATTCATCACACAGACAGTCAGGGGAAAGTGCTTTACAAAGTGCATCACAAAACCAGGGACAAGCCTGAGCGGAAGCGAAAGTAGTTGCATCTCTCGATGTGTGGATCGCTACATTGAAGCTACCGGTATTATTAGCCGTGCTTTGTTCAGCTCTCCTCGCTAAGGTTTTGACAACTGCCCCCATGCAGCTTCCATACCTTGCTTGAAACTTAAAAGTACAGGTGAAGTTGATGATGGGTTTTGTTTTGTTTTCTTGTTTGTCGTGATTCCATGTTAGCATATTTGAGTTCTTAATTTACACTTCTTTAGCTTTTCTTACCATTCCTTGAGATTTTTATTAACTAAGCAGTTTCAACTGTTCCTTATTTTAAGATTTTATTGATGGGATATCGTGACAATTTCCAGTTTCAATATTTGATACATTGTTTCCATTGTTCATGGAAATTAAAAGAATCTATGCACTTGGATATTATGATCCAATCCTTCAATAGAGCATCATCATCTTCAAATCATAGAAGTTTACGATCTTGGATGCGTGTCTTGATGTATCTACATTGCTAGTATCCCATGTCGGCCATCCTCAAAATATTTCATCAATCAATGATTATTATTGCCCACAAAAAAACAACAATTATGTTTACTTACAATACGAAAAAAAAAAAAAAAAAAATCATTTTGGGTATTAGTGAAGTTGAATGATGAATTGTTTTTACCTTATCCCAACCATTGGAGTTGGCAATAATTTGCTCACACTCAGTGGTGGAGCAAATTTATTTCACCCAAATCCATCTAAGGGTCTCCATTGGAAAATAATTTATGTCAACCAAGCGGTCCAAACAACCATATATCTCCCCATTTCCTCCATGGAATGTCAAGTTTTAACTCCTTTGGCTTTGATAAAATAAAATCAAAACATAAGAAAAATGAGAAAATATAAAATATGGCTGCTTAAATAATGTTTTATAAGATACGGTTAATTCATAAATGATATGCTTAGTGCAAAATTATATAAATTTTATAGTGTGTTTCAATTGAGAGAAATGGAGAGAAAAGAAAAAAAAAAAAGCGAGTTTCTCTTCATTTCTCGTATTTGGATTGTTAAGTGGGGAGAGAAAAGAGAATTAATTGAGAGAAAAGAAAATAAATTTTATAGTGTGTTCCAAACTCGAGTTTTTCTATTATTAAATCAAACAATATAGAAGGAAATTGGATTTCTTTTCTCTTTATTTTATTTTCTTTTCTTTAATTTTAATGAGTTTCTTTTCTCTTCATTTCTCTCAATCCGAACAAAGCGGTGTGGTATCTTTGAAAATTTTGGTTGCCTAATAAGTTTTTCCGAGCTATGAAAAGTTCATATAGAATAAATCCCTCTGTGGTTGGAAAGGAAAGTACAGAGGAAAATGATTTTCTCAAGAAATGTGACTTCTCAACTTTTTGTTGCTATGCATAATGTACACACAAACATTGAAGGAAAAATATTCTAAGATCCGACCTCATGGAAAATTATTTTTTCATCGGGAAAGGAAAACCAAGCTCTTTTTTATGTTTTTCTCTATGCAATTCACGTACAAATATTTTTTGAGAAAATGTAATTTTCTCTACAATTACTCATCCTAAGATGTGTATGATCACAAGAAATCGCTTTCAAGAAATATGAATTTCTTAGGAAATTGAATTCCAACATTTGATTGCACCTAAGAAAATATCAAAAAGAGAGTTTGTTTTAAATTTTGGAGTGGGGGATGGGCACTTGTGAGATTTTACATTAAGAAATGGGAAAATCATTTTCTTAGTGGTTGGCTTGGGAAAATATTTTCTCTCCCAGGGTGGAAAATCACTTCCTGCGAGAAAATATATAATCATACTCCTGGAAATCACATTTTCCTCTAAAAATCATTTTCAATTTGCAATCACACAAACCCTAATTAGTATATAATTTGCAAAATTGTCATGGGTCAAAACTTCTACAGATTAAAATGTTGTCACATTCAGCTACAAGATATAGATTTTGATCTTATTATATATTATGATTTTAAATAAAGTTGTGATAATATGACGCCCCCCTGACACATGCCCCCGTACGCTCCCATCACAAAACGGTAGATCATTTGCCTCGGGATACACAAGAAAAGGATTTATGGTTATGCATATCTCGAGACAAATGATCTGTGGTTCTGTGATTGTGTGTGTGTGAGTGTGAGGGGGCATCTGAAAATCATTGCACTTTTAAATAATATTATCTAAAACCTCTCTTTTACTCTTATTTTTCCACCACGTCTCTAACAACTATTATTGGTTTATTTTGCACTTAAGTCAACCTATTATCATTTCTTAATCAGGTTTATAGAAATTAATGCACAAAATCCTCTTGTTTAACCCCACAAGATTTCAAATCAAACCAAACCACTTGTCCTCACTTGCCAAAAAAAGACACAATTTCATGTACAGACATATGTCGGTCAATCAATAAGGACATTTCCAGATCAAAATTTCCAACTGGGTTGGCTTAAAATACTCTACTCTGTTACATTTCTTTTACTATAAATAGATACATTGAGGTGATATCAGTGTTCAAGTGTCTTAAGAGATTCAATCCAAAATAGACTTGTTGTAGAAGAAATGGGTTCAAAAAGGGTTATAGAGGTTTTGCTATCTTTTGTTCTAGTAATGTGCTTAAGTATTAAGTTAGAAGCTCAACTTCAAGTAGGGTTCTATACAAGAACATGTGGGTTTGCTGAATTTATTATTAAGGATGAAGTAAGAAAGGGTTTTAATAAGGATAAAGGAGTGGCTCCAGGTCTCGTTAGGATGCATTTTCATGATTGTTTTGTTAGAGTGAGTAAATGAAATTAGTGGGTTTTCTTTTCTTTACAATCATATTTTTATGGTTAATGTTTTTTGAGCTTTCAAAGATGAGTTAGAATAAGTTTTGTTTGTTGATTCAGGGTTGTGATGGGTCAGTGCTCATTGACTCGACTCCATCGAACACTGCCGAGAAAGATTCTCCAGCTAATAATCCTAGTCTCAGAGGGTTCGAAGTCATTGATAATGCAAAGACTAGACTTGAAGCCATGTGTAAAGGAGTGGTGTCTTGTGCTGATATACTAGCATTTGCAGCAAGAGATAGCGTCGAAATAGTGAGACACCATGGTTTGACCTTCATTGTTTAAACCATTGAGCTTCATGGCAGTGTGTGTATGTGTGTGTGCCCGCGTGCGTGCATGCTTGTGTATCTTGACTGTCAAAATTGTGTGTGTAACTAGGTCCGGTTCAAACTAAGAACCGAACCAAACCAATAGCTTTGGGCTGATTTGGTTTGGTTTGGAACAAGTTGCAGTTCAGTCTTGGGTTAAGAAAATGAAACCGATCAATTTGGTTCGGTTCCTGATTCAAAGCTTGTATAGAACCGGACCATTACATAATAACTATAATATATAGTTAGATTATTATGAATTATTTTAGGACATATTAATGGTTTTTTATGGATAAATTAATGATTTGTTCCTTCCCAAGAAGGTTAATAGGATATTCATATTTTGGCAACCAATATAATCGAACCAAACCAAACTGACTTTTGTTCGGTTTGATTTGGTTCTATTGGCATTTTGGTTCTTCTTTAGTGGAACCAACATATGTTGGTTTGGTTCCAATTTGGCCGCAAACAGAACCAACCCGAACCAAGGTTGCAGCCCTATGTGTAACTACTAAATTTCTTTTCTACCTGCAGACAGGAGGCCTTGGGTACGATGTCCCGGCAGGAAGAATGGATGGAAAAGTTTCATTGGCATCCGAAGTACCCTCAAACTTACCCCCTCCATCTTTTAACGTCGACCAACTCACTCAATCCTTTGCAAACAAGGGACTCACACAAGAAGAAATGGTTACTCTCTCTGGTAAGATCTCCAAATCATCGATTTAATTCGTGTCCACTAAAGTATCATGGTTCGAGTCTTCTTCAACTCGCAAAAGTTTGATTCTGTGCAGGAGCGCATACAGTTGGTCGCTCTCATTGCACTTCCTTCGTAAACAGATTATACAATTTCAATTCAACTACGAGCCAAGACCCAAGTCTAGACACTAATTATGCAACCCAACTGAAACAAAAGTGTCCACAAGGGAGCAATGATCCAAGCCTTGTGGTTCCAATGAACCCTACTAGCCCAAATTCCATGGACGTCGGTTATTACAAGGACATTATAGGCAACCGTGGCTTGTTCACATCAGACCAGATGCTGCTGTCCAAGGCAGCCACGGCTAACCAGGTGAATCAGAATGCGGGTAATCTGTTCATTTGGAGGAGAAAATTTGCTGCAGCTATGGTGAAGATGGGTCAGGTGGGTGTCTTGACTGGCAGTGCTGGAGAAATAAGATTGAATTGTAGAGTACCCAACTGAGAGGAGTACAGGAGAGATTCCTTAAGCTTCTGATTTCTTTGTTTTGTAACCTATGAGTTAAATTGTGGAATAAGTAAAAGGGCAGACATAAGGCTTTGTTACTTCAATTAAGAAACTGATTAAATCGAAGTCATGAAATTGACCTACAAATTTTTTTTGAGAAAATGTAATTTTCTCTACAATTACTCAGCCTAAGGATGTGTATGATTGCAGGAAATATTTTTCAAGAAATATGAATTTATTAGGAAATTGAATTCCAACATTTGATTGCACCTAAGAAAATATCAAAAGGAGAGTTTGTTTTAAATTTTGGAGTGGGTCATGGGTACTTGTGAGAGATTACATTAAGAAGTGGGAAAATCATTTTCTTCGTGGTTGGCTTGGGAAAATATTTTTCCTTCTAGGGTGAAAAATCGCTTCTTGCAAGAAAATATACAATCATACTCCTGAAAATCACATTTTCCACGAAAAATCATTTTCAATTTGCAATCACACAAACCCTAATTAGTGTATAATTTGCAAAATTGTCATGGGTCAAAACTTCTACAGATTAAAATGTCGTCACATTCAATTACAAAATATGGATTTTGATCTTATTATATATTATGATTTTAAATAAAGTCATGATAATATAACGCCCCCCTCTGACACATGCCCCCATACACTCCCATCACAGAACCGTAGATCATTTGCCTCAGGATACACAAGAAAAAGATTTATGGTTCTGCGTATCTCGAGACAAATGATCTGTGGTTCTGTGATGGGGGGGCATCAGAAAATCATTACACTTTTAAATAATATATCCAAAACCTCCATTTTACCTTTATTTTTCCACTGCCCTTTAACAACTATTATTGGCTTATTCTGCACTTAAGTCAACCTGATTATCATTTCTTAATCAGATTTATAGAAATCAATGCACAAAATCCTCTTGTTTAATCCCACAAGATTTCAAATCAAACCAAACCACTTGGCCTCATTGCCTTAAAAAAGACACAATTTCATGTAATGACATATGTTGGTCAATCAATAAGGACATTTCCAGATCAAAATTTCCAACTGGGGTGGCTTACAATACTCTCACTCTGTTACATTTCTTTTACTATAAATAGATACATTGAGGTGATATCAGTGTTCAAGTGCCTTAAGAGATTCAATCCTAAATAGACTTGTTGTAGAAGAAATGGGTTCAAAAAGGGTTATAGAGGTTTTGTTATCTTTTGTTCTAGTCTTAATGTGTTTTAGTATTACGTTAGAAGCTCAGCTTCGAGTAGGGTTCTATACAAGAACATGTGGGCTTGCTGAGCTTATTATTAAGGATGAAGTAAGAAAGGGTTTTAATAAGGATAAAGGAGTGGCTCCTGGTCTTGTTAGGATGCATTTTCATGATTGTTTTGTTAGAGTGAGTAAATGAAATTAGTGGTTTTCTGTTCTTTACAATCATATTTTTATGGTTAATGTTTTTTGAGCTTTCAAAGATGAGTTAGAATAAGTTTTGTTTGTTGATTCAGGGTTGTGATGGGTCGGTGCTCATTGACTCGACTCCATCGAACACTGCCGAGAAAGATTCTCCAGCTAATAATCCTAGTCTCAGAGGGTTCGAAGTCATTGATAATGCAAAGACTAGACTCGAAGCCATGTGTAAAGGAGTGGTGTCTTGTGCTGATATACTAGCATTTGCAGCAAGAAATAGTGTGGAAATAGTGAGACACCATTGTTTGACCTTTCATTGTTTAAATCATTGAGCTTCATGGCTGTGTGTGTGTGTGTGCGCGCCTCGACTGTCAAATTCATGTGTGTAACCAGGGATGAAACTTGGTTCTGTTCAAACTGAGAAACAAATCAAACCGATAGCTTTGGGCTGATTTGATTCAGTTTGAAACAAGTTGCAGTTCAGTTTTGAGTTAAGAAAATGAAACCGATCAATTTGGTTTGGTTCCTGGTTCAAGGTTTGTATAGAGCCGGACCTGATATAATAACTATAATATATAATATATTTTTAGATTATTATGAATTATTTTAAGAGTACGGACAGATTAATGATTTTTTATGGATAAATTAATGATTTACTATTTGAAAGTTTGTTTATTATTTATTTTTATTTTTTTCATTAGTGATTTTGTTCCTTCCCAAGAAGGTTGATAGAGGATATTCCTATTGGTAACCCATAGAACCAAACCAAACTGACCTTAGTTCCAATTTGGCCACAAACAGAACTAACCCGAACCAAGGTTGCAGCCCTATGTGTCACTACTAAATTTATTTTCTACCTGCAGACAGGAGGCCTTGGGTACGATGTCCCGGCAGGAAGAATGGATGGAAAAGTTTCATTGGCATCCGAAGTACCCTTACCCCCTCCAATTTTTGACGTTGACCAACTCGCTCAATCCTTTGCAAACAAGGACTCGCACAAGAAGAAATGGTTACTCTCTCTGGTAAGATCTCCAAATCATCGATTTAATTCATTTCCACTAAAGTATAATGGTTCTAGTGTTCTTCAACTCACAAAAGTTTGATTTGATTCTGTGCAGGAGCACATACAATTGGTCGCTCTCATTGCACTTCCTTAGTAAACAGATTATACAATTTCAATTCAACTACGAGCCAAGACCCAAGTCTAGACACCAATTATGCAACCCAACTGAAACAAATGTGTCCACAGGGGAGCAATGATCCAAGCCTTGTGGTTCCAATGAACCCTTCTAGCCCAAATTCCATGGACGTCAGTTATTACAAGGACATTATAGGGAACCGTGGCTTGTTCACGTCAGACCAGACGCTGCTTTCCAAGGCAGCCACGGCCAACCAGGTGAATCAGAATGCGGGTAATCTGTTCCTTTGGAGGAGAAAATTTGCTGCAGCTATGGTGAAGATGGGTCAGGTGGGTGTCTTGACTGGCAGTGCTGGAGAAATAAGATTGAATTGTAGGGTACCCAACTGAGAGGAGTACAGGAGATATGGCTTAACAAATTGTGGAATAACCAAAAGGGCGGGTATAAGGCTTTGTTACTTAAATTAAAAAACTGATTAAATCGAACTCATGAAATTGATAAACCAGAACCAACAGACATCTCAACTGCAAAAAGAAGAAAGAGAAAGCCCTTGCAAGTCGATAATTTCGGACCCGAACCAACATACACAGAATCAGAACCCCGTAGGCAACAATTCTGAATCCTTGATTTTTGTTCCACTGCTGCTCTAGACCCTTTTAGTTCACAAGTTAACCACAAAAATCAGGATAAATGTTGCTGCCCTTCATAAAAGTTGCCTGCCTTTTGATGATCAGAAAATATTATGTCCATCAAAAATTCAAAGAAAATTCAACTAATCAGATGGCATAGATACCCTGGTTCAACTGACATCGATGGCTGTTATAACCAATTATAACAGATCCATTAAATAAGGGTCCCACATTGACGAACATGTTGCATCACATGTACCATGGCATGACCATTTGGATTGTTGTACAGCAATTTAATTAGTGTACCATTACAAATGAGGGACAAAAAAAAGAAGAATTACAAAAATAAAAGAAATGCAATTACACACACACACACACACACACATATATATATATATATATAAAAAGTAAAAAAATACTAAAAGGATCAACAAAACACCAAGTTTATAAAATGGCCACATTAGCAAAAAATTTAAATTCCAAAAGACCGCACACATTAGGGAAAAAAATTTATTCAGGTGGGAAACACCCATGTCTCAAGAAAACTCCATCCAAACATCAAAATGGCAAACAAAATTCAAGCTTAACAAAATGGTCATCAACCTAATAATAACAACAATAATAGGAAAATGCTAGGTAGTGAGCTCCATAATAGCACTAACTATGTCTCCTCCATGGGTCTTGAGAGCCTTAACGGCCTTGCCCCTTGACACGCCCGCCTGTGTCATCACCAAATCAATATCACGAGGCTCCACCCCAGATTCATCGATCTCCTCTTCTTCCTCATCAGCTTGTGCGGCCACAGCAGACACATCTGGCTTTGCCATTACGGATGCCATGTCTGGCATCCTGAATTGTTGTGCGGCTTGTGTTTGCAGCTGAGAACTCAAATCCTCAATCTTTGCCTCACCAAAAATGATGTACGTCTCAGAATTTGGACTCTTGAAGACGTCGGGTTTTGAGATTACAAATAGTATCTGAACCCAACAAAATGTTATGATCATGAGTCATCTATATTATAAGCAGACGGATTAAATGGGAAGACTTTTTGTTATTTAAAAAAAAAAATTACATTTTTGGTCCTCTTAATGGTAATCCGGCTAACACCGGTAACAGGTTTCATCCCCAGCTTCAACATTGCCTTGCGACTCTTCTTCTCACTTCTGCTCTGCTTTGAGCCATTAGCCCCTGTACTTAGTTCACCTATCAAGAAAATTTCAAGGACAAGAAATAAGCTATCATAGTGAATCAGAAAAGAACCCTCAATAGCAAAAGAAGAATCGTAAAAAACAGGGATCAAACTTGAGTAGTTATTGAAATCCTCTAATTCGAGGACTACCCACCACAGCATCCAATCTGTGGACAACCATCAAGAATAGGACGTCTGTGAAACCCAGCCAGGGATGGTCAAACACCTCCAAGGATAGATTATATCTGAGTTCAGACTTTCAATGCCATTTGTTTGAAGTTAGACCCAATAAATGCCAATTATTTGAGACTTATTCCTATCCAGTAGTGTTACTTTGGCTCTTACAATGTCCAAGTTTCTGTCTTGCCGGTGTGACATAACTTTTCCCTTCTTTTTTTTTAATTTTCTAATCTTCCGCTCCTATTAGATAATTTTTATGTCTTATAACTTAAGGCTTTGGCTAGTCAAAATAATCCCTTGCCTTACACCTTAGCATTTAAAAATGAGTTGCAATCCAAAACGGTGTCCCATTCCTATAGCAACAAACGGTGTCTACATGGCACGTTTTGGTTGGATTTAAAACACATAGGGCTGCCTGTACAGCTTGTTTAGGAGCCCAATGTGTGCTAAACACCAGCCTAATCTCGTATGTGTGAACATACGAGTTCACTTTTCAATGAGTCTATGGATCCCAACCCATTCTAAAAATAGCTACTTATTTTCTCCATCGATTTGTCCTACTTTACATCACAAAGACCAAACCATTTCCCAATGAAGAAACAAAGGCATATCATATGAGGGCCTCGCTTGTTCACCATAGATGCAAGTATATGTGGTGAATGTAGTGTTTTCATGGGCTTGCTAACAAAAAAAAAAGCAAATCCCACAAATAAATGCATTTGAGTCTACCTTTTTAATGCAAATTAGCCACAAACAGTAGCAAATTCTGGTCTGTTCCAAAGCTAGGAAGCTCAACTCAAATAGAAAGCTCATCGAATCAGGTTCACCCAAAGACTTGTGAGTCAGTAAAACCATATACATAGTTCATACTCGCATAAAAGTGGGTTTTTTACTATTTTTTTGCCTGTTTTGTGCATCAATTCAAAGATACAAAACCCAAAACAAATATATATTTAAAAAAAAAAACCAATATCTTCTTATTATCAAATCGTGAAAAAAGAAAAAAATTGGTACCACGTAAAAAGATCTGATATAATCTAAATCGAAACCCTAGAAATATATAAAATCCTAAAGTCGAAATTACAGATGAAACCACGTAACCAATTAAGTACGAATGTAAGATAAAACATCAAACAAGTATTAAAGAGGAAACCCTAGCTTAAGATGAGAAATGATACGATTACTATACAATTAAATAAATTAAATTACCTTCGGCTCCATCTTCCTTCTCATCATCATCATCGTCATCTTCATCATCATCGTCATCTTCGTCTTCCTTCACTTCTTCAACGACTGGTTCGTCGCTCTGTAAAATATACGTATAAATAAGAAAACAAAAGGAAAAAAGACCATATTATATACGTAGATACGCATATTTATACCTGGATTTTCTGTTGTTCTTTGAGAGAAGCGAGATGATCCTCCTCTTCGACTACTGGACCTGGCATTTTCTTTGAAGAACAACGAAGATTGTGTTAAAGAGTGACCAAGCTTTGCTCACTCTTTCGGATAACATTGTTATATATGTAGGGTTCATGTGGTGCACCTTGGGAGCATTGAAGATGGTGCTCCCTCTGCATCTTGAGTGGATTTTCAAAGTTGATCTGATCTTTTAAAATGTGATTGACCTCCATTCACACTTTGCTAACGTGGAGGTGTGCATGGAACCATAGATGTTTTTCATCGAGAAAGGAGCGAAAAGCATTTATGGTTCTGTGCACACTTCTGCGTCAGCAAAGTGCGAAATGAGGTCAATCATGAGGTCACTCCAACATGACTCATGTTTAAAAGATGAGTTATGCTAAAGTGGCCTCATTCCGCACTTTGCTAACTAAGAGGTGTGCACAGAACGATAGGTGCTTTTTGTTAAGAAAATAGGTGCAATCGAAATAAAAAAAACAAATCGAAAAACACACACAAGATTCAATCACACAAAGATTTTCTGTGGTTTCCTTAAGATTTATGTATGTTCATGAATCACATTGATTCCACTATGAAAAGAAAACTCGTAGTTACAAATTACACCCTTTTACCAAAAAATAAGAAATATAAATACCTCAGGAAATCCAACTAGGGTTTTACCAATTCGATCAGCGTAAAGGCGTGACTTTATTTACAGTACCTCATTGTTGACCAGTGCTACCAACCTCCACAAACCACAACACATTTCACTTGTACATCGATGAAAAGCATATATGGTTTGTACACACCTCATGTCAGCATAGTTCGATATGAGGTCAGTATTTGAGGTCACTCTAGTATTAAACTTTAAATATATCAAAATGTTGAGTGTAGTAAGCATGTCAATGGATCAGATCTGATTGGGTCGATCGTTCTAGATCGACCAATCCAATAAGAATTAGATTAGAACATCGGATCCATGACTTTCAATCTTGGCTTTTCACTTCATCTTGTCCAGGAACAATTTAACTTATCCAGTTCTAGGGCTTAGTTTTAACCATGTCGAACCACACAATTTTTGTAGTGGATTCCACTTAGTCGATGAGGCAGGAACATTGATTGATCATTTTGAAAGACTTATCCCAAAATGAGTTCAACGTAAGTGACAGATTTAAATCGAAATTACAAATGTAAATAAAAGGTACTTAATTATAATATCTATTACCACGCACATCTCATTTCATTACCATACTAGTTTTCCCATGCCAACTAGCACGAGCATCCTCTTTGGGGTTAAGGTGTCAAAGAGGAAAGATAATAAAATTAAAAGGATATTTTTAAAAAGAGGTAGTAGAGGAAAGATAATAAAGTTGGAGGAGTATCTATTGTTTATTACTATATAAAAAGAGAATTGTTTCATATAATTTTTTATGTTGACAAAAATACCCCCATTTGAAAATATATCCCTTGTATACATAATAAAATAAAATAAAATTCAACGTCTTCCTTTGTCTCTACAGCTTCGCTGTAAAACCATACTTTTTCTCTACAAACCTTACTTCGTATCTATAGACACCCCAATTTGCACTGACGCACCTCGATAAAGCCCATAAAAATTTGTCTTTTATCGAATTTTCAATCAAGGACCTAATAACCCAATTCTTGAATTTTTTCACTTTTTGTAGCAATAAAATAAACCCAAGGCTTTTAGTTTACCAATGGACTTGCAAATGAGTCTCATACTCATCACTTTAATCAATATCCTCTAAGTCATCTCTAACTTACCTCCATTATTCTCAAAATCTCTAAACAATCCAACTCTTAAAAAACCTCAATCCAACCTAACCCTAGCCAAAGCACCAATTAATAAACCAACCAAGCCTAACCTTAAACCCATGCAATCTAACATAAATCACAAGATAATCCTAAGTCCAATATCAAAAGTTTATTCTAAATCAAGCCTCTACTCAAGCCCAAAACCACACCCATGTCCATAATCTTAATCAATCAAGGTCCACCCAAGATCAAAAACCCATAATCATCAAGGGGGACACTTGTCACCACCACAATTCACCTCCCAAAATCAATCTACCTAACCCAATCACCATTCTCAAAACCTACACAACCCATATCACTTGTTATCATCAACATTTATCATTTTCTCCAAACCTTCGTCACAAGTCATCTTCACACCCCTTCTTCTTAATCTCCCCACCAAAAAGTTACACATGTCTATCATTTTGTGACACATGTCACAATACCTTCACACTCCCAAAAGCAAAATACCTACCCCCCCCTTACATAATCATTATTTTAACCTATACCCACACCCCTCAACAATAACCAACACACAACCTAGGAATGATTGCCTAACAAACCCAATTGGATTTTATCCGTGAGTTTGGGTCAAAATAAACTCATCTACCCCTTTTACGAATTTATCCCCATTTAAATCCCAAAATTCAAACCTCTCATGCCTAAATTTGATGTCATTGTCCTCCATCTTCTAACCTTGACTATTGTAATCTGAAAAGTAATTCTCAACTCTTATTGAATCCCTCACTCTTTAAAAAGACATACTTGAACCTCCTATTTGAAGCTTCAATTCTCTCAACTCTCAAACCAATTAAAGACTCTCAACCTAAAATTCATCAACTTCAAATTCTCACACTACAAGCATCTCAACCCTCAAATTCTACATTAAAGTTGAGATCAAGAAATACTTCACGAACACAAAGAAAAATATTAAAAAAAGAGACTCAAAACTTCAAGGTGAGTGTAGGAAAATAATTTTCCCTCTCTCTCTCTCTCTCTTCTATATCTCCATCTTCTATCTCCCCTTTCACCTTTTTTTCTCTTTATTTTAGAGGTTTATCTCTCTTAAAATGTAAGTCATTGTGATCTAATCACCACGAGGTCCCTCTCTTAATGAGATGGCCCCCATAATCTAAGCCCAAAATAAAATCCTTCAAAGATTGAGGGTACAAGTTTTATTTTCATCAACTTTCTCTCTTAGATTTAAAAAAAATGATCAATACATAGGTTACTACCACTTAAGATGGAGGAAATAAGGTGTCTAGCACCTTCACTATTTCTTAAATGGATCCCTTACCTAGATCTTAGGTAGGTTAGTGTCAAATCCATACGATAGCCACTACAAAACTAACATTTTCAACAACAAAAAAATCGGGTACCTGTTCACACCCTATTCTAAAAAAGAATGGTGACGACTCTAAATTCAAGTAAAGATTGAGTTTTCAACAAAAATTGCATGTCTACAGTATCATCATTAATTAATTGTCTCTTCAATTCCTAATAATTGTCTCTACAAACCCTATTTTTTCTCTACCTCTTAAGATTGTCATCAAACCAAATGACTCATCTTACCACAAGATCTAATAAGTAGTAATTGAGATAATAGAGTTTGACCATTCTCTTTCTTTGAGGGTCAGGGTTCCACGAAGAACATTTTTATTTTATTTTTTCTTCTGATATGAGCATAAGGTTTTGTTCTGATAGTTCATTTGATTCGTTTGACTTCGTTATTAAGGTTTGAAACAAAAAATGGTGAGAGGTCTTCTTAACAAGCTCGCTTCTCAATCTCTCTCTCACTTGTTGGGTTTGTTTGTTCTCTCTATTTTATTGGTTTATGTTCTTTGTTGATTATTTGATATACTTGCATCTATTTTAACAAGTTCAATTTTTAATTCATTTGTTTTTTGCGAATCTACTCATTTTCAATGTGTGTTTTATATTTTGGATCTTGGAGCTCTTGAAATTTTGTAAATATGCATGTGTACACCTGCGTATGTGTTTAAAATTGTTAATTTCAAAATTTGAAATATTTTTCAATTGATTTCTCCAAACATGTTGTACAATTTCTATTAGTGTTCTTAGACCCTCAAAAAATATTTCTTGGACATTGTCAACATGAAATTGAAGTTGCAACACAATTCTTAGAACAATGGTTCTACAAAAGCATTTCGATTAAGTAAAGTGGGGTCAATCTCAACTACTTGAGTTAAAATTAACTACCAAAATCGAGAAAAAAATATATGTTTGTCTAAGTTTAGTACTTCTAAGTCTGGAATCGCTAACCATGACTAAAAATGTATTTGGCAGCATTGTTAAGATATTGAAGTCCAAGTCTATAAGAGAAAAATAGTTATCTATTACCTATATAAAAAGAGAATTCATCATACAACTTTTTCTCTTGACCAAAATATTCTCGTAAAGAAAATTAATTTTATATCCTAAATTAGGTTTATCGTGAGAAGAAGAAAACTCTTCAGCTTCGCCACTATTCATCTTCTCAGTTTCATATGAACCAACTATTCATCTTCTCTCTTGCTTCATTTGTTTACAAGGTTTACAAATCTTTGTCATCTCTTCAACTTCATTGAAGAAAATAAAATATTTCTCCTAAAATCAAGCTCTCCAATACATTCTCACCCTCGAAGAAAAATCTATGAAGACCGAGGAAACTAAATTAGTTACGACGGATTTTTCTAAAATAATCCATCAATAATCCTTTTTTTAGACTTTACCTCACCTTATCTTGCTATAACATGATAAGAACTACAAGTTGATGCTCTAATTAAAGATTGCCATGAGACCTCCAAGTCTTTTTAAGAATTTTCTATATTGCAAAATAAGTAAGTGCAAGTTGTGACCCCCTCATGGATAAAGAATCGAGTTCCTTCTCTCTCTTGCTCTCTCTTTTTGAGGAGCAATCCAAAGTATGCAAAATCAAATGTATTTGATTTTCAGAATATTTTATTTTTCAATTTGAATCTTGTGTATTTATATAAAATGTCGTCCAAACAAAGAAGATTTTGTCGAAACAAGTTCAAACAAAGGAATTTTGTCAAAACAAGATGTTAAAATAATAAAATAAGCGAAAAAACACGAGCAATTTATCAACAAGGTATGTATCTGTTTCATTTTTTTTTTCAAACCTAATGAGCATCTAGGTTAATAGGTTTTCTTCATTTGGGTTGGTTTTCCTTTAACTTTTATTTATGATTTTTTATGATTTAGGTTAATAAATTTATTAGATTTTTATTTAAATTTTGTTTGATTTTATTTTATTTTCGGGCTTGGTTGTTTTGAATAATTTGGGTGTTTGATTAATGGGTTTTCTTCAATTGGATTTCTTTCATCTTATATTTCAGGTATTTTTTTTTTTTCATTTGGGTTTGTTAATTTATTATATATTTTTAAAATTTTAGAATTTCTTAAATGGGTCTTTCAACATTTCTAAGTGTTTGGATTATTTGGTTTTCTTCATAAGCTTGCCTTCATCTTATATTTCAAATTTTATATAGTTTGGATTAGTAGATTTGTTGACTTTTTATTGAAAATTTGATTATTTTTGTTAGGTTATTTCATTTTATGGGCTTTTGTTAATAGATTTTATTCCTTTGGACTGATTTTATATTATATTTTATGGTTTTTAATCATTTGAGTGACTATATTTTCTATTTTTTATATATATAAAATTTAACTTTTTATTTGTTATTTATGTGATTCATGTCTTAGGGGATCTTGCCATATTTGTTGGGATTATATGAGTAAACTAGGCAGTTTTTTGTTGCCTATGAGTAAATTTGGCAACTAAACAATATACACTTGCTTCTTGTTTGGATTATATGAGTAAACTAGGCAAAAAAAATTTATTTGAAATACTTATTCAAAGGAAAATATGATTATTTATTTATATTATAGTTTCTAGTTCTCAGAATTCATATGCATATTTTTGTTTTATGTCATAATTGTTCTTCTCTGATGGATATACTATTACTTCAAGAAATGTCATTATTATCCGCATAGACATGTTGGGTATGAGTTAAATTTATCTATCCATTATTTTAGAAATATAAAAGACGTATAGAAATTATACATGTTATCCTATCATACCATTTATCTTAAGTTTATTCATACTTCAAGAGATGGATATAAAACTTAAAAATGTAAAACTTATCCTAATGTTTAAGATCTATATCAATGCTGTAATCATGGATTTACATTGGGTCAGTTGGAAGTATATCTTAACACACATAAGAATGCTTGTTGGTTTGAAAATTGAAATCTTCTCAAAGTCTTAAATCATTATTTGTAAAATAAACTAATTAAAATATTAAGGTTTAAAATTAATTTGAGTTTATAAAATATTAATGTATCATTGCTTGTCTATTGTCATTTCCACAAGAAAACTAGATGTTGCTCAAATTAGCTTGATTAGATTTAGGAATCATGACATAAATAACATATCACTTATTATATAGGCACTTTTATAAGGTAAATCTTTACATCAAGAGTAAATAAAATTTTCAAAATTTTACTTTTTTTTTATATAGGCATTTTATAAATTATATATTGAAAGATTTGTCAACATGATGTATTTTAGAATATTTCTAATCCACTTTTGAAAATGTAGAATGTTAAAAGAAAAAATGTTTGAAAGTAATAATTCAAAATATCGTTTTCTTTATCTTTTTTAGGAAATGTATTAGTTTATCGTTATTGTCCAAAAAAATGAATTCATTAGAGTTCAAATAATTAAATATGATTATTTAGAAATTGACCTCCCAACCTGGAGGTGGTAGCTCAATGAAAATTTTGAATCCAATAAGCGGTGAGAGTCCGTAGGTTGTGAGTTCAATACCCAGTATGAACAATATTTCCTCGGGACCACCAACGAAGGCGCACCCTAGCTGACCCGGTACGTGTGATGTGCGGGCATTACAAATGCTCGGGAGAGGGACACATATGCCTTGGTTCCAACCTTGGCTCTTTCAGCCCCCCTCGAATAATGTAAGTTTGGACACCCTTGTCATTAAAAAAAGAAAAAGAAAAAAGAAATCAACCTCCCAAAAATCAAATCATAAATTTAACAATTCAAATCAAAATTTACCACCAAAATGATTGTTAACAAAATCAAAGAGGGGAAAATTAAATGAAATAAATTTACATCACGGACCTAGACTACTAGATGTTGGAGATTAGAGCCTTCAACTTGTAGCAAAAGTACCCTTTTGATATCATTATTCGTCTTTGTTGTACAAGACCAAATCATATCAATCAACCTCCTCTTATTTTACACCCTATTGGAGTTATTCTTAGACTGCATAGGAACCTCGTCATTCTCTATTATATTGATTCTATAAACATATTGTCTATTGACTATTAGAAAATTATTGGATATTATTTCAAATTTTAAAATTGATTCGGTATAACATAGGGAAAGGGATTAGGAAATCTTGATTATCAATTTAATTCATTATAAACAAAAAAAATCTAAAATTTTGAAAATACTAAAATAATTTTTTGGATTTCATGTATTCAATAAATTTTCTAAAATAAATCAAATTTTTTAATGACAAAAATCTTGGATTTTATGTTTTTAACAAAGCATGCAAATAAAAAATAAAAATTGAGTTTACTTATTCTCCTCATATCTTGTTAGCATGTAAGCAAATTGAATGCCTAGGCACAAACAACAAAATTTCTTGATCGATTCTTGAACAAAGAGTATCTATGAATAATCTCAAGATCTCGCTAACAAAACATTAAGAGAAAAACATGCACCACTCAAATCTCTCTCTTGATAAAAAATTTAATAATTTGTGTTTCCTAACCAACTTCACAAGATGGTGATAGTTATAAGACTTTAAAATTAAGATACACAAGACTTTATAAATATACATCCAATAATTCCTAATATAACAACATTAGTGAATAAGATCCAAAATATTTATCTATTATCTACATACAATTCTACTCTCCAATAAGTTCTCTAACAGGTAGAGAATCATTCCTTCAATTAATGTCAACACTGATTGAAAGAAACAATATCATGTGGATACTCGACTTGATTCAATTCAAAATCGATTAAGTATTCAGGCTCAAAATCAATACAAGAAGGGGGCTAAACCTAGTAAAAAGTGATTCGAACATAATGTGCAAAATGGATAAGTAGATCTTAAAGGTTATTCGAGTTCGTTGATTTTAAATTGAAAATTAATTGATAATATCATGAAACACATCCAAATGTGATATCGAACCATTAGACATTTGAATGATAAAAGGCCATATGAATATCATATCATCTGAGATTGACAATTAAGATGAATCTTAGGAATCAAATTTGTCTACCATACATGCACAAATCAATGGAAACCAACGAATTGAATAAAATTAAAAGAATTTTAAAACTTACGTACATGAGAGCTCCCCATTGCGTAGAGGACTTGCTATCTTTTTAAAGAAAGGAGATTTTTTTATAAATCTCAAAGTTAAGTTTTTTATTAGATCATGTTTTCTATTTTTTCTTTCCCGTGTTGTATAACTTATGTCCCACGAAAATGTATAGAATCTTAATTTGACTATCTCTATAAAAGTCTTATTATTCGGAAAATATTAGATTTTGATATTTTTAAAATTTAAAATTAATTAGATGGGACTTTCACATTTTCTTTGGCTAACATTTTAGTTTTTCATACTCTCAGTAAGATGTTGATCAACTACCCATAATCCTATCGGAAGAGTACTTTACAATTTATATGTTATTAAAAACGTAAAGTGGATAAAAAAAAGTCTTATGATAAAAATTAACCCATAAGTCTAATTACTGGAAGTCGGAAAAGGACTTTACAATTTACACGTTATTAAAAATGTGAAGTGGATAAGAAAAGTTTATTGATAAAAATAATATTTTAAATTAATTAATAATTAATTACTAAATAGGTGGCGGGAGAAAATTCAATTTTCTTTTTAAGGAGGTAGAGGATAATGGGAGAATGGTGAGTGTTTTTTTATGTCAACTTTTTAAATTACTAGGGAAGTGCACGTGTGTTGCACGTTGTAATATGTTTATTTAAATAAAGAAGTAATTCATTATTTTAAATAACAATTTTAAAATTTCAACAAGAAAAACCATATTATTCGTTATATGTGTTCGAGTCCAATGATTATGACTCATTAGGCTCCTGATAATATCTACACAGATGCAAAATAGAAAAGAACACTTCTTAGAAACAATTTTAATTGAAAATCATTTTAACGGAAAAAATAATTTTGAGAATATAATGTTTAAAAGAATAAAAAACCAGGCCTATGGTTTGAAACTATTTTACATTTTACAAGTTAAGAAATGTGAATTGTAAGTTAAAGGTTGGTTTTTGATGACTCATGTAAAAGCGCGAGATCCTAAAGACCATATTTTTCCTCACAATAAGTATCTTTGAGATATGTAGTATTAGGATCATATACTTTTTCAAGAATCATTTTCCTTGAGTCACCTAATCTTCAGAGGCAAATAATAAGAGGACTAATACAAAAATATTAATGGTTTAAAAGGCATTATAAGTGTGAAACTCACAAACGGAACGCAATAAAATATAACACAAGAAGCTACTAATATTAGAACTTAAAATAATAAGTTCTAGTTCATATCTTTTTACAGAATCTATAAAACTAGTCTAATGAAAATGTTAAAATTGTGAATAAGATAATGGACAAAACCTACAGCTTTATCTAGTATATCACATTCATAAAGACTAGAGTACATAGAATTGTGAACCCAACAAATATATAATTTAAATGGAAGCAACCAGACCTACTCATACCATCCCAAATAACTTGTTGAATTTCTACTTTGGTAACTCTTAAACATTTTTGTTCGTGCCATCACGTAACCTTGGTTTATCATACATTGAAGCAATTGTCAAAGAAGTTGTTTCTTTATAGGTTGTTTAATATAACATGATGTGAACATATCAAACACCTATTGAATTAAAAAATCAAAATTATGTAAAATTAAAGCAAACTTGTTGAATACCAAAAAAGAAAAAAAAATTATAATGTATTCAGATGATCCATAACACCTTCATTGACAAAATAACAAACAAAAAAAGAAGAAAATAATAAAGAAATTTAAGTGGGGCTGCTAGAGATCAATCTAAAATATCTATTGAATAACTAAATCAAATATGAGTAGTAAATTAATAAACAAAAAATAAGAATAGATAATTATGAATAAATAGGCAAGTTAAATTATCAAATGGTTATAATATTACATCCTATACTATCCACATTAGTTTGACATAAGACTCCGCTCGATATCATTGAAGTATTTCAAGTAAGCACAAAAGACAAGAGATAATCAAACAATCAAATAGATTATTTGATTCACTTATTTTATTTACATAGATTATAGTATATCTAATGGTATGTAACCTACAGGCTAGTAGACAAAGAGATCATTAGATTTCTGACGTTCCTTTTACAAATAATATTTAATTCTTAACATAGATCCAAACTCATTTGCTCTGAATGGACACCAACTTTAAATAGATAAATAATACTAAAAGTGAAGGATTGTAATGTACAAAATGTGTTCACATGGGTGGGTATAGATACATACACCTATAGGATAACACATTATAACAAGCTTGAAAAAGAAAAATAAAATCGACACGAGCATCAAAAGCATCGTGGAATAGAAAAATAATCTCATGTTATTATTAACTGTTGTAAAATAAATCACAATCTCAACAAACACATGCACTGTCAATCATGAAGTAAAGTTTTATTGACCATGTTAAATGTCAAGTATGTTTAGGTTATCAAAAAGTTATTGGAGAAATTGGAAGGAGTTTTATATCTCAATCCAATTTTCAACGCTAATGTAAGTACAATTACTTCGTAGCAACATATAGAGATTGGTCACTATAATGTCAGTGTGTAACATATACTCTATCCCTGAATGTCATCTGTCTTCCATTCTATTTTATGAACATGTTTAATTATTTTAGGTTATTTATATAGTGGCATATAATGCATTAGATAGTTAAACTTTTCCATTCATCGATTGGTAAGATACAGAACCACATACCTTTTCTCATTGGCCCCATCTATGACCTCAACCTTGGAAAGCAAACCAGACTTGATGAGTGATTTGAGAGATTGGATTTCTTAAATGACGAGAATGTCAATAACATTACAAATAACATAATCTCTTCCTGGATGTCTCCTAGTTTTTTTCATCCACACTCAACAACAAGTTTTCCTCTTGCAATCATCATCCCCAAGGGATTTGGGGATTGCATCACCTGTAAGAGCAGAAGGGATAATTTTTCATACCCACCCTGTGTCGTAATTTTTAATACAATCTATTTCTCCAATTCTTATTAAAAGATAATAACATCACGGACATTTGACATGAATGAGATCCCCACCATATTGTCGTGAGCAGCAACAAATTCAAGATCTACCAGATCCTTTGAAGTGAGATTTTCAAATCAAATATCACTATTAAGGACCCCTAAGTCAAATTTAGAGTCTTTAGGACCAACATGCGTGATAAATATAATAACATATGAGATATTGGTTCCTTGAATTACTTTCCAAATCTTCTCATCATCAAAAGTAATAAGTTCACTAGATTTGACTTAATAAAAAAATATGACTATAGGAAAAAGTTATTCTCGGAGCACCAACTGTGGATCCACCTAATTTATCCTCTATATTTATAGATGATTCTCATGATATAATTAACAATAATTTATGTGATCATATGTTTTCATGACATTGATATGAGTTCTACTTCATTAAAGTTCTATGACTATAATCAATTTGTCTTAGCCATAATATAAATTCTCAAAAAATAATCAACAAATATTACATACAGATTTTGCCTCCAAAAAGCATGATTATCATTCCTTAATGCATTAAAGCATTTTACCTTCCAAGGTGCAAACTGGATCCAAAATATAAATAGCCTACAAACCGAGTTCCAATAGACAGAGCATTAAATCAAAATAGAACTTGTGATGACTCTCAAAGAGCGCGATGATTATTGAATGGGTATTGAAAAAAAAAGATTTTTCAATTTTTTAGCATTATTTTTCTCCAATGTTCTGAAATTTTTTTACTATAAATCAAACATAGACATAATACACAAAAGCCTAGCAGATGTTATTTGTAGAGAAAGAAGATAAATTGAATCTAATCAAATATTTGATTAATATATGATATTAACACCACATAAAAGATATCCACCTCAAATGTAACATTTTCAAAATAATGTCTACCCTGGAATGAATTTAATTTATTTAGTGGATGTGTTTGGAGAACTTCGTGGTATCATGGGCAAGGTCAAAGGTTTGAAATCATAACACCTTCTAATACTTGCACGCAATCACTTGGATTTTTTTATTATTTATGGATTCATTAAAGACTTGATCAGTGATTGATTTTTATCATTTTGTTTGTTTTAATTTCCATGATGAATGGTGTCCATGATTGATTAAAAAAATTAAAAGAAATTGGGTTGATTTGATTCACATTTAATTAGAGATTTAATTGATCGATTAATTGACGATTAGCTTGATTTGTTTTGATCGTTAACATATTTGATTAAATTAAATGCTTAATGGATAAAAGGGCCTTGATTAATTTGATTGGTCGATTTAAGTCCTCAAGATTTCAATTCTAATATTCGATTTGGTGGGTATTATCGAGATTTTAATTTTAAGGTTCGATTTGATTAATAGATTTAGGTACTCAAGATTTTAATTTTAAACTTAGATTTGATTGGTCGATTAAGGTTAAATTTTAATATTGGCTGGTTAATTAAGGTTAAAATGTTATTTTATTAGTTGATTGAGTTTTGATTGGTTAATTATGCATTACAACATTTTCTATCTACAACGACGAATTTTTTCACCGCTAAAGGATACTTTTTTCATTGGTAAAAGCTATTGTGGCAAATAAGCAACGGAACCAAGATCCGACGTTGTTGTCTCGGTCGCTAAATATAGCAGTGGATAACTTGTTCCGCTGTTGCAGGTAATACCTTTAGCAGCAGATATAAATATCCGCTGCAATAGTTCAATTTTAAAAAATATATATAACAATTATAGCAGCGGATAGCAGCACATATTAATATTCGCTGCAATAGATCATTTAAAAAAAATAACACATATAGCGGTGGATATTAATATCCGCTACAATAGGTCACTTATATATATATATATATATATATATTACATTTAACCTATGTCCTCCAACCTGCATACATTAAAAACAAATATACAATAAACAACACCATTGCACCTGCCACTAAAATCTACCAAAAATTCAATTCAATTCGCCTAAGCTAGAGTAACAACTCGGAAGTGGCTTATGAGAAAATGATTAATACTGCTTGACTATAAACAAATTTATAATAGAAGCTGGAACACTAAGAATTCATAATCATTATTCGTATTATTTTGCACAGCTTCGGGTGCTAGTGATACTCAAAGTTTTATGAAAATATTATAGCAGTAATAATGAAAAAATAAAATTTGACTCATCATTCCAACATAAAGGAAATGACACATCAGGTAAAAGAAACTGAATAAGCATAAAATTATGAAACTTCAAATAAGTGATGCAGGTGACGAATAAGAACCTGGCATGTCAAACTAGGCAATATTATAGAGGGATAATTAATATTTATAAAAAAAATATACATTAACAAAATGAGAAATAAAAGCACATTTGATCTATGAATATTAGAACTGTACTATGAATATTAGAATTTCACCTGCCACTGATGAAATTGAACAACTGATAAGAAACCAACCTGATAACTTGTTGCACAAGTGAGAAGTTTGACAATAGCAACAATTAAATCTTCATTTCTTAGTGTTTCCTCACATAATATGTCATAAATAGAATATCTTAAATCTGAAATTTGATAAATAACTAGTTGACGATGAAATTAAATAAAAAATAGTTGGTTTAGACAACGGTATTTACACACTCAAGATGATGGAATAAGCTCAAATATGATGGCATACATGCATCTCATCTAAAACAAGGCATACATCACCAAACAAAATATGAGTGTGCATTTTCTACAATGATGCAAAGCATAGAAAGAACTTTAGCAGCACCAACTTGTATTGCCTGCATACACAATCACATATTAATAAAATCAACATTTATAACGACATGAAATATGTATTCACCCCTCATCAAAAAAAGCTTCAAAGGTTCATTGACTATCGGTTCAATACAATAGATTTTTGGATAAATTGAAATAATTCATCCGGGTTCATCACCTGTCTAGTTCTCTTCTGGAATTAGAACCAAAATACATGTGTTTTGGTTTCGAATACAACTATAAAATAAAGTTAGCAATTGAAGGAACCCTCATATTCACAATCTAACTTTGTATATTCACAACAAATTTTGCCTAATGACACAAGATCATCTAAACATTATCGACTTATTCTACTATTGATGCATCATTAATACCTTTGGCAAATTTTGACACTACAAGATCATTTATTGACTTATTTTATTATTGATACATCATTGTTACAGATTATTTGATATTCATATTTGATCACATGGAGTTGTCTAAGTGGCTGAAATTGCTTATGTGATGACCCAAATGGTTCTAAAGTGGTGAACTTTCTAAAATTTCAATTTCATTTTAAGGTATGGTACTCAAATTTATTATTTATTTTTATTATGTTTTTAGGGTTATAGTTTCAATTTTAGATTTCAACTATATATATATATATATATATATGCTTTATTACTACGATAGAACATCAAACAAAACAATTGACATAAATAAAAAGAAAGAAACTTACATTGTATTTTTCTTCCTTCAACCAGCATCAGGGGGTAAACTCTTCCTTTTACACATTGAGCAGTCTCTCCACATCCCCAATGGCACTCTCCTGTAGACACCCCATTTTCGCATCCACCTGACTTGACGATCCGTTACCCAATTGCTATGGATTCCTAATGATGAATGCAAAGAATTCGAAATCTTGTGAGAGGCCTTCTTCTGATTCCTTTTGTCTTCTAATTCCATTCTCCTCTTTCTCCTTGTCACGTAACATAGAACTACGCATGTTTAGGATCACTAAATTTTTCACTCGACTTAACAAGCACGTACGTTTAGGTTCGCTACACATTTAGATTACTTAGAGACCCGCTACATTAAGAAAATATGATTTGAACTTAGAAATAATCACATTAGAAATGAAAGAAACTTCATGCTAAAATTCACCAAATTTGATAAAATTTGATAAAATAATGAAAATAACCCTCATGAATTTTGGACGCCTGAAAAGTCTTAAAGTACCTTTATTGCACTCAAAATGGGATTTCAAGTCTAACGGGATCTAAATCGATGAAATCGGAGAAATTTATGAAAAAATTGTAAAATGACCAAAATGCCTCTTGATTTCCAACTTGCGCGTAGAGCCCTTGACTTTTAGAAAAATCGAAAGTTTTTAAATCGAAATGAAAATGAAAATTCAAACGATCAACTTGAAAATTTTAAATCAATATTCAATCTAAAATTTAATTAACTCATCAACATTTAAATCAAAATCCAATCAATCGATCAATATTTAAATTAAAATATATGGCGCCCCGTCAAATGCTAACACAAATCCCCATGTTAGATCTCGAGGTACTAGGTGGCAACTCAAAATTTCGGCATGGTCTCCTCTGTTTATGTTAGCATTCCAAGGCGTTCAATCTGCACCTAATAAACGACATACAATCCTGCATATATACCTACAAAAATATAATACTAGCGAAAGCCTACATACATCTAATAACGTACGATATATCAGAGTGCGGAAGAAGAAATTTATATACAGGATTATACATAAATTTCTCACTCTAATAAAAGTCCTAACACTCATAACAAAATCTATAATACTTTTGGTCTAACTGATACCACTAGGGGTAATAACTCTAATACTCACAAGGTAACAAATTCTGGCTGTCTATCTGACCCACTAGATGATCCTCACTCGTGCTCTATAACTGTTTCGCCAAGCTCTGAATCTGAAACTAAAAAATGAAGAAAGAAAATGTGAGTAATAATGGTTACCCAGTAAGGAAGAAGACAATTTCTGCCAATAACATCTTCTAATATGAACGCATAAGTATACTAAATCATTTTAAAATATGTAAAATTTTACAGAAGAAAATACGATTAACTGGTACATATAGCCAGGGATTAGCAACTAATCATTTTAAAACTCACATTATATCTATCAACAATACTCACTATAACATTCTCTTTTTATACAAATCTAATTTATCAAATGGAAATATTAAATGTGCATTTCATTTTATATATCAAAATAAGGCAACAGATACATAATACACAATGGTGGAGTATTGGAATTAGAGAGTTGAGATTCACGACTGGATCGCTCCCAGTCAAGACATGATGTTACAATTCTTCTCTAACTTTTAGTTCTTGATTTTGTGGCCGGTCGCTGCACTTACCACGCTTGGTTGACCATTTATCCAGTTCAGGCTGGCCGTTTGACGTGACCGTAAGCAATGGGTCTCTTTTCGATATGTCAGAACGTTCGACTACTATAGATTATTAGTGATCACTGACTAATCATCTTCTTCTATGCCTATCAGGCGTACATGTGATTCCCAAATATATAAACTATTAGTATACGACCACCTTTACATTACAAGTTCACTGGTAAAGATAGAAAGGAATAACCCAGATTCCAATTGTGACTCCACTCTCATACGCGTCCCATACCACGTATGAGCTTGGTGGTCCCTATCATACATTCTAGGATAGTACACCACTCCGAATGATATGACGCACTATCCCTACAAACATTTACAAACTCTTTAACAACTCACAAAATAGCTACATATATATATATATTTAGCAGCCCTAAAGTTTGCCAAGTTTGGTGCTAAACATTTTTCAAAATATGGGTTAGAAGCTTTGGAATGAGCTGATTTTTTGTGAGAATGATCTCTATGATGAGGAGATCATCCTCACCAAAAATCAGCATATTCCAAAACTACTAACCCCATCAAAAGTGAGTTACAAAAATTGGATGGTCCACGATTCTTCAAGTTGTAAACTAGGGTTAGAAGTTTCAAAATGAGCTGATTTTTTGTGAGGATGATCTCTTCACCGTAGAGATCATCTTTACAAAAAATCAGCCTATTCCAAAACTTCTAACCCCATCAAAAGTGATTTACAAAAATGTTTGGCACCAAACTTGACAAATTTTAGGGCTGTCGAACCGATCCCTATATATATATATATATATATATATTATTTTCATTTAAAAATAAAAGATAAATTAACAATACAAGATTGAGAATGGATATCCAATTTCCTACCATGTAACTATGGCCAGCTAGCCTAAAATAAATAATGGAACGGAAATGTAAACAGCGCCTCGCGCTAACAAAAAATAAATAAACATGTAACCAGTAACATTATCCCTGGATATCCGTTCATCAACCTACACATACACAACAATGTAAAATGCAGACATCACCCCTCGGGTGTGATTTTGACATTTTACCATTTCATACCCTTTTTCCCTTTTTTTTGAATTTTACAATTTTCAATCTCTCAAACAAAATATCCATTTTCTGATATTTATCAACTTAATATGAGTTAATTTAATATTAAATTAATTTTTTAATTATGAAATTCATTTTTATCAATAACATTGAAAAAGTACAAAACTTAAATTAAAACAGGATCCGAGCGGTGCACAGTATCCAACTAACGGAAATAACCCGTTAAAATATCCTACCCACATATAATTTGTTATAAAATACAATTAAACATATCAAATATGCAAGTTCTGGCTTGAATTTGAAATAACCAATTGAATTCTATATTTTTGAAAACTCACAAAAATCTTAAATGCAATTTTAATAAAATCCTAAATGTAATTTTCACAATCTACGATTACTAATAGAAATTGAGAGTTCCTTACAATATTTAGACGATGAAATTGAAGTACGTGCATGAAAATCAAGACGAATCAAACTTCAAGAAGGTTGATTTTTGAATCTGATCTGGTGGTTTTGAAGATCTCGATGACGTCGTTCTTTCTCCCTTCTACGGAGGAAGACGGTTTGACCCCTAAATAGACGAAATTCGAGGTCAAAATTTCGAAACTCCCATATATGTATACAGCCGATTTTTGACGATATGTGATGAAAGAGAAAATGAAACAAAGGAATCTTGGGTGAGTTTTGTAGATGTCGAGGCTACGAACTTGTTTCCCTTATGCGACGGAAGTCAACGACGAGTTATTTGCGACGAATCCGAGATTGAAAAAAAAATGAATTTATTTTTAAAAAAATGGGTTGACTGGTTTGGACGAGTTGGAGAAGATGAAGAATAAAAAAAAATTTAATTATATTTATATAAAATTTGGGACGGAATCAATATTTTACCTATTATTTTGATCGACGATAACTCGACCGTCCGGACTCTAAGAATGACGAATGAATACTCTATTTTATCTAATTTTTCATTCCGGATCTAATGGTGTGGTCAATTTCTATAAATTCCATCTCTAACAAAAATTTACATTTTTAGCCTAAGGTGACCCCTAAAATTGACGTCGTTTTCATTTTTGACGATAATTCAACTTTCTGATCTCCAAAAATGACAAATAAATAGTTTCATATTTAATAATTTTTTATTACGAATCCAATAGTATAATCAAATCTTAATAATTCTTACTTTAACAAAAAATCACTATTTTAGCCTGGTCTGACTCGGTAATTGAAGATTTTACAACTTTTATGTTTGGATTCGCATTTGAATGTGCTTACAGGCTAAAGTATGTTTTTCGGTCATTTTGAATTTAATGGTAATATCATATTCTATTAAAAATGATTAGAAACATCCTAAATTTTTATCCCTAAGTCCCACTTTTAGGATTTTCTTAAAATTTCACTATTTATTTTTCCTCGAGATACGAATCGAAAACTTGGGATTTTACAAAATACAAATCAACCAATTAACATTCGAATTAAAATCCAATCAATCAACCAACTAAAAATAAAATCAACCAATTAACATTCAGATTAAAATTCAATCAACCAATTAACATTGAAATTAAAATCCGATTGACCACTTAACATTAAATTTAAAATCTAATCAACCAATCAAATTGAATCAAAACATAATCAATCAATAAAGATCGAAAAATTAAACATAATTAACCCATCAAATTAAAATCAAACCAAAATTAAAAATTAAAAAAATCAATCAATCAAAATTATTAAAAATAAAAAGTAATCGTCAATGATTCACTAACGTGCCACGGGTTGCGAAGCATGGGATCATGGCCCCTTTCTTTCTAAACTCAAATAGAGAGAGATATTCTCTTTTTGGTTCATTTAAAGAAAGAATAAAAAATAAAACAAAAGAATAAACAAATAAAGAAAAGAAGAGAAAGTTACTAAAAAAGAGAACCTAGAAGACATCTATAAAAAGTCTATCTTTTTCTAGAAGAATAGGGGATTGACGTTCTTGAAAGCGGAGAGAGGAATCTGACATTTTTTGGACAGCAATCAAGGAAAGAATAAAGAGAAAAAAAAAACAAAGAAAAGAATAAGATAAAAGATAACAAAGAGAAAGACTCCACTTCATCTTCTCCATCCAATATCTCTCAATCACCCTTCTTCTTCATCATCTCTTCTTGACAGCGCCACACCACCCTTAACAGCCTCCATTAACAGCTCCCACACGTCCTCTAGTAGTATCCATTAACAACCCCTACATTCACTGCAGCCTTTTCTTCTTAGCCCTTTTTTTCCCATTCATCTTCTTCATTCCATAGTTGCAACGTCCCCAACCTCGCTACAATGCCCAAGCCTCGACTCTATAGAAGCCTTTACTGCAACTCCATCCCTTCTTTCCCATTCCAAAAATAGCTTCATCTCCTCTCTCAAACATCCACTATACATCACCCTCTCCTGTTCCTTTTAACTCTCTCCCAACAACATCCATCACAGACATCCCTTCAACAACACGTCCTAATAACAGTCCCATTCTCACATTCCACCATTAAAACCAGTCCCACCTTCATTCCATCTCATATTCACACTCACATTCCACCATTAAGACCATCTCTAACCTTCTGTTAACAGCTACTGTTATACAAATCATGGTCATACCTCTATTAGAGAAAGTGTCAAAAACTCATCAAAGCATCAATCTCGCGACTCTGAAAGCATAACACAGCGGCTACAACATTAAAAGGAATAATATTTCATTATTCTTGAACCTGATTTGTGAATGAGTAGAACCACTTACTTTTCTTTCTCACTAGATTCTATATTCGAAGCCGTGTAAGATAATCAATTAAATGCTTTTCTATTTGCATTGTTTTAATGAACCATGTTCAATTTATGAAGAGTTGCATTGTCTATAGGCACTTGGTAATTAGTAATGGAATATCTAAAAGTGATTCAATTGATTTTAAGATTTTCATGATGTTTTGAATTAGTTTAAGGCGAATTCTTTTTCATCCTATTGATTGTCATATTCGATTTTGATGAATCTGAAACGTCTGTCTAATATTTTGATGATTTATCCAACTTATGATATTGATTAACGCATTGGTTACGTGATTGTGGTGATTTTTTATTTGCCTTTTGATTATGTTGGAATTTCGAGTGATTTGTTATTGATAATTATCATTTAATCAATGCATAATGGCGATCATGACTGGTATCCTTTGCTTCATTCTAATGCAATTTTCTTGATCCAAATAACCTATGATTTATATCCATGGCAAATTTGACAACTTCACAAAACCATGTGATACGATAGAATTAATATCTTGATGGTTTCAGAATATTGTGATATAGATCTTTTGTAATTTCATTATTTGTGTCGTGCTTATTGGGAATACCAATTTCATTTTTATGCCATGGTTATGTATGCTAACAAATTGAGTCACTCACTATTTTGAGGTGTGCATTGAGTGAAGCATTGATATTTCCAATGATAAGTGAGTCAACTCACTATTTTGGGGAATGCATTGAGTGGAACATTGAGATTTCATGTGATAAATGAGTTGTTTTTTATGCGCATAGAAATTTCAAAATCGATTTCTAATAAGATGGGCACATTAGTCGACTCACTGATTTTTGTGTACATTGGAAGTTTAAAATCAAATATTTTTTATAAAATTGGCATGTGGGTTAACTCACTGATTTCGTTGGACATAAGGAGAGGAACAATTATTTTTACTTTTTAAAATGCCATCAATAAGTCGACTCACTGATTTGAGTGCACCTGATATTAAAATTAGTTTCTTTTTTTTCAAAATGTGACAGAATTAATTCATTAATTTTTTGGTGTCACGTAAGCATTATCAATCGTGGAATTCCACTATGCGACATTCGAAGAACTCACGTGTAAAGATAAATTTTTGAAAAAATCATAGTTTGCTAATTTTGAAGATTTGTGTAACTTTGAATTTTTCATTGATTTAGTGACTTTCCTAAAATCATGATTTTCTATTCTTGAAAATTAATATTCATAAATTGTTGATTTGGGAAATTTAATATTCACAATTTTCTATTTTGAATAATCATTTTTATAAATTTTAATTTGGGACTCATTATATTTGAAATTTTCTACTTTAGAAAGTTTATTTTTTCAAGTTTCCAACTTGGGAGCTCATCATGTATCTATAAACTTCTAATTTAGAAAATTTCAAATTTTCTAGTTTAGAAACTCCTTGAATTACCAAATTAGAAATTTCATATCCACAACTTTTCAATGTAGAAAATTTTCACAAATTCCTATTTTAGTCGATTTGAAAAATCTTTGCATATTTGGATTTGTAATTAAAATATTGCCACGCGAACTTTGGAGCATAGGATAGAATTAAGGCTTTTTTAAAATATTTCCATTTTATGCGAAATTTGAGAATCATGTAATATTTAGGAGAATATTAGTCGTAAGATTCGTTTAGCACATTCGATATAATCTGATGATGATGGGATCCTAGCTTGACTTTAGTCTCTACCCATTGACCGTAGGATAGTTTAGATCGTAGTAGAAATCGATCATCTCAATTGGGTGGTTCGATGTCTAACACCTTCTAAAACCCGTAATCTGACCCCTTACCCATTTATCTTATTTGTGGACAAACCTGATCCATTTTGGAGTTATCTTTGGTGCCTAAACCTAAATTAGGTGGTGACTCCATATTTCCTAAAAATTCTCAATTTATCAATCGAACCCCTATTCGATATTTAGTGGAAAGAGGGTCGAGGCGATTTCATCTCAACCTCAACTTCCATAATCATCACCTGAGGATGAAACATGGACATATTAGATAAATGATGTCTTTATCCTAACTATCCAGGCTTGGCGACATAAATCATGATCTGCCATTCAACTCTAATAAACTCATTTCTTATAAGTACAGTGACTATACTTTGATTTTACACTAAACTTTGATTAGTTAGAATTTAAGAAGTTTGTAAAATTTGCCAATTTAGAGTTTGGAGAATATTATCAAAATGGTGAGTACACAGATAGAAGTAGTGCCAAAAGTGAAGCCCATTCACTAATGTTCTGAAAACACAATACAATTACATAAAACAAAATAACAAATGGTGATTGACCCCTTGAGTGGCCAAGGTGTTGGCCATGCAGAAAGGTCAAACAAGCTCCCTCCCAAAAATAGGTGCTAGCATTTCCCTCCTAATGCGAATGAGACATTGAAAAGTGGACTGTCCATTTTTTGTAAACAACTTTTGACAAGGATAAAAGTCTTGGATTGAACTGATTTTTAGTGAGGATGATCTCCTCATCATAGAGATCATTTTTACCAAAAATCAGCTTAATCCATAACTTTTAGCCCACATAGGACAAAACACGTTGTAGATATATGTGTACACGGATCATAAACAATATATATATATATATTGGGGGCAGTTCATGTATGTAAAAACAATGGTTTTTCAAAATATAGGTTAAAGGTTTTGGATTGAGCTGATTTTTTGCGAGAATGGTCACTATGATGATAAGATCATCCTCACAAAAAATCAGCTCAATCTGGAACTTCTAAATCCATCAAAAGTGATTTACAAATTATTGGCAAAAAATAGACGATCCACATTCTAAATCACTTTTAATGGGGTTAAAAGTTTCAGATTGGACTGATTTTTTTTTTTCGGATGATCTTCCCATCATAGAGATCATCCTCACAAAAATCCAGCTCAATCCAAAACTTCTAACCCATATTTTGAAAATTTATTAATATAACATTGTTATTACATATGGTTTTTCATGTGTCCCTTGATCCGATCCCATATATATATATATATATATATATATATATAGAAGACGCTGTAAATAGATTAACTATGTTTATTACAAGAAGACATTGTAAATAGATGTTAAGTACATGATGGATATCCAAAAGAGATAATTTAACATTATAACATATATATCCAAAAATATCTAGAAGACGATGCTAAGTACATGATGGATAATTGGATATCCAAAAGAGATAATTTAACATTACAATATATATATATATTTATATCTGAAAATATCTAGAAGACGTTGTAAATAAATACTAAGTACATGATGGAAATCAAGTCAATGTTTCAGGGGTCAATTGAAATGTCTACATGATTTTTTGATCAAATGTCATGAGCAAGTTCTGTACAAGAAGAAAACTTACTAATGTGACATAGGATCTTGTTTATTCTTGGTTCATTTTGGGGTCATAATCGATATGGAGAGCCTTGGAAAATATCATGAACTCCATGCTCAATTAATAGAACAAGGAATTGAAACAAAATTAACAACATAAACTAAATTGAATGATGAAAATAAGATATCAATCAAGTTAATACTATAAAATTTAACTTCATTACAGAAATAAAAACCATGAACTCAAATATATATATCCTTAATGAAATAATAGCTGATAAAACACCTTTTTTGAAAGGTGGCATCTAACCTCAAACAATACTCTTAAAGAATACTTGATGAAAGGCATGGCGAACAAAATGGTACTATGAATGAAAAACTACCAAACCATCAAGGTAATATCAAATACAACCTTCATATTCTAAGAAATCAAAATCAAGATAAGTAGTTAGATAACGTCGTAAGAGTTTAATAACAAAAAATGCATTTCTGAATCATAACAAGGCACATAAATGCATTTTTAATATTACCTATTGAGTCTTGGAGCGGCATTCAATATGAAAAGTTTCTCTTATCGTCGTAAGAGTTAAATAATAAAAATGCATTTCTGAATGTGAATTTTTACAAGGTTCTAGTAGCAACTCACGAAAATGAGCTTGAATTGTAACCATGGTCAAAGCCTACAAGTAAAAGATATATCTATAGGATTAACTACATGAAGATATCTATATAAATAAGATAATAAAAGTACAATTAAAAGGATTGATGGTGAATATTACTAGAATTTTGACAAACACAAAAGTTAGACATGTATCGAGTTTACTTAAGTATCCGAGATGAAGTCACCGATGAGCGAGAAGAAGTAAGTTGAACCAATGAAGTTCATTAGAGTGTTTGCAGAGCCAGCCATATCAAAGTGTATCACAAGCATGACTACAATACCATGCACACCATGTTAACTAAGCCCATGTTCTTGAGTGCTATAAGGACATTACGCATAAGAGATTTATGAGTCACATTACGATGTTAATTAGGATAAAATGTATGAGTATCAAGGGTATCCTTACCGAGAATGAACACGGTAGCTCTAAATCTACCATGTCTTTTCTTACATTGGTTAAGAGACTTGTAGCCTGGTTCACAAGCACTATCGTTTTCCTCCTAAGTGTAAAGGATTAAAACAAAGCAATTAGTTTAATGAATGAGTAATGGAGGAAGAGATATAATTTGTAAAGAATGTAGAATTGATGGGATTATGAGGATGATATATTGAGACTTACAATGGTTAAGTGAGGGAAATGGAGGTCTGTGATTTGTGAAGAGGGTGGCCTTCGCTCCTCTATATGTTCAAAACCACCCCTTTTGCTACTACATTAAAAATTAGTATTTTTATCAAACATCCTCCTCATACACACACATACACACACACACACGCACACATGCACATATAATTTTATATAAGCCCCATGGCATATAATAGAAATAAGTTAAAATGATCTCAAACCCAGTAATTTAACATAATAAAATATGTTTTTCCTTGACTACAATGTTATTGAAGGTCATTAAGATCATAATGATTGATCCTAGTGCTTCGTGCATGCCTTAACCTCTAATTTATAGTTAAGTAATTTTTCATTACATTCAAATCTGAACTAAAAAACTATCAATTTTCTTTTCTCTCTTTACATAAGAACTCAATACCCATTTTCTAACAAAATGAATGTAGTTTACCTTCTCAATTCTTTACTTTACTAAAAAGGGTTGTATTTTGAAGGAAGGGGGACTGCATCAACCCACTTTGTCCATGATAATATCATAATCCAAATAACTTTTTTGATGAAATTAGTACGAACTTTTTTGATTATCCAAAAAGGGATAACTAAAAACTAGTCTTGGGTACCCCACCTCTTTAAATAATTTGGTTGTTTAATCTTCTGAACTATTTTTGGTGGGTAAATTTTTTTTACTAGAAAAGATTTTAACTTGTTTAAATGAGGGATGAATCAAATCATCAAATAGAGAAGGTTTTAACTTGTTTAATAAACATGCAATCATGATCTCTTTCAAAGCAAAAGAACAACAAACAAATGTTAGAAAACTCATCAAATCAAGTGTCCATGTAGCACGTTGAATATATTTTATAACTTATGCCTATTATGAAAGCACATGAGTAATAATAAATTCATGAAAAACCCTTGACTATAAAGAAATGGACCATTTATATGTTTTTTAACAGAGAAACACATTGATTAATCTCCATTACTTGAAACTCACTTGCATCCTAGCACTCAACAATTCTGATTCAAGATAAGAACTGAAAAATAGACTTGAAATTTAGTATTGACTTTTCTTGAATCGATTCAAGTACTGAATCCGATTTAAACTAAAGCATCCAGTGCATTTTCATGATTTAAGCATTCAATGCGAACTAACCTCAATGATAATGGAACTCTGGAATTCAATCCATCCCAAATTACTCAAATTCATGAATTTCAAACAAAGATTAGACTAAAACCACTAAAATATACAATCCAAAACTAAAACTGAAAATCCTAAAAATAAAAAAATTGAAAAATCAATTAGGGTCTAAAACATACCTGTAATCTTTAATGTTATTTGAGGATTTAAATAGAAATCAAGGTGTGAAAGAGAAAGATGGGTTTGTAAGAAGGAGAATCGATGAGTGAGAAGGAAAATAAGCCACAAAAATCAAAGAGAGAGAGAGAGAGTATGAGACAAAAGAAGAGCGGGACATTGAGAATCTCTAGGGTTCCCAACAAGAAAACCACGCCTAAAAATCGAACCACAAAAGCTTGCCACAAAAATAGATTGAGATTCATTAGTGTTTTCATGAAAACCACCTCTACAATGCATCTCTTTGGAGGCATTTCATCAAAAATCGCCAATGCTTCCTTATCTTTGGAGGCAATTATCACAAATCGTCGTTGTTTTTGTCTTTTTGGAGTAATTTTATTTAAAATTGCCCCTAACCTTGCTCTTTTTGTGGAGTTTCACAAATTTGCTGAAGAAAATCGTCGTTGATAGCCTCTGTTTTTGTAGTGAGAGAGAGAGTGAGTGAGTGAAAGAGACGAAGGAATGAGGGGGAAAATGATAAGGAAAAGGGAAAAGGATTTTCGCGGGTGAGTCAATTTTTTTCGTAAGGTGTAGTATTTTTTACCAGTAGATTTTTTTTTCACTGTCATTTGTAGATAAATCAAGTGTGAAATTTTGTTGAGCTGTGCATGGGTCCCTATAACGACAGATAAAATGATCCATTGCAAAAAAAGTATCATAATGGATTATGCATGGGTCCTTATAGCAGCAGATAAAAATATCCGCTGCAAAAAAATGTACCATACTGTCCTATAGTAGCGGATAAAAATATCTGTTGTAAAAAATGTACCATACTGCGCTATGCATGGGTCCCCATAGCGACAGATAAAATGATCCACTGCAAAAGATGTATCATACTGCAATTGAGATAGTCATCCACTATTATAAACTAACGCTATAGATCGAAAATGTTGTAGTGATGGTTAAAATGTCATTTTATGTTTAAAAAATTTCAATTTTCCTAACTTGAGGTTTCTAAATTTTGTTTGATGTGCGTAAATTTTTTGGAAGCTTATTTTTTACCACGTCTTTCTAAAAATTGAGGTTTCTAAAAGTCGTTATCAAAGGGTGTTTTAGTCATTTTTATGATTTTTAGTAAATTTCTCTGTTTTTATCAATTTTAATTTCGTTAAATTCAAAATCATATTTCGAGGATAATGAAAGTACTTTTAAGATTTTTCAGAGGTGTTGGACCCGCGAGGGGTATTTTTGTTATTTTTGTAAGTTTTGGCGTAAGATTTTTTTCAGTCCCAACTTGATTATTTATAAGTCTCGCGGTCATATTTTCATAATGTTGTGAGGTCTCTAAGTTATCAAAATGTGTGACGAACCTAAGCGTACGTATTTACTAAATCGAGTGTAAGGTGTAGCGATCTTAAGCGTGTTTAATTTTTTATGTCGATTCGTGACTAGTGAGAGAGATTGAAGGATTATAAATAAATAAAAATGGAAAATGTATTCTCAAGCTTTTGAGTTCTTTGTACTTATCATTAGGAATCCATGACAATCAAGTAACGAATTATCGAATTAGACACACGCAAAAATGGGGTGTCTATAAGTTCCAAATATCATTTTATATTTAAAGTTCTATAAAAAATGAAATTCTTCAATCTTTGGCACAAAAAATAAACACACGACTTTATAATAATTGAATTTCCCAAGATTTCTCATTTTTTAAACAAAAACTATAAACATTAGTATTAAAAGAACTAATTTTCTTTACTAACAACAAAAGATGATGATGTACTTCAATCAAAAGCTCGTTTTAATAAGATCTTATTAAAATAAGTTTGAGCCAAATGATGTGTCATTGCAATCAACTAAAAATAAAACCTATACTCCTAAAAATACATGTAGTGGTGCGAGTAAGGATTGTTCCTACGAAGAGTATCTAGCTTAGTTTTATGCTAATGAACAAGGAGGGGGGGTTCGAGTATAACGAAAATAATTTTAAGAAAAACAACTAATGAACAATTCAAATTGAAGTATGGAAATCAATCAAAAGAATAAACCTTGGTCTAAATTAACATCCACCATAGGAATTTTACAATTGATCATCGATGCAAGTATATATAAATTCATAGTTTGAATATTCACCGTTAAAACTATTTTTTCTATTTCTCCTTAGTCGTAGTTAAACATAAAACATGCGATCTAATTAACCTTAACTACTAAATAACCCAAGAGAAGCACTAAAAGTTTAATCTAGTAGTAGCTTTAAGAATTAGAGAGATCGATGAAGCTAAACAACACAAGTACAAGCGGTTGCATTTAATTTAGTCGAGCATTCTTCCTAAGATCTAATAATTTCTAACGCAGCAAATCATTAAATCTTAGTTGCTTTACAAATTAGAGGAATCAAACAATTACGGATTTGATATTTAACCTAGTAGTAGATTGCAACGAATAATAAGCTAGTAGGTCTCCTAGTAATTAAACGAGACAATCACGAAAATAGGCACAGAAGAACATTCAATACTCAAAATATAAATTGAACAATAAAAATCAATGAGATCTCATAGTTTTATTAATTCCCAAGCTTTCGTTTCCTTCGACTAATTATAAAAGTTTAGCCACACAAAGTCATGATAAAAATTCAAAGGAAAAGTTACAAAAGAAGGCAGAGAGAGACGTTTTTTTTTTCAAGTTTCTTGATTTTTTTTTCTACTACACATTATTTTTCCTTCTTAGAAGCCTACAAAATCTCTTAAAAATATTCTAAATCCTATTATAAATAACAATATTCAAATCTGACTAATTAAGGAAAAAGAATATTAAAAATAAAATAAAGTCTTAATACAATTAGGAAAGTGATGTTTTCAACTGAAATTTTCGTGCACCAAATCTAGAGATTTCCGAAAATAAATCGTGTCAAATCTGTGTATCAAATTTGCATGCTAAGGGACATTTCAAAACGTCAACAATGCAAATGCAATAACTTGAAGCTCGATTTCGACCTTAATACAGGCTGTATATCTCAAAACTCAAAACATGAAAGTCTTTTTCTTGGATGAGAGAGTTATGTTTAGATTACGAAACAATGTCAAAACTGTCCAAAATCGCTCGATTAACTTTATTTTGCACTTAACACCTCCATTTGCATCCTAAATCAAAATAAAAGAATAATAAGTACATTTAGGCACCAAATATGTATAAAAGACTAAACATTAAAGGAGAAAAATATGACATTTTGCATTCTCATCACCAAATAAGTTATTTGCAGTAAAAAAATGAAAGTTAATTCCAATTTAAAAAGAAAAAAAAAAAAGAAATCTAAGCAACAAAGAACAAGATTATTGAAAAAGGAAAAATATATTTGAAACACACTTTGAGAACCTATAAGATGGCAAGCAAACGAGCATATTCGAACACGTTTTCTTTAATCATCGAGAAATTTGAAGATCCATGGCTTTTACTCCCAAAACTACATTTTGAATCAATAAAATTTTTATATATTTATCTTTGGATTCTAATATTATGTTAATAAACAGGTAGAACAACAAATAGTAGAAGCCAATGAGATATAAAATAAACATATAAATCAATAAAAATAATAATTTTATTCAATAAATCAAATACATATAAACTAAGAATTTAATTTTAAAAATATTTTTCTTTAATAATGTAAAGTTTATGGAACAAAATGTTGTAAGATTCACAGTTACTATTATTTATTGAGTTTTGTTGCTTATAAGATTTGAATTCAAGACCTTTTTCTCTTGAGTGCAATTAGTGTAGGATTTTTTCATTTTTAGTGAATCCTTAGCTAAAAGTGCATTTTCCTTATTTGTGATAGTTGAAAAGTCAAAGATTCTTTGATTTACTTTCTTTTAAAAATTGTAGAAATAATTCTCTAAATCTTTAATCCCACATCAGATAAATATAAGATTCGTGCTCAACTTATAAATATTCTCACTCTCATACTTGCTTGAGTGTGAGTAAGAAAGAGGGTGGGCCTTGCTTGCACATGGGGGTCCAAAGTACCATGGGACGGTTGCAATCCATTGTGTTAGAGGCCAACCTGTCGAAAACCTTAGTGGCGTGTGTGTGCATGTGATAAGCCCACAATGGGGGTGAAAATCTCAAATTTAAGCCTCACGTGGGTGCACGTGAAATGCCCACTTTTGCTATAAAAGAAATAAGTCCTAGAGTTTTATACACAAACACATGACAATGTTGTGATCTTTCTCTCTCTCTCTATTCTTCTCTTTACTGTTGCTTGTACACTTATTGATTCACGCACAATGGGGTGGTGAAAATCTTGGATTTAAGCCTCACGTGGGTGCGTGTGAAATGCCCATTTTTGCTTTAAAAAAAAGTGTATCCTAGAGTTCTATACACATAGAGGTTGACTGTTTGGATCCTCCAACATTTAGAAATAAGTCAATTAAGGCTCAAATGTCTCTCTCTTTAATCCATTAAATCATTGTGCTTTAACTATTAAAGAGTTGTGTGCTATAGAGTTCTGTATATAGAAACACATGGACAGTGTTCTGATATCTCTATTCCTCTCTCTATTATTCTTTTTACTGTTGCTCGTACACCTATTGATTCAATCGAACTTGTCGAAAATCTGATCTGTTATTTCTGAGTACACGGTCAACAAATTTGTGATTGTTGAATCTTGAAAATTAATCACCTAAGATCGATTGCATTGTGGATACCATCATAGGGGGTGAATTTAGTTTTAAAGATAACAACTTCTTCATGCCTTAGTCACCGAATCAAATCAATAAATTCTTTCTAACTTGTTCTACTTTTAATTTTTAATATCTTATTCGGATTCAAGATCCACACCAAATACAATACAAAATACCTACAAAAACTTAAAATCAGACAACTCTCTCGATCAAAATTTAAAACATTTGGTAACTACTTAAATCACCAACAAAGAGAAAGAACATCTTCTAAACCATCATATTTTATAAGAAAACATTTTCAAATAAACTAATTTAAAATAAAATCTACAAATACATTATTTGAACTTAAAAAATTGTTCAAAATATTATATATTTAAAAATAATGGATAAAAAAGAGCATCAATATAATAGTAAAGAAGGAAAAAGGGATCCTTTCCTTGAATCGATGATCTAATTGAAACAATAAACCTTAGATCACGAAGAGGTGGATTTGGGGGTATGTTTTCAACATGATTGAAAAAAAAACGTCTAATTTTGATATGAAAATCAAAACCCCAATTTGGGTAAGAGAGAGAAAACATACCTTCTAAAATAATCTTCAAATTGAAACTTCGACAATTCGACCTAAGAAAATATTAATTGAAATTAAAACAAAAAGATTTTTTTTACATAATCAGATTACAAGAAGTATTCCAACAACATTGACAAGTTAATCGAAAATGGAAGCAAACCCATATCCTCCTCACTCCTTCTCAAGTAGAAAATATTTGAGAAAGTCCTTGTTATTGTGATTGAAGAAGACAATGGAAAGTTTGAAAGTAGTGAAAAAACTTCATTGAAATCTCAGTATTTCAGGCATCACATATGTGATTGGTCAATTAAAAAAAATGATTAAAATAAAAAACAATATGAGGGGGAATATTAATTATTCAAAAATTTATACTAGCAAACTCAAATCATCTTCCAAGTGGTTTTCAATCAAACCCTAGTCCATGGGATTTTGAACAAGAACCATATGGCTTATTGGCTCAAAATGAAGATGTGAGGGGGATGGAGAGAGAGAATGGGAAATGTACCTAAAATAGTTGAAGACAAAAGAGAGAGATGGACATTTTTGAAACGCTGGTGAGGGACGCTTTGGTGCTCACAACAGACATAAGAAAGTAATAGTATTCAAGTTTCTTGTGTGCTAAAGCTATTTAACTCCTCATCGATGGAGAAGAAGATTAACGAACAAAAGAGAGTGATAGTATTCGAGCTATTTAGTGTTTGGGCTTCCCAAACTCCTCAGATCTCCTCCTGATCAATCGATGGATTTGAAAATTTCATCTATTACTTTTAATGGGTAGGATTTGTAGAAGTTGTAGTAACAGAGGAAGAGGTTTGTAGAGAAGCTGTAGAGATAGTCGATATGCTTTCTTTTTTGGATATAAAAGATAATTATTAATAGATAGGCTAATTTGGTCAGATAAAAAAGTTGTACTAAACAATCCTCTTTTATATAGGTAATATAATAGATAAATAAAACTACCATTGCATTACATCAAATGGCTCATGTAATGAAATAAGACCTAGTATAGTTAACACCCAAATTTTAAATTTCAAAAATGCCCGTAGAGTACATCAAATCTTAGATTTATTTTTTTGTTAAGTTTTTTAAATCGAAAATATATAATGATAGAAGGGCAACATTTAGTATTTCTTTAAATTATAAAGATACCATTGCATTACATTAAATGACACATGCTATAATACTTGAATATAAACTTTCTAAAAGAAGAACTTAAATTAATTATAAAGACAATTAGACATGGGAAGCGTATGGAAATCTCTAAAGAGAGTCAAACTGTAGACACCCCATTTTTGCACTCGCCTGATTAATCAACTCGTCAATCATTGCAATGATTCCCAATGATGGATGTGTATTCCATTGCTTTATTTTGTTACCAGATATGTTTCAGAAATCCGGATGAGGTATCTCGAATTGACAAAACTTTAGAAACCACGCTACGCTAGGAAAATACGACCCAGAAACATAGAAACCATCATCTTGCAGACCAAAAAGAAACTTCACGATAAAAATCACTAAAAATTGAACAAATTACCAAAATACCCCTAACCTCAAAATAACCCTAGAGCCTACGTTACGATTAGGAAAACTCTCTCGAACACATAAAATAACAAATCGGAACCAAATAAATCATTTCACCAATTTTAACAGAATTTGACAAAATTACGAAAATGCCCCTCATAAAGTTCACAATCATTTCACATAAAAATTTTCATAAATGACACAAACCAACATTCTAATTGAATTCCTTACGAAAAACAGATTCTAAAACATCCTAGAACATTAAAAACCGACTTGAAACGTGAAAAGTCCTCTCCGGGGGCAAAACGATAATTTCAGAATTTTCATAATTAAAAATTTTGAAATTAATAAATAAAACATTAAATAATTAAAGTAAAACATTAATGAAATTAATTTAAAAATTGGAACTAAAAAATCGATCAATCGGACTTTCAAGTAAAATTGTTGAGGGTTCGTGGGATATTTCTTTAAGGACCCCTCCATTTGGGGGTCCAAAGAATTAAAGATATTTTAGAGGGGGGTTCTCCAAAAATTAAAAGTAAATCAAGCAAGACTGAAGTCAAGGTATTAAAGTCAATCAAGTGAGACTAAAGTCAAAATTAAAGTCAATTAAGCAAGACTGAAGTCAAGATATTAAAAGTCAATCAATTAAGACTGAAGTCAAAACATTAAAAGTCAATCAAATAAGACCAAAAGTCATAATAGGGTTCTAATTAAATAATAACTCTATCTAATAGAGTTCTAACTTAAAAACAATTCTACCTAAAATAATTCTAATTAAAACACAATTCTACCTAAAACAATTTTAACTAAAACACAATTCTAATTAAAAGATCTCTAATTAAACACTAACTCTATCCAAATCAACCTTAAAAAAATTCTATAAATAGAGGTGCTCACACCCTATTTTCGTATCAAATCATAAATCCTAAGAGAAGTAGGTCTAGAAGCTCCCCTAGCCCCCCATAAACCCTAGTTTTGGAGCCCCAACTCCTTACCTAACATCCCTCCTTCAATTTTAGTCTAGAAAACACCTAAAATCCCTCCAAAAACACCCCCAAATCCGCAACAAACTTGAAGAGTTCAGATCCAAAAATAAGGAGATACCTTGATCTAGGAGATCCGAAGTCAAATCCGGAGACAGAACGAAGCAAGGGAGTACAGTACAAGGAGCTCTTTTTGTCAGATCTGATGGAACAAAATCCTTGCTATCGGAAAGGTATGTAATTTTTTTATTTTTATCTAGGTTTTTAGCAATGTGATATATTTAGAAAGTTAGTAAAGACCGGTTTTGGCCGGACGGGGTTGGTGCCTAACACCTTCCAACTCCGTAACATGATCCCCGAATTCAGATTTTTTGTGGTAGATTAATTCTTTTTATCCATGTTAGAGTCAGTTTGGTTCCTAAACCACAATAACTAGGTGGCGACTCCCAAACCTCAAGAGTCAAAAGTGGATCCGCGCACCCCGCGGATCGAGGGCGCTTTCAGTGGCGACTCCACTGGGGACTATTGAGGATCAAACTTGAAAAACCCCAAGTATGGGAACATTGCCAAAATGACCTAGATTTTTTTATTATTTAGTTTGATTTATTTTATTTATTTTTTCTGTTTATTTATTTTTTGTCTTGATTGTAAATGATTTTGGGTATTACATTTTTTTTCCAAATTAAGGATCACTTTTTGATGACCCCTAAATAATGAAAGATTCAAATTGACCTATGAAAATGATGGAATGATGAAGGTTGGACAGAAATATTAAAACATTTTTAGAGAATATTCTAGTAAAAATTAAGTCTGGGAGCCTTTAATAAAACATAGATCTCGTCGAGTAGATTAATTTAGAATCTGAGTTCACTCAATTTCGTTATCGGAAGCCTTAGATATCATCGATGCAAGTTCAATCTGTAAATCTGGAATTATTTCTAAATGAAAGTTGGGACAACAATGTTAAAACTTTTTAGAGAATATTCTAGTGAGAATTAAGTTTGGGAGCCTCTTAATAAAACATAGATCTCGTCAACTAGATTAATTTAGAATCTGAGTTCACTCAATTTCGTTATCGGAAGCCTTAGATATCATCGATGCAAGTTCAATCTGTAAATCTGAAATTATTTCTGAATGAAAGTTGGGACAGCAACGTTAAAACGTTTTTACAGAACATTCTGGTGAGAACTAAGTCTGGACACCTATTAATAAAATGTAGATCTCATCGAGTAGATTAATTTAGAATTTGAGTTCACTCTATTTCGTTATCGGGAGCCTTAGATATCATCGATGCAAGTTCAGATTGTATTTTTCTAATTCACAGAAAATCTGAATTTATCTAATGTTGGCACAATTAATGTTCTTGAGAGTGAGCTCATCTCAACCATTGTCATTCTATCATCAATGTAACACCTATTGGAATCTCGATTTATTTTGGATCACCCAAAAGTGATCATTGATTGGACCTTAAAAATTATAAAAATTATGCCTATTGCAATGTTTGTTTGATCATTATCATATGCCATATTTATTGATTAATTTACCATGATCTTGTTTGAAATACATGATTGATGTTGATCGTAATGTTAATGTACTTATGTGATGGGAATAATGTGATCTTAATTGAATATTCATATGATTTGAATGATTTTAGTTTTGATTAAATGTATGATTGGTTTGATTGGATCCATGGGCCCATTTGTTTGAAAAAGGTCCCGGGCACACCCCACCCTGTTTTGCACACACCACATGCACGTTTACTGTTTTACTCACTTACACGTCCCATTTAGCCAACGTGGCACTAGTGCGTGGCCCGGTCTCTTCGGAGATGCGACGTCATTCATGAAACCCACAACTCCAGTCACGTACCTTAGGGTATATCAAACTGGGGGCATCAATACCATCTGATCAGGTGATTCTGAGAAGTATGTTGATGCACCCAGGCTGGAGCGACCTGAGCCTTTGACCTTTTGTAAGCCACACAGTCACATGTCCCGATTGCCAACGTAGTACTAATACGTGGTCGGTCCCCTCGTGGGATGCCAAACCATTTATGAAAGCTACAACTCTTGACTCGCACCCGTAGGTATAAAAGATAGTCTAAGTATATCAATTGCACTTCTTGGTCAAAACCGGTGCCTAAGCAAGATCTTGCCTCGCTGTACCCTACTGTACGAGGGGGATAAACTACGTCTATTCTAGACGAGAGGTATTTAAGTGGGCCCTTGCTCAGCATTGTGCGCCACCTCTCAACTGGAGATCAAACTGGCTGTTTTTGGCTTCAGAGAAGTGAAATGAGGTTTTAGATTATCTCCTATATGGTATATCAAACCAAGTCACCACGTATCGAAAGGTATATAGGTGTGCTTGGGCAAGGGTGGCCAGATAAAAATGCATTGCACGTAGTAAGCTTAGAGTCTAGAAACCTTCCCACTAGGTCACGACTCGAACTTATCGTGGGTGTTCCCGGGTTGTTTATTGAATGAATGCATGTGATTGATGAATGTATGTGAGTGATGTGAATGATGAGATCAAGAGTGTATAATTGTCCTCAAGGATCAAAAATTTGTTTTGAAAATTAAAATGGGTGCACCGACCCAATAAAGAATCCATTCTTTTACAATAATGACCCAGTCCATCCCGATCCAATAATCATGGTGGGTTGGGCCATTTAAATTGAAATAAAAATCAAATTTTCAAAGAAGAAAAATGGTTTACAAAGGGAAAGTGTTTTCTAGAAAAAGTGTTTTCCAAAATAAGTGTTTTCCAAAATAAGTGTTTTCCAGAAAAAGTGTTATTCTCTAGAAAATAATGTTTTCTAAGAAAAAGTGTTTTCCAGATGAACAAGATTTTTCAAGAGAAAATGCTTTCCAAATAACAAACTATTTTTCAGAGAAAAAATATTTTTCAGAAGAAAATATTTTTCGAAAGAAAAGAAAATGAAGGAAAAATGATTTACAAAAGATCTATTTCTGCATGAAAAATTTTTGAAATGTGTTTTTCACCAAAAATCTATTTTTTTGCATGGACTTTGTAAAATTATCAAAATATGTTTTTCTAAAAAGAAAATGACTTGCAAAAAAAAAAAATCAGATTTGTGAAAGTTTTATTCAATGAAAACATTATTTCCAATAATTTTCAAGAGTGCAATAAAATTATTTCCTTCTGAATAATCATTGAACGGATGAATTGTTTAATGGATTGGTGCACAGAATTCAATAAAATCTCAGGGTTCATTTAAAATGTTATCAAGGGGGAGACACTGAAATTGGTTAAATTCACCTTCAAAGAGGTTTAAGGATTATCATTGTACCTAAGCTCAATCGTCCATCGTCTAGCTAGGGTTACTAGTCCAGTCAGTTGGAACGAACGTCAACGCCAAATCAATCCTTTAGAATTTCTCAACATCGCCCAGTTATTCCCTGAAGATCATAGTACTTTAGTCTTGTCGGTTATAAGCAATGTCTCAGTCCTCAGTCCTAATCAAGCCCGTTGTGGGTAGTTGTATTGAGTTTTCATGAGTTATTTGAGTTAGCTCGAGTCCAATTTTTCAATGTCATATTTTCTTTAGATCGAGTCTACTCTTTTTCTGTTGAGTCGAGTTAGTTTGTTGAGTCTTAGAGGTGTCTGTCGCCCCTTTTGAATTTGATTGGCTAAAGGAAATATTTGAATACCTCGAGCGCATTAACGAATTAATTACTAATCTGGCTTCAATGATAGATTTCTTTCCTGAGCAAGAAGATAAGAGTCAGGTTCAACGTTTAATCGAGAAAACAAAGGTTATTGACCTCAAAACAGAAAATAATTCTTAAAGAGATTAAAATAGAAACCCTCATATCCCTAGAGGAACACGAGGGGATAATGAATTTACTCAGAAATTTCAAAAGACTTGTTCGTGTGATCCTACGAGGATGTGTTAGGTGCAAGCTTGGGTGTTGTTCAATACGGAATAAATACTCGCTTGATGAGATGAAAATATCGATAGAGATGTTATAAAATGTATCAACACTATCCTTACTACATCTTGAGTTTCAAATCACATATTATCAGTCGATATGGGGTACCTTCAGAGTTGATCTCTGATAACGGGTCGCACTTCAAAGTTGAGGTTATCAAATTGTGTTCAAAGTTCAAGATCTCACACCATAAATCATCTCCTTACCGACCTCAGACTAACAGAGCAGTCGAAGCAGCTAATAAGAATATTAAGACTATCCTCAGAAAAATGTGTCAATTACATCGAGATTGGTCAGAAAAACTGCCATTTGCATTATGGGCATATCGAACCTCAATTCGATCTTCCACCGGAGCTACTCCCTACTCCTTAGTATATGGCATGGAAGCAGTCTTGCCAGTTGAAATGGAGATTCCATCTCTCAGGGTTCTGTTAGAAAGTCAGTTGTCAAAAGCAGACTGGGTTCGCCAACGATATGAAGAGTTGAATTTGATCGAGGAAAAACGACTGAGAGCATTGTATCATGTGCAAGCTTATCAAAGAAGAGTCGCCCGTGCGTTTGACAAGAAAATCAAGGCCCGTCACTTACAAATCGGGGATTTAGTACTCAAAGAGAACAGGGCACCTATTTTTGATCCCAGGGGAAAGTTCAAACCAAATTGGGGAGGTCCGTTCATCGTCAAAGAAATATTACCAGGAAAAGCTGTCAGACTTCAAGATCATGATGGAATCGAATTACCAGAGCCAACCAACCTTGACCAAATCAAACGGTACTACATTTAAGGAGGCCATCTTTGGCCAAATCAATCCTCATATTATCCAGTTACCCAGTTCAAAATATCCTTTCTCAGCCCTTTGCAACCTTTTAAAAAAAATGATGCTTTTTTCTTTCTCAGCCCGTTCACCTAACCTAGGGGAGGGAAAAATCTGAACTACGTTTTGGTCTGATCCCAAAATGTTGGGGTACGTAGGCAACCTGAAAAGTTACCTCAGGCCCGACCACATCAATAATATAAAAAAAATCTCTATTTCCCCACACAATAAGAAATGAAAAAAAATTCAAAAGAAAAAGAAATTCAAAATGGGGAAGAAAATTTAAAGGAAAAGAAATAATTTAAAAGGAAATGCCACACAAGGGGCATTTGGGTTTTTGAGCCTCAAAATTCCTTTCTTTTTATACCCAGTCCTAAGCTTACCTATAAAAGTCCTCCTAAGTACCGTGTGAAAAGTCAAGGAGGGTGGCAAAGTAACTCCAGAAGTTTAGAGGAGAAGAAAAAGATGAAAAATGATGAAGCCTGCTAAGTTGAAAACCCGAAAAGGGCGACTTAGGCAAAAATCAAGGCAAGCTCGCAAGGTTGAAAATCTGAAATGACAACTTTGACAACAATCAGAGCCAAGAGAAAAAAAGAGCTCGCTAGATCGAAAACCTGAAAAGGTGATCTAGGCAAAAGCTAGAGCAAGCTCGCTAGATTGAAAACCTGAAAAGACGATCTAGGCAAAAATTAGAGCAACAAAGAAAAACAGAAGAAAATCCCAAGCTGAGAGCGGCCCAAACTGAAACATCAGAAGTCCGAATAACCAAGTTCAATACTTAGCTTAAACCAGGCATAGACTCAGAAACCACAAGTTCTTGTCTACGATCGATCTGAAAATGTTTACTTCCCCAAGTGAACCAAAGGAGATAAGGGTGAATTCTATGATGAGTCTCGAAAGGAAATAATTTTGTACTCGTGAGCCTGACTCAAAACCTTCAATAAAATTAATCAAAATTAAAAGTTGAGTCTTTATTGCGCTTGTGGTAATCAAATATTTCAAACCTTCATACAAGAGGCATTTTCTTTCTTCTTTAATGTAACATTTCCCCCTTATACTAGGGGCATTTTTTTTAATGATGTGTTCAATTATTTTCAAGGCCATATTCATTGTCAAACTAGGGGCATTTTGTCCTTAAGCAATGTTAATCCTAAAAAAATAATAGGAACCCCAAACTTAAGGTTACCCTATTGATAACAGTTTTTCGAAAAACTTTTGAGGTTTAAAAGAAATAAAAAACTCAGGTTTTTGAAAAAATTTTGGATAAAACCTTGAGGTTCAAACAAAAGCACTTTGGATCTCACATTTGACTGTGTCCAAAGATCAACTAGTATCTCACATAGGAGATATAACATTCTTTCGTTCTCCAGATTCTTTTCCAGATTCAATCATTCTTGGAATCAATCATTTCTCTCCCAGATTCATTATCTTCCAGATTTATTCATTCTCCGATTCGTTCTAATCAATTTTCTCCAAATTCGTTCATTCTTTCTCAAAATTCATTCATTCCTCTACTAGTTTTGCTCAGTTGCCGCCAATGGTTATCTTGGATTTTGCTCAGTTGCCACCAAGGGTTATCTTGGATTTTGCTCAGTCTCTGCCAAGGGTTATCTTGGATTTTGCCCAGTTACCGCCAAGGGTTATCTTGGATTTTGCTCAGTTGCCGCTAAGGGTTATCTTGGATTTTGCTCAGTTTTCGCCAAGGGTTATCTTGGATTTTGCTCAGTTGCCGCCAAGGGTTATCTTGGATTTTGCTCAATTTCCGCCAGGGGTTGCTTGGATTTTGCTCAGTTTCCGCCAAGGGTTATCTTGGATTTTACTCAGTTGCCGCCAAGGGTTATCTTGGATTTTGCTCAGTTTCCGCCAAGGGTTATCTTGGATTTTGCTCAGATGCTGCCAAGGGTAATCTTGGATTTTGCTCAGTTGCCACCAAGGGTTAACTTGGATTTTGCTCAGTTGCTGCCAAGGGTTATCTTGGATTTTGCTCAGTTGCTGTTAGGGGTTATCTTGGATTTTGCTCAGATGCCGCCAATGGTTATCTTGGATTTTGCTCAGTTGCCGCCAAGGGTTATCTTGGATTTTGCTCAGTTTTCGCCAAGGGTTATCTTGGATTTTGCTTAGATGCCACCAAGGGTTATCTTGGATTTTGCTCAGTTACCGTCGAGGGTTTTCTCGAAGTTATGCTCAGTTTTACTTAATTATGCTCAGTTTATACTCAAAATTATGCTAAAATTATGCTCAGATTTTAAGCCACACACTTGCACTTTTTTTTTTAGTCAGGGAGAATTCTTTAAAATTCAAGGATCTGACACCGTCAGTGAGAGTTTGCGCTCAAGGACCTGATAACCTTTTGATTCGGGGAGAGCTTTACCCTCAAGGATCCGAACACCCTGACGAATTGCTGAATCAGGCTGCAAAATGAACTGTCACTAGCTTTGGCATTCGGATATCGCACTATCTACCAAAATAGATTTGCTATCTAGTTTGCTTCAACCCTCTGCCAAAGAGGGGCATCTGTAGACACCCCATTTTTGCACTCGCCTGATTAATCAACTCGTCAATCCGATTGCAATGATTCCCAATGATGGATGTGTATTCCATTGCTTTATTTTGTTACCAGATATGTTTCAGAAATTCGGATGAGGTATCTCGAATTGACAAAACCTTAGAAACCACGCTACGCTAGGAAAATACGACCCAGAAACATAGAAACCATCATCTTGCAGACCAAAAAGAAACTTCACGATAAAAATCACTAAAAATTGAACAAATTACCAAAATACCCCTAACCTCAAAATAACCCTAGAGCCTACGTTACGATTAGGAAAACTCTCTCGAACACATAAAATAACAAATTGGAACCAAATAAATCATTTCACCGATTTTAACAGAATTTGACAAAATTACGAAAATGCCCCTCATAAAGTTCACAATCATTTCACATAAAAATTTTCATAAATGACACAAACCAACATTCTAATTGAATTCCTTACGAAAAACCGATTCTAAAACATCCTAGAACATTAAAAACCGACTTGAAACGTGAAAAGTCCTCTCCGGGGGCAAAACGGTAATTTCACAATTTTCATAATTAAAAAATTCGAAATTAATAAATAAAACATTAAATAATTAAAGTAAAACATTAATGAAATTAATTTAAAAATTGGAACTAAAAAATCGATCAATCGGACTTTCAGGTAAAATTGTTGAGGGTTCGTGGGATATTTCTTTAAGGACCCCTCCATTTGGGGGTCCAAAGAATTAAAGATATTTTAGAGGGGGGTTCTCCAAAAATTAAAAGTAAATCAAGCAAAACTGAAGTCAAGGTATTAAAGTCAATCAAGTGAGACTAAAGTCAAAATTGAAGTCAATTAAGCAAGACTGAAGTCAAGATATTAAAAGTCAATCAATTAAGACTGAAGTCAAAACATTAAAAGTCAATCAAAGAAGACCAAAAGTCATAATAGGGTTCTAATTAAATAATAACTCTATCTAATAGAGTTCTAACTTAAAAACAATTCTACTTAAAATAATTCTAATTAAAACACAATTCTACCTAAACAATTTTAACTAAAACACAATTCTAATTAAAAGATCTCTAATTAAACACTTACTCTATCCAAATCAACCTTAAAAAAATTCTATAAATAGAGGTGCTCACACCCTATTTTCGTATCAAATCATAAATCCTAAGAGAAGTAGGTCTAGAAGCTCTCCTAGCCCCCCATAAACCCTAGTTTTAGAGCCCCAACTCCTTACCTAACATCCCTCCTTCAATTTTAGTCTAGAAAATACCTAAAATCCCTCCAAAAACACCCCCAAATCCGCAACAAACTTGAAGAGTTCAGATCCAAAAATAAGGAGATACCTTGATCTAGGAGATCCGAAGTCAAATCCGGAGACAGTACGAAGCAAGGGAGTACAGTACAAGGAGCTCTTTTTGTCAGATCTAAGGGAACAAAATCCTTGCTATCGGAAATGTATGTAATTTTTTTATTTTTATCTAGGTTTTTAGCAATGTGATATATTTAGGAAGTTAGTAGAGACCGGTTTTGGCCGGGCGGGGTTGGTGCCTAACACCTTCCAACCCTGTAACATGATCCCCGAATTCAGATTTTTTGTGGTAGATTAGTTCTTTTTATCCATGTTAGAGTTAGTTTGGTTCCTAGACCACAATAACTAGGTGGCGACTCCCAAACCTCAAGAGTCAAAAGCGGATCCGCGCACCCCGCGGATCGAGGGCGCTTTCACAAACATTTTTCAAAATAGGGCTTCAAAATTTCAAAATGAGCTGATTTTTTGTTAGGAAGATCGATGGTGAAAAGATTATTATCGCCAAAATTAGCTCATTCCGAAACTTCTAACCCCAGTTTACAAGCTGAAAAATCGTGAATCGTCCAATTTTTGTAAACCACTTTTGATGGGGTTACAAGTTTCAGATTGGACTGATTTTTGGTGAGGATGATTTCTTCATCATAGAGATCACCCTCACAAAAAATAAGTCCAATCTAAGACTCCTAACACATACATTGAAAAAATGTTTGACTCTCTTTAAGGCCTTTGAACGCCACCCATTAGACATTTATAGGTTGTAAATCATATACAAATGCATATGACATCCACTAGTTTATCTAATGTGATAAGGTTTTTTATACATTCCCAACTTTTTAGATTTGAATCAATTATTTTTTATTTTTTATTCTTTACAAATAAGATATATTCTGTCAACTCCTTTCAAAATCAAAGAAGGTAATATTCTATCAATCAATTTTTATTTTTCAAATTTTTAGAATACTTTTAAAAGTTGTGAGGTTACATTTTTTTTAGTAGTCGAAGAGATTGAGTATATTATGCATTTATTATATCTATGATTAAATCTTAGCACATATTCTTTTTAGTGTTTACCAATATCAATAAGTGGTTCTCTTGATAGACTTGAACGATGTAATAGGGGTTGAAACATCATTACGTGAAAATTAGAAATTTTGACAGAAAATTCGATGGGCCAAGACCTATGAATTTCGAATTTCTTTCATCCTCCATTAATTTGATGGTTTCAACTCATTAAAAAAAAAATTCAACAATGAAAATTTTGACACCTTGATCTATCGAATTTTATGAAACTTGACGGCCTTGGGCTGTCGAATATAGCATTTTTTCATGTTTTATATGATTCATGCTGTCAATCATAAATAGATAAAATAAGCATATAAATAAATGCCTATCTAATTTACCAAGGATGTTGGACCTATTATCTCAAGTACTAATTTTTAGTTATGTTTAATTATTACTTGATAGTTATGTTTAATTATTACTTGAGGCCACACTTGGTATGTTTGTAAGACGGTACATGTGTTTTATATTGCCTTTTGTAGTGTTTTGGAACATTAACATTTTACTCCATTAGTGTTTTTTTACTTTCTTTTCAAAATATGAGAAAATAAAATATGATCTATGACATTCTTAGGTGGAATAAGAACAACTTTAATTGCTTGTCAATTAGGATTTGTAGGAACTTTAAGAGATATATTTGATGCATGTTGTAACGTATTATAGCTATAAAATCTTAAAAGATTTCAAAATATGTCTTGGACTACTAATGAATGATGATGACAAAATAAAGTGTTGACCAATTTGATCAGGATTTAATCTTTTTGTCACAACATCTGTCAAATCTTTATAAACATCAACACGAAGGGTATCTTGATTAAGTCTTTGATATGTCAATTGATTTTACCTAATTGAAATCCAATCATCTACTAGAGTATCCTGAAACAATTTTTCATCCTGCAAGATTAGTGAATATTCAATATGACAATGGAATGTGCGATGAGTAAAAATCCATTTGAATCAATTTTTCTGGTGTTAAAACATTATTCTCAACGTTGAAATACTTTCGATTAAGGTGTCATCCAAACTTCCTGTGAAGAAACGACAAAATACAGTGCAATGGTAGGTAAACAAGATGACATTCATTAATACACATCAATTTGTGATATCCTTCAAGATGTATAATGATATCTCTTGTACTTCTTACCTCACTTTCATTTTTAAGTAGTATAACTGCAATTTTATCTATTAACGAAAGATAATGACACTATCAATCCTTAAGTGAATTGTAATATGGATTAACTGATAGATCAACATACACAACATCGACTATACTAAATATCTCATAGACCTGACAATATATTTTGAGAAAATACATTATAATGCAACAAAATATATTCAATAATGTTCACGACTTTTCTTTTCAAATGTGATTTTATTTGGCGATGGATATGTAAGATCAATTTTTATATATGAAATATAAATCTAGTTAGATTTGGTAATAGAAGCCTATATGAAATCCAAATGATATATAAATAAAATTGATTTAACATTCAATTGGATCTAGACATTGGAAATATGTTAATGATTTTCTCTATTATTTACATTGATGGTAAAAGAAGTGAGCAATAATGGAAAAAATATCTTAAAAAAATGTATTTTTTTTTTGTCATCGTAATCCATGTCTTACCCTTGAGATTCAAGATTTGCTAAACAAATCCTATTCTCCCACTCTACACTATCCAAAGACAATTATTCTTTTGTTGTGAATATGATCCCATTTAAGAAGCCCAAGCCCCTTTTTTTTCCTTTTTCATTCCATTTTAAGCAGGTGATAACTAACTTAGTAGGTAAAGTTTGTGCGTGATGATATCGTAGACTTGGATTAAATTGTCGCAAACACCAACTTACCGATCTCATTAAAAACATGACTAACAACCAAAATTCCATTTTAACAAAAATAAGTAACTAAGTAAAACATTTTGAAAGATTTTTACGTGTTTTTCATACAACTAGACATTAAACAATTAAGAAACAACATATTCAAAAATTTAGATACCAAGATTAATAATTAAAAATAACTATGAAAGATAAAATTAGACACATGAACATATACCCAAGAATTTATGACTAATCCTACAACAAAGACGACGACAACAACAACAAAACTTTATCCTGAAGATTTTGGATCAGCCAAACTAATCATTATTTCATCTTGTTCAAGAGTGATAATCTATCAGGTGTAACTTGATTTCAAAAATAATCCTAAAAGTCATCATCAGTGAGATCTTCATTCATTTTCTTCTCTTTTTTTGTCTGGTTTAGAGATTTGAATAAAAGCTCTCGTCTCGTCTAAGATATCAAGATGAATGAACAAGACGAGATATGAAATCGAGATTGAAAATCAATGATAATAAATTAAGAAAAAAAAATTGTTTGACATGATTTAGTTATGTACAATAAAGCTATATGATTAATTAAAATAAATTGAAAAACAATGGAAAAATCGGTTGGAGAAGTTTCCATGTAATAAAAATAAAAAATCATTAGCCGTCCTGCCTATTATCACATAGGGCCCATGGTTTTTTTCCTCTCCCGCCTTTCTCTCCAAAAAGCAAAATAAATAGATATTTGATCTGAGAGAGAAAGAGAGAGAGAGAGCGGAGAGAAAGAGGACTGAAGAGAGCATCGAATCCCATATAGTCAAACTTAAAAGTGTGGAGGAAGAAACGCACAGAAAGGAAAAAAGAGAGATAAAAAAGCAGAGAGAGTGGCGTTGATAGACCGTCGAATCTTCGAATATCAAACCAAAAATTCACATTAATACTGCTTCGTACGGTCTATCCACGCTCTCTGCAACTCTCCTTCTCTATCTTTCTCTCTCATCGCAGAGCAACAAAAACCCTAATTTCGTTTTTCTTACTTTGGACTGTGTTATTCTACTTTGTCGTTGTTGTTGTTATAATATATTTGTAAGTCCTCTCTCTCTCTCTCTCTCTGAATCTATCGATTTATGTTTCTCTATTTCTGTGATTTTTGTTGGTGTCTGGTTTTGATTTTTTTACTGATTCTTTTAATTACTGTTTTGTATTTTAGTAGAATTTATGGAGGAAACTAGGGTTTCTGGATGTAATGGTGACGGGCAGAATCATGGTTCATCGCCGGATGTTAGGGCTGCTTCTTATTGGTTAGATGCTTGTGAGGATGTTACAAATGAAATTATGAATGATTTTGTTGCTTTTGATCCGATTGTTCCAGTAGTTGTTGATGATCCATCCAATCAGGTAGGTGGTGTTGATGCTTGTTTTTTTGGGGGAATCGATCAGATTCTTGAAAATATAAAAAACGGAAGAGATTTATCTCCTAATAATGAGAGAGAAACTTTGATTGAAAGTGATATTCGATCAGAGAATGTTGAGGTGGGAAATTGTTTGATGCAATTAGAGGATTTGGTGGAAAAAGATGATCTTGCGAGAAGAGAATGGGAAATTGGTGGGGATTGCCTCATTGGGAAGATTGATGAACATTGTGAAGTTGATTGTGAGAAGAAATTCTCGACTGGTCATGTGAGGGAAGTATCTGCAAATGGAAATGGAGTGCATAAGAGTGAGAGAGACGCAGATAGTGGAGAGAGAAACACCAAAAGGACTCGACTTAGCGAATATAATGAAGGGAGAAATTACTCAAGTAGCCGACACAATTACTCTAGGGAACGGTCGGGCAGAAAGAGGTCCCGAGATTATGAAGAGATTGAAAGGAGGGATAGGGATCGTAGTAGTAGACGAGAATGTTATAACAGTGATAGAAGGGTTGGTAGGGATCGGGATTGGAGGGAGAGAGAAAGAAAAGGCTTTTGGGAGAGAGATCGATTGGGGAGGGTCATTTATCGTGTCGGTCCTTGGGAGGCTGAGCAGGAAAAAGAGGCAAAGAGAGTCAAGGAAGAAAACGTGGAACAGGTTGAGAGTCCCGAGAAGAAATCTGATGAAAACAAAGAGAAACAACCAGTGGAGGAGCAAGCGAGGAAATACCAGTTAGATGTTCTTGAGCAAGCAAAGAAGAGAAATACAATAGCTTTTCTTGAAACCGGAGCTGGGAAGACTCTTATAGCTGTTCTCCTTATCAAGAGTATTTGCAAAGATATGCTCCGTGAAAATAAGAAAATGTTGGCTATATTTTTGGTGCCCAAGGTTCCTCTTGTTTACCAAGTAAGATTTCTTTAGCAGCATTTTTATGTCTGTTTTTATAGATTTCTGTTAACTGTAAGGTGATATTGTTGCATTGTCTTTTAATTTCAGCAAGCGGAAGTTATTCGTGAAAGAACTGGTTACAGAGTGGGGCATTACTGTGGTGAAATGAGTCAAGACTTCTGGGATGCTCGTAGGTGGCAGCGTGAGTTTGAGTCAAAACAGGTATTGTTGATATTTTACATGTCTTATAGAATTTAATTCCATTTGTTATTTTTGACATGACAGTTTATCCTTATCATTGTTTGATATTTTTTATGAGCAATCGAAGTTAGTTTTGTATCTTGTTTTTTTTTTTAATTCTTTTTCTTGGAGATGTTTTCATTTTTAAACATCTAATTATCATCTACGTCGCGAGTGTCCTGTTCCTATAACAATATACAATGTCTATGTGGCATGGTTTGGTTGGAGATTAAATACATCGGTCTGCTTGCAATGTAGGAAATGGCTTGGTCAGAAGCCCAATTGTTTTAAACTCCTTCTAAATCGTGCCACTGAGCATGTTTTTTAATTTTTAATGAAGGAGAGGCTTTGCTGTTGAAGCCTATTTGTAGTTCTGCTAGTTTTCATTGATTAGTTGTTCTTCTCTTTTTTCCCCTCATTTTCTTCTTTTATTGATCTTTTGTGACCTTACTCACTTGCCACTGTAAAACACCAAACTGCAACATACCACGTGGACTCGTTATATGCAGACACATTTCTCATCAAACCTTTATTGTAAATCTCACCGTCATGATTGTACTTAAGACAGCTGATCTGTTACCTTCTCCACCCATTGCTGTTATGCACCCAAAAACTTTTCATTGTTAATTTTGCCATCATGCTTGTGCTTAAACCCTAAGCTAGGTGATTCAACCCAATAGGTGATGATGCCCTTTTGACGATTCAGTATTTTGTACAAACCACAATTATGAGTCCTGCTCTGAGGTCAGTGCTGTGATGGGGAAACTCATCCTTCCTCATTAGCCCCTCATGACATGAAAACCTAATAACTTTGTGTTGTGTTCTGAGAAATCACTGATATGCTTAGACTCATAGCTCAGTTGGTTTGACACATTGCAAAACAAATTTGAGGTCGCAGGTTCAAGTCCATCGTACCCATAAAAATATATACATTGATATCAACCCTTCCTCTTCATTGTGACCAATATTTGCAAATCTGCATCAATATGCTGCTGAGCCCTTCACTATGACCCTAAATTGCTTGTTCTAAAGCCATGAACTCTCTTAATCTTCCCAGGCATGAACTCTTAAGACTTGATCCCCTGTGTTGTTAAATTAACCTTGACAGAGAACTTGGGACGTTGAATCCCACTTTTTATGATCACCATCTGATCGGCTTAACTATCGCATGAGGCTTCCTGTTTGCACCTTCTCATTCCACGTCGCAGTGCATGGTTGTCAATGCCTGCAATGACATTCGATTGTGATATGTCGTCACTTCTATGTTTGATGGGTAATTTGGACACCCTAAGTTTGGTTTGTCCGTTGTCCAAATATTAGACATGAAGCTCAACATAAGTTCAGACCCTTACGCCATCACTTGTGGTTTGACATCTCTGATATCATCACCATCCTGCAATTTAGTCAACAAAGGTTGATATGTGTAGTCCTTTATGTTTGAGTTTACTCTTGCCATATGTTGCTTACCTTTGGATTGTGCCGATTTACCTCTTCCCCCCCCCTCTTTCTGCTTAACTTTGACGATTTCGCTCCACTGCAGGTTCTTGTAATGACAGCTCAAATTCTGTTGAACATTCTTAGGCACAGCATAATAAAAATGGAAGCCATACACCTTCTTATTCTGGATGAGTGTCATCACGCTGTGAAGAAGCATCCATATTCGTTAGTGATGTCTGAGTTCTATCATACAACACCAAAAGAGAAGAGACCAGCTGTTTTTGGGATGACGGCTTCTCCTGTAAACTTGAAGGGTATGAGTTAATTCCGATGGTATCTAAGTTCTCATCTGTTAGAAAGCAAGTTAATGACTTCCTTGGCACCTCATCTACAGGGGCTTTATTTATTTATTTGTTTATTTTTTGTTTTGATAAGTAATGATATGTTTTAAATTATAAAAAAATAAGTACAACGGTTATGGGGTAGAAAAATTCTCTATTTACATTTTTTCCTTGCAAGGGTTCTCTACTTATGTAATCTTTCCTCTTTTTCACCTCATAATTTACTTTTAGAATATAACATTATGTATCTATGTTGCTACCATTAACATTACTCTTGATTCTGTCCGAAACAGGTGTCTCAAGCCAAGAGGATTGCGCTATAAAGATTCGGAATCTTGAAAGCAAACTAGATTCCATTGTTTGCACAATAAAAGACCGTAAGGAACTGGCGAAGCATGTTCCAATGCCCTCCGAAGTTGTGGTCGAGTATGACAAAGCAGCTAGCTTGTGGTCCCTGCATGAACAAATAAAACAAATGGAACAAGCAGTCGAAGAAGCTGCACATTCAAGTTCCAGAAGAAGTAAATGGCAATTTATGGGGGCTAGAGATGCTGGATCCAAAGAAGAACTACGCCTGGTTTATGGTGTTTCTGAAAGAACAGAGAGTGATGGAGCGGCTAATTTGATCCAAAAGTTGAGAGCAATTAACTATGCTCTTGGTGAACTGGGACAGTGGTGTGCTTACAAGGTAACATATGGGACACTTGCAGTAATCCATTTTTTTTGTCTCCTTTTTAATTGGATATTTGTTCAACAACTGATTTATCTCATCCCATATTTTTCCTAGGTTGCGCATTCATTTTTGACGGCCTTACAGAATGATGAGAGGGCAAACTACCAACTTGATGTCAAGTTTCAAGAATCATACTTAAATAAAGTTGTATCTCTTTTGCAATGCCAGTTGTCTGAGGGAGCTGCTTCTGATAAGGACGCAAAAGATATAGATGTGGAGAGTGACAATGCTCAGTGTGAGGGTGGCGTTGATGACATTGAGGAGGGGGAGCTCCCCGACAGTCATGGTGAGCATTACTAGTTGATCCTCTTTTGAAATCTATTTATTTGGTTGTATTGATTTCTTTACATGGTTGTATTTGAATCCGCTAATGGAACTAGTTCATGGAGTTCATATCCCAAATCATGATTAGTTGAACCGATACTTCTTTTATTTGTGCAGCTGGAAATTTTCTGCTTGCTATAACTAATATTGGAAAAGAGAATTGCTACTGTCTGTGTTAAGCTTTTGGATGTAGTTTTTTTGGACTTTGACAGCTACCATTGGGAATATTCCTTGCCTTCTGTTGCCCAGCACATTGCAATGATTTTCTTACCGTCATAAGGTGCATCTCTATTATTATAATGAGAGAAGGTTGAGTAGGGTATTGTCGACAAGAAATTCGTTCTAAAAAAACTGATAAATCAATATATGGTGCGATACAATTTACTAGGGTGTTTAAAAAAAAAAAAAAAACAATAATTCATGATTTTAATCTTCCACGTTTTCTAGGTCGTTTGCCGACTGTTTATTACTTTTCCACCCTTTCCCCTCTCTTTCTTCCTTAAACCAAATGTGGAAAACTTAAATTGGCAAAAATCACGGTTTAGAACCAATCATGGAACACTGATATAATGATCGGATCCTTGATCATTCACCGTCGCCTGTAATCTCATTTTAGGGTAGATGGTTGATCTGTTCATCTCCATCTACTGCAACAATGCAAGCTCTCTCTCTTGAAACAATTTTTCTCCAATTTTTTATTCCTTTGATACAGTTGGGGGTTATTCAGATTTGTATACTTTATGTGCTTTTAGGGGTGATGAAATGACCAAATTGCTACAGTTATATTTTTACTCATATTTTGGGAAGAAATAAAAGGTTTTTATCATGTCTTTGCTGCTGTGTTTTTTTTTTTTTTCATATCTTCATTCTTACTACCCTTTCTAACAGCTCAAATGGGCTTGAACTGCAAATTGGTTGGGAATGCAATTGAGTTGGACTAGAGTAGGGCTAGACCTGGACATACAAAATTTAGAGTCCCAGCCCACCTAATTAATGCACCGAACAGGCCTGGGTTAGGTTATTGGTCCTGATTAAAAATTGACCCAGCCCATGGACACCGCTACAGACTACCTGCCATCACCCCTCTCTTCTCCATTCATTTCTCCACTATACAACATTGAACTCATGGGCTCCAAGCATCAAGTTTTAGAAAGGCCTTCTCCTATCTCCTGTTCCCAAGTTCACAAGACTTGTTCGCTTCCACGTTTGACTGGAAGGAGGAAAAAAACAGTTCTTTTCACAAGGGCATTATCTTCACCCTGGTTGGCACCTTCAATGCTTGATTCACTCATGACTGAACCTCTATGATGCTTTTTCTCTCTTTGTTAAATCTCCCTACCTAACATTTGCTAACATATTCCTTTCTTTCTTCCATCCCATTGTGATACCCCAAAAAATAAACATTTCCCACTTGGCAATCGTGTTCTAATTCCAAAATTTATGTATACAAGTAACAGGTTTTTACCACATGTGGTCACATTTCGTTTCTCTGCTTGGCATCGTGGGCTGTTTTCCCAGTTCCGTCAAGTCGGCTTTGGAGTCTTGGTTGACGTGGGAATGTTCTTTCTTGTCTTCTAAACGGATTTTGTGGTTCTTGGCTCCTTTCGCAATTTGTTGGGATATTTGGACTCTTCGTAACCGTTGCATTTTTGAAGGAAAATAATTAACACTGGAGGGTTTAGTTCTTTCTATTCTGGAGCTCTTATTTTCTTGGAGTAAGCTTTATAAGGTTTTTAAGGGGGTCTTTTTTTGAAGATTTTGTTGTAAGATGGGATAGGGTTTGTTTGTTGTTGTGAGAGTTTTGTTGCTTGTCTTTTGTTGTTTTGTTTTCTTCTCTTTGTTTCTGTTCTTTGTTTTGGGTTGGTTTTCTCGACCCCCCTTGTTTCTCTTTTCCTTAATAAAATTATCTTTATCGATAAAAAAAAAAAATCTGACTTTCTTTTCATATTGATGTACTTTGTACAACATAGTTGTCTCTGGTGGAGAGCACGTGGATGTGGTTATAGGGGCAGCTGTAGCTGATGGTAAAGTGACTCCCAAAGTGCAGTCATTGATTAAAATACTTCTCAAGTATCAACACACGGAGGATTTTCGTGCAATTGTCTTTGTGGAGCGAGTAGTGGCTGCGTTAGTTCTCCCGAAGGTTGAAAACTACCTATGAATGTGGTTATAATACTTTTCTTGATTCCTTGGGCTCATACAACAAGTTCCTATTGTTGTGTTATTTTCTGGTAACTGTGCAGGTGTTTGCAGAGCTTCCATCTCTAAATTTTATTAATTGTGCATGTTTGATTGGACACAATAATAGTCAGGAAATGCGCACATCCCAAATGCAGGACACAATAGCCAAATTTCGTGATGGCCGTGTATGTTTGAAAGTCAGATTCCTTAATTTCGTAACGCAAAGTTGTGTTGTTACTTTCATTTCTGAGGTTTTTTCTCTTCAAATTGATTGCATATTTCCAGGTGACATTATTAGTAGCCACAAGCGTTGCTGAAGAAGGGCTGGATATTAGGCAATGCAATGTTGTCATTCGCTTTGACCTTGCAAAAACTGTTTTGGCATATATTCAGTCTAGGGGCCGTGCAAGGAAGCCCGGGTCTGATTACATATTGATGGTTGAGAGGTACTTGTGTCGAATCTGTTGATTTGTATTCTTTTTTTTATAATGATTTTGGCCTCATTACAGGTCGTAATGATGAACAAACTAAATGTCCATTTGAATAATTTGAACGAGCTTTACATATGTTCTCCAGGGGAAATTTGTCACATGAAACATTCCTAAGAAATGCTAGGAATAGTGAGGAGACATTGAGAAAGGAAGCGATAGAGAGAACTGACCTTAGCCATCTTAAGGGTTCCTCAAGGTTAACTTCAGTGGATTCAACACCTGGTTCAGTGTACCAGGTGGAGTCAACTGGTGCTATTGTGAGCCTAAATTCTGCTGTTGGACTTATACATTTCTACTGCTCCCAGCTACCTAGTGACAGGTGTGCATTCTATAATTATATGTATGACAATTTCAATCAATAGAGGTTAACAGGTATTAATTAGCATATTTTATTTACTCAGGTATTCTATACTTCGTCCTGAATTTATTATGGAACGACATGAGAAGCCAGGGGGTTCCACTGAATATTCATGCAAGCTTCAGCTCCCCTGCAATGCACCATTTGAGAAGCTCGAGGGTCCTGTCTGCAGTTCAATGCGCCTTGCACAACAGGCATGCTAATATCCTGTTATGAAATTTGTTAGGAAATCTTATTTTTTCTATGCTTATATTTCCTTGAATAACACTTTCCTTACATGGTAAGATTTTAAGTCTTGCTAAGAGTTGTTTTGTTCAAATGGATTACCAAATTGGCAGTCAAACACTACAGCCCTCTAGATTTCATGGAAAAACTCAGATCCAAAAACAAAACAAAACAAAACAAAAAAAAAAAAAAACAATTTTTCTTTGGAGCTTTATCCAAGGTTTTGAAAATGGATGGCTACTGAACTTCCATGGAAGTCCCAAATTTAAAATTATAATTCAAAGGTGAAAATTTTGTTTTTATTTTTCAAAGTTCATAGAATTTTGTCCTCTACAACCCTGTGGGATTGGATCATTATTTCTGGATGCCACTAGGTGAGGTCAACAACCCTTAGTAAGAGTTGAAATCTTACAAAGTTAGTAAGGCTAGCCGGATTCTAATTTCTTCGGTAGCTTACATCAAAGAATAACTTTTGTTTATTACGTTGTTTATTGTGTAGGCTGTTTGTTTGGCTGGTTGCAAGAAGCTTCATGAGATGGGGGCATTTACCGACATGCTCTTGCCAGACAAGGGAAGTGGGGAAGATGGAGAGAAGGCTGATCAGAATGATGAAGGAGAACCACTCCCTGGAACTGCAAGGCATAGAGAATTCTATCCTGAAGGTGTTGCTGAAATTCTCAGGGTTAGTTCCTTCAGTTATCATCTCAAGCAGTATTTATCGATCTTTTGTCATGATGTAACAACTATTCATTCTCTAGAAAAAAATTGTTCTTACAATTTGAGCAACCTGAAATTTCATTGATTCGGACTACACGATACATTATGCAATAAGGATACCTTATGTTCTAAGAAATTATCATCTCACATACTATGTCATACACATTTTAATTTATTTAAATATTTTGTTTTGAACTACTATTTATAGTACAAACCTGAGTTATTAATCACTAATACTTGTTCCACATCACTCCAAATATTTCCGCATGGCATGTTTGGTGCCTTACTAATCCCATGAATGTTAGACACAGCCCCTGTTGAATCTATCCACCAAATATCATAATGATAGGTCATTCCTCACTGTTATATCTGAACATTTTCTCATAATGGGCTTGGAACACAATGCTTTACACTCTTTGGTCTGTTTATGAAGCTCATGATGAAAAATGGTCTATTCTAATGAATAGGAATCACTCATTGGGATGATTTTTGGTGGTGTTAGTTTACCTAAGGTTGGGCCAAACATTTATGGATTCAATGTCCTGGAGAGTGCTATTTGGAGTTTACAAGTCATGTTTGCATTTCCGGGTCCAAACTCAATTTACACTTTTTTGTTTCCCTCTTTCCTCTTCTTCTTCCTCTTCCTCTTGAGACCTGAGATAATTGATGGTAAAAACCAAATATTAGTTCTTATTATTCTTTTTTTTTTTTTTTTGATAGATTACAAACTATTATTTCTTCAGATATTGGATGCAATATAAATTAAAAAAAAAAATTTAACATATCAGTTTTTTCTCTAGGGATACTTCATGCAATGCACATGTAGATGTATTGTATATTATCAAGGAAGTATCATCGAGGTGATAAATAATAAATATATAGATGAAAAAAAAAAAAAAGAACAATAATGATAAACCGACTAAAAAAAAGATACTTAAACTGATGTGGAATGTGCACAGAACCATATATATTTTTCCTTGTGTATCCAGGAAAAAAATCTATGGTTCTATGCACATGCCACGTCAGTTGAGTATGTTTTTTTTTTTTTTATGGAGTCAATTTATCACGACTCTAAAATGAATGATCCATTTTGAACGATACAGGTCTTTCACAATGAGTAACCTCTTTATAAATAATAAATGAATTCATAATCTACAAACACGGGCATAAGAATTGATCTCATGGGCACTATTCCTCAAGTAAAATCTATTATTATTATTTTTTTGATATAAATATAGGTTGTACAATTAATTCTAGACATAGTATTAAATTTCAGTATATTTCCATTTTCACAAGTTTCAACTCGAAATTTAACTGACAATTTTTTTTTATTTTGTATATATTTCGGTGGAAATTTCTCTTCATTTCGAGAAATATTTCGATGACTAGTGAATTTCAGCCGAAATTATCATTTTTTAGGTATAAAAATACAATATTCTGGTGGAAATATTTCGATGATTAGTAAATTTTGACCGAAATATTTTCTTTTTTGAAAAAAACTTATAATTGCTTTTAGAAAGAACTTGCAAATTGCCATAGTATTAAATTTCGACATATTTCCACGAAATATACCAAAATATTTTCATTTCCACAAGTTTTGACACGAAATTTAACCGACAATTTCTTTTTATATATATTTCGGTGAAAATCACTCTTCATTTCGAGAAATATTTCGATGAATAGTGAATTTCGGCCAAAATTATCATTTTTAGGTATAAAATTGCAACATTTTGATGAAGTACATTTCGACCGAAATATCTTCTTTTTTGAAAAAAAACTTATAATTGCTTTTAGGAAGAACGTGTGCATTAAACATAGTATTTACCAATAAAAATTGCATAGAACATTCATTCATTAATATAAATGAATTATGATTAGTTTATATATATATCATCTTATTTTGAAGTATTCTAAGCAGATTAGTACGTTTATATAAGCACGCATACAATCAACCATGTTTCAATTAGTTGGATACATTAGCAATTTATTCATACTTCAAAAATAAAAGAAATATAATTACACATGAATGCAATACTTACTAGTTTCTTCATTTTAATGTCTTACATATTAAGTTGTATGTAGTTAATGCAACATTATTATTCTTATTTCCACTATCAGCCTCTCAATACATGTCCGTATGTGTAGCAAAACGTTGTGGATATTCAATTTCTCACTCCATATGGTAGTTTATTGTATTTTGATGACTTAATGAGTGTGTTTTAATACCTATTTTATTGTTTCCTTCAGGGTTAATGAAAATTTTATCAATATTTCTGTCATTTCCAAAAATTGTATTCATTTCCACATTCATCGAAATATTTCCATTTCCAGACTAACCAAAATAGACACTGAAATCGAAATTTAATACCTTGATTCTAGAACATTTGAACTTTGTCCATATTTCCAGCATGTTGTTGAAACTCACTATGGTCTTTATAGGGAGAGTGGATTTTATCTGGGGGAAATGTTTGCCCCAACTCTGAATTGGTTCATCTTCATGTGTATGCTGTTGACTGTGAGAACATCGGCTCTTCAAAAGATCCTTTCTTAACTCAAGTTTTAGATTTTGCGGTACTTTTTGGCAGTGAGCTGGATGCAGAGGTATGCTGTTCAATTGCTTCATAATTCTTGCTATTTGAGGATGCGTTTTATATCTCTAACTAAATGTTGGTTATTAGGTTTTATCGATGTCGATGGATCTCTTTGTTGCTAGAACCATGATAACAAAGGCATCTCTCGTCTACCGGGGACCCATAGATATTACGGAAACTCAGGTCATGGGTTGTTTACCTTCTTGAATGATCACTCAGTTGTAGAATTGTGTGTTATTAGCATTCTGACAAAACAGTGGATTTTGTTTTTGTGCAGTTGGTCTCCCTGAAGAGCTTTCATGTGAGACTCATGAGCATTGTGTTGGATGTGGATGTTGAACCTTACAGCACTCCGTGGGATCTTGCAAAGGCGTATTTATTCGTCCCCGTGGTTGGTGAGAAGTGTGTAGATCCTATAAAAGAAATCGACTGGAGTCTTGTAGAAAAGATAATAGGGACAGAGGCATGGAACAATCCCCTTCAGAGGGCTCGTCCAGATGTATACCTTGGTACAAATGAGCGAACTCTTGGTGGAGACCGAAGGGAGTATGGGTTTGGAAAATTGCGTCATGGCATGGCTTTTGGACAGAAATCTCATCCCACATATGGTATTAGAGGGGCTGTTGCACAGTTTGATGTTGTGAAAGCTTCTGGATTGGTTCCTATTCGTGATGCCATGGAAAACCAGAATGAGGATGCGGCCCAAGGAAAATTGCTTATGGCTGATTCCTGCATTGATCAAGAAGATCTTGTTGGGAGAATAGTGACCGCTGCTCACTCGGGAAAGAGATTTTATGTGGATTCTGTGCGATATGATATGAATGCGGAGAACTCTTTCCCACGGAAGGAGGGTTACTTGGGTCCTTTGGAGTACAGCTCTTATGCCGATTACTACAGGCAAAAGTATGACCCAATTCTATGTCATTCTTCTTTTATTATTCCAACTACTATACACCAAAATCTTAGGAGGTTCCTTTTTCTTTTCCTTTTTACATTTTTGGATGCTAGGTGTCTGATCTTTGCCTTCATCATTAATACAAGTAATGGACAACCACATTGCACCTGAGATGTCGTACATGAAGAAGCAAAATAACTGATCGCTATCTGTCAAAGAAGCAGTAAACTACTGTCAGATGGGGACATATGTGGGCTCCACTCCCCATTTTTGAGCGACAGTGATCTACTAGTTCTTTGAAAAGATTGGGGAGAAGCTTTTGCTTCTTCATGTGCGACACAAAGGTGCATATGGTTATCCATTTCTGCTATGTTTTGTACAGATATGGAGTGGAATTGATCTATAAAAAACAGCCTCTATTGAGAGGGCGCGGTGTTTCATATTGCAAGAATCTCCTCTCTCCTCGATTTGAACATTCTGAAGGTAAGCTGTTACATTTCTTAATCATCCGTTTCATTTTTGAGTTTAACATTCACTTACACATCTTTCTAGCTACTGAGGTTTGCGGTACTTGTGCAATTTTTGGTGTGTAGCACATGAAGGTGACTCTGAAGAAACTCTTGACAAAACGTACTATGTCTTCTTGCCTCCTGAGTTATGTTTTGTACATCCTCTTCCGGGATCACTTGTTCGAGGTGCTCAAAGGCTGCCTTCAATTATGAGGAGAGTTGAAAGTATGCTTCTTGCAGTTCAACTGAAGGATACGATTAATTATCCTGTCCCAGCTTCTAAGGTATCATATTTTAAACAGGATCGATTTGCAGTTGAGGAGATTATGCTTCCCTTTTTTAGAGCTGCTATTGACACCCCAACTTTTACTTGTTACACCCCAATCTCTTAAATTATTTATCACACTCCAATTAAAGATTAAAACACACTCTTCAAACAGTACAAAGGTTTGGGTCAAATTATAATCCCAACTTGACACTCGTTCCAACAATTTCAGTAGTTTACAATTATGATTAGGTTTGGCTCGTATAAAATCCAAAACCCAAACAATAAAAATCTGGCAAAAAAAGGAAAAAAACATGAGAGACCTTCTATTGGCACCCCAACTTTTACTTATCATCGACCATTCACTTATTTTCTTTATTTTTAATTGGGGTGTAATAAGTAAAAGTTGGGGTGCCAATAGCAGCTCCTTCCCCCGGCTGAGGATTTTTTTTTTTTTACAATTTAAATTGACGCATGTTACAGATCTTGGAAGCCTTGACTGCCGCATCATGTCAGGAGACATTCTGCTATGAAAGAGCAGAGTTACTGGGAGATGCTTACCTGAAGTGGGTTGTTAGTAGATTCCTTTTTCTCAAATATCCCCAGAAACATGAGGGTCAGCTTACTAGGATGAGACAGCAGATGGTGAGTAACATGGTACTGTACCATTATGCATTGAGTAAAGGACTCCAATCATATATCCAAGCAGACCGCTTTGCTCCATCTAGATGGGCTGCTCCAGGTGTGCTACCTGTCTTTGATGAGGATACCAAAGAAGCAGAGCCATCTTTATTTGGTCAGGAAAGCCCCTCTCGTGAGACTGATTCACGAAAGGTTCTCTATGATGATGCCTATGAAGATGACAACATGGAAGATGGTGAGGTCGAGAGTGATTCAAGCTGCTATAGAGTTCTATCTAGCAAGACACTGGCAGATGTTGTTGAAGCATTGATAGGTGTGTATTATGTCGAAGGTGGGAAGAACGCTGCACACCACTTCATGAAATGGATTGGGATTCAAGTGGAGTTTGATCCTAAGGAGATAGAAGGTACAAACAAACCATGTGATGTTCCCGAGAGCATACTAAGGAGTATCAACTTTGATGCTTTAGAAGGTGCTTTGAATATTAAATTCAATGATAGGGGTCTGTTGGTGGAGGCCATTACTCATGCTTCACGACCTTCATCCGGAGTCTCCTGTTACCAAAGATTGGAGTTTGTCGGTGATGCCGTCTTGGATCATCTCATTACAAAGCACTTGTTCTTCACGTATACAGATTTACCTCCTGGTCGCTTGACCGATTTGCGAGCTGCTGCAGTCAATAATGAAAACTTTGCACGTGTTGCTGTTAAGCATATGCTCCATGTGCACCTTAGGCATGGATCAAGTGCCCTCGAATCCCAGGTACATCATTTATTTCCTAGTCTTGTAGATTTGGTTCTTGTGTTTTCGGAGTCCTGACCAACTGATTTGGTTATAATTTTCAGATTCGGGAATTTGTGAAGGATGTTCAAGATGAATTGTTGAAACCAGGGTTTAATTCCTTTGGGTTGGGAGATTGCAAAGCTCCCAAAGTACTTGGTGACATTATTGAATCCATTGCCGGTGCAATCTTTCTTGATAGCGGACGAAATACTTCCGTTGTCTGGAAGGTGAATTTAATTCTTCAGGCTTGCTGATTTAAGATATTTACGTAACAAATTTAATATCTTGGATTAGTTTTGACTTACTTTCCTTATTATTGTGATGTTTCCCCAGGTGTTCCAACCTCTATTGCATCCTATGGTGACTCCCGAAACACTTCCTATGCATCCAGTTAGGGAACTTCAGGAGCGATGTCAACAACAGGCGGAAGGCTTGGAATACAAAGCCACTCGGAGTGGAAATGTTGCTACTGTTGAGGTCTACATTGATGGTGTTCAAATTGGGATTGCTCAGAACCCACAAAAAAAAATGGCTCAGAAATTAGCAGCGAGGAATGCTCTTGTTGTTTTGAAAGATAAGGAAAAAGCTGAATCCAAGAAGGGTGAGGAGAATGGGAAGAAGAAGAATGGAAATCAAACATTCACTAGACAGACCCTGAATGATATCTGCTTGCGGAGGCAGTGGCCGATGCCTCAGTATCGGTAAAACTTTACAACCCATCTTTTTCTTTTTGGCTATACACGCACTTGTAGAATTTATTTATTGATCATCCATCTAACATATCATGTTTTCACATCTTTAGGTGTATACATGAAGGTGGGCCTGCACATGCAAAGAGATTTACATATTCAGTACGTGTGAATACCACCGACAGGGGATGGACAGATGATTGTGTGGGGGAACCTATGCCTAGTGTTAAGAAGGCCAAGGACTCAGCTGCAGTTCTTCTGTTGGAGCTTCTAAATGGATGGTATGGGCAGCCGTGAACCTCCCCCAGAATTTGTGTTTTCAAGCAATGTTCGTGTTGGAATACATAGCTTGTGGTGTGTACATGGGTTATAGCTGGCTGATTACAACATTTGAGGATGAGGGCCGATTGGCCCCCAGCCTGCATGAGAAGATCGTCTAATTGATAGGGTGTTGTCCAAGTGCGCTGGCTCCCTTGGGTATGATGAAAAAACCAATTATGCCCAACTTTTTGAACTTGTATCATTTGTTGTGCCTGTAATCTTTAGATGGAATAATATGGCTGTGCAAGGATTGCCCCACATTGTTGCAACATGTGATGATGAACAATTCTCTCTTTTAGTATAGAAGAGATTCAGAACGAGGGAGAAACCTGGTAATCAAGCTAGTTGGTTTTATCCAATGTTCTGCTTTAATATTGTAGTAATGGAAAAGAGATATTTGTTCTGTGTGCTTTGGGTTTATGGGTTGGGTTCGCATTAAATGGTTTCAGAGCTATTACCTGTCTCGAGGTTTAGTCCGAAACTAAAGGTATTAGAGGAATCATCATACTTGGTTGTTGGTTAGGTTTGTGTCAAAACATGTCTTATTTGTTTTAGCCAACTATGGCCTTAAGATATATCGGCCTTTGGCTGATCATCATCCCGTGCCATATTGCAATTTACAATGTGGACAGTAGCAGTGAAAATTTGACTTTATTTATGAAATGGCACCAAAATGTTGTTAAGAGTAATTTGATGCAAAGTTTGAGGATTCTAATTAGGAAAGGAGGAAGATAGTATGATTTTATGATATGAGGATTCTACTTTCGTTTCAGTCTTTTTACTCGACCACACTTATTGATTTACTTATCATCACAAAACCCCCAGTATAAAATTCATATTTAATAAGTTATTATCATCACATAACCCCCAGTATAAAATTCATATTTAATAAGTTAAAAACCCATGCTCAACCCAAGTAGCAGAACTCTTAATCCAAGCTCAACTTAACCCAAGTAGCAAAACCCTCAGCTCGATCATTGGTTTTAGCTCACTGACCCAAGTTCAACCTGAGCTTAATATTCTAAAATCGTTAAGTAATGGATGATACACATCGTGGGGTACATTTCTGAGATCTCACTTTTATCTCTATGAAAAGTATCTATGGTTCTGACGCATCCATGTCAGAAATGTCTCTTACTATGTACATTTCAATGTTATGTTACTCCAACACGACTCTTCAGTGATGGTGGGCAGGTTGCTGTCGCTGAACAACCCTAATTTCATTTTGACAAGCATATAAATTTTGCATCTAAAAAACAAATACAATATTTAAAAAATAATAATAATCCACACCAATTCTATGCAAATCCCCAAAGAATTTCACACCATTGGTGTTGCAACAGAAGCCCTAAGTAAATAAAATTACATACAGCCTACAAATTCATTGATGAAGGAATATTTAGATAAATTATACTAAACTCAAGCCCACATAACAAGCCATAATAATGATTATAAAAAAAATATTCTTGATGTGATTCTTTTCAAATATATCTAGATGAAATAATATATATATATATTTTTTAAATAAATACTTAATATGGTTCGGGTTGAACTGGGTTGTCTGATCCATTAACCTGAATTGAGATATTTTAACCCAACTCGGCCAGGCTAACACCATCATTGGGCAGCCCATAACAGGCCTCTTCCTATTGATTCCTGAAGTCGTTCTTCTAAAGTAGTTCCTCTCACTGTATTTGCAGGAATTACATAAATGCTAGCAAGACAGTGAAGCAAATGTAGACATATATAGTACAATACACAGATAGGCGACAAGTTTCGTGATCATCGAGCTTCGACCTTAAAAAATTAAATATAGCGATAAAAAAGAATAAAAAAGCCAACAATATATTGCAATAAGCAAAGGTTCCCTTTGCATGAATTATCATGTTGAAGCTTCTCCTTCTAACCGTATTCTCTTGGGACCATTCTCTTCCCCTTGGTTGCTTCCATTTGTCACCCTACTCTCCTTAGCCTCTACCGAACACCTTTTATAAGGTTTAAATCCAGTTCGGCGACCCTTGAGCTTTCCATGTCCAAGCCCAATAGATACAATTCCCTTCTCTTTGTTTTGCTTAGTAAGAGCTCACTCTTTTCCAAGTTCGGATGATCGGTATCGACCTCCCATGACCTACTGTTGAGAGATAACTGTAATGTATCGTCTTCATCTTTCTCGTCATTCTGCTTTCCATCTTCGGTACTGTTCTGAGGCTGCCCTTTATTCGGTGAAAAGCTCTGAGGAAGAACTTCTCGGGAGAAGAGAGCTTGGAAGGCCAGTCGTCCCTGACAAGTCAAGAGTCACATAATAAGATTAAATCAGAAATTCAAGTTTAGAATAAATGTGGAATCACTACCTACCACTTGTGAGACCTCCTTCCATGACTCGTTCAAGTTGCTTGTAGTTCTGCCTCGACGATTGTTAAGCTCATCAGGTTCTTTTGACTCATCCTTGCCTTTCTCATGTTTCTCTAAGGCTTCTTTCTCTACTTCACTGTTGGAAGGTGAGTTGGAGCCACAAGAGGAGCGATCCACCATTTTTCTCGTCTTCACTTTGGTCGAATCATGGAACCCGGTGATTGGTGCTGGCTTCTGCTCATGATCTGTAGGTTTTAGTTCATTACCGTTTGACCTTGCACCACTACTTTCCTCAGAGTCCGATGATGACAGTGTCGGTGATTTAGAAGCCGAATGTTGTGGTTTCGGAGCCTCAGAGAATTCTGGATCCAGTTGTTCTTGAACTTCCCATGGAGGATCGTGGGGACCATTGACATTCCCTTCTTTGTTGACTACAGGAAGAATTGCAGTTGTGGGTGCAGTAGGGGAGGGAAAACCTGGGTGAAAAGGAGGGCACAAAGGAAACATTCCATGGGCTGCCCACCATGCCGATGCAGCTGCTACTGTAGCTGCTGCAATTTCAACCATATTAGGAGGCGAATCTACGGTAGTTTCAACATTTGTGCAGGGCCAGAATGAACCCGCAAGGCTTGGCGGCGCTACATTAGGCACAACAAGACTCGGAAAAGTGGGAGAGACATTGAGCAATGATCGATAAGTGTCTTGATTGTGGACAAATGGGATAAAGGGAGGGGGGAAATTTGGCATTGATTGGTGAAAGGAAGACCTTGACGAGCTGCTTTGATGTTCGGTGGTTATAGAGGAGGTTGGATTTGTGAATAAGCTTGGATTTAAATGAGCTCCTCCTTGGTAAAGGATGGATGATGGAAACATATCAGGGAACGGAGTTTTCACACATGTTCTTGGACTGCCGTCCACAATATGCACTGGAACGTGCCTTGGGAAGCTCTGATTGGGTTGTGTCTCGTCCGTTGGAAATTTACGAAGTTTTTCTGGTTTCCTTACTTCATTTGTTCTCTCCCCATTTACCTGTTTTTCATGCTTTGGGGCTTCATTCATGCAATTATCAGTTGCACCCTGATCGCTTATTTCTTTTACGGAGGAGGGCACAAACTCCCTCAAATTGCAAGATTTTGCTTGTACAATAGATGTTTGTATGTAGCTTTTGCTAGCTGAAGAGATGGAAGCACAAGGAGCCTCTTGAGAAAAGGTAAGAACTTCTGAAGCACTTTCCTCGTCTAGCGATTCTTTCGCTCTCATAATTTTTCAGTTCCAGTAGGATTCTGATCATGTCATAAGGAAAGAGGGTTCAAAAAGAAAAGAAAAGAAGATGAACACATGAAACGCCACAATCGACATAATATAAACATACCTCAAGAGGTGAGTCGGTCTCCACATTCGGTGTTTGTTTAGCTCCCACCAATGAAGAGGTAGAGACACTGGCATTGGTCTTCAGAGGATACGGTTTGGTTGGTTTTCTTTTAGGGCGAGGAGGAGGAATTTTTATGTCAAGAGTTTGTCCAAGTGATGCACCTTTGACAAGAGCCTCCTTTTCCAACTGAAACAAAGTGGATTATTTGTTAGCATTGGAACAACTCTTGATTATTAGAAAGTTTTCACTTCAAAATGACTAAGGGCCGCAGAAGTTTCATTTTGGAAGGAAATGGGTTGGTACATATGAAATCACAGTGCATGGACCGCAACAACTGTTATGAGAATAGTTTGACGTTTTCCATAAATACCTAAAATACCCCTGAAAAATCTAGTAATTTGTCACTTCTAACAACATTAACTATGATATGGTGTGTTGTATTGATATAATCTTACCATAATATAAGAAAATAACCTTAAATAAACCTTGATTATGAAAATAAATAGCTTCTTCATTAGTTTGTGATTATGAGTACTGGAATATAAAGATATAACTTGAAAAGCATGCTGGTCTGTCATTTTCAATAACATTAACAATGATATGGTGTTTTTATTGACAGCATATTATTGTATTATGATAGTATTATTTTTTGATATGTCCTTATTTAAGATAAATTTCCCTATATTTTTATACGTCTACGAATGATAGACACTTGGAATGTAGAAACATGTCGCAATGTTTCAACGAGGGAGCACCATATTCTTGAAAAGAATTAACAATTTCCAATTTCATAGGATAAACTCATATGAGAATTTGTATTCCACAAATCAAAGAAAAAAAGAACTGCTCTCATACTAAGCGGACTTACTAAGTAGCAAATCTTTCTTGCTTCATGTGTCGCCATTGTAAAATTTGGCTATGATAATTTCATTTGAGCAAGCTTTCAAGTGATTTATGAGAAAGAAGATTGTTTTTTAAGTGAGGAGCTAAAATGAACCATACCCTTCGGAAGGCACCAAGCTAACCTTGCTTCTAATTATCAAATCATCTTAAGTTGAAGTTTCAGATAACTAAAACACATTTTCCAAGAAATGATTAAACCACCATACATTTTATGAGAATGGAAAATTAACTCATAACATATGGGCAGGGTTTCCAAATTCTATTATGGTTAGCTCAAAGAAAATTTGATCTGTGTGGAGATAACAGTCTAACTTTAAAAAATAATGGAAATATTATTAAAATGATTGAGAAATATAGGAAATTAACATTGAAATTTTAGGAAATTAATAAGTGTGAAAACACTCAAAACTCATGGTATTACAGTAGATAACCAGTTGGTGTGATTGATGCAAGATCAATAGCACTTTATGCATGTTGATGCAGTTATCAAAAAATTGGATTTTGAGAGTTAATACTTAAAATTACGAAGTTTAGAATCATGAAACTTAGGTACAACAGAACAGAAAAATAACATGGATGAAGAGAAATGTAGACAATTGCCTTGATTGAAGATAAGGCTCAAAGCTAAAGTTGAAAGGTGAAATAGCATTCATGTTCTGGACCACAATATTTAGAATCAAACACGGATGATGATGGTGATGTTGCAACTGACAACAATACATATGACACCGAATTATAATGTAGGAATGAACAAAGCTAAGTTGAAACAAGATTGAAGAAAGCTAATATATGAAGAAAATATGATGATCATCATCCTCAAAGCCTTATTCCAAAGATTTGGATCAGCTAAAGGAATATTTTTCCTCCATCACACTTTTTCCATAGCCACGTCTTTTGTTATTGAAAACATTCATATCCTTTTTCACCATCTCCATCCACACTCTTTTGGTTCCTCCTTTCACTCTTTTAGGACCTTCAACATGAATATTTCTTCTATATGAGGATGTAATTGGCCCTAATTGAGTATGAGCAAACAGTCTCCATCGACTTTCTCACAGTTCACTTCCTATTGGAGATATTGCTACACTTTATTGAATGCATTTATTTCTAATTTCATCTTTCCTAGTCTTTCCACTCATCCATCTCAACATCTTCATCTCTAATAAGTTCAATTTATTAAACTGATGCATGTTGACCGCCTAACATTCATCTCCATAAATCATAGTTGGTCCTATTACCATCTTATAAAAATTTTCTTTCAATTTGATTGATCTGCTTCTATCACATAGCACTCCCTAGGTGCACCTCCACTTTAACCAACCAGCTTTGACTCTATGGGAACATCTTCCTCAATTTCTCCATCATTATGTATATTTGGGGTATATTTCTTTTTTAGTAAGTAAAAAATTATTAAGATAACAAAGAAGGGCACTTGAGAAGACCTACCCTCAAACAAGGGAACAAACAAGTTACATGCTCTTGAATATGAGCAATTATTTTCAGTGTTACCTTAACGTGTGGAATGGGTGCCAAGTTTCAAAGTATCGACAAGTGTTTGTACACCAACTTTAGAAAATTTGAATACAGCGACATGGCCTTACAAAAAATAAAAATGGATGAATACAATCCAAAACTATTTTAGAGATCATGCTTACATGAGCCATTAGTACCTTAAAAATAGAGAAGGCATAGCAGAAGAAGAAAAAAAGAGAATAAGTTATGCAAATTGTTTGAAATGTAAGATATGAAGCATTTACTATTGAAATAAACTACAAGAAAAATTTTAGAGTGTTGATTGGAAAAACCTACTAGATAAAAGATGAAAAGTTAAACTATGTATGTCAACACCGACCTTAAATTATTCAATATCATACAAATAGTTGTAAAGGGCCGAAGCATTTTTCTTTTATGTTTTTTTAATTGGGTAGCATTTTTTATTTGTAAGTTGTAAGTTGTAAGTTGTAGCACTTTACATTATAATTTACATAATTATTCCTAAAATGACACTTTCATTTTAATATGTCAAAATGAGATCATATGATGTAGCACTTTAATGATATCATATGATGTTTTTTACATGTCTAGAAGTGTCGTGCCATGTTGAAGAGTATCCAAGTGCCAATCGACATGACAAAAATTCTTAAAATATAATTGCGAAAGTAACTAACACTAACACTTCATCCATAACCAGAGAAAACAAATACAAGCATAAAATTGACCCTATTATAGACCAATTGTAGTTGGGAACTCATTTTTCTCCTCCTCATTTACCCTCACACAGGTCACAATCCATTCAGACATGTCCTTAACTATATTAATGTATCCATTCAGTACTCCCTTTTTTCTCAAAATGCATCATAATAGCGCTCTTGGGTACTTTTGTCCTATTCTTTCTCTAAGTCATGAAAATCATATGAAGGATATTTCTCTTTTGCTTATACTTCTTTACCATTTGTCTGAGAGTAAGGCTAGCCTTACTAAGTAAGATTTCAAATCTTACTAAGGTTCGTTGGGCTTTGTGGCATCCAAAAACATAATCCCATGCCATAGGAATGTAAAGGTCAAAATTCTATGAACTTTAAAAAGTTTATTTTTTCACCGTTAAATTTTAAATTTAATTTAGGAGTTCGGTGTTTGGTGTTCACTGTTCAGTAGTAGTCCATTTTCAAAACCTTGGATCAAGCCCAAAATATATACTTTTTTGGATCTGAGCTTTTTCATGAAATCTAAAGGGCTGTGGTGTTGGATTTGCCAATTTGGTAATCCATATGAGCTCAACGATTCTTTTACTATATTAGTAAGGAAAGTGGTTTTCTTTGTCTAATTAGAAAATTTGACTCAATAGTTGATTTACCTGAAATAAAACTATTGATTCTTTGATATGTTAATTGTTTTTTCTTAACAATTTTTCAATCATTCTTTCCTACAATTTCATAGCATGACTTATACAAGGCCGACTTAAGCATAAGGCAAGTAAGGTGGTTGCCTAAGGGCCGGATTAAGCATAAGACAAGTGAGGTGGTTGCCTAAGGCCCCACTTCAGATAAGGTCCCCTAAAAATAAAAAACTCTTTGCAGGATCCTCTTAAGTAAATACCACATTTGGAAGTTTTAAAAAAAAAATCGAAAGGCTCCCATTGAAAGTTGAAAAAAAAAAAAAAGAATTAGTTAGTATATTTGCATCTCAAAAATAATAAGAATAGATTTTAAATAAATATTTTATTAATATTTATAAATTAATTAATAATTTTTTATATTAATATATTGAATATAAAGGAGGCCTCATTTAAAATCTTTGCTTTAGACCCCAACTTGTATTGAGCCTGCCCTGGACCTGATAGTTGATACATCGTGCATACAATTGTAAACCCTGAACGCAGCTCCCCATATTTATAAAATATGAAAAGATAATAAACATCCAAGAAAAGACATAGGACGAGACAAAACAAAGGTAAATATTGAAATAATTCAGAACTCTAAATGCCTAATTTATTAATTTTGTTTCACGGGCTATGTAGTTTAGCATAAAATACCAAATAGAAGCAGCACTGCTATGACTTCTATATAAGAAAATGGTGAGAAGCTACCAATAGACCTTTGAGAAGAACTTCTGTGCATGACTTCTGATCTGCACAGCTGTCTTTGTCCCAATATGTTCTGCACAACAGAAAAAAGCAACAGAAGAGAGCGAATGGATCTCTAAACATTAAACATAGAATTCCAAGTTATTTCTAACATGAAAACACCAATGGATCCAAATCCATGGATCAAAACACCAAAACACTGAACTCCTTCACCACCTCTAACATAAAATTAACAACTCATCTGAATCTGTGTACACTCAAGTAATTTCGATTCAAGTTTTAAGTATTAAACCATGACAAATTCGGAGAAGTATAAAATCCAGTAAAAAATAGAACCTTCAATTCGCTGCCAAGCTCGACCATACAGTTTCAACGCTTCTAAGAATCTGCTATGCTCTTCGTCTGTCCATCTCTCTCGTTGCTTTGTAATAGTGTACGGTTTCCTCGTCTGCAAACTCAGACATCCACTCAAAATTAATGATTCCATTTTACGATTGAAACAAACAAATTGATAAAAAAAAAAATTCTTTCCAAATCACCTTTATAATGAGTTCTTCTACGGATGAATATGTTTCCATTGCTTGACGTTCTGTTTCAAATCCTCGGCTATAAACAGGGGGAACAAGTACAAGATCCTTCTACCATCTCTCTCTCCATTCGATTCTTGATCTGATCTCTCCACGGCACCGAAAACTTCACAAGTTAGATCTAACACACAAATCAATAAAATTACCTAAATAAAGAACCATGTTTCCATCTAACAGTTCCAATCGATTAAAAAAAAAAACGAAAAAAAAAAAATCTTTCTTTTTTCCTTTTACAGAATCCACTGTAACAGCAAAGATTCTCTAAATCAAAACGACTGCAAACAATCCATTAAAAGAAAACTCATTCCTTATTTCAGAATTCTCACCAAAACGAACCGGAAGACGCCCAAACCTTAAAATGTAAAGGAAACCAAATCAGTAATCGAAAGCGATCCACATAACGAGTGATCAGTCTTCTTCAAAAATACCATAAAAACCCTAAAAATAAAAAAAATTTACCACTCCAGATCGCCATAGAAGAATGAATCTCTCGTCTCTCAGATCTTCTCCACGATCACACCACTCATCGGAAACTCGCAGGAACTGTAAATTTCAGCAGTGTTGATCGGAATCTCACACAGTTTCACCTGAACTACGAAAAACAAGTAGAAGAACTAAAGAGAGAAACAGAGCTGAGAAGAAGAGTTTTTGGATTTCCGTGGTGGAGACCTAAAAGCAGTAGTTGGTTCTCTCTCTGAGAGAAACTCAAGAAGCAATCTTAGCCACATAGTATTTTTGTGGATTTATTAATTGGAAAATTAAATCTTTTTTTATTTGAGGCTGGCATGCAAGGAAAGTTCACTTTGTGCGTAGAACGAGAAAGCGCTTCACTCGATTATGACACGTGGCAGCACATTAGTTGCAGAGTGTTGGCTCCGCTGCGCTTTTATGCGAGAAAAGAGAGAGCAATTGTCGTCCACAAAAATGGGGAGGCTTTAAGTTCTTGATGCCACGCGGCGGTTTAGGAAACCGTCTGTATCCCGTAGCCTACATTTGTGAGTTTTTAATGTGTTGTCTTTTTCTTGGGAAACGTTGGTAGACGCCGGTCTTTAATGAGGATGACCGGCGTGAGAGGTTTTAACGTGCGCCGCGTGACGTTTGATAAATTTCTAACCACATAATGGATAGTGTCCGGATCGGATCGTGATCGATTTGGAACCGATCCAATAAAGATCAGATCAGACTCTTATAGGATCGGGGTTTTTTTTTTATCGGATCACAATATTAAAATCCAGATCTAATCCATTAACAACTGGATTGGATCCAAATCGGGCCAAACCTGATTTTATATATAAAATCCATGTAAACTTTATATATCTCGAGAGAGTGAGCTCAAGAGCCTATAACTTTATATATCTGCCCGTGCTAAAACTTCTAACCCTAATTCACAAGTTGAAGAATCATGAGTAGTTAATTTTAAATCACTTTTGATGGGATTAAAAGTTTTTGAATGAGGTAAATTTTTGTGAGGATGATCTCTACAGCATAGAAATCATACTCACATTTTGAAATTTTTAGCCCATATAAGACAAAATATGTTAACTATTTTATTTGGCTCTTGAACCAGACCCCTTAACAATTATATAATATAATATAATATAATATATATACTTTCTAACATCTTATCGGATTGGGACATGATTGATCCAGATCCAATCCAATAAGATATCGGATCGGATCGTTATCGAAATTCAAAACATCGATCTAGACCCATAATTATTGAATCGAAATTCGGGTTTGATCCGATCCGATCCGATCCATTGACAGTCATACATATGTAATTGCCATGGCCAATGGATTAGGTTTGTATCGGATCGGATCGATTTAGGACCAATTTGATGATGTTAGGATACAAATCCAATACATTAACAATCAGATGTGATCTGGTTTGGATCTAATTCAATTTAATATACAAAATCTAATTAAACTTCATGTATTTAACAAAATATATGAACTTTATTACAATTTATTTGTTTGGGACATGGTTGATTTAGAACCTATCCTATAGGGCTATCAAATCATGATCCTTATCGAACCTGAATCCTTGAATTAGATTCAAATTATTGGATTGAAAAGATTTGGTTTCGGGTCTGATCCAATTCATATTGACAATCCTAGTAAGGAGTATGGGCAGTTGTCAACGTACAAGATGGCTTGCTTGAGCCCTAACTCAATCATAAACCCTAAATATATGAGTTGCACCCAAGTCCAATCCCAAACCCCAATGGGCTTGAATTGGCCAAGTCCTGATCACCACACAAGGCCTTGGGTCAGGCACGGGCTTTGTTTAGGATTCTTTTTTAACATATGTTTAGATTAATAATAATTTTGGAAATTAAGATTAATGATCAAGTAGTCTATCAGAGAAGCTTGGCAAGGGGGGTTGCATGTCGTCAGTTTGAAAAACATAGAGGTCTCTCCAATATCGAAGAAAATGTGAGGGGCTAAATCATCATTTTTTTAAATGTTGAATGGCTTGGGATACGTATGTGATTAGCTTGAAAAACATAAGGAGGTATATCAAATATCAATAAAAAAATAAGAGGGCTAATCAGTGAATTTTGTTAAATATCAAATATCAAATATCACACAATAAGATATATGTTAGATAGAAATCAATACCAAATTGACAAATCAAATGGTCATCTAAAGACATGGATAGACTAATTGGAAATGACCTTTAACCTCGAAACAAAAGCCCTTTTTCCTTCCCAAAACCCCAGTCATCTTCAAGAGACAGCTGTGTACCACTACTTCAAAGGGAACTTGTGGACCACTGCCCAGATTATGTGAGTGTACTGTTTTACAATTGTAGTGGCTATACTTCCCTCAGTAAGCCAATTGTATATCTGACTTGTGAAACAAAATGATGATTTTAGCCTCCTACATGAAAATGTGGAGGATAAGGTGTCCTCCAAATCTGGCCATTTTGAGGGGGATTTACTCATTTTTATTAGAGAATAAGATACATTGTATCTTTTGTCGGTTTATCTCATAACAAATGAAAGGAACAATGATACAATGCATCTCATGCATCTTAATACAAAGCATCTTATTCTTTAACACATTTTATTTCAATACTTGAAGCATCAGATTCAAACTTCTTGTCAACTTTTATGATTGAATTTTGACCACCAATAGAGTGAAGGTCACCCGCAAGGGTGCATCGTCACTTACCTGATGCGTGTGATGTGCGAGTGTTGCACATGCCCTAAGACCAGTCTTTGGACAAGACCATGGTCTATGGCTTAGCCAAAGCCCAGATACGAGCATGGTCCGCTGTGTACAGGGATACCTGGTCCGCTATATCATCTTTAGGTTTATTCCTTGTTTCCAAATATATTTTTCCAACATGGGCATTGTGTTAATTTCTTTCAAAGTTATTCTTAAAAGAATTCTAACTTTGTGATCTTCCCAAAACTCTTTACGAACCTTTAATACAAAATTGTTATGATATCTTCTATCCGAACCAACATTCCTTACTAATATCAACTAAGCTTTATACCATGCTCTAATATCAATTGCCCCCCCCACTCAATTTTTTTTTGCCTCCCTTTATTTTCAACTAATAACATACCCCATTTGCCCCTACTCCCTTGCCTCTCTCTAATTTTTGCCCCTTCCCCTCAATATTTTGATGATGACATTGCCCCCTTGACTTGGGCCTTTTCTCATAGACTAATTGAAAATGATCAAAATATCCTTTTCTTCAACCTCTAACAAAAAACCTTCGAATTTTTATTCGAAAACCGTTAAACTTCAAGCTCTTTGACCTTACCATTAAATATAATTTTTCCCCCCACTACAAGAAAATCGTGGCTCCATCCCTTTGAAATCAATGGGGAACATCAACTATGACAAAGCCAAAGGCATGGTCCACCATGGTATGGGACCTCCTGAGGTGCCCATGACTTTGATCATTTATATAATTTTTATTTCGTAAGTACCATGAGAAGGTGTTTGGTTGCAGCATTTTATGCATTGGGGACCTGAATTATATGGTATTATCGCGTGGGCTCAAGCCCAAGTTTCATCTGTGGGCGCGTAATCCATATTTAGATTTAGTTTACATAAGATACCCTTTATTTTAGAGAGCTGTTATTGCCACACTAATTTTTTCTAAGCCACCCCAATATGTATGCAATTTTTTGATGAATTACATATGAATCGGGGTGGCTTTATCAAAAGTTGGTGTGCAATAGAATCTTTTTATAGTCAACATATGATCATCGTCATAGCGACTATATACACCTTGTTATTGTTGTCCATCATGGCATCTCTATATTGTCATTGTCCATATCATCATCCCTTTGTTGCCATCTTCGTCATCAAACTTATCAAGTCACCAATTCCACTGGGGTATGTTGATGCAATGTGAACTCAAAGAATTGAAGATTCGTCGAATGGGCTCAAACCCAAATTCCATCAATGGGTCCACAATCCATATACTTGTCTAAATTAGTTTTTTCTAAATCTTGGAATGTTTCTTTTTTGAATACTGGATGTATATATATTTCTGGAGATTCACTATGTATGTATATATAAATCCTATAAAGCTACATTATGATGGTTTTGGGTATACCTATTTGAGTATTTATCTATGTTAGTTCAGATTTTAATTTCCCCATAATTGAGTTATGAGTCATATATTACATTTTACAAAGAAATGACATGTCAGGTCGTGTCCCAGGAGGGGACATGACAGATTTTTGATTACAAATAGAGCTCGATTGAAGTAGTTCCAATAAGATTTTTATTCTTGAACCAAAATCCATTTTTTGATTTATTTCATGACCAGAACATGGACACAATTGTGACGACTTCGAGGGGGAAATAGGTTATTGGGGGGGGGGGGGGCAAGATTGGTTGGGCAGCCTTAGGCCATATAGGGGGTTGATACACAATAGACCACAATTTTATGGAAGAATGTGTGTCGATAACTCAACATTGATTCCCATTGTTCCTTCTTAGATATTAATTTTGAAGCCAATGAAGTTGGATCTCGTTTCCATCAACCAATAGGATACGAATGAAGGTCATCAATATATATGAATAACGACTCTTTTGATGGCGATCGATCATCTTGCCCACGTATCAATAAGAAAATTAATTAGCAAATGGAGTCCAAAACATCTTGATTTTGTTACGTGTGTGGCAGAAGCTGATTTTCGAGTGGGGGAGGAGATGCACGTGGGAATTGTTCATCCACTAGTTGTTAATCAGACGGCTGAGATTGAAGGGTAAGTCAACTGTGATGAGGAGAATCAGTCCAAATCAGCGATTTTAGAGAAAACCAATTCAAGTTTGAATTGGCAGATGGTAGCTCACATATAAAGAAAAAAGAAAAAAACTTTCTTCGGCTTACGTGGCAACTCTACTTGGAAAGAACCAAATCGGTTGTTGAGTTGGGTCCAAAAGAAAAAAAAAAAGCTAGAAACAGGATGAGAAAATAGTGAGAAGTTTTAGGTTGGAACATGGTTTTAAAACTCGTTCGGGACCTAGACGAATTGCCCGAGTTAACTCGGTATCAAAGCTGAACGAGATCAACTCACAAGTCAATTTTTTTTACTAAGATTTGATACCTCACGTTCAATTTTTTGAACGAGACGACTTAAACGTATTGAAAAACTCGTCCAAGACGACTTTGTATCGGGTCTGGACTAGACGAGACACAAAACCGAGTTTTAAAACCATGGGTTGGAAGGAAAAGTCCAAGATGTTATTTTTCTTTCCTCATTTTAAAATATAAAAAAATGAGGGATCATTGATAATAATAATAATAATAAACCAAGGTTTCACCAAAAGAATTTGAGGATTTTGTTTCTCATATCAAGAGAATAATTATATTGATAAGATAACACGTTCAATCCACATTAGATTCTAGATCTCGATTCAAATCTTAAGTATCATATTTGATTTCGAGATAATGATCCATTGGTATATTAAGTTATTAAGATGAAAGCTAATAGGTGAGAGAGATCATGATTTTATGGTTATGTAATTAGGTTTGTCATGTTTAAAAAAAATTAATGTTTAATTTATTAATATTAAATAATAGAATAATGACGAATGCATGTGATTTTGGTACACGTAACTACGTGCATTCATCACGATTCTAAACAATATGTCAAGAAGAAGAGGGTTTGTGTGCAGATTTGAATACAAAAGGCTTCGTCACGCAAGTAGAGTGTGACAACATCATTAGTTGTGACGTAGCACTATAGTCTTCTACACCGACGGATACAATTTCACCATCGCTAAATCCCATTGGTATAAATCAATTTTCCTGTAGTGAGCCTTTTCTTGGTCAAGGCCATAGACAGATCAGATGACTCCCGCTCAAAGATTGACAAGCGTGCTTTGATTCTGATTGGCTTGTGTGCTCAAGGATCGTGCTTTTTGACTTATCCCAAGAAGCCAGTCCCTTAGTCTCTTCCCATTCTTCTTACTTAGGAATGAGTATGTGATTCTGATCTTCTTTTTTGCTTAATCAACAATTGGCTACAACTTAACATTGATTCTTACTTTAACACTTTGTCAGCGTCGGCGATTTGTGACTGTTGCCTACCTGAATCTATTGTAGAGGGATCATAGCTATTGAGCGTGTGACTTCAACTCGTAGCGCAACCTTGTCAGTTGCATCCTAATCTTATAACAATACCTTCTCTCCTTTTTTATTTTTTGGTTTAAATCCTTATCAATTGCATCTTTATCTCTTTTGTCGTACCCATCTAGACAAATGAAAAAGAAAACACCCCCCCCCCCCTCCCCCCCTCCTCTATTCTCTTGACGTGGGATGTGCATAGAACCATAAATCTTTCCTTGAGAAATATAATTGCACATCCCCATAAATATATGTAGTTGTATTTGTGGAAAAAAATCTATGATTCTGTGCACACGTCATGTCATGAGAGAAGAGGGGGAATTAAAAAAAAAAAAATCAAAATTCATTCTAAGGTAGGAGTATAATTTTATTTATTTATTTATAATTTTTTAGTGCAATCAAATCAATGTCATGGAATATGAGAGTTTTTTTCTCTTTTTTAAGTAATGGAGTACAAATACCACTAAGTGATCTGCCGCTATTTAGGCCCATAATTGTTGTTCAACCTTATAATCTTTTCTATTATAACCGTTATCAAGTAACCCTAATAGGTATCACTAGAAAATTGTAATGTCCAACATTTCACATTGTGTGTCAAACATGAAATTAGAAGATATAAAATCCGACTGGATTTTTAAATATTCCTCTATCAAAACCAGATCATTTAAACTACTTTTCTTGTTTGTTTTTGTAGAGTCGTGATAGTATAAATCGCCAAGTGGCATATTCTAATGACTCCATGACGTAACAAGCTTGGATATAATATATACATATATACCTTAGGATACACACGATTGCACTTCCTCATAAAAAAGTGTATCCAGAGAGAATCATGTATCCCACGACGTATAGATCTATGGTTCCAAACTTGTCCAAATCATGGAGTCATTTGAATATGCCATTTGGTGAGTCATATTATCAGGACTCTTTATGTAATAAGGGTTCAAATATTCATGGAAATACTTTTCTTACCTGAAATCAAATTTGACTCTCCAGGATGTTAGGAAAAACACATAGATAAGTTCAAAATAATTACTTTAAGCAAATTCTATAGAAAACCCCTTTATCTTATCCTCAATCTTAGCCGTTGGTTTAATTGAAAGCCTCAAACATTGTGGGCTGATAGTGGGTGTCACATGGCACTTTTAAGTTATGGGTCATAGTCTTTTTTTCTAGAATAAAAATTTATTTGTTTTTCTAGAAAATCCCATTCTTTCTGACACGGTTGGTGGAGGGTTGGTGAGTAAGGTAGGCTTAATATGGTGTGCTATTTTTCTCTCTAAGTGATGATAATTTATTGTCGATTTGTTTTCTTTTTTTGCCTTTTTTTTTTTTTTTTTTTTTTTATACCTTCCAATAATGATAAATAGAGTGTTTGAAAGTCATTGTTGATCAAAGTCGTTCGTCTTTATAGGTTGCGCATCTTGTCCTCCCTATCTTTTCAAAGTTGGTAAGATAAGTTGGAATTTTTTTCCGGGTAAATTACACTTTCACCCGCTATTGTTTGGAATAATTCTAAGTTGACCCTCTAATGTTATCACAATTGCACTTACCTCCTTTATTGTTGTGGTAATCTGACACCTTCATCACATAACCATAGATCATTTGTTGAAGGATGCATAAGAAAAATTTTATGATTCTACATATCTTGAGACAAATGATATATGATTCTTTGATGCCGACGTATGTCAAGGGGGGGGGGGCATTATTCGTAATCTAATGAATTCAATCGATCCCTTTTCATCTACTTCCCATCAACCAAATAATTAAAATTTGATTTTTTTTTTTCCTTTTATAAAGATCGTTTTACCCTTTTTAAAATGTTATTTTTTTTCCTTTTTATAAACAAAAATACTCTTGTGAATAAATAAGTCTTCTTGTAAATACTTATTCAATGACATTTTTATAATTTTAAAATTTATTTATTATAAAGTAAGATAAAATGAGAGGGTAAACTAGTAAAATAATATATGAACTTTAACATCATCTGTAGAAGGGGAGGTAAGTGTAATTATCAAAATATTAGGGATTAACATGAAATTATGCCAAATTATAAGGGGAGAAAGTGTAATTAACCCCTTTTTTAGATGAAATTTTGTATCTATAGGTTTGACTCAACGAAAATCATAACCTTCGAAAGCGAAGGGGATCGCCTTTTCTTCTCTCTATCTTTCAAAGTAGGTGAGATAGGGACCTTTTTTATTTTTCTTTGGTGGGGAAGAGTTTGATCTTTAAGTAGAACCCACAAAACTTCTCAATTTTGTATACTTTGGAACATCTTCCCCTCATCTTATTTGGTAGTTTGGTCGTGTAATACAGCACATTAGGAGAAATCAACACTAGCTGCTATCTTTTGATTTCTAGTTAAAATTGGAGGAGCATGAGATCAGCATGTGAGGGTCATCCATGTGTTATGGAGCTCATCCATACTAATTAAGATTAGTATCTGACTTGGGAGATCTTTGGACTCATCATATAATATATATTTATTTTATATTAATGTAAGAAATTAAATCAACGAAGGAGATTTACATAATAAAATACAACGGTTGGACCCATTTGTGGGGGATAGACATCATATCCAATTACAATGACTCATTTTATTATTTTCCTCATCCCTATTTAATTATATTATTTTTACTCTTCTTACCCAATTTTTTTTAATAATACCCCTTTTACTTTACTATATTTCTTCTTTTAATCTTTCAATTTTGAAGATTTTTTAATAATATTCTTTTAATTTTATTATTTTCCTCTTTTAGTCACTTAAACCCTAAAGAGCCTGTCTGTACGACCTCTAGTAATGCGATATGATGTAAGGTGTGCATCAAATAGTTCAAAAGATTGAGGAAGATGATTATCTAATTCTCCGATTTTGACCTAAGAACACAAAGATCCTCCGTTGGTCAATTTGATAAATTGTATATTAGAGTTGGTAGCATATCATTTTGAAAATGACAAGTCAACTTTCATGAATTATCATTGCTTAAAGTATAATAGAAGAAACTTAACACAAATATCTTCAATTATATCGATTAATATTAAATAATAGGTTATTGTTTGTACAATGCTTCTTTTACAATATATTTTGCCTATCCCAAGGCTGAAATAAATAGATTAATTAGATGAGGTTGACAGTCCGTGAATAAATTAACTATATAATCATCTCTTAATATGAATCTTGAGTCTTTTTAGGCTTGAGCGAAATAAAAGATTGATATAAAAAAGACAACAAAGTTACTCTAGAAGAGAGTCTACCGACCCACTAATATTGACTCATGTTTGAGACATGCATTTGGGGGTGGGGGTTGTAGTACCTGATGAAAAAACCCATGATCCTGACAATGTAAACATGTAATCAATCCGGTTGTTGGATTTTGGGAGCGGATCCTCTATAGTGCAAATTTCCTATAACTCCCTATAGCGTTGTTTCGACGTTTTGAAAGAGCTGCATCAATAAAACGGTGAAGTCCCACTATTAAAAAATTGGGGGGGTTCAATGATAGTTCATTTTTAATGACTTGGATTAGGCCATTTAAAAAAGGAAAAATCAAATCTAAATCATGAGCTCAACAAGGTTGAGAAGTTATTATTTTATAATATGTCTCTCTTTCATATGTGGTGAGAGCACTACATGGACTTATTGTCAAGATAAATATTAACATTAATGTGTATTGTCAAGATACTTGTTATTCTCCATTATTGAATTTCGTGTTTAAATGATTGGGATTACGTACACTTTTTAGTGAGATCTTTTTACTAATTACCATATCCCAACCAATACTTTATACGAGAGAGAGAGAGAGAAAGTAAATGATACTCAAAGATAAAGTGCTTGAATCTAAAATCATTAAGAAAAAAAAAAAATTCTTGTAAGGAAATTAAAGTGAAACTCAAAATGTGAAAACCATGATGATGTAAGATGAATTAGTCAAATATAATAAAATAATATAGCAGAAGAGATAATCCTAAGGGATTGGCTTAATAGCAATTTTGGACCGATAAACGATTAATGCCTATAGGTTGTGAGTTCGATATCCAGTATGAGCATTAATTCCTCAAGGGCTACCCTGCGAGAGTGCACCCTTATTTATCTGATGTGTGTGATTTGTGGGCGTTGCACATGCCCTGAGAGTAATCTTTGGACAAGACCATGATCTATGGACTGACTGGACAAAGTCCAAATCCCTGTCTATAGGACATAAGAGAAAGAGTCGTGATTAATGTACATGATCTTGATACGTGATTTTAGTATGCGGCTGACATGGCAAGGGTAAGGAATCATAGATTGTTTCATTGGGATGCCTTTGCCATGTCAGCCACGTGTGTACCATTGGGTACCAAGACGGTGTGCATTCATCATTATTCTAAGAGAAATGATTTATTACATGTCATGGCAATTTAATAGAAATGAATAAACTCATAAAGATATATAATGTAAAAAATGAAGTAAATTAAGTGATGGATAAGTGAAGAAATATAAATTCCCGTCATCTTACAAAATTGAAATAATCTTTTTTTAATAAAATCTCTTTCCATTAATAAATGGAAGTATGGATCTCTATAATAAGAGTTGAGAAATTATAAACTGCAAAGGTCAGTGAAAGTCATAAACTGCACCCATTATTTACCCTTATTGTTATAATTTATATGCATGAAGGCCACCCACGTGCCCATTAAGAAAGTCCAACATAAAATTTGTTCAGTCAACACAATCAAGCTGATTTTAGACTCATAGATCATCAAAAAGAAAAAGGTCCAAAATTCACTTGTGGGTCCCAATGAGTTTGCCATGTGTTGAAAATTCTTGTGTATGGGTAACGTCATTAAAATGCCGTGAAGTAGGGGATCAACCCTCTATTCACAAATTTTTTTTTCAAAAATATTTAGATAAAAGCAAAAATTTATCTATTTACATAAATAAAGTACTTATGTAAATTGAATCGACATCAATGTAATTTTATCTTTATATATATCCTTAAAAGAAAAAGAAAAATATAATTTAAAAAAATATATTAATCTAGATAAAAATATCAAAATACCCTTTTCTAAAGGCTTGTGCGTAATTCATTCCTCGTCTCATTGTTCATTTATTTTAATAAAATAAAAAATTATAAAAATATTTTTAAAATTAGAAAATATTAATGTTCAAGACTTTATGAAGACGTTAGCATTATTTAATACTATTTTTTTCTTCAATAATACCTCTATTTCTTTTATTATTTAGTGAAAAAGATAAAGAGTATATTAATTTTTTATATATAATTAATATTTATTTATATAATTAATATTTATATTTTTTATAATAAATATTAAAAATATTTAAAAAAATATAATATTAGAAAATGTTAATGTCTTTATAAAGTCTTTAACGTTAATATTTTTCTTTAAAATTTAAAATTATTTTATTTGTACTCACCATTTATGTTCGCACCCACTGACCTCTGTACATCCCATTCCAATTCCCATGATGCTTTTAAAGTGGGTGCAGTGAGCACAAATGATGAGTGCAATCTATTTCATTAAATTATTAAAATTAAAATAAACAATTTTACCTTTTAGATAAATATATTAAAAGCTTAGTTCATAACATTTTATATATTTAAATAAGACTTTTATCCTGTTTAAATCAAATCGATTATAGCAGACACTTGAGATCCCAACCACCACACTTTGTTTCTAAGAAAGTGTGGTGGTGGGGGTCCACTTGGCTGGGTGGGTGAGCAAACCTCTTTATATACACATTATTCTAACCCACACCCACTACATTACTCCATCTCCAAACCTTCTCCTCCAAAATCTCTCTGAAAACACTTCCAACACACCAAAATCACCCATCAACAACATGGGTTCAACCCAAAACCAAACCAAAACCCTCACCCATGAAGAAGAAGAAGAAGCATGTAGTTACGCCATGCAATTAGCGAGTGCTTCAGTCCTTCCCATGGTCTTGAAATCAGCTGTTGAACTCGATATCCTCGAGATCATCGCTAAAGCGGGCCCGGGTGCGCACATCACCACTTCTGAAATAGTTTCTCATCTACACACCAATAACCCTGATGCGCCTGTTATGCTTGACCGTATCCTACGCCTCCTTGCTAGCTACAAAGTACTAACTTGCACTCTGCGCACGTTAGACGATGGCAAGGTTGAGAGACTATATGGTCTTGCACCAGTTTGTAAATTCTTGGTTAAGAATGAAGATGGTGTGTCTATAGCTCCTTTGGTGCTTATGAATCAAGACAAGGTGCTCATGGAAAGCTGGTAAGAATTTTAAATTAAGAAATTTGATTCTGTACTTCTCCATTCTTCTTTGATCTTTCCAGAAGCACGTGGTATGAACTCTTTCAGGTCCATTGGCTTAGATCAACTTGATTGGTGATTTCTAACCATTTAATTTGGTCAGTTTTCATTCACTACGGTTAGAGATCATTGATAAAGCCCATGGGGTTAGTGCACCTAACCAACTCCCTGGAGTACCTGATCAGCAACTTTACTCTCTCTTTCAAAAAGATAGTGCTTCTTATATATATATAAACAAACATTTAGTTTGAAAAGAAATGGTGTGTTGTAAGTAAAATTTGGTGTGCCAATAGAATCTGTATCCATAAATTTGTTTGAAAAGAGAGAACCTAGACAGGATAATTCCTGTAGTTTTGATATCCACCGTCAATTTTTAACATGATGAAAAGTAATTGTTGTGGGACCACACATTCTGTGATCACACAATATAGTCAATCAACCGCTTAGAGAGTCAAATAAATATCCTAAAATTCTGCCAAACTTCTGTGAGGTAAGGTTGGTAAAAGTCAAATTTAGTGGCTATGCTTCATTAATGGTTTGGGGACATAGCAAAGCTAGGCTATGATGAAGACGTCTTTATAAAAATATTTATAAAGATATCGTAGCGCTACGTGTCACAATCTCTCCTACCACCAAGTTCAAAATTATTTTAAGGTGCAGTGTTCATAAACACTGACTTTTTTCCCTTTTTTTTTTTTTTCCCACTCTATCCTTGTTTACTATATCATAATTTTTTTGTTTTTTAAGATTTAAAATTGATAATTTATAAAGATTTAAGGTAAATTTATATCAACTAATTAGACTCATACTCATATATGGTTTGGTAGCATTTTCTCATATTAATCATATTATCATTATTATTATTTATAATAATAAATATTTAACGTATATTTAAGAATTAAAATAGAATTTCTTCTACTTTGAAGATTGCTGATATATTTTGCAATTGTACCAACATTTTAGTTTATTTGATATTGCATTATTGTACTCTAATTGAAGTAAGCATCAATATCGCATTAAAAAAAAAACTTATTTAAGAAAGAAAAATAACTTAATATAAGTGATTTTCCAACATTTTGGGAGGGGATTCCATTATTTTGGGAGTAGAGATTGAAGAAAGATTGGGATTCGAACCCGATCTATTGACGGCCCTACGATCCAATTTCTTTGGTGGTTGATGTGTTTATGTTCACTTCAATGTAGGTACCACTTGAAAGATGCAATTCTTGAAGGTGGGGTTCCATTTAACAAAGCCTATGGAATGACCGCGTTCGAGTACCATGGAACTGATGCTCGATTCAATAAGGTTTTCAATAGGGGAATGTCTGGTCACTCTACCATAACCATGAAGAAGATTCTCGAGACATACAAAGGGTTCGAGGGCTTGAAATCAGTCGTCGATGTTGGTGGTGGAACTGGAGCCACGGTTAACATGATCATTTCTAAGTACCCTAACATTAAGGGCATTAATTTTGATTTGCCTCATGTGATCGAAGATGCAACATCCTATCCTGGTAAAGTCTAACCTCTAGTCCCAGTTTTCGGTTTCTTGGAACAATCAATTTTAGATTGCATGATCCATCGTGTTATTGGTTCAAATTTTTTTTTTTTAAAATACTTAATTGGTTTTGATGCAGGTGTCGAGCACGTTGGGGGAGACATGTTTGTGAGTGTTCCAAAAGGAGATGCAATTTTCATGAAGGTACATTTGATTTCTCTAAAACTATTATTAGGTTGGCAGTGCGATGAGAAGATATTTATAGGGATTCCCAAGAAATGAATCCCTAAGTAATCAGTATATATCTCTAGGAAACCTTTATTTATATCCTTGATCCCCAAACGTCACGGACCATTTCAATTGAGTGGTCACATGGATTCCAACAACAGGGATTGCGATGATATTGCCACCGCAATCCATTGTGAATTGTTGACACACACGTGTGTGTGTGTGTGTGTGTGTGTGTATATAATCTTGGTTTGTTGGATCCAAGGTTTTGGTACCCATGACGGGACCTATTGTTATTTGTGTTCTTCGTTGGTTAGTATACCAATCCAAAATGCATTAGCTTGGAATTTAATGATTCTGATCAATCAACTTGCAGTGGATTCTTCACGATTGGAGCGATGAACATAGTTTGAAATTTTTAAAGAATTGCTATGAAGCATTGCCAAGCAATGGAAAGGTGATCATAGCGGAATCAATTCTTCCTGAATTCCCCGAGACTAATGTTGCTGCCCATGGTGTCTTCCAACTCGACAACATCATGCTGGCTCATAACCCCGGTGGTAAAGAGAGGACCGAAAAAGACTTCGAGGGGTTGGCAAAGGGAGCTGGATTTGCTGGTTTTCGAGTTATTTGTTGTGCTTATGGCACTTGGATCATGGAGTTTTGTAAATAGATTTGAGTTCTGGTTTGGATTCTCAGTGGTTATGCTTGTGGTTTTGAAATCATTATGATTGTATCTTACTATCAAATAAAAGTTGTTGAGGGGTCACCTTATGTAAGATTTCTTTGAAACAAAGTTTTTCTTTAATATATATATATATGTATACGTCCTTCAATTTGAAAGACAGATCTGATGGAGTTTTCATAGACTTTCAAGGGTTCAATTTGTTGAGATTAGTGAACATAGGATGTGAATTAATTGGAATTGGTTCAAGCCCAAATGGGTTTGGATCAAGTATGATTTGGACCTTTAATGGGCTAAATCGTACTAATTGGGCTTCAAAATCTTTTCCAAACCCAGCACGTCTAATGGCCGGGTTTGGGAAGGGCCCATTAAAATACAAACTTATTTTATCACACCATTATATTATGAATAAACATGATAAGTGATTTTATTAAAAATGTTACGACTGGTGTTTTAAAAATCGGTTTGGACCGGCTGGTCCGATCAGGCTGGACTAAACCCATTTGTTTCTAGGGGTCGAGTTAACCAAAAAAATCCACTTTTGAAAAAATCAATTGACCCATCTGATTCAATCGAATAAATTGGTTTGACTAATGACCTGATCGGGTTTGTAAAAGGACTGGTCCAATTTTTGGTTGATTTTTCACATACCCCTCTACAATTTGTTGAATATTTGAGACACCTCACGTGTTTTAAAATTCATGACATGCCCCCCTTGACCTTAGGTATTCTCATACAAACTAATGGAAAATGATCAAATTTAGTAAGATTTTTATTGTTAGGTTCACATGCTTAGTAAGATAACCACTAAAATTCATGTCTAGACTAGATTTAAAATAAATAAAATTATTATTTTCAGGCCTTATCCATGCTTTGAAAATGAACATCTATATATTCTTAAATTTAAATTTCAGATCACATCCAAGTTCAAATCTACGGAAAAAATTTATTTATTTATTATCTTTTTTTTGTAAAAGTTCTTTTAATTTTTTTATTATAAAAGTTCTTAAAACCTTATAAACTACATCATGTGACAATGGATCATGTTTTTGAAGTAAAAGTTACCTAATTTTAGGAAGAAACTTAAATATTCATTGAATATTTCATATTTGGGTCCAACCAGTTAGACCCACTAATCGGACCGCTTTGGACCGACCCATTTAGTCATCCGGGTCAATGATTGGTTTGATTTTTAAAACATTGATTATGACTTTGTAATAAAATCATTTATGATGTTTATTCATAATAGAATAGTGTGATAGTATCACAAACCTTTATTAATCTTTCCTTAAAGAGTAATCTCTGATTATTTGGTTTTCAGTTGCCATAATTACACTACGTGAAAATTAGAAAATTCGACATAATATTTTGATGGGCCAAGGCCCACGAATTTTAGAAACTCAATTTTGACAGTCTAGGACTATCAAAATTCTTGATGCTCCTAGGTTTGACGGCTTAGAGCTGTCGAATTTCTCTCATCCTTCATTAATTTGACACTTTTGACTCATTGAAAAAAAAAAATTTGACACCAATTTGACGGTCTTTTGGTCCGTCGAATTTTATGAAATTTGACAGCCCAAAGCCATCAAATTTGAGCTTTTTTCACATTGTATTAAATTGATTTACAATAAGAATAATATAAAAAGGCAACTCTTACTAATTAATATCTTCACAACAGTGCCCACATTAACTAATTTTATTAAAGGGTTGGGATCTGGTTTCAATCCAATTGACGACTACTTGTTCTATAAGGTTAGAAGTTTTTTTTTTTTTTTAATTAAATTTTGTGTGTGTGTGTGTGTGTGTGTGTGTGCAAAGATGATAGCTATGGCGAGGAGATCATTCTCACAAAAAATCAACCCATTTTGAAACTTCTAATCCTATCAAAAGTGGTTTACAAGTTGAATAATCATTGATCATCAATTTTTATTATTAACTTATTTTTTATGAGGTTAAACTTTTTAGAATGTATTGATTTTTTTAAGAGGATGATCATAAAAAATCAGCCCATTCGAAAACTTCTAACCCATATAACACAAATGGCCGGATGTCAACTGGATTGTCAAACAAGAATTGTCACAAAATCCCACCCTTTATTAAATTTAATTTTTATATAAATTTTCTTTATATTTAAAAAAAAAATATTTGAGACAACTAATTAACAATGATACATTCAAAAGTGATGCAAGTATGCTCTCTGCTAATTTATTTTTAATGAACTTGCTTTTTTTATTTTTTGTTTTTGTTGTATAATCTTACTTTGTATTGGATTATACACCAATGATCCCCAAGGGCGTGCAATTTCATCTTTGTTTAGACTATAAATTCTTAGTTAAGATTTTCACGAACGGTTTTCAATTGTTTTTAAAGGAAGTAAAATTAAGAGCACCCTGGCTTTCAAGAAAATTGTGATCTTGCTCAAATACAAAAATTTTGCGCCATGTGTTCTTTCTACTTTGATTTGAAATTTATTTTTATTGTTATATATATATATATATATATATATATATATATATATTTTTTTTTTTTTTAATTGTAAATTTAGGGTTATAGAATGTTGCCCACTAGGGGTATGCCTAAGTAGTAAGACCAACAACTAGAGTTTGCTCCTCTAGGTTGTGAGTTTGAAACTAAGTATCATTTCTTGATTAAAATGCCACATGTGTTGTGTGGGTCGATGCAAGTGGTTATGGATTAATCTTGTCGGGTATGGCTGAGATACCTGGGTTGGGCCTGTATTATGGAATACCTGATGGACTAGGTCATGGTCCTCTACAAACAGAGTTATCATGTTTCTAAAAGAAAATGTTCAATAAAAATTGATGGTCAAGAAATATGGAGTTTGACCACTTCTATTAGCACCCATTTTACACGTAATGAGAGATTGAGGAAGATTTACATATAAATTTGAAATGGGGGTTGCTTCTAAAGTGCCAGGTAACAGTCAAATACTAATCAAATTGAAAAAAAATAAAACATTTAAGGTGATAGCAAGACTACCTTAGTTATTGATACGGATGCATGGAAATACTAGGAAAGGAAAAAAAAAAACATAGCAAGCATTTGAAAATGTAAGAGTAATTTAAATAGATGATAAATTAGGAGGAAGTTGATTAAGATGGTTTGGACATATTCAATATAGGTTGTTTACGATCTTAATTAAAATAAACATTCAAGTTAAAGATCTCAACAAAACAAGAGGAGAACTTATACTAATGTGGATGGAGATAGTAAGAGAAAATATGAATTCATGCCTTTCAATAACAAACTACTTGACTCTGTAGAATGGAATGGGGGAGCAAATTTTGTTTAACCAATCTTAAATCTTAGGGATAAGGCCTTATTGTTCTTGTACAAAAATCCATAATTTGGGAAGGATGGCTTGATCATGTCCATGCTCTTCTTCTTTCTGTTGATCATATTGTGATATTTAATGAAATGTGATAAAAAGAAATGATATTTTAACAGTTACTTCGACATAACTCTTTGGATTTTTCTAACCTCAAACAACTTCTGATGTTTGTCCCTCCATCATGTATAGAGCTGAAATGTAAGAAATTATATAAAATTCCTAGAGATTAGTGCAATTAATTTAGGGATTAGTAAATTTTTTAAAAGCTAGACCCATTATCTGAGGAAGAGTTAGTGTTGTCCTAGCATTTCCTTTATTATTATTCTGTACACCACACAGTACATGCAGGCATATAAATAATTTAATAAAACGAGGCATCTCGTGATATCAAGTTGTTGTCGATACAGCCTCTTATTACTCGATCCAAGTGATACATTATTAGTAAAACCAGGCACTTAATATTAGATATATTAGAGATACTCTTGTATTTTGAATTTTTGATAACAAGTCTCCCTCGAGCTTAGTTTTCTAATAGACTAATGCCCTTGTCTTGTCTTCAACTTCTAGTGAAAAATCCAAATACTCTTGTCTTCAACTTCTAGGGAAAAATACAAATGCCCTTGTCTTGTCTTCAACTTCTAGTGAAAAATCCTTGATTTTTCTTTCCAGAATCAATCATCTTTCCTGGATTTATTATCCAATAATTTAATAAAATGTAGTACAAGCCATGCTTAAAGATATAATAATTTAGTGGATGATACGATTTGACAAATATTAGAGACACTCTTGTATTTTGAAATTGATAAGAAATCTCCCTTGAGCTCAGTTTTCTTGATAGACTAATTGAAAAAGATCCAAATGCCCTTGTCTTCAACTTCTAGTAGAAATCCTTGATTTTTCTTCCCAGAATCAATCATCTTCAACATCCATAGCATATAATCTACGGATCCCGTTCAGCAACAAACATTTTGACAAAACATTTTTCAAAACATGGGTTAGAGGTTTTGGAATGGGCTGATTTTTGGTGAGGATGATCTCTACGGTGAGGAAATCATCTTCATCAAAAATCAGCCCATTCCAAAACTTCTAGCCCCAGTTTACAAGTTGAAAAATCGTGGACCATCCACTTTTTGTAAACCATTTTTGATGGGGTTAGAAGTTTTGGAATGGGCTGATTTTTGGTGATGATGATCTGCTCACCGTAGAGATCATCCTCACCAAAAATCAGCCCATTCCAAAACCTCTAACCCATGTTTTGAAAAATGTTTTGCCAAAATATATGTTTGTTGCTACATTTCCCATAATCTACTCAATCTTATCTTCAATCCAATTAATTGGTTCAAGCCCAAATGGGTTTGGATCAAGTATGATTTGGACCTTTAATGGGCTAAATCGTACTAATTGGGCTTCAAAATCTTTTTCCAAACCCAGCATGTCTAATGGCCGGGTTTGGGAAGGGCCAATTAAAATACAAACTTGTATTATCACACCATTATATTATGAATAAACACGATAAGTGATTTTATTAAAAATGTTACGACTGGTGTTTTAAAAATCAGTTTGGACCGGCTAGTCCGATTAGGCTGGACTAAATCCATTTGTTTCTAGGGGTTGAGTTAACCAAAAAAATCCACTTTTGAAAAAATCAATTGACCCATCCGATTCAATCGATTAAATCGATTTGAATAATGACCTGATCGGGTTTGTAAAAGGATTGGTCCAATTTTTGGTTGATTTTTCACATACCCCTCTACAATTTGTTGAATATTTGAGACACCTCACGTGTTTTAAAATTGATGACATGCCCCCTTGACCTTAGGTATTCTCTTGCAAACTAATGGAAAATGATCAAATTTAGTAAGATTTTAATTGTTAGGTTCACATGCTTAGTAAGATAACCCCTAAAATTCATGTCTAGACTAGATTTAAAATAAATAAAATTATTATTTTCAGGTTTTATCCATGCTTTGAAAATGAACATCTATATATTCTTAAATTTAAATTTCAGATCACATCCAAGTTCAAATCTACGGAAAAAATTTATTTATTTATTATCTTTTTTTTTTTGTAAAAGTTCTTTTAATTTTTTTTATTATAACATCATGTGACAATGGATCATGTTTTTGAAGTAAAAGTTACCTAATTTTAGGAAGAAACCTAAATATTCATTGAATATTTCATATTTGGGTTACCGGATCTCAAAGCTTGAATCACTTCTCGAATTCGAAGAAGATGTACTCGAGTAATTTTGATTGTAACTTGTTTCGCTCATCACTTGGAATAAGAACATATGCCTTGCATCCAAACACCCTCAATGTAGAGTAGTTCACTTCCTTTTCCGTCCATGGTGGTCGATTAACCAAATAACAAGCATGGTTAATCGATTCCGCGCAAAATGATTCGGGCAAGTCCGTATGTAGTCTCATACATTTCTTCCTCTCCATAAGAGTTCTATTCATCCTCTCGACTGTGCCATTTTGTTGAGGATTTTTTTCATGGTGAAATACCTTGTGATGCTTTCTTTTTTACAAAACTTCAAGAACTTATCATCTTTGTACTTACCCCCATTGTCGTTTCTCAAGTATTTGACTTTTTTTCTATTTGATTTTCTACCTTGGTCTATCATTCCACAAACTTAGCAAAGACATCAAATTTCTCCTTCATAAAGTAGATTTAGACATTTTTTTAAAATTCATCAATGAAAGTGACAAAGTAGCGAGTTCCACCTTTTGATTTAGTAAGTGTGCCCCCCCATACATTAGAATGAATATAATCTAGCATCCATTACTCTTGATTCATTTGTTTTCAACCTTGAAAGACATTTTACTTTGCTTTCCCATCACACAAAATTTGCAAAATTATAGCTTGTATGCTTTAACACCATTTAACAATTGTCGTTGGTGTAACTCTTGCATTGCTTTTTTACTCATATAACCAAGTCTTAAGTGCCAAAGTTGAGTTTCATCCTTGCTAGAATTTTCTTCCGTGGATATTGCAACTCCATATAGAATTGTGTTCCCTGAAAGCTTGTAGAAGTTATTTATAAGCTTCACACCTCTTATTATTACTATGACTCCTTAGACACCTTGAGTGTTCTATTATTTGTCAAGAATGAATACCCATTTGAGTAGAGTGTGCCCAAGGATATCAAATTCTTTTTGAGTGCCGACACGTGCCCCACACTATCCAAGATTCTAACAATCCCATAAAATATTTTTATTTTTACAGTACCCATTCTAATAACTTTGCATGTTGCATTATTACCCAATAGAATATTTCCACCATCATGAGGTTCATAGGAGTCAAAATAATCATAATTGGAACACATATGAAAAGTACACCCAAAATCTAAAATTCAAGAGTTGGAGGTGAGATTATCCGAAGATGTCGCTAAAGGCTCCCCTATTACCTTATGATGCAATGCTTGATATGGAGTTTGACTCGGCTTTCTTCCATTCTTTTATCTCCGCTTTATACTTTCTACAATATCTTTTGTAATATCCCTTTTTCCTACAATAGTAGCACTCGACTTCTTTTTTTATTCTAGATTGGGATCTATAATTTTTTCCTTTTGATTTTCATTTCTTTTTTGTTCGGCCTCATTATTTGAATAATTTGCAATGAGTCATTCCCCTTAAGCATCCTTCTCACTTGACTTGTTCATGGTCATCTGAGAGATTAGGTCTTCAACCACCTTCTCAAACTTGAGGGTTTCTTTGCCAAACATGAGAGTAGTCTAAAAATATTTGAAGGAATTAGAAAGTGATCTTAACAAAAATAATATTTTATCTTTTTCTTCTTCAAACTTTACTTCTTCCTTCAACAAATCACTAAAACATTGATTGATTGTGTTCAAGTACTCCATGATATCTTATCCCTCATCCATCCTCAGGCTCTAGAGTTAGTTCTTAAGGAATAATTTGTTGGACAAAGTCTTTCCTATGTAAAGCTTTTCAAGCTTATCCCATGTTCTCTGTATGGTCTTTTCTTCCATGACATTGTACATGACTTCATTAGAAACATGCAACTCAATGAAACTAATAACCTTCAAATTTAACTCCTCCCATGTCTCCTTGGACATGTTCTCCGACTTTGCTTTAATGCCTCGAATACAATTATGAATGATTTTACCTCAAACTTCACCTCGCTGGAACTTTTGATCATCGTTGTACCCTTTTTCATTATCGCAAACACCATAGATAACTTAGGTTCTGATACCATTTGTTGTGTATGTAAACTCCTTTGCGAAGCTTACTTAGTAATTTGATCAAACACTTATTGTGTATTTCACCAAACACCTTGTATGCCACACCTTCCAAAACTTTATTTAATAATGGCAATGAAGGACAAACCTAACTAATAGTAGCAAATGTAAAGAAGATAAACAACTTGAAAAAGAAAAGAGTAAGAACACAATATCTACAATACGAGATCTTACGTGGTTCACCTGAAGGTTATGTCCACAAGGTATGAGCGTTGGAGCTTGATTTCATTATGAAGAAAATATGACAAATTGATACAAGGAGTCACCTCTATCACTTAACTTTATCTTCTTCTAGATCTTAATTTTTCCAAACCTCTCAAACTCTCCTCTATTGGGTTTCTTTCTTTCTCTACTTCTCTTTTCTAGAAAAGATTTAGACTTGAAGCTAGACTTCTTACAACAAAAAAATAAAATAAACTCCCTTTTAAAACACTACATAAGTGGGTTACTTACATAATTTACAAGTCCAACCCAAATTACCTTGACCAATCTAAAAACACACACTTGAACCGAGCCCAATATGTCTTGAGCCATAATTCAACACTTTTAATGGGATTAAAAGTTTCAAAATGAGCTGATTTGTTGTGATGATGATTTCCTTACCATAAAGATCATTCTCACAAAAACTTGGTCCATTCCAAAAGCTTTAATCCATATAAGACAAATGCTTGTCCACTGGATTGTCACTTGATCCGAACCCTTTATTAAATAAAACATTTTATATGAATTTTCTATATATTTTGAAAAAATATATCTAAGATGACTAATCAACAATAATACATCCAAAAGTGCTGCTTTTATGCTACTTGCTCATTTATTTTTAATGAATTTACTTTAAAAAAAAAAAAAAAAAACTCTAACAGTGTATAGTCCTACTAGCTTTCATTTCTAATGTCAAAAAGGGATTGCAAATCAAGTATTGGACCATACACCAACTAACAGATTCAACTCTTGGGTGATTTTAAACCAATTTCATACCTTTTTTCCCAAGGGCAATTTCATTTTTGTGCAGGTTATAAATTATCAGTTAAGATTTTTACTAACGATTTTCAATTGTTTTAGAGGAAGTAAGATTAATAATAGGTAATAGCGCCCTCATCCGTGGACATAGACAATCTTGCCCAAATACATAAATTTTGTGCCATGTGCTCTTTTTATTTTGATTTGAAATTTATTTTTATTATTATCATCACTTCTCGATTATATATTTTTACATAGAGTGTAAATTTAGGGTTGTACAATATTCAATAAAAATTGATGGTTTAGAAATATGGAATTTGACCACTTCTACTATCACCCATCTTACGTATAAGGAGAGATTGAGGAAGATTTACATATAAATTTGAGGTGGAATGGTTTAGGTGGGGTTTGCTTCGAAAGTGCTATATAACAAATGCATATGCTTTATTCGACTGAATGCTATAGAGAACGAAGAAGCATTACATTAATAAATTTAGTGTAATAGAGATTAGGTTGTTGATATGGATATGTGGAAAGACAGGAAAAAGAAAGAAAAAACATGCATAAAAAGCATTAAAAAAATATGAGTAATTTTAATAGATGATAAATTAGGAGAAAGTTGATTAAGATGATTTGGACATATTCAATAAAAGGAGACTACGACCCTAATTAGAATAACAAAAATTCCACAATTTGGGAAGGATGACTTGATCACGGCCATGTTCTTCTTCTTTTTGAAAAAATTGTATTTGCGTTACATAAATACAAATTTTGTAACGCACATACCATCATATTGTGATATTTAATAAAATAAAATGTGATAAAAAGAAATGATATTTTAACGGTTACTTTGACGTAACTCTTTGGATTTTTCTAACCTCAACACAACTTTTGATGTTTGCCCTCCCATCGTATATAGAGCTGAAAATGTAGGAAATTATATAAAATTCCTAGAGATTAGTGCTATGATATTAGTAAAATTTTTAAAAGCTGGATCCATTATCCGAGGAAGAGTTGGTGTTGTCCTAGCTCTTTCCTTTATTATCTGTACACCACGCAGTACATGCAGCATATAAATATTTTAATAAAACTGGCATCTCGTCATGTCAAGTTGTTGTCGATACAGTCTCTTATTATTACTCGATCTAAGTGATACATTATTAATAAAACCTGGCACAAACCATGCTTAATATTAGATATATTAGAGATACTCTTGTATTTTGGAATTTTTGATAACAAGCCTCCCTCGAGCTTAGTTTTCAAATAGATTAATGGAAAAATATCCAAATGCCCTTGTCTGCAATTTCTAGTGAAAAATCTTTGATTTTTCTTTTCAGAATCAATCATTTTTCCTGAATTTATTATCCAATAATTTAATAAAACATAGTACAAGCCGTGCTTAATAATGTAATAATGTATTGGATGATACGATTTGACGAATATTAGAGACACTCTTGTATTTTGAAATTGATAAGAAGTCTCCCTTGAGCTCAGTTTTCTTAATAGACTAATCGAAAAAGATTCAAATGCTCTCGTCTTCAACTTCCAGTAAAAATCCTTGATTTTTCTTCTCAAAATCAATCATCTTCAACATTTATAGTATATAATCTACTCAATCCTATCTTCAATCCAAAATTAACTCTTTACAAGAAACCCTAGAGTTGTCTATCCAAAATCCCATTGTTTTGTACTTCCTCAAAAAACCTATTTTTGTTTTTCTTTCCAAAACCTACTATCTTCAATTTTTCAATTCCAATGTACCTTTATTAATCTATCCAGTTTTATCTTCAATTCATTTTTTTTTTCTTTTTTTTGTATACTTTGTATTATGCATAGAATGCCTTAGATTTTTCTATCCAAATTTCTTCTATTTTATACTTATTCAAAAGTCTTATCTTACCTTGAGGTTTAAAGGTTGAAGACTTGAAGAAGATAGAAGCTTGAGTTTGAAGATGAAGGTTAAGATTTTTATCCAAAGAGGTTAAAGATGACGGATTTTGAAATGAAATTAAAATCAAAGATTTCTTGGAAGACGTTGAAGATGATGTAATTTAGGTCTTTTTCTATTAGTCAATTAAGAAGATTGAGATTAAGACAGGTGTGTCATGAGTTTCAAAACACAAGAGTATCTCTAATTTTAATCAAAAGAGAGTGGTGGGGAATGCTCTTTTTTTCTTTTGATGGGTAGGTAGGGCATGTGTAATTCATCCTAATTTATTACATATATAATATTCATCCATCTTTTTTTTAATGAGTGTCCAACCTCGTGGTAATTATCCAAAAAGTGAAAAACTAATCTACACTTGCATGAATTTCTTCTTGAAATTCTATATAATCTCTAACAATAACTTATTTTCTTCTTAAATACCTTAATACTTTGCACCATCAAACTAAGCCATGCCAAATCAAACCAAAATGAGTTCAAAAAAAAATCAACTCAAAGCCATTGATGAAGAAGAAGATTGTATGTTTGCCATGGAATTGGCTAGGGCTTCAGTCCTGCCCATGGTCATGCAAACAGCTATTGAGCTCGACGTGTTAGAGATCATAGCAAGAGCTGGTCCATCAGCACAAATCTCTCCCACACACATAGCCTCTCAGCTTCCGAATCAGAATCCAGAGGCACCCATCATGCTTGATCGTATCCTACGCCTTCTCGCTAGCTACTCCGTGCTAACGTGCTCCATTGTCACACATGAGAGTGGCCACATGGAATGGCTCTACGGTTTGGCACCTGTGTGTAAATACTTCGTTCGAAACGAAGATGGAGTCTCCGTTTCTCCTCTGATGAACTTGATCCAAGACAAAGCCTACATGACTAGCTGGTCAGTAAAAACTTGTCTATGTTACTAGAATATTTATTCCATATTAGATATGGTGCTCGATATGGAGACTATTTTAATGTACATTTTCATGTTCTTCGGATCATGGTGATATCCAATTCCCTATGACATCCCTCTGTTCTTTCTAACATCACTACTATTTTTTCATGTTAATGTCCAAATAATTATAGGTACCACCTGAAAGATTCAATTCTTGATGGAGGGATTCCATTTAACAAGGCACATGGGGTGCATACGTTCGAGTACACTGGCATAGACCCAAGGTTCAACAATGTCTTAAATAGAGCAATGTTCAATCACACCACCATAATCATGAAGAAAATTCTTGAGATATACAAAGGGTTTGAGGACCTCGATGAAGTGGTCGACGTGGGTGGTGGGCTCGGAACTACCATTAGCATCATCACATTGAAGTATCCTACAATTAAGGGCATTAACTTTGATTTACCTCATGTAATAGAGCACGCGTCATCCTATCCTGGTATGATTCAAACACTCTTCAAACAAAGATCAACATTTTAATTTTTCATTTATTTATTTATGTATTTCACAATTGGGAAACTGAAACTCGAAATCAACTGAACAACATGAATTGCCAGATTATCCGCATTAAGGGAGACCAACTAGGGCTTAAAATGGGTTGGGTTCAGGCTGGATCTGAGTCTAGATCAAAAATTTTATTCAGATTTGTACCCTTATCTGAATCCGACTCGGATCCTATAAACTGAAACAACATCCAAACTATCTGACCCAACCGAATTACTTGATTCAGGTCGGATAATTTTGGACCATTCAACATGGTTTTTTGCTATATTTATTTTTTAATTGCTATACTATTCTATTTTACTATTATAATTCTTTTATTCTGTAATAATTTATGTTATGTTTAAGTAGTAAAAAAAAGATATTTTGAAAAACATAAAAATATAAATATATCATTCAGATTTAGGCAAATATAGGTTTGGATCCGTATTTGATCTGGATCCGACTCATATCAAGGGACATCAACCCATATTTGACCCATTTTTCTGCCCTATAAGCCCAACACTATGATTCAATCAATGTTTCTTCTTTCATGTAGTTTGAGTATATGTTTTAAGAAAAAAATAGCATGCTTGTAGGTGTGGAACATGTTGGAGGAGATATGTTTGTGAGTGTTCCAAAAGGAGAAGCCATTTTCATGAAGGTGAGTTCAGATTTATTGACATAACTAGATATTCAAACAGTCATCTTGTTAGTGTTTTTTGACTACTAATGACTTTATAAATTAAACTTGTAGTGGATACTTCATGATTGGAGCGACGAAGACTGCTTGACGTTATTGAAGAATTGTTATAAATCGGTACCTGATAATGGAAAGGTGATTGTTGTGGAGGGGATTCATCCCGTGGCCCCTGAGACCAACGCTGCTGCAAAAGGCCTATGTCAACTTGATCTTATCATGCTCGCACAAACCCCCGGAGGAAAGGAAAGGACGGAGAAAGAGTTCGAGGCCTTGGCAACGGGAGCTGGGTTTGCCAGTATCAAGAAAGTGTGTTGCGTTTTTAATTATTGGGTCATGGAGTTCTATAAAACGATCTGAAACTCAGAGGTCATGATCAGCATAAGTTTGTAGAGGCTAATTAAGTATTTGAGTAAAATGCATTGCAAAAGTGAGATTTCGTGATCGTGGTCACCATGTTGGTGAGAAATATTTGAAAATTCTTCTCTAGTGGGAAACAATTATGAAAGTGAGGGTGGAAAATTCTCTGAATTATGAAAATTCTTTGAAATTTTTAAGAAATTATTAAAATTCTTCAAATAAGGGATTAAACAATTAAATCAACGAATCAACAAATTAATTGACGATCTATCAATTAACTGCGGAATATGATCACATTTCTACCCTTCATCCTCAAAATTTTATTTTCTAAACATTCATATGTCTAGAACAAAATGCATGGGACTTTTAGGAAGGTTGAAGGTAATGGGTGTTTATAAGAAACACAAATATATCATACGTATATTTCCTGAAAATTTTTCTATTTTTCACAAATCCTTTCAAATTTATCCTTAGTAACTGAATTGAATCCCCACCGAATAATTGCCGAATTTGAATTTGGTTATGTACCCCTTGTTAAATTTTAAAGTTCATTTTTTAGAAGTCTTATTTTATTTTAAGGGTTGTAGTGAGGGTATTTATATAATTTTGTATGGGCCCCACTTCACATGTGTGGTTGACACATGTCACTTTCTCTCTCTTCTCTGTCTCATCACCTTTGCATTTCCCATGTAACCATTATTACTTTTCTCATGTATTATTTTAGAATCTCTATTTTCATTGATGAACCCTATTACCATCAATTATTATCTCTATTTTTTCATGCAACCAACCTTAAGTCTACTGCATTTTCGTTTTTCATGTTGAACTCTCTAGAAATCCTCTTGAAACTTCTTGAACAAGCATTCTAACATGTTAGAAATTTCTTCTACCACCTATATAACATGTAGGGAGTTTCATTCACAACCAAATCCTTGAAATAACCATTGAGAAGAGAGAAAATGAGTAAGATACCATCAACACTCCAAATTCCATATCTTGAATAAGTGGAGGTCTCATTTTCAACTAGCAAATTTTTTTCCGAATAAAATTAGTATTTCTCTTTTCATTATTTTAATTGTTGTTGTTCTTGTTCTTGGTTATGAGTCTTGGGCTAGTGTATTTTTACACTATTTGAGAAGTTGAGTTTCAAAAATTTGGATTCTGTCTGTCTCCACAGCCATCTCTCATCCTTGGGTATGAAGTAGTTTAGGTGGTAAATTAGTCATTGTTTCCATTTCAAACTTCAAATTATCCCATTCCTAACTTATTGTAACCACATCTAACATTAATTAATAGAATTGAACTTCATTAATTTTCAAGAGAAACAAAAGTAGCTCTTGAAATCAGCCTTTAAGGATAGTATAGCTCATGAAATTGCTTCAAAATAAAAATGTAGTACGTAACTACTCTTTCTTATAATCCTAAAACCACAACAAATTCAAACATCAATTCTTACATAGCTCCAAACAATGTTCTTGGTCCAAAGTCCTGCTCCAAATTTTTTTGTAGTATTTGGGATACGTAAAACTCTTGTATATGGCCGGAGATCCATCATCTGTTGCAGGGTTGATCATCGTGTCGTTACCAGGACAGAGTAAAAAAGCCACCGAGATCCTTTCCATATCGAATTGACAATCGCTCGATGCCAAACACTTTTGTACCTCCTGTTACTTAGTGCATGCGATCACAACACATTCTCGATTTCAATCTCTCCTTAAATTATTGATATAATGATACTATAATCCTTAAATTTTATTTGAGGAAAAAAATTGATTTATCGGATATTATCATCTTTCCATGAAGATTGGGATTATCCTTATTTAGATTTAGAGAAAGATCAAAGTTAGATTTTGTAAATTTTCATAACAACTTGATATGATGGACATTTGGGAAAAATGACAAAAAGAAAGTACTTTAATTATTGTAATTGTAGGAACAAAAAGTATCCCCTTTCTAGGGATTAGCAAAATTACTAAATCAAAGCAATTAGATCCGTTCTAATCTAATCCAACCCGTAATCCGATTTGAAGACAGATCGATCTCTTTAGCCGATCCCCACTCTATTGTTTTCTTTAAGTGGTTCGACCACCATGGACGAAGTCTCATCATGATTCATCTAGGTGGTTTGGCCCCATGGCCGACCTTTCACAGTGGTACATCTAAGTAGTTCGGTCTCCCCCTAGGGAGTCGACACTTGTCTCAAAAACTTAAAGTGATTCGACCAAATTCTGTGACCAGCAAGAGCTACTACTGTTTCTTCTTCTTCTTCTTCTTCTCCTACTCCTACTCCTACTCAATAGTGGATGCTACTATTACTTCTTCTTCTCTTGCTCTTGTTCAGTAGTTGATGCTACTGCTTATTCTTCTTCTCCTGCTTAGTAGTTGATGCTAATGCTTCTTGTCCATCTCCTACTCATGTTCAAAAGTTGATGTTATTGTTGTTTCTCTTTTTCCCGCTCCTACTTAGTAGCTGATGCTATTGTTGCTGCTCTTTCTCCTGTTCTTAGTCAATAATTGATACTACTACTATTATTAATCCTCGTCCTCTTCACTTTTGGGAATTACTCTATGGAGGTTGATATACTAAGGGAATTTTTTGAATCTATCTGAGTGGCAACATAACAAAATACTATAACTAATTACCATAAAGCTACCAAAGTAGAAAAAGTCATTACAACATGTTCTACCACCAAGGTAAAATACACATAGTGCTCAAAAGAGCATTGGATTATACACAAACTAACAAATTCATCACCTAGTTAACTGGATTGTCAAATAAGGATTGAAAAAACTCTAATGGTGTATAGTCTTACTCTGTTATTTCTAATATCAAAAGGGATTGCAAATCAAGTATTAGATTATACACCAACTAACAGATCCATCACTTAGTTGATTTTAAACCAATTTCATACCTTTTTTTCCCACAACATGAAAAAAGCCTATGTTTGGTGATGAGTGGGTTTTATACCTGCGAATTAACCACTTTTAAATATAATATTTTGTTAATTTTAGAGTCTTTTAGTTGTTTTTATTTAAATTTAGTTTGTTTTATACTTTTTATATGATTCTATGTTTTTATTTGGTTTTTATGCTTATTTTGCAGTTTAGGAACAGTATGGAATATTAGGATATTTGTCGACATTTAGGAAATTTTTGACTCAAATTGGTTCACTCTTGGAAGAAAAAAAGTTAAGCATACAAGCTAAAAAGTCTTCAAGCCGCAGCTTGATAGAAAACGAGGCCGCGACGGAATTCAAGAATTGCATAATAGAAATATAAAAATACAAGCCGCGGCATGACATGTTTTGATGCCATGGCCTGTTTACGTTTCCAACATTACACGTTAGTTTTTGGGGCCGAATTAGAGACAGATTTTGGTACTCTTAAACCCTAATGACGCCATACTTATAAATAGAAACGATTAAACATTATTTTGGGAGAGAAGTTCTAGGTTTTTCTTGGAGGCACAAGATCGAGAAGGAGGACGAGAGCTGGAGATTCGACTTTTTAGTTTTATTTTCCTGAACTTTATCACTTCTCTTGTTCTTTGTAATTTCTAAGAATGGTTGAATACTTTGGTGATTTTGTTTTCTTTTCAATGATGAACTAATTTCTATTCTAGGGTTATAATGGAACCCATTCATGATATTTGATTAGTTTTTTTTTTTCTATGATTCCATATGTGATTGTTTATTCTATCCAATGGTTAATACGATTTAATTAATTGGCCATTGATTGAATTGAATTAGTGAATCTTAATAATATCGACATAGTTATTTTGTATTCATGACCTAGATAGAATAACATATGCTAATTTGAGATAGATATATACTCACGTTGCTGTGCGTCCGTTATGAGAGCTTATTCTTAATGAATTCTTCTTGATTTAATTCTCATAGACATATAGGGAGTTAGTTTAGAAGGGTATGTTTACATGACCATCGACAGAGGCTTGTAGAGAATTTAGTGCTCTTGGGTGACAATCACAGTGAATTAATTTATCATAGAAAAGGAAGGAGAATTTAATCAAGTGGATTATTTGAGGGAAATTATAAACCTAGGTTTTATCACTCATTGATTTTAAATTGCAAATTTATTCTCTGCAATATTTTTCTTGTTTATTTTTTAAATCCTATTTTTACTTTTGTTTGGATAAAGTTAGACTGAGATAAATTAGTAATTAGCAATAGATTGATATTCAGTCTCCGTGGGAACGATACTTTCTTATCACTTTATTACTTGTTTCGATACGTATACTTGCGTGCGCAAATTTAGACAACATTTGGTAGCCCAAGTTTGTCAAATTTCATAAAATTCGACGGACCAAAGTGTCGAATATTTCATTGTCAATTTTTTTTTCGCAGATCGAAACCATCAAATTAAAGGAGGATGAGAGAAATATAATGGCTCCAAGCCATCGAATTGGGGAACATAAAATTTTGACGACCCGTAGCCATCAAAATTCGATTTCTAAAATTTGTGTGCTTTGGCCCATCGAATTTTCTTGTCCAAATTTTCAGTTTTCATGTGATGCCCAAGGGCAATTTCATCTTTGTATAGACAATAAATTCTTAGTTAATATTTTTACGAATGGGTTTTAATAATTCGTAGAAGAAGTAAGATTAAGAGTACCCTAGTTTTGAACAAAATTGTGAAAGGTTATAGACAATCTTGCCCAAATATATAAGTTTTGTGCCATGTGCTCTTTCTATTTTGATTTGAAATTTATTTTTATTGTTATCATCACTTCTTGAATATATTTTTTATAAATAAAAAAAATGTAAATTTAGGGTTGTAGAATGTTCAATAAAATATTGATTGTCTAGAAATAAGGAGTTTGACCACTTCTATCATCACCCATCTTACCCATAAGGAGAGATTGAGGAAGATCTACATATAAATTTGAAGTAGAATTGTTTAGGTGGGGGTTGCTTCTAAAGGGCTATAGAACAGAACATACCAATCAAATTGAAAAAATAAATAATTTAAGCTGATAGAAAGACCACCTATCCTTTTATTCGACTAAATGTTATAGAGAACGAAGGAGCATTACATTAGTAAATTTAATGTAATAGAGATTAGGTTGCTGATATGGATACATGGAAAGACAAGAAAAGGGTAAAAAATATACATAAAAAGCATTTGAAAATGTAAGAATAACTCCAATACATGATAAATTAGGAAGAAATCGATTAAGATGGTTTGGACATATTCAACGAAGGTCGACTTTGACACTAATTAAAATAAACATTTAAGTTAAAAGTCAATTAAGATTATTTGAATGTTTTTAATGAAGGTGACTACTGCTTTAATTAAAATAAACGTTCAAGTTGGAAATCGATTAGAGTCGTGGTAATCTAAGTTACCCACATGGCATACTCAATCGATACCCCTAATGTGACATGTTCGGGAATCGTAGATTTGTGCTCCTCGGGATACAAAATTGCACCTTTTTATGGGGAAGTGCAGTTTTGTATGTCAAGGAGTACAAATCTATTGTTCCCGAACATGTCACATCAAGGGTATCGATTGAGTATGCCATGTGGGTAAGTCAGATTATCATGATTCAATCAATTAAGATGGTTTTGATATATTCAATGAAGACTGATGATTACTATCTTAATTAGAATAAACATTTAAGTTAGAAATAGATTAAGATGGTTTGAATAAAAATTGTGAATGGAGATAGTAAGCGAAAATATGAATTTATGCCTTTCAATAACAAAATAGTACTTGACTTGTAGAATGGATTTGAGGAGCAAATTTCATTTAACAATCTTAAATCTTAGGGATAAGGCTTTGTTGTCGTACAAAAATTCCACAATTTGGGAGGGGATGACTTAATCACACCCATGCCCATGTCCTTTCTCTTGATTGTAGTAGTGAAAAGTTTGTATTCATCTTATATAAATACAAATTTTGTAACTCACAATCTCACATAGAACCGTATTGTGATATTTAATAAAATGTGATTAAGAAAAAAGAGAGATTTTAATTGTTACTTTGACATACCTCTTAGGATTTTTCAAACAATTTTTGAAGTTTGTTTCTCCAGCAGATATCGAGCTGAAATGTAAGAAATTATATACAATTCCTAGAGATTAGTGCTATTCTAATTTAGGAATTAGTACAATTTTTAAAAGCTATATCCGTTATCTAGGAGGAGTTGACTGATGTATGCTTATGTTGTCCTAACTTCTAACTCCTTCCTTTATTATTATAAGACAACTTGTGTTGTCTTAATTATTATTATTATTCTGTACTCCACGCTGTACAGCATATAAATAGTTTAAAGAGTCGTGATAACCTGACTACACTCAATCGAATCTCCTGACGTGACAAGTTTGAGAATCGTACATCTACATGCCTCGGGATACTCATTTTTATGAGAAATGCAGTTTTATATCTCGAGATGGACAGATTTACGATTCTCAAACTTGTCACAACAAGAGAGTCGATTGAGTGTGTCTCACGGGATAGTCAGATTATAACTAATCTAATTTAAAACATGGCATCTAGATATCAGGTTGTTGTCAATACAGTCTCTCATTACTCTAAAGTGCTACATTATTATTACTATTATTGAAGGAATTTATTATCAAATAATTTAATAATACATGGCATAAGCTGTGCTTAATAATGTAATAATTTATTGGATGATTGGATTTGGTGAATATTAGAGATACTCTTGTATTTTAAAATTGATAGCAAGCCTCCCTCGAGCTTAATTTTCTTAATAGACTAATGGAAAAAAGATCCAAATGCATTTAGTCTTCAACTTCTAGTAAAAAGATTCTCATTTTTTTTCTCAGAATCAATCATCTTCAACAGTTAGAGCATAATTTTTTAATCTATTCCATCTTATCTTCAATTCATTGTTTTTAATCCAAAATTAATTATTTACCGAAAATCTAGAATTTTCTGTCTTAAATCTCATTGTTTTGTACTTCCTTAGAAAATCTATTTGGTTTTTCTTCCCGAAACCTACCATCTTCAAGTTTAATATATTTAACCTTAGTGTCAATCCAATTTTTTCACCTTGCGTTCTGTATAAAAATCCTTAGAATTTTCTATCCATTATTTTATCGTTTTATAATTTCTCAAAAATCATATATTTGAGGTTTTAAGGTTGAAGATTTGAAGTAGATAGAATCTTAAGATTGAAGATAAAGGTTAAGATTTTTATCTAACAAGATTGAAGATGAGTGATTTTAACCAAAAGAGGAGGTGGGGCATATTTTTCTTTTTAAATTTTTTATGGGTAGGTAGTATAAGGGAAGATCACACAAATCAAGCAAAGGACAATAAATCAGACAAATAGTTGAAAATCATGCTTGTACAGCTAATAAATCACAGCACATTAATTCTCTGAAACAGTCAACTTTGTACAACCTTACTCTTAGCTAGTTTCCTAGAATAGAGTTGAGCACATTAATTCTTTGAAACAGTCAACTTTGTACAACCTTACTCTTAGCTAGTTTCCTAGAATAGAGTTGAGCACATTAATTCTTTGAAACAGTCAACTTTGTATAGCCTTACTCTTAGCTAGTTTCCTAGAATAGAGTTTGTAATTCCTGTATTTAAATGCACATGATTACCATGTAAAAGTAAATAAGAAGAGTTTTGTCATTTTACTCTAGAACAAAGATATTGTTCTTATTCAATTCTCATTAGGTAGGACGTGTATAACTCATCCTAATTTATTACATAAAGAAAATTTCTCTCTATAAAATAAAAAGTCGGGCTGGAGATTTGATAAAAAGCATCTATGATTTCCATACGCTTTCATATCAAGAAGTGCCGCATGAGGTTCCAGCGTGAGGTCAGTCCAGCATTTTTCTAAAATAAATGTACATTTCTCTAAGTCATCCAACTGTTTTTTTTAAATTAGTGTCCAACCTCGTGGTGCTATAGAAAAAGCGGTCTACACTAATGAATTTCTTCTTGAAATCCTTTATAATCTCATTAATTGTAGCGTAATTTTTTCTACCTTAATACTTTGCTCCATCAAACAAATGGATTCAAACGAAAATCAACTCAAAGCCATAGATGAAGAAGAAGATTGCATGTTTGCCATGCAATTGGCTAGCGCTTCAGTCCTGCCCATGGTCATGCAAGCAGCTATTGAGCTCGATGTGTTAGAAATCATAGCAAGAGCTGGTCCATCAGCACAAATCTCTCCCACACAGATAGCCTCTCAGCTTCCCACTCAGAATCCAGAGGCACCTATCATGCTTGATCGTATCCTACGCCTTCTCGCTAGCTACTCCGTGCTAACGTGCTCCATTGTCACACATGAGAGTGGCCATGTTGAAAGGCTATACGGGTTGGCACCTGTGTGTAAATACTTTGTTCGAAACGAAGATGGAGTCTCCATTTCTACTCTGATGAACTTGATCCAAGACAAAGCCTACTTGACTAGCTGGTCGGTAAAAACTTAATTATATTACTAGAATATTTATTCCATATTAGATATGGTGCTCGACATGGAGACTCTATTTTAATGTACATTTTCATGATCTTTTGATCATGGTGGTATCCAATTCCATAAGACAACACTCTCTTCTTTCTAACATCACCGACTATTTCTTCATTTTAATGTCCAATTAATTATAGGTACCACCTGAAAGATTCAATTCTTGATGGAGGGATTCCATTTAACAAGGCACATGGGGTGCATACGTTCGAGTACCCTGGCATAGACCCAAGGTTCAACGATGTCTTCAATAGAGCAATGTTCGATCACACCACCATAATCATGAAGAAAATTCTTGAGATATACAAAGGGTTTGAGGACCTCGATGAAGTGGTCGACGTGGGCGGTGGGGTCGGAACCACAATTAGCATCATCACATCGAAGTATCCTACAATTAAGGGCATTAACTTTGATTTGCCTCATGTAATAGAGCACGCGTCATCATATCTTGGTATGATTCAAACACTATTCATGCAAAGATCAATTTTTTTTTTAATTTATGTATTTCAAAATTGGGAAACCTAAACTCGAAATCAACCAAACTCGAGCTGGATCTGAGTATATCCATATCTACATCCATTTTTTATTTAGATCTGTATCCGAATCCAATTCAGATCCTATAAATTGAAACCATATTTGAACCTTTCTACCCAACCAAATTACTTGATCCGAGTCAGTTGGGTCAGATAATTTCAGACCATTCAACATTTTTTTACTATATTTCTTTTTTTATTGATATATTATTCTATTTTACTATTATAATTCTTTTATTTTTTAAGTATTCATGTTATATTAAGGTAGTAGAAAAAAATATATTGAAAAGCATAATTAAAATTATAATTTTCAAAGCAATATATCTTTCAGATCTAGCAAAATTAAATATAGGGATCGATCCGTATCCGATCCGGATACAACTCCGATCAAAGGACATCAACCCATATTCGACCCATATTTTTTATCTGGTCTACTCCAAGGGTCCAAACCTATTAAATTCGAATTCAGATCACTTGGATTTAGCATAAATCCGACCCATTTTATGCATTATGCCCAACACAATGATTCAATCTATTAATCTATTTACTTCTTTTGTGTAGTTTGAGTATATGTTTGAAGAATAAAAATACATGTTACTTGCAGGCGTGGAACATGTCAGAGGAGATATGTTTGCAAGTGTTCCAAAAGGAGAAGCCATTTTCATGAAGGTGAGTTAGGATATTTATCAATATCACTAGATATTCAAACAATCATTTTGTTAGTTTTTTCTTGACTACTAATGACTTTATAAATTAAACTTGTAGTGTATACTTCATGATTGGAGCGACGAACACTGCTTGACGTTGTTGAAGAATTGTTATAAAGCGGTACCTGATAATGGAAAGGTGATTGTCGTGGAGGGGATACATCCTGTGGCCCCCGAGACCAACGCTGCTGCAAAAGGCCTATGTCAAATGGATCTTATCATGCTCGCACAAACCCCCGGAGGAAAGGAAAGGACGGAGAAAGAGTTTGAGGCCTTGGCAAAGGGAGCTGGATTTGTCGGTATCAAGAAAGTTTGTTGTGTTTTTAACTATTGGGTCATGGAGTTCTATAAAACGATATGAAACTAATTGCTCGTGGGGTTCGACTCAAATCTGAATAAATGATCAAATTGTATTACTTTACTTTTCCTTAATGATAATCAAAAGAATGACTCCTACATGGACTCTATGGGATGCCATGTGTCAAAGTTTCACTTCCAATCTCAAATGTTAATCAGACTTAATTTGATGGGTTGTAGTTTGATCCCATAACCTATTAAGGTACTACGATTCAATGTTCGTTGGTAGGCAAATATGAAGCAATGACATTAAAAGCATAGTTCGTCCTACTGTTGTCTTATAAAGGAAATTTTGCCAAAAATGGATCAATGATCTTTATACCAATGGAAACAAGACCCAAAAAAGGCAATTGCAAATCATGAGGCATCTACATCAAGAGGCATGTCAATCACTGCTCAAAACATTAGTAACAGGAATCGTGATAGTCTGACACTCTTTTTTGCATTTTCCCTTCACAGAGCCGTAAATTAATTGCCTTCGGGATACAAAAAACGTATATTTTTGGTTTTGTATGGTTCTGTGAAGGGAGCGTACAAAAAAAGAACGTCAGATTATCACGAGTCCAAATACACATACACACATAGAGTCGGGATCCGATGACTCGTAAAAAATGACCAACTGTTAAAACACAATCAGTACTATTGGGATAGATATTGATCATTGGATTTCGTGTTCTTCTAAGAATCAATGAAGGACCACCTATCTTTATGGACCACATGTCCATGAGGGACCAAAAAACCTTATTGGGTGACACATGGATCTCGAGCACAAAATTTTAAGAATTCAGAAAAAACGAATAATTTTTTTTTCTCCATTGATTTGGATTTTAAATTTTAGATTTGGAAATTCACTGACATTTCATTTTCAATGACTTTGATTAGGTGAAGAAAAATTTATTTTCTTTTGAATTTTTTGTTTTAAAAAAGCAGAAATTACTTAAAAAACCTTGATAGAGGGATTTCTTTCTAATTAATCTCGGAGTTTTGTGCAATAGCTTAATAGGTCATTTAGTAAACTCTTTCTTTCTTAATGACCCCTCATTATTGGTGAACTCATTGGTTTTTTATTTATTATTGAGTTCACCACTTTTTATTTATTATAGAACTCTACGCTTGGAGAGTCCTTTTCTTGGTATGTCTACCAATCATATATATATATATATATATATATAGTACAATAGAATGCACATGTGACAGGCATGTTGTCTCCTAAAGACTTTCTTAATAATGAGTTGTTTAAAATATAAATTTTTTATTTCTTAATAATGAGACCTTTTTTTAAAATATAAATAATAAAAAATTTATTGAAAATAATATATAAAATAAATATTTTATTCTTGTATATATAATAATTGGAATGAAAAATCTGTTTGCTAATGGTGATTTACAATTTTTGGTAAATATTTGAGATACCCATATTTCCAAATAGATGATACTCCTTGACCTAGGTTTACTCCAAAAATAAGTGTCTCGTATTCAACCTCTAACAAGAGCCTTTGACTTTTCTCCCTCGGAACCCATCATCTTCAATATTTACGGTATATTTAGAGTTTCATCTCCAATCTTCAAATTATGAGAGCAAGATTGGATTTTTGAGAAGTAAAAGACAGTAGAATTTTGGGTGTACAAAAATAATGATTTTTCTAAAAGAAATTGATGACAAAGTTGAAGATAATGAATTGAAAAAGAGATTGAATAAATTAATTAAAATAATTTACTAATGGCGGATTGAAGTTGAGATTGAATAATTTAAAATAATTTATCCAATAAATTAAAAAACTTAAGATGACTCACTTTTGGGTGAAAATGATCAGAACTTCCGACTCGAGGTTGAAGACGAGGTCATTTAGGTTATCAAAGGAATTTAAGTCTGGCACATAATGAGTTTGAAACAAAAGATTATCTCAAATGCTCATCAAACCAATCACCCTTTTCTAAAGATATTATTAGAAATTTTTAATTTTTAATTTTTTGAAAAATAAATAGAATGAATATCATTGTAAGATATGGACCTCTTACCACTCCATAAAAAAAAAAAAAAAAAAGAGCTATCATTCTCTTGAAATGACAAGTCCACATTGAAAAAGCACAGCCCTTGACGTCCCCTTAACATATTATTCTCAATTGGCTAATGATGTTATTTCTAGGATTTTTCTAACCTCAAGTTAGGTTTGAACCACCACTAAAGAAGAGTGATTCCTGACGATGTATATTTTGTTAATCAAACAAATATCTTTCGACAAATTTGGAGGCTCAAAATCAATTGGCAATGAGTGAGAGGCCCAAAAGCTTATAAGGAGAATAATCATGATTATTTGACTGTCCCACGTCATAAACTCAATAGACTAATCTGACATGATAAGTTTGGGAAACGTAGATCTGCACTACTTAGAATACACAGCTACACTTCCCCATAAAAAGTGTATCTCAAGGGAACTGTATATCCCAAGGAGCACAGATTTATAATCCCCGAACTTGTCACATCAGGTGGTCAATTGAGTACGTCACGTGGGATAGTCAGATTATCACGACTTTAAGAGAAAAGAGACTAGGCAATAAGTGTCCGATGTGGATCAAACTCAACATCTTCCACTCCTAATTTTTATTAAAAATTAGTATATTTGAAAGAAGATTTTTTTTTATAAAAAAAAGAGAAGACACTTGAAATGATAGTCTTTCCTATTATAATGAGAGAAGGAGAAGTAGGGGATTAGTAACGCCAAAATTTTCTTTCAAAAATGTTCTTATATTACATTTAAATTTACTAATTATTATGGTCCTTTGATTAAAATAATAGAATTGCATATCAACAACTGCCATACCTTGTTATATAATTTTGCTAAATTTACAAAAATACTCTATTATGAGGTCAGGGTTTGATGCAAAACTAATTTACTAAAATTAAAAAAAAAAAATCCTTTTAATCTTTAATATTATAATGAGATAAAAGATAGATGTAAATTCAAAATCGGCTTAAAATTATCTTGTATATTTAAAAATGTTAATATTACATAAATCTTAAGTTTTTGTTATTTATATAAGAAAATAAAATAGTGAATCCTACTCGAATTATAGTTGTAGGGTATAAATGTGTCATTTGAGCTACAATGGAATGGGTTCACACTATCCCACTTGAACTTTAGAATAATGATAAATGCACATGGTTTTTGGTATGAGATTGAGGCTTGGCACAGAATCACGAATCTTTTTCTTCGGGATAGAAAAAGATATATGGTTCTATGCCCTTGCCACGTCAGCCGCGTATCTATTACTTACCAAAAACTGTGTGTATTCATTATGACTCTAAATTTTATTGTCTTTCATCTCTCCCCATCCACTAATTTTTAATAATATCCTTAGAATTTTACTCTCTGTTACTCTTTTTTCAATAATACTCTTATAATTTTACTATTTTTCTTTTTTTAATTCTAAATAAATAAATTCTAATTCATAAAATGATAATAAAACATACCCATTTTGATATAAATAAAAATCAAAATGATTATATTACAATTTTTTTTATAAACATAGAAATTTTGGCAAAGTGCCTATTTTTTCTTTATTTTTTATTAGATGATATTTGATTAATAATAAAATGACGCACTAAATCCTACGTAGTGGTTGAGATGGCAGTGCACAGAACCATAGATCTACACTAAAAAAAAGATCTACGGTTCTGTACACTTCTACGCCCAATCAATCGTGTACAAATTGTGTAAGATTTATGACGTCATTTTACACAATTTACGGTATTTTGGTCAAAGGCATCCGTACATGTAACTTTTTCCATTAAATCGGGGACAACTGTTCTGCCCCATGTGGGGTCATATTAAAATTATCAACTTAATTAAATGGTCACCGCTCCCAAACACACATATCTGCATAAGCCTACCCATTTATTTTTCCCATCACATTCTACAGGAGTGATTGGTGGATTGGTTACTTCCATTCCATGTGCAGACCACTAGTAGTCCACACAAAATGTTTCGATGACCCGAAGAAGTTGATCATCAACCATATGTTGATTTTGGTCCAATGAAATTGTAGCAAAGTGATCTTTATCTTAAAATAATATATTAAAAAAGGGAACATATTAATGGTGATTTACCAAAATGGTCATATACTCATTTTGGTATTTTTACCAACATGGGAGTATTCTATATCGACATTAAATTAAATTTTCCATCATATTTCCTTTTTCAACATGAGGTTCCAGCCTGAGGTCAGTCCAGCATTATTCTAAAATAAATGTACATTTCTCTAACTCATCCCACTGTTTTTTTTTGTAATCTCATTAACTGTAGCTTAATTTTTTCTACCTTAATACTTTGCTCCATCAAACCAAATGGATTCAAACGAAAATCAACTCAAAGCCATAGATGAAGAAGAAGATTGCATGTTTGCCATGCAATTGGCTAGCGCTTCAGTCCTGCCCATGGTCATGCAAGCAGCTATTGAGCTCGATGTGTTAGAAATCATAGCAAGAGCTGGTCCATCAGCACAAATCTCTCCCACACAAATAGCCTCTCAGCTTCCCACTCAGAATCCAGAGGCACCTATCATGCTCGATCGTATCCTACGCCTTCTCGCCAGCTACTCCGTGCTAACGTGCTCCATTGCCACACGTGAGAGTGGCCATGTTGAAAGGCTATACAGGTTGGCACCTGTGTGTAAATACTTCGTTCGAAACGAAGATGGAGTCTCCATTTCTACTCTGATGAACTTGATCCAAGACAAAGCCTACTTGACTAGTTGGTCGGTAAAAACTTAATTATATTACTAGAATATTAATTCCATATTAGACATGGTGCTCGATATGGAGACTCTATTTTAATGTACATTTTCATGATCTTTTGATCATGGTGGTATCCAATTCCATATGACATCACTCTCTTCTTTCTAACATCACCTACGATTTTTTCACTTTAATGTCCAATTAATTATAGGTACCACCTCAAAGATTCAATTCTTGACACAAGGCACATGGGGTGCATACGTTTGAGTACCCTGGCATAGACCCGAGGTTCAACGATGTCTTCAATAGAGCAATGTTCGATCACACCACCATAATCATGAAGAAAATTCTTGAGATATACAAAGGGTTTGAGGACCTCGATGAAGTGGTCGACGTGGGCGGTGGGCTTGGAACCACAATTAGCATCATCACATCGAAGTATCCTACAATTAAGGGCATTAACTTTGATTTGCCTCATGTAATAGAGCATGCGTCATCATATCCTGGTATGGTTCAAACAGTATTCATGCAAAGATCAAATTTTTTTTTTTAATTTATGTATTTCAAAATTGGGAAACCTAAACTCGAAATCAACCAAACTCGAGCTGGATCCGAGTATATCCATGTCTACATCCATTTTTTATTTAGATATGTATCCGAATCAAACTCAGATCCTATAAATTGAAACCATATTTGAACCTTCCTACCCAACCAAATTACTTTATCCAAGTCAATCGGTTCAGATAATTTCAGACCATTCAACATTTTTTTGCTATATTTCTTTTCTAATTGGTATATTATTCTATTTTACTATTATAATTCTTTTATTTTTTAAGAATTCATGTTATATTAAGGCAGTAGAAAAAAAATATTTTAAAAAGCATAATTAAAATTAAAAATTTCTGGGCAATATATCATTCGGATCAAGCAAAATTAAATATAGGGATCGATCATTATCCGATCCTGATCCAACTCTGATCAAAGGACATCAACCCATATTCGACCCATATTTTTTATTTGGTCTACTCCAAGGGTCCAAACCTATTAAATTCGGATTCAGATCACTTGGATTTAAGATAAATCCGACCCATTTTATGCATTATGCCCAACACTATGATTCAATCTATTATTCTATTTTCTTCTTTTGTGTAGTTTGAGTATTTGTTTGAAGAATAAAAATACATGTTACTTGCAGGCGTGGAACATGTCGGAGGAGATATGTTTGCAAGTGTTCCAAAAGGAGAAGCCATTTTCATGAAGGCGAGTTAGGATATTTATCAACATTACTAGATATTCAAACAATCATTCTTGACTACTAAAGACTTTATAAATTAATCTTGTAGTGGCTACTTCATGATTGGAGCGACGAACACTGCTTGATGTTGTTGAAGAATTGTTATAAAGCAGTACCTGATAATGGAAAGGTGATTGTCGTGGAGGGGATACATCCCGTGGCCCCTGAGACAAATGCTGCTACAAAAGGCCTATGTCAAATTGATCTTATCATGCTAGCACAAACCCCCGGAGGAAAGGAAAGGACGGAGAAAGAGTTTGAGGCCTTGGCAAAGGGAGCTGGATTTGTCAGTATCAGGAAGGTTTGTTGTGTTTTTAACTATTGGGTCATGGAGTTCTATAAAACGATATGAAACTAATTGCTCATGGGTTCGACCCAAATATGAATAAATGATCAAATTGTATTACTTTTCCCTAATGGTAATCAAAAGGATGACTCCTAAATGGATTCTATGGGATGCCATGTGTCAAAGTTTCACTTCCAATCTCAAATGTTAATCAGACTTAATTTGATGGGTAGTAGTTTGATCCCATAACCCATTAAGGTTCTACGAACGTTGAATCGTTGGTAGGTAAATATGAAGCAAGGACATTAAAAGCATAGTTGGTCTACTGTTGTCTTATAAAGGAAATTTTGCCAAAAAATGGAAACAAGATTCAATCAAATTTCAGTTTGGTCAGTTAATTTGTTAATGTAAATACAATAAATCTCTGTTAAGTTGGAGACATTTCAAGCTTTGAGTAAAATTGGGTCAATTTCCTATGAATCATGAGGTGGTGGACATGTGAAGATAGACAGCTATGTATGGTGGTGCACGATTGAATCTGTGATGGATAATTTAAGACCCAAAAGAGGCAAATGAGAATCGTGAGTCATCTTCATCAAGTGGCAAGTCGATCACTGCTCAAAACATTAATAACAGGAAACGTGATAGTCTGACGCTCTTTTTTGTATTTTCCCTTCATAGAGCCATAGATCATTGCTTTCAGGATACAAAAGAACATATATTTTTGGTTTTGTATGATTCTGTGAAGGGAGCGTACAAAAAAAGAACGTCAGATTATCACGAGTCCAAATATACATACACACATAGAGTCGGGATCCGGTGACTTGTAAAAAATGACCTACTGTTATAACACAATCAGTACTATTGGGATAAAACACATACATCATGTATCCCTAGCACTACGTCATATTGTGGTTTTGGCGACGCCACAACTGCGCTAAAAACGACTGCTAAAGGCAGTCGTTAATGACGACAGTTTTAAGCCGTCGTTTAACCGTTGTTTCAACTGGAAATAAGTAAAAGTTGGGGTGCCAATAGCCACTCGAAAAAAAAAAAGAAGAAAACAGAACCTTCGTTTACAGAACTCTTCTTCACCACTGTATAACTTCTACTCTCACTCTCACTCGACTGATCACTGTATAGTAGAATATATTCAGCTATTTTCGACTGACCAGTCGCTCTCTCGCTATCTCTCGATTCCGTCGCTCTTCTCACTCTCATTCTTTTTTTTTTTTTATAGAAATCAATCGATAGAAATTTTTTTTTTTAGAAACAAATCGATCGGAATTTGATCGAAAAATCTTCGCTCGACCTCTCACTCAAAGAATATGTTATTTTGAAGACGAAATCAGATTTGATTTACAAGTTTTAGGGCAGAATCGATCGGCGTTTGATCGAAAGTTTTAGGGCTTTGTTCGATCTCCCTCCTTTTGCTTCGTTTGTGATCGAATCTTTAGGTATGTTAAAGTTTTTTATTGAATCTTAGATTTTCCATAATGAATTTAGGGTTTCAAATTTATTTTTCATTGTTAAAGCAGATTTAGGATTTTGTTTGATCCCTCCTTCCCTAATCATTTTGAATTACCTTCTATTGCAGAGGAAATCCATATAAGATCGTTTTTCAGCAGCTAAGTTTCGATTTCTGTCGGATTTGACGCAAGTTTTTGCTAGGTTTTTTATCTAATCTTAAGGTATGTTAAGGCTTTTGATCCAAACTCAGATTGTTATCAATTATTTTAGGGTTTCAGATTCTAATTTTAATTTTATTTATCAAAATGCTATATATTCTTAGATGTTAGTTGTTTAATTGATTTAATTATAAAATCTTCATTTAATTTAGTTTTGTGAAGAAATCTTAATCTGAAGCTTTTTTCTTTGTTGGGTGCCCAACTATGAATCTATTTTAGTTTTGTGTAGTGACTCTTTGTTAGGGATTGTAATGAGTAGTTTTTCAGTCATTTTAGTCGAATGAGTTTCTTTCTTCATACCCTCTCCTTTTGATTTGAAGATTTGTTGCAGCTGTGAAGTGTTAACCATTTGTATAGTAGAGAATGAAACACTTTGGGGGTGAAGGTGGAAACAGATCCCAAAGTTATAATCCTTTGTTCATTTTTATTTGGTAGAAAAGGTGCAAAAACCTTTAGATACAAAGTGGAGGAATACCCCCTCTTGTACCTTAATTTATATATGATCTCTGTATTTTGGTTAGGGTAGATGATGATTACAAGCTGTCTGTAAATTCATACTGTCCCTTCGCCGAGCTTTCATTGATTAATAGAAAGTCCTTCATGAATGTCAAAACATGGTTCATGTTGTCATAATCCCAAATTTTTTTTGGAGTGAGTTATAGCTAATGATGAACTATGCTTAAATTTGGTCTTGAATTGATACTGAATAGAGAGTACATGTGGCATGCCTAGTGTTTGCAAATGAAATTGCTTGCTTTAATAGGTTTCATCTTTGAATCTCTTGGGGTTCAGTTACTTTATAATGTGTGCTCATATGGCATATATCTATTAAATTACTTGTGCCTTCGTTCCAGCATTTTCTACATATAAGCAACAATGGTTATTGTCCATCGAATCTATATTTTGTACTCCTCTCTACAACCACTGCCCACTCCCCCACCTAATACTTCTTTTTGTCTCCAAAAAGAATCGAATCTTAATTTTCCTCTCTAGTTTTACTGTCTTGGGTGGGACCGAGTTTGGTTGGAATCTTTGTTGACCTTAGAGTCCTTGGACACAAATATATGCAAACAGTCCACCAAAAGCATTCACAATGAAGTAACAGTCCACCAAAAGATCCATGGACACAAATATATGCAAACAGTCTTCTCAAGCCTTCATACATATAATAATAAAAATCTTACAAATCACAACACCATAACAACAACAACAACAACTTTGCTTTCTTTCAACCAGAAGGTCACCTCCAAATCTAGTTGGGAAGACAAAGCAACATTCAGTCTTATAAATATATAAATATAATTATAATAGATTGGTGGTAGAATGGCCTTGCAGCCTCCATTACTAGTCAATCAATCATATTAGCGGAGCCAGGTAACTTGCAAGAGAGTTTATTGGCTTACAAGTATCAATATTTTCGATTCTCCGGTGCCTCGCCTTGATCCTTACCAAGTATTCAACAGGGATCCATGCAAAGCTAAGCATTGCTGGTGCTCTATCTTCACCTGGTCCTTTTTCTTGTTTATGGGTTTATATACTTTTCTTGATAAATATTTAAAAAAAGACATGCCTATTTTGGTAAAATACCCTAGATTCTTTCTATTTGATAAAAGAATACTATCTACCAGTCAACTGTAGTTTTAATAATTAATCCTTAAGTTTTTAAGTCATTTTTCAATTAGTATCATGGCCATGGCACATAGACAACTACGCCCATGTCATGTGTCAAGGTAATGCTCATTTGTTCTAGTTTTTGTTCCTTTTTTTCCTCTTTAGTAAATCTAATACTATTGACGATTTGAAAGTGAGTTGATACATTACTTGGAAACAAGTAGAGTGAAAATATGAAGTCAAGAATATATCAAAGGTAAGCCTGAATAGAAACCTTAATGAGGGGAGCTACTATGCTAGCTTGATGCTGTTAAACCTTATAATCAACATAATTAAAAGGGATATTTATGAATAAAGGAGAGAGTAGGGTCTACAATTGTGTTTTATTATATAGATGTTTTAACTGTTTTTTCCCATTTTGTATTTTGGAGAGATATTTAATGCTTTCATTCATCAAGTTTACATTGATTTCACATATTCAGTTTGATGAGTTCATGCTGTAGGCGTCATTGATTTATCCTTCTTTTGGGTTTAACCTGCCCGCCCAAAAAAAGATATATTAACATTATACTTTATATCAAAGGTCCTAAAAAGATTTGGGCATGTTTATCGCATAAGAGGCAATATATTGGTAATAGAAATGGGTCTTCCCATCTTGGAGGCAGAAAATATGCAAAACAGTGAAAAATATTTTTGTGAATGCAATTTATTAATGTCGTGTTTCATAGGAATTTAATAGTATCTGGATCTTGAATCAAAGGATTTCCTGATGTTGTTGCTAGCCCTTCTTCTTCCAGTATTTGTATGTTCTGGATATTGAACATTTGAATTACTACACAGGCTTGCCATGTGGTGCTAGGAGTTTTATAGAATTGGGTATGGAATCTTAGCTACCGTTGATTTGGTCTTATCTTCCTTAACTTAAATATAAATACATCAGTATCATCATTAACATTCTAAGGGAATTCTATTGTCATTTTCTTAATAGTGTATTTTTGTATCATTTCTATTTCTGTATTTGAGTAATCTATGTCGAGGTCGGGGGGGTGAGCACTGACATCATGATTTTAGTAACACCTTTGAAGACCACCAATGAGAATGCTTAATTACTTATTCATAAGCAGTAGCATGAGAAATTTTTTTTCCCTGAAATACAAATCTTTTATTACATATACAGACGGTTTGTTGGAAATTGAATTAAGAGTTAAAACTAATCACAAAATATCATAAATCAAATTTTTTTAAAAAAACCAAATTACAATAATGTTTTGGTTCTAAGATTATAGCATCTCCAATGTATAATTTGAGATTATTTTTTGTCGATTAGGAAGAGCAGAAACACCTACTCCCCTAGTTATTTCATTTTCATAAGTCATTATTGCTTACCTCTCTCTCTCTCTCTCCCTAATTTAATGATTCTGTATCATAATAAAAGACTGTAACAGTCTCTTTCTCTCTCTAAAATAATTGATTCCCACTTCAACTTTTTCTTCTTGGATTGAATCATATCTTCTTCTGTCTGAGATTTTGTTGCTTAAAATCCAGTTAAGAAAATCTCAGATTAGTTTCTTGATGAAACAGTTGATACCCACTCCTTTTATTTAGTGTTGGGTTACATCTATTTCTTTTATTAGAGGTATTGAAGCCTATTTTAGCCTCTCTGTATTTTTGGGTTCTTCTTTGGTTTCACTCCATCATCTCAGCATTCTTTCTAGAGATTCAAGTTGGGTGTTTCTCCTTTAAATTTATGGTCAGGTAAGGTTTAATGACTAATATCCTTTCCTTTACACTTCAAATCTCATCAATTTAGTTTGTTGGTTCTCTTGTTTATTTCTATTCCACTTGTTTTAGATGGGATTTTGTGCTCAGCAGTCTTATTGTGCACTAAGCTTCCTATCTTTTTTGTTTCTAGTTCTTTTTTTTTTTTTTCTTTTTTAAAGTTGTTTTAATGTTGAAGGAAGCTATAGTTGGATTCTCTCAGGTTTTGAGAATTTTAAGGACGGGAAAGATGCTAAGAGTTAATTGTCATACACCTTCTTCATCATGTCTTTCTACTCCCTCCTCACACATGAATTTGCCAATGTAAGTTGGCAGATTCTCCATTATAACATTAATACTTGAAATAAGATTTGGGACTTAAGAGTCATTTTGCAGGATATGGTTCAAAATTACTGAGAGAATTGAAGTTTGTTTGTAGTAATGTTTACTTGTTTTAATCATAGAAAGATCAAATGGTAACCAACTTGTAAGTCTGACATTTAGAATTATGTTAGAACGACTCAACACATTTTTCTTCCAAAAAAAGTTTAATTTCTCAGGTGTGGGGGAAGGGTGTTCTTTACTGTTTTAAAGAAGCTTGCCTCAAGGTTGTAGTCTTTGAAAAATGTGGATGGTTCACACTTTTATGCATTATGAATGCTTTGTATCAGAGGCATGCAGCTTACATGCATATGTTGTTGGTGGTAGGTTGTAGTTTTTGTATCCCCACCACACAAACACACATATATCAACGTACGGTGCACACCACTTACACAAGGCATTAGAAATGGTATAGAAGGTGTTACGCATCCCCCTTGGTTAAAGCCTCACACACAGACACATAAGGTGTAGAGTGCTTTGTGGAAGCCCATCCTCATGGCATGAGCTGCAAACACCTTTGGGATTTTGAATCTCTAGTTTTTTTAAAGTCCAGGGTTTATTATGGCCTAATTATATCTTTGCTTTCTTCTTAAAGGTGATCGCTGACAATGTTGGTGATAATGTTGGGGATATTGCTGGGATGGGATCTGATCTTTTTGGCTCTTATGCTGAGTCCTCATGTGCTGCTCTCGTTGTTGCCTCCATCTCCTCATTTGGGATCAACCTTGAGTTTACTGCAATGTGTTATCCCTTGCTCATCAGCTCCATGGGCATCCTTGTTTGCTTAATCACCACTCTATTTGCAACTGATTTCTTTGAAATCAAGGTTGTCAAGGAAATTGAGCCTGCCTTGAAGAAGCAACTCATTATCTCCACTGCTCTTATGACTGTTGGAATTGCTCTTGTTAGTTGGGTTGCCCTCCCACCGTCCTTCACAATCTTCAATTTTGGAGTCCAGAAGGTTGTGAAGAACTGGTATGCTCCATAACTGTTCTTCATGCTTTTTCTAGATATTTGCAATTTTTTTTACATATATTTTAGTTGTTTCAAAATAATAAAATATGTTGACAGAGACTCCAATTGCAGGGAACTGTTCTTCTGTGTTGCCATTGGCCTATGGGCTAGATTGGTTATTGGATTTGTAACCGAGTATTACACTAGCAATGCATACAGGTAACTAATCTTAGTAAACCTTCCGTTCCTCTTCAATTCTGTCGCATAATAATTTATATCTTAACAAAAATCTGTCTTTCATTTTACTGCCATGTACAAGATGTTGCTGATTCATGCAAAATTGGAGCTGCTACCAACGTTATCTTTGGTCTTGCTTTGGGATACAAATCCGTGATTATTCCGATTTTTGTCAGTTTCAGCTTGGCTGTTATGTACGGCATTGCCGTAGCTGCTCTTGGAATGCTGAGCACCATTGCTACCGAATTGGCCACTGATGCTTATGGACCCATTAGTGACATTGATGTTTTGAGTATTTCATTTGGATTTTGGTGGTAGATTTGGATTTGGATTTTGGCAGATTTTGTATTTCATAAAAATAATTAAAAATGACCCATTTTTTTTCATTTATAAATTTAGGAAAAAATGTAATTTTTTAATATTACAAATCAAGAAAAAACGACTGTCTGTGACAGTCGTTTTTACCGACTGTCAAAGACTGTCATTTTTTCCGACTATTATTGTCGTTTTTACTGACTGTCAAAGACCGTCGTTTTTTCCGACTATCGAGGACAGTCATTTTTTTCGACTGTTTTAGACTGTCGTGATTTAAAAACCACTCCTTTTAAAACGACCCCTATTCCTACTGTAGGGGCAGTCGATTTTTTCAAAAACAACTGTCATGGACAGTCGTTTTTAGCGCATTATGACGTAGTGTAGGATAGATCTTGATCATTGGATTTCATATTCTTCCAAGAATCAATGAAGGACCACCAATCTTTATGGACCACATGTCCATGAGAGACCAAAAAACATTATTGGGTGGCACATGGATCTCGAGCACAAAATTTTAAGAATTCAAAAAAATATATAAAATAAATAATTTTTTTTTCATCGATTTGGATTTTAAATTTTAGATTTGGAAATTCATTGACATTTTATTTTCAATGTCTTTGATTAGGTGAAGAAAATTTTATTTTCTTTTGAATTTTTTGTTTTAAAATAGGGGAAATTACTTAAAAGACCTTGATGGAGGGATTTTTTTCTAATTAATCCCCGAGTTTTGCAAGGTAGCTTGATAGGACATTTAGTAAACTCTTTCTTTCTTAATGGCCCCTCATTATTGGTGAACTCACTGGTTTTCTATTTATTGTTGAGTTCACCACTTTTTATTTATTATCAAACTTGATGTTTATTTATTTATTGTCGAACTCGATGCTTTTGATTTATTGTTGAACTCAACACTAGTTAAATCCACTCATTTTCAAATTTTTCGAGTTTTTTAAATTATTAAAATACATGAAAAGTATTAGAATAGTTCCATATCGCCTGGATACTATTGGGATGTGTAATGTATAAAGCGGGGGCAATCCTTTCCTTGCAAGTCGGTTTTCAAGGTTGAGTTAGGCCCAAAGCTTTAACTTTAACATGGTAGCAAAGTGGACGTGCCTTAGGAATGGGTTGGGTTAGTATCTCCAGCCCTATGTGGAGAGGGAGAGTCGAGTGTCTATAGTCTAGAAGGGGGGGTGTTAAAATAGTGCCACATCGCCTAGGTACTATTGGGATGTAGAATGTATAAAGCGGGGGCAACACTTTCCTTACAAGCCGATTTTCAAGGTTGACTTAAGCACATGGGATTTAATAGAAAGATCGACAAAAACTTGAGATAACAATTTGTTTAGATGATTTCAACTCAAAAGAATAATTCTTGATTGGTTTTCATCCAAAAACTAAGAAAAAAAGTTAAAAAAATCCTAGTTTTTTACATAGATCTTCAAAATGTTTGGAAACTCCCTTGAAAATGACTTCTTCTTCCTTATTAAATCCTTTGCGATGGAATGAAGTTTTCAAAACTTGATTGAGATGCCAACAATCCAATTTTTATGGATGAAAATGATGAGTTCGAAAGGTTAAGGCATTCAATCGTGAGAAATGTGGGAGATGAGGTTAGGGACCATTAAGAAAAAAGAAGTTACTAAGTGGACTATTAAGAGACCGCCCAAAATTTATGGATTCTTTAGAAAGAAGTCTTTCTACAAGAGTTTTTTAAGTAATTTTCCCATTAAAAAATGAAAATCTAATGTAGACCATGAACTTTAAGAGGTTTGATAAGTCATTTGACCAACATGTAGTCCATTTGGCCCAAATGAGGACCTTGCTCCACGTTTGAAATCAACACAGTTTCATTTCTCAAATCTTTCTCTCTCTTTCTCAAGGGGCCTAGTAAAAAAATTCTCTAATTTACAAAAAAAAAAAAAATAGTAAAATTCGTCAAATTAGCCAATTAAATCAACAAATAAACTAATTAATTGAAGATCTGTAAATTATCTACAAAATATGATCACATTTTACTCTTCATCCTCAAATTTTATTTTTCTTCAACATTCGTATTTCAAGAACGAGAAAGGACTTGTAGGAAGGTTGAAGGTATTGGATTTTCGTAAGAATCCCAAATAAATCATTTCTATATTCTCTGAAATGTTTTTGATTTTTTATATGTGTTAGACTAAATCCTATGATCCGAAGTATAAATCAAACAAGAATACAAGAATCTCACACGACACAAGATATACGTGGTTTGGTCAAAAAATCGACCTATGTTCATAGGCAAAAACGACGATTTTACTATATTAACCAAAAAAAAAAAAAACTAGGTTACAATTTCTCTCTGTCTCTCATGTATGTCTCACACTCCTCTCGGATTTTATCTCTTACCTTTTATATACTTAGGGTTACAAAGTGACTAAACGGGTCGGATCCAAAATCAAATCAAACGGGTCATGCGGGTCGTTAACGGATCATCAAAAGATCCGGTTTGAATCCACGACAATCCCATATACAAAAATAGAAGACATAACCTAACAATATGAAAATTTCCCAATTTTATTATCCTAATTAATCGAATTGAACCCCCCACGGAATAATTATCCAATCTAAACTTTATTACTATGCTCAGAGCTACACCCCTCTCTCATCCTTGGGTACCAATTGGTTTAGGTGTTAATATTTCAATTTCAAACTTCAAATAATCCAATTGTTGCAAAATATAAATATAGTACATTACTATATATTTCTATTCCTAAAACCCACAATAGATTAAAACCTCAATTCTTAAATAGCTCCAAACAATGTTCTTGGTCCAAATTCCTACTCCAAAATTTTTTGTAGTATTTTGGATACGTAAAACTCTTGTATATGGCCGGAGATCCATCTTCCGTTACAAGGTGGATCACCGCATCGTTACCAAGACAGAGGAAAGAAGCCACCGAGACCCTTTCCATATCAGAATTGACAATCGCTTGATGCCACACACTACTTCCCGTTACTTAGTACCTGCAATACTCACAACACATTCTCGATTCCGATCTCTCCTTATATCATTGATCATAACGATACTATGATCCTTAATTTAATTTGAGGAAAAAAAAATATAGATTTATCGGATATAATCATCTTTCCATGAAGCTTGGGATTATCCTTATTTAGATTTTGGGAAAGATCAAAGTTAGATTTTGTGAATTTTCGTAACAACTTGAAATGGTAGACATTTGGGAAAAATGACAAAAAGCGAGTGCTTTAATTATTGTCATTAAGTGATGGTATTTCCATAAATAAGTTTTCAAATCTTTGTGAAATTTACAAAAATGCCATTGCACAATGATAATAAAACCCTTACTTTTTTTTCTTTTTTATTACGTAAATAAAAATAATTATTTCTATGGACTTTTAATATTCCCCTACTCTAGTAATAGTTTATCAAGTTCTTTTGAATAAATGTACCTGTAATTGATCGCCTATGTTTATAACGAACGCATTTGGGTGGGGAATTACAGCTATCCATTGCCTGTCTTCCATCAACACTTGCAGACCTGCGACATCTTGACCTTGAAGAAGGATGGTGATGGTGTTTGGGTCTGTGTGACCTGGTAGTCCATAGGTCATCTCTGGTTCGGGACATGGCAGATGGTAATTTACTGTCATATGTTGTCCTTGGTCACCCAAAATCTTCTCCATATAATCTTTTTCTAAGCCTAAGCTCTCTGATATAGCTTCAAGTAATCTGAACCCAAGTTGGCGAACTTCTTGACAATATTTACCAATGACGTCTCTACAAGAAAAAAATGCATTATTGAGAAAAGCGAAAAATCAATCTTAACATCGCGATCAATTTAGCATGCTTTGTAAGACCGTGACCGTTATTTGGCCCAACCAAATTGAGAAATCTCTTTAAAAGACTCTCATTGAAGGCATTTAAGGAGATTTAAACAGAGTAAATAAGGTTTCATCATGAATCAATTACTGAGAACTTGTTCCGCTGAGAATCTCCTCGAAACATCCTTACAGAAAATCCTCTGCAAAAGATCTTTCGCCGACGAAGACACAGAATGAAATATCGGAGTTGGAAACCGAAGATTTGCACGGAGAACAGCCTCAAATATCTTTCCCTCAGATTCGCCTCAAATATCTCTCCCGCGTATCCGTTTGGAGATGCGATCGTAGAGATTGGACGACTTACAAAGCTCGATAACCATATGGAGATAATCCTCGTCTTCGTAAACGTTAATGATCTGAACAACGTTAGGGTTTCCACTTATGAGATTCATAGTAAGACTCCATTAATTTGAGAACGAGAGAGCGAGAGACAGAGAGTGTGATCAAGAGATTTGAGAGCGAGAGACGAAGATGAGTGCGAGAGAGCAAGAGAGAGATACAGATCGAGCGTGAGAGAGAGAGAGAGAGAGAGATTTGATTCGGTGTTGTTGATATAACTTAATAAAGTAGAAACAACCAATAACTGACCGCTAAAAACTGTCGCAATTAACGATAGTCTTTAGCAGTCGTTTTTAACGCAATTGTACAGTCGCTAAACCTGCAATATGACGTAGTGCAGCAGCCAAACTATCAAAATATCAGCCCATTTAAACACGTTTCGATTGAGTCGAAGGGGTCCAATAGTCCTGATGCTCTCCAAGTCCATTCCGACTCTCCTGAGCCAAATTGGACTTAGACGAGTTTTTAAAAGAAGTCCATATGGCATGGGGTCGGTCTGGGATCAATCTGATAAGAATTAGATTGGACCCAGAAACAATCTAATGAGAGTCGGATCGGACCCTCATCAAATTGGGTATCATATATATAGAAAATAATTTACATATCTGATAGGGACTTGGTTGATTCAGAACCAATCCTATATGTTATACAATCGGCTCCTCATTAGATCGGACATTAAAATCCAAATCCTTGATCTAGATCTAAAGTTATTTTATTAAAATGGATCAGATTTCGTGTTTAATTTGATCCATTGAAGGCCATGTTAGACCACTCCTTAATTAAGTTATGTGGGCCCCAAGGAGATTATTAATTAAATTTGGAACCATGCAAGGTAAATTTGGACACAATTTGATGACACCACCCTGCTTCACGTACAAACCAATAGCTTTATAAAAAGCAAGGTTTAAAATGAGACTCCCCACACATACGCTCCCAGTGTTCTCAAAACCCAACCCACTTAAAAAAAAAAAACCAAATAAGCCCATTCGGCCACCTTATACAGAATGTCAGAATTCATTCAGAGCCAATCCATAACAGATTGCTGATTGAGGTGTGCCTAACAATGATGCTTGTAAGTGTTAAGTAAAACTATGGTTGCCAATTTAAAAATAAATAAAAAATAAAAATAAAAATAGAACTAGGGCTTTCAATGGATTGGATCCAACCATTTCAAACTTGTAACTTGAGCAAGGATTTGGGGATACCATTTGATAACTGTTCGGATCGGTTTTAAATCAACCATGCATATCTTCATGTGATATTGGGTTTAAGAATATGTAGGTGACATTAATTTATATAATATAATAGTTTACTTAGATATAGATGTATGTTATATTTATGAGTCGGATTAATCTGTACTCCTCCCTCTAACATACTTCCCTACACCCTCATGATAGAACCGTAGATTATTTACCTCGGGATATACAAGAAAAGATTTATGATTTTCTGTATCCCAAGGCAAATGATCTACAGTTCTGTAATGGGGGTGTATGTCAGAGGGGGTCATCAGAAAATTATTATTCTATATTGTGATGGTGGATGTAATAATTCATCATGTGTTCTCATGGATGGACAAAATTAAGACACATACGTGTATCCAACTTGGAGAGTCCTTTTCTTGGTATGTCTGCCTATCATATGTATATATTACAATAGAATGCACATGTGACGGGTATGTTGTCTCCTAAAGACTTTCTTAATAATGAGTTTTTTAAAATATAAATTTTTTTATTTCTTAATAATGAGACCTTTTTTTTAAATATAAATAATAAAAACTTTATTGAAAATAATATAAAAAATAAATATTTTATTCTTGTATATATAATAATTGGAATGAAAAATCTGTTTGCTAATGGTGATTTACAATTTTTGGTAAATATTTGAGATACCCATATTTCCAAATAGACGACGTACTCCTTGACCTAGGTTTACTCCAAAAATAAGTGTCTTGTATTCAACCTCTAACAAGAGCCTTTGATTTTTCTCCCTTGGAACCCATCATCTTTAATATTTTGGGTATATTTAGATTTTCATCTCCTCCAACCTTCAAACTACAAGAGCAAGATTGGATTTTTAAGAAGTAAAAGACGGTAGAATTTTGGGTGTACAAAAATAATGACTTTTCTGAAAGAGATTGAAGATCAAATTGAAGATAATGGATTGGAAAATAGATTGAATAAATTAATTAAAAAAATTTATTATTGGATTGAAGTTGAGATTGAATAATTTAAAATAATTTATCCAATAGATTAAGGAACTTGAAGATGACTCACTTTTGGGTGAAGATAATCAGAAATTCCAACTTGAGGTTGAAGACGAGGTCATTTAGATTATCAAAGGAATTTAAGTTTGGCACGTAATGAGTTTAAAACAAAAGGTTATCTCAAATGCTCATCAAACCAATCACCCTTTTCTAAAGATATTTTTAGAAATATTTAATTTTTTTTTTTGAAAAATAAATATCATTGTAAGACATGGACCTCTTACCACTCCATAAAAAAAAAAAATAAATAAATAAAAGAAAAAGAGCTATCATTCTCTTGAAATAACAAGTCCACATTGGAAAAGCACAGCCCTTGACGTCCACTTTGCCTCATATTCTCAATTGGCTAATGATGTTATTTCTAGGATTTTTCTAACCTCAAGTTAGGTTTGAAGCACTCCTAAAGATGAGTGATTCCTGACGATCTATATCTTGTAAATCTAACAAATATCTTTCGATAAATTTAGAGGTTCAAACTCAAAATCAATTGGCAATGAGTGAGAGGCCCAAGAACTTATAAGGAGAAGAATCGTGATTATCATACTGTCGCACATGATAAATTCAATGGACTACTTTGGCGTGATAAGTTTGGGAAACGTAGATCTGTGCTACTCAAAATACATGGCTGCACTTCCCCATAAAAAGTGTATCTCAAGCGAACTGTGTATCCCAAGGAGCACCGATTTACAATTTCCTAACTCATCCGACTATTTTTTTAGTAAGTGTCCAACCTCGTGCTACTATAGAAAAAGTGGTCTACACATGCAGGGGCGGAGCCACGATTTTCTTTTAGTGGGGGCAAACTATGATTAGTTGTACAGTTGAAGAACTTGAATGGAGGGAGATGAGGGTGTGGGGGCAAATGGGGAGAGAGGTGAGGGAGTGGGGATAAATGGGGCGTGTAATTAGTTGAAAATATAGGGGTGTCTCAAAGTTCTGTGGGGGCAATTGCCCCCACCAGCTCCTTACTAGCTCCGCCCCTGTACACTTGCATGAATTTCTTCTTGAAATTCTTTATAATCTCATTAATTGTAGCTTAATTTTTTCTACCTTAATACTTTGCTCCATCAAACCAAATGGATTCGAACGAAAATCAACTCAAAGCCATTGATGAAGAAGAAGATTGCATGTTTGCCATGCAATTGGCTAGCGCTTCGGTCCTGCCCATGGTCATGCAAGCAGCTATTGAGCTCGATGTGTTAGAAATCATAGCAAGAGCTGGTCCATCAGCACAAATCTCTCCCTCACAGATAGCCTCTCAGCTTCCCACTCAGAATCCAGAGGCACCTATCATGCTCGATCGTATCCTACGCCTTCTCACCAGCTACTCCGTGCTAACGTGCTCCATTGTCACAGAAGAGAGTGGCCATGTTGAAAGGCTGTACGGGTTGGCACCTGTGTGTAAATACTTCCTTCGAAACGAAGATGGAGTCTCCATTTCTACTCTGATGAACTTGATCCAAGACAAAGCCTACTTGACTAGCTGGTCAGTAAAAACTTAATTAGATTACTAGAATATTTATTCCATATTAGATATGGTGCTCGATATGGAGACTCTATTTTAATGTACATTTTCATGATCTTTTGATCATGGTGGTATCCAATTCCATATGACATCACTCTGTTCTTTCTAACATCACCTACTTTTTCTTCATTTTAATGTCCAATTAATTATAGGTACCACCTGAAAGATTCAATTCTTGATGGAGGGATTCCATTTAACAAGGCACATGGGGTGCATACGTTTGAGTACGCTGGCATAGACCCGAGGTTTGAGGACCTCCATGAAGTGGTCGACGTGGGTGGTGGGCTCGGAACCACAATTAGCATCATCACATCGAAGTATCCTTCAATTAAGGGCATTAACTTTGATTTGCCTCATGTAATAGAGCACGGGTCATCATATCCTGGTATGATTCAAACACTATTCATGCAAAGATTAATTTTTTTTTTTTTTTTCTAATTTATGTATTTCAAAATCGGGAAACCTAAACTCGAAATCAACCAAACTTGAGTTGGATCTGAGTATATCCATATCTACATCCATTTTTTATTTAGATCTGTATCCGAATCCAACTCAGATCCTATAAATTGAAACCATATTTGAATCTTCCTACCCAACCAAATTACTTGATCCGAGTCTATCGGTTCAGATAATCTCAGACCATTCAACATTATTTTGGTATATTTCTTTTCTAATTGGTATATTATTCTATTTTACTATTAATTCTTTTATTTTTTTAAGAATTCATGTTATATTAAGGTAGTAGAAAAAAAATATTTTGAAAAGCATAATTACGATTATAATTTTCAAAGAAATATATCATTCGGATCTAGCAAAATTAAATATAGGGATCGATTCTTATCTGATCCGGATCCAACTCCGATCAAAAGACATCAACCCATATTCGATCCATATTTTTTATCTGGTCTACAAACCCGTTAAATTTGGATTCAGATCACTTGGATTAGGATAAATCCGACCCATTTTATGCATCTATTGTGTAGTTGGAGTGTAGGTTTGAAGAATAAAAATACATGTTGCTTGCAGGCGTGGAACATGTCGGAGGAGATATGTTTGCAAGTGTTCCAAAAGGAGAAGCCATTTTCATGGAGGTGAGTTAGGATATTTATCAACATTACTAGATATTCAAACAATCATTTTGTTAGTTTTTTCTTGACTACTAATGACTTTATAAATTAATCTTGTAGTGGATACTTCATGATTGGAGCGAGGAACACTGCTTGACGTTGTTGAAGAATTGTTATAAAGCGGTACCTGATAATGGAAAGGTGATTGTCGTGGAGGGGATACATCCCGTGGCCCCCGAGACCAATGCTGCTGCAAAAGTCCTATGTCAACTTGATCTTATCTTGCTCGCACAAACCCCTGGAGGAAAGGAAAGGACGGAGAAAGAGTTCGATGCCTTGGCAAAGGGAGCTGGATTTGTCGCTATCAAGAAAGTTTGTTGTGTTTTTAACTATTGGGTCATGGAGTTCTATAAAACGATATGAAACTAATTGCTCGTGGAGTTCGACTCAAATCTGAATAAATGATCAAATTGTATTACTTTACTTTTCCTTAATGATAATCAAAAGGATGATTCCTAAATGGACTCTATGGGATGCCATATGTCAAAGTTTCACTTCCAATCTCAAATGTTAATCAGATCGACTTAATTTGATGGGTTGTAGTTTGATCCCATAACCCATTAAGGTACTACGATTCAATGTTCGTTGGTAGGCAAATATGAAGCAATGACATTAAAAGTATAGTTGGTCCTAATGTTGTCTTATAAAGGAAATTTTGCCAAAAAATGGATCATTGATCTTTATACGAATGGAAACAAGACCCAAAAGAGGCAATTGCGAATCATGAGTCATCTTCATCAAGAGGCAAGTCAATCACTGCTCAAAACATTATCGTGATAGTCTGACGCTCTTTTTTGTACTTTCCCTTCACAGAGCTGTAGATCCATTGCCTTCGGGATATAAAAGAACGTATATTTATGGTTTGGTGAAGGGAGGGTACAAAAAAAGAACGTCACATTATCACATCTCTAAATACATATACACACAGAGTCAGGATCCGATGACTCGTCAAAAATGACCAACTGTTAAAACACAATCAGTACCATTGGGATAAAACACATACATCATGTATCCCTAGGATAGATCTTGATCATTGGATTTCTTGTTCTTTCAAAAATCAATGAAGGACCACCTATCTTTATGAACCACATGTCCACGAGAGACCCAAAAACATTATTGGGTGACACATGGATCTTGAGCACAAAATTTTAAGAATTCAAAAAAATAAAATAAAAGCAAATACATTTTTTTTTCACCACCATTGATTTGGATTTTAAATTTTAGATTTGGAAATTCACTGACATTTCATTTTCAATGTCTTTGATTAGGTGAAGAAAAATATATTTTCTTTTGAATTTTTTGATTTAAAATAGGGGAAATTACTTTAAAAAGACCTTGATGGAGGGATTTCTTTCTAATTAATCCCCGAGTTTTGCGCCGTAGCTAGATAGGACATTTAGCAAACTCTTTATTTCTTAATAGCCACTCATTATTGGTGAGCTCACTGGTTTTTTATTTATTGTTGAGTTCACCACTTTTTATTTATTATCGAACTTGACGTTTTTTTATTTATTGTCGAACTTGACGCTTTTGATTTATTGTTGAACTCAACACTAGTAAAATCCACTCATTTTCCATTTTTTCGAGTTTTTAATATTATTAAAATACATGAAAAGTGTTAGAATAGTCTTACATTGCCTGGATACTATTGGGATGTGCAATGTATAAAGTGGGGGGAATCATCTGCTTGCGAGCCGATTTTCAAAGTCGAGTTAGGCCTAAAGTTTTAACATGGTAGCAGAGCAAATGTGCCTTAGGAATGAGTTAGTATCTCCAATCCTATGTGGAGTGGGAGAGACGAGTGTCTCTAGTCAAGCGTGGGGGGCAGGTTAGAATAGTCCCACATCGCCTAGGTACTATTGGGATGTGGAATTTATAAAGCAAGGGGTAACACTCTCCTTGCAAGCCGATTTTCAAGGTTAACTTAGGCACATGGGATTTAACGAAAGATCGACTAAAAACTTGAGATAACGATTTGTTTAGATAATTTCAACTTAATCAACTTAAAAGAATCGTTCTTAGTCAATTTTCATCCAAAAACTACGAAAAAAGTGAAAAAAAATCTTAATTTTTTAGATAGATCTTTAAAATATTTGAAAACTCCCTTGAAAATGACTTCTTCCTTCTTAAATCCTTTGCGATGGAATGAAATTTCCAAAACTCAATTGAGATGTCAATAATCCAATTTTTATGGATGAAAACAATGAGTTCGAAAGGTTAGGGCATTCAATCATGAGAAATGTGAAAGATGAGGTCAGGGACCATTAAGAAAAAAGAAGTTTATTAAGTGGGCTATTGAGAGACCGCCCAAAACTTAGGGATTATTTAGAAAGAAGTCCTTCTACAAGAGTTTTTTAAGTAATTTTTCCTTTAAAAAATGAAAATCTAATATAGACCATGAACTTTAAGAGGTTTGATAAGTCATTTAATGTAGTCCATTTGGCCCAAATGAGGACCTTGCTCCACGTTTGAAATCAACAGAGTTTCATTTCTCAAATCTCTCTCTCTCTCTCTCTCAAGAGGTATAGTAAAAAAAATATCTAATTTAAAAAAAAAAATTAGTAAAATTCTCCAAATTAGCCAATTAAATCAACAAATAAACTAATTAATTGAAGATCTGTAAATTATCTACAAAATATGATCACATTTTACTCTTCATCCACAAATTTTATTTTCTTCAACATTCGTATATCAAGAACGAGAAAGGACTTGAAGGAAGGTTGAAGGTACTGGATTTTCATAAGAATCCCAAATAAATCATTTGTATATTCTCTTAAATGTTTTTGATTTTTTTATATGAAAATTTCCCAATTTTATTATCCTAATTAATCGAATTGATCCCCCCCCGGGAATAATTATCCAATCTAAACTTTATTACCATGCCCAGAGCTACACCCCTATCTCATCCTTGGGTACCAAGTGGTTTAGGTGTCAAATAATCCAATTGTCACAAAATATAAATATAATACTGTAGACATCAAAATTGAAATGAGTCTTCATCGTTTTCCAAATTAACGAAAATCCCTTAAATTAAAATTGGGCCCATAAATTTAAATTGAGTCCATTAAATGGAAAATGCCTCTTACAGGCCACATATGGTTTGGATTTGGGCTTTCGCAGATAAAGCCCATGATCTAAATAAAAATCAAGTGATCCACACATTAAATATTGAGCTTTATACCTAAATAAATGAGTTTGGCCCAATAATAATCCATAAAATCCTTAAATGGGATTTGGACAAATTTAGCCTCTTAAACAAATCAATTAAACTTCTTTAAGTTGGGGGTATAATTGGAAAGCTAAATTACCTTTAAGTCTATAAATACAAGAGCCTCTCTCATTGAGAGGGGATCTGTATCACTTTCTCTCAGAAGACAGAAGCTCTCCCTCTAGAGAAGAAGAAGCTCTCAAGCCCTCCTCCAGAGACAAAAACAAGGTTCTTCAGAGATCCGAACTCCAACTAAAGAGAAGATCAAGCATAAAGCCATTCTCCGGAATCCAAGCAACCTTCTCAGCCGATAAAGCGCGAAGCCCGGAGAGAAGAAGATCTACAGAAACCTCTACAGAAGATCAAGCACAAAGCAAAGACAACATAAAAGCATCTTTCTCAGCCGATAAAGCGCGAAGCACGGAGATAAGAAAAGCTACATACGTCATCACTATTTTGTATTTGACTGTTAATCAGAGGAAACACTGAGATCTGTATCCACTTTTCATCAAAAATCAATAAAATCATTTGTGATTATATTTCATGAATCTCGAGGTAGATTCGTTGAAATTTATTGTCGACAAATACATAATTATATATTTATATTCCTAATGGTCGAATGGTCTTTTTTATATAAAAGACCTTAATTTTGAATTAAATAAATACCTTCCATATACATGAGAAATTGCATTAGTAATTATAGTGCCACTATCAACTAATTATTTTATAGTGGCTCATTTATCTTTTTTAACATATACTTCCCAGTTCCCACACCACGTAGACTTCTTTGATATGGGTTACTAATGAATCTACTAGATTTATTTATGGGGTCGATACATTTTAATTAATGACTAAACAAATAAAAAGAATTATATAATATCAGCAATTCTATAATAGTAAGCAACTTTTTATCTCATAAAATATCAAATTTCGACAACAGATGGGAATATGACATTAGCATTTTGACTTCAGATTTTAACATATAATTGCACAAAACAAAATGATAAATTATGCCAAAAAAAAACTATGAAACTACCATTATTTCAAGACAAAAGGAATGATTACAATCTACTCCCCTTAAACGCATTTGGAGGATAATATTAACTATATAATTTAATAGACTTTGGATGAAAATATTACAATGACTCTCATCTTGGTAACTCGGGATTAGTGTGTGGCGGTTTTATTAATAGAAATGAGAATGGGAAAGGGAATGGGCTGCAGAGTCTATTATTTGGTTTAGAAGGGTTTATCACATGACTAAACTCGGAATCAATAGGAACTAAGATGAGACAAAATCCCAAGTCTTAAAATATTAAATCCCCACACACACCCTCCCAGTGTTCTCAAAACCCAACCCACTTAAAATAATAAAAAAATGAAAAAAAAAAAAAAGAGTCCATTCGACCACTTTATACAGAATTCATTCAGAGCCAATCCATAACAGATTGCTGATTGAGGTGTGCCTAACAATGATGCTTGTAAATGTCAAGTAAAATAATGGTTGCCAATTTCAAAAAATTATAAATAAATAAAAAATAAAAAATAAAAAAAACTAGGGCTGTCAATTGATTGGATCCAACCATGTCAATCTTTTAACTCTGAGTCTTGAACAAGAATGCACATGTGACAGGCATGTTGTCTCCCTCCTAAAGACTTTCTTAATAATGAGATTTTAAAATATAAATTTTTTTATTTCTTAATAATGAGACCTTTTTTTTAAATATAAATAATAAAAACTTTATTGAAGATAATATAAAAAATAAATATTTTATTCTTGTATATATAATAATTGGAATGAAAAATCTCTTTGCTAACGGTGATTTACAATTTTTGGTAAATATTTGAGATACCCATGTTTCCAAATAGATGACATACTCCTTGACCTAGGTTTACTCCAAAAATAAGTGTCTCGTATTCAACCTCTAACAAGAGCCTATCATTTTTCTCCCTTGGAACCCATCATCTTAAATATTTTGGGTGTATTTAGATTTTCATCTCCTTCAACCTTCAAACTACAAGAGCAAGATTGAATTTTTAAGAAGTAAAAGACGATAGAATTTTGGGTGTATAAAAATAATGACTTTTCTGAAAGAGGTTGAAGACCAAATTGAAGATAATGGATTGAAAAATAGATTGAATAAATTAATTAAAATAATTTATTATTGGATTGAAGTTGAGATTGAATAATTTAAAATAATTTATCCAATAGATTAAGGAACTTGAAGATGACTCACTTTTGGGTGAAGATAATCAGAAGTTCCGACTTGAGGTTGAAGACAAGGTCATTTAGATTATCAAAGGAATTTAAGTTTGGCACGTAATGAGTTTAAAACAAACGGTTATCTCAAATGCTCATCAAACCAATCACCCTTTTCTAAAGATATTATTAGAAATTTTTAATTTTTTTTTTTTTTTTGAAAATAAATAGAATGGATATCATTGTAAGATATGGACCTCTTACCACTCCATAAAAAAATAAAAAAAAAAATAAAAAGAGCTATCATTCTCTTGAAATGACAAGTCCACGTTGAAAAATCACAGCCCTTGACGTCTACTTAGCCTAATATTCTCAATTGGCTAAAGATGTAATTTCTAGGATTTTTCTAACCTCAAGTTAGGTTTGAAGCACTACTAAAGATGAGTGATTCCTGACGATCTATATCTTGTTAATCTAACAAATATCTTTTGATAAATTTGGAGGTTCAAACTATAAATCAATTGGCAATGAGTGAGAGGCCCAAGAGCTTATAAGGAGAAGAATCGTGATAATCTAACTGTCCCACGTGATAAACTCAATTGACAACGTGATAAGTTTGGGAAACGTAGATTTGCGCTAATCAGGATACACGACTGCACTTCCCCATAAAAAGTGTATCTCAAGGGAACTGTGTATCCCAAGAAACACAGATTACAGTCTCCGAACTTGGCACATCAAGTGGTCGATTGAGTATGTCACATGGAGTAGTCAAATTATCACGACTTTAAGGGAAAAGAGACTAGGCAATGAGTGTCCGATGTGGATTAAACTCGACATCTGTCACTCCTTATTTTTATTAAAAATTAGAATATTTGAAGGAAGATTTTTTTTTAAAGAGAAGACACTTGAAATGATAGTCTTTCCTATTATAATGAGAGGAGGAGTAGGGGATTAGTAACACCAAAATTTTCTTTAAAAAATGTTCTCATATTACATTTAAATTTACTAATTATTATGATCCCTTGATTAAAATAATAGAATTATATAATTTTGCTAAATGTACAAAAATACTCTATTATGAGGTCAGGGTTTGATACAAAACTAATTTACTAAAATTAAAAAAATAAAAAAATAAATAAAATAAAATAAAATATAATGAGATAAAAGATATTTGTAAATTCAAAATCCACTTAAAATTATCTTGTATATTTAAAAATGTTAATATTACATAAATCCTAAGTTTTTGTTATTTATATAAGAAAATAAAATAGTGGATCCTACTACAATAATAGTTGTGGGGGTATAAACGTGTCACTTGAGCTACAATAGAATGGGTTCACACCACCCCACTTGAACTTTAGAATGATGATAAATGCACATGATTTTTGGTACGAGATTGATGCTTGGCACAGCACCATAGATACTCTTCTAATTTTACTATCTTTCTTCTTTTAATCCCAAATAAATAAACTCTAGTTTATAAAACAATAGCAAAACAACCTGTAGACACCCCATTTTTGCATCTGCCTAATTCGACAATTCGTCATCCGGTTACTGTGAATTCCTAATGATGATCACGAAGAACTCAAAAGCTTGTGAGTACTGTCCCTGATTCCCTCCGTTTCCACTCTTTTCATCTCCCCTACTCGTTACGACTCGACATAGAATTTTACGCACGCCTAGGATCGCTACACCTTACATTCGATTTAGCAAGCACGTACGCTTAGGTTCGCTATGCAGTTCGATAACCTAGAGACCTCGCTACGCTAGGAAAACATGACCTTAAAACTTAGAAATAATCATGTCGGAATTGAAAGAAACCTCACGTTAAAATTCGTAAAAATCGGCAAAAATCGACAAAATAACGAAAATACCCTCGTAAATTTCGGGCCCCCGAATGACTTCGAAAGTACCTCTATTGCACTCAAAACATGATTTCGAGTCTAACGAGACCCAAACTGACGAAAAAAAAAAGAAATTTAGGAAAAGTCATAAAAATGATCGAAATGCCCCTCGACCTCCAAACTCAACTTAGAGATCTCGATCCTTAGGAAAATGTAACAAGAATCAAACCTAATTAAAAATCCAATTTAAACTAAAAAAATAAAATTCAAATAAAAAAACTAAACAATTCAAATAAAACAATTCAAACTCAAACTTAAAATTAAACAATTAAAACTTAAAATTTAATTCAAAATTAAACAATTAAAACTTAATTCAAAATTAAACAATTAAAATCTAATTCAAAACCCAAACAATCGAATAATTAAAAATCAAACAATCCAACAATTAAACAGTTAAAATTAAACCATTAAACAAATAAAACTTAAATTAAAAATTAAACAACTAAACATTTCAAATTAAAATTGAACAACTAAAATCAAAACACAACCAACAAATCGGATGAAAGTTGCATCAACCAATTAAATTAACACATTAACCGATAAAAAAATTTCAAACAAAAAAAATTGATCCATAAGACTCAAATCAAAACAATCAAAATTAACCAATCACAACCCGGTGGCGGATGATTATCGTAATGCGAGTAGCGGGAGATCAACCCACCTCCATTCTCTTAAAAGAAGGAAAGTGAAAAACGTGTAAAAGAGAAAAAAGAAAGAGAAAAAATTAGAAAGAAAAAAAATTAGAAACTTGATTGCTATTAAAGAAGAAGACGTCTTCTTCTTGGGGGGAGGGGGGCTTCTTGCTAAACGTGGTACTTGTTGATCTACAATTTGGTAAGCATGGTATTGTGAATTGTTTTCTTATTATTTCATAAATTTCTAAATTGGTGATCCTTGTTAAATCCACATTTTTTTTAATTCGAAAATTCCCATTCATAATTTCGTTTTGAAAATTGATATTTGGAATTTTTTGATATGGAAATTATATAATTTTCTACTTAAGGAAAGAATATATTTATAAATTTCTATTTTAGGAATTTCACATTTTAACAATTTCTAATTTAGATGATTTTGCAATTTCCTATTTAAAAAGTTCATGGATTTAGAAGTTTCTAATTCAAAACTATGTTATATTTGGAAAACTTCTATTTTGGGAGAGTTTCATTTTCAAAAATTCTAATTTGGGAATTCAACATATATTTTTGGATATTAATTTGGGGAACTTCGGATTTCCAATTTGGAAATATTATCAGTCCTAATTTGGCAGGTTTCTATTTGTAATCTTCCCATTCAGAACGTTCTCATGATTTTTTATCTTGGACAGTTTGAGGAATATTTGCAGGTGGAGTTTCTTAATTGGTTTCAGATCATGGAGCTGATTAGGGCTTTTTCAAACCCTCCCATACTTTGTGGAATTCAAAGAAAAATCATGTGATAATTGGGATAAATTTTAGCCATGGGATTTGGTTGGAAAATCCAACATGAATTGATGATGATGACTAGACTGTGACCTTGACTGTAATCTTTGTATGTTGATCATAGGATGATTTTGGATTATAGTAGAGACCGATCAACTTGATCGGGCGGATTCGGTTCCTAACACCTTCCGATACCCATAATCTGACCCCTTACCCATATCTTTGATCCGTGGACCGACCCATATCCATTTGGAGTTATTTGTGGTTCCTAGACCTAAACTAGGTGGCGACTCCCATTTCTCAAAAGTCCCCCATTTATAAATCGGACCCTTATCCACTATTTAGTGAAAACGGGTCGAGGCGATTTCAGTGACGACTCCACTGGGGATTTTAGAGTCAAACTTGACCCGATCCAAGACTATCCTTAGGTTGACCTTTTGCTCGAGTCAACCCAGTTGACTCAATGAGACTCTTAGATTAGGTTAGATTTTGTCCTTTCTTTTATTGGGTTGTGATTGGATGTAATCAATTATTGTACTTGCTGTGATTGGTTTGATGATGGGATGAATGTGGTTTGTATGGATGTATATTCACGAAAACGCCCCGGGCGCACTCTGTCCCTTTGCACACACTCACGAGCATGCATATATATGTTTGCATCACGACATATCCCTCTAAACCACGTAGCCGGATCCAAGCTAACCCTGTCCTTCGGGACACGGGGGATAACAGTAAACGTTACAACTTCAATACAGTACCTTCGGGTATATTAAACTGAAGCACCACGTACTGTTTGACCAAGTGAAACTAGGATAGTAAATCGGTGTTCCGGGCTAAAGTGACCTAAGCTTTGTCCTAACCTAGCCTCAATCATATAGTGAGTTTAGAACCTTGAACTTAAGTGCGGTCCCACTAGGTCACGACTCGAATCGATCAATAGTGCTCCCGGGTTGTTTTACTTAATTTAACCAAAAGGTAAGAGGGTGGACCGGTCCACACCGCTCAAATTGAGCCCGCAATACCGGTCCAACCCAATAAATATAATTGATGAGACATACCGATCAATATCAAGTTAAACTAGTTAGCCAAATTGGTAAACGAATCTTATGGATCAAGACGTGGACCGGTTGGACTAATTGGCTTAAAAATAATACATGAAATGATTCAAGTAGAATATTCAGATCCATTGGGTCGAACCAGCCCAAACTCAAATGGGTATATAGTCCCAATCATTTTTATTGGCCAATTTAATTCAATGGACTGAATATTTTATAATCAACAAGATCGAGATTAGTAAAGTCATTTTAAGGGATGTATCGATTGGTACAATTTGGATCTTGCTTTTTGAAGGTCGTGCAATCCTTAATTATGATTCAAAATTTTCTAAGATTCTTGATCAATCAGCAAATCATCTTCATGAAATCTCTTGCTCGGAATGTTTCATCGGTTAGAGACTTTGAATCTAAGGGGTTAATCCAATAAATGCTATCAAGAGGGACCTTTATTTCTAATTGTTAAAACCTACCCTTGGGTCTTCATCAAATAATCCACTATTGATGGGGTTTCAAGATATCATTGCTCCTAAGATTAAGCGTCTACCACCTAGTTGGAGTCGAGAGTCGAGTCGGTTAAAGCGAACATCAGCACCAAGTGAACCATCAGAAATGGCCTCTGAATCTGAACTTATAGAAATTCGTAAGATCTTGACCGTCTTTGCAATGGATATAAACAACATCAAAAATAAGGTAGTAGTGCTAGAACAGATATCTAAATCAACAAGAAATCCCCCTAAGGATCAAAGGGGCAAAGAACCGGAAGGAAGCATGGCTAGAAATCTGGAAGATGTTTATGAGCTCGACGGAAATGAAGAACACTTAAACGAAAATCTGGTGCTAGCTAATAGAATGACTCAGTTGGAAGCAACTTTAAAAAGCATAAAAGGGATTGATGAAATCACAGCAGGCATTGAGGCCCTAAATCAAATCCCTAGAATCCGTTTGCCTGAAAAGTTCGTAATGCCAGAAATGGAAAAATTCAATGGGGTAGGTTGTGCAAGAACACACCTCAAAGTATATGTCACTAACATGCGCACTCTGGGCTTAAGTGATGAACATATGACATTACTATTCCAACGTACCCTATCGGGATCAGCGTTACGATGGTTGATGTCTCAAGATCCGTCTGCAATCAGGACATGGGAGGATATGTCAAAGCTTTTTTGGCACCAGTACAAGTATAGTACCGAGGTCGAAACATCTCGAAGGGATTTAGAGTCAACTAAGCAAAAGAACGGAGAAATATTTACTGACTTTATCAGCCGTTGGAGATCTAAGGTTGCACAAATGTGGGATAGACCATCAGAGAAAGAACAAGTGGCGATCATATTGAAAAATCTTTCACAAGGGTATGCTTAGCATTTAGTCGCCCAATACCTCTCCACATTTGAGTCCCTGTTACAAGCCGGTAGCCAAATCGAGGATGCCTTCGCTTCCGGGATCCTTTCCAACCCTTCAGACAATAAGCTCAAAAAGCCCTTCTCCAGTTCCAAGCCTACTACTAATCATGCCTATGTAGCCAATACATCTGCTACACCCATCCATTCTATTATCTCACCTATTAACCAGGCTAATTCTAGTCAACCTCGGCTGCGCAGGAAATTCACTAATCTTGGGATGTCTCTCAACGTTGTTTTTCAGAAACTATTAAGTAAAGGGCTCATTACACCTCTCCAACCTCGACTTCTACCAAGTCCACTCCCAGCTTCTCATAATCCCAACTCATTTTGTGAGTTTTACCAAAATCCTGGTCATCTTATTGATTATTGTGTTGCCCTTCGTCATACCGTTCAAGACCTCATCGTCCCTACCCCTGCGCAACCAAATGTTACCACCAATCCTTTACCTACGTATCAACCTCCTCAGACCTTGAACATAGTGTCCAATACCCATCTCGCATTTGACCCAGTCATCCTCATCCACCCAGTCAATCCTAAATCACCTAGCCCTCCGCTTATTGGAATGATAGTCCCCAAGGAAGTTCTCACCATTGGCTGTGAACCATTCAACTTAACTACAGATGGAATATATTGCTTGTCTCCACCTCATTATGATAGTTCTACTCTCATCACTCAAATGGACTTAGAAGAATCTAGCTTCTTAAAAGATGAAAATCCTTACTTATTGGACCAAGAATACGAACCTTTCTCCCTCTATTGCAATAAACATGAATATGTGACTCAGGAAGAAAGAACTTTCAAAATATTTGAACTCGATGCGACCTTGGCCAAGAGAGAAAAATCAAGTCTGAATAAGAAAATGTCGGAAAAGGACAAAGAATCTGAAGAAAAAGTTCAAGACTGGCAAATTACCACAGAGTCTCTCAACATTGCCCAGTTGTTCCTTGAAGATTACCATGTTTCAATCCTACCGGTTGAAAGCGATGTCCTGAGTCCTCAGTCTGTAATCAAACCTATCTTTAATTTTTCATGAGTCATGTGATTTAGTTTGGGTCTTATTTTTTTATTTATTTATTTCATAATGTCTTATTCTGGTTAGATCGAGTCTAGCCTTTCATTTCCGCTGAGTCAAGTCAGTTTGTCGAGTTTGCAATGGTGTCTGTCGCCCCATCTGAATTTAATTGAATAAAAGAAATTTCTGAATACCTCGAGCGCATTAACGAGTTAACTAATAATCTTACTTTAGGAGGGGATCCTCTAGCAAGGAATCCCCTCCCGAATTAATCAAATTATTTGAACAAAAAGACAAAGGTCAGGTTCAACCTCTAATCGAGGAAGCAAAGGTCATTGACCTCGGAACAAAAAAATAATTCTCAAAAAATTCAGATCGAAATTGACTTATCCCTAGAGGAACACGAGGAGATGATGAATTTATTCAGAAAACTCAAAAGACTTGTTCACGTGGTCCTAAGAGGATATGTTGGGTAAGCTTGGGTGTTGTTCAACAAGAAATGGGTACCTGTCCTATGAACTAGAGCGGAATCATATGACGAGTCATATCATTGCTGAATTTCTCAAAAATGAAAAGGAATCCAAAGTGGAGCACTGTTAAGGCAGCTAATAAGAATCTTGAAGCTTCTATCACAAATGTCTTAGACACATTGAGATTGACAAGAGAAATCATAGTTCACCCCTTCAACATGTTAAACTTCGACTCAATTTTTTATACGGACTACTTCAGGGTTCTATGTTATGTGGTATGAAAGGAAGTTTGAATTGGAAAGTTTGTTACTTAAAGTACAAATAAAATACCCATCGTTAGAAGCAAATTTGATTTATCGCCATGAATCACTTGTATTTTGATATGAAAGTGAAAATACGGGACATGCAAATTGAAGATTGAGCCTTTAAAGAAAATTGTAAATCCAACAAAGAAGGTCATTCCGTCACCAAGACAAGACTATTTGGAAAAGCTGTCAGACTTCAAAGATCATCACGACACCAAAATACTAGAATCAATCAACCTTGGCCTGATCGAGCAGTACTATATCTAAGGAGGCCATCTTTGGCTGAACCAATTTTCATGTTGTCCAGCTCAATAAGTCATTTTTCAGCCCTTTTGTAACCTTTCAAAAAAAAATATATTGCCTTTTTGTTTCTCTACCCGATCACCTAACCTAGGGGAGGGAATAAACTTGAACTACGTTTTGGTCTGATCCCAAGAACAATTGGGGTACGTAGGCAACCTGAGAAGTTACTTCAGGCCCGACCACATAAAAAAAAATGGATTCCCCCGCAATGAAAAAATCAAAAAAAAAAAATTAAAAAAATATGATATTGTCAAAATGGGGAAGAAAATTCAAAGAAAAAGAAAAACTTTAAAAGAAATGCTACACAATGGGCATTTGGGTTTTGAGCCTCAAAATTCCTTTCTTCTATGCCCAGTCCTAAGCTTACCAATGAAAGCCCTCCTAAGTACCGTGCGAAAAAGTTAAGGAAGGTGAAACAAAGCGTAATCAGACAGTAATTCTAGAAGTTCAAAAAGGAAGAAAAAGAAAAATAAAGCCTGCTAAGTTGAAAATCCGAAAGTGCGACTTAGGCAAAAATCAAGGCAAGCTCGCAAGGTTGAAAATCTGAAAGGACGGCCCTGGCAACAATTAGAGCAAAGAGAAAAAAAATAGAAGAAAAAATGTAAGCTCACTAGAATTGAAAACCTGAAAAGGCGATCTAGGCAAAAATTAGAGCACGCTCGCTAGATTGAAAACCTGAAAGGACGATCTAGGCAAAAATCAGAGCGATCAAATGAAAATCTCAGTCAAGTTGAGGATCTAAAAAGCGGTCCGAGATAAAATATTGAAAGCCCAAAGGGCCAAACTGCATCGACTTCGAGGCAAACAATTAATCATCGTACAATCAATACCCAGTTTGAATTAAATATAGACTCAATGGATACAAGTGCCTCGTCTACGATTGATCTAAAGAGCTTCACGTCATTAAGTGAACCGATGGGGAGAAAGAACAGATTCTGTGATAAATTTTAAAAAAAATATATTTTGTTCCAATTTCTTTGAGCCTGACTCAAAATCTTCGATGAAATCAAAATTAAAAGTTAAAACTTTATTGCGCTTGCTGTAATCAAAGATTTCCAACTTTCATAACAGGGGCACTTCTATTTTCTAAAGAGTTCACTTTCCCCCCTTACACAATGGGCATTTTTTAAAACGTGTTCGATTATCCCCAATGCAACATTCCCTATCAAACTAGGGGCATTCTGTTCTGAAGCCTGATCAATTTCGATTCAAAAGGATAAGGTTGACTTTTAATTGAAAGTTACTCTCTTGATAGCAATTTTTGGAAACCCCCGAGGTTCAAAGAAAATTAAAATGTTGACCGGACCTTCATAAAATCCAACTTTTTCAAAAAGTGTTGTTATTCTCCTAACTATTTTGCTCAGATAAGTAGTTTATTACTTTTCCACCCCGAGTAAGTAGAGTAAGACTTCCCAGAAAAATAGTTCAATACTCTTTCACCCTGAGTAGGTAGAGTAGGACTCTCAGAAAATCGTTCATTACTCTTTCACCCCGAGTAGGTAGAGTAGGACTCTTAGAAAATCGTTCATTACTCTTTCACCCGAGTAGGTAGAGTAGAACTCTCAGAAAATCGTTCATTACTCTTCCACCCCGAGTAGGTAGAGTAGAACTCCTAGATTACTCTTTCACCCCGAATAGGTAGAGTAATACTCCCAGACAACAGTTCATTATTCTTCCACCCTAAGTAGGTAGAGTAGGACTCCCAGACAAATAGTTCATTATTCTTTCACCCTGAGTAGGTAGAGTAGAACTCTCAGAAAATCGTTCATTACTCTTTCACCCTGAGTAGGTAGAATAGAACTCTTAGAAAATCGTTCATTACTCTTCCACCCCGAGTAGGTAGAGTAGAACTCCTAGATTACTCTTTCACCCAGAGTAGGTAGAGTAGTACTCTCAGACAACAATTCATTACTCTTCCACCCTGAGTAGGTAGATTATGACTCCCAAAAAAATAGTTCATTACTCTTTCATCCCGAGTAGGTAGAGTAGGACTCCCAGACAAATAGTTCATTACTCTTTCACCCCGAGTAGGTAGAGTAGAATTCTCAGAAAATCATTCATTACTCTTCTACCCCGAGTAGGTAGAGTAGAACTTCTAGATTACTCTTTCACCCAAAGTAGGTAGAGTAGTACTCTCAGACAACAGTTCATTACTCTTCCACCTTGAGTAGGTAGAGTAGGACTCCTAGAAAAATAGTTCATTACTCTTTCACCCCAAGTAGGTAGAGTAGAACTCTCAGAAAATAGTTCATTACTCTTTCACCCTGAGTAGGTAGAGTTGGACCCCCCAAAAATAGTTCATTACTCTTTCAGTCCGAGTAGGTAGAGTAAGACATTCAACTTTCGCTCAGACCTTATGTTCAGTTATGCTCAGTGTATGCTCATATTTTACTTAGTTTTACCCAACCGTTAATTCATAATGTCCTCAGGTTTTGCTCAGATTTTATTACGCAGTTTTTTATCAATAAGTTTGTTATCCTCTCAGCATGAATGTGTTGAATGGAGATGCGTCTTTTCAAAATCATCACTACACAATCGCACACACACGTACTTGCAATGCATTTGCATCAGTCAAGGAGAATTTCCCAAAATTCAAGGATTTGACATTTTTAGTCCAAGGAGAGCTTACCCTCAAGGATCTGGACATTTCGACAAATTATCAAATCAGGCTGCAAAATGAGCTGTCACTTGCTTTGGCATTCGGATGTCGCACTATCTATCACAATAGATTGGTCATCTAGTTTACTTTCACCCTCTGCCAAAGAAGGGTATCTGTAGACACCCCATTTTTGCATCTGCCTAATTCGACAATTCGTTATCCGGTTACTGTGAATTCCTAATGATGATCACGAAGAACTCAAAAGCTTGTGAGTACTGTCCCTGATTCCCTCCGTTTCCACTCTTTTCATCTCCCTTGCTCGTTACGACTCGACATAGAATTTTACGCACGCCTAGGATCGCTACACCTTACATTCGATTTAGCAAGCACGTACGCTTAGGTTCGCTATGCAGTTCGATAACCTAGAGACCTCGCTACGCTAGGAAAACATGACCTTGAAACTTAGAAATAATCACGTCGGAATTGAAAGAAACCTCACGCTAAAATTCGTAAAAATCGATAAAATAACGAAAATACCTCTCGTAAATTTCGGACCTCCGAAAAACTTCGAAAGTACCTCCATTGCATTCAAAACATGATTTCGAGTCTAACGAGACCCAAACTGACGAAAAAAGAGAAATTTAGGAAAAGTCATAAAAATGACCGAAATGCCCCTCGACCTCCAAACTCAACTTAGAGATCTCGATTCTTAGGAAAATGTAACAAGAATCAAACTTAATTAAAAATCCAATATAAACTAAAAAAATAAAATTCGAATAAAAAAAGTAAACAATTCAAATAAAATAATTCCAAACAATTCAAACTCAAACTTAAAATTAAACAATTAAAACTTAATTCAAAATTAAACAATCAAAATTAAAATTAAACAATTAAAATCTAATTCAAAACCCAAACAATCGAATAATTAAAAATCAAACAATCCAACAATTAAACAGATAAAATTAAACCATTAAACAAATAAAACTTAAATTAAAAATTAAACAACTAAACATTTCAAATTAAAATCGAACAACTAAAATCAAAACACAACCAACAAATCGGATTAAAGTTGCATCAACCAATTAAATTAACACATTAATCGATAAAAAAATTAAAAACAAAAAAAATTGATCCATAAGACTCAAATCAAAACAATCAAAATTAACCAATCACAACTTAGTGGCGGATGATTATCGTAATGCGAATAGCGGGAGATCAGCCCACCTCCATTCTCTTAAAAGAAGAAATGTGAAAAACGTGTAAAAGAGAAAAAATTAGAAACTTGGTAGGTGTTTGGATAGGACTCCTTGGTTATTTCTGACTCTTGCGGGGAGTTAGAAGTCGTTTGGATGCGTTTTGATGAACAACTCCTTCGAAGAGTTATTCCGCGCAAGAGCAATAAATTACTCTTTGTGAAGAAGTCGAGAAAACCTATTTCTCAAAACTCATCTTGCGGGGAGTCAAAATCTAACGGTTCGTTTTACCAAAATACCCTTAGCTTTATTAATTTTCTATGAAAATATTCCTAATTCATTTGCCCTTAAATCAAATGAAAGAAACATTTATTAATATTAAAAAAAAAAATTAAATTTTGAGTATGATGGATTTAAACACATTATATTAATATTTAATATTTAAATTATTATATTATATTATATTAGTATTTATTATATTATATTATATTAATATTTATAGTTAAACACATTATATTAATATTTAATATTTAAAATATTATATTATATTATATTAATATTTATAGTTAAAATGTCAAAAACAATATAGTTTGAAGGCATATTATGACACTAAAAGACAATCTGTCAATTTTTTTTTTTAAATTTTGAGTATAATGGATTTAAACACATTATATTAATATTTAATATTTAAAATATTATATTATATTATATTAATATTTATTATATTATATTATATTAATATTTATAGTTAAAATGTCAAAAACAATATAGTTTGAAGGCATATTATGACATTAAAAGACAGTCTGTCAATTTTTTTTTTTTTAATTTTGAGTATAATGGATTTAAACACATTATATTAATATTTAATATTTAAAATATTATATTATATTATATTAATATTTATAGTTAAAATGTCAAAAAACAGTATAGTTTGAAGGCATATTATGACACTAAAAGACAGTCTGTCAATTTTTTTTTTAATATTATGTCATACTATGTCAAAAACAGTCTGTCAATTTTTTTTTTTAAATTTTGAGTATAATGGATTTAAACATATTATATTAATATTTAATATTTAAAATATTATATTATATTATATTAATATTTATAGTTAAAATGTCAAAAACAGTATAGTTTGAAAGCATATTATGACACTAAAAGATAAAAAACAGTAACTGGTATAATATAAGGGTATTCTGGTCTTTTTTCTAGAAGTCATGAGAAGTTAGTATGGTTCCCAAACAGACTTCCAGTACAAAAGTACTTCTGCCAGTACTTCACAGAGTTGATTGCCAAACGCCCTTTCTACACAGAATTACTTTTCCAGCTCCTCCATAGAGTACTTCAGCTCCTGTTCTTTGGAAGAGTTGTTCTGCTCCTGGTATCCAAACAGGCCCTTGATTGCTATTAAAGAAGAAGACGTCTTCTTCCTGGGGGGGAGGGGGGCTTCTTGCTAAACGTCCTTAGGCTATCATCTTCTCATTCGATGCTTTCTCTCTCAAGATCCTTGGGCTGAACCAGCACTCACAAACAGATAGACGTCTCTCTCCCTGCTCATCTTGAACAGCCAAACTCTCCTTCGGCTTCCACTATTTTGGCTGCACTTCGTCTCCTCCACCACAACTTCCATTCTCTGCACTCCCCTCTCATCCACAACCTCCCTCTCCACGGCTTCTTCTCCATTGGACTGCTGTACCTTGAACAGCCCAGCAACACTGCCCTTCCCCTTTCTCTGTTGAACCAACGTCCCACCTACAACACCCTCAGTTCATTGTTGTTGTTGTCATCCTCTACAACAGCACCTATTTCAGCCTTCATTATCTCCTTCACCTCTCTCTCCTTCTCTATTGCTGAAAATTACAGCAACTCCCCTCTACAACCCACATCTTTATAATCTCCATCTCCTTCATCTCTATCAAACCAGCACCTTACTGTCCACCCCCATATTCAACTCGTTCTTACAGTATACAACGCCCCAGCCATCCTCTCTCTGTGTTCATTGCGGCCAACGTGGCCCATCCAACCTTGCTGCAGCCATCCCTTTCATTCTCAGCCATCACCTCTCTCACGTTCTGCCCAGCAGCTTCTTCCAGTCGCCTCTTTCAACCGACGTCCCAGCAATCATCCTTCAGCCATCATCCCCTTTGCGACACACGGATACTCACAAGCTTTGGAGGTCCTATCTGAAGGAATTGGCCCTCATCGTCTGTCGCTATAGGTAAGTTTTGTTTCTTTTTATTTTTTAGTTTATATTTTTATTTTTATATCAATAGGATTAGTAGATTTTTTTATGCATTTTGTTGTTTTATTTTTTTCTTTTTTTCTTGCATATCGATAAGGCTAGGGTTTTCTTTTTATATTTATTTATTTTTATATTGATAGGAAGAGGAGACTATTTAGGTTTTATGTTTCTTTTTTGTTCGTTTTTATTTTTTATGTTTTGTTTTTTATTTATTTTTGTTTTGTGTTTGTTTTTATTTTTATTGTTTGCATGTTAGTAGGATTAGGAGGATATTTTGTTTATATGTGTTTTTGTGTTTTTTTTGTTTGCATGTCGATAGGATTAGGAAAGAAATTGTCTTGTTTTTGTCTTCATTTTATTTTTATTTTTTATGCATTTTTTATGAACTTGTTGACATGATCCTTGTATTTAAGCATGATGGTCCTATACTTTTACAATGAGTTTGTGATGATATTTTTTTTAACATGACGAGTATGCATGTCGTTGAATGATAAATGTTGCTGAAAAATTGAGATATGTCATTGCATGATAGTTACTTTGAAAAAATTGAGGGCCCTAGATGCTTGCCCGTTTGAGTCGATTTGAGAATAATTCGAGTTTGAAAATTTTGTATGCGTTGGTGTTTGTCGATCTCCAATATTTTGTATGAATTGGTACTTGTTGATCTACAATTTGGTAAGCATGGTATTGTGAATTATTTTCTTATTATTTCATAAATTTCTAAATTGGTGATCCTTGTTAAATCCACATTTTTTTTAATTCGAAAATTCCCATTCATAATTTCGTTTTGAAAATTGATATTTGGAATTTTTTGATATGGAAATTATATAATTTTCTACTTAAGGAAAGAATATATTTATAAATTTCTATTTTAGGAATTTCACATTTAACAATTTCTAATTTAGATGATTTTGCAATTTCCTATTTAGAAAGTTCATGGATTTAGAAGTTTCTAATTCAAAACTATACTATATTTGGAAAACTTCTATTTTGGGAGAGTTTCATTTTCAAAAATTTTAATTTTGGAATTCAACATATATTTTTGGATATTAATTTGGGGAACTTCGGATTTCCAATTTGGAAATATTATCAGTCCTAATTTGGCAGGTTTCTATTTGTAATCTTCCCATTCAGAACGTTCTCATGATTTTTTATCTTGGACAGTTTGAGGAATATTTGCAGGTGGAGTTTCTTAATTGGTTTCAGATCATGGAGCTGATTAGGGCTTTTTCAAATCCTCCCATACTTTGTAGAATTCAAAGAAGAATCATGTGATAATTGGGATAAATTTTAGCCATAGGATTTAGTTGAAAAATCCAACATGAATTGATGATGATGACTGGACTGTGACCTTGACTGTAATCTTTATATGTTGACCATAGGATGATTTTGGATCATAGTAGAGACCGATCAACTCGATCGGACGGATTCGGTGCCTAACACCTTCCGATACCCGTAATCTGACCCCATACCCATATTTTTGATCCGTGGACCGACCCATATCCATTTAGAGTTATTTGTGGTTCCTAGACCTAAACTAGGTGGCGACTCCCATTTCTCAAAAGTCCCCCATTTATAAATCGGACCCTTATCCACTATTTAGTGAAAACGGGTCGAGGCGATTTAACAACCTCATTTTGATATAAATAAAAATCAAAATGATTATAGAATTTTTTTTTTATAAACATAGAAATTTTGGCAATACGCCTATTTTTTCTTTATATTTTATTAGATAATATTTGACTAATAATAAAATGACACACTAAATCTTACGTAGTGGTTGAGATGGCAAGTGCACAGAATCGTAAATCTATACTACAAAAAAAAGATCTACGGTTCTGCACACCTCTACGCCAATCATGTAAGATTTATGATGTCATTTTATACAACTTAGGATATTTTGATCAAAAGCATCCGTACATGCAACTTTTTTCAGTAAATGGGACACAACCGTTCTGCCCCATGTGGGGTCATATTAAAATTATCAACTTAATTAAATGGTCACCGCTCCCAACCACACATATCTGCATAAGCCTACCCATTTATTTTTGCCCATCACATTCTACAGGAGTGATTGGTGGGTTGGTTACTTCCATTTCATGTGCAGACCACTAGTAGTCCACCCAAAATGTTTCGATGACCCGAAGAAGTTGATCATCAACCATATGTTGATTTTGGGTCCAATAAAATTGTAGCAAAGTGATCTTTATCTTAAAATAATATATATTTAAAAGGGAACATATTAATGGTGATTTACCAAAATGGTCATATACCCATTTTGGTATTTTTACCAACAGGGGTATATTCTATACCGACATCAAATTAAATTTTCCATCATATTTCCTTTTTCAAATTCATACCAATAAAGTGATTTTTTTCTTTAAAATATCTTTATTTTCAATATGAAAAAAAAAATCCTAGATCCTGAATCCTAAATATAGTTATGAGTTGTTCATAATTTATTATTTGAGGTTCAGTAGGAGGTTAAAAAGGTAAAATTGCAATATGACATTCATTGATACCCATTTTGGCAAAAAGTAAACAAATACCATAATAGAAATATGACTATGATTATGTATATTTTAAAAACAAGATTATGTTAGCAATTTGGCTTCATGCATGATAGTTAATTTTGATACATTTTTCAAATATAAAATCTAAAAAATACAACAGTAGTTTTAGTGTTATTAAAGTATATAAAGCCACTGAAGTATACGATTGTAAAATAAATAATAATAATAATAATAATAATTTAAATCCCGTACTCCAGATCGTCGGTTTGCAAATCAACTTCATTTACCTTTTTCCCATTTAACACAGAGTCACTTTTTGGGCCTACGAACTAAAATGACAAGGAGTACATGTCTAAAAGTGGAATTTTTTAATTTTTTATCTTAGACCAACAACCTACTACATTATTTCGAACATTGAACTAAAGTGGAGGTGTGCTTAAAACCATAGATGTTTTATCTCGAGATACAAGTAAAAAGTATTTATAGTTTTAAACACACCTCGACGTCAGTTCAATTATGCACAATCAATCTATTCGACATATCACAAATCAATTAAAGAATGTCTAATTTTTGAGATTGTTCAAATATAAATATTTTTTATAAATTTAAAATGCTCGCAATACATGTCACATCTTAAAATTGGTCAATCGAGATTATATGAAATTTCAAGTTGAATTTTTTAATTATATAAAGATTTATTCTTAGATGAATACTTACAAATTGAAGTGCCAAAACATAAGTGGTCGGTGCATAATTGACGTGGCAAGTGCGCAAAACCATGAGTCTTTTTCTTTAGATAAACAAGGAAAAAACATTTACGATTGTTTGAACTTGTCACATCATTAATGCTGAAATGACAGTATTTCACACTACATTGACGTGGAGGTGTGCACTTATCTTAAGGAAAAGCATCCATGGTTCCGTGCACACCTCTACCGCAACGCGGCTAATAACGTAGTCACTCTAGCATTTTCCACGTGGCATATTGCAACCTAACTACTGTTGTATTGTAGAGATGCCCTTAAAAAAATTAAAAAAATAGAAAGAGAGAAAGAGAGGGAGAGAGAGAGAGATGGTTTTTACTTGAAAGAAGAAGGAATAGAAGGCCATTCTTCAAAACGATTTTAATTCCCTCAAACAAAATAAAAAAATAAAATAATTTTGCAAATTCTTAAAGTGATGGATTCGTCCATTAATGGTTGGTTGGTTGTAATAGATTTAAAATATTTCCATGAAAAGTATGGATATAAAACCATAGAGATGGCTCTAGAGAAAAGTTTCAAAAAATCTCAAGACACTAAAAAGATCACTTGCCACACATAGGGTTCAAACAAGCCATGTGTTTCTTTAGTATTCAATGCGAAAAAAAAAAATGTTAGCCTCGTCCAAGAAGAATAAGAAAAAGAAAAAAAACTTGAAACAAAGTTGAAAGTTGTATCCAAACATGGGTACAACGTAAATGATATCTAAGGTGGAGAATTATCACTAATGGCCATGAAAATGAATCCATAAAAGATCGAGAGTGATCATTTCTTAAGGTTTGAATAGATAAGGCAAGCTTGTTTTTACCAATACCAACCCTATAAATATGGATATAATCATATAGGAAAACATCCTAAGGCGTGTTTTGGTTGAAGTTCAATAGAGTTTGTTTATTTGTTTAAAATTTTTGAGTGTGACATCCAAACGATGGAAAATTTTTTTTTGTTCTGAGATGTGTGTTGCTGGCAGCAGCATACGTATTGAAAAACAAAATTTGAGATGTTGTTGTGTTGGCAACATGTTGTGTGTGGCAGCAATATGATAATATAAAACAGAGTGGAGGTGTAAGTGTGTGTTTGATTAATGAGAAATCATTTTCTTGGAGAACAAAAATATTCACAAACATATATAGATTGGATCACAAAATTTCATCATAAAACATAAATATCTCTAAATCTGAGGGGGGGGGGGGGGGAAAGGTCATCTTCAAAACAAAAAGTTGTCTCTTGTCAATCTAAAATGCTTAGATTTTCAAAAAGTACAATCAAAGGCACAAGCATGAAATAAATAAATAATAAATCGTTACAAGAGATGAAATTCTTCCTGAAACAAAATGTTATTTTCGATCTCTACGCCCAAATATAATTTGAGAGAAACCAATCCAAACCATAAGTCAACAAAACGATTTTAATTCCCTCAAACAAAAATAAAAAATAAAAAAAATTTCCAAATTCTTAAAGTGATGGATTCGTCCATTAATGGTTGGTTGGTTGTAATAGATTTAGAATATTTCCATGAAAAGTATGGATATAAAACCATAGAGATGGCTCTAGAGAAAAGTTTCAAAAAATCTCAAGACACTAAAAAGATCACTTGCCACACACATAGGGTTCAAACAAGTCATGTGTTTCTTTAGTATCCAATGCGAAAAAAAAATGTTAGCCTCATCCAAGAAGAATAAGAAGAAGAAAAACAACTTGAAACAAAGTTGAAAGCTGTATCCAAACATGGGTACAATGTAAATGATATCAAAGGTGGAGAATTATCACCAATGGCCATGAAAATGACTCCATAAAGATCGAGAGTGATCATTTCTTAAGCTTTGAATAGATAAGGCAAGTTTGTTTTTACCAACCCTATAAATATGGATATAATCATATAGGGAAACATCCTAAGACGGGTTTTGGTTGAAGTTCAATAGAGTATGTTTATATAAATATGGATATAATCATATAGGGGAACATCCTAAGGCGGGTTTTGGTTGAAGTTCAATAGAGTTCGTTTATTTATTTCAACTTTTTGAGTGTGACATCCAAACGATGGAAAAAAAAAAAATTTGTTCTGAGATGTGTGTTGTTGGCAGCAACATACATATTAAAAAAACAAAAATTGAGGTGTTGTTGTGTTGGCAACAAGTTATGTGTGGCAGCAACATTATAATATAAAACAGAGTGGATGTGTATGCATGTTTGTTGGTAACAAAAAAAAAAAAAAAATTTAATAAAAACAAACAAGTTGTGAGTGTTGCTGGCAACAACATAAATTTTTAGTTTAATTAATTAAAAAAAAAAAAAAAAAACCAGAAAGGAAAACAAAATATATCGAAAAAACCCCCCAAATAAAATCCATAGAAATCCCAGAATCTTTGATTTCAACTCTCTATGTATCAACAGAAGAACCAGAATCCACAAACCAACATCTCAACATTTTGCTATTTCAACTCTCTATGTATCATCAAAAGACCCATAATCCACAAACCTACATCTCAACATTTTTTTCTACCTAATATAGCATCCAAAAAGAAAATTCAAAACAAAAAAAATCAGAAGAAACCCCCAAATAAAATCCATAGAAATCCCATAATCTTTGACTTCAACTCTCTATGTATCAACAAAAGAACCAGAATCCACAAACAAACATCTCAACATTTTTCTATTTCAACTCTTTATGTATCATCGAAAGACCCATAATCCACAAACCAACATCTCAACATTTTTCTCTATGTAATATAGCATCCAAAAAGAAAACCCAAAACTGAAAATCCGTAAAATTTTCAAATTAATGTTTACACTTCCAAAGAAATTTTTATGAGAAAGAGAAAAAATAGAGATCACAAAGACGAGACGAACTTTTATCAGAAATAGCATAGAAAACTAAAATTCAAATTCAAACCTTAGAAATCTTACCTGATTTCTCCAATAAGCAGAAGAGTTATGAAGTAAGTTATCTCGAGCCCTAGAGATCGAATACTTGTTGATTGTTGATGAGTAGATTGGGCGAGAGAGAAGATTTGATTGTTGTTTGTTGATGCCCTAGAAATCGAATACTTGTTAATTGTTGATGAGTAGATTGGGCGAGAGAGAAGATTTGATTGTTGTTTGTTGATGCCCTAGAAATCGAATACTTGTTAATTGTTGATGAGTAGATTGGGTGAGAGAGAAGATTTGATTGATGTTTGTTGATGTGGAAATCTGATTCTTTAACTGAGTATATAGATTCGAAGCAACGCGAACTCTCAAAATGGTTGCAATCGAAGAGTTGCAAAATGATTGTTCGTTTCGATTGAAGTAATGATGACGATGACGATGAGAACCACAGCAAACACGATGGATTCATCTATTTAGAGAATAGAGAATTTTCGAAATACTTCTGATATGGTGTTATCATCGATTCGAGGAGAAGATAGTCGTTGAAGAATAGGTATTCGAATGGATCTAGTTTTCCAAATGAGAAAGAATTTAATTAAGAGAAAATGGGTAGAAAAAGTAAAGGGTATTATTGTAGAAGATTCTAAAGTAAAAGGATATTATTGTCAACAAAAATAAAGGGTATTATTGTCAACAAAAAGGTCGTACCAAGCAATCTTCTTTTATATATATATATATATATATATATATATATATATATATATATAAAGCATTTGAAAATATAAGAGTAACTCCAATAGATGATAAATTAGGGAGAAATCGATTAAGATGGTTTGGACATATTCAACAAAGGTCGACTACGACCCTAATTAAAATAAACATTTAAGTTAAAAGTCAATTAAGATGATTTGAATGTTTTTGATGAAGATAACTACTACCTTAATTAAAATAAACGTTCAAGTTGGAAATTGATTAGAGTCGTGATAATCTAACTTACCCACATGGCATACTCAATTGATACCCTTGATATGACATGTTCGGGAATCGTAGATTTGCGCTCCTCGGGATACAACATTACACCTTTTTATGGGGAAGTGCAGTTATGTATCTTGAAGAGTACAGATCTATTGTTCCTGAACATGTCACGTCAGGGGTATCGATTGAGTATGCCACATGGGTAAGTTAGATTATCACGATTCAATCGATTAAGATGGTTTGGATATATTCAATGAAGACTGACTACTATCTTAATTAGAATAACCATTCAAGTTAGAAATAGATTAAAATGATTTGAATAAAAATTGTGGATGGAGATAGTAAACGAAAATGTGAATTTATGCCTTTCAATAACAAAATAGTACTTGACTGGTACAATGGTTTCAAGGAGCAAATTTCATTTAACCAATCTTAAATCTTAGGGATAAGGCTTTGTTGTCGAACAAAAATTTCACATGAATACAAATTTTGCAACTCACAATCTCACATAGAGCCATATTGTGATATTTAATAAAATATGATTAAAAAAAAGAGATATTTTAATTGTTACTTTATCATAACTCTTAGGATTTTTCTCACCTCAAACAACTGTTGAAGTTTGTCTCTCCATCAGATATAGAGCTGAAATGTAAGAAATTATATGCAATTCCTGAAGATTAGTGCTATTATAATTTAGGGATGGAAAATGCTGAAAGGAAAAAACAAAAAAATTATTGCGATTCTTACAAATCTGACGAGGGATGTGCACATAATCCTAAGTGTGTTTTCTCATTATACGAAAAACACACCTAGGATTATGTGCCCATCCCCGAAACGAAGTAGTTTCTGTTACACCCCAGCACGACTTTTTAGGGATTAATACAATTTTTAAAAGCTAGATCCGTTATCAAGGAAGAGTTGACTGATGCATGCTTATGTTGTCCTCACTTCTAACTCCTTCCTTTATTATTGTAAGACAACTTGTATTGTCTTAATTATTATTATTATTATTCTGTACTCCACGCTACAGCATATAAATAGTTTAAAGAGTCGTGATAAACTAACTACACTCAATCAATCCCTTTAAGTGACAAGTTTAAGAATTGTACATCTGCATGCCTTGGGATACTCATTTTTTTGAGAAATGCAATTTTATATTTCAAGACGTACAGATTTACGATTTCCAAACTTGTCACATCAAGAGAGTCGATTGAGTGTGTCACATGGGATAATCAGATTATATCTAATCTAATTTAAAACATGGCATTTTGATATCAAGTTGTTGTTGATACAGGCTCTCATTACTCTCTAAAGTGCTACATTATTACTACTATTATTAAAGGAATTTATTATCAAATAATTTAATAATACATGGCATAAGCCGTGCTTAACAATGTAATAATTTATTCGATGATTGGATTTGGTGAATATTAGAGATACTCTTGTATTTTAAAATTGATAGCAAGCCTCCCTCGAGCTTAATTTTCTCAATAGACTAATGGAAAAAGATCCAAATGCACTTGTCGTCAACTTATAGTAAAAAGATTCTCATTTTTTCTTCTCAGAATCAATCATCTTCAACATGTAGAGCATAATTTTTTTAATCTATCCCATCTTATCTTCAATTCATTGTTTTTAATCCAAAATCAATTCTTTATCGAAAATCTAGAGTTTTCTATCTTAAATCTGATTGTTTTGTACTTCCTCAGAAAATCTATTTGGTTTTTCTTCCCGAAACCTACCATCTTCGAGTTTAATATATTTAACCTTAGCATTAGTCCAATTTTTTTGCCCTGCGTTCTGTATAGAAATCCTTAGAATTTTCTATCCAATTTTTCATCGCTTTATAATTCCTCAAAAATCATATATTGCATTGAGGTTTGAAGGTTGAAGACTTGAAGAAGATAGAATTTTAAGATTGAAGGTAAAGGTTCAGATTTTTGTTGAAGATGAGTGATTTTGACCAAAAGAGGAGTTGGGCATATGTCTTTTTTTTATTATTATTATTTATTTATGGGTAGGTAGGACATGCATAACTCACCCTAATTTATTACATAAACAAAATTTCTCTCTATAAAATAAAAAGTCGTGCTGGAGATTTGATGAAAAGCATCTATGATTGCCATACACTTTCATATCTAGAAGTACGACATGAGGCTCTAGCCTGAGGTCTGTCCAGCATTATTCTAAAATAAATGTACATTTCTCTAAGTCATCCGACTGTTTTTTTAATAAGTGTCCAACCTCGTTCTACTATAGAAAAAGTGGTCTACACTTGCACGAATTTCTTCTTGAAATTCTTTATAATCTCATTAATTGTAGCATAATTTGTTCTACCTTAATACTTTGCTCCATCAAACCAAATGGATTCAAACGAAAATCAACTCAAAGCCATTGATGAAGAAGAAGATTGCATGTTTGCCATGCAATTGGCTAGCGCTTCAGTCCTGCCCATGGTCATGCAAGCAGCCATTGAGCTCGATGTGTTAGAAATCATAGCAAGAGCTGGTCCATCAGCACAAATCTCCCCCACACAGATAGCCTCTCAGCTTCCCACTCAGAATCCAGAGGCACCTATCATGCTCGATCGTATCCTACGCCTTCTCGCCAGCTATTCCGTGCTAACGTGCTCCATTGTCACACGTGAGAGTGGCCATGTTGAAAGGCTATACGGGTTGGCACCTGTGTGTAAATACTTCGTTCAAAACGAAGATGGAGTCTCCATTTCTACTCTGATGAACTTGATCCAAGACAAAGCCTACTTGACTAGCTGGTCGGTAAAAACTTAATTATATTACTAGAATATTTATTCCATATTAGACAGGGTGCTCGATATGGAGACTCTATTTTAATGTACATTTTCAAGATCTTTTGATCATGGTGGTATCCAATTCCATATGACATCACTCTGTTCTTTCTAACATCACCTACTATTTCTTCATTTTAATGTCCAATTAATTATAGGTACCACCTGAAAGATTCAATTCTTGATGGAGGGATTCCATTTAACAAGGCACATGGGGTGCATACGTTCGAGTACCCTGGCATAGACCCAAGGTTCAATGATGTCTTAAATAGAGCAATGTTCGATCACACCACCATAATCATGAAGAAAATTCTTGAGATATACAAAGGGTTTGAGGACCTTGATGAAGTGGTCGACGTGGGCGGTGGGCTTGGAACCACAATTAGCATTATCACATCGAAGTATCCTACAATTAAGGGCATTAACTTTGATTTGCCTCATGTAATAGAGCACGCGTCATCATATCCTGGTATGATTCAAACACTATTCATGCAAAGATCAAATTTTTTTTTTTAATTTATGTATTTCAAAATTGGGAAACCTAAACTCGAAATCAACCAAACTCGAGCTGGATCCGAGTATATCCATATCTACATCCATTTTTTATTTAGATCTGTATCCGAATCCAACTCAGATCCTATAAATTGAAACCATATTTGAACCTTCCTACCCAACCAAATTACTTTATTCGAGTCAGTTGGTTTAGATAATTTCAGACCATTCAATATTTTTTTGCTATATTTCTTTTCTAATTGGTATATTATTCTATTTTACTATTATAATTCTTTTATTTTTTAAGAATTCATGTTATATTAAGGCAGTAGAAATTTTTTTTTTTTGAAATGCATAATTAAAATTATAAATTTCAGAGCAATATATCATTCAGATCTAGCAAAATTAAATTTAGGGATCGATCTGTATCCGATCCAGATCCAACTCCGATCAAAGTACATCAACCCATATTCGACCCATATTTTTTATTTGGTCTACTCCAACGATCCAAACTTGTTAAATTCGGATTCAGATCACTTGGATTTAGGATAAATCCGACCCATTTTATTCATTATGCCCAACACTATGATTCAATCTATTAATCTATTTTCTTCTATTGTGTAGTTTTGAGTATTTGTTTGAAGAATAAAAATACATGTTACTTGCAGGCGTGGAACATGTCGGAGGAGATATGTTTGCAAGTGTTCCAAAAGGAGAAGCCATTTTCATGAAGGTGAGTTAGGATATTTATCAACATTACTAGATATTCAAACAATCATTCTTGACTACTAATGATGTTATAAATTAATCTTGTAGTGGATACTTCATGATTGGAGCGACGAACACTGCTTGACGTTGTTGAAGAATTGTTATAAAGCGGTACCTGATAATGGAAAGGTGATTGTCGTGGAGGGGATACTTCCTGTGGCCCCCGAGACCAATGCTGCTGCAAAAGGCCTATGTCAACTTGATCTTATCATGCTCGCACAAACCCCTGGAGGAAAGGAAAGGACGGAGAAAGAGTTTGAGGCCTTGGCAAAGGGAGCTGGATTTGTCAGTATCAAGAAGGTTTGTTGTGTTTTTAACTATTGGGTCATGGAGTTCTATAAAACGATATGAAACTAATTGCTCATGGGGTTCGACCCAAATATGAATAAATGATCAAATTGTATTACTTTTCCTAAAGATAATCAAAAGGATGACTCCTAAATGGATTCTATGGGATGCCATGTGTCAAAGTTTCACTTCCAATCTCAAATGTTAATCAGACTTAATTTGATGGGTTGTAGTTTGATCCCATAACCCATTAAGGTTCTACGAACGTTGAATCGTTGGTAGGTAAATATGAAGCAAGGACATTAAAAGCATAGTTGGTCTTACTGTTGTCTTATAAAGGAAATTTTGCCAAAAAATGGAAACAAGATTCAATCAAATTTCAGTTTGGTCAGTTAATTTGTTAATGTAAATACAATAAATCTCTGTTAAGTTGGAGACATTTCAAGCTTTGAGTAAAATTGGGTCAATTTCCTATGAATCATGAGGTGGTGGACATGTGAAGATAGCCAGCTATGTATGGTGCACGATTGAATCTGTGATGGATAATTTAAGACCCAAAAGAGGCAAATGCGATTCGTGAGGCATCTTCATCAAGAGGCAAGTCGATCACTACTCAAAACATTAATAACAGGAAACGTGATAGTCTAACGCTCTTTTTTGTATTTTCCCTTCACAGAGCCATAGATCCATTGCTTTCGGGATACAAAAGAACGTATATTTTTGGTTTTATATGATTCTGTGAAGGGAGCGTACAACAAAAGAACGTCAAATTATCACGAGTCCAAATATACATACACACATAGAGTCGGGATCCAGTGACTCGTAAAAAATGACCAACTGTTAAAACACAATCAGTACTATTGGGATAAAACATATACATCATGTATCCCTAGGATAGATCTTGATCATTGGATTTCATATTCTTCCAAGAATCAATGAAGGACCACCAATCTTTATGGACCACATGTTCATGAGAGACCAAAAAACATTATTGGGTGACACATGGATCTCGAGCACAAAATTTTAAGAATTCAAAAAAATATATAAAATAAATACATTTTTTTTCATCATTGATTTGGATTTTAAATTTTAGATTTGGAAATTCACTGACATTTCGTTTTCAATGTCTTTGATTAGGTGAAGAAAATTTTATTTTCTTTTGAATTTTTCGTTTTAAAATAGGAAAAATTACTTAAAAGACCTTGATGGAGGGATTTTTTTCTAATTAATCCCCGAGTTTTGCAAGGTAGCTTGATAGGACATTTAGTAAACTCTTTCTTTCTTAATGGCCCTTCATTATTGGTGAACTCACTGGTTTTTTATTTATTGTTGAGTTCACCACTTTTTATTTATTATCAAACTTGATGTTTATTTATTTATTGTCGAACTCGATGCTTTGATTTATTGTTGAACTCAACACTAGTTAAATCCACTCATTTTCAATTTTTCGAGTTTTTTAAATTATTAAAATACATGAAAAGTATTAGAATAGTCCCATATCGCCTGGATACTATTGGGATGTGCAATGTATAAAGCGGGGGCAATCCTCTCCTTGCAAGTCGGTTTTCAAGGTTGAGTTAGGCCCAAAGCTTTAACTTTAACATGGTAGCAAAGTGGACGTGCCTTAGGAATGGGTTGGGTTAGTATCTCCAGCCCTATGTGGAGAGGGAGAGTCGAGTGTCTATAGTCCAGAAGAAGGGGGGGGGGGAGGGGGGTTAAAATAGTCCCACATCGCCTAGGTACTATTGGGATGTAGAATGTATAAAACGGGGGCAACACTTTCCTTACAAGCCGATTTTCAAGGTTGACTTAAGCACATGGAATTTAATAGAAAGATCGACAAAAACTTGAGATAACAATTTGTTTAGATGATTTCAACTCAAAAGAATCATTCTTGATTGATTTTCATCCAAAAACTAAGAAAAAAAGTGAAAAAAATCCTATTTCTTTATATAGATCTTCAAAATGTTTGAAAACTCCTTTGAAAATGACTTCTTCTTCCTTATTAAATCCTTTGCGATGGAATAAAGTTTTCAAAACTCGATTGAGATGCCAACTGTAGACACGTGATTTCGTTATTACGATGACCACATCTACTAAGGTTAGGAGTCGCCACCATTCATATTGTAAGTGGGTGTGAATGGTCACCCGATGTGCATTTTTTGAAAAAGTGATATTTTGGCGTTTAGTGACTCTCGATGGATAAGGTACGGATCAAATCTTGAGATTCGGGGTAAACGGCTCGGTTGAAGAAAAGGGAAGGTGTTAAGCACCCTTTTCTCCCCACTAAATAGTGGTAACCTCAACTCAACTCTGTCATTTCGATTGAAAATACAAGAATAAAAACAAAGTGCCACGTGTGTATATTTGTACCCTAAGTAGGGATTTACTTTCAGCTCGATCATAGGATCATTTGCCTTAAGGTCCATTCATCCCAAATCCATTTGAACAAAGTGAAGAGGAGGGGGATGATAGAAGAGGGTGTAGAAGAGAAGGGAGTTATTTTTGTTGCACCCACCTTGTATCTTCTTTCTTCTTTTCTTCTTCTTCTTTGAGTCTTCTTGAGTCCTTAGTATTTTAAGAAAATACAACTCTTGTATGGTTAAAGGAGTAAAGAAAAGATGATGAGAGAGATGAGTGTAGTATGTGATTTTTTTTTTTTTTTTGAGACTTGGGGAGGATTAGTGAGAGAGAATTAATAAGATTTTTCTTAGTGAGAATGGTGATAATTGTTGGTAGTAAGAGTTGGGGAGAATTTTTGCAGTGAAAGTTGGGGGATTTTTTGGAAAGAGGATGAGGGTATTTATAGATGTTGAGGAGTTATTTTAGGGATATAATGGGGTAAAATGAAGAGAAGTGGTAGAATGATGTGGGGTTTAAGAGAAAGGTGGGGGTAAATTAGAGATGATTGAAGGGCATTTGTGTAAGAAAGGTAAATGAGTTGTTTTACAACCCAAATGAGTTGGATCTTTCAACCCATTTGAGTTGAGTATTAGATGGAATAAAATAAATGAGAGTAGTTGAGAGGATGGGATTGTGTAAGAGAGTAATTAATTGGTGAAGTGAGTTGAGAGGATGTGATTTTAATTAATAGAAGGGTTGTGTAAGAAGGTGGTTGATGATATTTTGAGAAGGTGTGGGAGATGATGCCATGTGTCAAAAGGGGTGGAGATGAAGGGTTGAGATGGGTTGATGGGAAAGGTTGAGTGTTTGACTTGAGAGGATGGGTGTAGATTTAGGTTGTAGATGTGGGTTTTGTAGGGAATGATGAGGGTAGATTAGGAGGAAGTATAGGTTATGGGTGTGGGTAGATTAGATTTTTTTAGAGAAAATGTGATGGGTTGATGTGGGTAGATTATGGGAGGTATAGGTTAGGGGTGTGGGTAAATGTGTTTGATTTGAGAGAAAAGGTGATGGGTTGATGTGTGGATAGTGGTTTGTGGATTAGGGTTGTGGGTTGGATATGAATTGGATATGGATTTGGACTTTGGGACTTTGGAGTGTTTTGGGCTTGGGTTATGAAATGGTTTTGAATTTTAGGAATTGGTTGGGGGTTATTTTGGAATGGGTTTTGAGGGTATAGGTTGGTTTTAGGTTAGTAGTAAGGTAAGAAATTGATTTAAGAAAGTGTTGAGGGATTGTGGGCCTTAGGTGGGCCTAGGGTATTTGCGGATTCGGAGGCGAAGCGGTGGTAGTAGAGGAGGGTAAGGCATCCCAAGTCTCACATTTTTAAATTTTTTGAAAATTTTAAAATTATTGAATTAATGAAAATGCCACGTGTTGGCAAATCAGGCTTTTTAGGTCCGTTGGTAAACTTTATCGAAAATTTGACGTTTTTTATTTTGGAAGCAGAGCGGTGAATATTGGGAAAGTGTAAGGTAGGCCGAGTCCTTTTGGTGGACCCCCTAGACCCTTAGGGGGTCTTGAGGCCTTGATTCGATCAAAATGTCACTTTTTAATGACTTAGGCCCTTGAGACCCGTTGACAATTTTTATTGAAAAATCGGTATTTTTGAGCCCTTTCGAGTATGGGCCCGTTCAAATTGGGGTGTCTACACCAACAATCCAATTTTTATGGATGAAAACGATGAGTTCAAAAGGTTAAGGCATTCAATCGTGAGAAATGTGGGAGATGAGGTTAGGGATTATTAAGAAAAAAGAAGTTACTAAGTGGATTATTAAGAGACCGCCCAAAACTTATGGATTATTTAGAAAGAAGTCTTTCTACAAGAGTTTTTTAAGTAATTTTCCCTTTAAAAAATGAAAATCTAATATAGATCATGAACTTTAAGAGGTTTGATAAGTCATTTGACCAACATGTAGTCCATTTGGCCCAAATGAGGACCTTGCTCCACGTTTGAAATCAACACATTTCTCAAATCTCTCTCTCTCTTTCTCAAGGGACCTAGTAAAAAAATTCTCTAATTTACCAACAAAAAAAAAAAAATAGTAAAATTCGTCAAATTAGCCAATTAAATCAACAAATAAACTAATTAATTGAAGATCTGTAAATTATCTACAAAATATGATAACATTTTACTCTTCATCCTCAAATTTTATTTTTCTTCAACATTCGTATTTCAAGAACGAGAAAGGACTTGTAGGAAGATTGAAGGTACTGGATTTTCATAAGAATCCCAAATAAATCATTTCTATATTCTCTGAAATGTTTTTGATTTTTTATGTGTGTTAGACTAAATCCTATGATCTGAAGTATAAATCAAACAAGAATACAAGAATCTAACACGACACAAGATATACGTGGTTTGGTCAAAGAATTGACCTACGTTCACAGGCAAAAACGACGATTTCACTATATTAACAAAAAAAAAAAAAAAAACTAGGTTACAATTTCTGTCTGTCTCTCGTGTATGTCTCACGCCCCTCTCGGGTTTCATCTCTTACCCTTTATATACTTAGGGTTACAAAGAGACTAAACGGGTCGAATCCAAAATCAAATCAAACGGGTCATGCAGGTCGTTAACGGATCATCAAAAGATCTGGTTTGAATCCCCGACAATCCCATATACAAAAATAGAAGACATAACCTAACAATATGAAAATTTCCCAATTTTATTATCCTAATTAATCGAATTGAACCCCCCACGGAATAATTATCCAATCTGAACTTTATTACTATGGTCAGAGCTACACCCCTCTCTCATCCTTGGGTACCAAGTGGTTTAGGTGTCAATATTTCAACTTCAAACTTCAAATAATCCAATTGTCACAAAATATAAATATAGTACATAATTATATATTTCTATTCCTAAAACCCACAATAGATTAAAACCTCAATTCTTAAATAGCTCCAAACAATGTTCTTGGTCCAAATTCCTGCTCCAAAACTTTTTGTAATATTCAGGATATGTAAAACTGTTGTATATGGCCGGAGATCCATCTTCCGTTGCAGGGCGGATCACCGCGTCGTTACCAGGACAGAGGAAAGAAGCCACCGAGATCCTTTCCATATCGGAATTGACAATCGCTCGATGCCACACACTTTTGTACTTTCCGTTACTTAGTGCCTGCAATAATCACAACACATTCTCGATTTCGATCTCTCCTTATATCATTGATCATAATGATACTATGATCCTTAAATTTAATTTGAGGACAAAAAATATTGATTTATCGGATATAATCATCTCTATATGAAGATTGGGATTATCCTTATTTAAATTTTGGGAAAGATCAAAGTTAGATTTTGTTAATTTTCGTAACCACTTGATATGGTAGACATTTGGGAAAAATGACAAAACGCGAGTGCTTTAATTATTGTCATTGAGTAATGGTATTTCTGTAAATAAATTTTCAAGTCTTTGTGAGATTTACGAAAATGCCATTGCACGATGATAATAAAACCCTTACTTTCTTTTTTTTTACACAAATAAAAATAATTATTTCTATGGACTTTTAATATTCCCCTAATCTAGTAATAGTTTATCAAGTTCTTTTGAATAAATGTACCTGTAATTGATCGCCTATGTTTATAACGAACGCATTTGGTTGGGGATTTACAGCTATCCATTGCCCATCTTCCATCAACACTTGCACACCTGCGACATCTTGACCTTGAAGAAGGATGGTAATGGTGTTTGGGTCTGTGTGACCTGGTAGTCCATAGGTCATCTCGGGTTCGGGACATGGTGGATAGTAATTTACTGCCATATGTTGCCCTTGGTCACCCAAAATCTTCTCCATATAATCTTTTTCTAAGCCTAAGCTCTCTGATATAGCTTCGAGTAATCTGAACCCAAGTTGGCGAACTTCTTGACAATATTTACCAACGACGTCTCTACAAGAAAAAAAATGCATTATTTTGCAATCGGTTTAGCATGCTTTGTAAGACCGTGACCGTGATTTGGCCCAACCAGCAGCCAAGCTATCAAAACATCAGCCCATTTAAACTCGCTTCGGTTGAGTCGAAGGGGTCCAATAGTCCCAATGCTCTCCAAGTCCATTCCGACTCTCCCGAGCCAAATTGGACTCAGACGAGTTTTTAAACTAAGTCTATATGGTATGGGGTCAGTCTGGACCAATCTGATAAGAATTAGATTGGACCCAGAAACAATCTAATGAGAGTCGGACCGGACCCTCATCAAATTGGATATCATATATATATAGAAAATAATTTACATATCTGATAGGGACCTGGTTGATTCAGAACCAATCCTATATGTTATAAAATCGGTTCCTTACTAGATCGGACGTTAAAATCCAAATCCTTGATCTAGATCCAATGTTTTTTTTATTAAAATGGATCAGATTTCATGTTTAATGTGATCCATTGAAGGCCCTGTTAGACCACTCCTTAATTAAGTAATGTGGGCTCCAAGAAGATTATTAAATTTGGTACCATGCAAGGAACAAGATTCTTATGGAATGTTGAAATTATAAAAGGCAAGGTTTAAAATAAGACTCCCCACTTAAAAATAATTAAAAATGAAAAAAAAAAAAACCAAATATGTCCATTCGGCCACCTTTTACAGAATCCATTCAGAGACAATCCATAACAGATTGCTGATTGAGGTGTGCCTAACAATGATGCTTGTAAGTGTTAAGTAAAACTATGGTTGCCAATTTCAAAAAATTATAAATAAATAAATAAACTAGGGCTGTCAATGGATTGGATCCAACCATTTCAATCTTGTAACTTTGAGTCTTGAGCAAGGATTTGGGTTCACATATGGATACTATTTGATAACTGTTCGGATCGGTTTTAAATCAACCATGCATATCTTCATGTGATATTGGGTTTAAGAATATGTAGGTGACATTAATTTATATAATATAATAGTTTACTTAGATATAGATGTATGTTATATTTATGAGTCGGATTAATCTGTACTCCTCCCTCTAACATACTTCCCTACACTCTCATGATAGAACCGTAGATTATTTACCTTGGGATACACAAGAAAAGATTTATGATTCTCTGTATCCCGAGGCAAATGATCTACAGTTCTGTAATGGGGGTGTATGTCAGAGGGGGTCCTCAGAAAATTGTTATTCTATATTTATATATATTTTTATCAAATTGGATTAAGACTAATCCAAAAGGATTGTTTCTTTGCTTTGCATTGGATTAGACCCAGAACAACACATATTATGTTGAATTAGGTTCAGAGCTTAAAATGACAGGTTCCATCTTAAATTTTTACAGCTACGTCTTTAATTACAATAATTGTGATGGTGGATGTAATAATTCATCATGTGTTCCACATGGATGGACAAAATTAAGACACATACGTGTATCCTACTTGGAGAGTCTACTAATCATATATATATATGGGTCCCTTTCAGCAACAAACATTTTGGCAAAACATTTTTCAAAACATGGGTTAGAGGTTTTGGAATGGGCTGATTTTTGGTGAGGATGATCTCTACGGTGAGGAGATCATCCTCACCAAAAATCAGCCCATTCCAAAACTTCTAGCCTCATGTTTACAAGTTGAAAAATCGTGGACCATCCACTTTTTGTAAACCATTTTTGATCGTTTAGAAGTTTTGGAATGGGCTGATTTTTGGTGATAATGATCTCCTCACCGTAAAGATCATCCTCACCAAAAATCAGTTCATTCCAAAACCTCTAACCCATATTTTGAAAAATGTTTTGCCAAAATGTTGGTCAAAATGTTTGTTGCTGAACATTTCCCTATATATATATATATATATATATGACAATAGAATGCACATGTGACAGGCATGTTGTCTACCCAGCCACACATATCTGCATAAGCCTACCCATTTATCAACATGGGTATATCATATACCGACGTCAAATTAAATTTTCCATCATATTTCCTGTTTCAACATGAGGTTCCAACCTGAGGTCAGTCCAGCACTATAGAAAAAGTGCCCAACCTCGTGCTACCATAGAAAAAGTGGTCTACACTTGCATGAATATCTTCTTGAAATTCTTTATAATCTCATTAATTGTAGTTTAATTTTTTCTACCTTAATACTTTGCTCCATCAAACCAAATGGATTCGAACGAAAATCAACTCAAAGCCATTGATGAAGAAGAAGATTGCATGTTTGCCATGCAATTGGCTAGCGCCTGCCCATGGTCATGCAAGCAGCTATTGAGCTCGATGTGTTAGAAATCATAGCAAGAGCTGGTCCATCAGCACAAATCTCTCCCACACAGATAGCCTCTCAGCTTCCCACTCAGAATCCAGAGGCACCTATCATGCTCGATCGTATCCTACACCTTCTCGCCAGCTACTCTGTGCTAACGTGCTCCATTGCCACACGTGAGAGTGGCCATGTTGAAAGGCTATACGGGTTGGCACCTGTGTGTAAATACTTCGTTCGAAACGAAGATGGAGTCTCCATTTCTACTCTGATGAAATTGATCCAAGACAAAGCGTTCTTGACTAGCTGGTCAGTAAAAACTTAATTATGGAGACTCTATTTTAATGTACATTTTCATGATCTTTTGATCATGGTGGTATCCAATTCCATATGACATCACTCTGTTCTTTCTAACATCACCTACTATTTCTTCATTTTAATGTCCAATTAATTATAGGTACCACCTGAAAGATTCAATTCTTGATGGAGGGATTCCATTTAACAAGGCACATGGGGTGCATACGTTCGAGTACCCTGGCATAGACCCGAGGTTCAACGATGTCTTCAATAGAGCAATGTTCGATCACACCACCATAATCATGAAGAAAATTCTTGAGATATACAAAGGGTTTGAGGACCTCCATGAAGTGGTCGACATGGGTGGTGGGCTCGGAACCACAATTAGCATCATCACATCGAAGTATCCTTCAATTAAGGGCATTAACTTTGATTTGCCTCATGTAATAGAGCACGCATCATCATATCCTGGTATGATTCAAACACCATATTTGAACCTTCCTACCCAACCAAATTTCTTGATCCGAGTCCGTCAGTTCAGATAATTTCAGACCATTCAACATTTTTTTGGTATATTTCTTTTCTAATTGGTATATTATTCTATTTTACTATTATAATTCTTTTATTTTTTTAAGAATTCATGTTATATTAAGGTAGTAGAAAAAAAAAAAATTTTGAAAAGCATAATTAAAATTATAATTTTCAAAGAAATATATCATTCGGATCTAGCAAAATTAAATATAGGGATCGATTCTTATCTGATCCGGATCCAACTCTAATCAAAAGACATCAACCCATATTTTTTATCTGATCTACAAACCTGATAAATTTGGATTCAGATCACTTGGATTAGGATAAATCCAATCCATTTTATGCATTATGCCCAACACTATGATTCAATCTATTAATCTATTTTCTTCTTTTGTGTAGTTTGAGTGTATGTTTGAAGAATAAAAATACATGTTGCTTGCAGGTGTGGAACATGTCGGAGGAGATATGTTTGCAAGTGTTCCAAAAGGAGAAGCCATTTTCATGAAGGTGAGTTAGGATATTTATCAACATTACTAGACATTCAAACAATCATTTTGTTAGTTTTTTCTTGACTACTAATGACTTTATAAATTAATCTTGTAGTGGATACTTCATGATTGGAGCGACAAACACTGCTTGACGTTGTTGAAGAATTGTTATAAAGCGGTACCTGATAATGGAAAGGTGATTGTCGTGGAGGGGATACATCCCGTGGCCCCCGAGACCAATGCTGCTGCAAAAGGCCTATGTCAACTTGATCTTACCATGCTCGCACAAACCCCTGGAGGAAAGGAAAGGACAGAGAAAGAGTTCAAGGCCTTGGCAAAGGGAGCTGGATTTGTCGGTATCAAGAAAGTTTGTTGTGTTTTTAACTAGTGGGTCATGGAGTTCTATAAAACGATATGAAACTAATTGCTCGTGGGGTTCGACTCAAATCTGAATAAATGATCAAATTGTATTACTTTACTTTTCCTTAATGATAATCAAAAGGATGATTCCTAAATGGACTCTATGGGATGTCATGTGTCAAAGTTTCACTTCCAATCTCAAATGTTAATCAGATCGACTTGATTTGATGGGTTGTAGTTTGATCCCATAACCCATTAAGGTACTACGATTCAATGTTCGTTGGTAGGCAAATATGAAGCAATGACATTAAAAGCATAGTTGGTCCTAATGTTGTCTTATAAAGGAAATTTTGCCAAAAAATGGATCAATGATCTTTATACGAATGGAAACAAGACCCAAAAGAGGTAATTGCGAATCATGAGTCATCTTCATCAAGAGGCAAGTCGATCACTGCTCAAAACATTATCGTGATAGTCTGACACTCTTTTTTGTACTTTCCCTTCACAGAGCTGTAGATCCATTGCCTTCGGGATATAAAAGAACGTATATTTATGGTTTTGTGAAGGGAGCGTACAAAAACAGAACGTCACATTATCACATCTCTAAATACATATACACACAGAATCAGGATCCGATGACTCGTCAAAAATGACCAACTATTAAAACACAATCAGTACCATTGGGATAAAACACATACATCATGTATCCCTAGGATAGATCTTGATCATTGGATTTCATGTTCTTTCAAAAATCAATGAAGGACCACCTATCTTTATGGACCACATGTCCACGAGAGACCAAAAAACATTATTGGGTGACACATGGATCTCGAGCACAAAATTTTAAGAATTCAAAAAAATAAAATAAAAGCAAATACATTTTTTTTTCACCACCATTGATTTGGATTTTAAATTTTAGATTTGGAAATTCACTGACATTTCATTTTCAATGTCTTTGATTAGGTGAAGAAAAAGTTATTTTCGTTTGAATTTTTTGTTTTAAAATAGGGGAAATTACTTAAAAAAGACCTTGATGGAGGGATTTCTTTCTAATTAATCCCCCAGTTTTGCGCGGTAGCTAGATAGGACATTTAGTAAACTCTTTCTTTCTTAATAGCCCCTCATTATTGGTGAACTCACTGGTTTTTTATTTATTGTTGAGTTCACCACTTTTTATTTATTATCCAACTCGACGTGCTTTTATTTATTGTCGAACTTGACGCTTTTTATTTATTGTTGAACTCAACACTAGTAAAATCTACTTATTTTCAAAAAATTTCGAGTTTTTAATATTATTAAATACATGAAAACTGTTAGAATAGTCTTACATCGCCTGGATACTGTTGGGATGTGCAATGTATAAAGCGGGGGCAATCCTCTCCTTGCTAGCCGGTTTTCAAGGTTAACTTAGGCACATGGGATTTAACAGAAAGATCGACTAAAAACTTGAGATAATGATTTGTTTAGATGATTTCAACTTAAAAGAACCATTCTTGGTCAATTTTCATCCAAAAATTACGAAAAAAGTGAAAAAAAAAATCTTAGTTTTTTACATAGATCTTCAAAATATTTGAAAACTCCCTTGAAAATGACTTCTTCTTCCTTCTTAAATCCTTTGCGATGGAATGAAATTTCCAAAACTCAATTGAGATGTCAATAATCCAATTTTTATGGATGAAAACAATGAGTTCGAAAGGTTAAGGCATTCAATCATGAGAAATGTGAAAGATAAGGTCAGGGACCATTAAAAAAAAAAGAAGTTTACTAAGTGGGCTATTGAGAGACCGCCCAAAACTTAGGGATTATTTAGAAAGAAGTCCTTCTACAAGAGTTTTTTAAGTAATTTTTCCTTTAAAAAATGAAAATCTAATATAGACCATGTACTTTAAGAGGTTTGATAAGTCATTTGATGTAGTCCATTTGGCTCAAATGAGGACCTTGCTCCACGTTTGAAATCAACATAGTTTCATTTCTTAAATCTCTCTCTCTCTCTCTCTCTCTTTCTCAAGAGGTATAGTAAAACAATTATCTAATTTTAAAAAAAAAATTAGTAAAATTCTCAAAATTAGCCAATTAAATCAACAAATAAACTAATTAATTGAAGATCTGTCAATTATCTACAAAATATGATCACATTTTACTTTTCATCCTCAAATTTTATTTTCTTCAACATTCGTATATCAAGAACGAGAAAGGACTTGTAGGAAGGTTGAAGGTATTGGATTTTCATACGAACCCCAAATAAATCATTTGTATATTCTTTGAAATGTTTTTGATTTTTTTATATGAAAATTTCCCAATTTTATTATCCTAATTAATCGAATTGAACCCTCCCACGGAATAATCATCCAATCTAAACTTTATTACTATGCTCAGAGCTACACCCCTCTCTCATCCTTGGGTACCAAGTGGTTTAGGTGTCAATATTTCAACTACAAACTTCAAATAATCCAATTGTCACAAAATATAAATATAGTACATAATTATATATTTCTATTCCTAAAGCCCACAACAGATTAAAACCTCAATTCTTAAATAGCTCCAAAACAATGTTCTTGATCCAAATTCCTGCTCCAAAATTTTTTGTAGTATTCAAGATACGTAAAACTCTTGTATATGGCTGGAGATCCATCTTCCGTTGCAGGGCAGATCACCGCGTCGTTACCAGGACAGAGGAAAGAAGCCACCGAGATTATTTCTATATCGGAATTGACAATCGCTCGATGCCACACACTTTTGTACTTTCCGTTACTTAGTGCCTGCAATAATCACAACACATTCTCGATTTCGATCTCTCCTTATATCATTGACCATAACGATACTATGATCCTTAAATTTAATTTGAGGAAAAAAAAATATTGATTTATCGGATATAATCATCTTTATACAAAGATTGGGATTATCCTTATTTAAATTTAGGGAAAGATCAAAGTTAGATTTTGTTAATTTTCGTAACAACTTGATATGGTAGACATTTGGGAAAAATGACAGAACGCGAGTGCTTTAATTATTGTCATTAAGTAATGGTATTTTTGTAAATAAATTTTCAAGTCTTTGTGAGATTTACGAAAATGCCATTGCACAATGATAATAAAACCCTTACTTTCTTTTTTTTTACGCAAATAAAAATAATTATTTCTATGGACTTTTAATATTCTCCTAATCTAGTAATAGTTTATCAAGTTCTTTTAAATGTACCTGTAATTGATCGCCTATGTTTATAACGAACGCATTTGGGTGGGGATTTACAGCTATCCATTGCCCGTCTTCCATCAACACTTGCAGACCTGTGACATCTTGGATGGTAATGGTGTTTGTGTCTGTGTGACCTGGTAGTCCATAGGTCATCTCTGGTTCGGGACATGGCGGATAGTAATTTACTGCCATATGTTGCCCTTGGTAACCCAAAATATTCTCCATATAATCTTTTTCTAAGCCTTAGCTCTCTGATATAGCTTCAAGTAATCTGAACCCAAGTTGGCGAACTTCTTGGCAATATTTACCAACAACGTCTCTACAAGAAAAAAAATGCATTATTGAGAAAAGCGAAAAATCAATCTTAACGTCGCGATCAGTTTAGCATGCTTTGTAAGACCATGACCGTGATTTGGCCCAACCAGCAGCCAAGCTATCAAAATATCAGCCCATTTAAATTTGTTTCGGTTGAGTCGAAGGGGTCCAATAGTCCCAATGCTCTCCAAGTCCATTCCGACTCTCCCATGCCAAATTGGACTCAGACGAGTTTTTAAAAGAAGTCTATATGGTAAGGGGTCAGTCTCGGACCAATCTGATAAGAATTAGATTGGACCCAGAAACAATCTAATGAGAGTCGGATCGGACCCTCATCAAATTGGATATCATATATATAGAAAATAATTTACATATCTGATAGGGACCTGGTTGATTCAGAACCAATCCTATATGTTATAAAATCGGTTCCTTACAAGATTGGACGTTAAAATCCAAATCCTTGATCTAGATCTATTGTTTTTTTAATAAAATGGATCAGATTTCGTGTTTAATCTGATCCATTGAAGGCCCTGTTAGACCACTCCTTAATTAAGTTATGTGGCTCCAAGAAGATTATTAAATGTGGTACCATGCAAGGTACAAGATTCTTATGGATTCGAGTGTAGGTAGAAAGGATTTTGTTCTCCTTCCGGACACAATTTGATCTCACCACCCTGCTTGACGTACAGAGCAATAAATTTATAAAAGGCAAGGTTTAAAATAAGACTCCCCACACACACCCTCCCAGTGTTCTCAAAACCCAACCCACTGAAAAATAATTAAAAAATGAAAAAAAAAAAAAAAAAAAGAGTCCATTCAGAGCCAATCCATATTGCTGATTGAGGTGTGCATAACAATGATGCTTGTAAGTATCAAGTAAAACAATGGTTGCCAATTTCAAAAAATTATAAAGTCAATGGATTGGATCCAACCATGTCAATCTTGTAACTCTGAGAACTTTGCAGATCGGTTTTAAATCAACCATGCACATCTTCATGTGACATTAGTTTATATAATATAATAGTTTATTTAGATATATGATGTATGTTATATTTATGAGTTGGAATAATCTGAACTCCCCCCTCTAACATACGTCCCCCTACACCCTCATGATAGAACCGTAGATTATTTACATCGAGATACATAAGAAAAGATTTATGATTCTCTATATCCCAAGGCAAATGATCTATAGTTCTGTAATGGGGGTGTATGTCCGAGGGGGGCATCAGAAAATTGTTATTCTATATTTATACATAGTTTTTGTATTTTTTACAGCTACTTCTTTAATTACAATAATTGTGATGGTCGATGTAATAATTCATCATGTGTTCCACATGGATGGACAAAATTAAGACAGATACGTGTATCCTACTTGGAGAGTCCTTTTCTTGGTATGTCTACCAATCATATATATATATATATATTACAATAGAATGCATATGTGACAGGCATGTTGTCTCCAAAAGACTATTTTTAATAATGAGTTTTTTAAAATATAAATTTTTTTATCTCTTAATAATGAGACCTTTTTTTTTAATATAAATAATAAAAACTTTATTGACAATAATATATAAAATAAATATTTTATTCTTGTATATATAATAATTGGAATGAAAAATCCGTTTGCTAATGGTGATTTACAATTTTTGGTAAATATTTGAGATACCCATGGATTGAAGATAATTTATTGAAAAAATAATGACAGTAGAATTTTGGGCGTATAAAAATAATGGTTTTTCTGAAAGAAATTTAAGACATAGTTGAAGATAATTAATTGAAAAAGGGATTGAATAAGTTAATTAAAATAATTTACTAATGGATTGAGGTTGAGATTGAATAATTTAAAATGATTTATCTAATAGATTAAAGAACTTGAAGATGACTCACTTTTGGGTGAAGATAATCAGAAGTTCCGAGTTGAGGTTGAAGACGAGGTCATTTAGATTATCAAAGGAATTTAAGTCTGGCACGTAATGAGCTTAAAACAAAAGTTTATCTCAAATGCTCATCAAACCAATTACCCTTTTCTAAAGATATCATTGGAAATTTTTAATTTCTTTTTTGAAAAATAAATAGAATAGATATCATTGTAAGATATGGACCTCTTACCACTCCATAAAAAGAATAAAAAAATAAAAATAAAAAGAGCTATCATTCTCTTGAAATGACTAGTACACATTGAAAAAGCACAGCCCTTGACGTCCACTTAACCTTATATTCTCAATTGGCTAGTGATGTTATTTCTAGGGTTTTTCTAACCTCAAGTTAGGTTTGAAGCACTTCTAAAGATAAGTGATTCCTGACGATCTATATCTTGTTAATCTAATAAATATCTTTCAAAAAAATTGGAGGTTTTAACTCAAAATCAATTGGCAATGAGTGAGAGGCCCAAGAGCTTATAAGGAGAAGAATCGTGATTATTTGACTGTTCGATATGGTAAACTCAGTCAACTATTCTGACATGATCAGTTTGGGAAACGTAGATCTACACTACTCAGAATACATGGCCGCACTTCCCCATAAAAAGCGTATCTCAAAGGAATTGTGTATCCCAAGGACGGATTTACAATCCCTGAACTTGTTATATCAAGTGGTCGATTGAGTATGTCACGTGGGATAGTCAGATTATCACAACTTTAAGAGAAAAGAGATTAGGCAACGAGTGTCCGATCTGGATTAAACTTAACATCTTCCACTCCTTATTTTTATTAAAAATTAGTATATTTAAAGGAAGATTTATTTATTTATTTATTTATTTATTTATTGTTTTTTAAAGAGAAGACGCTTGAGTCTTTCCTATTATAACGAGAGAAGGAGAAATAGGGGATTAGTAACACCAAAATTTTCTTTCAAAAATGTTCTCATATTTCATTTAAATTTACTAATTATTATGTTCTTTTGATTAAAATAATAGAATTACAAATCAACGACTGCTATACCATGTTATATAATTTTGCTAAATTTACAAAAATACTCTATTATGAGGTCAGGGTTTGATGCAAAACTAATTTACTAAAAAAAAAAAAAATTTTAAAATCTTTTTAATCTTTAATATTATAATGAAATAAAAGATAGATGTAAATTCAAAATCGACTTAAAATTATCTTGTATATTTAAAAATGTTAATAATACATAAATCCTAAGTTTTTGTTATTTATATAAGAAAATAAAATAGTGAATCCTACTACAATTATAGCTGTGGGGTATAAATGTGTCACTTGAGCCACAATGGAATGGGTTCATACTACCCCACTTCAACTTTAGAACAATGATAAATGCACATGGTTTTTAGTACGAGATTGATGCTTGGCATAGAACCACAGATCTTTTCTTTGAGATAGAAAAAGATCTATGGTTCTATACCCAATGTGTCTTCATCACGACTCTAAACTTTATTATTTTTCAACTCTTCCCATCCCCCATTTTTTAATAATATCCTTAGAATTTTACTCTCTTTTATTCTTTTTTTCAATAATACTCTTATAATTTTACTATCTTTCTTCTTTTAATCCCAAATAAATAAACTGTAATTTATAAAACGATAACAAAACATACCTACCCATTTCGATATAAATTAAAATCAAAATAATTATATAACATTTTTTTATAAACATAGAAATTTTGGCAAAACGCCTATTTTTCCTTTATATTTTATTAGATGATATTTGACTAATAATGACGATACTAAATCTTACGTGATAGTTGAGATGGCAAGTGCATAGAACCGTAGATCTACACTACAAAAAAGATTTACGGTTCCGTACACTTCTACGCCAATCGTGTAAGATTTATGACGTCATTTTACACAATTTAAGGTATTTTGGTCAAAGGCATCCGTATATGCAACTTTTTCCATTAAAATTATCAACTTAATTAAATGGTCACCGCTCCCAACCACACATATCTGCATAAGCCTACCCATTTATTTTTGCCCATCACATTTTACAGGAGTGATTGGTGGGTTGGTTACTTCCATTCCATGTGCAGACCACTAGTAGTCCACCCAAAATGTTTCGATGACCTGAAGAAGTTGATCATCAACCATATGTTGATTTTGGGTCCAGTGAAATTGTAGCCAAGTGATCTTCATCTTAAAATAATATATATTTAAAAGGGAACATATTAATGGTGATTTACCGAAATGGTCATATACCCATTTTGGTATTTTTACCAACATGGGTATATTCTATACCGACATCAAATTAAATTTTCCATCACATTTCCTTTTTCAAATTCATACCAATAAAGTGATTTTTTTCTTTAAAATATCTTTAGTTTCAATATATATAAAAAAAAAAAAAAAAAAATCCTAAATCCTAAATATAGTTGTGAGTTGTTCATAATTTATTATTTGAGGTTCACTAGGAGGTTAAAAAGGTAAAATTGCAATATGACATTCATTGATAGCCATTTTGGCAAAAAGTAAACAAATACCAAAATAGAAATATGACTCTGTTGATGAATATTTTAAAAATAAGATTATGTTAGTGTTATTATAGTATATAAAGCCACCGAAGTATATAGACTGTAAAATAAACAAAATAATAATAATAATAATAATAATTTAAATCCCGTACTCCGGATCGTCAGTTTGCAAAGCAACTTCATTTACCTTTTTCCCATTTAACACAGAGCCACTGTTTGGGCCCACTAACTAAAATGACAAGGAGTACATGTCTAAAAGTGGAATTTTTTTTATTTTTTTATGTTAAACTGACAACCTACTACATTATTTCGGACAACGAACTGAAGTAGAGGTGTGCTTAGGACCATAGATATTTTATCTCGAGATATTAGTAAAAAGTATTTATAATTTTAAACACACCTCGACGTCAGTTCAATTATGCATAATCAATCTTTTCGAGATATGACAAATCAATTGAAGAATGTCTATTTTATTGAGGTTGTCCAAATATAAATGTTTTTATAAATTTAAAATGCTCTCAATACATGTCACATCTTAAGATTGATCAATCGAGATTATTTGAAATCTCAAGTCGATTTTCCTAATTATATAAAGATTTATTCTTAGATGAATACTTACAAATTGATGCGTCAAAACATAAGTGGTCGGTGCTACATGATTGATGTGGTAAATGCACAGAATCATTAGTCTTTTTCTTTAGATAAACAAAGAAAAAATATTTACGATTGTTTGAATTTGTCACATCAACAACCCACCATGCTGAAATGACTGTATTTCACACTGCATTGACGTGGAGGTGTGCACTTATCATAAGGAAAAATATCCATGGTTCCGTGCACATCTCTACGTCAGCAAAGCAAATAAAGTAGTCACTCTAGCATTTTCCACGTGGCATATTGCAACCTAACTACTGTTGTATTGTTGAGAAACCCTTAAAAAATAAAAAATAAAAAATAGAGAGAGAGAGAGAGAGAGAGAGAGAGAGAGAGATGTTTTTTACTTGAAAGGAGAAGGAACAGAAGGCCATTCTTCCACAAACTTGTCGAGAGGATGACAATGGAGTCGAAGATAATCTCTCCAATTATGAATAGTCTCCTTCTTAACGTTAAAACTTGTAGATAATCTCATTGTCTTTTATGGATCATCTGAGTAATACTTCATCTTCACATCTAACGGTAGATGGAAGAACTCATGAGCTATCTTCAACATCATCTCCATTGATTCCTTTGGTACTCCATGATTGATCACCTAGTAATTAATTTTACACATCAAACATCCAAAAAAATTTAACCTAAAAAAAAAAAAAAAAAAATTCAAAGATTAGAAATTTGGGTTATTTTTTTTTTAAACCTCAGAGTTATATTAATACTTACCTGAAACAACCCATAACACTACAAAATTTTAGGTTTTTAGCGGGGGGTCAAAAACCGTCGCAAATACCAAAAAGCCGTCGTTATTATTAATAGTGATGGCCACGTGTAACGTCACTATAACTGGTGTAGCTAAAGGTCATATGGAGCCCTACAGTGGCGGTCAAAAATCGCTGCTAATAGATTGTATTACCGTCGCTATAGATATGAGTGAGTCCTCATAAACCGCCGCTAATAGTACATTACCGTCACTATAGATATGAGTGAGATTTATGGGGGTGATTAAAAACCGCCGCTAATTAGTTTTTTACCATAGCTATAAATACAATTTTAAATGCCTATAGTGGCGGTAATGGCCACCACTAATAAGATTTTTTTTTTTTTTAATTTCTTTTATTTTAAAATTATTTGTAATTAAATACCTATTTTTATACAACCTGTCAATTAAACACAATTACTTCGTAAATCAATTAGTTAAGAGACAAGTATAATAAAATAATAAGTCGATTGAATTAAGAGTCAATGTTTATAAATCCATGTTTAATGCTTATAAATCCATGTTTATCACTCAAAAAACAAAAACTATCTATCATGGTTGTTGTTGTAGACACTGATCATTGTCGGGTTGATTGTGCTGCTCATCAACCTACAATTCATATACATTAATCAAATTAGTCATATAAATAAATATTTATTTATTAATAAAATATTTTAAAACACAACATATTCTATTATCAGTAAGAATTTACCTTTCTCATTAGAGTAATGATCAATTCCTTAAGTCTCTCTACCTCAGCATCTCTCACAATATGTTGTTGCTCCAAAGACTCTAGTTTCTTCTTCAACCTATGTACCTCTGCAAAATCGCTAGAGCTTTCACAAAATTCAATATAAAAGAAAATATCAAATAAAGCTCTAGAAGTTCAAAGTAGTCCTATAAGTTCAATTGTAAGAATTTTAATAAAATATTCTATACGGAGGCCCTCCGCACTAATAAGTACCGGAATGCTCATGTTCAACTAACAATAATTTCACAGCTAAAGCACTCGCAAGTTATTAGAAATCTGACTTTTAATGTCCCCTTAACCTGGGACTTTAATCTCCTCGAAGGATAAGGAGAAAATTAAAAATGCATTGACTTGTTCTAATCCACCTTGTGCCTAATTCCACACAAAATGCAATGTATAACCTTGAAAATCAAGTTATTGGCTCCTATGAAGTAGTCACTAAAGACCAGTTCAGAATTCCTATTCTAACGATAATCTTGAAAATCAAGTTTTGCAATACCCATTCTTACAAATAATCTTACCAAGAAACGCAAAACCCACTTTGCTCTACTGTAAACCGCCAAATGGATCTTAACACTGAAATCATAACCCCTTTCTATTCTGGGATGACAACTTCTTGGAATCTACTATCTACAAAATTATACAGCCACTTTGTTGCATAAAATAGAAAATGCTTTGTTTAATCTTTTCCAATGTATCATCCATTGGCACTAGCATCTTAAAGGCCAAAATAAGCATGATGAACAAATGGAGAAGCATCTGCTATGAAGGTAATGCATGTCCAAAATGAGATATTTCTAGGCTGGCATCCTAAAGGGGAAAATGAAGTATGTAGAGCAAATACATACTGGACAGCATCTCGTTCTTCCTAGTGTTACTCGAATTCCAGTAGGAATTCAAGTAGCACTTCTGCGACATAAATCTTACGGGCTGTAGCTCTTTAAAACTATGTCCGTATTGGACACCACACCACAGGGGTCTCTATTGGACACTTGACACGAGAAGAGAAAGAGAGACTCAACTACCACAAAATAATTCTATAGATTGAGATTATATCTATATATAAAAAAAAAAAGCGGTTGGGAGATATTTATGGGATTTTAATCAATCCAAGTCCACCTTCTTTAGCTACACTCAAACCTTGATCTCATTGTTGAGTGGCACAGTGGAAGTTTGGCAGCGTCTCGTTCTTCCTAGTGTTGCTCAAATTCCAGTTCAAATTTTGGCAGCTTCCGTAGTGTAAATCTTATTAGTAGATCGTTAAAACCATGTCCCTATTGGACACATCACCACACTACAAGTCCTGGGACACTTCACAAGAGAGAGAGAGAGAGAGAGAGACTGCAACGAACTAATTCTTTTGATTGAGCTTGTCGTACAAGACAAGGGATTGGGGGTTGTTTACAAGATTTTAAGCGACCATCCAATCCAACTCCACCATCTTTCCACTGAGGACGTGGCCGTGTCAATCACAAAAACAGCCACTCGACTAAAGAACTCAGCCACACAAAAATGGCCATATTCTAATATATAAAAAAATACCCTAAAAGAATGCAAATTTCATGCCACTCACACAAGGAAAAGGACCTCATATGTTCAATCACAATCCCAACTAGGTAACTGCGAAATCTAATGGTGGGATAAATCTTATAGATGCTTATTCTCAATATAAAATATCTTATCCTAATTGTTGGATTTCATTTACGTGGTTGGGATTGTGAGTGAACATATGAGTTCTTTTCCATAAGTATATGGATATAGATATTCTTTAAAGAAAACAGAAAAATTTAGGAGACTTTGAAATCGAATGGTCTTCTCTCTGGGCTCAAAATGTTCAAAATCTTTCATATCATGAATGCTTCTGTTTTCTTATTTGATAATATCTTATATGTTCGAATCCTCACACCTTATATTGAGTCAAAAATCTTGGTTCAGCATTCTCACATGAGTCAGAGAAGGTCTCCTGCAATGTCAAGTTGTTAACCATGATGAGTTTCAAATTGTCAAAACAAGAAGATATCTAATAGCTTAATGAGTTGGGATTGATGGACTCATGAAAAGTGACTCAAATAAAAATAGATCACTATAAATATAAAAACAGATCACTATAAGAATAGATCACTACAACCACTTGGGACCATTTAAACTAAGATAGATCCATTTGTCTAAGATGAAATAACAAAAATGCATGTTTTTCTAAGATGAAGTATTGAAGTACAGGAAAATTATAGTGTCAATGGACCTGTTATGCTCAAAGTGTAAGAAAAAGGTGATGAAGTTAAATGCTGGAATAGAGTGGTGTTAAATGTCTGTCTAGTTGAGTGGTGTGTGTGTGTGTGCGCGTGCATGAATAGTGTGTTAAATGATTCCCAAGGGGCTGACAGGGTTGTGGCTAATAGTATTGGGCTACATTGTAATATGTAGGGTATTTAGCTGAATTGATGGCGAGTTTTGTCAACACCAATCCTTTTTTGTTTTTTTATAAGTTTTCCTCTTCTTGAGCATTACTTATCGTTTCCATGTCTTATCAGACTTTCATACTATTTCAAGGAATGTGCTTTTGGTATTTGGTTGGATAGGGCAATGCAAGTCTGGGAAGTGTGTGCAATATCAGATATGGCCCATCAATTGGACATTCATAATGGAGGGCACATGTAGCAAACATACCTTCAGCTGTGAGGCATTTGATGAAAAACAGTTCTTATGGACCTTTTGGTTATTTGATTCTGCTTCTATGGAAATCCAAAGCCGAAACAACCAAACAATAAATGTATACTAAAATGGAGAAACGAAGTGATCTACTCAAAAGTATTCATGAAAAATAAAAAGGTGTTCCTAAAGGGTTGATTACCAGAATTCACAATAAACATCCAATTGTATTTTTTTTCTTGGGATCTTGGGACTGGAAGAAATTATCTGTAATATTCAGCTCCCCTGGATCCTTCTGAGAACACTCTTGAGGAAAGAAAGGCAACAGTGATGGGGCACAGTAGCAGTTTGTTTTATTTGTAACAGAGTCCGGCGTAGGAAATCTAAGAAAATTGGCCCAAAAATGAATGGGCAGGTAGTGAGGTAACCTTCCCATCAGTTGTCAAAACCTGTAAAAACTTTGTGGACTAGCAGCAATTAGGATTGATGAGTTTGGTTTTCTGTTGGGAGTCATTTAGGACTGATTTGGCTTCTGTTTCTTTTATGCAGTTAGGATTGATGAATTGTCTTCTTTTAAGTTAAAAATCTGCTTCTATAATATATGTGTTTGTTACAAAACAATGTGATCTTACAAAAGTTAGTTTTCAAACGTTTGGTAGGAATGAATTTCTAGTTCTGATATCTGTGGAGCTTTGATATTTCATTAATGTTTTGTCTGTCTATGTAGTTGTGAGATCATTGTCTGCTATTCGGTTGTACAATTGCAGCTTTATTTTTAGAGGTGGTATGGTGTAAATCATGTTTATGGTCTTGGTTCTTTCACATAAGTTGTGACATTATTCTTATTTGACTTAAATATGATCAGGTTGCCTATTCAACACTACCTTCTTGCTCCACAATTCACATCTAGCGTTCACAGTAACCGTTTGTGACATAAATGTGAAAGATGATTCTCTCCATATTTGGATTTTTATGGGTGTGAAGCAGAGAGCTTTCTTTATATAGCTGGATGTGGACGTAAGTACTAATCTATTTCTTTAATGTGGGACGATCCAGTGTTTCCGATTTACATACCATAAACAACATTACATACTTGGCAAATGGTCATGAATCATAATAAGGTGCATGATTTAAAATTCTAAATTCTACCAAAAACAGAATAATAAGTTCACCACCTCCACGTCAGAAATGTAAAAATTGCAGTAAATCCAATGCCACCTCAGCACGACCCCAATAAGCTCTATAAAGAGATGGTAAGTGCAGATTCATTGTTTGTGTAGAGGCCTCTTGAAAGCATAACTTACTATTGAGCTTCAATTTCTTAATTCAACGAAGTTTAAAGTGAAGTGCCATGATCAACGATCAAAAAACAAAAAACACACACAAACACACAAGATGGATGTAGAGAAAAATCTCCATTCAAAAAGGTCAAAAAAAAATAATTTAAAAAAGATTAACTTAGGCACTCTAAAATAAAGCACTAGAGTTTCAAGAAAGAAACAGACAGACACACACATAAATGGTGGCCCTTATCAATAGTACAAGGGCCCCAAATCCTTTTGTTTGATACACCCCTGGGTTTTCAAACTGAAGTCATATATATATAGGGAGCGGTTCAGCAGCGCTAAATTTCTACTCCTTGGGCAGATTATAAGCAATTATGTGCTCAAATATAAGAAATAAGGACGAAACAAGCACAATGAGAACGGATATTCCTGCAGTTATGATTGGCTAGCTATAGATTGACTCGTCCCCAAGGTTGACTGTCCATACTTTCTCCGATTGATCCCCCTCCAACAATTTTACTTAAGAATAACATAATATAACGAGTATGATCCCGATTTGTTTGTCGGGTTCTGGTTGAGCACTATGCACATAGCCTTCAGTTACTTTGACTAGCAGAGAAGTATCATCCACATCAAAAGCTCAATATTGCCACTTAGGAAATACAACTGTGCCTCAAAACTCAAAACGTTAAAATATCAGCTGGACCTCTGAATAGAACTACATGGCACACTAAACAGAGGTAGCAACTAACAATACGCTTATACCAAGAAAGAAGCATCTACAGCTGCAGCTCTAGTCAAATGCCTTAGGTAAGCACATCTCTTGGATTCAAACACAAAATGCCACTTTTACACATCCTTGAATTCATCAAACACACATCCTCCTCTGTTTTTGAGGACCAATGTCTTTATTAACTTGTATCATCACTTCCAGACACTTTTCTCATTGTAAGTTTGTTTCAGTATGTTTGCAGATCTCTGCACGTCTGCATCGACGGATGAACCCCACCTTTGTCTCACCAAGTTCTTCTCACTCCATAGGCTCATTGACCAACCTAACATTACCGCAATAATGAAGGATACATCACCTCATCTATCAATTAACTAGCTAATAATAAAAATGTACTAAAGTCTCCAAAGCCTTCAATAGAGCTTAGTGAGACCGGAAAACTAGAATGGGCAAGAGGAGATGGTTCAAACGAGATTCAAAAACTAAGAGGAATTCTCTTAAAGGAATCACAATCTTTGTTTCAAAAATTCTTGGAGGGTGCTTTGAATTCTGGATTTCACGTAGATACCCAAGATAAGAAACAGAAGGACGGAGAATGGAATCAGATTGTAGTCACATTATCACAGCTTAAGCATGCTAGTGTTTGGTTGGATCAGCTACAAAGCAAGGTGGTCTTGGATAATGATGGGTTCGCAGAGACCGTTGATCGATTGAAGCAGAAGATTTATGCTTGCTTGCTCAGTGATGTGGACTCAGCTGCATCAGCTCTAGAGAACCAATCTGATCACGTTTGATTAAGAGCCGAAGATGTATTTTCTTAAGATTTATTTGATATTTATGAGTAATGTATAAGATTTAAGGTAATGTAAATGGATGGCCAAATTGGATAATTTGAGCTAAACAAGTTAAAGAGTTTGGCCAACTATAAGTCTGAATGAGGATTTTGTATCCAAGTTGTATAATCAAACAAAAGAAATGGTTCCTTAAAAGAAAAGATTGATGGCTAGAGAGCTTCTTTACTAAATCTGCATCTACTCAAATTGAGATTGTGAAGTATCTTGATGACTGTCTTCTTCGTGGAAGCAGGGACTCCGATACCTATTCTTGTTGGGGTACGGACAAAATCCATTACCGCCACCATAGGCATTCAAATTGTATTTATAGCTACGGTAAAAAACAAATTAGCGGCGGCCACTATCGTCACTATAGGCCTAATTTCTATTTATAGCGACGGTAATACAATCAATAAGCGGCGGATTTTGACCACCACTATAGGGCTCGATATGCCTTTTAGCCACACCACCAATAGTGGCGTTACACTTGGCCATCACTATTGATAATAGCGGCGGTATTGTTGGTATTTGCGGCGGTTTTTGACCCCCGCTAAAAGCCTAAAATTTTGTAGTGGAAACACTAAGTGGAATTGATGATGAGTTAAACCACATTGGGTTCATTTAATACCAAATGAACGAAACCAAATTGGGCTTATTAATTTATTCTTTGTGAAAACTAGAAATTTATACAAAAATAACAAAAAAAACACTTGGAAGTCTTTATGATGAGCATAGTATACAAACAGTGGGTACAAAAAAAAATAAATTGGTACGAATAATGACAAGGGAAAAAAATGACAAAGTAGTAAAATGTTCAACCTCACGATCAATGGAAAATGCCTAATAGATGGGCAAATTTATCAGCTAGATCAATTGAATAACAGAAAACCAATCATACGATTAAAATCATTTGTCAAAATATTATTAGAGAGCTTCTATTGCCACACCAACTTTTACTAGAGCACCCCAAGATGTGTGATAATTCTTTGTTGGTATCATCTTGAATTTTCACAACAGAGAAAGAGGAGTCCAATTATTTCCCTATTATATAGACTAGGTGAATTCAGTTTTTTGGGTTTCCAAAGTTATCATATCTAAATATTTTGGGTTCAATCCTTAGGTATGATTAGTGTCTATGTTATGTCCCATAGTACATCCATATTATACTGAGAAATTGAGAATAAATTTTGTCTATTAAAGAGTAAAAAAAGCAGAACAATTTTTTCTTTACTGTTCAAAAATGCTGAAAATACTTTATAATAAAAAATAAAAATAAAAATTCAAAGTGATTTTCCAATGCACTAGAGAAAGTAAAATCAACAGTAAAAAGGGGATCCATAAGAACCTGCTGTTGACTAATTTTCTGTATCTAAGCAATTGCTGACCAACACCAGCGGCACCTGAAGTCACCAAAATAACCTCAAAACCTCGAGCATTCAATTCTTTAATCTGCATGTATTTCATTCAGAAACATAACATTGTAAAATGGTAACCCAACATTACCATTTCTATGTTCTACAACAGTAAGCAAGGATGACATTCTAAGCTCACCTGCTCACACAGTTCGCTGATTCTGCCCAAGGCTAATCTTCCATCAGCCCGGGTAACAACAGCCGTCCCAACCTTTATGAATCAAGAAACAACATAAGTAACTATGATGATCAAACAGTTTGGTTGTTCTACATTTAAATAAGGGCGATTTACCAATACATGCCCTGAAAATTTTCTACCTTTCAGGAATTTTCCCTTTAAATAACTCATACAATTCAATCAGTTTGCTCTCTTTCCAAAATCTTGAGAACTGCTAGTCCAAAAAAGCTGACTAAAAATCACTTAAACTTATGAATTATCCAAAATTTAGTAATTGACATCATCTGTGGCTCAAATTAAGGGGTAAAAAAGCTTTATTGGATGTCACTGAAGATTGGATTCAAATTTACACTCAATCAAGGATAATGAAATAAACATTAAACTCCAAATCAGAGCCCTAATGTCGATCGAACTAGTAGTCCACCATTAACCAAGAAAAACGACATTAAATCGGATAGAAGTAGAGAATTACTTAAATCAAACTCAATTTCTGTCAACAAAAGAATCGTGCAAAGCATTTACGGTTCTATTGTAGTAGAAATTAGGGTTTTTAAGCAACGAATTTAATCTAGAAAAAGAAAATAGAATCGAAAGAACACATCAAGAATCAAAAGGTGTGCGAGAATGCAAGTAACCTTGACTACAACCCGCTTAACATCTTTGACAAAATCTCGAGTTGGATCCATGGCGTACCTCGTTCGGCCAAGCTCAAAGAGCTATGAAATGTATGATTTGGATGCTCAAAACTTCAGAGAACATTAAGATCTAGCATCGTTTTTCAACATTTAGAGAGAGAGAGAGAGAGAGAGATACCTGTTAGAAAGGTAGATTTCAACCATTGATATCGAAACCCTATGGAGTGGAGATGAGAAGAAATTGATACAAAGAGAGACTACTTTCGTGCAAATTTAGTTGGTTTTCCCGCGCTCGGGTTTTGGTTTCTAATTCCTTTTCCTTTTGGCATAAAAACATGTTCTACAGTGGCACTTATTTTGGCCGCCGCGAAGAAAATGTCGCTAAAATCTTACGTTTTTTTGGTTTAGGGTTTAATAATATTCTCGGAATTTTAATCTTTTTTATTCTTTATTTTCAATAATACTCTTATAATTCTAGTATCTTTATTCTTTTCATCCCAAATAAATAAACTCTAGTTTATAAAACGATAGTAAAACATACTCATTTTGATATAAATAAAAATCAAAATGATTATAGGAAAAATTATCAAAAAAATCTATAAAAAAAAATTTATTTACGAAAAATAATCTAATTTTTAAAAAATTAGAAAAAAGATACAAATCTGATCTTTCAAAGATCAATTTTTCTCTCTCTTCATTTCTCTCACCTCTTTCTCTCTCCTCTATTATTTAAAAAAAAAACGAATTTTTTTTAAATATCGATCTTTCAAAGACCGATTTTTCTCTCTCTTCAATTCTTTCACCTTTTTCTCTCTTCTCTATTATTTAAAAAAAATAATTTTTTTTTAAATATCGATCTTTCAAAGACTGATTTTTCTCTCTTTCAATTCTCTCACCTCTTTCTCTCTCCTTTATATTTTAAAAAAAAATGATTTTTTTAAATACCGATCTTTCAAAGACTGATTTTTCTCTCTCTTCAATTCTCTCACCTCTTTCTCTCTCCTCTATATTTAAAAAAAAATGAATTTTTTTTAAAATACAGATCTTTCAAAGACCGATTTTTCTCTCTCTTCAATTCTCTCATCTCTTTCTCTCTCCTCTATATTTAAAAAAAAACTAATTTATTTTAAAAAAAAAATTACATTGTACCATCTTGATAAGAATAACCCTTGTACCATTACATTGTCCAACATGAAAATATTTTAAAAAATAAAATTTATATATTTCTTAGACTTCTTTCTCATTCTAGCTATTTTATTCATGGAAGATTGGTGCGGAGGTGATAGAGAAGCGCTTGCAAAGCGTTTTAGCGGAGGTTGAGACGAATTTTATGTGTGATTTCTCTTTAACTTCAAGGGAGTGGTAGTTGGGAATTAAAGAATAATCTCTCCATTGTGGCTAGGACACGTGGCACTGCTATCCTTGGTGGTTAGTAGTTGCAAGTCGAAGGAAGTAATTAGATTTATATATTAATTTATTTTTTGGACGTTTGATTATGAGCATATTTTGCATGAAAGGATTCTATATTGGGAAAATTATCAAAAAAATCCAAAAAAAAAAAAAATTATTTACGAAAAACAATCTAATTTTTAAAAAACTGAATTTTTTTACTTCCTTCGACTTGCAACTACTAACCACCAAGGATAGCAGTGCCACGTGTCCCAGCTAAAATGAGTAGAGAATTTTTAAATAATAGAGGAGAGAGAAAGAGGTGAGAGAATTGAAGAGAGAGAAAAACCGGTCTTTGAAAGACCGGATTTGTATTCTTTTTCTAATTTTTTAAAATTAGATTGTTTTTCATAAATAATTTTTTTTTTTTTTAATTTTTTTGATAATTTTTTCATGATTATATAACAATTTTTTTTTTTATTATAAACATAGAAATTTTAGCAAAGCGCATATTTTTCTTGTAATTTTTGTTAGATGATATTTGACTAATAATAAAATGACGCACTAAATCCTATGTAGTGGTTGAGATGGCAAGTGCACAGGATCGTAGATCAACATTACAAAAAAGATCTACAGTTCTATACACTTTTACGCCATCGCGTACACATCGTGTAAGATTTATCGTGTCATTTTACAGAACTTATGGTATTTTGGTCAAAGGCATCCGTACCTGTAACTTTTTCCATTAAATCGGACACAACTGTTCTGCTCCATATGGGGTCCTATTAAAATTATCAACTTAATTAAATGGTCACTGCTCCCAGCCACACATATCTGCATAGGCCTACCCATTTATTTTTCCCATCACATTCTACAGGAGTGGTTGGTGGATTGGTTACTTCCATTCCACGTGCAGACCACTAGTAGTCCACTCAAAATGTTTCGATGACCTGAAGAAGTTGATCATCAACCATATGTTGATTTTGGGTCCAATGAAATTGTAGCCAAGTGATCTTTATCTTAAAAAAATATTTATTAAAAAAGGAAACATATTAATGGTGATTTACCAAAATAGTCATATACCCATTTTGGTATTTTTACCAACATGGGTATATTATATACCGACGTCAAATTAAATTTTCCATCATATTTCCTTTTTCAACATGAGGTTCCAACCTGAGGTCAGTCCAGCATTATTCTAAAATAAATGTACATTTCTCTAACTCATCCGACTGTTTTTTTTAGTAAGTGTCCAACCTCCTGCTACTATAGAAAAAGTGGTCTACACTCGCATGAATTTCTTCTTGAAAATCTTTATAATCTCATTAATTGTAATTTAATTTTTTCTACCTTAATACTTTGCTCCATCAAACCAAATGGATTCGAACGAAAATCAACTCAAAGCCATTGATGAAGAAGAAGATTGCATGTTTGCGTTGCAATTGGCTAGTGCTTCGGTCCTGCCCATGGTCATGCAAGCAGCTATTGAGCTCGATATGTTAGAAATCATAGCAAGAGCTGGTCCATCAGCACAAATCTCTCCCTCACAGATAGCCTCTCAGCTTCCCACTCAGAATCCAGAGGCACCTATCATGCTCGATCGTATCCTATGCCTTCTCACCAGCTACTCCGTGCTAACGTGCTCCATTGTCACACATGAGAGTGGTCATGTTGAAAGGCTATACGGGTTGGCACCTGTGTGTAAATGCTTCGTTTGAAACGAAGATGGAGTCTCCATTTCTACTCTGATGAGCTTGATCCAAGACAAAGCCTACTTGACTAGCTGGTCAGTAAAAACTTAATTATATTACTAGAATATTTATTCCATATTAGATATGGTGCTCGATATGGAGACTCTATTTTAATGTACATTTTCATGATCTTTTGATCATGGTGGTATCCAATTCCATATGACATCACTCTGTTCTCTCTAACATCACCTCCTATTACTTCATTTTAATGTCCAATTAATTATAGGTACCACCTGAAAGATTCAATTCTTGATGGAGGGATTCCATTTAACAAGGCACATGGGGTGCATACGTTCGAGTACCCTGGCACAGACCCGAGGTTCAATGATGTCTTAAATAGAGCAATGTTCGATCACACCACCATAATCAGGAAGAAAATTCTTGAGACATACAAAGGGTTTGAGGACCTCCATGTAGTGGTCGACGTGGGTGGTGGGCTCGGAACCACAATTAGCATCATCACATCGAAGTATCCTTCAATTAAGGGCATTAACTTTGATTTGCCTCATGTAATAGAGCACGCATCATCATATCCTGGTATGATTCAAACACTATTCATGCAAAGATTAATTTTATTTTTTTTTAATTTATGTATTTCAAGATCGGGAAACCTAAACTCGAAATCAACCAAACTCAGTTGGATATGAGTATATCCATATATATCTACATCCATTTTTTATCTGTATCCGAATCCAACTCAGATCCTATAAATTGAAACCATATTTGAACCTTCCTACCCAACCAAATTACTTGATCCAAGTCCGTCGGTTCAGATAATTTCAGACTATTCAACATTTTTTTGGTATATTTCTTTTCTAATTGGTATATTATTCTATTTTACTATTATAATCCTTTTATTTTTTTAAGAATTCATGTTATATTAAGGTAGTAGAAAAAAAATATTTTGAAAAGCACAATTAAAATTATAATTTTCAAAGAAATAAATCATTCGGATCTAGCAAAATTAAATATAGGGATCGATTCTTATCTGATCCGGATCCAACTCTGATCAAAAGACATCAACCCATATTCGATCCATATTTTTTATCTGGTCTACAAACCTGTTAAATTTGGATTCAGATCACTTGGATTAGGATAAATCCAACCCATTTTATGCATTATGCCCAACACTATGATTCAATCTATTAATCTATTTTCTTCTTTTGTGTAGTTTGAGTGTATGTTTGAAGAATAAAAATACATGTTGCTTGCAGGCGTGGCACATGTCAGAGGAGATATGTTTGCAAGTGTTCCAAAAGGAGAAGCCATTTTCATGAAGGTGAGTTAGGATATTTATCAACATTACTAGATATTCAAACAATCATTCTTGACTACTAATGACTTTATAAATTAATCTTGTAGTGGATACTTCATGATTGGAGCAATGAACACTGCTTGACGTTGTTGAAGAATTGTTATAAAGCGGTAACTGATAATGGAAAGGTGATTGTCGTGGAGGGGATACTTCCCATGGCCCCCGAGACCAATGCTGCAGCAAAAGTCCTATGTCAACTTGATCTTATCATGCTCGCACAAACCCCTGGAGGAAAGGAAAGGACGGAGAAAGAGTTCGAGGCCTTGGCAAAGGGCGCTGGACTTGTCGGTATCAAGAAAGTTTGTTGTGTTTTTAACTATTGGGTCATGGAGTTCTATAAAACGATATGAAACTAATTGCTCATGGGGTTCGACTCAAATCTGAATAAATGATCAAATTGTATTACTTTACTTTTCCTTAATGATAATCAAAAGGATGATTCCTAAATGGACTCTATGGGATGCCATGTGTCAAAGTTTCACTTCCAATCTCAAATGTTAATCAGATCGACTTAATTTGATGGGTTGCAGTTTGATCCCATAACCCATTAAGGTACTACGATTCAATGTTCATTGGTAGGCAAATATGAAGCAATGACATTAAAAGCATAGTTGGTCCTAATGTTGTCTTATAGAGGAAATTTTGCCAAAAAATGGATCAATGATCTTTATACGAATGGAAACAAGACCCAAAAGAGGCAATTGCAAATCATGAGTCATCTTCATCAAGAGGCAAGTCGATCACTGCTCAAAACATTATCGTGATAGTCTGACACTCTTTTTTGTACTTTCCCATCACAGAGCTGTAGATCCATTGCCTTCGGGATATAAAAGAACGTATAGTTATGATTTTGTGAAGGGAGCGTACAAAAAAAGAATGTCACATTGTCACATCTCTAAATACATATACACACAGAGTCAGGATCCGATGAGTCGTCAATAATGACCAACTGTTAAAACACAATCAGTACCATTGGGATAAAACACATACATCATGTATCCCTAGGATAGATCTTGATCATTGGATTTCATGTTCTTTCAAAAATCAATGAAGGACCACCTATCTTTATGAACCACATGTCCACAAGAGACCAAAAAACATTATTGGGTGACACATGGATCTCGAGCACAAAATTTTAAGAATTCAAAAAAATAAAATAAAAGCAAATACATTTTTTTTCACCACCATTGATTTGGATTTTAAATTTTAGATTTGGAAATTCAGTGACATTCCATTTTCAATGTCTTTGATTAGGTGAAGAAAATTTTATTTTCTTTTGAAGTTTTTGTTTTAAAATAGGGGAAATTACTTAAAAAAGACCTTGATGAAGGGATTTCTTTCTAATAAATCCCCGAGTTTTGCGCCATAGCTAGATAGGACATTTAGTAAACTCTTTCTTTCTTAATAGCCCCTCATTATTGGTGAACTCACTGGTTTTTTTTTTATTGTTGAGTTCACCACTTTTTATTTATTATCGAACTTGACATTTTTTTATTTATTGTCGAACTTGACACTTTTTATTTATTGTTGAACTCAACACTAGTAAAATCCACTCATTTTAAATTTTTTCGAGTTTTTAATATTATTAAAATACATGAAAAGTGTTAGAATGGTCTTACATCGCCTGGAACTATTGGGATGTGCAATGTATAAAGCGGGGGCAATCCTCTCCTTGCAAGCCAGTTTTCAAGGTAAAGTTAGGCCCAAAGCTTTAACATGGTAGCAGAGCAGATGTGCCTTAGGAATGAGTTAGTATCTCCAATCCTATGTGGAGTGGGAGAGACGAGTATCTCTAGTCAAGGGTGGGGGGCAGGTTAGAATAGTCCCACATCGCCTGGGTACTATTGGGATGTGGAATTTATAAAGTAGGGGGTAACACTCTCCTTGCAGGCCGATTTTCAAGGTTAACTTAGGCACATGGGATTTAACAGAAAGATCGACTAAAAACTTGAGATAACGATTTGTTTAGATAATTTCAACTTAAAATAATCATTCTTGGTCAATTTTCATCCAAAAACTACGAAAAAAGTGAAAAAAAATCTTAATTTTTTACATTGATCTTCAAAATATTTGGAAACTCCCTTGAAAATGACTTCTTCTTCCTTCTTAAATCCTTTGCGATGGAATGAAATTTTCAAAACTCAATTGAGATGTCAATAATCCAATTTTTATGGATGAAAACAATGAGTTCGAAAGGTTAGGGCATTCAATCATGAGAAATTTGAAAGATGAGGTTAGGGACCATTAAGAAAAAAGAAGTTTATTAAGTGGGCTATTGAGAGACCGCCCAAAACTTAGGGATTATTTAGAAAGAAGTCCTTCTACAAGAGTTTTTTAAGTAATTTTTCCTTTAAAATATAAAAATCTAATATAAACCATGTACTTTAATAGGTTTGATAAGTCATGTAATGTAGTCCATTTGGCCCAAATGAGGACCTTGCTCCACGTTTGAAATCAACACAGTTTCATTTCTCAAATCTCTCTCTCTCTCTCTCTCTCTCTCTCTCTCAAGAGGTATAGTAAAAAAATTATATAATTTAAAAAAAAAATATTAGTAAAATTCTTCAAATTAGCCAATTAAATCAACAAATAAACTAATTAATTGAAGATCTATAAATTATCTACAAAATATTATCACATTTTACTCTTCATCCTCAAATTTTATTTTCTTCAACATTCGTATATCAAGAACGAGAAAGGACTTGTAGGAAGGTTGAAGGTACTGGATTATCATAAGAATCCCAAATAAATCATTTGTACATTCTCTGAAATGTTTTTGATTTTTTTATATGAAAATTTCCCAATTTTATTATCCTAATTAATCGAATTGACCCTCCCCCCGGGAATAATTATCCAATCTAAACTTTATTACTATGCCCAGAGCTACACCCCTCTCTCATCCTTGGGTACCAAGTGGTTTAGGTGTCAATATTTCAACTTCAAACTTCAAATAATCCAATTCTCACAAAATATAAATATAGTACATAATTATATATTTCTATTCCTAAAACCCACAACAGATTAAAACCTTAATTCTTAAATAGCTCCAAACAATGTTCTTGGTCCAAATTCCAACTCCAAATTTTTTTGTAGTATTCAGGATACGTAAAACTCTTGTATATGGCCAGAGATCCATCTTCCGTTGCAGGGCGGATCACCACGTCGTTACCAGGACATAGGAAAGAAGCCACCAAGATTCTTTCCATATCGGAATTGACAATCGCTCGACGCCACACACTTTTGTACTTTCCGTTACTTAGTGCCGGCAATAATCACAACACATTCTCGATTTCGATCTCTCCTTATATCATTGATCATAACAATACTATGATCCTTAAATTTAATTTGAGGAAAAAAATATTGATTTATCGGATATAATCATCTTTCCAGGAAGATTGGGATTATCCTTATTTAAATTTAGGGAAAGATCAAAGTTAGATTTTGTTAATTTTTGTAACAACTTGATGTGGTAGACATTTGGGAAAAATGACAGAACGCGAATGCTTTAACACCCCTGTGATGGTATGCACTATCCTGCGCTCTTCCGACTCTCGGCGCCCCCCTTTGTCGGCCACCTAGGTCTGGGCTTCCGTTCGTCTCTCTCGGGGGTTTCCCTTCTTTTCTCTCTTCCCGACGAGACATACCTTTTGAGCTTCCCTGCTTCGACCATATCTTGGATGATATGGCGTAACCTGTAACAGTCTTCGGTGGAGTGGTCATCGACCTCATGGTACTCGCAGTACGGTTTTTCGGATTTCCCCTTTTACCCCCGGGGTGGCTGAATGAAATCAGTTTCGCTCTTTATGTGTCTCAGTATCACAGATAGCTTTCATTGAGCGGTGTATACACCCGGCCTCTCTTCCACCTTGATTGCTCATTTGGTTCTCTTCGCCTTTTCTTGCTTCCTTCCCCTCCGAGATGAGTTGGTGTTTTTGGTGCTTCAATTCCTCCTTCGCTATTAGCCACTGTCTGAGCACTTCGTCTCCTGCCCTTCACAGATTCTTCTACGAGGATGTACTTCTCCACTTTTGAGTACAAATCTTTCAAACGAGTTGGGTCAGATTTGATCAGTGACTCGTGTAACCGTGTTCCCGGGATGACTGCAGTGATGTACGCCGCACAAGCGGTTGCCTCGTCTATGCCTTCTACATCCAACGCCTTTGTTCGGAAACGAGTTACGAATGACCGGATACTCTCCCCGACCTCCTGTTGAAGATTAAACAGAGTGTTAACTCCGACCTTCTTCCTCCGCAGATGTATGAACTGACCGACGAACGTTTCCTCTAGCTCAGAAAAGTTCATAATGGACCCAGCTGGTAACGCCTGGAACCACATCATGGCCCCGTGCCTCAGAGTTGATGGAAATAGCTTGCAGAGTAACGAATCATCATTTTGGTACAGCACCATCTGGCTTCTGTAATGTAGAATATGGTCCATATGGTCTCTTGTTCCGTCGTAAGTTTCAAACTTCGGCATATGGAACGTTCTTGGTGGTTCCGAACTCATTATTATTGGCGAGAACGGCGTCCCCTTGAGCTCTCGGATTGCGTTCCGTACCTTTTGCGCGGGATCATTTCCACGTGTAAGTTCCTCGTCCCTCATTCTTAGCATTTCCTCTACTTCTTTCCTCGTCATTAGGTCCTTAACTTCTGAACTTCCTTGCTGCGTTTTTACTGCTGCTGAATCTTTAGTCCAATCTGCCTCCGTTCGCGCTGTTCGGACAGTTTGATCCCTGCTCTGCTCTGCACCTGGACCTTCTTCGGTTTCCGTGCGCTAGCCCAGTCTTTGCCTGAGTTCTTCGTTCTCCCTCCTTATATTTATTATCTCATCGTTCTGTTTCTCCAAACCCCTACGCATTTCCTCCCTCATCTCTGTGAGTAAGTTATACATTGCGAGCATAGGGTCTTGTGCGTTTGGAGGTGAATCTGCTGGTAAGGGATTTGATGACTTTCCGCGTGTTTCGCCTCTAGCTCTTCCCATTTTGGTCATTTTTCTCCTTGTAAGTTCCCACGGATGGCGCCAAATTGTAGATGCAAAATTTCGCTCTACACTTTTCCTCTCTCCTAGCTCGGGCGGACCTGCAAATTAGCCCACTCTGACGATCAAGTTAGACAAGTTGATCAATGTAATTTAGTTTAGAGAGAAGAAGAATTTGAACCCCTTTTACCCATAACCCACTTCCTTTTATAAGCATTGAACTTGATCGTTTTCTGTGCCACCCTCTGAAATGACCCGGGGTAGTTAGTTTTACTAAAGGCAATTAGCTCACTCCCTAACATGTCAGCTGCAGGAGTTGTTGCAACTGCCCTGCCACTTCTGGGATAATCAGAGCTGATCTGACATGATGTGGGTTGTTAGAGCTGTGAAATCAATGGCACATCTATCAGATCTGTCTTGCCGACCTATACTGTCGTTGTCTGAGCTACTTAATTGATCGGTGGCTCAAGTCCGAGTTAGGCATCCGTGCATCCGAAGAATTTAATAAATTGGGCCTACGTAGCAGTCTACTCCGAGCTTGAAATTATTACTCCCGGGCTTTGCTTGAGCCACGTGTCCATGTTTAAGAATTTCCCCCCACAACGTCCACTTAGCCTCATATTCTCAATTGGCTAATGATGTTATTTCTAGGATTTTTCTAACCTCAAGCTAGGTTTGAAGCACTCCTAAAAATGAGTGATTCCTGACGATCAATATCTTGTTAATCTAACAAATATCTTTCGGTTCAAACTTAAAATCAATTGGCAATAAGTGAGAGGCCCAAGAACTTATAAGGAGAAGAATCGTGATTATCTTACTGTCCCACATGATAAATTCAATCATTTACTCTGACATGATAAGTTTGGGAAACATAGATCTACACTACTCAAAATACACGGCTGCACTTCCCCATAAAAAGTGTATCTCAAGGGAACTGTGTATCCCAAGGAGCACGGATTTACAATCTCCGAACTTGGCACGTCAAGTGATCAATTGAATATGTCACATGGGATAGTCAAACTATCACAAATTTAAGGGAAAAGAGACCAGGCAATGAGTGTCCAATGTGGATTAAACTTAACATCTTCCACTTTATTTTTATTAAAAATTAGTATATTTGAAGGGAAGATTATATTTTGTTTAAAGAGAAAACACTTGAAATGATAGCCTTTCCTGTTATAATGAGAGAAGGAGAAGTAGGGGATTAGTAACACCAAAATTTTCTTTCAAAAATGTTCTCCTATTAAATTTAAATTTACTAATTATTATGGACCTTTGATTAAAATAATAGAATTATATAATTTTGCTAAATTTACAAAAGTACTCTATTATGAGGTCAGGGTTGGATGCAAAACTAATTTACTAAAATTAAAAGAAAATTCTTTTTAATCTTTAATATTATAATGAGATAAAAGATTGATGTAAATTCAAAATCCACTTAAAATTATCTTGTATATTTAAAAATGTTAATGTTACATAAATCCTAAGATTTTGTTATTTATATAAGAAAATAAAATAATGGATCCTGCTACAATTATAGTTGTGGGGGATAAACGTGTCACTTAAGCTACAATGGAATGGGTTCACACCATTCCACTTGAACTTTAGAATAATGATAAATGCACATGGTTTTTGATATGAGATTGATGCTTGGCACAGAACCACAGATCTTTTTCTTCGAGATAGACAAAGATCTATGATTCTATGCCCTTGCAACGTCAACCATGTACCTACTATTTACCAAAAAGCGTGTGCATTCATCACGTCTCTAAACTTTATTGTCTTTCATCTCTTCTCATCCCCCATTTTTTAATAATATCCTTGGAATTTTACTCTCTTTTATTCTTTTTTTCAATAATACCCTTATAATTTTACTATCTTTCTTCTTTTAATCCCAAATAAATAAACTTTAGTTTATAAAACGATAGCAAAACATACCCATTTTAATATAAATAAAAATCAAAATGATTATATAGCAATTTCTTTATAAACATAGAAATTTTGGCAAAGCACCTATTTTAACTTTAGTTTTTATTAGATGATATTTGACTAATAATAAAATGACGCACTAGTGGTTGAGTTGGCAAGTGCACAGGATCGTAGATCAACATTACAAAAAATATCTACGGTTCCGTACACTTTTACGCCAATCGCGTACACATCGTGTAAGATTTATCGTGTCATTTTATACAACTTAAGGTATTTTGATCAAAGGCATCCGTACATTTAACTTTTTCCATTAAATCGGACAAAACTGTTTTGCCCCATATGGGGTCATATTAACACAGTTTCATTTCTCAAATCTCTCTCTCTCTCTCTCTCTCTCTCTCAAGAGGCATAGTAAAAAAATTATCTAATTAAAAAAAAAATTAGTAAAATTCTCCAAATTAGCCAATTAAATCAACAAATAAACTAATTAATTGAAGATCTGTAAATTATCTACAAAATATGATCACATTTTACTCTTCATTCTCAAATTTTATTTTCTTCAACATTCGTATATCAAGAACGAGAAAGGACTTATAGGAAGGTTGAAGGTACTGGATTTTCATAAGAATCCAAAATAAATCATTTGTATATTCTCTTAAATGTTTTTGATTTTTTTATATGAAAATTTCCCAATTTTATTATCCTAATTAATCGAATTGAACCTCCCATGGAATAATTATCCAATCTAAACTTTATTACTATGCTTAGAGCTACACCCCTCTCTCATCCTTGGGTACCAAGTGGTGTAAGTGTCAATATTTCAACTTCAAACTTCAAAAAGTCCAATTGTCACAAAATATAAATATAGTACATAATTATATATTTCTATTCCTAAAACCCACAATAGATTAAAACCTCAATTCTTAAATAGCTCCAAAAAATGTTCTTGGTCCAAATTCCTGCTCCAAAACTTTTTGTAGTATTCAGGATACGTAAAACTCTTGTATATGGCCGGAGATCCATCTTCCGTTGCAGGGCGGATCACCGCGTCGTTACCAGGATAGAGGAAAGAAGCCACCGAGATCCTTTCCATATCGGAATTGACAATCGCTCGATGCCACACACTTTTGTACTTTCCGTTACTTAGTGCCTGCAATAATCACAACACATTCTCGATTTTGATCTCTCCTTATATCATTGATCATAATGATACTATGATCCTTAAATTTAATTTGAGGAAAAAAAAAATATTGATTTATCGGATATAATCATCTTTATATGAAGATTGGGATTATCCTTATTTAAATTTAGGGAAAGATCAAAGTTAGATTTTGTTAATTTTCGTAGCCACTTGATATGGTAGACATTTGGGAAAAATGACAGAATGCGAGTGCTTTAATTATTGTCATTGAGTAATGGTATTTCCGTAAATAAAATTTCAAGTCTTTGTGAGATTTACGAAAATGCCATTGCACGATGATAATAAAACCCTTACTTTCTTTTTTTTTACGCAAATAAAAATAATTATTTCTATGGGCTTTTAATATTCCACTAATCTAGTAATAGTTTATCAAGTTCTTTTGAATAAATGTACCTGTAATTGATCGCCTATGTTTATAACGAACGCATTTGGGTGGGGATTTACAGCGATCCATTGCCCATCTTCCATCAACACTTGCAGACCTGCGACATCTTGACCTTGAAGAAGGATGGTAATGGTGTTTGGGTCTGTGTGACCTGGTAGTCCATAGGTCATCTCTGGTTCGGGACATGGCGGATAGTAATTTACTGCCATATGTTGCCCTTGGTCACCCAAAATCTTCTCCATATAATCTTTTTCTAAGCCTAAGCTCTCTGATATAGCTTCGAGTAATCTGAACCCAAGTTGGCAAACTTCTTGACAATATTTACCAACGACGTCTCTACAAGAAAAAAAAATGCATTATTTTGCAATCGGTTTAGCATGCTTTGTAAGACCGTGACCGTGATTTAGCCCAACCAGCAGCCAAGCTATCAAAATATCAGCCCATTTAAACTCGTTTCGGTTTAGTCGAAGGGGTCCAATATTCCCAATGCTCTCCAAGTCCATTCTGACTCTCCCGAGCTAAATTGGACTCAGACGAGTTTTTAAAATAAGTCTATATGGTATGGGGTCAGTCTGGACCAATCTGATAAGAATTAGATTGGACCCAGAAACAATCTAATGAGAGTCGGATCGCACCCTCATCAAATTGGATATCATATATATAGAAAATAATTTACATATCTGATAGGGACCTGGTTGATTCAGAACCAATCCTATATGTTATAAAATCGGTTCCTTACTAGATCGGACATTAAAATCCAAATCCTTGATTTAGATCCAATGTTTTTTTTATTAAAATGGATCAGATTTGATGTTTAATCTGATCCATTGAAGGCCCTGTTAGACCGCTCCTTAATTAAGTTATGTGGGGTCCAAGAAGATTATTAAATTTGGTACCATGCAAGGTACAAGATTCTTATGGATTTGATGTCGCCACCCTCCTTCACGTACAGAGCAATAAATTTATAAAAGGCAAGGTTTAAAATAAGACTCCCCACACACACCCTCCCAGTGTTCTCAAAACCCAACCCACTTAAAAATAATTAAAAAAAGAAAAAAAAAGAAAAAAAGAGTCCATTCGGCCACTTTATACAGAATTCATTCAGAGCCAATCCATAACAGATTGCTGATTGAGGTGTGCCTAACAATGATGCTTGTAAGTGTCAAGTAAAACAATGGTTGCCAATTTCAAAAAATTATAAATAAATAAAAAATAAAAAATAAAAAAAACTAGGGCTGTCAATTGATTGGATCCAACCATGTCAATCTTGTAACTCTGAGTCTTGAACAAGGATTTGGGTTCAAATATGGATACTATTTGATAACTTTTCAGATCGGTTTTAAATCAACCATGCACATCTTCATGTGATATTGGGTTTAAAAATATGTAGGTGACATTAGTTTATATAATATAATAGTTTATTTAGATATATGATGCATGTTATATTTATGAGTCGGAATAATCTGAACTCCTCCTTCTAACATACGTCTCCTTACACCCTCATGATAGAACCGTAGATTATTTACATTGAGATACATAAGAAAAGATTTATGATTCTCTGTATCCCAAGGCAAATGATCTACAATTTTGTAATGGTGGTGTATGTCAGAGGGGGGAGCCAGAAAATTGTTATTCTATATTTATACATATTTTTTTCAAATTAGATCAAGACTAATCCAAAAGCATTGTTTCTTTGCTTTGCATTGGATTAGACCCGGAACAACACGTATTATGTTGAATTAGGTTAGAGCTTAAAATGACAGATCCCATTAGAACCTTAAATTTTTATAGCTACTTCTTTAATTACAATAATTGTGATGGTGGATGTAATAATTCATCATGTGTTCCTCATGGATGGACAAAATTAAAACACATACGTGTATCCTACTTGGAGAGTCCTTTTCTTGGTATGTCTACCAATCATATATATATATTACAAAAGAATGCACATGTGACAGGCATGTTGTCTCCTAAAGACTTTCTTAATAATGAGTTTTTTAAAATATAAATTTTTTTATTTCTTAATAATGAGACCTTTTTTTTTTAAATATAAATAATAAAAACTTTATTGAAAATAATATAAAAAATAAATATTTTATTCTTGTATATATAATAATTGGAATGAAAAATCTGTTTGCTAATGGTGATTTACAATTTTTGGTAAATATTTGAGATACCCATGTTTCCAAATAGACGACATACTCCTTGACCTTGGTTTACTCCAAAAATAAGTGTCTCGTATTCAACCTCTAACAAGAGCCTTTCATTTTTCTCCCTCGGAACCCATCATCTTCAATATTTTGGGTATATTTAGATTTTCATCTCCTCCAACCTTCAAATTACAAGAGCAAGATTGAATTTTTAAGAAGTAAAAGATGGTAGAATTTTGGGTGTATAAAAATAATGACTTTTCTGAAAGAGATTGAAGACCAAATTGAAGATAATGGATTGAAAAATAGATTAAATAAATAAATTAAAATAATTTATTATTGGATTGAAGTTGAGATTGAATAATTTAAAATAATTTATCCAATAGATTAAGGAACTTGAAGATGACTCACTTTTGGGTGAAGATAATCAGAAGGTCCGACTTGAGGTTGAAGACGAGGTCATTTAGATTATCAAAGGAATTTAAGTCTGGCATGTAATGAGTTTAAAACAAAAGGTTATCTCAAATGCTCATCAAACCAATCACCCTTTTCTAAAGATATTATTAGAAATTTTTAATTTTTTTTTAGAAAAATAAATAGAATGGCTATCACTATAAGATAATGGACCTCTTACCACTCCATAAAAAAAATTAAAAATTAAAAATTAAAAATTAAAAATAAAATAAAAAGAGCTATCATTCTCTTGAAATGACAAGTCCATATGAAAAAGCACAGCCCTTTGACATCCACTTAGCCTCATATTCTCAATTGGCTAATGATGTTATTTCTAGGATTTTTCTAACCTCAAGTTAGGTTTGAAGTGATCGATGTAAACTTTGTGTAGAAATTGCAGAGAAATAGAGATTTAAAATATGACTTTGGGTAAGTCGAATTCGTTCCACAAAGACAGTTGGGATTCAAAAGCTTATTCAGATTAAAATGCCAAAACAAAATTAGAAAATAGATTCCTTAAAACATATTTATTGCACAAATAAGATGGAAATCAACTTGAAATTTAAAATCAAAACAAGAAATAAAGATTGAAAATCTAAGAGAGAGAGATTAGAAAAGTCAATTAAGCTTTTGCAAATAATCCATAATGTAGATCAATTCTGAAAATAATTCAATCCATGGAGCAAGTCATTGCTAATGGATCGGAAGGTGGATCAATTAAATCTTTGAAAGTAATCAAAAGCTATTCATGAAAATCCTAATATGATTGAGATTGCCCAACTTATATTCTGATTCTTCACAGAGCATAGTCATTCTTGAACTTATCTAAGTAATGTCTATCAAAGTTGAATCAGAAATATAAGCTAGATTACTTTAATCAGAGGAGAGTTTTCAGAATAATAAACATGTAAGCAAAGTAAGAATCTAATACTACATTAGAGGGATGAATTTGCTATGGCTTTCTTAACTTCTCTAATGAGAATTTAGCCAATCATTGCAAGAATTGTAATTGCATAAAATAACAAAAGAAAAGAGAAAATGGATGAAGAAGATGATGATGCACTGTAATCCTTATTTGATAGCTTCCAAAGAATTACAGAAAGTACTAGAGATTGGATCACTCTTGATGCTCTTACTACACACAAGAGCTCTCTCAAAAGAAAATTACAGAGAATTACAAAGAGAAAATGAAAAATTACAGAAGAAGAGAAAGCCCCCTCTTTGAAATCAATCCTCCAATTTATAACATTCGTATTCGGGTTATTGGGTTGATTTGACGGATGATTTGATTCGAAAGACCCATTCAGTTACAACCACTGAAACAATTGGAAGTTTCATTGCAAATCTCGAGGACAAATTCCTCGAGATAACCGCGGCGCACCAAAGGCTAGCCGCGGCGCAGTGACGTGGCACCCTTTTTAGCTTAGCTTTGGCTGGTGGCTTCTTCTTTACTCGCATGTTGTAACAGTAATTGATACATCTTTTGTTAATTTTCGAATGTACCCTTTTCACCTAAAATTAGCAACAAATTTTCATTAGCTATATTAATTTGGGACTTTAATATAATTCATTATTATTTAGAGGAACTAGCATGTATATGATGACAATCTTAGTGTAAATATGATCCCAAAATCGAATAATTGGGACCTTATCATGAAGCACTCCTAAAGATTAGTGATTCCTGACGATCAATATCTTGTTAATCTAACAAATATCTTTCGGTTCAAACTCAAAATCAATTGGTAATGAGTGAGAGGCCCAAGAACTTATAAGGAGAAGAATCGTGATTATCTTACTGTCCCACACGATAAATTCAATCAACTACTCTGACGTGATAAGTTTGGGAAACATAGATCTACGCTACTCAAAATACACGACTGCACTTCCCCATAAAAAGTGCATCTCAAGGGAACTGTGTATCCCAAGGAGCACGGATTTACAATATCCGAACTTGGCATATCAGGTGGTCAATTGAGTATGTCACGTGGGATAGTCAAACTATCACGAATTTAAGGGAAAAGAGACTAGGCCATGAGTGTCCGATGTGGATTAAACTCAACATCTTCCACTCTTTATTTTTATTAAAAATTAGTATATTTGAAGGAAGATTATTTTTTTTAAAGAGAAAACACTTGAAATGATAGTCTTTCCTGTTATAATGAGAGAAGGAGAAGTAGGGGATTAGTAACACCAAAATTTTCTTTCAAAAATGTTCTCCTATTAAATTTAAATTTACTAATTATTATGAACCTTTGATTAAAATAATAGAATTATATAATTTTGCTAAATTTACAAAAGTACTCTATTATGAGGTCAGGGTTGGATGCAAAACTAATTTACTAGAATTAAAAAAAATATATATTTTTAATCTTTAATATTATAATGAGATAAAAGATTGATGTAAATTCAAAATCCACTTAAAATTAACTTGTATATTTAAAAATGTTAATATTACATAAATCCTAAGATTTTGTTATTTATATAAGAAAATAAAATAATGGATCCTACTACAATTATAGTTGTGGGGTATAAACATGTCACTTAAGCTACAATGGAATGGGTTTACACTATTCCACTTGAACTTTAGAATAATGATAAATGCACATGGTTTTTGAAACGAGATTGATGCTTGGCACAGAACCACCGATCTTTTTCTTCGAAATAGAAAAAGATCTATGGTTCTATGCCCTTGCAACGTCAACCATGTACCTAATGTTTACCAAAAAGTGTGTGCATTCATCACATCTCTAAACTCTATTGTCTTTCATCCCTTCTCATCCCCCATTTTTTAATAATATCCTTGGAATTTTACTCTCTTTTATTCTTTTTTTCAATACTACCCTTATAAATTTACTATCTTTCTTCTTTTAATCCCAAATAAATAAACTTTAGTTTCTAAAACGATAGCAAAACATACCCATTTTGATATAAATAAAAATCAAAATGATTATATAACAATTTTTTTATAAACATAGAAATTTTGGCAAAGCACCTATTTTTCCTTTAGTTTTTATTAGATGATATTTGACTAATAATAAAATGACGCACTAAATCCTACGTAGTGGTTGAGTTGGCAAGTACACAGGATCGTAGATCAACATTACAAAAAATATCTACGGTTCCGTACACTTTTACGCCAATCGCGTACACATCGTGTAAGATTTATCGTGTCATTTTACACAACTTAAGGTATTTTGATCAAAGGCATCCGTACATTTAACTTTTTCCATTAAATCGGACACAACTGTTCTGCCCCATATGGGGTCAAATTAACACAGTTTCATTTCTCAAATCTCTCTCTCTCTCAAAAGGCATAGTAAAAAAAATTATCTAATTCAAAAAAAAAAAAAAAGTAAAATTCTCCAAATTAGCCAATTAAATCAAAATAAACTAATTAATTGAAGATCTATAAATTATCTACAAAATATGATCATATTTTACTCTTCATTCTCAAATTTTATTTTCTTCAACATTCGTATATCAAGAACGAGAAAGGACTTGTAGGAAGGTTGAAGGTACTGGATTTTCATAAGAATCCCAAATAAATCATTTGTATATTCTCTGAAATGTTTTTGATTTTTTTATATGTAAATTTCTCAATTTTATTATCCTAATTAATCGAATTGAACCTCCCACGGAATAATTATCCAATCTAAACTTTATTACTATGCTCAGAGCTACACCCCTCTCTCATTCTTGGGTACCAAGTGGTTTAGGTGTCAATATTTCAACTTCAAACTTCAAATAATCCAATTGTCACAAAATATAAATATAGTACATAATTATATATTTCTATTCCTAAAACCCACAACAGATTAAAACCTCAATTCTTAAATAGCTCCAAACAATGTTCTTAGTCCAAATTCCTCCTTCAAAACTTTTTGTAGTATTCAGTATACGTAAAACTCTTGTATATGGCCAGAGATCCATCTTCCGATGCAGGGTGGATCACCGTGTCGTTACCAGGTCAAAGGAAAGAAGCCACCGAGATCCTTTCCATATCGGAATTAACAATCGCTCGATGCCACACACTTTTGTACTTTCCGTTACTTAGTGCCTGCAATAATCACAACACATTCTCGATTTCGATCTCTCCTTATATCATTGATCATAACGATATTATGATCCTTAAATTTAATTTTAGGAAAAAAAAATATTTATTTATCGGATATAATCATCTTTATATGAAGATTGGGATTATCCTTATTTAAATTTAGGGAATGATCAAAGTTAGATTTTGTTAATTTTCGTAACAACTTGATATGGTAGACATTTGGGAAAAATGACAGAAAGCAGAGTGCTTTAATTATACTCATTAAGTAATGGTATTTTCGTAAATAAATTTTCAAGTCTTTGTGAGATTTATGAAAATACCATTGCACAATGATAATAAAACCCTTACTTTTTTTACACAAATAAAAATAATTTTTTCTATAAACTTTTAATATTCCCCTAATCTAGTAATAGTTTATCAAGTTCTTTTGAATAAATGTACTTGTAATTGATCGCCTGTGTTTATAACGAATGCATTTGGGTGGGGATTTACAACGATCCATCGCCCGTCTTCCATCAACACTTGCAGACCTGCGACATCTTGACCTTGAAGAATTTGGGTGTTGCCTTTGCCCTTTAAGGTACACAATTTCATCATGTTTCGTAAAGTTTTGAAGATTGTAGTCATTCTACGTTCCATTTGTACTACCATCGCTGCACATCAGCCACCATCACCCCCATGTTCACCACAACCCACCCAACTTCTTCTCATGCCTTCATGATGCCACCACCACCACCTTCACCACAACCAAAATACCTCGACTTCCACCCAACACTACTGCCGTGACCACAACCACCATTACACCATGCCACTACCACCATTGCCACACCCATCACCATGTCTTGTTCCTTGCACCGATAGGGCTCACTTGGTGAGCCACTGAGGTGGTAGAGTTCATCATATGAGAAATGAACATGCACAACATTCTTTGTGGTTTGCCGTGTGATCAATAGAGTACAAATCATTATGTGTGGTGGTGTGTAGAAATGATTGGGCATGGTTAGCTCATCACACGTGTCTCTGTGGAATTTTTGGTGGTTTAACTAAGCTGACATGTAGCCATTCATACTGTGTGGTGTGGGATCCAAAAATGTGCTATCTACAAAAGTTAATCGACAGGTGGATTACTAATTGTTTAACAATTTATTTTTTTGTGTGTTTGTACATGACATTAATAAATGCTCTTCCCGTGTAAGAGAAAGTTGGGTTCTATTTGACATTCTCATTGCTCCATAGATGATTTTAACTTGTTAACATCATTTTTTTGTTTCATGGTGGCTAAAAAGAAAATACAATATTGCAGGTTGAGCTTGCAAAACGTCTTGTGGAGAGCTCGTTTGCCGATCATGTCTTCTTCGCAAATTCTAGAATGGAAGTAAATGAAGTAGCTATTAAATTTGCGAGGAAATTTCAAAGAGCTTTGCATCCTGACGAGAAACAGCCAGCCACAAAAGTTTATTTCTTTTACAAATAACTTCCATGGAAGGACAATAGGAGCTCTAGCTTTGACAAGCAAAGAAAATTACAGGTCAGCATTTGAACCTGTTATGCCTGGAGTCCTTTTCCTAGAATATGGTAATATACAATCAGCAAAAGAAGCTATTCAATGTTAAAATTCAACACCAGCCCAATTAGGAAAAGCCCAATGACAATTTAGAGTCTAATTTCTAGAATCTTCTTAAAGAAAAGTCTAGATGTTTTTAGATAGAAAATTTTAGAACAGTAGATATTTTGGTAGAAAACTCTAAACTAATAGATATTTTGGTGGAAAGTTTTAGATGACAAATTATAACCATTAGATTAAAAATGTGTTGGCACAATCCTAGCCATTAGTTAAGTAGGTGCTACAAGAATAAATAAGGGTGAGTTCTCTCATTTTGTATCAAGTAGTAAGAAAACAAGTTGATAGGAATAAGTTGTGAGTAAGAGGTTTTGAGATGTTGTAAAAGTGCGAGTGTTTGTAAAAGTGTGTTTTTCTTAATAGAGTGTTATTTTCTTTTTCAACTTGTGAGTGATATTTTTATTAAGGGTATAGTATAAGTAAATTGTTTACTTGTTTATATCCAATATTTGTGCATTTAGAGTCAAGTACTCTAGATTTTTTTCTCAACAATTGGTATCAGAGCCAGGTTGCCAACGATCGATTTTGGTGGAACTATCTTGAGTCGTGAGGAGTTTACTACTCTACAAGATCGTTAGTCAAGTTTGTTCCATTTAGTCGAAGCTCTGTCGGCACGATGGGTGACCTTCAAGTAGTTGGAGGAATCAAGAAGCTCAATAACCAAAACTACAACACGTGGGCAACATGCATGGAGTTTTACCTACAAGGTCAAGACCTTTGGGAGATTGTCGGTGGTAGTAAAATTACACAACCGACAATAGAAGATGCCAATGGCATATTGAGAAAATGGAATATTAAAGTAGGCAAGGCGATGTTTGCTTTAAAAATCACAATTGAATAAGAAATGTTAGATCACATTCGAGATGCCAAAACACCAAAAGAAGCATGAGATACTTTCGTTACACTCTTTTCAAAGAAGAACGATATAAAGCTACAACTTCTTGAGAACGAGCTGCTATCAATGGTGCAACGTGATATGACGATTACCCAATACTTTCATAAGGTGAAGTCTATATGCCGTGAAATTTCAGAGTTGATCTGAATGCTGTTATTGGAGAAACCAGGATAAAAAGAATAATTATCCATGATTTGCAATCCGAATACCGAGGCTTTGTTGCTGCAGTACAAGGATGGCCGACACAATCATCACTTGTTGAGTTTGAAAATTTGCTTGTTGGTCAAGAAGCTTTGGCTAAGCAAATGGGAGGAATCTCGTTGAAGGATGAGGAGGAAGCACTCTACACAAGCAAAAATAAGGGCAACTTCAAGCAGCACATCAAAGGTAGATCTAAAATGAATGATGACAAGACAAAAGGTCATCAAAGAGAGGGAGGCTCTTGTCCAGGGGGAGCTTCAAAGAATCATGGTAATAGTAGAAGGTTCGAAGGCGATTGCTACAATTGCGGGAAGAAGGGTAAAATGGCGAAAGACTGCTGGTCTAAAAAAAAGTATGCTGAAAGTAATGCTGTTATTTCTAGTTCTAAAGAGAAAATCGAAGATGAATGGGATGCTGAAGCATCATTTGTAAATGAAGAAGAAGGGGTAGCTCTTACAGTTACATCTAAAGGGATTGACTACAAGAATGACTGGATCGTAGACTCGGGGTGCTCAAATCACATGACAAGTGATAAAAAAAAGTTGCAAAACTTGTCTGAGTATAAGGGAAGTCGTGTGGTGGTGACAGCTTACAACTCAAGGTTACCGATAGCTCACATCGGTAAGACGATAGTCACACCTCGTTATAATTCTAACCAGGTGCCACTTCAAGATGTCTACCATGTTCCAGGAATGAAGAAAAATTTACTATCTGTGGCTCAACTAACATCATCAGGCTACTATGTCTTGTTCGGTCCCCAAGATGTGAAGGTGTATAGTGACCTCAAAATCTCAGAAAAGCCAACAATGGAGGGACGACGATTGGAGTCAATTTACGTAATGTCAGAAGAGTCTGCATATGCAGACAAGACAAGAAGGAACGAGACAACAGATTTGTGGCACATGTGGTTCAGTCATGCCAGTTATTCCAAGCTAAGTGTAATGGTAAAGAAGTCGATGCTTAAGGGACTTCCTTAGCTTGACGTAAGAACATACACGGTTTGTGCGGGATGCCAATATGGTAAAGCACATCAATTGCCATACAAGAAATCGAAGTTTAAAGCAAAGGAACCATTAGAGCTACTTCACTCTGATGTGTTCGGACTAGTCAAACAACCATCAATTGGCGGAATGCGGTACATGGTGACCTTCATTGATGACTTCTCTAGGTATGTGTGGATTTTCTTTATGAAAGAAAAATCTGAAACTTTTTTAAAGTTTAAAGAGTTCAAAGAGATAGTTGAAGGAAAAGTAGGAAAGAAGATCTGTTGCTTGCGCACAGACAACAGAGGAGAATATAGCTCAAACGAGTTCTCTCTATACCTATGAGAATGCAAAATACGTCGTCAGTATACGTGTGTCAATACACCACAACATAATGGTGTAGTAGAAAGAAAGAATCGGCATCTTACAGAAATTTGTTGGAGTATGCTACATGCAAAGAATGTACCAAGAAGGTTTTGGGCCGAAGCTATGAAAACAGCAGCCCATGTGATCAACAAACTTCCTCAACCAAGGTTAGAGTTTGTTTCACCTTTTGAGAAACTGTGGGACATAAAACCTACAATTAGCTACTTTTGAGTATTCGGATGTGTATGCTATGTATTTGTTCCTGGTCATTTACGTAGCAAATTTGATAAAAAAGTAGTTAGATGTATCTTTGTTGGATATGATAGTCAGAGAAAGGGGTGGAGATGCTGTGATCCTACAACTCGAAAGTGTTATACATCGCGAGATGTGGTATTCGACGAAGCATCATCTTGGTGGTCCTCAAGAAAAGAGATGTTGTCAGCCTCAAAAGAATTCGAAGACAAGCTACATCAAAAGGTGGAGGAGCACACTGTTAAAATTCAACCAAGTTTATATGAAATTGAAGATTTGCACAACAGTGATGGTGATCAAGAGTTGGCCCAGAATCCTTGGGAAACTAGTATGTATCAACAAGAAGATCATCTTGAAGAAACGGAAGTATCAATTCCACAATCACAAATGAGAAGGTCAAACAGAATTTGCAAACCAAATCCCAAATATGCCAATGCAGCCATAGCTGAAGAAGCAACTGCTAAAGAACTCGAGACATTTGAAGAAGCATCACAAAGCTCTGAGTGGATCAAAGCTATGGAAAAAGAAGTAACATCGTTAAAGCAAAATCAGACTTGGGATCTGGTACCAAAGTAGAAAGATGTAAAACCCATATCTTGCAAATGGGCTTACAAGATAAAGCGTTGTCCAGATGGATCGATCGAGAGGTACAAGACTAAATTGGTGGCTCGAGAGTTTTTCTCAACAATATGATGAAACGTATAATCTGGTGGTGAAACTCACAAAGGATCGAGTATTGGCAAAGTTCAAAAATTTTCGTTGTCAGCTCAGCATGGTGCATAGAGTGAGAGCTGGTGTTGAGGGGGAGTATTAAAATTCAACACCAGCCCGATTAGGAAAAGCCCAATGACAATTTAGAGCCTAATTTCTAGAATCTTCTTAGAGAAAAGTCTAGATATTTTTAGATAAGAGAAAAGTAGAAAATTCTAGAATAGTAGATATTTTGGTGGAAAACTCTAGACTAATAGATATTTTGGTGGAAAGTTCTAGATGACAAATTATAACCATTAGATTAAAAATGTATTGGCACAATCCTAGCCATTAGTTAAGGAGGTGCCCCAAGTATAAATAGGGGTGAGTTCTCTCATTTTGTATCAAGTAGTAAGAAATCAAGTAGTAAGAAAACAAGTTGTGAGGAATAAGTTGTGAGTAAGAGGTCTTAAGAAGTTGTAAAAAGTGCGAGTGTTTGTAAAAGTGTATTTTTCTTAATAGAGTATTATTTTCTTCTTCAACTTGTGAGTGATATTTTTTTTTAGGGTATAGTACAAGTAAATTGTTTACTTGTTTATATCCAATATTTGTGCATTTAGAGTCAAGTACTCTAGATTTTCCTCAACATTCAACGTGGCAAAACAACGACAGTTTTTGTGGAGCCCGTCCACTATGAGGGGGGTATTCACAGCACCACAAAGGAATTTTTGCAATCATTGCATAGTGCTTGTGATGATGCAGGCGCCGTTTATTTTTTTATTGTCGAACTCGACGCTTTTGATTTATTATTGAACTCAACACTAATAAAATCTATTCATTTTTTTTAAGTTTTTTAAATTATTAAAATACATGAAAAGTGTTAGAATAGTCCCACATCGCCTGGATACTATTGGCATGTGCAATGTATAAAGCGGGGGCAATCCTCTCCTTGCAAGTTGGTTTTCAAGGTTGAGCTAGGCCCAAAGTTTTAACATGGTAGCAGAGCAGATGTGCCTTTGGAATGGGTTGGGTTAGTATCTCCAGCCCTATGTAAAATGGGAAAGTCGAGTGACTCTAGTCCAGAGGAGAGGAGAGGAGAGGAGGGGGGGGGGGGGGGGAGAGAGAGAGAGAGAGGGTTAGAATAGTCCCACATCGCCGAGGTACTATTGGGATGTGGAATGTATAAAGCGGGGGCAACACTTTCCTCACAAGCTGATTTTAAAGGTTGACTTAGGCATATGGGATTTAACAAAAAGATCGACTAAAAACTTGAGATAACAACTTGTTTAGATGATTTCAACCCAAAAGAATCATTCTTGGTCAATTTTCATTCAAAAACTAAGAAAAAAGTGAAAAGAAATCCTAATTTTTTACATAAATCTTCAAAATATTTGAAAACTCCCTTGAAAATGACTTCTTCCTTCTTAAATCCTTTGCGATGGAATGAAGTTTCCAAAACTTGATTGAGATGCCAACAATCCAATTTTTATTGATGAAAAAATGAGTTTGAAAGGTTAAAACATTCAATCGTGAGAAATGTGGAGATGAGGTCAGGGACCATTAAGAAAAAGAATACTAAGTGGATTATTAAGAGACCGTCCAAAACTTAGGGATTATTTAGAAAGAAGTCCTTCTACCAGAGTTTCTTAAGTAATTTTCCCTTAAAAAAATGAAAATCTAACATAGACTATGAACTCTAAGAGGTTTGACGAGTCATTTGACCAACATGTAGTCCATTTGCCCAAATGAGGACCTTGCTCCACGTTTGAAATCAACACAATGTCATTTCTCAAATCTCTCTCTCTCTCCCTTTCTCAAGAGTCATAGTAAAAAAAATTCTCTAATTTAAAAAAAAAAATAGTAAAATTCTCAAAATTAGACAATTAAATCAACAAATAAACTAATTAATTGAAGATATGTAAATTATCTACAAAATATGATCACATTTTACTCTTCATCCTTAAATTTTATTTTCTTGAACATCCTTATTTCAAGAACGAGAAATGACTTGTAGGAAGGTTGAGGGTACTGGATTTTCATAAGAATCCCAAATAAATCATTTGTATATTCTCTTAAATGTTTTCGATTTTTTATATGAAAATTTCCCAATTTTATTATCCTAATTAATTGAATTGAACCCCCCCCCCCCCCCCCCCACGGAATAATTATCCAATCTAAACTTTATAACTATGCTCAAAGCTACACCTCTCTCTCATTCTTGGGTACGAAGTGGTTTAGGGGTCAATATTTCAACTTCAAACTTCAAATAATCCAATTGTTGCAAAATATAAATATAGTACATAAACTATATATTTCTATTCCTAAAACCAACAACAGATTATAACCTCAATTCTTAAATAGCTCCAAACAATGTTCTTGGTCCAAATTCCTGTTCCAAAACTTTTTATAATATTCAGGATACGTAAAACTCTTGTATATGGCCAGAGATCCATCTTCTGTTGCAGGGCGGATCACCGCATCGTTACCAGGAAAGAGGAATGAAGCCACCGAGATCCTTTCTATATCGGAATTGACAATCACTCGATGACACGCACTTTTATACTTCCCGTTACTTAGCGCCTGCAATACTCACAACACATTCTCGATTTCGATCTCTCCTTATATCATTGATCATAACAATACTATGATCCTTAAATTTAATTTGAGGAAAAAAAATATTGATTTATCGAATATAATCATCTTTCCATGAAGATTGGGATTATTCTTATTTAGATCTAGGGAAAGATCAAAGTTAGATTTTGCTAATTTTCGTAACAACTTGATATGGTAGACACTTGGGAAAAATGAGTGAAAGCAGAGTGCTTTAATCATAGTCATTAAGTAATGGTATTTCTGTAAATAAATTTTCAAGTCTTTGTGTGATTTACGAAAATGCCATTGCACAATGATAATAAAACCCTTTTTTTTTTCTTTTTTTCACAAATAAAAATAATTATTTCTATGGACTTTTAATATTCCCCTAATCTAGTAATAGTTTATCAAGTTCTTTTGAATAAATGTACCTGTAATTGGTCGCCTATGTTTATAACGAACGCATTTGGGTGGGGATTTACAGCGATCCATTGCCCGTCTTCCATCAACACTTGCAGACCTGCAACATCTTGACCTTGAAGAAGGATGGTAATGGTGTTTGGGTCTGTGTGACCTGGTAGTCCATAGGTCATCTCTGGTTCAGGACTTGGCGGATAGTAATTTACTGCCATATGTTGCCCTTGGTCACCCAAAATCTTCCCCATATAATCTTTTTCTAAGCCTAAGCTCTCTGATATAGCTTCAAGTAATCTGAACCCAAGTTGGCGAACTTCTTGACAATATTTACCAACGACGTCGCTGCAAGAAAAAAAATGCATTATTTCGCGATCAGTTTAGCATGCTTTGTAAGACCGTGACCCTGATTTGGCCCAACCAGCAGCCAAGCTATCAAAATATCAACCCATTTAAACTTGTTTCGGTTGAGTCGAAGGGGTCCAATAGTCCCGATGTTCTCCAACTCCATTCCGACTCTCCCAAGCCAAATTGGACTCAGAAGTTTTTAAAAGAAGTCCATATGGTATGGGGTCGGTCTGGGATCAATCTGATAAGAATTAGATTGGACCCAGAAACAATCTAATGAGAGTCGAATCGGACCCTCATCAAATTGGATATCATATATATAGAAAATAATTTACTTATCTGATAGGGACCTGGTTGATTCAGAACCAATTCTATATGTTATAAAATCGGTTCCTTATTAGATCGGACATTAAAATCCAAATCCTTGATCTAGATCCAAAGTTATTTTATTAAAATGGATCAGATTTCGTGTTTAATCTGATCCATTGAAGGCCATGTTAGACCACTCCTTAATTAAGTTATGTGGGCTCAAAGAAGATTATTAAATTTGGTACCATGCAAGGTACAAGATTCTTATGGATTCGAATGTAGGTAGAAAGGATTTTGTTCTCCTTTTGGACACAATTTGCTGACACCATCCTGCTTCATGTACAAACCAATAGCTTTATAAAAGGACTCGGAACAACACATATTATGTTGAATTAGGTTCAGAACTTAAAATGACAGATCCCATTAGAACCTTAAATTTTTACAGCTACTTCTTTAATTACAATAATTGTGATGGTGGATGTAATAATTCATCATGTGTTCCTCATGGATGGACAAAATTAAGACACATACGTGTATCTTACTTGGAGAGTCCTTTTCTTGGTTTGTCTACCAATCATATATATAAATAGTACAATCGAATGCACATGTGACAGGAATGTTGTCTCCTAAAGACTTCCGTAATAATGAGTTTTTTAAAATATAATTTTTTTATTTCTTAATAATGAGACCTTTTTTTAAAATATAAATAATAAAAACTTTATTGAAAATAATATATAAAATAAATATTTTATTCTTGTATATATAATAATTGGAATGAAAAATCTGTTTGCTAATGGTGATTTGAAATTTTTGGTAAATATTTGAGATACCCATATTTCCAAATAGACGACATACTCCTTGACCTAGGTTTACTCCAGAGATAAGTGTCTCCAAGTCAACCTCTAACAAGAGCCTTTGATTTTTCGAAACCCATCATCTTCAATATCTAGGGTAAATTTAGAGTTTCATCTCTTCCAACCTTCAAACTACGAGAGCAAGATTGGATTTTTGAGAAGTAAAAGACGGTAGAATTTTGGGTGTACAAAAATAATGACTTTTCTGAAAGAGATTGAAGATCAAATTGAAGATAATGGATTGAAAAAGAGATTGAATAAATTAATTAAAATAATTTATTATTGGATTGAAGTTGAGATTGAATAATTTAAAATAATTTATCCGATAGATTAAGGAACTTGAAGATGACTCACTTTTGGGTGAAGATAATCGGAAGTTCCGACTTGAGGTTGAAGACGAGGTCATTTAGATTATCAAAGGAATTTAAGTTTGGCACATAATGAGTTTAAAACAAAAGGTTATCTCAAATGCTCATCAAACCAATCACCCTTTTCTAAAGATATTATTAGAAATTTTTAATTTTTTTTGAAAAATAAATAGAATGGATATCATTGTAAGTTATGGACCTCTTACAACTCCATAAAAAAAATTAAAATTAAAATAAAATTAAAAAGAGCTATCATTCTCTTGAAATGACAAGTCCACGTTGAAAAATCACAGCCCTTGACGTCCACTTAGCCTTATATTCTCAATTGGCTACTAAAGATGAGTGATTCGATCTATATCTTGTTAATCTAACAAATATCTTTTGATAAATTTGGAGGTTCAAACTCAAAATCAATTGGCAATGACTGAGAGGCCCAAGAACTTATGAGGAGAAAATTTGTGATTATCTTACTGTCCCACACGATAAATTCAATCAACTACTCTGACGTGATAAGTTTGAGAAACATAGATCTACGCTACTCAAAATACACGACTGCACTTCCCCATAAAAAGTGCATCTCAAGGGAACTGTGTATCCCAAGGAGCACGGATTTACAATCTCCGAACTTGGCATATCAAGTGGTCAATTGAGTATTTCACGTGGGATAGTCAAACTATCACGAATTTAAGGGAAAAGAGACTAGGCAATGAGTGTCCGATATGGATTAAACTCAACATCTTCCACTCTTTATTTTTATTAAAAATTAGTATATTTGAAGGAAGATTATTTTTTTTAAAGAGAAAACACTTGAAATGATAGTCTTTCCTGTTATAATGAGAGAAGGAGACGTAGGGGATTAGTAACACCAAAATTTTCTTTCAAAAATGTCCTCCTATTAAATTTAAATTTACTAATTATTATGATCCTTTGATTAAAATAATTGAATTATATAATTTTGCTAAATGTACAAAAATACTCTATTATGAGGTCAGGGTTTGATACAAAACTAATTTACTAAAATTAAAAAAAAAAAAAAATCCTTTTAATCTTTACTATTATAATGAGATAAAAGATATTTGTAAATTCAAAGTCCACTTAAAATTATCTTGTATATTTAAAAATGTTAATATTACATAAATCCTAAGTTTTTGTTATTATATTAGAAAATAAAATAGTGGATCCTACTACAATTATAGTTGTGGGGTATAAACGGGTCACTTGAACTACAATGGAATGGGTTCACACTACCCCACTTGAACTTTAGAATAATGATAAATGCACATGGTTTTTGGTATGAGATTGATGCTTGGCATAGAATCACGGATCTTTTTCTTCATGATAGAAAAAGATCTATGGTTCTATGCTCTTGCAACGTTAGCCGCGTATCTACTACTAACCAAAAACTGTGTGTATTCATTATGACTCTAAATTTTATTGTCTTTCATCTCTTCCCATTCCCCAATTTTTAATAATATCCTTAGAATTTTACTCCCTGTTACTCTTTTTTTAACAATACTCTTCTAGTTTTACTATTTTTCTTCTTTTAATTCCAAATAAATAAATTCTAATTCATAAAACGATAACAAAACATACCCATTTTGATATAAATAAAAATCAAAATGATTATATTACAATTTTTTTTTATAAACATAGAAATTTTGGCAAAGTGCCTATTTTTTCTTTATTTTTTATTAGATGATATTTGACTAATAATAAAATGACGCACTAAATCCTACGTAGAGGTTGAGATGGCAAGTGCACATAACCTTAGATCTACACTAAAGAAAAGATCTACGGTTCTATACACTTCTACGCGCCAATCGTGTACAAATTGTGTAAGATTGATGTAGTCATTTTACACAATTTAGGATATTTGAGTCAAAGGCATCCGTACATGTAACTTTTTCCATTAAATCGGACACAACTGATCTTCCCCATGTGGGGTCATATTAAAATTATCAACTAAATTAAATGGTCACCGCTCCCAACCACACATATCTGCATAAGCCTACCCATTTATTTTTGCCCATCACATTCTACAGGAGTAATTGGTGGGTTGGCTACTTCCATTCCATGTGCAGACCACTAGTAGTCCACACAAAATGTTTCGATGACCCGTAGAAGTTGATCATCAGCCATATGTTGATTTTGGGTCCAATGAAATTGTAGCCAAGTGATCTTATCTTAAAATAATATATTAAAAAATGGAGCATATTAATGGTGATTTACCAAAATGGTCATAAACTCATTTTGGTATTTTTACCAACATGGGTATATTCTATATCGACATAAAATTAAATTTGCCATCATATTTCCTTTTTCAAATTCATACCAATAAAGTGATTTTTTTCTTTAAAATATCTTTATTTTCAATATGAAAAAAAAAAAAATCCTAAATCCTGAATCCTAAATATAGTTATGAGTTGTTCATAATTTATTATTTGAGGTTCACTAGGAGATTAAAAAGATAAAATTGTAATATGACATTCATTGACACCCAATTTGGCAAAAAGTAAACAAATACCAAAATAGAAATATGACTATGTTGATGAATATTTTAAAAACAAGATTATGTTAGCAATTTGGCTTCATGCATGATAGTTAATTTTGATACGTTTTTCAAATATAAAATCTAAAAAATACAACAGTAGTTTTAGTGTTATTAAAGTATATGAAGCCATCGAAGTATACGATTGTAAAATAAACAAAACAAAAAATAATAATAATAATAATTTAAATCCCATACTCCAGATCGTTGCTTTGCAAATCAACTTCATTTACCTTTTTCCCATTTAACACAGAGTCCCTTTAGGGCCCACGAACTAACATGACAAGGAGTACATGTCTAAAAGTGGAATTTTTTAATTTTTTATCTTAGACCGACAACCTACCACATTATTTCGAACATTGAACAAAAGTGGAGGTGTCTTTAGAACCATATATATTTTATCTCGAGATACAAGTAAAAAAGTATTTATAGTTTTAAACACACCTCGACGTCAATTCAATTATGCACAATCAATCTATTCGACATATCACAAATCAATTGAAGAATGTCTAATTTTTGAGGTTGTTCAAATATAAATATTTTTATAAATTTAAAATACTCTCAATACATGTCACATCTTAAGATTGGTCAATCGAGATTATATGAAATCTCAAGTTGATTTTTTCAATTATATAAAGATTTATTCTTAGATGAATACTTACAAATTGACGCACCAAAACATAAGTGATCAGTGCATGATTGACGTGGTAAGTGCACAGAGTTTGAGGACCTCGATGAAGTGGTTGACGTGGGTGGTGGGCTCGGAACTACCATTAGCATCATCACATTGAAGTATCCTACAATTAAGGGCATTAACTTTGATTTACCTCATGTAATAGAGCACGCGTCATCCTATCCTGGTATGATTCAAACACTCTTCATAAAAAGATCAACATTTTAATTTTTCATTTATTTATTTATGTATTTCACAATTGGGAAACTGAAACTCGAAATCAACTGAACAACATGAATTGCCAGTTTATCCGCATTAAGGGAGACCAACTAGGGCTTAAAATGGGTTGGGTTCGAGCTGGATCTGAGTCTAGATCAAATTTTTTTATTCAGATTTGTACCCGTATCCGAATCCGACTCCGATCCTATAAACTGAAACAACATCCAAACTATCCGACCCAGCCGAATTACTTGAATCATGTTGGATAATTGGACCATTCAACATGTTTTTTGTTTTTGTTTTTTTGCTATATTTCTTTTCTAATTGCCATACTATTCTATTTTACTATTATAATTCTTTTAATCTGTAATAATTCATGTTATGTTAAAGTAGTAGGAAAAAGATAATTTGAAAAACATAAAAATATAAATATATCATTCAGATTTAGGCAAATATAGGTATGGATCCGTATCTGATCTGGATCCGACTCGGATCAAGGGACATCAACCCATATTCGACGCATTTTTTTGGGTCTATTCCAAGGGTCCAAATCCGTTAATTTCGGATTCAGATCACTCGCATTTCAGATAAAATCTGACCCATTTTTCTGCCCTATAAGCCCAACACTATGATTCAATCTATGTTTCTTCTTCCATGTAGTTTGAGTATATGTTTTAAGAATAAAAGTAGCATGCTTGTAGGTGTGGAACATGTCGGAGGAGATATGTTTGTGAGTGTTCCAAAAGGAGAAGCCATTTTCATGAAGGTGAGTTCAGATTTATTGACATAACTAGATATTCAAACAGTCATCTTGTTAGTGTTTTTTGACTACTAATGACTTTATAAATTAAACTTGTAGTGGATACTTCATGATTGGAGCGATGAACACTGCTTGACGTTATTGAAGAATTGTTATAAATCGGTACCTGATAATGGAAAGGTGATTGTCGTGGAGGGGATTCATCCCGTGGCCCCTGAGACCAACGCTGCTGCAAAAGGCCTATGTCAACTTGATCTTATCATGCTCGCACAAACCCCCGGAGGAAAGGAAAGGACGGAGAAAGAGTTCGAGGCCTTGGCAAAGGGAGCTGGGTTTGCCAGTATCAAGAAAGTGTGTTGTGTTTTTAATTATTGGGTCATGGAGTTCTATAAAACGATCTGAAACTCAGAGGTCATGATCAGCATAAGTTTGTAGAGGCTAATTAAGTATTTGAGTAAAATGCATTGCAAAAGTGAGATTTCGGATCGTGGTCACAATGTTGGTGAGAAATATTTGAAAATTCTTCTCTAGTGGGAAAGAATTATGAAAATTCTGTGAAATTATTAAAATTCTTCAAATAAGGGATTAACCAATTAAATCAACGAATCAACAAATTAATTGACGATCTATCAATTAACTGCGGAATATGATCACATTTCTACCCTTCATCCTCAAAATTTTATTTTCTAAACATTCATATGTCTAGAACAAAATGCATGGGACTTTTAGGAAGGTTGAAGGTAATGGGTTTTTATAAGAAACACAAATATATCATATGTATATTTCCTGAAAAATTTTCTATTTTTATTTTTTTTCACAAAACCTTTCAAATTTATCCTTAGTAACTGAATTGAATCCCCACCGAATAATTGCCGAATTTGAATTTGGGTATCTACCTCTTGTTAAATTTTAAAGTTAATTTTTTAGAAGTCTTATTTTATTTTAAGGATTGTAGTGAGGGTATTTATATAATTTTGTATGGGCCCCACTTAACATATGTGGTTGACATATGTCACTTTCTCTCTCTTCTCTATCTCATCACCTTTGCATTTCTCATGTAACCATTATTGCTTTTCTCATGTATTCTTCTAGAATCTCTATTTTCATTGATGAACCCTATTACCATCAATTATTATCTCCATTTTCTCATGCAACCAATCTTAAGTCTCAATGCATTTTCGTTTTCTATCTTGAACTCTCTAAAAATCCTCTTGAAACTTCTTGAACAAGCATTCTAACATGTTAGAAATTTCTTCCACCACCTATATAACATATAGGGAGTTTCATTTACAACAAAATCCTTGAAATAACTATTGAGAAGAGAGAAAATGAGTAAGATACCATCAACACTCCAAATTCCATATCTTGAATAAGTGGAGGTCTCATTTTCAACTAGTAAAATTTTTTTTCGAATTAAATTAGTATTTCTCTTTTCATTATTTTAATTGTTGTTGTTCTTATTCTTGGTTATGAGTCTTGGGCTAGTGTATTTTTACACTATTTGAGAAGTTGAGTTTCAAAAATTTGGATTCTGTCTTTCTCCACACCCATCTCTCATCATTGGGTACTAAGTGGTTTAGGTTGGAAACCAGTTAGTGTTTCCATTTCAAACTTCAAATAATCCCATTCCTAACTTATTGTAACCACATCTAACATTAATTAATAGAATAGAACTTCATTCATTTTCAAGAGAAACAAAAGTAGCTCTTGAAATCAACCTTTAAGGATAGTATAGCTCATGAAATTGCTTATCAATCAAAAAAAAAAAAAATTTGTTTCAAAATAAAAATGTAGTACGTAACTACTCTTTCTTATAATCCTAAAACCACAACAAATTCAAACGTCAATTCTTACATAGCTTCAAACAATATTCTTGGTCCAAAGTCCTGCTCCAAAACTTTTTGTAATATTTGGGATACGTAAAACTCTTGTATGTGGCCGGAGATCCATCTTCCATTGCAGGGTTGATCATCGCGTCGTTACCAGGACAGAGTAAAGAAGCCATCGAGATCCTTTCCATATCGTAATTGACAGTCGCACGATGCCAAACACTTTTGTACCTCTCGTTACTTAGTGCATGCGATCACAACACATTCTCGATTTCAATCTCTCCTTAAATTATTGATATAATGATACTATAATCCTTAAATTTAATTTGAGGAAAAAAATTGATTTATCGGATATCATCATCTTTCCATGAAGATTGGGATTATCCTTATCTAGATTTAGAGAAAGATCGAAGTTAGATTTTGTTAATTTTCATAACAACTTGATATAATGGACATTTTGGAAAAATGACAAAAAGAAAGTACTTTAATTATTGTAATTGTAGGAACAAAAAGTATCCCCTTTCTAGGGATTAGCAAAATTACTAAATCAAGGCAATTAGATCCGTTCTAATCTAATCCAACCCTTAATCCGGTTTGAAAATGTAGACGGATCAATCTCTTTAGCTGATCCCCACTCAATTGTTCTCTTTAAGTGGTTCGACCACCATGGATGAAGTCTCATCATGATTCATCTAGGTGGTTTGGCCCCATGGCCGACCCTTCACAATGGTACATCTAAGTAGTTCGGTCTCCCCCTAGGGAGCCAACACTTGTCTCAAAAATTTAAAGTGATTCGACCAAATTCGGTGACCAGCAGTAGCTGCTACTGTTTCTTCTTCTTCTTCTTCTTCTCCTACTCCTACTCAATAGTGGATGCTACTATTACTTCTTCTTCTCTTGCTCTTGTTCAGTAGTTGATGCTACCGCTTATTCTTCTTCTCCTGCTTAGTACTTGAGGAAGATCTACATATAAATTTGAAGTAGAATTGTTTAGGTGCACTATGTGAAAAAAGCCCATATTTGACGGTCTTAGCCCGTCAAATTTTGAGAAATTTGACGGCCCTTCCCGTCAAATATGCTCGTCAAATATTCTCTTGTAGAATTTTTTTTTTTGACGGCCCTGGACTATCAAATATTTTTTGTAGAATGTGCTTCAAAAAAAATAAAATCCATACAATATGACAGTCGAATATGGAGATTTAACAACAATAAGGCGATCTCTAATTCACCAATCCCAATAAATGAAATAATAATATAAAAAATCAGAAAAATAACAAACAAGACAAAAATTATAAAACAAGCTCCAAATTAAACTAAACAACTCAAAATTCATATTATATATTGAAATTTCATTACTAAACAAGTTCTAATTGAAGCAATTGGACAGTTACAGATGAAATTACGTCACATAATTGTTTAGAAATAAAACACAGTTAGAAGCAAATGGTCGTGATGTCCTCGATCTCTTCTAGCTCTCTCCGCTCTATCGCGTCCTCTTATTTTCCTCACGGTTTGGATTTCCCCCACATTGCTACTGTTCTGAAAAATCCTAATAGCGCTCTCGTACCTACACAAAAAAGATTTGGTATATCGAGATATCAACCCAAAGTAATAGAAGAACATATCTCGTTCCGTTGATATGCGGCTATCAAATTGGTCATGGCCAAGATCTTTGGATCATTTTGTATCTGCAAAATGGCAAAAACTGGTATTCCAAATAAGCAAACTAACATTCAAATATAGTAATAAAAAAAAAACTCAAAAAGAACAATTACAAGGTTTATTTAAACTCATAAAAAATAAGTAGAATACAAAAAACGAGAAGCCTACTTTAAAAAATGAGGAATCCAAATGAGGAGCATTCTATCCAACACATTTATTTAAAACCTTGTAATTGTTCTACTTTAACAAAAATGAGGAATCCAATTAAGTAGAATCAATTAAGTAAAGAGGTTCTTCTAACACATGGTAAATAACATTTGAATAGGAAAACAATGAAGTAAATACCAGTAAACGAATTTTATACCTACTATTGCTTTATCAGTTAGCTGGAAAACAAAAACAATGTGTATATGAGTTTCAAGGGGTTCAGTTGGGACTGGATTTAAACGAGGTTCGTGGGAGAGATGGGTTTCAGTTATGACCTAGGTTTAGGGCTGCAGTTGAGGGGGCAAGAAAAGCAGAGAGAAGAGGATTAGTTCATTTAGTTCATCTAATTGATAGCAATAAGAGGCTTATTGGCATAAGAAATGCTAGTCCAAACAAACAGCCAACTTTAGATATCATTGATAGGAGAAGGAAACAGCTTCAGCAACCTTTACATGTTGTGCTTATCTTTCTTAAGCATAGGTTTTCCAATTAATTAAGGATGAATGAAAAGCGGGTGTTGGTACATTTGAGTCATGTTTCATTAAAGAGATAATGGTTGCTCGAAAAGAAATTCAAGACTGAAATTATAAGGAGATGGACAAATAAAAGGACTATTAAGGATTGAAAAGATACAACTATTTGAACAAACATCAAAAAAGCTACGTAGTAATAAGTTGTGCATCATTTCAAACAAGAAACTTCACATTTATACCGAGAATATCCAAAAGTATATGTATTTTTAATCATGAACTTTTTAGTACCTATTTTCTATAAACCAGCTCACTTACACAACCATTTTAAACAATTAGAGATGGATTACAAATCAATAACCAAAACCATATGCAATGGATAACGATTTGATATCCCTGCAAACAAATTGAGTATTGAAAATCAAATACTAAGACAACAAATTCATCTATGGGGAGATTCTGGTTCCATTCATAAATATTGGAGGTTTTGTACGGAAATGGATCGTAACAAAGCACATTCTAACTCTCCAGAGATCACCAATCAAGGGTTTTTTTTTCAACATTTTGACTAGGAATCATTTCTACTAAAGCTCAGAAACCCCAAAAATAGATTCAAAATAGTAAGCAAAATCTATATTTAAAGCATAATAATCAAGTTGAATGTGGTGGTACCAATACCATCTCTGTGGCAGCTGCTCTTCCATGGAGGAGACGCCGTGGTCAGAATAAAGTTGGGTTCGAGTTGCAGGAGACATTGAAGAGGAAGAAGACAAGGAGATCATCACGAACTCACATTCATTTACTTCTGATATTCATACAACAAATATTAACAAAAATTCTCCATCTCCTAGAAGCACATTACTACCTGGCTGAAACACAGATAGAAAAACAGAACCAAAAGTTAATGGAGAGTACTATCTGTGCTTCACAACCTAAAAGCCAACCAATTACAACTTAATTCCAACAAATCTATTGACAAAACACCTAGAAATGATAAGCACCAAATGAAGATCCACGTAATAAACAAACCTGGTAAGCTAATTCCCTTGTATGGCACAAAACAAGTGCAGCAACTTGTCCTACGACATATTTTTCAAACACTTCCTCAGATTTTTTTTCTCTTGGAAGTGGGTTTTAAGCTTAAATAAGGAGATCAAATAAACATTGATGTGTTCTAATCCAATGCACCCAAAAGAGTTGAAATAAAGAGGAATTACAGTAATTGGGTTTAGCAAGAACATATATCATTCCCAAAGGAAGGGCCCTGAATCGGCCTGGTCGAAAAGAATCCTACCCATGATTTTAAGAAGAAAATTTTGAAATTTTAGATAACTAAATTTTGATTTGGTAGGATAATAGTTTGTTTACCTTTACATAAGGAGTGCTTGAAACTTCAGAACTTCTAAGATCAACAGCCTACAAGAAAATAAGTTTCTTTGGATCAGAATAAGAGGATGAAATTATCATTCTGATTTCATGGTTGGGTGATGAGAAGTGTATTAGGAGAAAATATGAAAAAGGTGCAACACCCATTTGTATATTTTTTGTAGTGAACATTGTTTCTAATAAAGAGAAGCTAAACACAACCTTATGCTAGAAAGAAAAAAAAAAAAACATACTTATGGAAGAAATAGGACACAAACCTCAAGTGCCTTGCAAACATTTTCGAGTTCGAGATGATAATTGATCTTCAGAGTAGTCATCACAACCTCCAAAACACCCAAGCAAGACTGAGTATCTCGTTCAAAGATGGGAAGCGCAAGGGTTCCATGAACATTATACCATTGAGCATCATTCACCCATGGGTACTCATCACTGCTGAAAAATTGTACATTGGGAGTCCATTCTGGTACCTTCTCCAAGTAAACTCGACCGGGCAACCCAAATGGCTCGTGAGAATCCTCAAGCCGGGAACTGGTACTTGATAGAGACATTTCGGTAATTTGTGAGCTGATGACAGTTATCATCAAGCGAGAAGGATTGGTCATTAGTAATAAGAACAAGCTTGTCTCCCTTCTGTACAGGTACCCATATCTGAATAAGTACATCTCCATTTTTTATGGTATCTCTAATATATTTAAGTGCTTGGATCAGCCTCTCTCTCACAGAAGGACCTGGATTTTCCGTCGGTCCAATCCACCATCTTCTGCCCAGCTCCGAGCTTCTTCTGGCTGCATAATACTCCGCAATTTTATCCATGTTACTGTTTAGAGATTGAGTTTCAGCGGAATTTTCTGCTTGGGGTTCAACATTAGGATGTTTGGGTATAAGTGATGTCTCTATGGATCTTCTATGGATCTTCTTCTTTTTGTCATAAACTCCACATCTTCTAGTTCTTTGATGCTCACAGTTACACTAGGGGTATTGCTTATGAATGAGGATGAAATCCAAAAACTATCATACGGAATAATCCATGCTTTACCAAATGATACATTTTTCAAGCAAGAAGGTATTGAACCAGACAAATTATTGTGAGAAAGATCCATAAGGTTTAAGTGGAGTAGTTGACATAATTGATTTGAAATGAGACCTTGAAGTTGATTTCTTTTCAAAAGAACTGTCATATTTGAGAAAGCATTGATCCAATTCGGAATGTTGCCAGACAAATTGTTATCACTCATATCTAATGTCACAAGGGAGGAACTTCGGGCTAAAGCTTTTGGTATTGGTCCACTAAAATCATTCTTTTGCAAATGTATGTACATCAGATTTGTTAAGTTGAGGCAAGAAGGCATGGTCCCATAAAGATTGTTTTGAGAAATATCAAGAAATTCAAGCATCTTGAGTTTGCAAAAAGTGTTTGGTATAGCACTTTGAAAATAATTTTTTGACATGATGAGATATTCCAACCTTGAAAGATTTCCAATCCATTCAAGTAGCTCACCTGATAAATTATTTTTGGACAAGTCTAATGAATGCAGGATTCTCATGTTACCAAGAGATCGAGGAATGCTACCGTGCAAAGAATTTTTAGATATGTTTAGGACAAATAAATTTGGAAGAATTGAACCGATTTTCGACGGAAGTTCTCCATAGATTTGATTAACAGAGATGTCGAAAAAATGCATGTGAGTGTTTTTGGATTGAGATGGCAGATGAAAGGGACCAATAAAGGAGTTATTCCTAAGACTTAAGAATTCTAATCTTGTGTTATTCTCTAATATCCATGTTGGGAGCTTTCCCTTGAAATTGTTATTAGACAGATCAACGTATCTCAAGTTGTGTTGCGTGGACAAAAAACCAGGAGTAAATGTGCTCATTTTCAATAGGCCCTCAAATTGATTATCAGAAAGACGAAGGAATACTCCCATTGAAGTTGTTAGAACTTAGATCCAACACCTCCAATTTTATCAAAGAAGTGAACTCTACAAAAGTAAAGATTAAATAAAAATATGAACTAAAACTAAAACTAAAAGCAATTTTTCTTTGAGATTCAGGACTAAACATGCTTACCTTCAATTGGAATTGGTCCTTCTAATGAATTAGATTTGAGATATAAAGCCTTAAGAGATGAAAGTTCACCCAAAGATGAAGGAATACTCCCATTGAAGTTGTTATAACTTAGATCCAACACCTCCAATTTTATCAAAGAAGCGAACTCTACAAAAGTAAAGATTAAATAAAAATATGAACTAAAACTAAAACTAAAAGCAGATTTTCTTTGAGATTCAGGACTAAACATGCTTACCTTCAATTGGAATTGGTCCTTCTAAGCGATTATCATTGAGATACAAAGCCTTAAGAGATGAAAGTTCACCCAAAGATGAAGGAATACTCCCATTGAAGTAGTTGAGACTTAAATCCAACACCTCCAATTTTATCAAAGAAGTGAACTCTACAAAAGTAAAGATTAAACAAAAATATGAACTAAAACTAAAACTAAAAGCAGATTTTCTTTGTGATTCAGGACTAAACATGCTTACCTTCAATTGGAATTGGTCCTTCTAAGTGATTATCATTGAGATACAAAGCCTTAAGAGATGAAAGTTCACTCAAAGATGAAGGAATACTCCCATTGAAGTAGTTGAGACTTAAATCCAACACCTCCAATTTTATCAAAGAAGTGAACTCTACAAAAGGAAAGATTAAATAAAAATATGAACTAAAACTAAAACTAAAAGCAGATTTTCTAAGAGATTCAGGACTAAACATGCTTACCTTCAATTGGAATTGGTCCTTCTAAGCCATTATAACTGAGATTGAGAGTCTTAAGAAATGAAAGTTCACCCAAAGATGTTAGACTCTTAAAAAAGTTCCCACTCAAATCCAAGTGTTGTAATTTGTTGAGTGTGGATAATTTATTGAAACCTGTGAGTACAAAAACAGGAGAGAGAGAGAAGATATGAATCAGTCTCTTGTGTGTGTGTGTGTGTGTGTGAGAGAGAGAGAGAGAGAGAGAGAGAGAGGCCTACCTTCATTTTCAACCCAACCAGATATCCAATTTTTGGATAAATCAAGTGTCCTTAGTTGCTCAAAGGGAATAAACAAGGAGACATTCAGATACCACCAATCTCTTAACTCATGATCCCTATCACTATTAAGAGAAAGTTTGATGACTCGCCTACTGGTATTGATATTGTTACATAAAACTCCCTCCCACAGACAACAATTAGTCTCCATCTTAGGGTCCCAAGAAGAAAGAAAAGACTCTTCTGAGTGATTGAAGGCAGATTTGATATGTAACAGAGCAATTCTCTCTTGTTCTAAGCATCCCAAACACCCTAATCCTTCAAACTTAACCAATAATATTACCCACAAAACCCACAAACACAACATCATATAAGGCCTTATCCTACTCTCCAAGATATATATAAGAAACAATGCTTGATTGATTTTAAATTGAAAATCTAACTAAACCCAACATCCCTTTTATAATGCTTTATTCCTTGCTTACACAGTGCTGATGTGACAGTGGACAGAGAACCTCAAATTTAATTTTATTTATTTTAATCTCAAGGAATTTTTATTTTTATTTTTTATGATTATTCTATAAAAGTAAGTCAACTTGCCGTAATAATAAAGAAAATTTATGATTATTCTATAAAAGTGAGTTTGTAAGGAGATCCTGGTCTCGTATTCCAACCCCGTTCAAGTGTAAGCAAATGTCACACTCCAATCTAAAAAAATAAATAAAAATTTTAAACTTATCTTCACGGTGGATTCTCTAACTCATTAGATCTGTACATGTCATCAATTCATAGTCCATTGTTGGGTCTTACACTTAATGGGAAGATCACACGGCCAAAAAAAATATAATAAGCTGAAATGAATGACAAATTATAAGTTTAAAAGTCTATTTAAATGATGGTGAGCGACAATGTTTAAAATATCGTATTGATTGAATTTTTTGGTTAATGAAAGTTTCAATATGGTGTCAATTGATACATACCTAAAACATTCAATGTTTCATATCAGCTCGGCTGATACCGATACGTATCGATAGATACATTCTGATATTTCAAACCATAGTGAGAGGTACATTTTGCAACATCTAGACTATCAATAGAATGTTAGCTTTCTTAGAATAATTCTCTTTGTTTTCCTTGTGGATTCAAAGTTCTTTATCAAAGGTGAATAAAGTGATCTTTTTCTTTTCACCACGATTCAATTGTGTATAAAATTCAATGTTAAATTTTTTAATCTACTAAAAAAAAATCATATAACCATAAGTTAAAAAAAATGTTCAATGTGAGTTTTGAATAGATAGATATACCTTTCACTTGTTCGTCTCAACAAAGCTTAGCAGCCAATGTAATCTTCCCTGATCCACCAATTGCGCACAATCCGATCATACTCACGTTGTCTCTAAACAACTCCAACTTCAATTCTTCAATTCGCACTTCCATTCCAACAGAAAAATTAGGGATTTCAGGAATTGCATACCGATATTCGTTCTGATCCTCATTTCCACTCCCAACACTTGTTTCTATCAAATTCAGTTGATCTAATTTCCTATTCACTTCTTGCAAATAGACCAAAACCTGTTTCTGATCTAGGAGATCGATTGATCAAATAGAGTGGGAGATGAGATCTATCGAGGGAGACAGATCGAAAGAGAGATCGATCGAGAAAGAGACTGTGAGAGAGAGATAGAGAGGTCAATCGATCGATGGAGTGGTCGATCGATCGAGCGAATGAAAAAACGAGGTCGATCGATCGAGAGAGCCACTGTGAGAAAGCGAGAGACCGTGAGAGGCGATCGATCGATCGATGACTGTAATAGAGAGACCATGAGAGAGAGAGACCGTGAGAGACGATCAATCGATCGATCAATGACTGTGCGAGAGAGAGACCGTAAGAGGCGATCGATCGATCGATGACTGTGAGAGAGAGAGAGACGATCGATCGATGAGAAATAGAGAGAGAGACCGTGAGAGACGATCGATCGACGAGAGACTGTGGGAGAGGTAGAGGAACAGTGAGAGAGGGAGAGGAACAGTGAGAGGCATATTATAATTTGGGTTTTAAAACGTGGTCCACCGGCCGCGGATTTTGGATTTTAAAATTCGACGGGCCAGGCCCAACAAATTTTTTAATGCGAATTTGGGATTTTCACGTAGTGGTGGGGGTTGCTTCTAAAGGGCTATAGAACAGAACATACCAATCAAATTGAAAAAATAAATAATTTGCGCTGATAGCAAGACCACCTATCCTTTTATTCGACTAAATGTTGTAGAGAACCAAGGAGCATTACATTAGTAAATTTAATGTAATAGATATTAGATTGCTGATATGGATACATGGAAAGACTAGGAAAAGGAAAAAAATATACATAAAAAGCATTTGAAAATGTAAGAGTAGCTCCAATAGATGATAAATTAGGAAGAAATCGACTAAGATGGTTTGGACATATTCAACGAAGGTCGACTTCGACCCTAATTAGAATAAACATTTAAGTTAAAAGTCAATTAAGATTATTTGAATGTTTTTAATGAAGATGAGTACTGCCTTAATTAAAATAAACGTTCAAGTTGGAAATCAATTAGAGTCGTGATAATCTAACTTACCCACATGGCATACTCAATCGATACTCCTAATGTGACATGTTCGAGAATCGTAGATTTGCACCCCTCTGGATACAAAATTGCACCTTTTTATGGGGAAGTGCAGTTTTGTATGTCAAGGAGTACAGATCTATAGTTCCCGAACATGTTATGTCAAGGGTATCGATTGAGTATGCCATGTGGGTGAGTCAGATTATCACCATTCAATCAATTAAGATGGTTTGGATATATTCAATGAAGATTGACTACTATTTTAATTAGAATAAACATTTAAGTTAGAAAGAGATTAAGATGGTTTGAATAAAAATTGTGAATGGAGATAGTAAGCGAAAATATGAATTTATGCCTTTCAATAACAAAATAGTACTTGACTTGTAGAATGGATTTTGTTGGTTATGCCTTCTATTCTTGTATGTGGAGGGTTGTTGTGGATTCAACCTAGATCTTTTGAGATCCGTTAACGACCCGCATGACCCGTTTAATTGAGCCCATTTAGTTTGATTTTGGATCCGACCCGTTTAACCTCTTTGTAACTCTAAGTATATAAAGGGTAAGAGATGAAACCCTAAAAGGGGATAGAAATATACGAGAGATAGAGAGAAATTGTAACCGGGTTCTTCTTTGGTTAATATAGTGAAATCGTCATTTTCGCCCGTTGACGTAGGTCGATTATTTAACAGAATCACGCATGTTTTGTGTCGTGTGAGATTCTTGTGTTCTTGCTTAATTTATGCTTCGGATCATAGGGTTTAGTCTAACAGATTTGAGGAGCAAATTTCATTTAACCAATCTTAAATGTTAGGGATAAGGCTTTGTTGTCATACAAAAATTCCACAACTTGGGAAGGGATGACTTAATCATGCCCATGCCCACATCCTTCTTTCTCTTGATTGTAGTAGTGAAAAGTTTGTATTCATCTTACATAAATACAAATTTTGTAACTCACAATCTCACATAGAACCGTATCATGATATTTACTAAAATGTGATTTAGAAAAAAGAGAGATTTTAATTGTTACTTTGACATAACTCTTTGGATTTTTCAAACAACGTTTGAAGTTTGTCTCTCCATCAGATATCGAGCTGAAATGTAAGAAATAATATACAATTCCTAGAGATTATTGCTATTATAATTTAGGGATTAGTACAATTTTTAAAAGCTAGATCCGTTACCTAGGAGGAGTTAACTGATGTATGCTTATGTTGTCCTAACTTCTAACTCCTTCCTTTATTATTATAAGACAACTTGTGTTGTCTTAATTATTATTATTATTCTGTACTCCACGCTGTACAGCATATAAATAATTTAAAGAGTCGTGATAACCTGACTACACTCAATCGAATCTCTTGACGTGACAAGTTCGAGAATTGTACATCTGCATACTTTGGGATACTCATTTTTATGAGAAATGCAGTTTTATACCTCGAGACGGACAGATTTACGATACCCAAACTTGTGACAACAAGAGAGTCAATTGAGTGTGTCATATGGGATACTCAGATTATCACTAATCTAATTTAAAACATGGCATCCTGATATCAAGTTGTTGTCAAAACAGTCTCTCATTACCCTAAAGTGCTACATTATTATTACTATTATTGAAGGAATTTATTATCAAATAATTTAATAATATGTGGCATAAGCTGTGCTTAATAATGTAATAATTTATTGGATGATTGGATTTGGTAAATATTAGAGATATTCTTGTATTTTAAAATTGATAGCAAGCCTCCCTCGAGCTTAATTTTCTTAATAGACTAATGGAAAAAAGATCCAAATGCACTTAGTCTTCAACTTCTAGTAAAAAGATTCTCATTTTTTTTCTCAGTATCAATCATCTTCAACATCCAGAGCATAATTTTTTAATCTATTCCATCTTATCTTCAATTCATTGTTTTTAATCCAAAATTAATTCTTTACCGAAAATCTAGAATTTTCTGTCTTAAATCTCATTGTTTTGTACTTCTTCAGAAAATCTATTTGGTTTTTCTTCCCGAAACCTACCATCTTCAAGTTTTCTAACCTTAGTGTCAATCCAATTTTTTCACCTTGCGTTCTGTACAAAAATCCTTAGAATTTTCTATCCATTATTTCATCTTTTTATAATTTCTAAAAAATCATATATTTGAGGTTTGAACGTTGAAGATTTGAAGTAGATAGAATCTTAAGATTGAAGATAAAGGTTAAGATTTTATCTAACAAGATTGAAGATGAGTGATTTTAACCAAAAGAGGAGGTGGGACATATTTTTTTTTAAAATTTTTTTATGGGTAGGTAGGACGTGTATAACTCACCCTAATTTATTACATAAAGAAAATTTCTCTCTATAAAATAAAAAGTCGGGCTGGAGATTTGATAAAAAGCATCTATGATTTCCATACGCTTTCACATCAAGAATTGCGGCATGAGGTTCCAGCCTGAGGTCAGTCCAGCATTATTCTAAAATAAATGTACATTTCTCTAAGTCATACGACTGTTTTTTTTAATTAGTGTCCAACCTCGTGGTACTATAGAAAAAGTGGTCTACACTAATGAATTTCTTCTTGAAATTCTTTATAATCTCATTAATTGTAGCATAATTTTTTCAACCTAAATACTTTGCTCCATCAAACCAAATGGATTCAAACGAAAATCAACTCAAAGCCATTGATGAAGAAGAAGATTGCATGTTTGCCATGCAATTGGCTGGCGCTTCGGTCCTGCCCATGGTCATGGAAGCAGCTATTGAGCTCGATGTGTTAGAAATCATAGCAAGAGCTAGTCCACCAGCACAAATCTCTCCCACACAGATAGCCTCTCAGCTTCCCACTCAGAATCCAGAGGCACCTATCATGCTTGATCGTATCCTACGCCTTCTCTCTAGCTACTCCGTGCTAATGTGCTCCATTGTCACACATGAGAGTGGCCACGTTGAAAGGCTATACGGGTTGGCACCTGTGTGTAAATACTTTATTCGAAACGAAGATGGAGTCTCCATTTCTACTCTGATGAACTTGATCCAAGACAAAGCCTGCTTGACTAGCTGGTCGGTAAAAACTTAATTATATTACTAGAATATTTATTCCATATTAGATATGGTGCTCGACATGGAGACTCTATTTTAATGTACATTTTCATGATCTTTTGATCATGGTGGTATCCAATTCCCTAAGACATCACTCTCTTCTTTCTAACATCACCTACTATTTCTTCATTTTAATGTCCAATTAATTATAGGTACCACCTGAAAGATTCAATTCTTGATGGAAGGATTCCATTTAACAAGGCACATGGGGTGCATACGTTCGAGTACGCTGGCATAGACCCAAGGTTCAACGATGTCTTCAATAGAGCAATGTTCAATCACACCACCATAATCATGAAGAAAATTCTTGAGATATACAAAGGGTTTGAGGACCTCGATGAAGTGGTCGACGTGGGCGGTGGGCTCGGAACCACAATTAGCATCATCACATCGAAGTATCCTTCAATTAAGGGCATTAACTTTGATTTGCCTCATGTAATAGAGCACGCGCCATCATATCCTGGTATGATTCAAACACTACTCATGCAAAGATCATTTTTTTTTTAATTTATGTATTTCAAAATTGGGAAACCTAGACTCGAAATCAACCAAACTTGAGCTGGATCTGAGTATATCCATATCTACATCCATTTTTTATTTAGATCTGTATCCGAATCCAATTCAGATCCTATAAATTGAAACCATATTTGAACCTTTCTACCCAACCAAATTACTTGATCCGAGTCAGTTGGTTCAGATAATTTCAGACCATTCAATATTTTTTTACTATATTTCTTTTTTAATTGATATATTATTCTATTTTACTATTATAATTCTTTTATTTTTTAAGTATTCATGTTATATTAAGGTAGTAGAAAAAAATATTTTGAAAAGCATAATTAAAATTAAAATTTTCAAAGCAATATATCTTTCAGATCTAGCAAAATTAAATATAGGGATCGATCCGTATCTGATCCGGATACAACTTCGATCAAAGGACATCAACCCATATTGGACCCATATTTTTTATCTGGTCTACTCAAAGGGTCAAAACCTATTAAATTCGAATTCAGATCACTTGGATTTAGGATAAATCCGACCCATTTTATGCATTTGCCCAACACTATGATTCAATCTATTAATCTATTTACTTCTTTTGTGTAGTTTGAGTATATGTTTGAAGAATAAAAATACATGTTGCTTGCAGGCGTGGAACATGTCGGAGGAGATATGTTTGCAAGTGTTCCAAAAGGAGAAGCCATTTTCATGAAGGTGAGTTAGGATATTTATCAACATCACTAGATATTCAAACAATCATTTTGTTAGTTTTTTCTTGACTACTAATGACTTTATAAATTAAACTTGTAGTGGATACTTCATGATTGGACCGACGAACACTGCTTGACGTTGTTGAAGAATTGTTATAAAGCGGTACCTGATAATGGAAAGGTGATTGTCGTGGAGGGGATACATCCCGTGGCCCCCGAGACCAACGCTGCTGCAAAAGGCCTATGTCAAATGGATCTTGTCATGCTCGCACAAACCCCCGGAGGAAAGGAAAGGACGGAGAACGAGTTTGAGGCCTTGGCAAAGGGAGCTGGATTTGTCGGTATCAATAAAGTTTGTTGTGTTTTTAACTATTGGGTCATGGAGTTCTATAAAACGATATGAAACTAATTGCTCGTGGGGTTTGACTCAAATCTGAATAAATGATCAAATTGTATTACTTTATTTTTCCTTAATGATAATCAAAAGGATGACTCCTAAATGGACTCTGTGGGATGCCATGTGTCAAAGTTTCACTTCCAATCTCAAATGTTAATCAGACTTAATTTGATGGATTGTAGTTTGATCCCATAACCTATTAAGGTACTACGATTCAATGTTCATTGGTAGGCAAATATGAAGCAATGACATTAAAAGCATAGTTGGTCCTACTGTTGTCTTATAAAGGAAATTTTGCCAAAAAATGGATCAATGATCTTTATACCAATGGAAACAAGACCCAAAAGAGGCAATTGCAAATCGTGAGGCATCTACATCAAGAGGCATGTCAATCATTGCTCAAAACATTAGTAACAGGAATCATGATAGTCTGACGCTCTTTTTTGCATTTTCCCTTCACAGAGTCGTAGATCAATTGCCTTGGGGATACAAAAGAACGTATATTTTTGATTTTGCATGATTCTGTGAAGGGAACGTAGTAAAAAAAGAGCGCCAGATTATGACGAGTCCAAATACACATACACACATAGAGTCGGGATTCGATGACTCGTAAAAAATGACCAACTGTTAAAACACAATCAGTACTATTAGGATAGATATTGATCATTGGATTTCATGTTTTTCTAAGAATCAATGAAGGACCACCTATCTTTATGGACCACATGTCCATGAGGAACCAAAAAACCTTATTGGGTGACACATGGATCTCGAGCACAAAATTTTAAGAATTCGAAAAAAACGAATAATTTTTTTTTTCTCCATTGATTTGGATTTTAAATTTTAGATTTGGAAATTCACTGACATTTCATTTTCAAAGTCTTTGATTAGGTGAAGAAAATTTTATTTTCTTTTGAATTTTTTTTTTTTTTAAAGGAGAAATTACTTAAAGACCTTGATAGAGGGATTTCTTTCTAATTAATCTCCGAGTATTGTGCAATAGCTTGATAGGTCATTTAGTAAACTCTTTCTTTCTTAATGACCCCTCATTATTGGTGAACTCACTGGTTTTTTATTTATTGTTGAGTTCACCACTTTTTATTTATTATAGAACTCTACGCTTGGAGAGTCCTTTTCTTGGTATGTCTACCAATCATATATAGATATATATAGTACAATAGAAAGCACATGTGACAGGCATGTTGTCTCCTAAAGACTTTCGTAATAATGAGTTGTTTAAAATATAAATTTTTTATTTCTTAATAATGAGACCTTTTTTTAAATATAAATAATAAAAAATTTATTGAAAATAATATATAAAATAAATATTTTATTCTTGTATATATAATAATTGGAATGAAAAATATGTTTGCTAATGGTGATTTACAATTTTTAGTAAATATTTGAGATACCCATATTTCCAAATGGATGATACTCCTTGACCTAGGTTTACTCCAAAAATAAGCGTCTCGTATTCAACCTCTAACAAGAGCCTTAGACTTTTCTCCCTCGGAACCCATCATCTTCAATATTTACAGTATATTTAGAGTTTCATCTCCTCCAATCTTCAAATTACGAGAGTAAGATTGGATTTTTGATAAGTAAAAGACGGTAGAATTTTGGGTGTACAAAAATAATGATTTTTCTAAAAGAAATTGATGACGAAGTTGAAGATAATGAATTGAACAAGAGATTGAATAAATTAATTAAAATAATTTACTAATGGATTGAAGTTGAGATTGAATAATTTAAAATAATTTATCCAGTAAATTAAAGAACTTAAGATGACTCACTTTTGGGTGAAAATGATCAGAACTTCCGACTCGAGGTTGAAGACGAGGTCATTTAGGTTATCAAAGGAATTTAAGTCAGGCACATAATTAGTTTGAAACAAAAGATTATCTGAAATGCTCATCAAACCAATCACCCTTTTCTAAAGATATTATTAGAAATTTTTAATTTTTTTTTGAAAAATAAATAGAATGAATATCATTGTAAGATATGAACCTCTTACCTCTCCATAAAAAAATAAAAATAAAAAGAGCTATCATTCTCTTGAAATGACAAGTCCACATTGAAAAAGTGCAGCCCTTGACGTCCCCTTAACGTATTATTCTCAATTGGCTAATGATGTTATTTCTAGGATTTTTCTAACCTCAAGTTAGGTTTGAACCACCACTAAAGATGAGTGATTCCTGACGATCTATATCTTGTTAATCAAACAAATATCTTTCGACAAATTTGGAGGCTCAAAATCAATTGGCAATGAGTGAGAGGCCCAAGAACTTATAAGGAGAAGAATCAGGATTATCTGACTGTCCCACGTCATAAACTCAATTGACTACTCTAACATGATAAGTTTGGGAAACGTAGATCTACACTACTTGGAATACACAGCTGCACTTCCCCATAAAAAGTGTATCTCAAGGGAGCTGTATATCCCAAGGAGCACAGATTTATAATCCCCGAACTAGTCACATCAGGTGGTCAATTGAGTATGTCACGTGGGGTAGTCAGATTATCACGACTTTAAGAGAAAAGAGACTAAGCAATAAGTGTCCGATGTGGATCAAACTCAACATCTTCCACTCCTTATTATTTTTTTTTTTTAAAAGAGAAGACACTTGAAATGATAGTCTTTCCTATTATAATGAGAGAAGGAGAAGTAGGGGATTAGTAACTGATGAGTAGGTTTTATACCTACGAATTAACCACTTTTAAATATAATATTTTGTTAATTTTAGAGTCTTTTAGTTGTTTTTATTTAAGTTTAGTTAGTTTTATACTTTTTATGTGTTTATATATTTTTATTTGATTTTTATGCTTATTTTACAGATTATGAACAATATGGAACATTGGGATAGGTGCATACGTTTAGGAGAAATTCGGACTCCAAATTGGTTCTCTCGGAAGAAGGAAGCTAAGCATACAAACTAAAAAGTTTTCAAGCCGCAGCTTGATAGAAAACGATGCCGCGGCGGGAATTCAAGAATGGCATAACAGAAATATAGAAATACAAGCCGCGGCATGATATATTGGGAGGCCATGGCCTGCTTACGTTTCCAGCTTTACACGTTAATTTGTGGTGACCGAATTAGAGACGGATTTTGGGACTCTTAAACCCTAATGACTCCATACCTATAAATAGGAAAGTTTAACCCTTATTTGGGGACAGAAGTTTTGGGGTTTTTCTTGGAGGCATAAGATCGAGAAGGAGGACGAGAGCTGGAGATTCGACTTTTGAGTTTTATCTTTCTAAACTTTATCTCTTCTCTTGATATTTGTAATCTCTAAGAATGGCTGAATACTTTTGTGATTTTGTTTTCTTTTCAAGGATGAACTAATTTCTATTCTAGGGTTATAATGGAACCCATTCATGATATTTGATTAGTTTTATTTCTTTCTTCTCTGATTCCACATGTGATTGTTTATTCTATCCTATCTTTAATGCGATTTAATTAACTGGCCATTGATTGAATTGATTCGGTGAACCTTAATAATATCGACAGAGTTATTTTGTGTTCATGACCTAGATAGAGTAACATATGCTAATTTGAGATAGACATATACTAAGTTGCATGTGCATCCCTTATGAGAGCTTATTCTTAATGAATTCTTCTTGATTTAATTCTCATAGACATATAGGGAGTTAGTTTAGAAGGTATTTTTACATGACCATCGACAGAGGCTTGTAGAGAATTTAGTGTTCTTGGGTGACAATTATAGTGGATTAATTTATCATAGAAGGGAAGATAATCTAATTAAGTGATTGTTTGGGGAAAATTATAAACCTAGATTTCATCACTCATTGATTTTAATTTACAAATTCATTTTCTCCGTTACTTTTCTTGTTTAGTCTTAAATCCTATTTTTACTTTTGTTTGGATAAAATTAGATTGAGATAAATTGGTAATTAATAATAGATTGGTATTTAGTCTCCGTGGGAACGATACTTTCTTATCACTTTATTACTTGTTTCGATACGTATACTTGCGTGCGTAAATTTAGACAACAAGTTTTTGACGCCGCTGCCGGGGACTAATTTATTAATCTTTTTGTTAATATTAATTCAATCATATTTGATTTTAGATCAAACTTTTCTTTATTTTGTAGGTGTTTGGCTAGTGTATGCGTAGTACAGGGAATTTAGAGCTTGTTCCTTTGGATTTTGAGATCGAGAAAACTTGTCGAAGAAATAGAAAGAATAAGCGAAAAGCTTCTCAACACCATACAATGGCCGACCAAACTAATGGTAATGAAGGTCCTAAGTCTATGCGGGACTATGCTATTCCATTAATGGATGGGATTCACACTAGTATTCGTCGTCCAACGATACAAGCCAACAATTTTGAACTCAAGCCGGCTACTATTCAGATGGTACAAGTATCTCAGTTTGGGGGTTCACAGGTTGAAGACCCCAATGCACATTTAGCTAATTTTTTAGAGATATGTGCTACGTTTAAGTATAACGGTGTTGATGATGATGCCATCCGACTGCGATTATTTCCATTCTCATTGAGGGACATGGCAAGAATTGGTTGAACTCATTGCCAAGGGAATCTATTACCACTTGGGATGACTTGGCGAAAAAGTTCCTTGCTAAATATTTTCCACCGTCAAAAACTGCAAAGTTAAGGAATGATATCACTACTTTCGTGCAGTTGGACAGTGAATCTATTTATGAAGCTTGGGAGAGGTACAAAGATTTACTTCGGAGATGTCCTCATCATGCTTTACCGGAATGGTTGATCATCCAAATTTTCTACAATGGGTTGGTTGGATCTATTAGAACGATTGTTGATGCTGCAGTAGGTGGATCTCTTATGGCGAAGACATTTGAGGATGGGTATAATTTATTAGAGGAGATGGCCTCTAACAACTTTCAATATCATACAGAGAGGATGAATCCAAGAAGAACAGCAGGAGTGCATGAATTAGATATTCTTACGGCTTTGACTGCTCAAGTGGCATCGCTATCTAAGAAAATTGATTCATTTGGAGTTCATGCCATTCAAACTCCTACCGTTACATGCGAGATTTGTGGAGACAATCATTCGGGAGATATGTGCCCTAATAATCCAGAATCTCTCAATTTTGTTGGTAGTAGGCAGAATAACCCATATTCTAACTATTACAATTCGGGCTGGAAAAATCATCCGAATTTCTCATGGAGTAATAATAATCAAGTTGAGGCCTCTTCTTCTGCAAAACCCATGTTTCAATCAGGCTATCATCCTCAAGCTCTCCCTAGAGAAAAGAAACCTTCTTTGGAAGATCTAGTACATCAAATGGGAACTAACACTAATCAGTTCATGACAGATACTAAGCAGTTTATGACAAACACTAATCAGTTCATGAAAGAGACTAGAACTCAACTCCATAGCCAAGCAACTTCTATCCGGAATATGGAGATTCAGTTGGGTCAATTTGCTTCAACAATTAACTACCGTCCTCCAGGAACCTTGCCTAGCAATACCGAGACTAATCCAAAAAGAGATGGTAAGGAGCACTGCAATGCTATCACATTGAGGAGTGGAAAAGAGTTGAATGATGTTGTCAAGGAACCAAAGGAACCAGATGTTTTAGTGGCAGAAGAAACAGTCTCTAAAGAGAAGGGTGAGCAAGAGAAAGAAACTACAAACCAGGATCATAACAAGCTGGGCTTAGAAAATATTACTCATTACAACCCATCCCCACCATTTCCTCAACGTTTCAAGAAACAAAAACATGACGAGCAGTTTGCAAAGTTTCTAAATATCTTCAAGAAGTTGCATATTAATATCCCATTCGCTGAAGCTTTAGAGCAAATGCCAAGTTATGCCAAGTTTTTGAAAGATATCTTGACTAAAAAGAGGCGATTGAGTGAATTTGAAACAGTGGGTTTGACTGAAGAGTGCAGTGCTATCATTCAAAGGAAACTTCCAGCAAAGCTTAAGGATCCAGGGAGCTTCACTATACCATGCACAATAGGTAACCACTTCTCTGGTAGAGCTTTGTGTAATTTGGGAGCTAGTATTAATCTAATGCCACTGTCTATATTTCGAAAATTGGGATTGGGAGAAGCTTGGCCTACTACTGTGACACTCCAGTTAGCGGATAGATCACTAAAGTATCCAAAGGGAAAAATTGAAGATGTGCTTGTTAAGGTTGAAAAATTTATATTCCCTGTGGATTTTATTGTTCTTGATATGGAGGAGGATAAGGATGTTCTAATCATTCTTGGCAGACCATTCTTAGCCACAGGCAGAACTCTTATTGATGTGCAAAAGGGAGAGCTTACTATGAGAGTTCAAGATCAAGAGGTGACGTTTAATGTTTTCAAAGCTACGAAGTTTCCCACTGAAGAGCCTGAAGATTGCTATAGAATTGATGCAGTGGACACATGTGTTCGACATGACCATGAAAAAACACTCCCATTTAACCAGCTTGAATTAGCAATCATTAATACTTATAATGAGAAAGATTTTAAGTATTTTGAGTTGGTAAAATACTTGGAGGCTGCACCAAAATTCTCTCGTTCTAAACCAGAATTTGAGTTGTTAGAAGTACCACCATTATGTTCTCATTTGAAGCTGTCAACTCAAGAATCATCATCATTAGAGTTCAAGTATCTTCCTAGCCATATAAGGGAGTTGCGAGATTACAAGAAAGCATTGGGATGGTCCATAACGGATGTTAAGGGGATTTGTCCTTCTACCAGCATGCAGAAAATCCGTATGGAGGAATATCATAAGCCTTTTATTGAGTACCAACGTCGACTTAACCCAATCATGAAGGAGGTGGAGATCTATGATGTGTGGAGAATTGATCGTCGAAAATTCACCACCACTCTAGCAAACTTGACGTGACTTCAGAGAAAGTCAGGCTGAAGACTTTAAAACAAGCGCTTCTTGGGAGGCAACCCAAGTGCTCTAAACTCTCTCTTCGTTTATGTTGATTTTTATTATTCTTCGTTATTTTTTTTTATTTAAAAAAAAAAAAAAATTTATTTAGTTTGCTTTTATTAAAATATTTAGAATTCTTCTTAATTTTATTTAATTATGTTGTGTTGAAACATGTTGGGAGTCTCTGAGCAATTCAAGGGCATTGGCAACATGATGCAAGGCTGTGGAAGTACAAATTGAAGAGGCCGTGGCATCTATTCATTTACAGCCGTGGCATCTAACGAAAATAGCAGGTCATGTTCTCACAGTTTGAAGATGCCATGGCTTAACTCTTTTCAGGCCAAGGCATTAGTCCGTGGCAGAACTGATCAGAAATGTTAAAAAGGATGCCATGGCTTAACTCTTCTCAGGCCAAGGCATTAGTCCGTGACAGAACTGATCAGCAACATAAAAAGGCGGGCCACGGCATGATATTCTAACAGGCCTCGGCCCGAACTCGTACCCACATAGAAAAAGGGTATATTTGCCCTACTATTTCTATTGTTACCCAATTTCACAACCAACAGTCTCTTCGTGTCTCAACGAAAGAAAAACTCTTCATCTCTCTTCCTCTTCTCCAGCATTATTTTTATATCTCCCTCTCAATATCCAAGGGTGTCAAAAGAGAGATCAAATCCATGAGCACGATTTCGCCAAATTTCAATAGATATTCCAACTACTCTCTTTGCCAATTTGACCAAATCAAGTAGGGCACCATCAGGTTTTGTCTGTAAGTCTTACATTCAATTAACCTATGTTGCGTATTGTGAATAAATATTTGATTATTTGGATTGAAAAATTCGAGTTTTGATTACACTTGTGGTTGTTTGAGAGTATTTGATGGATTTAATCGGTGATTGATGTTGAGTGATTGATGGAGTGCTTGATGTTGGAATGGGTGTGTGGATTGTTTGATTGGTGGAGTACTATGTGCTGCAATAAGTACGGTCCTTTGTGACAGTAGCTGGTATTACTAAATTTTGGGGAGATCATTAAATTTTTGTGCACACCAGGTATTTGTGAAAAGTTCAATGATAATGAGAAAGGTTGGGAAGATTAAGTTGTTGAAAATTTTGGGGGTTGTCTGATATACATGGTGCTTGCTGGATAGTTGAGTGTAGTTGCTATACTTGTCACTTCGACTGTGGGTGATTGGGTTACTATTACTTATTGTGGAGTCGTGATTTTTAACCACCGATTGTGAAAAGTAACAGAACACGAACTTCAACATTTCATCACTACCACCAGGACTGCATGATAATAACAATGAAGATGGCGCGGATGATGCTGATGACTCCTGACCGCCAATAAATATTTCAGGGAAGTTCTTTCACCTACCTTTTGATTCTAATTGATTACATTGGGGACAATGCAATAACTAAGTTTGGGGGTGTGAGTAGTATTTTTCTAAAAAAATTTCTTTGATTTTTGTGTTTGCTTTCATGTGTTTAAGTTTAGGTTTGGCGTGTTTAAGTTTAGGTTTGGCATGTTTAAGTTAGTTTTAATTTCTATTCTTAAAAAAAAAAAAAATTATTTTGTGATGACTTTTGCTTGATAATCTGCAGCCAATGATAATGATTTTGATTTAGTACATACATGATTCTTAGAAAATGATGGAGGTTTAACTTGTCTGTGTGCTTAACTCTGATGAAATTCATCCTTATTTGGAACTCTTTTACATTGAGTTTATAATCTTGATGCACTTGGTTGTTTGATACACTTGGAGAATGTTTATGCTTTTGAAAGTAATCCATGATCTCAATGAACTCTAGAACTTATTTGATTGTTACTCGAGGCGAAATCCTAGGTTGCACTTGATTAGGGACATGATTTAGGCCATTCTTGGATCGATTGAGCCTTTTAAGCTTACCTATGTTGATTTTATCACTAGTCTTCTCCATTGAGCCTTGTTTCTAATTTTCTTTGGCACCCACAACTCTAACCAAGCCTTTTTGTCTAATTTTTTCAAGATTTGACCCATCACCTCTTAGGCATATTGATTACTACTGGATAATTTTGAGCTATGCAAATAAGGTTTGAAGGTGAAGTTCGTGGAATGTGGAAGGCAAAGTTTCAAGAATATTTAGTTGAGGGTTCGGAAATACTTATGTTGGAAAAAAAAAATTCTTATTACTACATCCCTTCTTGTAAAAGAATGCATTGAATCAGATAAGTTTGGGGGTGCAGTGGGCTATAAAAAAAAATGGTGAATAAAAGGTTGTCAAGGGAATGAAGTGAGAATGAAGTGAAACAAGATTGAGAATGCGGAGTGACTTGATGTTGAAATGTAAGTTTGCGCTCTGTGAGAATCCTAAGAGATTGAGGTGTTTAAGGGGTGATCTAGCCACAAAATTTCCTTTTATCCTACCTTTAACCTAGTCACACATTACAAGCTGAATAAAAGTCCTATTGATTCTTGATTGAGTGACAACCTACATTAGTGGAGAATAGCATGAAAAGTAAGCCTATGGAGTTCATCAATTTCAATATCTAGAGATCATCTGTGTTTACTCTTGATTGCATAAACTGATTTGAGTTGAAAACTGATTAAGTGAAAAGGGGTTGTTTGCACATATGTGGATGGTTCAAGGTGAGGTTGAATGACATTTGGGTTGAAAATCTTGACTGTTTCAATTTCTAAAGTTTTCTTTTGAATTGTGAAATTTGTACAATCTTTGAGGCAAGTGTGGAGAATCAAGCTATTATTATCACTTGTGTTTTCTTTATTTTAGATTTTTTTCCCTTAGTTAGGTTTTTCTTTGTTTTTGTTTTGCTCGAGGATTAGCAAAATGTTAAGTTTAGGGGTATTTGATGAGTAGGTTTTATACCTACGAATTAACCACTTTTAAATATAATATTTTGTTAATTTTAGAGTCTTTTAGTTGTTTTTATTTAAGTTTAGTTAGTTTTATACTTTTTATATGTTTATATGTTTTTATTTGATTTTTATGCTTATTTTACAGATTATGAACAATATGGAACATTGGGATAGGTGCATACGTTTAGGAGAAATTCGGACTCCAAATTGGTTCTCTCGGAAGAAGGAAGCTAAGCATACAAGCTAAAAAGTTTTCAAGCCGCAGCTTGATAGAAAACGATGCCGCGGCGGGAATTCAAGAATGGCATAACAGAAATATAGAAATACAAGCCGCGGCATGATATATTGGGATGCCATGGCCTGCTTACGTTTCCAGCTTTACACGTTAATTTGTGGTGACCGAATTAGAGACGGATTTTGGGACTCTTAAACCCTAATGACTCCATACCTATAAATAGGAAAGTTTAACCCTTATTTGGGGACAGAAGTTTTGGGATTTTTCTTGGAGGCATAAGATCGAGAAGGAGGACGAGAGCTGGAGATTCGACTTTTGAGTTTTATCTTTCTAAACTTTATCTCTTCTCTTGATATTTGTAATCTCTAAGAATGGCTGAATACTTTTGTGATTTTGTTTTCTTTTCAAGGATGAATTAATTTCTATTCTAGGGTTATAATGGAACCCATTCATGATATTTGATTAGTTTTATTTCTTTCTTCTCTGATTCCACATGTGATTGTTTATTCTATCCTATCTTTAATGCGATTTAATTAACTGGTCATTGATTGAATTGATTCGATGAATCTTAATAATATTGACAGAGTTATTTTGTGTTCATGACCTAGATAGAGTAACATATGCTAATTTGAGATAGACATATACTCAAGTTGCATGTGCATCCCTTATGAGAGCTTATTCTTAATGAATTCTTCTTGACTTAATTCTCATAGACATATAGGGAGTTAGTTTAGAAGGGTATTTTTACATGACCATCGACAGAGGCTTGTAGAGAATTTAGTGTTCTTGGGTGACAATTATAGTGGATTAATTTATCATAGAAGGGAAGATAATCTAATTAAGTGGATTGTTTGGGGGAAATTATAAACCTAGATTTCATCACTCATTGATTTTAATTTACAAATTCATTTTCTCCGTTACTTTTCTTGTTTAGTCTTAAATCCTATTTTTACTTTTGTTTGGATAAAATTAGATTGAGATAAATTGGTAATTAATAATAGATTGGTATTTAGTCTCCGTGGGAACGATACTTTCTTATCACTTTATTACTTGTTTCGATACGTATACTTGCGTGCGTAAATTTAGACAACAGTAACGCCAAAATTTTCTTTCAAAAATGTTCTTATATTACATTTAAATTTACTAATTATTATGGTCTTTGATTAAAATAATAGAATTGCATATCAACAACTGCCATACCTTGTTATATAATTTTGCTAAATTTACAAAAAATATTCTATTATGAGGTCAGGGTTTGATGCAAAACTAATTTACTAAAATTTAAAAAAAAAAAAAATTCTTTTAATCTTTAATATTATAATGAGATAAAAGATAGATGTAAATTCAAAATCGACTTAAAATTATCTTGTCTATTTAAAAATGTTAATATTACATAAATCTTAAGTTTTTGTTATTTATATAAGAAAGTAAAATAGTGAATCCTACTCGAATTATAGTTGTAGGGTATAAATGTGTCATTTGAGCTACAATGGAATGGGTTCACACTATCCCACTTGGACTTTAGAATAATGATAAATGCACATGGTTATTGGTATGAGATTGAGGCTTGGCACATAATCACGAATCTTTTTCTTCGGGATAGAAAAAGATATATGGTTTTATGCCCTTGCCACGTCAGCCGCATATCTATTACTTACATATGTTGATCATCAACCATATGTTGATTTTGGGTCCAATGAAATTATAGCCAAGTGATCTTTATCTTAAAATAATAAATTAAAAAAGGGAACATATTAATGGTGATTTACCAAAATGGTTATATACTCATTTTGGTATTTTTAGCAACATGGGAGTATTCTATATCGACATCAAATTAAATTTTCCATCATATTTCCTTTTTCAACATGAGGTTCCAGCCTGAGGTCAGTCCAGCATTATTCTAAAATAAATGTACATTTCTCTAAGTCATCCCACTGTTTTTTTTTAGTAAGTGTCTAGCCTCGTGGTACTATAGAAAAAGTTGCATGAATTTCTTCTTGAAATTCTTTATAATCTCATTAACTGTAGCTTAATTTTTCCTACCTTAATACTTTGCTCCATCAAAGCAAATGGATTCGAACGAAAATCAACTCAAAGCCATTGATGAAGAAGAAGATTGCATGTTTGCCATGCAATTGGCTAGCGCTTCGGTCCTGCCCATGGTCATGCAAGCAGCTATTGAGCTCGATGTGCTAGAAATCATAGCAAAAGCTGGTCCATCAGCACAAATCTCTCCCTCACCGATAGCCTCTCAGCTTCCCACTCAGAATCCAGAGGTACCTATCATGCTCGATCGTATCCTACGTCTTCTCGCCAGCTACTCCGTGCTAACGTGCTCCATTGTCACACATGAGAGTGGCCATGTTGAAAGGCTATACGGGTTGGCACCAGTGTGTAAATTTGAACCACCAGGTTAAATTTGAAAATCAATCATTTCGAATTTCGAGTCATCTCGATTTTCGCCCATGCACTTCGATCCTTTCGCACAGAGATAGTAAGGAATCTCAATTTCTATTAGTAATCGTAGATTGTGAAAATTGTATTTATGATTTTATTAAAAATTAGTGGTGAATTTCCAAAAATATATAATTCTTTTTATTTATTTAAATTCACGCCAGAACTTGCATGTTTGATATGTTTAACTGTATTTTATAATAAAAATATATATGGGTAGGATATCTCACTAGGTTATTTCCGTCAGTTGGGTCCTGTGCACCACTCGGACCCTGTTTTGATCTAAGTTTTGATATTTTTTCAATGTTATTGATAAAAATGAATTTCATAGTTGAAAAAATAATTTTAATATTTAATGAACTTAAATTGAGTTGATGAATATAAAAAAGTGGATATTTTGTTTCAAAGATTGAAAATGGTAAAAATCGAAAAAAGGGAAAAATGGTATGAAATGGTAAAATGTCAGAGTCACATCCGAGGGGTGATGTCTACATTTTACATTGTTGTGTTGTGTGTAGGTTGGCAAACGGATATCTAGGGATAATGTTACTGGTTGCATGTTTATTTACTTTTTGTTAGCGCGAGGCACTGTTTACTTTTATGTTCTATTATTTATTTTAGGCTGGGTGGCCACACTTGCATGGTAGGAAACTGGATATCCATTCTCAATCTTGTATTATTAATTTCTCTTTTGTTTTCAAATGAAAATATATATATATATATATGTAGCTATTTTGTGAGCTATTAAAAAATTTGTGAATGCCTGAAGGGATAGTGTGTCATATCATCCGGAGTGGTATACTATCATGCGATGTACGATAGGGACCACCAAGCTCATACGTGGTATGGGACGCGTATGAGAGTGGAGTCACAACTGGAATCTAGGTTTATTCCTCTCTATCTTTACCAGTGAACTTGTACTGTAAAGGTGGTCATATACGAATGATTTGTTTATTGGGGAATCATATGTACGCCTGATAGGCATAGACAAAGATAATTAGTCAGTAATCACTAACAATCTATAGTAGTCAAACATTCTAACACATCAAAAATAAACCAATTGCTTGCGGTCACGTCAAACGGCCAACCCGAGCCGGATAAATGGTCAACCAAACATGATAAATGCAGCGATCGACCACAAAATCAGGAACTAAAAGTCAGTAAAGAATTGTAACATCATGTCCCAATTGTGAGCGATCCAGTCGTGAATCCCAACTCTCTAATTTCATTACTCCACCATATGTATTATGTATATATTACCTTATTTTAATATATAAAATGAAATGCAAGTTTAATGTTTTCATTTGATCAATTAGATTTGTATAAAAAGAAAATGCTATAGTAAGTACTGTTTGTTGATCTAATATCAGTTTTAAAATGTTTAGTTGCTCATCTCTGACTATATGTACCAGTTAATCGTAGTTTCTTCTATAACATTTTATATATTTGAAAATGATTTAGTATGTTTATTCGTTCATGTTAGGAGAGGTTATTGACAGAAATTATTTGCTTCCCTACTGGGTAACCATGGTTACTCACCCTTTCATTCTCCATTTTTTAGTTTCAGATCCGAATCTTGACGAAACAGGTGTAGAAAACGAGTGAGAATCATCTGGTGGGTCAGAAAGACAGCAAGAGTCCGTCACTTGGTGAGTATTGGGATTATACCCCCTAGTGGTGTCAATTTGTCAAGGATTATTATAAATTTTGTCTTGAGTGTTAGTACTTCTGTTAGAGTGAGGATGTTTGTATAATTCTGTATTTTGTTATCCTTTTGTACTCTGATCTATCGTTCGTTATTAGATGTATGTAGGCTTCCACTATTGTTATATTATATATATATATATATATATATATATATACAGGATTGTATGTCGTTTATTAGGTGCAGGTTGAACGCCTTGGAATGCTAACATAAACAAAGGGGACCATGTCGAAATTTTGAGGTGCCACCTAGTACATCGGGATCTGACATGGGGATTTGTGTTAGTGGTTGGCGGGCCACAATAATTCTTTTATTTTTTAAGAATTCATGTTATATTAAAGTATTAGAAAAAAATTATTTTGAAAAGCTTAATTAAAATTATAATTTTCAAAGGAATATATCATTCGGATCTAGCAAAATTAAATATAGGGATCGATCCGTATCCAATCCGGATCCAACTCCAATCAAAGGATATCAACCCATATTCGACCCATATTTTTTATCTGGTCTACTCCAAGGGTGTCCAAACCTGTTAAATTCGGATTTAGATCACTTGGATTTAGGATAAATCCGACCCATTTTATGCATTACGCCCAACACTATGATTCAATCTATTAATCTATTTTCTTCTGTTGTGTAATTTGAGTAAGGGTGCACATGGTCTAGATTGGTTCGAATTTTGGCAAAATTGGAACCAAACCAAACTTGATTGGTTCTACAAATTTTGAACCGAACCAATCCAATTACCCTATAGAACTAAACCAATCCAAACCAACCTTGGTTCGGATCGGTTCTCGGTTCGGATCGGTTCTTGGTTCTCATACTTTTAAAATAGAAAAACTAGTATTTTTTCTTTTAAAAGAGGAACCCGTTGGATCATATCATAAATAATGCCTATTTGTAAAATGAAAATGATTTTATAATTAAATTCTGACTGAAATCTATATAAATTGAAAATTATAGGAAGCTCAATGAGATTAAAAAAAAATTACAATTTTAAAATTGGTATTTTAAATGGATTAGTGAGGAAACTAATTCATAAATGATATATTAACATATCCAAGCCTAGGTTCGTATAGTATATTTCATCTAATAAATACAGTATAAAAGTTCTCGTAAAAAAAACAAGGATTCAAACTCTTTGAAAAAGTTTTTCCGTAAATAGGTTGATTCATTTGAGAGTTGAGAGAGAGATTTGTGTACATTTTTTATGAGTTTTTTTAAAAAAAAAATAGAGGAGATAAAGTTGAAGACTTGGATGAGTTACCTCTTTGTAACATGTACATATATATATATATATTTCGGATTAGTTCGGTTCTTGGTTTGGTTCGGTTCTATTATACCCCTAATCCGAAATCGAACCAAATCAATTGGATTTTTTAATATAAAATCTGTACCCGAACCAAACCATGCTCAATCCGAACCAAACCAATCCAATCCAAAAGGCTTCAGATAGGTTCGGTTCTCGGATTTACCCAATCCAATGTGCACCCCTAAGTTTGAGTATATGTTTGAAGAATAAAAATACATGTTGCTTGCAGGCGTGGAACATGTCGGAGGAGACATGTTTGCAAGTGTTCTAAAAGGAGAAGCCATTTTCATGAAGGTGAGTGATGATATTTATCAATATTACTAGATATTCAAAGTCATTTTGTTAGTTTTTTCTTGACTACTAATGGCTTTATAAATTAATCTTGTAGTGGATACTTCATGATTGGAGCGACGAACACTGCTTGACGTTGTTGAGGAATTGTTATAAATCGGTACCTGATAATGGAAAGGTGATTGTCATGGAGGGGATACATCCCGTGGCCCCTGAAGAGGCAATGACATTAAAAGCATAGTTGGTCCTACTGTTGTCTTATAAAGGAAATTGTGCCACAAAAATGGATCAAATGATCTTTATACAAATGGAAACAAGACCCAAAAGAGGCAATTGCAAATCGTGAGGCATCTACATCAAGAGGCATGTCAATCACTGCTCAAAACATTAGTAACAGGAATCGTGATAGTCTGACGTTCATTGTTGTATTTTCCCTTCACAGAGTCGTAGATCCATTGCTTTCGAGATACAAAAGAACGTATATTTTTGGTTTTGTATGGTTCTGTGAAGGGAGCGTACAAAAAAAGGACGTCAGATTATCACGAGTCCAAATACACATACACACATAGAGTCGGGATTCGATGACTCGTAAAAAATGACCAACTGTTAAAACACAATCAGTACTATTGGGATAAAACACATACATCATGTATTCCTAAGATAAATATTGATCATTGGATTTCATGTTCTTCCAAGAATCAATGAAGGACCACCTATCTTTATGGACCACATGTCCATGAGGGACCAAAAGACCTTATTGGGTGACACATGGATCTCGAGCACAAAATTTTAAGAATTCGAAAAAAAAAATTTCACCATTGATTTGAATTTTAAATTTTAGATTTTGAAATTCATTGACATTTCATTTTCAATGTCTTTGATTAGGTGAAGGAAAATTTATTTTCTTTTGAATTTTTTGTTTTAAAATAGGGGAAATTACGTAAAAGACCTTGATGGAGGGATTTCTTTCTAATTAATCCCCGAGTTTTGCACAATAGCTTGATAGGATATTTAGTAAACTCGTTCTTTCTTAATGGCCCCTCCTTATTGGTGAACTCACGGGTTTTTTATTTATTGTTGAGTTCATCACTTTTTATTTATTATCGAACTCGACGTTTATTTATTTATTGTCGAACTCGACGCTTTTGATTTATTGTTGAACTCAATACTAGTAAAATCCACTTATTTTCAATTTTTCAAGTTTTTTTAATTGTTAAAATACATGAAATGTGTTAGAATAGTCCCACGTCTCCTAGATACTATTGGGATGTGCAATGTATAAAGCGGGGGCAATCCTCTCCTTGCAAGTTAGTTTTCAAGGTTGAGTTAGACCCAGAGCGGATGTGCCTTAGGAATGGGTTGGGTTAGTATCTCCAACCCTATGTCTAGGAGGAGAGTCGAGTGTCTCTAGTCCAGAGGATAGGAGAAGAGAGGAGAGGAGAAGTGAGAGGGGAGAGAGGGTTAGAATAGTCCCACATCGTCAGGGTACTATTGGGATGTGGAATGTATAAAGTGGGAGCAGCACTCTCCTTACAAGCCGATTTTCAAGTTTGACTTAGGCACATGGGATTTGACCAAAAGATCGACTAAAAACTTGAGATAACAACTTGTTACGATGATTTCAACCCAAAAGAATCATTCTTAACCAATTTCATAAAAAAAACTAAGAAAAAAGTGAAAAAAATCCAAGTTTTTTACATAGATCTTCAAAATGTTTGAAAATGACTTCTTCTTCCTTCTTAAATCCTTTGCGATGGAATAAAGTTTTCAAAACTCGATTGAAATGCCAACAATCTAATTTTTATGGATGAAAATGATGAGTTCGAAAGGTTAAGGCATTCAATCGTGAGAAATGTGGGAGATAAGGTCAGGGATCATTAAGAAAAAAAAAAGTTTACTAAGTGGACTATTAAGAGACCGCCCAAAACTTAGGTCTATTTAGAAAGAAGTCCTTCTACCATAGTTTTTTAAGTAATTTTCCCTTTAAAAAATGAAAATCTAGTATAAACGATGAACTTTAAGAGGTTTGATGAGTCATTTGACCAACATGTAGTCCATTTGGCCCAAATGAAGACCTTGCTCCATGTTTGAAATCAATACAATTTCATTTCTCAAATCTCTCTCTCTCTCTCTCTCTATCTCTCTCTCTCTCTCTCTCTCTCTTCTCAAGAGGCATAGTAAAAAAAATTCTCTAATTAAAAAAAAAATAGTAAAATTCTCCAAATTAACCAATTAAATCAACAAATAAACTAATTAATTGAAGATCTGTAAATTATCTACAAAATATGATCACATTTTCCTCTTCATCCTCAAATTTTATTTTCTTCAACATTCGTATTTTAAGAGCGAGAAAGGACTTGTAAGAAGGTTGAAGGTACTGGATTTTCATAAGAATCCCAAATAAATCATTTGTGTATTCTCTAAAATGTTTTTGATTTTTTATATGAAAATTTCCCAATTTTATTATCCTAATTAATCGAATTGAACCCCCCACCAGCATAATTATCCAATCTAAACTTTATTACTATGCTCAGAGCTACAACCCTCTCTCATCCTTGGGTACCAAGTGGTCTAGGTGTCAATATTTCAACTTCAAACTTCAAATAATCCAATTGTTACAAAATATAAATATAGTACATAACTATATATTTCTAGAGTAGCGTTCAATGGCCAACAGTTTGGCAAACATTTTGGCAAACACATTTTTCAAAACATGGGTTAGAGGTCTTGGAATGGGCTGATTTTTGGTGAGGATGATCTCTATGGTGAGGAGATCATCATCACCAAAAATCAGCCCATTCCAAAACTTCTAACCTCATCAAAAATGGTTTACAAAAAATGGACGGTTCACGATTTTTCAACTTGTAAAATGGGGCTAGAAGTTTTGGAATGAGCTGGTTTTTGGTGAGGATGATCTCCTCACCGTAGAGATCATCCTCACCAAAAATCAGCCCATTCCAAGACCTCTAACCCATGTTTTGAAAAAGTGTTTGCCAAAATGTTTGCCAAACTGTTGGCCACGGATAGGGACCCATATTTCTATTCCTAAAACCCACAATAGATTAAAACTTCAATTCTTAAATAGCTCCAAACAATGTTCTTGATCCAAATTCCTGCTCCAAAACTTTTTGTAGTATTCAGGATACGTAAAACTCTTGTATATGGCCGGAGATCCATCTTCTGTTGCAGGGCGGATCACCGCATCGTTACCAGGACAAAGGAAAGAAGCCACCGAGATCCTTTCCATATCGGAATTGACAATCGCTCGATGCCACACACTTTTGTACTTCCCGTTACTTAGCGCCTGCAATAATCACAACACATTCTCGATTTCGATCTCTCCTTATATCATTGATCATAACGATACTATGATCCTTAAATTTAATTTGAGGAAAAAGAAATATTGATTTATCGAATATAATCATCTTTCCATGAATATTGGGATTATCCTTATGTAGATTTAGGGAAAGATCAAAGTTAGATTTTGTTAATTTTCGTAACAACTTGATATGGTAGACATTTGGGAAAAATGACAGAAAGCAGAGTGCTTTAATTATAGTCATTAAGTAATGGTATTTCCATAAATAAATTTTCGAGTCTTTGTGAGATTTACGAAAATGCCATTGCACAATGATAATAAAACCCTTACTTCTTTTTTTTTTCCGCAAATAAAAATAATTATTTTTATGGACTTTTAATATTCCCCTAATCTAGTAATAGTTTATCAAGTTCTTTTGAATAAATGTACCTGTAATTGATCGCCTATGTTTATAACAAACGCATTTGGGTGGGGATTTACAGCGATCCATTGCCCATCTTCCATCAACACTTGCAGACCTGCGACATCTTGACCTTGAAGAAGAATGGTAATGGTGTTTGGGTCTGTGTGACCTGGTAGTCCATAGGTCATCTCTGGTTCGGGACATGGCGGATAGTAATTTACTGCCATATGTTGCCCTTGGTCACCCAAAATCTTCTCCATATAATCTTTTTCTAAGCCTAAGCTCTCTGATATAGCTTCAAGTAATCTGAACCCAAGTTGGCGAACTTCTTGACAATATTTACCAACGACGTCTCTACAAGAAAAAAAATGCATTATTTCACGATCAGTTTAGCATGCTTTGTAAGACCATGACCGTGATTTGGCCCAACCAGCAGCCAAGCTATCAAAACATCAGCCCATTTAAACTCGTTTCGGTTGAGTCGAAGGGGTCCAATAGTCCCAATGCTCTCCAAGTCCATTCCGACTCTCCCAAGCCAGATTCGACTCAGAGGAGTTTTTAAAATAAGTCTATATGGTATGGGGTCAGTCTGGACCAATCTGATAAGAATTAGATTGGACCCAGAAACAATCTAATGAGAGTCGAATCGGACCCTCATCAAATTGGATATCATATATATAGAAAATAATTTACATATTTGATAGGGACCTGGTTGATTCAGAACCAATCCTATATGTTATAAAATCGGTTCCTTATTAGATCGGACATTAAAATCCAAATCCTTGATCTAGATCCAAAGTTATTTTATTAAAATGGATCAGATTTCGTGTTTAATCTGATCCATTGAAGGCCGTGTTAGACCACTCCTTAATTAAGTTATGTGGGCTCAAAGAAGATTATTAAATTTGGTACCATGCAAGGTACAAGATTCTTATGGATTCGAATGTAGGTTGAAAGGATTTTGTTCTCCTTTTGGACACAATTTGATGACACCACCCTGCTTCATGTACAAACCAATAGCTTTATAAAAGGACTCGGAACAACACTTATTATGTTGAATTAGGTTCAGAGCTTAAGATGACAGATCCCATTAGAACCTTAAATTTTTACAGCTACTTCTTTAATTACAATAATTGTGATGGTGGATGTAATAATTCATCATGTGTTCATGGACAAAATTAAGACACAAACGTGTATCTTACTTGGAGAGTCCTTTTCTTGGTTTGTCTACCAATCATATATATATATATATATATATATATTAATAAATAGTACAATAGAATGCACATGTGACAGGCATGCTGTCTCCTAAAGACTTCCTTAATAATGAGTTTTTTAAAATATAATTTTTTTATTTCTTAATAATGAGACCTTTTTTTTAAAATATAAATAATAAAAACTTTATTGAAAATAATATATAAAATAAATATTTTATTCTTGCATATATAATAATTGGAATGAAAATTGTTGCTTTACCTTTCAAAAAAATAAAAAAAATAATTGGAATGAAAAATCTGTTTGCTAATGGTGATTTACAATTTTTGGTAAATATTTGAGATACCCATATTTCCAAATAGACGACGTACTCCTTGACCTAGGTTTACTTCAGAAATAAGTGTCTCCTATTCAACCTGTAACAAGGGCCTTTGATTTTTCGAAACCCATCATCTTCAATATCTAGGGTAAATTTAGAGTTTCATCTCCTCCAACCTTCAAACTAAGAGAGCAGGATTGGATTTTTGAGAAGTAAAAGACGGTAGAATTTTGGGTATACAAAAATAATGACTTTTCTGAAAGAGATTGAAGACCAGTGAAGATAATGGATTGAAAAAGAGATTGAATAAATTAATTAAAATAATTTATTATTGGATTGAACTTGAGATTAAATAATTTAAAGTAATTTATCCAATAGATTAAGGAACTTGAAGATGTCTCACTTTTGGGTGAATATAATCAAAAGTTCCAACTTGAGGTTGAAGACGAGGTCATTTAGGTTATCAAAGGAATTTAAGTTTGGCACGTAATGAGTTTAAAACAAAAGGTAATCTTAAATGTTCATCAAACCAATCACCCTTTTCTAAAGATATTATTAGAAATTTTTAATTTTTTTTGAAAAATAAATAGAATGGATATCATTGTAAGATATGGACCTCTTACCACTCATTAAAAAAAATTAAAATTAAAATAAAAATAAAAAGAGCTATCATTCTCTTGAAATGACAAGTCCACCTTGAAAAATCACAGCCCTTGACGTCCACTTAGCCTAATATTCTCAATTGGCTAATGATGTTATTTCTAGGATTTTTCTAACCTCAAGTTAGGTTTGAAGCACTACTAAAGATGAGTGATTCATGACGAACTATATCTTGTTAATCTAACAAATATCTTTTGATAAATTTGGAGGTTCAAACTCAAAATCATTGGCAATGAGTGAGAGGCCCAAGAGCTTATAAGGAGAAGAATCGTGATTATCTGACTGTCCCACGTGATAAACTCAATCGACTACTCTAACGTGATAATTTTGGGAAACGTAGATCTACGCTAATCAGAATACACGACTGCACTTCCCCATAAAAAGTGTATCTCAAGGGAACTGTGTATCCCAAGGAGCACAGATTATAGTCTCCGAACTTGGCACATCAAGTGGTCGATTGAGTATGACACATGGGATAGTCAAATTATCACGACTTTAAGGGAAAAGAGATTAGGCAATGAGTGTCCGATGTGAATTAAACTCAACATTTTCCACTCCTTATTTTTATTAAAAATTAGTATATTTGAAGGAAGATTTTTTATTTTAAAGAGAAGACACTTGAAATGATAGTCTTTCCTATTATAATTATTGTAGTGAGAGAAGGAGAAGTAGGGGATTAGTAACACCAAAATTTTCTTTCAAAAATGTTCTCATATTACATTTAAATTTACTAATTATTATGGTCCCTTGATTAAAATAATAGAATTATATTATTTTGTTAAATGTACAAAAATACTATATTATGAGGTCAGGGTTTGATACAAAACTAATTTACTAAAATTAAAAAAAATAAAAATAAAAATCCTTTTAATCTTTAATATTATAATGAGATAAAAGATATTTGTAAATTCAAAATCCACTTAACATTATCTTGTATATTTAAAAATGTTAATATTACATAAATCCTAAGTTTTTGTTATTTATATAAGAAAATAAAATAGTGGATCCTACGACAATAATAGTTGTGAGGTATAAACGTGTCACTTGAGCTACAATAGAACGGGTTCACACCACCCCACTTAAACTTTAGAATAATGATAAATGCACATGATTTTTGGTACGAGATTAATGCTTGGCACAGAACCATAGATCTTTTTCTATGGTCAACCGCGTACCTACTGCTTACCAAAAAGTGTGTGTATTTATCATGACTCTAAACTTTATTATCTTTCATCTCTTCCCATCTCCCATTTTTTAATAATATCCTTATAATTTTACTCCTTTTATTCTTTTTTTCAATAATACTCTTCTAATTTTACTATCTTTCTTCTTTTAATCTCAAATAAAAAAACTCTAATTTATAAAACAATAGCAAAACATACCTATTTTGAAATAAATAAAAATCAAAATGATTATATAATATATATATATTTTTATAAACATAAAATTTTCGGCAAAACGCCTATTTTTCCTTTATATTTTATTAGATGATATTTGACTAATAATAAAATGATGCACTAAATCTTACGTAGTGGTTGAGATGGCAAGTGCACAGAATCGAAGATCTACACTACAAAAATAAATCTACGGGTTCTGTACAGTTCTAAGCCAATCGTGTAAGATTTATGACGTCATTTTACACAAATTAGGTTATTTTGGTCAAAGGCATTCGTACATGCAACTTTTTTCATTAAATCGGACACAACCGTTCTGCCCCATGTGGGGTCATATTAAAATTATCAACTTAATGAAATGGTCACCGCTCCCAACCACACATATCTTCATAAGCGTACCCATTTATTTTTGCCCATCACATTCTACAGGAGTGATTGGTGGGTTGGCTACTTCCATTCCATGTGCAGACCACTAGTGGTCCACACAAAATGTTTCGATGACCCGAAGTAGTTGATCATCAACCATATGTTGATTTTGGGTCCAATGAAATTGTAGCCAAGTGATCTTTATCTTAAAATAATATATATTTAAAAAGGGAACATATTTATGGTGATTTACCAAAATGGTCATATACCCATTTTGGTATTTTTACAAACATGGGTATATTCTATACCGACATCAAATTAAATTTTCCATCATATTTCCTTTTTCAAATTCATACCAATAAAGTGATTTTTTTCTTTAAAATATCTTTATTTTCAATATGAAAAAAAAAATCCTAAATCTTGAATACTTAATATAGTTATGAGTTGTTCATGATTTATTATTTGAGGTTCACTAGGAGGTTAAAAAGGTTAAATTGCAATATGACATTCATTGATGCCCATTTTGGCAAAAAGTAAACAAATACCAAAATAGAAATATGACTATGTTGATGAATATTTTAAAAACAAGATTATGTTAGCAATTTGGCTTCATGCATGATAGTTAATGTTGATACGATTTTCAAATATAAAATCTAAAAAATACAACAGTAGTTTTAGTGTTATTAAAGTATATAAAGCCATCGAAGTATAAGATTGTAAAATAAATAAAAATAATAATAATAATAATTTAAATCCCGTACTCCAGATCGTTGGTTTGCAAAGCAACTTCATTAACCATTTTCCCATTTAACACAGAGTAACTTTTTGGGCCCACTAACTAAAATGACAAGGAGTACATGTCTAAAAGTGGAATTTTTTTATTTTTTTATCTTAGACCTACAACCTAATACATTATTTCAAACATTGAACTAAAGTAGAGGTGTGCTTATAACCATAGATGTTTTATCTCGAGATACAAGTAAAAAGTATTTATAGTTTTAAACACACCTCGACGTCAGTTCAATTATGCACAATCAATCTATTCAACCAATCACAAATCAATTAAAGAATATTTAATTTTTGAAATTATTCAAATATAAATATTTTTATAAATTTAAAATGCTTTCAATACATGTCACATCTTAAGATTGGTCAATCACGATTATATGAAATCTAAAATTGATTTTTTCAATTATATAAAGATTTATTCTTAGATGAATACTTACAAATTGATGCGCTAAAACATAAGTGATCGGTGGTAGATAATTGACGTGGCAAATACATAGAATCATAAGTCTTTTTTTTTTTTTTAGATAAACAAAGAGAAAAGATTTACGATTGTTTGAATTTGTCACATCAACACCATGCTGAAATGACTGTATTTCACACTGCATTGACGTGGAGGTGTGCACTTATCATAAGGAAAAGCATCCATGGTTCCGTGCACATCTCTACGGCAAATAAAGTAGTCACTCTAGCATTTTCCACGTGGCATATTGCAACCTAACTACTGTTGTATTGTAGAGAAACCCTTAAAAAATAAAAAATAAAAAATAGAAAGAGAGACAGAGAGAGAGAGAGAGATGTGTTTTACTTGAAAGAAGAAGGAACAGAAGGCCATTCTTCCACAAACTTGTCGAGAGGATGACAATGGAGTCGAAGATAATCTCTCCAATTATGAATAGTTTCCTTCTTAACGTTAAAACTTGTAGATAATCTCATTGTCTTTGATGGATCATCTGAGTAATACTTCATCTTCACATCTAACGGTAGATGGAAGAACTCATGAGCTATCTTTAACATCATCTCCATTGATTCCTTTGGTACTCCATGATTGATCACCTAGTAATTAATTTTACACATCAAACATCCAAAAAAATAAAAATAAAAAGTTTCAAAGATGAGAAATTTGGGTTATTTTTTTTAAACCCAGAGTTATTAATACTTACCTGAAAGAACCCATAAGAGGTACATGCCTGACCGATTTGGTGAATGATTTGGGCTTTATTGACAGAACCCAAATCGATTACTGGAATGTTTTCGCAATTTCTGACTTCTTTGAGTCTGGGTCTCTCAGATTCTGGTCGAATGTAATTTTGGGGTAAGTTTGAGTGTCGAAAACCAGTAGAAAGCACCTTTGATTCCATGGTTAAAGAGAGAAAATTAAGAAGAGAGAAAAAAAGAAAGAGTTTCAGTTTCACCAAAACAGAGCTATTGTGATTTATGGTGGGAAAGTTGAGATAAGAGTAAATATAGGGCTGGAACGTTGACGCCGAATTTAAAGTCTACTTATGATGGATGACGTTTATTGGTTAGAATCTCACACCTTGGGAACTTAACTGTTTATAGAGAGCGTGTTTTTTTTTTTCCACACAGAGAGACATATCTGATGAATCTTAGGGTACGATATTGATCCAACCATTTGTGGTTAATTACCCCTTCAAGATGATATTGGAAGAAACTACCAAGATTTACTTCATTCGACAACAATGCTTAAAAACACAAACGATAGGGAATCAAAAAAAAATCACACGTACAGAAACACATAAAATTTATGTGATTCTCTCAAGATTGAGGTACGTAGAAAAATTCATACCTATTCCATTGTTAAAAAAAAAAAACGCTTTATTACAGATTACATCCTTTCACTGGATAAAGAGAAATATATAACTTACAAAAATATAATTAAGATTTTAAATATTATTGACAAGGATTGTGTGTTAAATGATGAACAATACTCCTTACTGAACAATACTATCAGGCTTCATGAATCATAACAGTACTATCATTTATTTATAAAATTACGTAAGTGATACTTTTCCTAACCTGTTATGGTTGATTTTCCCTCCATCTGATGTGTTCAGAAGTTTTAATAAGATGGGGAGCCTGAATATATTAGTCTGGTCTACCATCTTTACAATTAATATTATTTTTTATATAAATATAATTTTTAAGGGTTGGGATTTGTAGACATAACTAAATATGTAAATCTCGACGAGATGCACAAAAAATCCAATGATCATATGATAAAACATATACCGCAAAAACATAAGATGTATGTTTATGATAAGAGTAATGATATTCTCCTAGCATGGGAGGTGCCAAAATCATAAATTTTCTTTCATCGGGATACAGAACTGCATAAATTTGTGAGGATGTGCAGTTGTGTATCCCAAGGCATAAAGTCTATGGTTTTAGCACATGCCACATCAGGAAAGTATTTTGAGTATGCCATGCGGGGTAGTCAAATGATCATGACTCTCAACATAATTTTAAATGGGTTGAGGTTACGTGTTTGTATACGAGTTCCATTTCATGATTCCACATTTCCCAATCCATTTTTTTAAAGATTAAAATTATTTATGAATATTAAATACTTTACAAATTTAATCATTTGACTGATACTGGTTGATAAACAAGACGGTTTGAGTGAGGGAGTTTTCAAGTTTTAAGACAGTGGTTAAGAGTATGTGATCCCATGGATTGTCAAAGTAGAAATTTGTTGCAATTATAAAGGGGTATTTTGGGAAATTGGATGGAATATGCAAGTATTAAGTGGTTGAGGTATGGGTAAAAATGGAAAATAAGATTTTTTTTATTTATTTATAGGAAATCTAACAACAGGTATAAATCTCAATCATGTAAACACGAAATCCAGAACGTTTGATTTTTGTTCAAAAAACCAGTCATTTTCTACCCATTGTTTTAAAGAATTTTACTCTACTCTTCAACCTTAAGATCTTCTACTTCACATTTAAACCTTAAGAACGAGATTAGATTTTTGAATTAGAAGATAAGAAATTTTGGATAGAAAATGCATTGGATAAAACATAGATCAAATCTCGACCTCACACATGGTATAATTTGAGGAGGGTTGGAAGGTTAGGCAAAACAATATTTTAGCACAGCTCAACCCTGTGGTACTCAAGGTGCTTAGCAACTCAATTCAACATACTTGAGTCAAGTAAATTATCTTTTAAAATAATAGAGCTTCAAATTGAATTAAAAGAGTATCTCAAGAATCTAGGAGTGATTAATTGTGTCAATTACATTTTTTCCTAAATGAATAAATTCGTATCTTGAGAACTTTTTATTTTCTAATCTTATGATGTAGAAGATGATCACCCTAAATCCTCCTGAATAAAGAAAGGGGTGGTGACTTGTTGAACGAGTGGTTAAGAAAAGAGATTAATTTATAAATAGGAAGTGAGGCCAGGAAGGAAAGGACTTTTGGAAGGTCATTTTAATTTTGAAAAATCTTAGGGTGACTTTGTTTTTTATTATGATTTTCACTATGTAAATGTATTTTCTCGAGATATGAGCAAAAACAGTCTACAGTTATGTGTGCACCTCCACATTGAAAATGTGAGAATCATAGTAAATCTCTTACAACTTCTAATCTAAGAAGTTTAGCGTCAGAGGATGTTTGGAATGTACAATACTGATAATCTAATTCAGCGAAAGATGAAGGACTCACCGTTAAAATTTTCGTTGAACTTTTCGAGGTAAGTTAAGAAATTACCTATATAGAAAAAATCAAGAGTTTTTTTTACAAAAGATTAAGACACGCTAAAAAATAATAGATTGAAGATGAGATTCAATAAAAGGTGCCAGTTCGTTTTGGGGTAAAGTCTAGGGGTTGGTGAGTGATGATTTCACAGACTTAGGTTGAATTCTCAGCATCTCTAATTTATTGATCTCAGCAAAAAATGGCTTACCAATAAATAAATAAAAATTTAAAAAGAAGAGTCTTATTCAGATTGAAAATAATTACCATAAAGGTTGAAGAGCGTGGAGATGATTGGTCTTGATAAGAAAAATCAGGAGTTTTTGTTTGTTTGTTTGTTTGTTTGCTTGTTATAATTTAAAGATGAAGGCATTTCTGTCATTTTTTTCACTTCTCTATTGGAGAATAGAGATCTCAAGAGATCAAGATACCTCAAATATTTACCAAGACACGCTTTGTAGGATATGTCTAAATCATCCTAAATTAAATTTCAGGACCCTTTCTAGATCATTTTGAACTCCTCTAAACAACAAACGTTTTGTGACCGTTTCCTTATTATCTATCAAATGTGAACAATATTTCTAGAAGAAACATAAATTATTTAAAAATTAATTTTTTTTCAAAACTAAAATTCTTCCATGGTTGAAATTTGAATAAAATTTCAGATATCCAAGATGATTTGTTGATATTGGAATTCTATAGGGAACATTAGTCATATTCTAGGGGATGTGATATGGTATAAAGCAGGTGAAAAGTTTGAATTTCAACCTACTTTTAGAGAAAAAATAGTCTCAGATTTAAAAAAAAAAGTTATAAAGTTTTCTCATTCACATGGGAGATGATTAGGCGAGCATATCACATGAAGTTTGAAAATTATGTAGCAGTTGAAATTTGAAGATAGTATCTACATGATCCCTATGTGGTTGAAATTTCAGGGTCGATTGAGAAGGTCCAGAATTTCCTTAAAAAATTAATTCGGAGGTTCAGGCAAATGGTGCAAAATCAATTTACATTGTTCTAGAAGAAAAATTAATTTATAAGAAACTACCATATTTAATACATTGTCTTCAATTCGTTCTCAAGTGCGTAATCATTTTCTTGAGATTACCTAACTTTGATTTTCTACGATATAATTATATTCTTGCAAGAATTTTTCTTGAATGAAAAATAGAGTATTAGATTTTGATTACAATGTCATCAACATCGAAGCTTTAATATGGAGATTTTGGGTAGAATAAACAAATTTCATTTTTCCATTTCAACCTGTCCATAGTCAAGTCTTTTGTTTTTGAGAGTTGAGTTCATATCAATTCTAAATTTTTAATCCACATTATTTTGAATCTTCCTTTTGTTCTTTTAGGATAGATTTTCATTTTATTTTATTATTATATATCAATTTTCTCCTTTTTTTTTCTTTTTTTTTTTTTTCTCTCACATAAAGATTTTGGAGAATATGTTTTAAGAAAATGAGAAAGTAAAATTAAAGAACAAACCATATTTCAATATAACATTTTCATGAAAGCTCTCCCGACTTGGAGTATGGAAAGCACAAGGAGTTTGAATTAAGGGCATATGTTGAAATTAACTTTATCCAAACTAAAAGATTGGTTTTGTATTTTTATTTTTATTTTTATAACAAGGGTGTCTGGACTTTCGTCCGACTAGGGGAACTGGATGATCCAGGACCAGAACCAAGGCATATGGGACCCTCGCTGGGGCACGTGTAATGCCCACACATCACACGAAGCTATTTATACTAGCTTATTTTGAGTTGAAATTAATTATCTATTTTTCACCAAAATACTTACTTGTTTGTACGATCCATATGTTATATATTTACATGTTTGCCTACGTTCAACTCAAAGGCATACATAAAAGAGTCGTGATTTTCTGACTCCCCCTCTACTCTCCTGACATGGCATGTGCATAGAATCGTAGATTGTTTCTCAGAATACATAACTGCTCATATTTAAGGGGATGTGTAGTTGTATATCCTAAGGAAAACAAAATCTACAACTCTATGCACATGCCATGTCAGGAGAGTAGAGGTGGGAGTCAGTTTATCATTATTCTAAATAAAAATGTATCGAATGTCTATATAATAGTGTAAGTCCATAAGTTGGTTTCGTAAAAAAAAAAAGAGGTGATTTAAACATATTACTCTATGTTTGATCATATCTGGGACACCTCTATCTTGTTTTTGTTCAAGGTTGAAAGGAGATAGAATCCTACAATTGAAGATAATTCTCCTTAAATACTTGCCCTCTTCAAGTTTTTAATCTCTAGGGTAAAACTTATTCAGGAAACCCATAATTTTATTATAAAAAATCCATTCTTTTTTTTATCATAAATTCTATCTTGTTCTTGATGCTTAAAGGTGAAAGAAGATAAAATTATAAAATTTGAAAATGAAATTAAAAAAAAGCTCAAAGATGTAGGTTAAGAGGAGCATATTATCAAATACATATGAGGCATTTCTATATCACCCCCCACCCAAAAAAAAAAAATTAAATTAAATTAAATCATAAAATTAGGTACACGAGTGTTTTTGCAAATATTAAGAAATTTATGATTGATATATTAACTTTAGCAAAATATTATTTGAGTAATTACCTCTTCTATATGTGTCTCTATCATTATAATGAGAGAAAACATGTAGAGGGTTATTGATACCAAAAGTTACTTTAAAATATTTCCCACCATACATTTAAACTTACTAATTATTAACATTTTTTTATCAAAATAAATAAAATTACAAAAGTATGAGAGAAATTATATTAATTAATTTGTTGAAATTATAAAAAAAAATATATACTTTTAATCTTCAATATCACAATAAGTTAAGTTTGTTTTTAAATATATATAAATAAATAAATAAATAAAAAGAGAGAAAGGAAAAAAAAAAAGATAAGGGTCTGATGCAAATGTTTTAAAATTATAAAAATAGCCTTTTAATCTATAATATTATAATGAGATAACGTTTCCATGAAAACCCAAAATCTCCCTAATTGAATATTTCAATCTATAAAAATTATCCTGACAATATTTTAAATTATAAAATGTGATATAAAATTAAATTATCCATTTAAATTTTATTAAATTAATCATCAAAGATAAATCTTATTTTTTTTAAATAGATATGACAGAGGGGTATTAGACAACTACAAACCTCTCTCCGACACGAACATACAACTATTAATGAAATTGACAAAAGCAATTCTGAGATCTATTTTCAATGAATAATTTAGGAAAGTCGGTTGGTCCAATGAATTTGATCATTTTTTGAACAATCACACGTACTTATCAAACATAAGTATTGGGTGGTACTAGCACCAACAAAAATAACAGTGCTTCCTCCATCTCCACCACTCAAACACTCCTATATTCACATTAGTGGCCTATATCTTGGGACCCCAAGCTGATTGGTTGATCCCCACGATATATAAATGATATGATTAGTATTTTGACCGTCCCACATTCCATCGTGTTTGTTCAAACTACCATAATCTCACAAAAGTAGACATTTTGAACAATACTAAATGATTTGTGAGTTACAAATTAAAAATCGTTATTTATAGATTCAAAATTTTGCACTATCTTGAGATTTGTGATGATGTCTCGTAATCTCTACTTCTTAAATTCTTGAGTGTACCTACAATAATACCTCTCCAATGTCAAATCAAATTGTTTTACAAAAAAATATAGTATAAGGATTTTAAGGTAGAAAAAACTCGTATCTTTTAGTGTGTACTAGCCATGTATATATAGGATTTGAACCTTAGGATCTCCTATGATCCTATTTCCAATTCATCTTAAATCATTTTAGTAGGTTGGTTTTTATAGAAATGTACCTAGCCTAAATTACATCCTTATTCCCTTTATTTGGGGGTTTTCTCTAAAATAGAGATCTTCCGAATTTAACTCTACCACATTCCTGATTTTCACGGATTTAATTGACAAATCCCACATGTCACATTTTCGAGTCTATTTAACTAACCATATGAAATTCAACCGTTTTTTGGGTATGAGAACTAACTTATCCAAGAGCCCTTGCTGCATCGAACTCGGATATGGAATCGAAGTCCTCTAATCTATCATGATCCCAATGTGCCACATGTCAACTTTTGATGTCTTACAAAAAATAACTCACATATTATCCATGTGCGAAGCACTATATCATGTTTTTTATAAACTTTTGAAAAGTCAATGGAAGTCTTATGTGGTTACCCTTAGTACATGTCGGCTTCAACTCATAGTGGGTGTGGAAAAAATGTTATATTGAAAATGGCTTGTCGGCTTAGTGTTGTATTGTTGTGATTAATAGATTTAGGATTTCACAGAAACTCAGATCAACCAATCACATTAGTCTATATATATTGCAGGCACCCCCAATTTATAAAGTTATCATCATTAGGTTATGTGCAATTGGTCATCTAGGATTATGTAAAATTCTAGATTGACTTTTCTATTAGCAAAATATCTCTCATTATAATAGTTTCTTATAGAAAGATATTATACTCTATTTTACTTCTTTTATCATAGTAAAATTGGTATAGATCCTTTGATCACATAAATCTGTTTGTTTCAATCTCTTCTTTATTTCTTGTTCTTCAACTATTGCCATTGTTTCGTTACAATAGAAATTAGCCGAATTGAATCCATTCAATTTTTTTGTGTTGATTCGATGGTAAACATCATTTGAACAAACTTGTTGAGTCAAGTTGATAACTTGCTAAGTTGATTGGATTAGAGACCTGATAAATATGTTTTGCTTTAAAAAAAGTTCAAAAAAAATAAATAAATATAATTCTAAATCTTTAGATATTAAATTAATTAGATATTTAATAACTTTAATGTACATTTAGTTGATCATATCTAAAGAGCATATTAAATAGGAGTAAACAAAAATTTATTTTAGATGGTTTGAGTTTCAATTATAATATCAGTTAAAAGAAATATTTAAATTAAAGATTTATAAAAAATAAAAATAAAAAAGTAAGAAGAATACCCAAAATAACATGGATGGAGATAGTCAAAACTAACATGGTGAGCATTTTTTTCTAGAACAAAACATACAAATTATAAGGACATGATGAAAATTTTGGACAGATTCAAATCCTATTTGATAAATATAATATGGTCTTCTAGAGTTATAAAGGTCAAGCATAGATAAAAGAATTCAATTTTTTTTCCCAATCAAAGACTTTGAAATGAAGGGCATTAAATTATCAAATTTAAAATCCTAATTCAATGTTGACAATCTATATCTTTTAATATATCTTATTTAGGAGTACTTAATTAAAATTTTATGCTTTACGATCTACTTTGGCTATATATAATATTAAAGATTAGGTTATTTGTCTCAATCTTGTTAATCTCTCTCTCATTCTTGTTAACATCTCTCAAAATATCTAGGTCATTAGAGGTGTATTTCATACAATTAAAAATATAGAATGGGGTAATTCAAATATTCATCACAATCTAGAGAGGCATCTATGAATAATTTTTTTAATTTTGAAAAACTATTTAAAAGATCCTAGTGGAGGGATTTTTACTAAATAGTCTCTAGACCTCATCTCCCACATTTCTCACAATTAAATGTTCAAATCATTTGAATTCATTGTTTTCATAAAATAAAATAAAAATTAAAACTTTGACATCTTAATTAAGTTTCGGAGACTACATTCCATCAGAAAAGATTTAACAAAGAAGAAACAATCATTTTTAAGGGGTTTTTTTAAAAAATTTAAAGATTTATATAATAAACTTTGAGTTTATTCATTTTTTTTTTCTTAATTTTTGGATGAAAATCAATCAAGAATAATTTTTTAAGTTTAAATCATCTAAACAAATCAATCGATGTCTAAAATTGTTAGTCAATCTTTTCATGTATACTAATTGAAAAACTCAAAAATTAAAAAAGGAGGTAAAGTGTCAGGTAAATGGTAAATATTGGTGAATTCGATAATAAAAATTATGCAATCCAACACTAAATAATAAAAAAATACACCAACAAAGAGGGCTATTAAGAGGTAAAAAAATTTACCAAATGTCCAATCAAGCAACTGTACAAAATTTGAGGATTATTTAGAAATAAAACCCTCGACCAGGTCCTTTTAAGTAATTTTTCCTTTAATTTTACAATCTATCATGTGAACATGTGGCATGTATGGCTGCCATGGAACAGAGAAGAATGGACGCAGTGTAGTTGGCGGTACCCACTGACAGAACAAGTCAACAACTGCATGTTTGTGAGCATGTGCTAGAACCAGAGCTGACATCATCCATAACATCATCCACATGCCGTGTATGTACGTCATCATACATTGTCATCGTTTATAGTGTCTCTAGAGTCGATTCTGACTCGCTATGGCATCAGAATATCTTGAAAAGGTCAAAAGAAACGCCAAATTCTTCATAAAAATAAATTTTAGGTAAGAGCTCGTTTCAAAACCACAATGGAAATAGTACATGAATGAGTGGCCTGCCGACTTAAAAAGGAAAAAAAAAAGATAAAGAAAAAAAAAATCTGTTAACATAAATTTAGTCCTCAAATTCTCCTTAAATATATTCAAAGAATGATGTTGGAGTGATCTCAAGATTTAATCTTACATCGCTCGTCAAAGAGGTGTTGTTGCAGGCACACCCAAAGACATGAGAAAAGGATATCGCAAGGTTTTGTCACAAATCTCAAGGTAATGCAAATTTTTGCATCTACAATTTTATACAATCTGTGAGAAATGGAGAGAAAAAATCACGTGATATACTTAGGGTCTCAATCAAAAATAGGAGGCTATCATGAATACTGGCCTTCATGGATTTATGATTTTCAATCAAATTTATTTATAATCAAATCTAGGATTTTATGGATTTAGTATTTGAATTTGCCAAGGGATACATTGTTGTAACCCAAAGTAAGTCAAGGAAAATCGCACAAGAACAACAATACTATTGTTGCAATAAGAAGTTCTTTGGCTTTAAAACTAATAGAGGCAAAGAAAAAAAAATAGGTTTGTCTAGCAGGCATGGCGGCAACAACCCATAAGGGTAAAATTGCAATGCACATTCAACATATAAAGCATCGCTATTACCAGGTCTGTACCAAATTTATGTAGATTTGAGCAAGTTTGAGGTTCAAGTACCTATATGGCTATATAAAAATTTGATATTGCCAGGGTTGTTTTGGATGAAACCAAGTTTATGTAGTTGTGGAATCAAACAAAGTAGTCAACACTGGTCAAAATCATTCCGATTTATAAAAGAATTGATATTGCCAGGCCACACAAATCCATATGGACAATGATTATGTCTCAATAGGAACTTTGTGTACATAAAAGAAGTACCCAGAGGCACGGTCATACGATCCATCTCATTAAAGACTTCTTAACATATGAAGAGCAAACGGAAGAAACACAAAGTTTGCACACCCTTGAGGTACGATTTTGCAAAGTACTTTTTAAAACCCATATTTTATTGCTTGGTCCAAACTCAATTTAGTGTATCGAGTTACTTAACTCTGGACTTAATTGAGTCAATTATTATATTGTGTCGAGCGATTGTTTTGCTTGAAGGCACGGATCATACTCATAATTAGGAGTTCCATGTAACCCTAAATTTATTAATTTGTTGGCCGACGAAAAAGTAACGTGGGGGATAAGAGCAAGTCCAACTAGAATGGGTCAAAATTATTTATTAAAAGCTTGACCGGGTAAAACGGTATAATAGGGAGGCTTAACCAAGTCTAACGTGTCAAGATAAATGTAAATTCAATCAAAATCGACTCACTAGATTGAGTAAAACTAATTAGTCGCTTGGAAGATGATCCAATTTGTTATTTGAGTCAACTCAACATGAAATTAATGTTGGGGCTAATGTTTGAAGGGTTCAGTCGGGCCCATAAAATGGATCACACGTGATCCAATTAGCTTTGCTTGGATAGCCTAACAAAATGAAAATTTGGGGGCTAATTCTATGTCCAACTCAATCGAGTCTACAGACTCCATTTAGTTAAGCAGCTCAAATTTATCACTCAATTTAAAATCTATTATTGTGTGTTTGGGAGTTTAGTTCGAACTCATAATAAGAGTCCCACATGACCCCAATTTTTTACCTGAGTTAAACTCAATTTAAAAGTAGTATGGGGACTAACCTCGTACCCAAATTGACTAGGTTTAGGGACTCCATTGAGGTAAGAGGTTCAACCCATTATTTTGACCCATCGAGATAAAAGGTGTACTCGGGGGGAGGGGGGGGGGCTTAATGTAAGATTGGTTAATAGGGTAAAATGGTTAATATTTACTTGAGGGCTCGATCCAAGTATAATCAAGGACTTAGGATTGCAGAAAAAAATACTTTCAGAAGGATGGTATTAAAAATTATTTTCTTTAAAGTTTTCAGTAAGGTAAGAAAATTTATTTGGTTTTCTTTCAATTTTATAAAGAAAAAAAAAAGATTATTTTGTGAGTGTGTGTTATTGAAATGTAGTGGCTAAGGTAGGGTCAATTCATCGAACTTTACCTTACCATTCGATTCAACGAATCGAGGAGGCATACGTTAGGGTAAAGTTGGTTCATCAAACCAGACCTTACCATTCGATTCAAAGAAGCGATAAGGCAAGGGCACTGGTTATTCTATTATTTATCTAAGTCTTGGATCGTTTTGGGATTAAAGCCCAACCTAGGATTTCGGTCGACTTTTTTTTATTATTTATCAAAATCTTCAATCGTTTTGGGATCCAAGTCTAATTTAGAATTTCGATCGGTTATTCTATTATTTATTTTAAGTCTTAGATTGTTTTAGGATTCAAGCCTGATTTGGGATTTCTATCGGTTCTTCTATCATTTGTCAAACCCTTGGCTCATTGCGAGAGCTAAGCCCGATAGTTTGGGGTTAATAAGTCTTGACTCATTGCTAAAACCAAGCCCAAATATTTGGGGTTGGTAAGCCTTAACTTATTGCGGGAATCAAGCCCGATCATTTGGGATTGACAAACCTTGGCTCATTATAGGAGTCAAACCCGATCGTTTGGGATTGACAAACCTTGGCTCATTATAGGAGTCAAGCCCGATCATTTTGGGATATGCAATTCTTGGTTCATTACGAGAATCAAGCCTGACTGTTTGAGATTGGTAAGCATTAGCTCATTACAAGAGCCAAGTCGATTGTATGGGTTGGCAAGCTTTGACTCATTGTGGGAGTCAAGCCTGATCGTTTGGGGTTGACAAGTCTTAACTCATTGGGGGAGTCAAACCCGACCGTTTGGGGTTGGCAAGTCTTAGTTCATTATAGGAGTTAAGCCCGACCATTTAGGGTTGAAAAGTCTTGGCTCATTGCGGGAGCCAAGCCCAAACATTTGGGATTGACAAGTCTAGGCTCATTATGGGAGCGAGTCCGACCGTAAGGAGGTCGGTTTATAGTAAAAGCATTGGCTCATTATGGGAGTTAAGCCTGGCCATTTGGGGGTTTGAAAAGCCTTGGTTCATTATGGGTGTCAAGTCCAATCGTAAGGGGTCGACACACAATGAAAGTCGTGGCGCGTAAAGGGAATCAAGTCCGAATTATGCGTACTGTATACTCTCATCTCGTGTGCGATAGGGCGGCCGAGAAGCTTCTTGCTGTGCTGTCCGGTGCCCACCAAAGCACAGACTCTACTCACCCACTACTGGACTATTCTACGGGCTGGTGAGACTATTCCACTACAGATTGATGGACTTACTAATTTGCTGACTGATTCAAGGATCTGAAAGAGACGGTTCGGTGATCGAGCGAAGATAGACGACAACTGTAAGCTCTATTGTGCTCGCTTGTTTAGGGTAAGGGGCTACTCATTCCCATTACAGTCAATCAGTCATCCCAAGAAAAGTCATCAACTCATTATGGGTGTCAAGGCCAACCATAAGGGGTCGGCACACAGTGAAAGCCTTGGCGCGAAAAGGGAATCAAGCCTGAATATTGGGGGTCTATTCTTCACTAATAAAAACTTGATCCATGAGGGAACCAAGCCCTACAAATGAAGGTCAGACTAATTCATCATTGTTTTTAATATTAATTAGTTCGTAAGGGAGTCAAGTCTAACCATTGGGGGTGGGATTAATTGAGTTTTGTTCCGAGACCAACCATAGAGCGTTATATCTATTGGCTTAGAAGTTTTGACTCTTTATGGCACAAAACCTGATTGATAAAGAGGAAATGACAAAAAAAATGGGGGAAATAGACAATATATTTATAAAAATTACTTCGAGACATGTAACAAAACTAACAATTCAAATAAATTGAGGTAATTATAGTCATAACACTTTCGAAGGTTAAAAAGACAAATGACACATGGCATAGACATTGACTGAACAAATCTTAAATCTTGAAATGAGAATTTATAAGGTGTGCGGCCATATGTCACATGTTACCGTTTATATTTATTCTCAAGAGCTTGAGCCAAAAGCCCAAATTCTCAAGAGGAGATATTGTGGAGGATGTTTTTCATTGGGTACCAAGGGGTGGCACGTGGTACCTAAGGATTTGAATTAGACATGGAGATCCTAAGCAACTTGTTAGAAGGTAAGCTCGGTGGCTCAGTCATAAACCAACCATAGGTTTGAGTCTTGGTTGGTCGGGAAAATATTTGGCCAATGACACATGGTAGAGCCGTTCAATTAGTCTAAATCCCTAAAAATCAAAGATTATATCAAAAGTGATTAAAATCTTGATGAGAAAAAATCCCAAAAAAGAAGGAATACATGAGGATGGGATATTGACTAGATATGTTCCAAAATCACAAATTAAAATCTCCTTTTATATTGGATAAGGGTAAAATTGGTAATAGGATCTAAATGGATCCTTAGGTTTCAACTTTATAAATAAATGAATAGGGGTACTAAAAGGTATAAGTTCTCCCCTCTTTAAATTTTACATTATTTTTGTACTAAGATTATGACTTGGATATTAAAGAGGTGTTTTTGCAGGCACGCCCAAGAGAACGAGGAGAGGAGATCGCGAGGTATCGTCACAAATCTCAAGGTAGTGCAAGTTTTTTGCATCTACAAGAATCATAGATGCTTTTCTCGAGATATGAGTGAAAAACAACTATGGTTCATATCCACTTTCATGTCAAGACGTGTGATGTGAGTTCCAATCTTGAGGCCACTACAGTACCACTCATAGTCAAATGATTCATACTGAGAATAAAAAGTTAATTCTAGAATTGAAAGGGTATTTTAGTAACACCCCCTGCGAAATAAATTAAGTTCATTGCCGCGAAATGTAAGATGTGATCTATTCCCCTGGACTTTCATTGATCCCGTTAAACCATTACCAACGTTTGTTCTATTGATGGTCTACGGTCTGAATCCCCTTGTAGCATTTAAATTACCCAAATGTCATTGTTTTAATTGAAAAAAAATCTAATTAAATCTCAAGTTTTGGATTAGAATATTTTATACCATTAGATTAAAAGAAAATCCAACTTCATCTTCATTAAGGGTTTTACCATATCTTATCAGTTAGGATTTGTGTTTGTTATTGTTCGAATGTTCTCAAGAGTATTAGGGTCATATTCTTTAAATTCGATTTTGATTTTGGAATAGATTTGGGTTAATCAAGTTAATGATCTCATGTTTCATTAAATAGGTGAGGTTTTAACTCTCAAGTGAGTTCTTTTAACCATTATATCCTTAAGGCATAAGTTTCTGTGAAAAAAAATCTTGTTTGTGTTCTTGACTGCACAAGAGGAAGAACTAATATATATATATATATATATTTAGAAGAGAGGTATTAAATTCCATTTTATTCATTATTTTATATGTTCTTTTGATTTTTTTTATTTTTATTTTCTAATTTTTTTTGTTTCAGTATTTTCCATGTGGAGATTCTCAGCATTGGATCAAAGAATGTCTTTAGGATACGATGAAAATGATGAGATTGGGATGAACATATTGATATTAGGTTGAAAAATATGAAATTGAGTTGAAAATTATAAGAAATTGTTGGAAACAATAAGATTAAAATTCAAAATAACAAAGTTTAGGTTTATATCAATTAGAAATTAGTTGAAATTGATTAGGGTTCTCAAGGTTATTGTATTTAGAATGATTAGACCAAACACATTTGAGTTGCTTTGATCAAAATACATAAGGGTATTCTTGACATTTCACCATCTTTGTTAACTGATTATTTTTTTGTTAACAGTTTGGCTAAGTCAACGGAAGTCAAGGGCGGATAGACCACATCTTGCATTTCGTAGGGGAAAACACTAATATTGCCCATTTCGCAAGGGGGATTTAGTAAATTACCCTAATTGAAAAGTTAAAAGACAAGACCATTAACAAAATATTGGATCATTTACACTCGAAAAATCTAATCCCCTTCTAAATAGCAAATGAATCTCACAAACCTTACTTTAGAGAAGAAATGAGGTTCTTTAACTTAACACTTTAATAATAATCTCCGGAGAAATAATGATATAACATTACCATTTTTAAACTACTTTAAAAAAAGTTTTAAATGCAAATCATAAAATAACATTCCATTAAGCAAAAGTAACTAAGATTCATATCAACATCATCTTTGTTGATCAAATCATTTGTCATTTTATACAAACTCCAATAAAGACTAGAGGAATCTAGTCGGCAACCCATGGTCCTTTGATTCTATAAGGGGAAGTTGAGTTTTTCTAATAAAAACGTAAGATATGATGACAAGAGGAATCTAGTCGGCAACCCTACATTGATCACACAGTGAGATGTCCAGGTTTTTAAAAGAAAAAGATATTTATGGTCGAAAAGGCTGAAAGCATAGAAAAAGCAAGCAATATTTTGCTTTTAGTCGATCGGGTACGGATTATCTTTTTGGATCTTCTTATTTCATTCGGATTCGATTGAGACCTGTGGATCTCTAAAGAATATCCATCTGCTACTAATCATGCACATGGAAAAGGTTATGTAGTAGTTCACCGACCTAGATTACTTAAACGATAAGATTGATGGACCAAATTCCACGTTTCAACATGGTGGGACCCACGTTGATTAGAAGGATAGCTTATTGTTTTCTCTTGAAGTCAATAAGTTAACTTGATTGACGGTTTCAAGTTACTAATTAATTATTGATCAGTTTTTATTGTTGATTCTTAACTATTATTGGCTTTTGATTAACGTTTGATTTATTTATTAAAACACCATAATTTCTATTGTGACTCCATCATGGCCTTATAATACACTTGTGAATACAACTGTTGTGCCTATCTAGAATAATGACATGTGCCCTAAATATCAAGTAAATATAGAGGTTGAACACGTGAATTAATAATGAAAGACGATTTAGTAATCGACAAACTACAAATCAGAAGCTACATGTTGTACGTGAATCGAGGACAAATTCACATGCACCGCACCCCAAACAAATTTATAGGTAACAAAGACTCTGGTCTTAATCCTAATTCGGACAAAACACCCATTTTCTAACCATTCAATCAACAATGACCCCAGCTACTAAAGATGGTGATAAAAATTTGGGTGATAGTCAAGACTCTATAAGCTCAAAAGTCATCTAAGCTCAACCTAACTTGATCAAACACAGTAAGATGAGAGATTTAAGGAGATTAAACTTTTCATTATCCACAAAATATTCACATTTAATATGAAATAATTTTTTTTCTTATCAAAAATGGTGATTATAGGCATTTACCGACAATTGATAAACCTACCCCAAATAGTGTGTCATCACCAACCACACATTGAATACACTAAGACACTATTAATCCAACTCAATGGTAACATTAATGAGAGATCGATACAATACATAAAAATCAGGAGGATGGATCAAAGGAGCTCATAAAAAATCATAAATATATCAATCCAAGTGGTATATTTGATTAGAATGACGAGTTACATGATTGATACAAAATATTAATCTGAATATCGATAATCCAATACTTAATTAATGTGGAACTTACCATTAGTTCTTAATTTTATGATCGATTTGACAAATTTATCATAATTGGGTGATTGTGATTTTTAGTTCAAGTTGACTGTTTATCTTTAATGAAAATAAATCATTTAACTATTATAAACTGTAAATGATCATTTGATAAATCAGTTTCATCGTACTTCAATGATATGCATGTCTCCTCAACCAATCTAACTATTTACAAATTATCTTTACATTATAATTTATTATTTTCAATAAATATAAGATAAGAATTTCTTGAATAATAGGTATAATGGTATCTTATACTATTAGATAGAATATCAATCCCATATTATTCTAAATTAATCGGTTGCTTCCAGAAAGAACTATTGATTAATTGTATAAGAATTCATCATCACTTAAAATAAATTCATTTAAATAAATTAAAATAATTTTGCAAGTGTGATGACCTTCCTAGGCATTTTAGAATTGTAAATATGGAGCAATAAATAAAAATGAGTAAATCATAAAGTAATAAGCATGCATGTATACCTTCTCATGGTTATCATCCTAATTGTATTTCATGCATTTATTACACGGTGCTCAAAATCACTATAAACCTGGAAATTCATCAATACAGGCGCATACAACTGAGAATTACATTTTCAATCCCAACCAATCAAGACTTTTACTTTCAAATCAAAAATTAAACTTTCAATTTTTCATAAATTATTCTTCATTTAAAATACATTTTCAAAAATGTCAATTAACACTTAAATTTTCTATTTTCCAGATTTTCAAAACAAATACCTTATGAAAAATACTTATTAAATCCAATTTATCTCAAATTGATTTTTCGAATAACTCAACCAAATCATAATTTTTTAAATAATCTTAATATATTATATAAAGCATATAAAACAAACTATTATACAATTACATGCATGAATTTTGAATTTAAATCATAATAAATTTGAAACTAATTATTAAAATATAAATAAAATAGATCTAATTAAAAATTATACTACGAATTTGAAATTATAAATTTTCTACCTTAGTAATTGAGTTTTACATGTTTCTATGAGATTTCAATAATTTTTCTAAGTAATTTCCTAGATGAATCAATAAAATGTTTCGGTGACTTTTTAGATTTCGACGTCGTGGATATTTTAATTTTCAACATCATGATGTAATTTGCATCCTAGATACGTCGAGATTGAAATTGAAGATAATCAAAACCTAACCCTTATGTATAAATAAAACTTACAACTCTCTATTTCAATGTTTCTGTAGGAAATGGGTATCAACCCACTCTTTTCATTTATTAATATATTATAATAGAATATTACATAAACATCATATCTCAATGTTGGTGTCAATCCATTCTTTACTTAAATAAATTTATTATTATATATAATATAATATAATAATATATAATATTAATATTAATTACAGATCACCCCTTTAACACTTGGTTAATTTCAATCATCTCATGCTTTATAAATAAATATACATGAACTTGATTTTTATAAAAAAAATTATTTTAATATTTTAATAATAATAAAAATAATTAAATATATAAATATATATTTCTTTTATTTGAGATGTCCATTGCATTAGACCAATTCAGATTGTATATCCCAATTTTTTGAAATTCCTCAACAATTTTTTTTATTAACCAAAATACCCCCCCAAACCCTAAGTTCTTTTGATAAAATTAATATTTCCGTAACATATCCTACTAAATTCGGATTTAAGCATGTTTACGTCTAAATTATGTTTTTTGATGCTTATGGACTAAATAGTAACGACCAGTAAAGTTTTTGATAAAATTTTAAATTTTATATATTTTAACTAAATATTTCAATTCTCGATCATAATCATGGTAAAGTTTCCCAAATTGTAAATTTCATTTGTCAAATTCTCCTTCTATTAAATCATTATTTTGATCGACAATGTTATATTTTATTTTCAATTTTTGTCTCAACTTAATAGAAAATCAGGTCAACATAGTTGACTTAATTCTTCGATATACGTAATAATTTTTCATGGCCTTACATGTTGATTTTTAAGTTTGACATTTTTTACTAAATATCGAAACAACCAACTACAAATTAGCTTCAAATCCCTCTATGAAAGACTCTTGCCATGAGATTCAAACTATGTTGATTGAATTTTTTGATAAAAATTTTCATCAATGTTGTTTGAATCCATCATGGTTTTTTATTGAAATTCTTGCTCCATCCCCAGTTTATTTCGTTTAGATTATTAAATTCATTCAAGAATAATGGATTTTATGCCTTTTATACTTTCCCAATTCATGGAGTTCTAAGGTTTTATGCAAACATTAAGAAGATAGTTTTTTTTTTTTTTTTGTAATGATGCAATAACAATAAAATGTGAACTTCAAATTGAAGAAAGAGAAACGATATTTGATTTACTCGAAAAGAATTCTTTCCCTTAGTCATTTAATTTCGAGGAAGTATCTCAACTTCAAAGGATGCTAGATTCTAGGATTTATAGGTCTTACTCTTTGTTATATATGATTATAACACATTTGTCGGGTATGTCAACAACAATAGTTACCTCCCCCATTATCCCTCCCTCAATTATTTTCTTGGGTTCTAGTTATTAATTAGAAAAAAATACTTTCTATAAAGAAAATGTAACTAAAATTTGTACTGTCATCATCTTTATTAATCAAATCATTTGCTAATTTATTTTGCATATCCCTAAGGCAAGGATGTAAAATTTACCATGAAAAATCTAATAAATACAAGAGTAATATTGTGGGCAATCCATATTCTCCTTAAAATATAAAGGCAATTTGATATTTTTAGGGACCGACTAGTTGCACACTGCCCATTACCGATTGCACTTCATTACTAAAAAATTCCCCTTTGCACTCCATTTGGATGATTACACTTCAAAAATAATTAAAGAATGTTGCTTTTCTTTTAAATTTATTTCTTCTTCCTCAACTACACACAAAGAAATAATTACTAGGTCAATAATTTTTGCAATAAATATATTTTCGTTTCAGAACTATGTTTACAAAGTTATGTCCTCTTGAAATACATAGGTTCAAACTAAATTCTAAATAAACATTAGAAAATCAGTGTTTTAATTAAGTTAGAACCAAAGAAAACACAAACAAAATCAATCACAAAATACGATTAAAGTAGAATACAAAATTACAAGTTAAAATAAAAGCTCAAACCCTAAAAGATTAGATATCAGAGTGCAAGCAGTAGGTTAAAATAAAGGTTATAAAATAAATTTTTTTAAAATTGACGTGCAACCAATGATTAATGGTGTGAAACTAGTTTTTCCTATTTTTAATAGAAAAAATGTGTTTGAAAAAGGTTGAAGAAAGACATGTCACATGAAAATAACGGGAGAGAAAAAAAAATCTTTAAGAGTCACTTGGAAAAATATCATTTTTTATAAAAATTAATTTTTTACCCTATTTTTCATGTGCAATCAAACATATCCTAATGCCCTACTTTGATTTGTACGGTTAACCATATGGTTGAGTCCAATTGAATACCATTCGGAGACCATTAACCATGATTTGACTTCTCGGGTTGTCGGTCCATTAACCTTGACTTGACTTCTTGGGTTGTGGGTCCAAACTTTTCTCACACACTAATACGCACCTGTAAAAGGTGACATGGCCAGATTGCTCGAGTTATAAAATAAAATAAAATGTATCAAATCCCACCATCCAATATGGTGGGACCAACATTGACTAGAATCTTTGTAAAATCTGACGTTTGATTGCTTACGTCAACGCGGGATGAGTATTATTTTCTCTTGTTTGGACTTGAATGCAAACAGTTGGCTTTGATTCATGGTTTCTAGATCATTATTTTTTAATTATATCTCAATCATTGATTTGACTATTTTTAATATTAATTAAAATCCAATGTCTAAAAATATCATCAATCAAATTAAATATATATTTTTTTAAGTTTATAAATTAATGCAGCAAGATATGGTTGAGGTCATGAAATTTACATCCATTAATTGTGATCTTACTTTTTTTTAATAAAATATTTAGCAAATCAGAAAAATTTAGAAATAACTACAATAAACGATGTAATTACAAGAATATCGATTTGGATCGATTGATTATGTTCAACAGTTGATTACAATCCTAATTTGAAAAAATTATTCAAGTTTTAATTGTAATTACCACAATAACAAAAATAAAATATAAAGGACACATGAAAATAGTGATTCAAAGATAGAGAAAATTATCTGTATAAACAAATTTCTCACTCTCTAATTTGATATTTGTTCAAAGAGAGTTACTAATGCCACACCAATTCCTTTATAAATTATCAAATTAAAGAAAGAATGGTACACAGTTGGTGTGGCAATATCAACTATCTTATTCAAACCACCATTATATATGTTTTTGTTTATAGTATTAGGTGTAATATTAGCACCAGTTCAAGTTATAATTATCATTGTTAATAGAGTTTAAGTTAAGCAGCTTCTCAGTTGCAATGGTGCATAATAGATGACCTGTGATAATATGACGCTCCCCTCTAACAAATACCCCCCTACACCCTCATCATAGAATTGTAGATCAAATGCCTTGGGATATATAAGAAAAAGATTTTATGATTTTGCGTATCACGAGACAAATGATCTATAATTTTGTGATGAGATTGTAGGGGATGTTTATTAGAAGGGGGTGGTGTCATATTATCATGACTCATAATTGATCGATTGTGATCTTTTCCACTTTCTCTTACACTGGGTCCTTCGACCCTTTCTCCACGCTACGTACACCATCCCTATTTCTCACCACAATTGAAATCAACAACATTATTTATCATGCAAAAGTAATTAAAATAACAAAAATGTTTTTCATGTACTCCCTATTTCCACTTGCAAGTTGCATCAAAGCCATTGATGACAGCAATAGAAAAATGTATTACACGAATAAAGGTAGTGGGACCAATTTGGAATATGGCAAAGATTCGATACATAAAAATTTGAGCTCTATTTAATTTTAGGTTGCAAAAATTCAGTAAAAAATTTGATAAATGAAAAAACATGCAACATATTCTTTATATGTATATTATACGCTCAACTTCAACAATTGAAGAACAAAAAATTCAATAATGGTGATGGTGACGGTGACGGTGACGGTGAAGGTGATGGTAATAATGATGATCATGATAATGAGGGTATTGAGGATATTTTTCATTGGTTTATAAATGAAAACAAAAGTCCTAGGATAAAACATTATATAGTTTGAAGAATTATAATGATATTTCAAATAAATATAGAAAGGCATGTTATTATTTTTTAAAAGATGAAAATGACAAGTATAATTTTAGTGGGTTCCTTCAAAATTAGTAAGCGTGTTCGCTTCACAATTGGATTTGTGTTACACATTACAATTAATAAGTTTTTACACTTTATTTTAAAAAAAAATCATAATAAATATGTTATTCGGTTTTTACTTAAAACATGCAAATTATTCCAAATAATTCAATAACCTGGACACATGATACTTTCTTTGAAAAAAAAAATCATAATTTTTTTATGAATAAAATGGGAGATTGCTAACAAGGGTGGGGATTCTTTTATTTCTTTGTTGCTACGAAGGGTGCAACTTAATTAGAGCATTTAGAAAAAAAAAATAGTAATATATGCAAAGAAAATTAATGAGTTAATTTGATTCTTAAGTAATTTTAAATTTTTTAGTATTTTGAAAAAAATAAAAATTAATTGTATTTTTACAATAAATTTAAAATAATTATTCACTACAAAAAAAATTCAATGCTTTAAATATAAAATATTCTTTTTTGTTGAAATATTAAAAAAAAATATTATATATATTATTATCAATGTAAGGGATTAAAGGGCCAAGATCAAGATCCAACCTTTTGTCCAACGTGTTTTGAAACTTTGAGTTAGAAGTTTTGGAATGGCCCCCAATTTACAAGTTGAAGAATCGTGTATCATTCTTTTTTGGTAAATCAATTTTGATGGAGTTAGAAATTTTAAAATAGGCTGATTTTTGGTGAAGATGACCTCCTCACCATAGAGATTATCCTCACTAAAGATCAGCCCATTCTGAAACTTCTAACTTTAGTTTACAAAACATGTTGGATCGTACTCCAACCTCGGGATTAAAACATGAATACAATTACGTGGATTTAAAACTTGAAATTTGAAAATATGTGATGGTTATTCAAATTATTTATATTTTTTAATATTAATTTTTTATTTGACATTTGTCATACATGGGAAACTTTCGTGAGGATCATTTTGAAGATAAGCTGATCATGATAGATGGAGAAGGGAAGAGAGTGATTGATTGTTTGAAATTGTTTGAAGGAGAGGAGACACTAGAGAGAGGGAGATGTTAGTTAGGTGTAAATTGTTTTCTCTTCTTCCCGCTGCCGTCTTCATGCCATTAAGTGCGACCTACCTTTCGTTATATATATATATATATAGGGGACGGTTCGAGGGACGTCTCACAAACTAGCTGAGAAACCCATGTGTGGGCGTCATTGGATCTGGGGGAATCAATGGCCTGGATTACCTATTCAAGTCAATTGTGAGACAGCTGGGACGAAACGAAATATTTGAGGTATTTCCAAATACCTCCTTCCTTCTTTATTTTTTCTTTTCTTAACTTAAATAAAATCTCATTATCTCTCACTGTAATCCAACAAAACTGCTGGGGACGAAACAAAATATGGGGTAAGGCATAGACGATGAAAATGACGATGTAGATTATGTTTTTCCCTTCTAGAACTCAGCTCCTACTCAAAATGAAACAAAATCCATGAAGATATTTTCTTCTCCCTTATTTTTCTCTTACCCACTTTGAGCTTATCTATTCAAACCTAATGATCCATTTAGATTCTTCAATCCTGTATGGAATCCTAATATTTTTATCCCTTTAAAGCAAGGAAATTTAAATATTAAAAAAACAGTCGAAATTTCTTTTTAGAGAAAAGTATTCTAAGTTTCAAAACATGGCCTAAATCCAGTTTTTACTCAAATCTCATCTTCAAAATTGGGCAGCAAGTGATCTGAACCAGGTACAAGACTCTCTCGAGTTCTCACATACTCTCTCTCTCTCTCTCTCTCTCTCTCGATTGATAGCTTCACTCTCATTGTTCTTCTTCTGGTTTCCATCAATTTTGAGAGAGCCAACTCTCGGCGACGGTCATCTGAATCAACGGATTTCATCATACGTCGACCTTCGTGATTGAAAAGGATGGGCTTCACTCTTTGTTTTCAGCGAAGAGTGAGAGAAGAGAGTCCTCAGCCAACCATTTAAAAAAAAAAAAAAAAGCAAAAATTGCAGAGAAACAATGGTGGGCGGTGAATGGAGGGAGTTTTCTGCAAATAAATCAATTCTTTTAAAAGATTTGAGGGAGTTTTTTGAAAATACATTAATTCTTTTAATAACAAAACACGTTTTCCAGCTGGCCGCATGTTTTATTTTAAAACGAAATACAAGCCGTCTAATGTCGCAAATCCAACGACGCCCACACATGGGTTTCTCAGCTGGTTTGTATATATATATATATATATATATATATATATATATATATATGTTTTCTCTTCTTCCCACTGCCGTCTTCATGCCATTGAATGGACGAATAAAGCATTTTCTATATATAAATCAGATTCAAGCTCATGATCAAGTCTCTTCACCCTAGTTGAAAGAAGAGGTAACTTCGACGTCAAGGTCCATTGAATTTAACGTTTTTTTTTTTTTTTTTCACGAAGTCCATGAATCGACCAATCAAGATCTTCTGATCAAGATGATATTTAGACTAAGACCCACTCAAAACAAGATATATTGGAGCAATATGCATTTATGATTAGGTGGGCCTCTACCATCATCGCCATCCAATCACAAAGATTTGAGATATGGGGTTTTGTTAGCCCATTGATGCTATCCAAAGCTATGTCTTCTATCATATTGAATGCTTGTTCATACTTGATTTACTATCTCAATCCACATTTTTTTGGGTCTCCCTCTATTCTTTATTTATTAATAATCATTAAATATTCGGGTGAGGGATATGAGTCATTTTCAACTCTATTTAAAGTTACATCTTTGGGAGGCAATTTAAATATTCACCTTACTTTCAATTAGGAGAATTCGTTACTGAGTTCGGGCCATGATTAACTAATGGACAAAGCTCGGCCCAAAATACGAGTATATAACTTGCAAGGCCGTGATGGACCAAAAACGTCCATAACGAATTAATTAAGAAGGCCCATTGGACCTCAAAATTACACCAGGCCTAAGTTAATATCTCCTTTAAGCCAAGACAAACCCAACAAAGGAAGCCTAGTCCTACCTACTTGGCCTATTTATGTAATTAACCCAACCATGGGCTTGTATTCTCAGTAGTTTGATGTATTATTATTATAGGGTAGAAAAAGTAATATTTATTTCTAGTTACCATAACTGATACTTTTTTTTCTTTCTTTTCATTTAGAGAACTTCTACTCCACATCAACTTTTTCTTGTAATACGTCATTAATGAAAGTATATATGAAACACCAAACAAAGATAAACATACACAAATAGATACCTTAAGTGTCTTTTTCTAGGGATTGTTTAAAGGAGAAACCCTAGAAACAGAAAACTCTAAGAGAAAGGGGGCGCATAGAGAGGAGAGAGAGAACAATAGAGAGAAAGAGAGTGAGAGAGTCCATTGGGAAGAGGAGTTCTCCTCAAAAACTACTCATGTTGGTTAAATTCTTAAACCCACCACCTCCCATTGGAACCAACCCACATTAATTATCTCCGAAATATAATCTCTAACCTTACAGTCCGGACATGTTTAACTTCTAGGGTTACTTGTAGTTGATGTGTTATGGAATAATGGAAAGATCCCTAGGTATTCTTTTATAGCTTGGAAAGTGGCTACAGTGGAAAATCTAAAGAAAGAGGTTTTTCTAATGTTTCGAGGTGTAGTCTTTGTTACATAAACGTGGAAACAAAGGACCATATTTTTTTAGTGCTTTTTTGGTTCATGGATTTGGAAAAATGTGGAATAATTCGTGTTGGAAGAGCTACAACTTAGTCAGGGTATTCTCTTCCCTTCCGAAGTTATTATCCAAATGTTGAATCTATGCTTTTGTGCTTTGATTTACCATCTTTGGAGGGAGAGGAATAGGCGACCTTTCGATTCTGTGGAAGCACCAAAAGATGTTATTTTGCAGCAAATTGCAGAAGATATAAGGAGTGTATATGATAATGTGGAGTTTTACGAAGATGGGAGTGCTTACACTACGAAATTTCTCGATGAATGGTCTGCTCTAACACGATTACAACAAGGCAAAAGAAAAGTGTCGTTAGTCTTCTCTAAAAGATGACTTTATGGTTCTTGGTCTAATTTAGGCGTTGGTATTGGCTTTATTGCAAGAAACTCGATGGGCAGCTTAGTTTTTGCATGTTGTGATGGGAGCATAGAAGATTATATCATTAAACTAGAACTCATTGCAATCAACCAAATCTTGTAAGGTCCTGCTAGGTTGGTCATCTCGACTGGCCTAGCGTTGCTTCACGAATAAAACGTTACTTATCCAAAAAAAGGTGTTGCAAGTGGGTTTAGAAAATTATTTATTTTCTTGGATTCTCGGTATGCAATAGGGGTGCACACGGTTCAGTTTGGTTTGGGTTGGGGGTAAAATTGGAATCGAAATGAACTTGATCGGTTCTACAAATCTGAATCGGAACTGAACTGACTACCCCCTAGAGCTGAACCAACCCAATCCAGCCTTAGTTTGATTTGGTTCGATTCGGTTCTCCTAAACATAGATATCAAGCCACTAATTATCAAATCTTACAGCTAAAAATCCAGCGGCCATCAATGATTTCAGTCAAAAAGCACAACAAAGAGAATGAGATTGGCAATATAATATTAATATTGCTATAATCTCAATTATCTACTTATTAACATGAGTGATTTTTCCAAAATTGAAACTCATTAGATGTTTAGGGCCATGTCATTTGGAACACTTAGATTGCAAACAGTGAGAGCTCTTTTTTGTTATGTTTAATTTTATTTGTTATATATATATAATGAATTTGGTTTGGTTTGATTCTAGGATTCTTTGATCCGAGAACCAAACCAAATCAATTGGTTTTTCAAAATTGTAAACCTAAACCAGAACCAAACCGATAATCAAACCAAACCAATCTGAAATGCCTTGGTTTGGTTCGGTTCAGTTCTCCAATTGGTATGCAATTGAGATGTTAAATAACAATTGTGATTGTGCTTGGCTGTATAAAGAATTACTCAGAGAGGTACCACAAGCGAGAATGTGTACTTCATGTATTTTTGAGTTCTACTGGAGGGAAGCCAATAGATCTGCGGATTACCTAGCAAAACTTGGTGTTGTGATGAATGAGGTTTTGAGCTTTGATGATGTATCCTCTTTGCCTCAAGAGCTCTCGAATATATTGTAAAAAGATCTAATCTATAACTATGTTTGAGTTTAATTTTTAATAAAAAGGGAGGAGTCCCTTCAACCCCAACTTAACGATAAAAAAAAGAAAGAGTTAAATGGCTGAATCGCTCAACTTTGATGAAGATGATCATGGAAATCATCCTTGTAAAAAATTGTCTCTTTCTGGATATTCTAACACATTAATATACGACCTATAAATTTTCTAACTCATTCTTTTTCCTGATAAAATAGAAGGTCTGAATGAAATGATCTTTAATTTGGTGATGGTGATCTCCATGGTAAAGACATTATTATATATTCCAGGGGAAAAAAAGTTGATGTCTATTCCAATAAGTCATTTTTCGAAAAAATGATGTCTATTTCAAGAAAAAAGTTATGTCTAGAGTCGTTTTTTTTTTTTCTAGTAGTGATGAAAATTATATATTGCTAAGATATCACATGAGGCATGAAGTGACTTGACACAAACACTTAGTTGTTCCTCTAACCTAAAACCAAACTTATGGCTGAGATGGGAGGAAAAACACAGGTTTCCTAGGAATCCATATATAGGAATATAATTTTCCTTATGAAATATCTCATAATTTACCAGATAGGAACTCTTTTAGAACCATCCCAAGCACACATGATCCATAAACCTTTTTAAGAACCACCTGAGATCAACTATAAAGCTAAGAAAAAAAACAGAAAATAGAGATAAAAGGGTTGACTGGCCCAAGTTTTATTTATATATATTTTAGACAACTCATGCCATATGGTGTCTTGTTATTACATACATACTACACATCTGTTTCATATATAGTATGATAAAGACCAGTCTAGTTATATCGACTATCAACTACGTGATTAACACTGAATGAAGATGCTCTTCCATCCAAATGGATGGCACCCTTGAGCATGGTTGTTCAACCGGGTATGTGCTACACCCCGGCAATTGGGCTGATTGTAAAGGGCCGCGGTCTGCCCGGTGTATGTGAACTGGTATCCTCCGCTGAGGCTGATGGTGTTACACCCACAATTGCTGTGGGTTGCGACCTGGTTGCTGCAACCTGGACCTCTCCAAACTTTTAACTGGCTACCAGCCACAAGGTTGGCTCCACAGATTATTAAAATTAGCACCACCATTAAGGTCGCTGTGGAAACAAAGGTTGAAGGAGACTTGGTAGAGGCCATGGTGTGAGGGTAGTGTTATGAGAGAGAGGTTGGGGTGTGTGTGTTAAGCCCTTCACTTCTCTACTCTATTTATAGGCAGAGTTGAGATAGGGTGTTGCCGACTTTATTGTTGTAAGAATGGGACAAAATTGTCATACAAGCCGACAATTGGCTTATGTTAGAACTTTGAACTTGGAATAATGGGTGATTTAGAGAAGCCCCTCTACTTTTAAACTGATGAGATACCCCTTGACTGTGGTCTTTACTAAAAGACTGATGAAATCATTCGAAAAACTCCGTCTCCGACTTCCCCTAACCCAGCCCTAAAGAGGGTTGCATCCTAGAGTAGCCCTAGCCCCCACCCCCATAAGGACTAAGTCGGCTAAATCCATTTCATGCCCTAATTGGTTGGGCTTGATTAAGATTGATTTCAGGGTTTTATATTATTATAAAATTCATGCACCTTTTGAAGTTATTTAATGCTCTTTTTATTCAATATAAGGATTCAATCTTTATAGTTGAAATATATATATAAATACAAATAAATTTATTATTTTATAATGTATTTTTATTTTTTACAAAATCATAACAGTAGCGAGCCAGGTTGAACATTACTAGATCCCTAGTTCGGCTCAAATTTTAAGCACAACCCACCTTTGCAAACTCAAAATCAAGGTCCCAACTCCCAAACCTTATTTTTTCAGTTAGACTGACCAGGTTATAAGCCAAATTGACAATCTTAATAGAAACATTGTTTCTTTTTTCACTCTTGTAAATATTTTAAATTATTGAAGATTTTTTTAAGTATAGGTTTCTTAGGAATAGAGATTTGTTGTTTCAAATTTTATGTAATAAACTTATGAACCAATTGCATACCTCCAAGTGCATTGAAATAATAAGAGTGATTGGTTAGAAAAGAGAATTTCGGGAGAAAATTTTGGTTAAAGTGCTTCGATTTTACTTATTTATTCAATACACTATGGCATGTCATTGGTTCATCAGCTTAGCATATAAAATTCAAAACAACAAATCTCTGTTCGTTTCTTAGGATCTCTTTTCATTTAGGAGTTCACGAGGAATATCTTCCCAACCTTTGGGGTTCCTTTGTTTTAAGGGAAAATTATTAAAAGAGGGTAAAATATTTTAATATGTATAAAAAAGAATCCATTTTTTTTTTAAATTACCAAAAACAAATTAAGTTGCCAGACAGTGTAACATTTTAGTAACTTGTTGGACTATCTAGCATTTTAAATGTTGGCTAAATTGTTAAGGTGTTAAAGCAAGCTATTAAAATACTGGATAGTCTAGTGTTTTAATCATTCGGAGGGCATTTTTGGTAATGCTATGTGTTTTAGCACATTAAAACACTACTCTAGATAGTACAACGAGATACTAAAACACTGGACTGTTTAACGACTTAATTCGTTTTTGCTAATTTTTGAAAAAAGAAATTGTAAATATTAAAATATTTAACCCACTCTTAGCAATTTAAATATTAAAATTTTTTCCTTGTTTTAATTTAAGTATATTCCTTTATTTTATTTTCATTGATGTATAAGAGGGAATTAAGGAACTAAAGATATTAAAGGAAGGGGTGTTTTGATAATTTTGTGTTAATCTCTCATAGAAAACCGTGGTCAAGGACTATATCCTTAGTTTGAAAATACAAAAGGGTCTCTCAAATATACAGAAAAACACAGAGGGGTATATCTAAATTACCCTAGAATTAGTTGCATAAAAAGAATTGGATATTACCAGTAGAACCGTAAGTTTAGTACTTTTTCTTGATCATTCGTTGGATGGGTATCTCTGATATACAAGAGTATCAGAAATGATGGGTACATCAATTAGATTTAGTTTTTAGTTTGATTGTTGACTTGGTCAGCAATCAAACCTCTCAGAGACCTGTAGCATTTTAATGCAATAAAGCAGCAGGCAGTACATTAGCAGACAATTCATTATCATCAGTACATTTTAATGCAAATTAACACCATTTTAACATTTGGATTGCGATAAGGATCCGTTGATTTTGTGGTGGACACGTACGTACAAAGCCGACTTCTCAAGAATGGAGTCACATAAGATTTGGACCTACATGATTTGAATCTCACACGTGGGAGGATCTCAATAACAGATGGTAAGCATACCTGGTTTCATGCGCTTCTGTGCTTTTGTTTTTTTTCTACAATTTTAATGTTTGGCGCGTCATATTCTTTCTTTCATCAAAAAGTGGTCTTTGGTGATGTAAACTAGAGAGTTCAGTCATCGTGATTCAGCACTTAGAAATACCACGTGGCACACTCTTGAGAACATCAAATTCATGCATGTTGGTAGGTGGGGCAATCTTAAAATTAGTCGCGAACAGAAATGAAATTGGTGGATTTGGATCAAGTCTAATTGGGTTTAAGTCTTAATAATGTTAACTCGCGTAACACTATTATTAAATGATTCGTGTTTAAGTTTGAAATATCAACCTGTCTAATATGTTTTGACACAATGAGTTATTGTGTCATTAAGATGTTGTTTTAAATCAATAATTATAGAAAGAGTAGATAATATGAGTAGGCAGGTGGCATACTCAAATCACTCTATGACGTGGACGAGTTTGGGAATTGTAGATTTGTACGTCTCGGGATACATGATTCCCTCAGGATACACCTTTTTTTTTTTATTTATGGACAAGTGCAATCATGTATCCCAACGTGTTTAGATCTATGATACCTGAACTTGTTGCATCATGAAGTCATTTGAGTATGCCACCTCACAAGTCATATTATCACCACTCTTATAGAAATTATTTAAAAAATCATTAATTATTTAAAGGTTTTTAAAATTAGCCTTTTTTTTATATTAGAATTTTGCAAAAGAAAAACCCTTTCCTTACTAAAGTAAGGGAAGTTTCTGGTTGCTTTGTAGCAACCAAAAGTATGTTTCGATGACACACAGAGGTAGAAGACACAATTCTAAGAACTTTTGTTTTTTTTTAAATAATATTTAATTTATGTTTTGTGATACTTAATCTAAGTTGGATGATATTGATTTATGGTTGTATGATTTTATTTTTAATAACATTATTTTATTTTGATGGATGGAAATGGAACTTATTTTTTTTTTTAATTAAAATTATAATTTTATCGAACAAACTACATGGCCGGGTCAAATTACCTTTTTAATATATATATATATATATATATATATGACGGGAGTTCCAGACCCTTAGACCTAGCTACTAGGGGTGAGGCAACTGACTTTTTAAATCACCATATCTGGCCAAAATCCCCCGAGTACATGTAATACCCCACACACCAAGTAAGCATGGATAAATCTCAACAAAGAGTTTGAACTCAAGACCTCTTCTTTTTTGGAGGGATGCCTTGGCTATTGCACCCAATGTTCATTGATTTACCTTTTTTAATATAAGTATCAAGTTCGGGTTTAAATTTTTAACACAATTATTAAATTGGTGGGATTTGGGTTTGAGAAATTTTCATGATAACACAACATGACTCAATGTGTTGACCCATTGCCACTCCTACATATTAGGCTAACCTTATGGGGGCCTACATACACATACATACCCTAAAAAAAAAAAAAATCATCCTTGCTTATGATGATTCTAGCCATTTCATACATGTTAGGCTATGGTGGGCCTACACAACAACAACAAGAACAACAAAAATCGTCCTTGTTGATGATGATTTCTAGCCATTAATTTGTCTGTTTTTCATAATGGGATTTAAGCCCAGTGTTCTCAACCCATGAAATTGTTTGAATACAATGGCTAAAAATCATATTGATAGAAGGGTGAGTATTCTTGACCAAAAGTCATATTAATTAATCTTATTGAATTATTAAAGTTTTATTGAATTTTATGAATCCATTAATGCACCTAAATAATCTACATATAATAATAGAAAATAAAGTCATAATTTTATCTTTTGAATTCCTCTTTGCCAAATAAGAAAATGAATAATGCTGAAGTGACATCAGGCGAGAACCTCATTGCACTTCTTGACTTGAAATTGTATAGGAATCATAGATGTTTTTCATCGAGATACAAGTGAAAAGCATCTATGGTTGTTATCCACTTTCACCTCAAGAAGTGTGACATGAGGTTCCAATTTGAGGTCACTCCAGCATGACTAACAAAATGTATAATGGAAATAGTCCATGATTTTCAAAAATCTTTATCCTAGCATCATGTGCATGGAATGTATCCCTTCTCTAATTTTTTATTGAAATTGGTGCAATTTGGGCTCACAGCGATTCAAGTACCAAAATTGGCCTCTAGTCAACAACTCCACCTCAACAACCACACATTGTTCTCCCTTTCAATTCTACCTCCAATGCACAATTGAATAAACCCATGTATAGATCATTCTCCCTTTCAATTCTGACTCAAATGCACGATTTAATCAACCATTGTGTAGATCATTCAATTAAATGGAAAAGAGTCTAAAACATTTTAATTGGAAAATTGTATTGACGGAGAAAGAGAAATAATGTTAATTGGTGTGTACTATTGATGGATTGATGATTAATTGGTACAAGTATGCTTCGCCCCCGATGAAGGACGACAGATGACCATAAGTGCTAGGGGTGCAACTTGGTCCGGTTCAAATCGAGAATCGAATCGAACCGATAGCTTTGGGGTGGTTTGGTTTGGTTTGAAACAAACTGCAGTTCGGTTCTGGATTACGAAAATGGAGAACCGATCAATTTGATTCGGATCTCGGATCAAGCTTGTATAGAACCGAACCAAACCGAGAATCGAACCCCTATGCAATAAATAAATATATATGTATATAATAATTATTATGAATTATTTGAAGAGTTAGTACATAGATTAGTGATCTTTCATGGATAGATTTGTGATTTATTATATGAAATTTCATGTTTATTTTTTCATTAAAAATATTACTTATAATTTATAAAATATTTACAATCCGTGGAACCGAATCGAACCAAACCGACTTTAATTTGGTTTGGTTCTGGTTCTTATTTAGTGGAACCGACCTATGTCGGTTCAGTTCTAATTTGACCTCAAACCGAACCGAACCGAACCAAGTTGCACCCCTAATAAGTGCTATTGTATTGCAAAGAAAGATATAAAATATGACAGACCTATTAACAATGGAGGGACTATTAAGGACCAAACTAAAGAATTTTAAATAACAAAAGATATTTAAAAATATATTTTATTTTCCTCTTTTTCTCATATTAATGACAAGTACATTGGACACCCTTTTATAAAAAATTTTTGTTGGAGGTGTATCCTTATTTTAAGGATTACACTCTTACAAGATATGAGATTGAGATATATGAGTATAGATTCTAGGAGGGATTGGGTCATTCATCAGACATTGAGATGGTAAGGTGAATTGTGTAGTTGGTTTGGAACCCAATGACTTGGACCATTAGATTCTTGATCTTCTGTACTACCCCTCAAATTGGAATGAGGTCGAGACCACAAGCTAATTTTATCTCTTAATTCAAGAAATAATGCTTTAGATAGTGGTTTGGTAAGAATGTCAACAAGTTGAAGATGTGATGTGACGAAATGCGTTACCAAGATCCAAGAACCACTTTCTCTCTAACAAAATGATAGTTAATCTCAATATGCTTTTTGCAAGGATAAAAAATGGGCCGGGATTGACGATCATGTAGAGAGCACTCATATTATTATAAAAGAGAATGGACGGTTGAGAAAGAGCAACTCCAAGATCACGGAGAATGAAAGACAACCAAGTGAGTCTGGCTGTTGTAGAAGCCATGGCCCAATACTTTGCTTCGGCACTGGAGCGAGTAATTGTAAGTTGCTTTTTAGCATTCCAAGAGAGACAATTCGAACCAAGAAAGGTGCAATAACTTGAAGTCAAACACCGAGAGGTGGGGCATCCAGCCCAATCTGCATCACAGAACGCATATAGATCAGGTGAGCTTTTGGAAAGAATGCGAAAGCCACAATTTAGTATGCCTCAAACATAATGCAAGATGTGTTTGACCAATTGAAAATGACAACAGTTGGTTGGTTCATGTATTGACACATTGTATTGACTGAATATGAGAGGTTAGGCTGAGTCATAGTAAGGATTGACTGAATATGAGAGGTTAGGCTGAGTCATGGTAAGGTATTGTAAATGACCCACAATACTTCGATAAAGAGTAGGATCAGAAAATAAGTCATTGGAACTACAAATATAACGCTCCTTAACAACCATAGGAGTAGATATGCTCTTACATGAGTCCATATTTGCTCGATGAAGAAGATCTTGTGCATATTTGTATTGAAATAAGAAAAGTCCATTTGTAGTATGATGAAACTTGATGCCCAAAAAATAAATGTAACAAGTCAAGATCTTTCATGGAGAATGTTAGACTAAGAGTGTGGACGAAGTCATCAATGAGTGAGGTATTATCTCCTGCAAGTATAATATCATCCCTGTATAAAAGTAAGACCATTATAAATCTACCATGCCTATATATAAAGAGAGAAGAGTCCGCAACACTGCAAAAGAGGCCATATCCAAGGAGAAATGTATTGAAACGATCAAACCATGCCTGTGGGGCTTGTTTGAGTTCATAGAGGACACGTTTAAGGCGACACACTACATGAGCATGATATGAATCAATAAAACCTGGACATATAAATAGGTTCTTATAGGTTCCCATGAAGGAATGCATTTTTAATGTCTAATTGACGAATGTGCCATCCTTTTACAGTAACAACAGTAAGAACAGCATGAATGCTTCAAGGTGTAATGTCAAGACTGAATGTTTCAGAGAAATCAATACCTTCTTGTTGATTATACCATTTAACAACTAATCGGGCCTTAAGACATTCTAAACAACTATCAGCTCATAACTTAGTTTGAATACCCAATGACATCTCACAATATTCATCGATGGGGACCTAGGGACAAGATCCCAAGTGTGATTATGTATAAGGGCTTGCATTTCTTCCATCATGACATGCTTCCAACCATCATGTTTCAGGGCCGACTTGACTGTCTTAGGTTCAAGGGGAATGTGAGAGGTGAGAAGAGTATACTTGGGATTTGGTTTAAAAGTACCCACCTTGCTTCTAGTAACCATAGAGTGAGATGATGGAAGAGAAGGCGGATTGGGAAGGGAAATGGTATCATAAGAAATAGGAATAGTTGTAGAATGATTAGGAATGGGACTATTGGTTGGTGATGGTTGGATTGGTTGGTTGGTTGGGTAAGATGTGTTGAGGAATGTCATAATGAGGGTTTGGTTCAATGGGATGGTCAACCGATGGGGTTGGAATTACTTTAAAATTAGGTAGGTGTTAATTAGCTTGGGAGAAAATAGGTGAAAAGGTTTGGAGAACTGAACTAGTGATGATAGGTAGTTCATTAGATGAGGAAGGTGGACCAATGATGGTATAGATAGGTGAGTTTCAAGGATCAACCCACTCATTGAAGGTAAAGAAATCATCATTTTGATCAACATTAGAAGTGAGTTGAGCAAAAGAAAAATTATTTTCACTGAAGACAACATGACGTGAGATATACATTCTACCCGTAGTGTGATGAAGGCATCGATAACCTTTGTGTTTATCACTATACCCAAAGAAAAATACACGGCAAGGATCGAGGCTCAAATTTATTTGTTGTATAGTTACGTAAATATGGGAAGCAACAAGAGCCAAATACGCATAGTGTAGTATAACTCGGTCTTTCCTAAAACAAGGTAGTGTACGGGCAAGCCATATTCAAAGTCGGTGATGGAAGTCAATTTATGAGAAAAAAATGCCATAGAGAATGCCTTTACCCAATACTGTTTTGAAACCCCAGCGTTATACATGGCAAGGCCCAATTCTATCACATGTCAATGTTTGCGCTCCGTTATACCATCTTGTTGAGGTGTACCTGGGGAAGATAATTGATGGATGATACCACATTCAGTCAAATGATTTAAGAATTCCATTTTTGAATAGTCGCCACCTCCATCTGATTGAAAAATCTTAATTTTTCGATCAAGTTGTGGTTCAACCATTTTGTGAAAAATGAGAAAATACTAAAAAAAATCAGATTTTCTCTTTAACAGATAAAATCAACTATATTGAGAGAAATCATCAACAAAAACAATATAATATTGAAAACCTTGAATTGAAGTAATAGGAGCAACTCCCCACAAATCACAATGAACTCTATTTAGTAGTTTCATAGACTGATTAGTAGATGCAAAGAAAGGTAATTTTGCATTCTTACTCAATTGACAACTTGTGCACATCGCACTTGATTTATTATTAACAGAAATTTACCCATTATTTTTAGAAATGTAAGCACTCACTATTGCGGATGTTCAAGTCGTTGGTGCCACACATCTGCACTAGTAGTCCGAAATTGATTAGAAAAGTAAGCTTCCTAGTGCGTACCATCCAAAGCTTAGAGACCACCACATTTATTCCCCGATGCCAATATCTGATTTGTTCATGTGCCCTTGATTTGAAAATCATCACCATTAAATACAAAATAGCAAAGCTAATCAGTATTCATCTGAGATACAGATAGTAAGCTCTTTTTAATATTAGGTACGACTTGCGCATTACGTAAGGGAAGAGATGTAGTACCACTAGAAAATTTTCCTTTCCCAACATGAGAAATATGCAGGCGTTTTTCATTTCCAATCATAACATAATCAATTCCAACGTAAGGAATTAAATTTGTAAGTATACCTGCATTTTCAGTGATATGAGCAGATGCTCCAGTTAGGGAAACCAATTGGCATCTTGAGTATTGGAAACTTGCATTGCAACTAGAGCTTATGGAATATCTTCAGCTTGAAAGCTATTATTAAAGTAATGCCCACAATGGAGAGCATCATGATCACTCTTTTTGCAAATCTAGCATGTTATAATGATATTATATGTACGATTTTGAAGAGGATGTGCATTGTGTTGGCCAGAAAATTTAGTGTTTTCTTGTTGGTTGTTGAACTTTTGACCTGTTTGGGGAAAACCCAGCCCCTAGAGGTAAATGATCATCCTCTGCCTCTAGTAGAAAGGCCTCTCCCCCTAACATTGGTTCTCCCAGATTATTGACTATAGAACGTCATAGAAGGGTTGGGAATCTCGATTTGATATTCCTTATTTCTCAATTCATGGCTTTGAAGCAAGGAAATCAAGTCGGAATAAGAGGGAACAAAGGATTTTAACATCGTTGTAGCAAGTGATTCATATTTAGAACCAAGTCCACTAAGGACCCAAAAGACCTTATTTTGGTCAGAAGCTGGTTTGCCAATGGCATTCAATTTATCACATATTGATTTGAATGCGCTCAAATATTCAAAAAGAGATGATGTACCCTTCTTTAGATTGTGCATCTTTGACAATAATTCAAATTCTCAAGCTTGAGAGTTTTGTGCAAAGGCATTTTCCAATGCATGCCATACTTGGTGTGAGGTTTTTAAACCTACAATCAGACCAAAAACATGTTTTGAGAGAGTTTCGGTGATCCATGCTTTCACAAGTCGATCAGTGCGAATCCATTACATTCTGGATTAGGAAGTCCTTCATCAGCAGATTCCACTTCTCAATTTTGACATTGGTGTCCCTCCAATATATGTGTTTCCCACGGTAGAAAGTTGTGTGATAATTGGGAGATAAAAAGTTAGCAACATTGAGATGAGATGGATATGGGTATTTAGACTCCATTGAATGATGAAAAAGTGATTATTTTGACTTCTTTGATACCATATATATATGGAAGAATGAGATATTATTGATTCTCTTAGAAAATAATTACAATAACCCTAATAGGGTTTTATAGAAATCAAACTATATCTAGAGATAAACTCTATCCCTAATTGATCTCAACCAAATCAATCTAACCCTATTTAATCTCAATAGATATGATCCGGTGTACCGTAGTACACCATATTGTAATCCAACATAACTAATTACTCCAACACAAACAACTCATTTTCCTTCCTTCAAATTCATTAACAAAGAACAATAGAAAAAGAATGAGTACTATTGATGCTTCTTCCAATCATAAAGAACAATATATATATACATATATACAAAAGCTTTTTCCCCTTGATAACCTCCTCAAGAAGAGTAAGTCAAGATTTCAAAACCCTACAAAACTATGAATTCCTTTGGGCCACTCTCTAGGGTCTGCTTGACCCTCGACTCAACCATTTGCATGTAGGACCTTCTGAGTGGGTGGTGTGTGTGACATGGGATTAGTCTCACCCGAATGGTGGGGATATCCACAATAAGCAAAAAAAAAATAAATAAAACTTTTTCCCCAAATCTCACCAACATAGCATGCACACTTGAATTGGCAACCATCATGTCATTTCAGTACTCTGATTTATTAATTCTCATGGTAGATTTTTCCTTGAATCACACCAAGAATTAATAGACAAGTGTTCCGACATGAGAAAGGTGCTCAAAGATATAATAATGGACGTACATAAATTAAAGAAATTGAATTTGAACAAATAAATCAACGATAACTTACAATTGCAAACACTAAAAATACCCTGTTGTTTTGGGGTCTCCTAATCCATTTTAAGGGAAAATTTGAAAACTTCTCATCTCCAACATGCTGACGCCCAAACTATATGATATTCAATCATCATTTAGAGGAATGTTAACCTCATTTTAGAGCTTGATTCTTCTTTAATTGAGAGTGGGTTGAAAGGTGCAAATCTTGCTTAGAAACTCTAGAACTGGTTGGTGGAGATGAAAGGGGTTCTTTGAACCTCTTTATGGCATGTTCAACATACTTAGCGAGAGGGAAGCTCCATAGCAGATTCTTTGGCAAATTTTTCCATTGAGATTTGAGAGACAGACCTCTTGTTCTTTTGATTGTGTTTCAGAGCTTTCTATTGATGCAAGAATGACTTTTGGAGTGATAAAACTGAATTCCCAAAGATTCAAATTGTATCTTAATCTGGGTTCATCCTGTACATTCTCCTTTTTAATATGTGCTCTTTTGTTGGCTTAGCAAAAATATATATAGGGAAGCATTCAGAGGCCCTAACGAGAGCCGAACATTGTGCCAAATATTTTTCAATATATGAGCTAGAAGTTTCAAAATGAATTGACTTTTTGTGAGGATGTTTCAATATGGCGAGGAGATCATCCTTACAAAAAATCAGCTTATTAAGAAACTTCTAATCGCATTAAAAATTATTTACAAATAATTGATGGTCCATGATTTTTCAACTTATATACAGGGTTTATAAGTTTCAGAATGGGCTGATTTTTTATGAGGATGATATCCTCACCATAGAGATCATCTTTACAAAAAAAGAAAAAACTAAAATAAAATAAAATAGCCCATTCCGAAACCTCTAACCCATATATTGAAAAATATTTGGCTCCCTTTAGGTCTTAGGGCCTCCAAACATTCCCCCCTATCACATACACACACGCACACACACGTAGCCAAAGTTTGTGGACAAAGTGTGTTTGTCTTATGTGTGCCAAATTTTTTGGAAATGACTGATTTTTTTGTGAGAATGATATCTTTGGTAAAGAGATTATCCTCACAAAAAATCAGCCAATTCTGAAATTTCTAACCCTAGTTTACAATTTGAAGATTCATGGACCATCATTTTTTACCATTAGTTTGCAAACCACTTTTCATGGGGTTAGAACTTCCAGAATGAGCTGGTTTATTTATTTATTTATTTTTATTTTTTGAGGATGATCTCAAAGGCTTTATCAACTAAGCTACGTGGCACCTGCTACAAAGACCACTTATAACTGTGTTGTACATCTCAATATCTAAACTTTTGATGCTTCTCCAAACTAACCAGTAAGCAATGCGTGAAACCGATGAGAATTTTCATATCACTCAAGCACTATTCAACCGTTTAAACTCTTCTACGACTAATTCATTAACAACAATCCCAAGCACACAAGATCCGTGAAACTGTTTTGAGAACCACCTAAGATCAACTAATGAACTAAACTAATAATAATAAAATAACAGAAAATAGAGATAAAAGGGTCGTTGATTGGCTCAAGTTTTATCTATGATATTGTAGAAAACTCATGCAATATCATGCATGGTGTCGTCTTACATACATACTACACATCTGTATCATATATATAGTATGATAAAAACCAGTCTCACTACACTAGTGGTATCAACGACGTGATCATCAACACTTGATGAACATGATCTTCCATCCAAAGCAGTGGCACCTTCGAGTACGTTTGTCCAACTGGGTGTGCACTTTGCCCTTGCAATTGGGCTGATTGTAAAAGGTCGCAGTCTGCCCCCAGTGTACACAAACTGGAATCCTCCGTTAAGGTCGATATAGGACGGAGTTGATCAGGTAATTTTCCACAAATTGCAATAGAAGCCGACAATCGGGGCATGTTTGAACTTTGAATAATCAATGATGGTCTATGACTCTATGTTAGAACTTTAAATAATCAATAATGATAGGTGATTAAGAGAACCCCCACTCTGTATTTTTAAATTGACTGCAAACCTCTGGACTGTGGTCTTTAATTAAAGACTTAAAAAAATGTCCGAAAAGCTCCATCTTCAATTTCTTGCTATGGACTGTCAATGAGCTGGTTCAGGCCGCACTTTGATGAGCCCTAACCCATTCCTTAAGAGGGGGTTGTATCTAAGATTACCACCACCCCACCCAATTAGTATTATAGTGGGCTAAGCCCATTTTAGGCCCTGATTGATTGGGTTTGGTTAAGAGTTGATTTAAAAATTTATATTAATATTAAATTTATGTACTTTTCAAAATATTATTCGGGATTGTTTGATGCTATTTTAAATCAAGATAATGATTTAATTTTCATTATAGTTGAAAAATAGATAGATATATGAGTAAATTTATTATTTTGTAATGTCTTTTACTTTTTTAGAAAATTATAAAACTAGCAAAATATATCAATATATGTAATAGTAACAAGCTGGTTGAACATTGTTAGACCCCTAGTTCGGCTCAAATTGAACCAACTAAATTTTTTTAAACTCGACCCTACCTTTGCAAGCTCAAAATTCAAGATCTCGAATCAGGCCAGTTGTAAGCCAAATAGATAATCCAACTAGAAATGCCTTTTTCTTTTTTACCACCGTAAATTTTTAAAGTTATTGGAGAATCTATTTTTATTCTTTAAAATGAAAAAAAAAATTAAAAATCCATATTAAAAAATTGTTTTATTTGACAAAATCATTTGTGATTAAAACTTTCTTTATTTTAGGAGGAAAAATTCATATTTCCTAAGGTTTAGTACATGTTTCTTAGGAAGCCGTTTCATATATGAAATCACAAGGAAAAACTTCCAAACCCTTGAGGTTCTTTTGTCTCAACTTAAGTATATTCATTTAGTTTCACTAATCGTTTTGTGTTAATCCCTCATAGAAGACCGTGGTCAAGGAGTTTGTCACTAGTTTACAAAAATAAAAGGGTCTCTCCCAAATACACAGCAAAACACAGAGGGTTATATCTAAAAAACCCTAGCGTTATTTGCATCAAGAGAATTGCATACCTCCAGTAGCATTATAAGTAAAATACATTTTCTTGATCATTTGTTATATGTGTGCTATTAGACTTACTGGAGTATGGGAAATGATGGGTACATCAATTAGATTCAGTTTCAGTTTCATTATTGACTTAATCATCAATCGAACGTTTCAATGTTCTGTAACATTTTAATGCAATACTGCAGCAGGAAGTACGTTATCAATTTTTTTTAGTGGTTAGTATCCTAAATAGCACTTTTGTAACATTTAAATTGCGATAAGGATTCGTTGATTTCGTGGTTGACACGTATGTACAATGCCAGATTTCTCACGAATGGCAAACGAATCTGACACGTGGGGATCCAAAGAACAGATGGCAAGGCTACCTTCTCCATAGGTTTCCGTACTTTTGTTTTTTTATCCATAATTTCTAACTTTGCGACTCATATTCTTTCAATCATCAAAAACTGGTCTTAATAGTTATCCAACATCAAATTCATGAATACTAAATAGAGGTGGCAATTTTAATACGATCCGCAACCACGATTTGAAAGCGATTGCGATACGTAGTTACCGGTTTTGGGTAGGGTTGTACAAAATGCCCGATATCGGGATTCACAATTGGGATCGAAATCGGAAAAAAAAAAAATTGGGTTCCACCCTCAAGAATCAAATCTAACTGAAACTGCGATTGAAACTTGAAATCAAACCCATAATTTTTTTAATTTTTAAAACCTCTCAAATTCAATAAATACCACTCAAATTCAAGGTGGGTGTAGAATAGGATTTTAAAAATTAAGCGTTATACCATTTTCTCACTTCTTTAATTTTGATTTAGAAAACTCTTAAGATATGATGCTTACCCTCTCTACGTCCGATTAACTTTGACTTTAAATTAATGTTAAAATTAAAATTCTTTTTCTCAATAAGGTGATTTTCATGACTTATACCAAAATTAATGTCTCCTTTTTTTAGAGGTACAAATCTACGTCCGATTAACTTTGACTTTAAGTTAATGTTAAAATTAAAATTCTCTTTCTCAATGAGGTGAATCTCATGACGTATAACAAAATTAATGTCTCTTTTTTTTAGGGGAATAAATCGTATTTTTAATTTTTAATTTTTAATTTTTTTTCTAAAATGATCATGTATTTTAAGGTTATCAACTTTTATTGGAGAGAGAAGGGTGTGTTACACCTTCCCCTGACCTTATTAAACTCTTACCTAAATCTTAGGTAGATTCATTTTCTATCCATACGAGAATCACTATTTCATCTAAAATTATAAATCTAAATTAGAATTGAACCAATGAGTTAAAAAATCGAATCAAACCAATCTGAAATGCCTTCGTTTGATTAGGTTTGGTTCTTGAATTGGTCCGATTCAAAGTGCACCTGTTGTATGGAATTGAGATGTCAAATAACAATTGTAGTTGTGCTTGGCTGTATACAGAATTAGTCATAGAGGTACAACAAACAAGAATGTGTACTTCATGTATTTTTGAGTTCTACTCGAGGGAAGTCAATAGAGCTACGGATTACCTAGCAAAACTTGGTGTTGTGATAAATGAGATTTTGAGTTTTGATGATGTATCCTCTTTTACCTCAAGAGCTCTCAAATATATTGTATGAAGATCTAATTTGTAACTATGTTTGAATTTAATTTTGCATAAAAAGGGAGGAGTCCCTTCAACCCCAACTTACTGATAAAAAAAAGATGGCTGAATCGCTCAACTTTGATGAAGATGATATTCCACTCATAGAAATGATCCATGTAAAAAATTCTCTTCCTGGATATTCCAACAACATTAATATACGACCTAGAAATTTTCTAACTTATTCTTTTTTCTGATAAAATAGGTCTGGATGAAATGATCTTTAATTTGGTGATGGTGATCTCCATGGTAAAGACATTATTATATATTCCAGGGGGGAAAAAGTTGATGTCTTTTCCAAGAAGTCATTTTTCCAAAAATTGATGTCTATTTCAAGAAAAAAAAGTTAGGTCTAGACTTTTTTTTTGTAGTAGTGATGAAAATTATATATTCTTAAGATATCACACGATGCATGAAAAAACTTGACACAAACACTTAGTTGCTCCTCTTACCTACAACCAAACTTATGGCTGAGATGTTAGGAAAAACACGGGTTTCCTAGGAATCCATTCCTTTAGAATTCATATATAGGGATATAATTTTCCTTATGAAATATCATGTAATTTACCAGATAGGAACTCTTTTAGAACCATCCCAAGCACACATGATCCATAAACCTTTTTAAGAACCACCTGAGATCAACTTTAAAACTAAGAAAAAAAACAGAAAATAGAATTAAAAGGGTTGACTGGCCCAAGTTTTATTTAATATATTTTAGACAACTCATGCAATATCATGCATGTTGTCTTCTTATTACATACATACTACACATCTGTTTTATATATAGTATGATAAAGACCAGTCTAGTTATATCGACTATCAACTACGTGATTAACACTGAATGAAGATGCTCTTCCATCCAAATGAATGGCACCCTTCAGCATTGTTGTTCAACCGGGTATGTGCTACGCCTTGGCAATTGGGCTGATTGTAAAGGGCTGCGGTCTGCCCAGTGTACTCGAACCGGTATCCTCCATGGTAGCGGATGAAGTTACACCCACAATTGCTGTGGGTTGTGGCCTGGTTGCTGCAACCCGGACCGCTCCAAACCCTAAAGTGGCTACCAGCCACAAGGTTGGCTTCATAGATTACTAGCATTAGCACCACCATTAAGGTTGCTGTGGAAACAGAGGTTGAAGGAGACTTGGTAGAGGCCATGGTGTGAGTGTAGTTTTATGAGAGAGGTTGGTGTGTGTGTGTGTGTGTGTTAAGCCCTTCACTTCTCTTCTCTATTTATAGGCAGAGTTGATAGAGTGGGCCAACTTTATCGTGGTAAGAATGGGACAAAATTGTCATACAAGATCGATAATTGGCTTATGTTAGAACTTTGAACTTGGAATAATGGGTGATTCAGAGAAGCCTCTCTACTTTTAAACTGATGCCATACTCCTTGACTGTGGTCTTTACTAAAAGACTGATGAAATCATTCGGAAAACTCCATCTCCAACTTCCTGCTAAAAATCTAAGACTGTCAATGGGCTGGTCAAGGCCGAGCTTGGATGAGCCCTAAAGAAGGTTGTATTCTAGATTAGCCCTAGCCGCCACCCTATAAGGACTAAGTCAGCTAAATCCATTTCATGCCCTAATTGGTTGGGCTAGATTAAGATTGACTTCGGGTTCGGGTTTTATATTAATATAAAATCCATGCACTTTGAAGTTGTTTAATACTATTTTTAATCAAGATAAGGATTCCACCTTCATTACAGTTGAAAAACATATAGAAATACATGTGAATTTATTATTTTATAATATATTTTTATTTTTTACAAAATTATAAAACTAACGAAGTACATCAATATATGTGATAGTAGCGAGCCAGGTTGAACATTACTAGATCCCTAGTTTGGCTCTCGAATTTTAAGCTGGGCCCACCTTTACAAACTCATAATCAATGTCCCAACTCCCAAATCTTATTTTTTCAAACAAACTGGCTAGGTTGTAAGCCAAATTGACAATCTTACTAGAAACATTATTTCTCAGTTACTCTATAAATATTTTTAGTTATTGGAGATTATTTTTTAGTACATGTTTCTTAGGAATAGAGATTTATTGTTCGAATTTTATGTGTTAAGTTGAAGAACCAATGGCATACCGTCAAGTGTACTGAAAAATTAAGAGTGATAGGTTAGAGTCCTTATTGCATGAACTTTACAGATAAATTGTACACTAAATCTCCTTATTAGACATAATGTCTATAATAATTATTGATTTTAATAAAATGGTGTATTTTAGAATTAATTATTATTAGTTTCGTGTAACAGGAAAAAATCGTAAATTTTCAAGAACAATTCAGAAAATCCGAAGATACCATTATAATCTAGAATCTGAAATAAGATTAAGAACTAAAATTCAAGTCCATTAGGCCAAATTTTACTACACCACCCTAGTCAACGAGAGCACCCCGGTCATGTCGAGGAGTTAAACCTCGAGATTTTTGCAGAAGCATGGTGGCTATAAATGCTTCGTAATGAATTAGGGTTTGTGAATTTTTATAACAATGGAAAGCTTTTGAAATCCTAAAAATCTTAATTCTCCTTGAAACCCTAATCGGGTACCTATAAATAGAAGATCAGACCTGAGCTTAAATGATATTTGTAAAATAGGGAGTTTTATTTATCTAGATAAGTAAAAGAATAGTAGCTTTTCCTTTCTAATTTTGTTTCTAGTTTTTATTTAAAAGAAGGAGTTGTAATCAAAGAACCATTGTCGTTTCGAAGTTCAAGAAGCAATAAAAGAATTTATTTTCTCTCATCTTTTATTTCTCTTTTACATTATGCTTATTTTACTTTATTTTATTGTTTTTGCAATGATCATCGGCTAACTTCTCCGTTAGATCGGTTGAGGAAGTCAGAACAAGATTTTTTCAATAATTTTATTGTTCTCAAAATTGCTTAATCGTTTTATTGTGATAATTATTAAGTAGATATTTTTGGGTTTACTATTGATTGTTTCTCAAAGTTTTGATAGTTTATTTTTTTGATAAGTTCTAGATAAACCATGCTTTACAGAGAACAATTAATATTTGTCCAATAATATTGGCTCAATTTATCGCATATATTTAATCTCATTTCTAAAATAATTGTTTGATTTTTCGATCTATAAACATTAACTTTGTGTAGTGAATCGAGATAAATAGAGGACCAAAAATCATTGATAAAACTTGTGAATGTGGATTTGACTGATCTACACTTCTCCATCATATTTTAAATCATTTTTCTTTAATGTTTTAATTTAGATAATTATTTTCAAATTTGTTTTTAATTTGCTTACATAAATTTAAATTGGATTGGAAATAAAAATAACTTTGGATTAACGTTGTCTCTAAAGTTCGACCCCTGCTTACCAAAGTCTTTATTTTATTATTATCTACAACTTAAACATGACATACTCAAAAAACTACATTACATGGACGAGTCAGGAACTGTAGATATATACGTTTCGGGATATATGATTCCCTCAGGATACACTTATTTATGGAAAAATACAATCATGCATCCTGAGGTGTTCAAATCTACGATATCCGAGCTTGTCACATCTTAAAGTCATTTGAATATGCCACATGGCAAGTAATATTATCACAATTGTTATAGAAAGTATCTCAAAACTCAATAATTATTTAAAGATTTTTAAAATTATCATTTCTTTATTAGAATTTTGTGAAAGAAAAACCCTTTTCTTACTAAAGTAGGGGAAGTTTCTGGCTGCATTGCAGCATTCAAAAATATGTTTCGATGACACATGGATGTAGAGGACACAATTCGAAGAACTTTTGATTTTTTTTAAAATAATATTTAATTTATGTTTTGTGATACTTAATTTAAGTTGGATGATATTGATTTATGGTTGTGTGACTTTATTTTTAGTAACGTTATTTTATTTTGATGGTAGGAAATGGAACTAATTTTTTTTAATTAAAATTAAAATTTTATCAAACAAGCTACATTGGTCGGGTAAGGTTACCTTTTTAATATATATATATATTATGACGAGAGTTCCAGGCCGTTAGACCTGACTAGTAGGGCGAGGTAACTGGCTTTTTAAAGCACCATATCTTGACCAAATCCCTGAGTACATGCAATACCCCACATATCAAGTAAGTAGGGATAAATCCCCAATGAGAGGCTTGAATTCAAGACCTCTCCTTTTTTCGAGGGATGCCTTGGCCATTGCACTCAACACCCGTTGATTTACCTTTTTTAATATATAAGTCAAGTTCGGGTTTAAGTTTTTGACACGATTATTAAATTGGTCAGGTTTGGGTTCAATAAATTTTCATGATAGCAAAGCACAATTCGATGTCTTGACCCATTGCCACTCCTACATATTAGGCTAACCTTATGGGGGCCTCCAAACACATACATACATACCAAAAAAAAAAAAAATCATATTTGCCTATTATGATTTCTAGCCATTTCATACATGTTAGGCTACCTTATCGTGGGCCTACACAACAACAACAACAACAACAAAAGTCATCCTTGTTGATGATGATGATTTCTAGCCATTAATTTGTGTGTTTCTCAACCCATGAAATTGTTCGAATACAATGGCTAGAAATCATATTGAAAAAAGGGTGAGTATTCTTGACCAAAATTCATATTAATTAGTTTTATTAAAATTTTATTGAATTTTATGAATCAATTAATGCATCTAAATATCTACATATAATAATAGAAAATAAAGTCATAATTTTATCTGTATAAGTTCTCTTTGCCTAATAACAAAATGAATAATGTTGAAGTGACCTTAGGCTAAAACCTCATATCACACTTCTTGACGTGAAAGTGTATGGGAACCATAGATGCTTTTTCATCGAGATACAAGTGAAAAAGTATCTATGGTTGTTATCCACTTTCACCTCAAGAAGTGTGATATGAGGTTTCCAACTTGAGGTCACTCCAGCATGATTCTAACAAAATGTGTAATGGAAATAGTCCATGATTTTCAAAAATCTTTATCCTAGCATCATGTGCATAGAATGTATCCCTTCCCTAGTTTTTTAAAGAAAATGGTGCAATTTGGGCTCATAGCGATTCAAGTACCAAAATTGGCTTCTAGTCAACAACTCCACCTCAACAACCACACATTGTTTTTCCTTTCAAGTCTACCTCAAATGCACAATTGAATAAACCCATGTATAGATCATTATCCCTTTCAATTCTAACTCAAATGCAAGATTGAATCAACCATTGTGTAGATCATTCAATTAAATGGGAAATAGTCCAAAACATTTTAATTGGAAAATTGTATCGATGGAGAAAAGGAAATGTTGATTGGTGTGTACTATTGATGGATAGATGATTAATTGGTACAAGTATGATTCGCCCTTGATGATGGACAGCAGATGACGATAAGTGCTATTGTATTGCAAAGAAAGATATAAAATATGACAGACCAATTAACAATGGAGGGACAATTAAAGACCAAACTAGAGAATTTTAAATAACAAAATAGATTTAAAAATAGATTTTATTTTCCTCGTTCTCTTATATTAATGACAAGTACATTGGTCGTCCTTTTATAGACAAATTTTGTAGGATGTGAATCCTTAATTTAAGGATTACACTGTTGCAAGAGATGGTATTGAGATACATGAGTATAGATTCTAGGAGGGATTGGTTCATTCGTTAGGTACCTTGCTTTTAGTGAGGAGGATGCGGATTGGGAGGAGAAATGGTATCATAAGAAATAGGAATAGTTGTAGAATGATTGAGAATGGGACTATTGGTTGGTGATGGTTGGATTGGTTGGTTGGGTAAGATGTGTTGAGGAATGTCATTATGAGAATTTGGTTCAATAGGAGGGCCAACATGGGGTTGGAATTACTTCAACATGGTAGAGATAGGTAAGCTGCAAGGATCAATCCACTCGTAGTGGTAGATAAATCATTATTTTCCTGATCAACATTAGAAGTGAGTTGAGTAAAAAGAAAATTACTTTCATTGAAGAAACCATAACGTGAGCTAATTGTAACCCAAATTGTCGATCTAACTAGAAATGTCTTTTTCTTTTTTACCACAGTAAATTTTTAGAGTTATTGGAGAATCTATTTTTCATCTCTAAAAAGAAAAAAAAAATCCATATTAAAAAATTGTTTTATTTGACAAAATCATTTGTGATTAAAACTTCATTTATTTTAGGAGGAAAAATTCATATTTCCTAAGGCTTAGTACATGTTTCTTAGGAACCCATTTCATATATGAAATCACAAGGAATAACTTCCAAACCCTTGGAGTTCTTTAGTCTCAATGTAAGTATATTCATTTAGTTTCATTGATCATTTTGTGTTAATCTCTCATAGAAAGACCGTGGTCAAGGAGTTTGTCTCTAGTTTACAAAAATAAAAGGGTCTCTCCCAAATACATAGCAAAACACAGAGGCTTATGTCTAAATTACCCTAGAATTATTTGCATCAAGAGAATTGCTTACCTCCAGTAGCATTATGAGTAAAATACTTTTTCTTGATCATTTGTTATATGTGTGCTATCAAGCTTACAGGAGTATGGAAAATGATGGGTACATCAATTAGATTTAGTTTCAGTTTCATTATTGACTTAATCAGCAATCAACGTTACAAAGTTCTGTAGCATTTTAATTCAATACTGCAGGAGGAAGTACGTTATTAATTCTTTTTAGTGCTTAGTTGTCAAAAGTAGCACAAGAAGATTAGAAGCCTACCTTGTTTCATGGGTTTCTGTACATTTGTCTTTTATCCATAATTTCTAACTTTGCGACTCATATTCTTTCAATCATCAAAAAAACTGGTCTTAATAGTTATCCAACATCAAATTCATGCATACTTTATAGAGGTGGAATTTTAATACGATCCGCCACGTCGAATTGAAAGCGATTGCGATAGGGAGTTATCGGTTTTGGATAAGGTTGTACAAAACGCCCCATATCGGGATTCACATGTGGGATGAAAATCGGAAAAAAGCTGAATTGACTGAATCCTTTTTTTTTTTCCAGTTCGATTTTGGGTTCCTCCCTCGAGAATCGAATCTAACTGAGACTGAGATCGAAACTTGAAACTAAACCCATAAACCAAAAATCAGGTTTTTTTTTTTTTTAGCCCTTCCTTTAAAATAAAATTAAAAAATAAATAAATAAATAAAACAAAACAAAACGTTAGGAAGGAGAAGGAGGGTAAATTTTTTATTTAAAAAAATAATTTTCTTAAAATTATTTGTCAATAAATAACACCCAAATTCAAGATGGGGATAAAATAGGATTTTAAAACTTAACATTATACCCCGTTCTCCCATCTCCATCTCCATCTCCATCTCCTATCTACCTCTCTCACTTCTTTAATTTTGATTTAGAAAACCCTTAAGACCCTACGTTCGATAGATCGAAGTTCGAATAGATTGAAAATGTCGGGGTTGAAGTCTTTTTAAAAATAAAATCTTATCATTTTTAATCCCTACTCACAAATTGCACATCATAAAGGTTAAGGTATTTGGACCCCTTCTTTCATAAGAACAGGTTCATAACCTTTAAAATAAAATAAAAATCAAAATTGTTTGATTTTAAATTCATGTCCAAATTTACATTCCCTCTCTCAATGTGGTGATTCTTATGACTTAGACCACAAGTAATGTCTCCTTCTTTTAGGAGTACAAATCGTATTTTCAACCTTTTTTTTTCTTTTTTTTTTCTAAAATGACCATGACTTTTAAGATTATCACATTTTGATGGAGAGAGTGGAGTGCGTAACACTTTCCTTGACCTTATGCACCCCTCTCTCTAACCAAACTCTTACTTAGATCTTAGGTAGATTGATTTCATATCCATACAAGAATCACTATTCCATTAAAAATCGATTTTTCTTCAAATTATTATTTGGGTGACTATTCATACCATTTTTTTTTTAAATGAATGGTGCCAATTACAAATACACGTAGTGATGATTTTTGGATTAAAAAATCATGTACCTACAAAGATCTCTTTGACAAGTAATAAAATGTATAAGGGAAGAAATTCATGATTTTGAAGAATCTTTACCATATCAACTTGTGTGTATCATAATGTATCCTTTCCCTAGTGTTCTTTAATGAATTTGATAAATTTTGTACCGACAATGATTCTACAAAAATTATTACAGAACATGTACTAAAATATGCAAATAAAATAGCATTTGAATTTTAAGATCAATACTAAACACTCCAATCTGTTGGACTCTTTCTTCTTCATTTCTTCTTACAGAACCATTAACCATAAAAAAAATTGACTTATTAAGGCTAAGGATGAAAGAGGAACCCAAGCCATTGTAGATGACTCAAGATCGATTTTGAAGAGGAGGAGAAGAAGATGATAGAAGGGGAACTTGGAGAGTTTCACAATCAAACAGCAACCTCTGCCACGTTGGAGCTTTGATCCAAGAGCAACCACAACATGGATCTGAGGCATCCTTTGCATAGATTTGAGGCGCAATCATAGCGCGACTAAATTCAGATCAGTTCGATCCATGCTCATCGCACAAAAATGACAGATCAGGTGAGTCTGATCTGATTTCTTTTCATGTTCTTCATTTAATTTTCTTATCCTACCTCCTTCTTCCCCCTTTTTAATTTATTTTATTATGAACTTCAACAAATAGGGTATTCTTAGTGTTCGACGACCATTCGAAGAAAAACCCTCAAATTTCTTAGCCAAAATCAATCGAGAATCAAAAACTCTAAGTTTCTTTCCAAAAACGATTTTAAAAAATAATTTATCAAAAGAGAACTTAGGTTTTTGTTCGATCTTATTAAAAAATCGATTTAGGTTTTTTTTTTTAACAACGAAGCAAGAAATAAATTAGGTTTTGATACCAATATTAGGATTTTTAGGGAACATACCTATTGTCGCAGCGGAGATCCAATCCTTGAGTTGTGTCACATTGAGTCGATCATCGGAGATCGGAAATAAAAAAAATATCTGTCATGTCGATGTTTCTAGAGCAATCACTATTTCCATGCCTTAAATCCTAAGGCCTTTTTTTATAGAAATCCAAAAAATTGCCTTCTTAGAGAGAAGAAAATTATTGAGAGAAATTTCTATTTTTAGTTGTTTTTTTTTTTCACATCCTCAATTCTTATCTATTTATTGATATAAATATTAGAAATAAAATTATAGTCTCTTATATAGATAGGGACTCAATTTTATTAGGACTCTGATTCCAAGAGAAGTTTTAATATGTGAAAAATATGAATTGGGTCCACATGAATGCCCAAAACAACCAACACTCTTTAACAGATAAAATCTAATATATCGAGAGAAATCATCAACAAAAACAACATAATACCAAAAACCTTGAATTGAAGTAATAGGAGCAACTTTCCATAAATCACAATGAACTCAATTTAGTAGTTCCATAGACCGATTAGTAGTTCAATTAATCACATATTGATTTGAATGCGCTCAAATATTTGGAAAGAGATGATGTACCCTTCTTTAGATTTTGCACCTTTGACAATAATTCAAACTCTTGAGCTTGAGAGTTTTGTGCAAAGGAATTTTCCAATCCATTGCATACTTCGTGTGAGGTTTTTAAACCTATAATCAGAACAAAAACATCTTCTGAGAAAGTTTCAGTGATCCATGCTTTCACAAGTCTATTGGTGCGAATCCATGACATTAAGTCTAGATTAAGAAGTCCTTCTCCTTCATCGGCAGATTTCGCTTCTCAATTTTGACATTGGTGTCTCTCCATTAATAAATCCAAGTAGATCTTGACTCTCAATCAATGAGAGTATATGTGTTTCCCACAATAGAAAGTTATGTGATAATTGAGAGAAACAAAATTAGCAACATTGAGATGAGATGGATATAGGTATTTAGACTCCATTGAATGATGAAAGGGTGATTATTTTGGCTGCTTTGATAACATATATATGGAAGAATGAGATATTATTGATTCTCTTAGAAAATAACTTAAGTAATCCTAATAGGGTTTTATAGAAATCAAATTATATCTAGAGATAAACTCTATCCCTAATAAATCTTAATCAAATCAATCTAACCATATTTTAAATGCAACATAACTAATTACTCCAACACAAACAATTCATTTTCCTTCCTTCAAATTCATTAACAAAGAACAATAGAAAAATAATGAGTACTATTGATGCTTCTTCCAATCATAAAGAACTAATAATACAAACTCCAACACCAACATATATATATATATATACTTTTTCCCCTTGAAGGGTAAGTCAAGATTTCAAAACCTTATGAAACTATGAATTCCTTTGGGCCACTCTCTAAGGTCCGGTTGACCCTCAACTTAACCATTTGCATGTAGGACTTTCCGAGGGAGTGGTGTGTGTGACGTGGGAATAGTCTCACCCGTAGGGTGGGGATTTCCATAATAAGAAAAATAAAAAAACTTCCCCAAATCTCACCAACATAACATGCAGACTTGAATTGGCAACAATCATGTCGTTTTAGTACACTCCAATTTATTAATTCTCATGGTAGATTTTTTCTTGAATCCCACCAAGAACTAATGGACAAGTGTTCCGACGTGAGAACGGTGCTCAAAGATATAATAATGGGCATACATAAATTAAAGAAATTGAATTTGAACAAATAAAGCAACGATAACTTACAATTGCGAACACCAAAAATACCCTGTTGTTTTGGAGTCTCCTAATCCTTTTTTAAGGGAAAATTTGAACACTTCTCGTCTCCAACATGCTAACGCCCAAACGATATGATATTCAATCATCATTTAGAGGAATGTCAACCTCATTTTAGAGCTTGATTCTTCTTTAATTGTGAATAGGTTGAAAAGTGCAAATCTTGCTTGGAAACTCTAGACCTGGTCGGCTAAGTCCATTTTAGGCCCTAATTGATTGGGTTTGGTTAAGAGTTGATATCAAAATTTATATTAATATTAAATTTATGTACTTTTCAATATATTATTTGGGGTTGTTTGATACTATTTTAAATCAAGATAATGATTTAATTTTCACTATGGTTGAAAAACACATAGATATACAAGTAAATTTATTATTTCATAATGTCTTTCACTTTTTTTAGAAAATTTTAAAACTAGCAAAATATATCAATATATGTAATAGTAACAAGCCGGTTGAACATTGTTAGACCCTAGTTCGGCTCAAATTGAACCAACTAAATATTTTTAAACTCGATCCTACCTTTACAAGCTCAAAATTCAAGATCTCGAATCAGGCCGATTGTAAGCCAAATAGACGATCTAACTAGAAATGCCTTTTTCTTTTTTACCACCGTAAATTGTTAAAGTTATCGGAGAATCTATTTTTCTTCTCTAGAATGAAAAAAAAAAGATCCATATTAAAAAATTGTTTTATTTGACAAAATCATTTGTGATTAAAACTTTATTTATTTTAGGAGGAAAAATTCATATTTCCTAAGGTTTAGTACATGTTTCTGAGGAACCCATTTCATATATGAAATCACAAGGAATAACTTCCAAACCCTTGGGGTTCTTTTATCTCAACTTACGTATATTCATTTAGTTTCATTGATCATTTTGTGTTAATCTCTCATAGAAGACCGTGGTCAAGGAGTTTGTCTCTAGTTTACAAAAATAAAAGGGTCTCTCCCAAATACACTGCAAAACACAGAGGGTCATATCTAAATTACCCTAGAATTATTTGCATCAAGAGAATTACATACCTCCAGTAGCATTATGAGTAAAATACTTTTTTCTTTATCATTTGTTATATGTTTACTATCAAACTAACAGGAGTATGAGAAATGATGGGTACATCAACTAGATTCAGTTTTAGTTTCATTATTGACTTAATCATCAATCAAACATTTCAAAGTTCTGTAGCATTTTAATGCAATACTGCAGCAGGAAGTACATTATCAATTTTTTTTAGTGCTTAGTAGCCTGAAGTAGCACTTTTGTAACATTTAAATTGCAATAAGGATTCGTTGATTTCGTGGTTGACACGTATGTACAATGCCAGACTTCTAATGAATCTGACACGTGGGGATCTGAAGAACAGATGACAAGCCTACCCTGTTCCATGGGTTTCTGTACTTTTATTTTTTTATCTATAATTTCCAACTTTGCGAGTCATACTCTTTCAATCATCAAAATGTGGTCTTAATAGTTATGGAACATCAAATTCTTGCATACCAAGTAAGGGTGGCAATTTTAATACGATCCGCGGCCACGACTTGAAAATGATTGCGATATGGAATTATCAGTTTTGGGTAGGGAAGGGGTGTACAAAATACCCCATATAGAAATCGAAAAAATACAAAAATGACTTAAACCATTTTTTTCGGTTTGAATTTGGGTAACATGCTCAAGAATTGAACCAAATTGAAACTAAGATTAGAACTTGGAACCAAACCCATGAATCTAAAAATAGTTTTCTTAAAATTATTTGTTAATAAATACCACCCAAATTCAAGGTGAGTGTAGGATAGGATTAAAAAATTAAACATTATACCCCCTCTCACCCGTTTTCATATTTCTCTTTTCTATAATTTTAATTTAAAAATTCCTTAGGATGTGGTACGTACTCTCTTTATCTCTAATAGATTGAAGTTCAATTATTTATAATAAGTATAAGAAAAAAAAAAAAAATCTTGGGAGAGCTTTTTTCTTGAATCCCACTAAGAACTAATGAATAAGTGTTCCGACATGAGAAAAGTATCAAAGATAAAATAATGGATATACGTAAATTAAAAAAAATTGAATTTGAACAAATAAATTAACTTACAATTGCAAACACCAAAAATACCCTATTGTTTTGGGTTTCCTAATCCATTTTAAGGGAAAATTTGAAAACTTCTCGTCTCCAACACGTTAATGTCCAAACTATATGATATTCAATCATCATTTAGAAGAATGTCAACAGTATTTTAGAGCTTGATTCTTCTTTAATTGTGAATAGATTGAAAGGTGCAAATCTTGCTTGAAAACTCTAAAATTGGTTGGTGGGGATCAAAGAGGTTCTTTCAACCTCTTTATGGTGTGTTGAACATACTTAGCGAGAGGGCAACTCCATGGTAGATTCTTTGACGAATTTTTCCATTGAGATTTGAGAGAAACCTCTTGTATTTTTTAATCTATTTCAGACCTTCCTATTGATGCCAGAATGGCTTTTGGAGTGGTATCTTAATCTAGGTTCATCCCTTGTACATTCAACTTCTTAATATATTCTATTTTGTTGGCTTAGCCAAAATATATATAGGGAAGCATTCAAAGGCTTTAAAGAGAGCTAAACATTGTACCAAATATTTTTCAATATAAATTAGAAGTTTTGAAATGAGCTAACTTTTTGTGAAGATGATCTAAACCCACAAAAAATCATCTTCACAAAAAATCAGGTCATTCTCAAATTTCTAACCCTAATTTACAAGTTGAAGAATCATGAACTGTCAGTTTTTATCGTTAATTTGTAAAACACTTTTTAAGGGTTAGAAGTTTCGGAATGAGTTAAATTTTTTTTTTTTTTTTTCAAGATGTTCTCAAAAGCTTTACCAACTAAAATATGCGGCATCTGCCACAAAGAACACTTATAACTTTCGTGTACATCTCAATATCTAAACTTTGATGCTTCTCCTAACTAAACATTAAGGACTGTGTGAAACGATGTCAATTTTAATGTCACTCAAGCACTATTCAACCGTTTAAACTCTTCTCTACTACTAATTCATTAACAATAATCCCAGGCACACAAGATCCACAAAACTGTTTTGAGAACCACCTAAGATCAACTAATGAACTGAACTAAACTAAGGAAAAAAAAAAAAAACAAGAAATAGAGATAAAAGGGTCGTTGATTGGCTCAAGTTTTATTTATAATATTGTAGAAAACTCATGCAATATCATGCATGGTGTCTTCTTACATACGTAATACACATCTGCATCATATATATATATAGTATGATAAAGACCAGTCTCACACTACAACATTTTTGACCTACAGCGGCGTTTTATAACAGCGGATCATTTTATCCACCTCTATATATGTACTTATTGCAGCGGATAATTATATCCGCCGCGATAGGTACCCACGCAAATGCCACTCCTGTATATTCAATTCCTACAGCAGCGGAACAATATATCCGCCGCTAGAAAACCAAATTTTCTTTTTAATAAATTTTTTTTTAATTGAATATAGCAGCGGATTGGAAAATCCGCTAGTAAAAAAATCAATTTTCTGTATTATCAATTTATTTTAAATTGAATATAGCGGCGGATTGCTATATCCGCCACTATAAAATTCATTTTTTTAATATTTAGTGAAAATTGATTATAACAGCGGATTAATTTTTCCGCCACAAAAAAACAATTTTTATTTATTATTTTTTTTTTAGTATAGAAAGTTATGTATTTTTTATTTTGTTAGAAAGTATGGTATAGTTGTTGCAGCGGATAAATTTATCTGCCACTATAGGGACCCCATTCATATCTCTCTCCCTTCTCTCTCGATTTATTTATAGTGTTGGTTTATAGCAGCGGATGATTATTTCAGCTGCAATATGGTATAATTTGTGCAGCGGATAAATTTATCCGCCGCTATAGGGACCCATCCATATCTCGATTTATTTATAGCATTGGTTTATAGTAGCGGATGTTTATTTCTGCTGCAGTATGGTATAATATTTGCAGCGGATAAATATATCCGCCGCTATAGGACCCACCCATATCCCCCGATTCTCACTTATAACTATGATATACTTTTTGCTGCGGATAAATTTATCTGCCGCTACAGGACCACTCATATCCCACAACACTCGATTTATATAAAGATGGCAGCGGAAAATAAAATCCACCGGTAACGAATATTACACTTATGAAAAAGAAATTTAATTCGCGAAAGAACAGCCCGCGAAAATCTATTTCCTTCTTCCCTTCTCATTTTCTCATTCCTTCTCTGTCACTCTCTCTTGTTCTCTCGTCTGTTGGGTTTTGTAAGATTAGTTCGACAAACTGGATTGCCACTAAAGAAGGCGAAGGCAAGGCGAGAGACTAGGCCACCTTACTTCTTACTGCCATGGAAGACGCCGTAGGATCCATAGACGGAACTATGTTTTAGGTATTAGGGAGGAGAGAAAGAACGCATGTATGGAGATTCTTTCTGTCAGAGGTTCGAGGTCTGGGTAAGCGGTAGATGATAGATTCCCTGTTGCATTCAGCTTTCCTTTCGGATAGGAGACAAATCCTTGTTTTTTTCTCGCATCTGGTAAGCTCTCTCTCTCTCTCTCTCTCTCTCGCTCGCGTGCATTTCGATCTTTCAATTTTTTCAATTGGTATTCTGCAACTCATCTGATTTAGGGTTTTATTTTTATGTTTTTTATTCAATTTACTTTTCCAACGACCTGATTTTACACGACGTTAGTCGTTTCCACCATTTCCAGAATGGTTCTTGCTCTTGTCAGGATTATTGGTGATTTCATTCCGGAGGTTTACAAATAAATTTGTTCTAGCGGGGTAGGTCTAATAAATGTGCAACTAACTTGAAGTGAAGGAGTAGTGAAAAACTCACATTCTTGATGGAACCTCTTGTTGACACTGTTAATCAGAACCAAATCATCACAAAATCCCATTTACTTAAGGTGATGAAAAGGAACTCTGTTGTTCTTGTCTTTTAATTATTTTCCTATTGTGTTGTTCTAAACTTACTACTATGCTTCTGATCTGTATGAATTGATTTGATTTCTTGTATTCAGAAGATGGACATCTCTAAGATGGCTTCTGGGTACGTTTCCTTTGTGTCACCCTTTAACCTCATGGCAGAACGCAGCCATTACATCCATGCCCTTGTTGCATACTTTGACATCTCATTTACAAAGTGTCGTAAATGGATGGCTTCTCTACAGGTTTCTTTCTTTCTTCTTTCTTTTTTTCCTTTCACCTTACAGTTTTACTTCCACTTAGATGTCAAATTAACGTAATACTCTTATCTTTATTCATATATGGGACTAGCAATGTAAGCCTAACAGTTAGCAATTAGCATGGTTTTAATTAACAACATTGTTTATTAGATGTTCATAACTGCATTACAATGGTCGTGGGTCATACCACTTTATGTTCGGTAAATAATTCCCATAATATAACTGTTATTAGCACTTATTTCCACTTGGGTGAAACTAAGTGGTGGTCTAAACAGGCCAATGCTAAAGATGTATGGATCAGTTGTGGTTGATAGGGGTTGAGATGTCACTTGTAACCGAAGCTAGCAGTCTTACCTGAAAAGTGTTAAGACGCAACAATGAACTAGACATCTAGGATATATCCCCATTTTATTGTGAGCTGCAAGAACCTAGCCATCTCTGGTCAAACTTTGAATACTAGATACGGAGGTCCCCAGCACTTATGTCAAATCATTTGATATCATAAGGGTTATGAGCACATTGCACACTTATGCAGACTCACCAGCCTTTTCAAGTGGCTGCTTGTTTAAATACATTTTTATTGTTTGCTAAACACATCTCCAAAACCTTAAGAAATTGTTTTTGCATTTTGTGTTTTTGTCTGATAATCTTTACGCTACAGGAAATGTTGAAAGATACAGTGAAGACTAAGACATATCAAAATTTTATTTACAAGAATAAAGTAGTTTTAGATGTGGGGGCTGGACTAGAATTTTGTCCCTCTTTTGTGCAAAGGCAGGGGCCAAGCATATTTATATGGTAGGTTATTTTATTTCCTTTATTTTGTTTCAAATATTCTGCTGTTTTTTTTTTGTGGAAACTGAGGTATTCAGGCCTCTTAGAGCACCCGTAATCCTTGGGGCATGTGCAGTCCCCTCCCCTCACACTCACCAGATAATTTCTGGGCTAAATCCCTGAGGGTGGCCACTAATTCGAACTCAAGACCTCAACTTCCTAAGGTGTGGTCTTGGTCATCTCACCAACCCTTTAGATGGTTTCTTCTGCTGTCATTAGATGATTCTTTTCGTATGTGTGCCATTTAGAATTAATAGTAATATTGTTATTTGGAGTGTAAGTTCTAAACTCTTTATGACTGATTTTTGCACTAACTTGTTAGTACTCGGCAGTTTCTATTGTCACTTTATCACTTACTAGCAATGGTGATGTCTCACTTCTTTTGTCATTTAGTTAAAATAGTACCAGGATGTGAATGTACTTGTTTTTGGCTTATAAATAGTTCAATTATTTTAACAATTTACTTCCTCACTTCCAGAATATGTGGATTTTTCCTACAGGTGGATTGCTCCCAAAAGACCGACATGGCAAAAGAAATTGTTGAGGCAAATGGATTTTCTAATGGTGATTATCATTCGTTGAAATTTTGCAGCCATAGTTATCTTCTACCATGTTGTTTCATGTTTCTTGTTACAAAGGAAATAATTATAGTGGTACCCCTGCAAAATCTCATCTCTGTGAGTGCAATCTGCTTGCTTATTTAACAAAGTCAATCTATCATTTACCGAAGAAAAAACTTAATCTCCATTACTTGATTTATGAAATTTTGGAGGTGTTCATGTTTTTATGAGATGTCCAATGTGCCATTAGTCTCATTCTATCATATTTCTAAAGATTACTATCTATTTGGGCCGACAATATTTTGCTATGTTGTTCGTTTAAAGTTAAATCCTCATTGTTCGTACCGAGGAACCATCAATGGGTTGGCTTAAGTGTTATTTTCCCAAAATGACATCTAACTATTTGTATGCAATAACACAAATTTGGAGATTGATTGAGAACTTACGATCTTCTTCCTCTATCTTTCTTCTTTGATGGTCCAAACCCTAACTCCCTTTCACTCGTTTCCTCATTTCAATCTAAGTGACCAATGATTGCATGCTGGCACAGGTGGTGGAAACAACTCAATGGTAAGACTTAAAGATTGCAAATTAATGTAGGACGGTGAAAACCAACCTAGAATGATAAATCAGAGATCAAGAATAATCTACTAAAGCAATTATGGTATAATTGTTTTAGACATGGGTAATATATTCGCCACGTGCTGATGTTGCAATTTGCCATGTGGCACTGTTGAAGCTACCACGTGTTCGTTATCAAAGCCGCCCCATGCGTCTATCGAGAGAGCTAGTTACATTAGTGCGAAAAGATCAGCAGCCTGACACCTCGAGCATGACGCCCCACATATGTCGCGAATATTCAATGATAAAGTTGTCATTGTTTCAGATTTTTCTTTTTTGGAGGGTTTTGTGCTTTTATTTAGTCTCTAGTTGTTAATACTGATGATTTTTTTAGTTATGCTTTAGTGATTTTTGAGTTGTTGTTGAGGGATTCAGTTTGTTGGTGATTATCACAAATTTATGGATTTTAAGGGGTTTAGAACATCTATTAATGATTTTAGTAGGATTTTGGATACGAGATAGCTGAGAACTCCTACATTCTGAAACAAATAAAAGGAAATGGCAATTCAAATAGCAGAACAAGAAGAGACCAAAACAGGGAAAACTAGAACAATCACCACGGAATGATACTATACTAAGTACCTAAATTCTCATTTATTTAAGAGAAAAATCGCATACATAGTAGTTGATCAATAGGATCATCAAATAAGATTGATTTATTTAATTTTAACCTAGTGTGTGTGTGTGTGTGTGTGTGTGTGCACTGTGTTTTTGACCTCGTTCTCTGTTCTAGTTAACATGTATCCAGCAGAGCACTTTAGAAACTAATATAGTTTACCTGATTGCATCATAAGTTTTTCAATTTTCAAAATTAACTTTTTAACTTGAAACAAAAATTGCTTGTCAAAACCATGACATATGACCTTGAGCTATTCCCAAGCGTTTGTGAAGCTATGACTATTAAGATTTAAACTTTTCTAAATGATTAATCAGAATATTTAAAGCTAAGTACCAAGTTGGATGATCCTGTGAAGTATTAACTAGTGTTCTTTCTTATTTATAGTTTGGTGGATGCTTTTGAAGCGCAAATAAAATCTGCCATGGATAATTTAATTAGCAAGAAAATTAAAGAAGGTATTTTAAAGCTTAATCCAAAGTTGCAAGCTATTCCTAAAGAAATCGCAATAGATGAGATTGCTTCTTTGAATGTCACATTTGTTAATAGTGCACACGATTATGGCCTCATTAGCTATTCTTTTATTTGCAATGGTCAGGTACTTCTTATGTGTGTCAAAAAAATCAGTAAAATCTGCTTTGGTGAAGGAATAAATGGTACAGACACAACCGATATGGATATGAAGCAATGGATACAGAGAAACTATGAAGATGACATGAAGAGATGGATGGAGAATTCCCCAACCGATCATCTCATTCAACTTCTTTCCAAAACTTCTCAATTTGACGAGTTATTTACCAATAAGGTATCTTGTCTTTCAATGGTATTCTTTATAAGAATGGCCACAGTTGCATTACCAAATTCCCTTGGTGCTTCTCTAGACCATACATAAAATAAGTATTTACTGAATTACAATTACAGAAAATATTTAGTATGTCTACATCTATACCTAACAAGTGCTTAATTACTTATTGAGTGTTGAACTAAGAATGGAGTTGTGGGTATCATACTATAATCATGCTTAAGGACCTAGGGTCGTCGATCACCTCATGTTTTAGAGTGTTGTGGGTATCATACTATAATCATGCAACCTCTCATAGAGTTGCCATGTGCAGTATGCACAATGCCTTGTGTGCTTGTAATGAATCCTATTTCTCCAATCAATTGTTTAAATATTTTATTTTATTTCAGCCGGTGTGGTCTAATGTATTAGCACATTGGCAAGTGCTAAAAAGGCTTGAGTGTGTTGGTTAGTATCTTAATCCATTTGAAATATTAGTAATTTATTATAGTTTGTTTCTTTTATAATTCTTTCTCTATAGGCATTAGAGAAAAGTATAGTTCTGGACAATAGTTTGTTTGCTTTGTTAAATCAATTGGTCCTTTGCTTGTGTAGACCAAGAAAAATGAGCTTCGTGATGAGAAATAGAGGCTAAAATCAGAGAAAGAGAAGTTGGATGGGCAATGCTCCAATAGAAATTTTCAAATCGAATAACTGAGATTTAGGATTTTTTTTGTTTTCAAAAGGTCATATGTTACACATTCATTACAACAATCTGCTGGGAGAAAGGTACTCACCACTTAATCCTCTCTTGTTTCATAGTTACAATTAAGAATGTGGGGCATTCCTTATAACTTGAATATGTTCTCAAAAATTATTTGAGCTATGGTGGCAGCCGTATAATGATGAGAGATGGGAATGAAGTGAGCAAACTTTGAGAGTCTATCTACCACCACAAAAATGGTTGACTTCCTTTTGGATTTAGGAAGTCCTTCCACAAAATCCATTGAAATATCTGTCCATACTAGCATGGGAATTGGTAGAGGCTGTACAAGTCCAACCGGGCTAAGAGTAAAATGACAATTCTATAAGACTAGGAAGACCGATTATGTTTTATAGAGCTGAATGTTGAGAATCAAGAAACAAAATGTGCATAAATTGAGCATGTAGTTACAATTATTTTCACGCTTGGTATCATGGTATGTAGCTACAATTTCATTATATGTGGATCCTCAGAGAATTCTATAGAATGAGGACCCTACCCTTATTAAGTGGGGTGGTGTGTAGGCAGGCCAATGTGGGCAAATAACTCTCTGAATTCTTTGGCCTCTACTTCTCTTCCCTGCAACTAGACTCATGATTCAAATGATTTTAAACTTACAAGAGTACTTCCATGCATGTTATCATGGTTCATCTAAACGGCGTGAACCATCCATGTTGACATGTTTTTGAATCTGGCATTCCAAGGGTTCTTATCTTAATGCATATCTTATTTTTTCTCCTATTTTTTAATTTAGTATCAATTGACATTTATTTAGGGATAAATCATTCTTACTCCAAACATTAGACATTTGTATGGAAGTAAAACCACTAAATTTATGAATGTCATGTTCAATGACTATAATGTGATTCATCTTGCATCCCATTGTTTGTCTACCCCAATAATTTGAATTTAACCATTTAATGCTAAGGTGATTAAATGGTGAAATAAAAAAAAAATCTTTTAATAGATGTTAATGGAGCAGTGGTCATCAAGAGTAGAATTAAATATTTCTTGCTTTTTGTGATTTGCCTTTCCAATCTTTTATTCGATCCTTTTTTGATATCTAAATGAATATGTGCATGATCACTTATACTTCATCATTCTACTTTGTAGTACCAAGGAAGCCAGACTTCAGCTTGGATACACGGAGGATGATGTTGTTTCCAATGATTTTGTTGGTGACTCAAGGTAGAAGTCCTGTTTAAAATACTCTTTTTTTCTAGAACTGTAGATGAAAATGTATTAATGAAGAAGAAATAGAGAAGGTTGAGAAGGCCTACCTGGTATAGAGCTAAAGAAACACAACAATACACGAGCAGAAAAAAAAAAATATATTGCAACTCCAAAAGTCACAAGTTTTTTTCTAGAACTTTGGTATACGGCTCAAACTGGTTTCTCGATGAACATATTTGAGATTCACTGAGATGGATGGCACTTGGTTTGTCACTATGTTACCTGATTCGTTGGTTTGCTCAGTTCAAATTTGGGTCATGGTTCGCCATTCTAGAACGAACCTGGTTCATAGGGGTAGGTAGAGATAATTCATTTTTTGGTTCACTTGTAGATATATATAATTCAAGTATACAAGTTATAAGTTCAATTATAATGTTAAAAAATACCAAGTTAAATATTGATATAATAATCCAAATTCTAATATAAACAATGAAAAAGTATAATAAATTGGTTTGGTTCGCTGAACCTAATCAAAATTCGGTGGGTTCGTGGTTCGTTTGATTTTACTAACCCAGTATGAACCATACCGTGAACTAGTATGTGGTTCGGATGAGTATTAATGAATTGGATAACATAGGTTTGTCACAGGTTGATTTTTGATGTATGTCCATGTACCATTTCTCATTTTCTTTTTGGGGACTTATTTTCAGGTCAAGTGTTTTCGATGCCAAGGCCGGCATCGGACTGAGCTCCTCCTTCATGAAGCTTGTTTCGTGGTACGACAATGAGTGGAGTTACAGGTACTCTCTCTCTCTCTCTCTTTCTCTCTCCCCCTCTCCCTCTCCCTCTCCCTCTCCCCTTTGTGTTGCTGGTCTAAAATGTACCTTTACATGGTTTTGCACAGCAATCGAGTGTTGGACCTGATCGAGCACATGACTTTAGTGGCTGCAAACAACTGAAGTGTGCATGGATATCTGTGGTCTGTTAGGACTTGTGTCATTTGTTTAGTGCAGAGGAGGTATGCTCAATAATTATTTGTGTAAGAATCTATATACAATCATTTCTCTTTTTATAAAATTTATTTGTTACTATTTTAATTTTCTTTTGATTCCAAATAGTTTTTTTTTATCTTTGTTTAAATTGATGGAGGCACCCAATTAAGTCCACTCTTGTGGCCATATTCATGTGATGTTTAGGTCACCTGCCCAAAATCATACCTCCTTGATTTCGAGAGAGATCCATAAAAGACAAAACATAAAAACACATGTGGCCCATACAGTTGGATACTGAAACAAACATTCAAAAGACCACCACCACCACCAACCACCATTAGTTTATACTCCTAAGTCTTTGAGTTTGGGTAACCAACATCAAATGCTTTATACCATTTGCTACCAAACCTGTGGCCTAACTTTCAATCATGGTAAGTTGCATTCAGATCATTTATTTCACTTTGGGTTGGTATGACAACCTTCAAAAGCCCAACATAAATTACCAAAAATGGGTTCTTAGCAAGAACTTCAGCTTGAGAGATTTCCTCAGTAAGCCCAATATCACATTAACTATTTTTGTTTATTTATTATTAGTTGAAACTATAAACATGTGCAGTTCTTTGGTGATTTACTTATGTATTAGTGCTGGATTAATAAAAGTTAGTGTGGCAATAGCAGCTCTCTTATATTATTTATTTTAAAGTTTTCAATCTGTACAGGTTGGAGGACACAGGTTATATATATATATATATGAAAAAAAAATTACAGTAGTGGATACAAATTCCATCTTTATATATTGTTTTCGAAGGATATATAATGATTTTTTTTTATAAAAAAAAAAACGTATAGCGGCGGATTTTAATATCCGCCGCTATATGTGTTATATTTTTTTTTTAAAAAAATTGACCTATTGCAGCGGATCTTAATATCCGCCGCTATATGTGTTATATTTTTTTTATAAAAAAATTGACCTATTGCAGCGGATCTTAATATCCGCTGCTATATGTATTATATTATATTTGTTAAAAATTCGACTTATTGCAGCGGATATTTATATCCGCCATTAAAGATACCACCTGCAACAGCGGAATACATTATCCGCTGCTATAGTTAGCGACGGAGGAAACAACGACGGGTTTTTGGTTCCGCTGCTCATCGCCGCAATACCTTTTACAGGCGGAAAAATGACCTTGTAGCGGCGGAAAAATCCGCCGCTGTAGATCAAAATTGTTGTAGTGTCACTACACTAGTGGTATCAACGACGTGATCATCAACACTCGATGAACATGCTCTTCCATCCAAAGGACTTGCACCTTCGAGTACGTTTGTCCAACCGGCTATGCACTCTGCCTTTGCAATCGGGCTGATTGTAAAATCTTGCGGGCTGCCCGGTGTACACGAATTGGAATCCTCCGTTAAGTCTGATGTTGTTACACCCACAATTCTGGTGGGTCACAGCCCAGTTTTCGCAACCCGGACCGCTCCAAACCGTAAACTCGCTACCAGCAACAAGGTTGGCTCCACAGACTATTAACATAAGCACCACCAATATGGTTGTTGTGGAAAGAAAGGCTGAAGGACGCTTGGTAGAGGCCATGGTGTGAGTTTAGTTTGAGGTTGATGTGTCTGTTCTTCTATCTATTTATAGGACGGAGGTTTTTTTTTTGTTGTGTGCCATCGGTTTCGGAAATGATGAGTATATCAATTAGATTCAGTTTCAATTTCATTATTGACTTAATCATCAATCAAACGTTTCAAAGTTCTGTAGCATTTTAATGCAATACTGCAGTAGGAAGTACGTTATCAATTCTTTTTAGTGGTTAGTTGTCTAAAGTAGCACTTTTGTAACATTTAAATTGGAATAAGGATTCGTTGATTTCGTGGTTGACACGTACGTACAATGCCAGACTTCTCTGGAATGGCCGAATGGAACACAAGAAGATTTGAATCTTGCACGGTTGGCAAGCCTACCTTGTTCAATGGGTTTCTGTACTTTTGTTTTTTATCCATATTTTCTAACTTTGCGACTCATCTTCTTTCAATTATCAAAAAGTGGTCTTAATAGTTATCCAACATCAAATTCATGCAAGTTAAATAGAGGTGGCAATTTTAATACGATCCGCAACCACGATTTGCAAGCAATTGCGGCACGGAGTTACCGGTTTTGGATAAGGTTGTACAAAACGCCCAATATCGAGATTCACAAATGGGATCAAAATCGGAAAAAAAACTGAATTGACTGAATCCATTTTTTTTTTTCAGTTCGAATTTGGGTTCCACCCTCGAGAATCGAATCTAACCGAAACTGAGATCGAAACTTGAAACCAAACCCATAAATCAAAAATCAGGTTTTATTTTGAACCCCCTTTAAAATAAATAAATAAATAAAAACCCGTTGGAGAGGGGGGGGGGGGGGGGGGGTGTCTTCAAATTATTTGTCAATAAATACAACCCAAATTCAAGGTGGGAAGAGGGGGGGGGGGGGGTCTTCAAATTATTTGTCAATAAATACAACCCAAATTCAAGGTGGGAATAGAATAGAATTTTAAAAATTAAGCATTATACCCCGTTCTCCCATCTCCATCTCCCTCTCCCTCTCCTATCTCCCTCCCCCATTTCTTTAATTTTGATTCAGAAAATCCTTAAGACTCTACGTCCAATAGATCGAAGTTCAAATAGATTGAAAATGTACGGGTAGAAATCTTTTTTAAAAATAAAATCTTGGCATTTTTAATCCCTACTTACAAATTGCACATCATAAAGATTAAGGTATTTAGACCCCTTCTTTCATAAGAACAGGTTCATAACCTTCAAAAAAAAAAATTTCAAAATTATTTGATTTTAAGTTAATGTCAAAATTGAGATTTCCTCTCTCAATGAGGTGATTCTTATGACTTAGACCAAAATTAATGTCTCCTTCCTTTAGTGGTACAAATCGTATTTTCAACTTTCTTTTTTTCTTTTTTTTTTCCCCCCCCCCTAAAATGAACATGTATTTTAAAGTTATCACCTTTTGATGGAGAGAGTGGAGTGTAACACTTTCGTCGACCTTATGCACCCCTTTCTCTAACCGAACTCTTACTTAAATCTTAGGTTGATTGATTTCATATCCATACGAGAATCACTATTTCGTCAAAAATTGATTTTTCTTCAAATAATTATTTGGTTGACTATTCGTACCCCTTTTTAAAAAAAATGAATGGTGACAACAACAAATCCATGTAGTGATGATTTTTGGATTCGAAAATCACATACCTACAAAAATCTCTTTAACAAGTAATAAAATGTACAAGGGAAGAAATTCATGATTTTCAGAAATCTTTACCGTATCAATTTGTGTGTATAGTAATGTATCCTTTCCCTAGTGTTCTTTAATGAATTTGATAAATTTTGTACCAACAATGATTCTACAAAAATTATTACAAAACATGTACCAAAATATGCAAATAAAATAGCATTTGAATTTTAAGATCAATACTAAAAACTCCACCCTAAGTGTAATTAAAAATAAACATGTGAATCATTACACTTAAATTGTCCTCAAGTCTACAATTTCTCAGCAACCACTCACCATTCCCTCTTTCAAGACTCCAATGGACAAATAAAACAAGGATAATTTACAATTGCAAACACCAAAACAGTCAGGTGTTTGGGTCTCCTAATCCATTTTAAAGGAAAATTTAAAAATTTATTGTCGCCAACATGTCTCCAACGTGCCTACGCTGAAACTAGCTGATATTCAATCTTATATAAATGTAAGGCTCACTTGAACCATCTTTCTACTGCTCTTGATTCATGTGCGACAACCTTTTCGACACAAATTCAGCTTCCTTTGTTCTTCCCTCAGCATCTAGGGTGGTTTTTAAATCTCTTAGGCAACAAAAACCTGGCTGCCTTCCTTTCTCCACCAATTCATAATACATGCCAAATGCTTCTGCAGCTTTTTTAGTTTTACAAAGACCAGTTATAACTTTGTTGTACAGATCAATATCTAAACTTTGATACTTCTCCAAACTAAACAATAGTAGTTCTTGAGCGTCCAAGAACTTTTTGTTCCGACAAAGGAAGCTAATCACTTCCTCCATTTTAATTGAATACCCATTGTCATGAAGCAACCCAATAATCTCAAATGCAGTTTCTCTAATTCTGGATTTAAAAAGAACAATCACAGTATCTGTCGAGATGTTGATGTTTTGTCGAATTTTTCTCTCTAACATCAATTTAACAAGGGAAGTGGCTTCTAGAGAAAAACCCTCTTCTACTAGTGCTGCAAGGATAGCATGGAAAGTAGATGTTCTTGGATGATGAGAGCTCTTCAACATCTTGTCTAGAGTCTTAAAGGCAAAACTTGGTTCACTCTTCTTCAAGAACCCATCAATAAGGGACTTGTATATCTCCACATCGGGAACAAAATCTCTCCTTAACATCAAGACCAAAAGGTCGAATGCAGCTTGCAATGTACCTTCCTTGCAATGTCCCATGATGATCGTCTTGAACGATGGAGGGTCTTGTGTACCTCTCTTCAAGAGTTGCCTGAACACCTTCTCAGCCTTCTGAGTCTTCCCCTTCGTGCATAAATACTCAAAAATGGGATTATAAGCCGCAACAAGAGGGACACAGCCAACGTCCCGTAACACTATCTTCTCCTCCGATAACTCATTAAACAACTCCTCTGCTCTCTCGAACTTTCCCTTATGACACAAATTCCGAATCAAAATACTATATGAAGCTGAATCAGGTTGAACCTTTAACTCTGACATTTTATCGAACACTTCCAGCGCATCCTCCAACTTCCCCGTATTACAATGTGCATTCATCAATGTGTTGAAAGTACATGTATCGGGGACGAATTCGCCACCACCGATCATTCCACCCAAAACTTCCTTTATCTTATCAAGCTTCCGTGCCTCACAAAGGCCTTGAATTATAGTATTATAAGTAATCTTATTAGGTTTCATTCCACTACCAATCATCTCCTCAAACAAATCTAAAGCCTCAACAATGCATTGTTTCTCACAATACCCTCTAATCAAAGTCGTGTAAGTCACAACATTTGGATTCAAATCCAAGCTTTTTTTGCACATTCCCTTAACAAGATTGTGTGCAATTCTAACTTTTCCAGCTCTACACAATCCATCGACAAGCGTGTTATACGTAACAACATCTGGGTCACATCGAAATTGCGGCATCTCTTTGAAAAATCGAAACCCATCTTCCACCATTGAATTCAAACAAAACCCTCTAATCAAAATGTTGAAAGTAAAAATATCGGGCGAAACACCCGTGGAGAGCATTTCATCAAACAGTTTCTTCGCCATATTAGTTCTACCACGACGAAGCATAATAGATAAGAGACTATTGAAGGTGATTACAGAAGGTGAAACCCTAACCGATTTCATCATCGAAAAAACCTTAATTGATTCTTGAATCAAACCAGCTTGACCATAGCTTCTGATCAAACTGTTAAAAAATCGATCTTGGAGCTTAACAGTTCCTCCAGATTTGCTCTCAATGGAGAGTAGGAGGTTTCGAGCTGCGTTGAGGTTTCGATTACGGCCAAGGATTTCGAGCATCTCAAAGTAGGTTTGATCATTGTGGGAGAAACCCTTAGTTTGGGCCCAATTAAAGAAATGTAAGGCTTTTGATGGGGTTCTAATGAGACGAAGACATTGGAGGACTGTGTTTTTAGAGAGAGAAGAGGAGAGAGAGGATTCGAGATTGGGTGACCATGGATGATTGTTGATGAGTCGAGATAGGGTTCGAGAGGATTTGGTTTTTGATGATTTGTGTTTTTTATTTTGATCTTCGTCGTTAGGTTGTTTTACAGGTCGGGTTGATGCTAACGTGCGCGGGGAGGAGGAAGAGTCACAGGAGATTTGCCTGGTAAAGGCGCGTCGGAGAAGAAGCATGACAGCGTTGGAGGCCAAACCAGAAGAAAGAGAATGTACACGTGGCATTATAATTAGGTGAAAGGTGACTGTCAATGGGCCAAAACCCGACCTATTGACAGCCCTTTGTAGGACTTAGTGGTTTCAATGGGCCAGGTTAGCCCAAGAGCTAGCCGTACCCGGTTCATAATAGATTGGGCTCATATTATTTCAGTTGCGCCTCTTGAATCTTGATGTGGGTCGACTTTCATTTTTTTTATTTTTTTATTTTTTCTGGTGGGGGATTTCTGCGAGATTAACCCCATTAGAGGTGAAAGGGAAGCATGGTTGAATTGAAGATGAAGTTAAATAGAAAAAAAATTAGAGTCGTGCTGGGGTGACACAGTATTTACTGTGATTCTCACAATTCTCACATAGACATGTATAATTAACCATAGATTGTTTTTACTCGTATCGCGAGGAAACACATCTTTGGTTATGTGCACATCCCACGTCAGACTTGTGAGAATCACAGTAAATGCTTTTTGTCATTTCAACATTTTCCTAAAAATTAATTTTCTAGGTTGAAGTACATGAACGTAAGGGTGTCAATGGGCACCCATTTACTCAGAACCCAAGACACCAGTTGTGGTTCCCTTTTTATTGGAACCAATTAGAGCTGGGTCAAATATGGAACCAAACTAATAAGAATCGGAACCATTAGGTTCTATCTGATTTGTACCCGGATTCGATTTATCTTTTTACATTATATAGGATTGGAGGTTTTCCTATATTTTAAAATTAACAAATATTATATAAAGTTCTTCAAATTTCATGTAAGCTAAATATTGGAGCTTAAAATGGGTCATTTCTACTTAAATTTATTACTTGTAAAGGAGATGAATTTTATTTTATTTTTAAAATTCATCAAATCATCTATTTATTGGAAAATTTTATTATTATATTGATACTATGCGAATAATATGTTAATTTTTGGAAGGAATTTTTTTTTCATAATGATTTTGAAATCTTTTTTTCCATTCAATTTTTGAGAATTAAAACCAACGGGTACCAATGATTTTTGGCGGGTCTGGTTCCACTTATTTTAAAATCAAAACTGACAAAAATCATAATTGAAAAAAATATAGTGGTTATAGTTTTGATTTTCATAGGAATCGAACCATAATCAATCCATTGAGACCCTTACTTGAACGTGACTACTTTTTAGGAAGGAAAGAAAAAAAAAGGTAGTTTTGTTTGCAATGTGAAAAATGAGGGTATTTAAATGGGTGATTTAGACTTGCCCCGTATTTTTCCGTCAATAATAGAGATACACCCGGTATTTTCAAACCGATGACATGCCCCCCCCCCCCCCCAACCTAGGTCTGTTGTGAGAGACATATGTAAATGACAAAAATGCCATCATCTTTAGGCTCAAGCAAATTTTCTCCACAAAACCTAGTCATCTACAACCTAGTTTTTCCCCCCCAAATCACTCATCTTCAACCCTATGTCGAAAGTTGAGCCCTCTTCCTCAACCGTAAAGAGTTTTTTTTTTTTTTTTGCACTAGCAGCCGCACGTTCCAACCACCATAGCTGTGTTCAGCAATTAAATATAGCCACTTTCAAGTGGAGGGGCATATAGGATTCGAAGGTGTGACCTAGGAGCACACTGAGTCAGCCTCAAGCTTAAGAGTTTATCTTTTCCAACTTCAAATTGAAAAACCATACATTTAGCTAAATTTCTCCCCAAAATCGACTACCTTAGGGTGAAGCTTATGATCTCATCTTCTTCAACCTTCAATTTGCAAAAAAAAGATAGGGTTTCGAAGAAGTAGAAAATCGAAGGACTTCTAGGTATAAAATTCAAGGGTTTCCACTAAAATATTAAAAAGCATCGACAGAAATAATTTACCCTTAAGACTTTACTAGCTTCAAGTTTGAATGTTTTACCTTCAATCTCAACCTTAAGATTCCATCTACTTCAACCTTCAACTTCATGAAGAAGAAAGGAATTTATTTATTTTTATTTTTTATTTTTTATTTTTTATTTTTTTTTATTATTTTTATTATTATTTTTTGCCGGGGGGAGGGAGGGTTGGGGGGAATTGATTTTGGGTAGAAAAAACAATTATTCTTTATAATACATGGAAGATGATGGATTGAAGAAGAGGTTAAATAAGTTAAAAGCAATTTACCTTGTTGATATTAAGCTTGAAAAATGACTGATTTTCTAGGTGAGAGATTGAGGGTTTTGACTTGAGGTTGAAAACAAAGGCATCTACATCATTTCTAGTTAGTCTCTCAAACAAAACCTAGGTCTGTGATCAGTTTGAAAACATAGGGGGCATCTCTAATATTAATGAAAACATAGGGGGCAAGTCAAATTACCCTATTTAAATAATATTTTTTTAATCTAGAAAAGAAGAAAAGGTCAAAGAGGCATGTCATCCATTGTAAAACAAAGGAGGAGGTATCTCAAATATTCACCAAAGTGTAACCCAAAAAATTGGTGGGGGGGGAGGGGTAGTAGGATTGTGAACAGATACTTATCAGTTCGAATACATGTATATCCGAATCTAAATCTGGAAATAAATAAATAAATAATTGATATCCAAATTTAAACATCAGTACCCAAATTTAGTTATTTCAATGGATGTCAAGAATTATCTGATTCGTCTGATAACAAATCAAATCTGAAGAACATCATTATCAATGAAAGAATAATCAAATCATAAATTTAATCATCAACTATCAAAGATTGGAGGGGATTTATATGTAAAATCCCGTTATGAAAATCATTGGAACACTCAAGCACACAAAATCATATCTTAACAACATAACTTACTTGCCTTTCCTGAGGAAAGGGCCAAGCTTAAAACACAAAAGGCCTTGAATTACCAAAGGCTTGAAGCAAAATTGGCCTAGGCCTTGGGTAACACACAAGCTTGAGAAAAACAAGCCTAGGCATTGGGTAATCGACGGTCTAGCTATGTTTGTTTGGACTTTAGAAATTGGGCCTGAAAAGGTTGGCCACACTTAGTCAAGTTAGAAGTCTTTTGATCAAACCTTGTTATGTTGGATTTTTAAGAGCTTTCAAGTTCAATCTAGGCAAATTGAGGTGTTTACAAGTGCTTTACACCTTAAATAGAAACTACCATACATGGCTTCCCAATATAGAAATCAAATCTTTGACAATCTTAATTACATTTCATTGTATTTAAAATAAAGGGAATGCTAACGTCCAATACTTAATTCTTTTCTTCTTCTTTTTTCATCTTTTCACGATTAAGCCTCCAACTTTATTATTTTTCTCTTCTCCTCCTATTTCAGCAACACCCTTTAATTTTATTATCTTTTTTTCTTCTTCTCTTTTATAATAATATTCCTCTAATTTTATTGTCTTTCCTCGTCAACCCCTTAATCCCAAAGAAGATACCTATAATGGAAGTCACAGGAAACTCTAGCTATAAAAATTGATTAATGAATCAATATATGTATATTACTCTCATTGGTACTCTTAAACAATGAAAAGAAGGCTTATGTTGTTTATTTGGCGGTGTTCATTTCCTCACTCCTCACATATATTTTAATTGAAAGAGAATCCACCATCCAAATCCATTATTTGGGTTTCTATTTAAATAGAGTACACATTTACATTCCCATTATTTTAAAAATATATGAAAGTAGTGTGTGTTGAGGGAGGGGGCAACCGTCTTGGAGAAGTAAAGCATATCTTAAAATTAAATAATAATGCATGAATGAATCCGATACCCACTTCTAGTGGCTTTTTTAGTTTCGATTCCACAAGATGCGATGCCCATTTTTAATGTGGGATACCCACCATAAGCACCATTCAATTTATTGACCATTGTAATTGAATATTAGTAAGATTGTGATAGAAAAGTCAATTTTTTCAGGAAAAAACCCTTTTGTCTTTTATAAAGAGTGTTGCAGTCAAAATTTTAGGACCTAAAATTACCCTGAGATACCATAGTTTCTACAAAACTCTGAGTCAACCCGAAACTCGAAACCCTGTGACTATATTTCATTGTGACTCACTCGTCTAGTCAGATTGCTGCTGAGTTATTTATATTGTGTTTAATTAATATATTTTTGAAAAAAAAATATGATTTTTTTTTAATTATTATATATATTTGTTTGTTAATTAATTTAATTTGCAGAGTTGGCTCACGAGTAATTGAATTGATTCAACATGCTGGACGTCTGAATCTTTGTGAGTTGAGCGTTCGAGTTCTTAAACGTAGAGATAAGAGACTAATAAAATGACCTAAATGTCCTCACATCAAGTGAAAAGTCATTCAAAATTTTCTGCTCAAGTAAAATTTGTTACCATTATCTTCAAGCTCAAGATTTTATCTTCTTTATAAGATCTGTGAGAAAGTTGAAGATGACAACTTTTTTTTTATATCTAAAATCAATAAATTTAGTAAAAGATTGAAGGTGAGGTCATCATATATCGGCATCATCACCGAAGCATATTATCCCAAAGATTTGGATTGGCTGAATTAAAGTTATTACGTCCACTTTCGTTATCTAACATGATAAAAGAGTAAAGATAAATACGAGTAGTTTGAAGACACATGGGATTTTGAGAGAAAAATCAAAGGGATTTTTATTAGAGGTGAAAACTAAGGGTATTGAAAACATTGGTTTTAGTCTCTTATAGAAGATCAGGGTCAAGAGGTATGACGATAAAGTGACACACTAATATTGATGTAGTCTATATGTGGTTGACATGGTAAGTGTACATAACCATAGATCTTTTTATTCGAGATAAACAAGGAAAAAGATCTATGATTCTATGCACTTGTCACATCAATCACATACAGAAGGCATCAATTTGGGTCGTCATTTTATCAATAGTCTATTCGAAAAGCTGTGAGAATAATTTTCTCATGAGTCAGACTAGTTTTACTAACCTATTCAACTCTTACTAAGGGTCGTTGAGCTTACTTTGTGGCATCCAAAAAATATGATCCAATGTCATATGGCTTTAAAAGGTAAAATTCTATTAATTTTTTAAAAAGTTGTTGTTTTTAACTATTAAATTTTAATTTTAAATTTGAGAGTTCTATGGAAGTTTGGTAACTGCTCAATTTCAAAACCTTGATCAAGCCCAGAAAAAGAAAAAGAAAAAAATTATCTGAATTTTTTTATGAAATCTAGAGGGTTGTAGTGTTAGATTGCCGATGTGCATTTGATATAGCATTTTCTTAAGAATGATTTTTAATCGTTGGATTTAATTTTTTTTATTTTTTTATTTTTTTATTTAAGACATTAGATTTGTTATATACAAGTTATCAAACATTATGATTTTTTGTACGTAGGTTCATCAAGGGGGTCATATAGTCAAACGGTTAGTGGATCTTAAAACTCCAAGTGTCATAAAAGGGTGTGCCGCCTTACCCGACTGGATCCCTACTCACATTAAATTGCATGGAAAGCCCTGAGTCAGTCTATGTGGCAGAAAAGCAGTTCTTTGGTGATAACTATCAAGCAAAAAGACAAAATAACATGCTACTTCGTTCACATGTATGCGAAGAAGAAGAAGAAATAAAAGAAGAAGACAGAGAAAGAAAAAGAGATGAACTAACCCCTCTTTCTTCTAAAAGACAAAAGCAACGTCATTCCCATCTATTAAGAAGAGAGAGATGGAGAGTAACTCGTTTTCTAAAAGACAAGAACAACATGCAACTTCATTAACATTTATGGAGAAAGAACGAAGAAAAGACACTCAAAAATAAATAAATAAAAGAGATGAAGAATAAAAAGGTTTCTAAAAGACAAAAACAACATGAAATTTCACTCACATCTATGAACAAGAAGGAAGAAAGGACACTTAGAGAAAATTAAGGAGATGAAGAAGAAACTCATTTTCTTTATTATTCTGATAGTTTCCTTATTAACCAATATATATCCTACTACTTATTCATCTCTGGTAAACCTTTTCAAGGTTGATATGAAAAAGAGAACATTTTTACAAACTAATTAACAAACCCTAACAAAAAAACTAATTAAACAAAAACCTTATACATCAACATCACACTCTGGTGATCCAAGCAAAGGAACTTGACCAACAAAACCTTTCTTCAACCCCACCATCATATCACATTTCACAAAAACCCCATAATGCCCAGTCTTTAAAGCCCCAGCTTTCCATCTCAACCTTCCCATCAACACCAACCTTAACCCTACAACTCCATATGCTTCATCAAGCATCAACCCATTAATAACCTCCATGGCAACAGGTACAAGCCCACCTCCCAATATCGGTGACATAGCTACTGTACTCTTTGTCTCATGAAACAAAGGTGGCAACATCACTGGTGTCGTAATTTGTTGGTTCCGATACGATACGTAAGCCGTTAAGTGATCATAGTATATCGACACCCTTTTGTTAGGGTTTCTTGTAACAACTGTAAACTGCATAGTGGTGGACATGAATGATGGAGGGGTGGTGTTGAGGCTGTAAATAGCGGCACCAACAACGGAGAAGTGAGGCTTGTGAGGACGATATACAAGCCATACTATCAAAGCTGTTACACCAGCTAAGAGCAGGAAGACGACGATAAATGTGCAAATACAGCGACGAGCGTCTTTGGTCGCGTAAGGGAGAGTCATTTTTTTTGTAGGGTGGCTGCGGGTCATTGTGCTTTGGGTTTCAGTTTGTGGTTTGGGTTCTTCAGCCATGGAAGAGAGTGCTAAGCTTTATAGAATAATAGAGAGAGAGAGAGAGAGAGAAACGATGAGTGGGTGGTGGTGGGGACAAGTGAAGAAGAAAAGCTGAAGAAGGAGAATCTTTGAGACAGTTGGAAAAAATTAGGGGAGAGTGAACAAGAATTGGGTCTTCTAAAGTAGGTTTCTTTTGTAACTTATTTGAATGGGGTTCTCTTTTCCTTTTCTTTTTTTTTTTTTTCTTTTGTATTTTTCTTCTTTTAATCTTTTATTATCGTTTAAAAAGGAGAACAGAAGAAATAGCACATTGGAAAGCTTACATGTTACTCATACATAAAAAAAGATGGGTATTTGGTATTTTGTATTTAATTAACTCACCACCATTATCATTAATTATTGAGATATTTACAAAAATGTGACCAACTTTTGACGAATTTATGATTCTGGTTCAATGTTCATTTTAATTACCATAATGTGAACGGTAACGATATCAAAAGTTTTAAAGTGATAATTTCACATGTTTAAAATGACAATCTCGCAAGTTTCAAGTGACTATCTCGCAAGTTTCACTATTTTTAACGTGATTGTAAAAATATAAATCAGTGAGATTGTCACATTAGGGAGATAAACCAGTGAGTTCATCACTTTAAACTTACAATCTCGACACTTGAAAAACCTATAATTTCACATTTTCACGTTTTGGTAATTAAAATGAATAGTTAGTCAGAATCGTAAATTAATCAAATTCAGCTCACAAAATGATAATGTACCATTTATTATTAGTACTTATTAGTAATGGTCGGACCCAGTCCCTAGGTCCATTTGGTCCAACCAATGAGTCAATCAAAAACTTGTTAAATTGGATGGATCATGGTCAGCCGATTCAGTTTGGTCAACATTTTGTAATTATTAAAAGTATATAATTATTTTAATTTAGAAACAATATTCAGATTTCGATCATAGAATTTTTTGGGGGTAAATTGCTATTTTGTGATCAACTTTTGACAAATTTACGATTAGGTTCAGTGCTCATTTTAATTTTCAAAATGTGAATGAGCAACGAATTTGGAGGTTTTAAAGTGACTATTTCAAAGTTTAAAAGTGGAATTATCACTTTAAACATGTAAAATAGTCACTATAAAACCATCGAATTCGTTGCCGGTTTACATTTTGTTAATTAAAATGAACAACATGAGCCAGAATTGTAAATTCGTCAAAAATTGATCACGTTTTCATAAATATCTCATGTTTTAGATTTTCTTTATGCTATCATCCAAGACTCTCATGTATGCTCTTGATAGAAAGAAGAATCGTGATAATCTGGCTACTCCACGTGGCAAACTCAATGGATTACCTGACGTGACAAGTTCGGGAACTTTAAAGTTGCACTCCTCGGAATACACGTCCGTAGTTCCTCTTAAAAATATGTATCTCAAGGGAATCGTGTATCCCGAGGAGCACAAATCTACAGTTCCCGAACTTGTCATGTCAAATAGTTCATTGAGTATGCCATGGGGGGTAGGTAGATTAGCACGACTCTAGAAAGAATTATTGCATATTTATTACCATGATTCTACCTTTCCACAATCTCGATTGTTATTATGATGCCTGGGGTCTTCCTTCTTAGCCTCTTTATTGTTATAATAATTTAACTATTTTAAGATTTTCAAATACAAAGTGATTTTAATATTGTAGTTAAAAGTGGTGTACACTTAACTTTTATCTATTTTGGTGTTATCAAACACAAAAGTAATTATTTTACTTGTTTAATTATATTGAGTATATCCAACACACAAGTGATGAGTTTTTAACTTGTTCTCTAAAATATTTAGTCCCACATCGACTATAAGAAAGACTAACTATGTTTTTATATATCATCTTGTTTTACTTGTGTGGTAAGATTAAAAATAATAGGAGGCCCTCGCGCGCACAGGAACCCAAGAGGAAAAATCCAAGGTTTTAATTAGAATTTGAATCCATTGATCCGAACGTTTCATAAGATGATATGGGATCATGATCTTATATATAAGTCATAGTCTTCATCGTCTTTAACCTATTCATAAAAGATGATGCAACACCTTTTTTTAACACAATCAGAAGGACATACAACACAATTCAAGTGATGAGTTTTTAACTTGTTCTCTAAAATATTTAGTCCCACATCGATTATAAGAAAGACTAACTATATCTTTATATATTATCTTATTTTACTTATGTGGTAAGATTAGAAAGAATAGAAGGTCCACACACGTACGGGTACCTAAGAGGAAAAATCTAAAATTCCAATTAAAATTAGGCTCTGTTGATCCCAACGTTTCATAAGATAATATGAGATCATGATCTTATATATAAGTCATAGTCGTCATCCTCTTTAACCTATTCATAAAAGATGAAGCAACACCTTTGTTTTTTTTCTTTTTTTCATAAAAGATGTTGCAACACCTTTTCTTTTTTTTTTTTAACACAATAATGAGAAGGACGTACAACACAGTGGCTCTAGAAGCATGGCCCCCAACATTAACTTCTTCCACGTATTATATGACTTATTGTATGTGTTAGATGTATGTGTTGATTGATCATGACATAAGTGGGTCCTATTCATAGTACACATGATCGACATGATAATTGATGTCTTTACGATATAACCTATGTAGTCCCAATTTTCGTGAATAATATTCCTAACATTTGGTGTAAAATATGATTAAAAATAATTTCCTTACTAATTTATCTGAAACATTAGTCCTTCAAGCCATTTATGAAAATATCTCAACTCCAATAGCTAAAAATTGTCGATCAAAGAATATTTTTTGCTCACAGCAGTTGGACATGTGGCATAAATGCCATCATCCATGGAAAGAAAAATTCTCTCTCTTGCCCGCACGTCCTCTACCCACAAATTCAATTTTGCGATTTAAAATTTTAAAATGGGTCATTGAGACAACATGAATTTTCACATTGTCAATCTAGCACCACAACCTTCTATATTTTATTAAAAATCTCATATTCAAAAGAAAAAAAATTATTTTTCAAACTTGATCCATGAAATTAAAAATGGATAGTTACTGAGTACCCAAACTTAAAATTAAAATTCAACTGTGAAAAAAAAAATATATATATATATATATATATTGGTTTTTTAAGAAGTTCTTAGAATTTCATCCTCTACATCTCTATAACATCGGATTATGTTTTTAATGGCAAAAAGTGACCCGATCAAGAAATTTTCATTTTCCACGATGGGCAGGAGAGAAATTTCCTCTCTTGTTGCTGATGTCATTTGCATCACATGTTAAATGATTGTTGGACTGTGAGCACTTGTCGACCAAGGGGTGTACACGAAAGCAAACACCCCATATTCCTTCACATCTTTTTGTAGAATGATCAAATAGTCAATCTAATTTATGGACTTTGAGATCTCCCAGGTGAGATCAAACAATCTAACATGTAATGATGGATGTGCAAGTATAGAAGAATCACCGGCCAAGTTGGAGAACTCAAAAGGCTTTGAAATTAATTTATGCTAGAACATGAGTACTTCCATGTAATAAATATAATAAAGTATTAGATATCAAATATATAAACTTGATACTTAGTAGTACTTCTTCATAAATATATGTTAGATCAAGAGGAAACAACAAATTAAATCATGGGAAACATCAAACAAAAAAGTATTTGACATTGTTGGATAGAAAAATGGTCTAATACTATTTATCTAAACTTTGTGGATTTCGAATCCAAGAGTCTATATTATATAGAATGAATCTTCAGACCAGCTTATCTGGTCAAGGATTGGTACAGCCACGCCTTCCTTCTTAGGACTTAGGGGTGATCGATTTTCTATATTTACTGATTCGGTAACATTTTATTCTATTAGTAGATGACCCATGATTCAAAGTTTCCTACCATTTAAAAATATTTGGTAAATTACTCTAATTTTGATCAACAAATATTGAATGTTTCGAAGAAAAAAAAAATTAGATTATTGACTCAGAATAATTTGTAACGTCAATGATTTTTTCGATCGAATGAAATATTGCATCAAAACTAGATTTTAAATCTTAGGTGAACACTACTTAAAACAAATTTATATAAATTCACCAAGTATTACTTAGAAAAATTTTTGTATAATGGAAAAAGTTTACAATGATTTGTAACTTTATAGAATTTCTTAAAGATAAATCGTCGGATTAAACAAAATTTTAAGACTTTAAGCACCGACAAATATTTAAGATGATTTATTAAAAGGACACGAAGCACCAATCACCAATCACATGCAAATTATTTTACTTTAGATTGATTAAGACTTTTGGAAAATTAATCTTCTTTATGAAAATGAATTGTTTTCCAGTCGTTTGAGGTTTTCCATCAAACGAAATAACTGAGATGGAAGGATACTTATGCTCTCCTAGGGATTCCCATCTTTAAAATTAGTATTAATCTTTAGGAAACTTTTATTTATCCTTACATCTCAACCGTACGTTTGATGGAGATCCTAAACGGTGATTTGAGGTTAGAAAAGTCCTATTATTTTCTACGAAATAAGAGAGGAGAGATTGTTTAAGAAGATGTTTGGATAAGTTAGTTTGACTTTCAAATGTTTGACGGGGTGACGTGGCCTTTCGGTGCTTTATAGAGAACAGAGATGGTTAAAGTTAAGTTAATAAGCCCTCAATCGTGGAGCCACGTAATAACCTCGTTGGATTTTGTTGGATTCCATTGTGACGTGTTTCTCGTCCCACTTTCTTTAGTTGCATTTGCTTACGTGTAGACACGCATACTTCCACGTTCTTTTTGCCTTGTTATGTACAAAAACCCTGGTACTTCACTTTGCTTCGATAGTAATCCAAGTGAGATTTATCACGTGTAACACATAGTCATCTCCTTATATACCATCTGTGTTGATTTGATCCATCAAGTTTTCCTATTGTTGACTTTGATATTTGATTTCGAGCTTTTTTCCTTTTTTCTTTTTTTTTTTTTTTTTTTACGAGCCTCACATACCAATCACCCTGCACATGTTCATTAGTTAAATATAATCACTTTTATATGGAGGGACATATAACAATTAGAAAGGTGTAATGGGGTAGCAAATCCAATCGCCCTTATTATCTAAACTAATCCTTGGGATTTCAAGCTTGTTCTTTGACAAAAGAGGAGGGGAATTCCCACTATTACAATTGTATTTAAAAGGTTTGAATCGTCAATCAATCATACGATGGTGAATTCATGATCACATTCTAGGATACTAACAATAATGAAGAATTATCCCAAAACTTTGGAGTCACTAAATTGAATTACGCTCTTCTATTCCCCTATCCACAATTAGGTCTTCTATTATTGAAAGTGAGCTTATATACTATTAATAGAGTTCGCCCTTACCTACATCATGAGCATCCTCTTTAAGGATAAAGGAGTTAAAAATAGAAAAATAATAAAATTAGAAAAATATTATTAAAATCTTTGAGATTAAGAGGAACAAAGATTTGTTATTTTGAATTTTATGTGTTAAGCTGATGAATCAATGGCATGCCATAAACAAGTAAAATCCAAGTACTTAAATGGCTTGAAAATTCTCCAAAAATTCTCTCTCCACTAACCAATTCCTATTGCTTTTTTTTTTACCAATACACATAACAATATGCAATTGGTTCATCAATTTAGCATGTAAATTCAAAACAACAAATCTTTGTTCGATTAAGGGGTAAAAGAGAAGAAAAAAAAATTAATATTGAAGAGATACCGTTAAGAAAGGGGGAGATGAGGAAAGACATTAAAATTATAAAAGAGGAAAGACGATAAAATCAAAGAGGAAAACTAGTAAAATTAGTAGGATATAATTAAATAGGGTCTGGTTAACGTGTACCTCTTAAAGGGGCACACGGCACACCTTAAAGTGCATTAATTACCCTTAAGGAAATTGACTTTATTGAAAATGACCTCAAAATATTAAGTTTTTACCAAAATACCACCACAAGCTTAATCCCCAGGTGTAACAAGAAAATAAATGGCCTACTCAGTTTATTGCCTCTCTCTCTCTCTCACATCCCCTACAATTTATCGAAAATGGCCTCAAAATATTAAGTTTTAACAAGATAGTTAAAAAAGGGAGAGAGGGAAAGGAAAGATATTAAAATTGTAGGGGAAGCAAAAAACCGATATAAATACAACAAAACGTGCGTTACTATCTTCTCAAACTCTCAAGCTTCATGAAGACAAAGAAGCACGTATAATCTAAACCACTATCTCAAAACTTCAATACAATTAGTAGTACATCTGAATTTGTGAGGTTTCATTAGTTGAGTAGCTATGCAGCAAATGAATCAAATTAATGAGTGGTTTATGTTGATGGAAGGTTGGCTGGAACTCGAGGAAGATGAACAAACTGTCCTTTCACTCATGGACACTGCTCTGCAAGTATTTTCCTGCCTTGGTATCAAACCTGCATGAGATAAAAGGTTTTGAATGGGCAAATGTAGAATGCATGCAGATTCCGGAATCCATACTCTCTAGGGCTCAAATCTTTTTCAAGTAATTTAATGCCATAGGAAGCAATATTAATCTCGATAAATAATTTTCCATCTTATAAATGTACTTTTTTCTCATAGTATCTATCTTTTCATTTCAATCGAAACCTGTTTAGAGCAACTTCTCTTTGGAATATGGAGCATTGAGAATCCTTCTTTCTAGCTTCATCGTGAACAAAAAGGCCTTCATTGTGCCCACTCTCTTCGGTGGTGGTCCTGGCTGAATTTGGACTCCATAGTGGTGGTGGACCTGTTTGTGAATTAAAATATGGGTTAAAGTACTGCACCATAGCCTGAACCTGAATCATCAAACCTGGGCAGAGATGACCCCAAGCTGAGGGCATGGATACGTTGTTTCAGCTTGAACAGGTCGGCCTATTGTTCTCTGGAGCACCATCACATTGAGGAGCATCAGCAGTATTAACAGGACCTTGATACAATACATGATTCAGTAAGTTATTGTACTTTCTTCGGGTTTATTGTGAAAACTAGCGGACGTGGGAACAACGAGGGGATTTATTGTACTGTTATTATACCCGCAAGAAATATGGTGTTCTATAATGCAATTCTTAAATGAGGTTACTGTCCTTTTATTTTTGAATGATGCTCTAAAAGAAATTACTGATGGGGACTCACCGTGAAAAGGTCGAGGTATTTGAATGGTTCAATGTAGGCTTCTATCAGTACATTTGTTCACTTGGTCACTAGGATAGAATCCTCTCAATGAAAGCTCCAAAATTGGATTGGAACACTAGTTGTTCGAGCCCTCATATGCTTCGGAGTGAGTTTTTGCATCATTGCAAAGCACCTTTTTCAACAAGAGAGTTGTATGAATGCGGACGATTATCAAATTCAACCATCAAGTTAATGCTTTTATGATTTGTTGCTCCAACGAAGTCAATGGCATCTCCAGCAGATTTGACTTGCTCATGATTGCCGTCCCTAGGATCACTAGGAATATTAGCATCCTTGCCCTGAATCATAGTTCTTGCAAAAGCATGATTTTCTTCTCTGGTTAGCCCTGTTAAGTGGTTAGCTCTGTTGCAGTGTGCCACCTCCAAGCCGGGCTTTGTACAAGAGCTCTGCACAAGGGGCGGCAAATTATGCAATGTCGAAGTAAAATTTGAAGTATTCAGCTTAAGCTGAAAAAGACAATTTATGTTCACAATGAGTGGTCATAGAGATTGAGGGAAATGAATTCCTTCTTAATGTCGAGTGTATGTTTTCCTCGAGTCTCAGGTGTGTCATACCTCATTTAAAGCCCCATGACACTCTTATATTCATAGTTCTCCCCCTCTTCAACAGATCGGTCTTTTGAAATAGTTAGTTAGTTAACATGGTATCAGAGCATTAGGTTCGTATAGATCACAAGTTTGATTCTTTCCACCCTTATGGGTGAGGGTGGGGTGTTGAGAGTATAATTTCCTCCACTCTCGAGTGTGTCATACTCCAATTAAGCTCCATGACCCTCTTACATTCATAGTTATCCCCCTCTCCAACAAATCAATTTAACATGTTTGGTTCCTTCTGCATCGATTAGACAACAATGGACTTGAGTCCGTAGCTCAATTGGGTATGTACCTTGAGGTTGTTGGGTTCAATCCCATCTTACTCACTAAAAACACTTTTTTTTAAATGGCCAACATATTACCTTAATCAAGTTGTACCTAACCAATAAAAACTTCTCCTAATTGTGTCATTTATACAAATGAGATATTGCTATTTTTTTATGGGTCTTGTTAATGTGTGCCTTAAGGGTACACGTTAAAGTGCATTACCCCAAGGTATCTTTAATGCACTTTTAACGTATGCCCACATTAACAAGAGCCTTTTATTTAGATCTCTCCCTATTTTACAAATCTATCAGAGAGACAAGATAAACAAATAGGCATGCCTCGTTTTGCAGATATTACAGCAACTTAAACACGAGATGTTTAACCATCTTTTAAGAATGACTAAAAGAAGAATAACTACTTTCTCACTACAATCCTTATTTTTCAGTCCGCCTGTTGTGTAATCACATGAGTGATTACTTGCAGCATTATTTTCTGAAGTAGCTTCAACTTTTTGTAGTGCAGGGCTCCCATCTTGGAGACCATGTCTACCTCCACTTTCTGATAAGATATTAAAATTAAATTCAATTAGTTCTAACTTCTAAGGATAAGTTCTAAATAACTATGGCACCATGGGACATACCAAAACTTATTAAAGAAAAGCACACTAATGTACAAGAAAAGTGTAAAGGATAGAGCATACAGATTGCCTTATCCAAACATGTTGCCACAAATTCCTGAGCTCATTCTTCCTAATAGGCTTAACGAGAAAGTCAGCAGCGTCACTCATCATGCAGTTGAAAACCACATCTATCGAATCATGCGAGGACATCACTGCATAAATCACAAGAATTGCCAACAAGTTTGAAACAAAAAAAATCTTGTATTTATCCAAATATTATCGAAGATTATCTAAACTTTTTAAAATGCTCCATTATCTTGGTGAGAAGACCAAATCCAGATATTGAGGGCAATTCTACTTCTGTCAAGACGAGGTCTATGTTATGGTGTCTTCTCTTTAGTATCTCCCATGCCTTCAATCCATCCGGAATTGCTGCAACTGCACATACAAACACAAAAATCATGTTTTATCGATAAGATTATGACTCATTGCAAGCCTTGAAAATTTTATTAATAGACATTGAGAGGCTTTCAAGGATACACATAAATTGGAAAGTTTGATATTCACAATTCATTGAGAGAAAAAAATTTCAAAATATTTAGGGTAGAAATTATAAGACAAGAAGCAATAGTTTGATTGATTGGAATATGCATATAGATCTTATGCTCACACTCAAGTTGAAGGACCAAATAACTTAGGTTATAACTTGACCGAAAATTTTTGTATGTGCCTTTGAAAAAAAGCCATGGATATCCTATAAACACATACCTTCACAAATTTGGGTATATTTACACACCTTACTTCAGTACCAACTCATGACTGAGTTCAACTAGCCCAAGTTATAGTCGTGGTCGAAAAATTTAGGAATTTTATTGTACTATAGAGGCCGGAGTGAATAGACTCTCCTAAAAGTGAACGTACAGGTTGGACTTGTTTAAAAGGTAAAGAGTCACAGTAGTCGTGCACAACCTCTTGGTATCCTTTTTCTAATAGAGAAAATGAAAAGAAAAGGCACAATAATGAAAAAAAAATGCTAGTGGTCTATAAACCTTGGGAACCTAAAGCTATATCACACCATCATAATTCCATGAACAACACCTATGAACAATCATATTTGGTCAAAGATACAACTAGATCTTGAGTTATACATGTAAACTCTTAACATAATTATCATGAAGACTCACTCATCCTACCACATAACAAAGCAGACCCTTAGTGAGGTTCAACATTTTGGTTGCATCCCCGCCCCCCAGGCCCAAAAAAAAAAGAGAGGAAACTATAATATCAACTATAAATGAATACTAACAAATGATGATACTATTATATATTGGACAGTGGTGTGATTTTATGGACAGTTGAAGCCTTGACATGTGTCACCTTGGAAAGGTGGTAAAGTTTGTGCGTGGTAATACAGAGATCTGAGATTAAAACATGCCTTCACAATTAAACATATCAAACACAAAAATTGAAGGCAGTTTAATAATAATGTTTGGATTGTTTTGTGGTAGTTTAGAGGGACAAAAAAAACCAATATCATTAGAAAGCTCTTTCCGAGATCGTTCAAACTCTACCCATTATTAAATATAAATTAGTTATTTACACAAATATGGAAATCACCTACAATGGCCTTACAAAATCGATGTTTTACAACTAATAATGAGAAACAAAGAAGCATTGAGATATTACAAGAACCATACTACATAATCATGAAATTCATGCTTCGAAAAATTCCACAGATCGAATTGATGACTTTTTGTTTCATTTTAAGAGATGAATCAGATGTTGGTTTATGTCCCTAACTTGAGTTTTTGGGTGTATCTTGTAGTCGGGGGGCGTTCAGGGGCCGACAGGTCCCCGAATTCGACCCAGAATTGGCTCGATTCGGGCGTCTGTACAACTTTTAGAGGCATTTTCATAATTAAAAAATGGGGAAATTATCAACAAAAAAAAAAAACCTAATAAAAGAAATATTTCACAAAAAAGTAACAAGTTTATGGAAATTACCAAAAGGAACCTATTTCGACCCTTTAAAGACCGAATTTTTTTTAAAATTAAAATTTCAACTATTTAAGGGTCAAATTTTTTTATAATTTAAAAAAAAAAAAAAAGTTAACAATTGCGGCTGCCACTTTTTTTTTTTTCTGGCACGTTTTCGGTTGTTCCTAATACATAAAACATGGGCATGACCCACCCACCAACTCAATAGATGAAGAGAAAACATGCAATCAATGTCGGACATCATGGCCAAGCCACTATTAGATGTAAGGTAAGAGCGGACTTGCATGTTAAGCCACCCAAATCCCCATCTTATAATTTATTTACTATTGGCTCAAGAAAACAAGTAGGGATGATGGGTCAATTGGGTCCCATAATCTGTAACACGCATATCATATGAGATATATTAGTGACATAGGAGATTTTTTAAGAAACGCTCAACAATTTGTGGACTGTAATTGATGATGAATTACACTTTTTTATACACATTAAAAGTAAAACTTTTCATACTAGTTATGGCGAGAATAGGTGAGACCCACTTCCTACATTGTCAAAATCCCATCTAATTCAACAACCATACTTATATGATGGGTGGGTCATGCCCATGTTTCATGCATTAAGAACAATCGAAAATCGTTCCTAAACGTAACAGAAAAAAAAAATAAAAATAAAAAAAATGATGGTCGTAATTGTTGACTTTTTTTTATAAAAAAATTCAGCACTTTAAGTTCCTTCTGATAATTTTCACCAACTTATTACTTTTTTGCGAAATATTTTTTTATTAATTTTTCTTTTTATAATTCTCCCTTAAAAATTTTTTGTTTTGGCCTAGAATGCCATATATATTCCATATTCAAAAACCTTAAAAGGTATTGTATTTTCACAGTTTTCATTAATAAAAAATTGTTATCCCTGCCCGTGGACTTAAGCAATTTTGCCAATAAATCTATTGTTTTTTTGATAAATATAAATTCTATTAATAGAAAAAAGAGAATAGGAGGCTATTGTGTTCTTTGTTTTCTCTGTTTTAATCTTTCTAGTTTATCAAATCTTGATCGGTCCTTGGGAGTTTTTCCGCAACATCAAACAGATGTTGAGTTTTCAAGATGGATCACCCTATGAGCTAAGATGTTCATACAACTGAAGCCTAAAGCGCAGTTTCAGTGTCCAATACGACTCATACCAAACCAGCTCAGTTGCTGCCACATTTATATGAAGATACAACAGAAATCTAAATGCATGATTTCACACATCAATGGGAAGAAAAATTTTATTAAAAAAAATCAAAGAAATCTTGAAACAAAATGTGAAAATTCCACAAAACAAAACAACAATTTACTTAAATCAGTCAAACTAACTATCAAACAGATCAGCACTTCAATTCTACAGTCTATCAATGGAAGATTTTCAAAACAGAACAAAAGCAACAATTTACTTATACGAGTCACATTAAGTAGAAAAAAAATTCAGAATCCACTTGAAATCTCATTTGAAAACCAATCTTTAAAAAATAAAATTCAACAAAATAAACTCATGAAAATAAAAACTGACATCAATAACCACATTTTCAAAGAAGCAATGCGATGATCTGCCGAGTCAAATCATCTGATTCAACCAACATAACTCAAATAAACCTACGAGGAAGAAAATTCTCCCATCTCATCTCACATTTACAACTCTCCTCCTTTTCTTTCTCCTCTTCTAACAACACATCCAAGCCTTCTTCGTTAATCGCAACTAATTCCTCCATTTTTCTCCAAAATCTAAACCTTAAACGAGAACCAGAGAAGAAAAAAATAATATCAAATTCAGATAATCTGCAAGTAATAGAAGAGTTGCTGCTGTTATGGCAGTTTGGTTGAATAAAGTTTCGTCCTTCTTTGCAATTTTTTTTCCGCTAAAAATATCATAAACACCGCTATATTTAGTGGATAATGAACGGCTGAGATTGAAGGATCAAACAGTTGACATCAACCGCTTTAAAAGACATAACAGTTCTCGACATGAACAACGAAATATCTCCACCTAATCAAGCAGGATTTTGAAGCTGCACTACAGAAGTTAGACAGATATCTAACTCCATCTCTCCTTTGTCCAACACGTAGTCTTGATGATACAAAGTTGGATTGTTAATTATAAAGCGCAGTAACAATGATGGTTCAAGTAAAATTAGTACTCAAAGTGAGATCTGAGAAGAGGAAGAACTATTGGACCAAATCTATTTCATCAAACAGATTGTTCACAGATACAGATATCTAAAAAGGGGGAAAAAACAAGCAAACAAACAGAAACTAAAACAACAGAAATTCTATTAGATTCAACCACCAAAACCATAGAGGGTCCTTCCCTGCCTCTTGAGCGCATAAACAACATCCATAGCCGTTACAGTCTTCCTCCTCGCATGCTCTGTATACGTCACCGCATCACGAATCACATTCTCCAAAAAGATCTTCAAAACCCCTCTCGTTTCTTCATAGATTAACCCACTTATACGCTTAACCCCACCTCTTCGAGCCAATCTACGGATCGCTGGTTTCGTGATTCCTTGGATGTTATCTCTCAAAACCTTTCTGTGTCTCTTAGCTCCTCCTTTTCCAAGCCCCTTCCCTCCTTTTCCTCGCCCAGACATTCTCGCTAAATTTGGTAGACCTTCGCTAAATTTGGTGGGAGATTTGGAGACGTTTGGATTTCTTATTTGAGTGATGAAGAGAAGATGGGAGTGTTGTGGGGTTTAAATAGGATTTATTTCATTTGGCGCGCGAGTTGTTGTGGTTAATTTGGAGCGTTGGATGAAGAAGTTATCGACGGTTAGTTGGGCGATCCGTGTTAATAAAGTCTTTTTTATTTGAACCGTTCGATTTATGTGTATCCACGGTTGATATAAACTAAGATATAAAGATTATGACGTGGCAAATCTTTGATTGAAGGTGTTAGGCTGTAAGTTTTAAGTTGTTCCATTCGAGAATAAGAAAATATCGGTTGCAAACTCATGATGAAGAATGGATCGGAATAGACCCGAAATTTCATCCATTCCACCTCGAAAACTTAGGGTCATGAATCATGATCGAAGAATTGGGTTCTATGTCGACCCGATCTGATAATTCATCATTCATCAAATTGGTTTTGGAATCATTACATCCTATGAGAAAATAAATAAATTATTTATTTATAGTACATATTTTATTTAGAATATGATTTATGTCAGCATTTTTTAATTATTAATAATTTAATGTCAAATTAGATCTTATTAGTTATGTTGGATCCAAAATATTGATTTTTCAATCGGATCTGGAACACCATATATTATATCAGATCGGTTCCAAAACTTTAAAATTTATGCTTTAATGGAAAATAGAATATTGCCTACTAACTGTTTGATCAAATGTTTAACAGAGACATTATTCTGGATTTCAAGTCGTATAGGATTCTTGATGAAAGGGTCGACAAGGAAGAACTGAATGAAATTGGATTGTTGATTTTTATCTTTTTGGAAGATATGATGAATTATGCATTGTGCTGGATATGTTGAGTTAGTTGACAAGTTGGCATTGTTGAAATTGTTAGTTATGATACTCTAATTTTGGGCTTTTTGTAGTAAAGAGAGAATCTTGGATATGGCGCCAAATGAGTACATTTTGAATTTTGTGTCGTATCGAACTTTGGTTAATGGGTTATGTTGGTGAGAAAGAGTAAACTTGCGGAGTGATTGGGGAAATGCTGAGACATGGGAAAGCTCCACATACATTGACTTTGGAGGCAGCATTGGTCACACTTTAATATTTCACACTGTCTTCGAATATCTAAAAATGACCCCGAAAATGTTGAACGTTTCGGGAATGTTTTGGTTGAGACATTTTCAGTTTTTCTTCTGACCGAAGCATTGTTCTCTGTGATTTGATCAATTGAGCTTATCTACTACTCATTCTGAAATTCGAAAAAATATAACAAGGTGGAATTATAAAACCGTTCCTTCCAAGCAATTTGATTGCTTTTCATGTTGAGAATTCACAGTATAGTTGTTGGGTCCTCCTATTGTTTCTCCCATGTTGACCAACACAACAGAAAATTGTCTCTAAACAATTGTTTCTGTAAGAGTCAATGGAAGCTTCGGATTTTTTCCTCAACAAGCTTCAATCACTTGTATGGCATGTTGCTTCTACTTCATGCTCATGAAATGGTCTATAAAACTGGTCCTTTTTCAGAAAATTATACTTTTCCAAGACTAATTTATGCATGCAAACAAGGTTTATTTCGAAATACTTGCCTAAATGTTTACATGTCCGCATAGGAATCAAATTTAATAACACGAACGGCTACAGGACTCCGAACAAAATGTTCACCATCTGTCCAAGTTAGACTTCCGAAAGAATAATCTCCATGCACATTTTGCTTAGAAGAGAACTTCACTCTGAAAGAAAGAACTGTTGTGGTCAAATTGAAGGACAACGTCGAAGGTTCAACCTTCATTTTAACACCATGTGGAGGCCGCACTAGTACTTTATACACTGAATTCATGGGACCAACATTTGTTACAGATCTCGAGACTGTCGCAGTTTTTTTAAGATTCGGGATGGAAATGGAGGGGAGGTTGAGGTCCTGACCAAAATGCATGTTCTTCGTGCACGACGTTGGGCTCATGGTTAGGTTCGTAATGGCTGAACTACTGTAATGCATGGAACAGAAGAATTGAACATAGTCTTCCATGTTCATATTGTAAATAAGCCCCGGGTTTGCTGCTCTGTTGGGGTCCAAATGGCCTCCACCCATGTCGAAAGGATCGGCTTGTTTTCGAGTCGCTCCCTCTGCGACTATATGCCCACCGTCTGTCCCAGTTTGTGAGGCTGCGATTTTTCATTGTTGGTTACTAATTTAGTTAGAGATGATCTGGTTCCAGGAATGGTGATGCTAATTAATGTTACTCACCGGTAGTGATAATAGCCGACTTGATGGCTGCAGGGGTCCAATCTTGGTGCAAAGATTTGATGAGCGCGACTATTCCGGTTACATGTGGACAAGCCATTGAGGTTCCTGATTCAAGGGCAAACCCATTGCTAGTTTCTTGATTACGGGGTTTATATGCAGCTAAGATGCTCACTCCAGGTGCAGCTATGTCTGGCTGCCTCAGCATCAATTGAACATCAGAGAGACAATGAGGTAATCATGAAAAACTTCTAAATAGGAAAATTCATATTGTCTTAGCAGATGGTAGACTATGCCATGACATTGAAGAAGTATTCAAAAACAATTAGTTTATGACACTTATTATACATGTTATGATATTTTAATTGCTTGCCTATAAAGAAAAATATTTAATATCGATTTCGTTGTGTCGAGGTATTGGTGAAAATTTTCTCATTGTACTGTTTTTATCGCAGACCGACCTAAAAATGTGTCTTTTGGCATTTAAAAAGAATCAAACAAAACAAAATTAGTTTTTAAGAGAGAGACAGTGTATTGATATTGTTAATAGCAATAAATTAGCTTGGCAATATTATAGATTTAAGCAACTTAACAATTTGTTATACATTACAAAACTACCCTAAACGATAGAATTGTCTCGAGTCTATAGTTTATGGGTTGTTTTTATTAAAGAAACAAGAATGCCAACTATTAATTCATCAGCCAATATATTCCCAAAAAGTCGAAAGCTAAGCAATAAGGGTTTTGGGAAATCTTCTAGGATGTTAGTTGGTAAAAGTATTGGAGTTGGTTGAATGTATTTACCTAAATAACCTAAGATGCACATAGAAATAAACAGGACTTAGCCGCACCCACGAATGATATAAATACTACTATTACTTTAGCTTTAGCTTTACCTACATCAGTGGCATATTTGTGTAGCGTGTGTGTGCGTGCGTGTGCCCATGCGGCTTGTGTGTTAAATATTGACAATGATATGTCTGGTGTGATCCAATCTCATGTGCATTTTGTGATCTATCAACACCACCACCCTAAGGAGACTTTGGATACAACAGGAGGGTTAACCATACCTTCAACACAGCCGGGAATAAGGAATTAGGTCCTCTAGATGAGAAATATGCTATTCGTGGAGATGCCAATTTCCCCACCAAAGTCCTGGGATGGCTCAGCTTCACAATTGGAGATCTTCAATAATAGAAGAAATAATTGATTCATTCATCCATTCATTTAAACATGCATAACTTTTCACCTTCACCTTTTTGGTTTCTATTTTACTTACTTTGCTCTTCTGATGTAGGATAGTATTTCCGTCCCTACTTCATAACCTACTACAATGCAAGGGATGTGATCGCATCCACTTAGCAGATTATCACGATACTGCGCAAAGATTAGCCCAACCCCTCCTGCTTCCAACACGCTGAAAGACGCCTCATCAATGTCCGGTGTGCCAGATACTGCAAAGCAGAGGACAACCTTTCCTGCCGCTAGTGTTGCATTGAGTGTTCCCAGTTTACAAGCTTTACTGCAAGCCATAGTCACCAAGTCAAAATATGGGTTAGAAACGGTAAGGGAAAACTTTGGAAAAATAAGGGGGGGAATGAGAACAAAATAGGAAAAAATAATAAATATAAAGATAATAATATATAATATTAAACATTTATTTTAAGTTTACAATATATGTTTTAGCGGAAAAAAATATATTATTGAATATCAATGCCCAATAACATGTTTCCACATATAAGCATACATTTTATGATGCTAAAAATTAAAGAGTTTAACCATCAACAAATCTTTTAAGCAGATTAAGACACCATTTGAAAATTATTTTAAAAAATCATAACATCAAGATATCATCATTAAATCCCATATTAAACGACATTTATGAATCAAACACAAACAACCATAAGACTAGAGAAATTAACTATAGGCCTACAAAATGGGATTTTATTACGCAAAAAAAAAAAAATGTTTTAAGTAAAATGCGTGTTTAAAAAAAAAAAAACAAGATTTTTATGTATTAATTGCTAGAGTTACGAAACATGTTTTAAATGAGACTTTTCGGGAAAAAAAAAATGGAGTTTTTCGTGACTATGCTGCAAACCAAGCAGATTCAAAGGCAAGGTTTGGGAAATTGCAACAAAAAAAAGGTTGGTAGGAGAGGAGAAAAGTGGCGAGGAGGACCACCCCACCCCCCTCCCCCGTGGCCCCGAGTATATCCCATACTTGTGGCTGGTTGTATCCCTTGGGACAAGGGAAGGGGGGGTGGGGGTCTATGTCATCAAAAGTACAAGAAAAAAAAAGAGTGGAGAGGAGTCTGAAGTCTTACCTTGAATCATCTGTAGGGTCCATAGCTATGCGTTCCGAGTACACCAAACCAGTGAATCCTCCTTTATGGTTTCGAGTATCGATGGATTGTCCCTGGAAAAAGTAATACCAAGGGAAGAAAACTTAGTGGTTTACTTTAGTACCTAATAAAATGCTTTAGAGTCATCCCACATTACCATAAGTGTGTGGTTGTTTCCAAGCGTAATAGCTGTTGGGAAGGCCCTATCGATGGTGGTGGCAGCAACTGTGAGGATCCACGGTGCCGTATTCACAATTGTCTGAGAGTAAGGCCCATCATTCCCCGCCGAACAAACCACAGTTATCCCCCTTGCATTCGCATGGAAAGAACCGATGCCAATTGGATCACGTTGATCGACATAGGAATATAGAGGAACTTCAACGCCAATTGACACAGAGATAACGTCAACTCCATCGTGTATGGCCTTGTCAAATGCTTTTAAAAGATCTGCGTCAGGGCATCCTTCACCAGCCCAACAAACTTTGTAGATCGCTAATTGTGCTAGAGGTGCTCCTCCTCTCGCTACCCCCGAAGCCAACCCTCCATAGCTTGCTTTCTCCACAAAACTACCTGCAGCGGTTGAAGCCGTGTGGGTGCCGTGACCCATTCCATCCCGCGGAGATAAGAACTCCATGGTTCCCTTTGTTTTGAAACGCTTCTTTGCTTCATCTCCAAGTCCTTTTATAAACCAACGGGCGCCAATAAGTTTTTTATTGCAGTTTGTGGAATTGAAATGTTCTCCGGTTTGGCAAATTCCTTTCCAACGTGACGGAATTGGACCCATTTTTTTGTCGTTGAAACTTTCCAACTCTGGCCAGACTCCTTCACAATTGCAACAACAATTAGGGGAAGGGGGGGGGGGGGGGGAATCTCTGAACATGTTTGAAAAGATCATATTTTTACCTGAATCGATGACACCTATGATTGTTTTTTTACCCATGTTACTCTCTGATAAAAGATTTCCTGTAGAATGGGGAGGGAGTCCAAGAAAATCCCAACTTCGGGTAGTATGGAGTTTGTGTACTCGATTCGGAAATACTTGAACAACACCTGGAAACTCTGCAGGCAACCCATTAAAGATGTGTTATGTTACCAACTTATGGAGCAAATTTGAGTGAGGTACATTTGTTGAAAGTTACCTGCAATTAGTTCTGCTTGAGATTTGGTCAATTTTGCCGCAAAACCAGAGAAACCATGCTTATAGCTGTATAGAATCGAACTCTTTGCTGCTTCTTTGCTTCAATTTCAAATTTGTTATATATTTTTGTGAGTATGGTAACTCTCTCTCTCCAATGTTCCAATGTTATCTATAATGTAGCAATATATACATGGTCTTCTTACCTTCCCAATAAGGTTGATAGCATTTCATGGTGTGACTTCATCGTAATTGTTGGGTCCTCGTGAAGTCTCTTTCCCATATATACTATGTACACCTAGAACCATATTTTAATTCACTAATTTTCTTCTAAATAACTAACATTCTTGAAACTGAAATTAAATAACATGAAGAGACACTCACTTTGCTTGGTTCCTTGTCAAAAGAGGCAGAGATCTGAAGATGGAGAAGGACTAACAAGAGTGCACGAAGCATGAGTGGATGGTTTTTGGTCAGCCTTCTCATGTTTCGCGAACAAGAAGCCATCGGTCTGTCAAACAAGGAAGTCGGCTCAATGGGTTTTTAATTCTCTTACTACAAGACTATATCATCTAAAGCCGAAGGGCATGATGAATGGTAGCTATTGACAATTTTATAGAAGTGGGGAAAGTGGAGCATTGTTCTTTTCTGCAATCAATCAAAGAGAAAAAGCAATTCAAACAGTTTTTGATCCTGACTAGGTGTGGAAAATGTAAAAGATGCCTCGGCACGACTCTCATGTGGTCGACACAATTTGAAGAGCATCATATCTAAGAGAATTCTCAGGTATGCCCATGATCTACAATTGTTAAATTTATTGTCTGGATGCTTCTCTTAGATTGTGAATGAAAATTGAAAACTATTGCTTTTCTTTATGTCAACTTAAATAGTAACTTTAATCCAGTCAATGCTTCCATGAGTGGGTAAGCCAATTTTCAGTCCCATTAAAAGCCATCATGAAATCATTGATTTTGTGACCTTGTAAGTAGCAGAAGTGGGCATTTTGCATGACAAAGACTCGTCCCAAGGATTTGGGGTCGGCTAAACAAATCCTATTTCTCCATTCCACGCTGTCTAGAGCCAAATCTTATGTTATTGAAAGTGTGTTTAAATCTGCTTTTACTATCTGCATTACAAGTTCTTTTGGGTCTTCCTCTCATTCTTTTAGGACCTTCAACTTGAATATTTCTTTTAATTAGAGGATATAATTGGCCTTCGTTGAACATGCCCAAACCATCTTTGTTAACTTTCTTTGATTAGTTCATCGTCTATTGGAGCTATTTCTATATTTTCTTGAATACGTTTGGTCATGTGTTCATGACTTGATCTATGTATAGTGAACCCGAGTTCCGATTGATGGTCAACCAACTCATCAATGTAAACCAACATTTCGATTGGTTTGTGCCCAATCAAAGTGATGATCCACTAATTGAACAGTGTAGATGAATGATGATAGACTTTGTGTGGTAGTTATAAAGGGTTTAGTCAGTGTGAATGGCATCTTCACTGTTACATACTATTGGGAAATTTCACAAAAAAAACTCAATGTTGCAAAAGCATCATTAGAAGTGAAAAAAAGCAAGAATAGTGGGGGGCAAAAAAAAAAGCAAAATAAAAAAGGGGTTCCTATAGGACCACTTCTACTGTTCCACGTTGTGGTTTTGCTTTTCTTTGTTTCTTTATTTCCACAAGTGGGTTTGTTTCTTTTATGACTGGACTCTAGAGTGCATGGAAAGCTATCAGTGTTCTTGTCAAAGCCAATTGGACCGGATCACTAAACCCATTAACTGATCCCAAAACTGGTTGGTTGAAACCCTTGAACCATTTATACTTAAAATCAATCAAAATCATTGCCTGAACCCGGCCAGCAAACCAGTATGAATTGGTCTAATAGTATTTTTCTGAGCCATTGGTTTGGGTCGGGGTTACTTGATCTGTAACCCGACCCTAAATAAATGGGTTGTACCTTAGACCAGCTCTACACTCCTATCTGACCTAAGTGAGTGAAGCCCATCCTAACATGCTTGGGTTGATTTTTTGATTCATAATAAATTCAGCTCTTTTAGGCATTTGATATTGTTTTTCTTCACAAGTAGGATCCATAACATACATATATAAAATATACTAGCGGGTTGGGTTGAATATTGAGTCCGACCCTGCCTTTCCAAACTCAATGTCAAAACTTTAACTATGATCCAATCAATGAGGTGGCCCCAAAAGTTGTTCTACTGAAAGTTGAAACCATTAGAAAAGTTATGTTAAGTCAATCTAATTATAATGACCATCTGAGTTGGTCCATTTTCAATTATTATTCAAAGAAAATAAATAAACTCTGTACTTGTCCACGGGTTTGGTTATGGTTTTCAGCTCTGCCATGAATGTCTGGCTTACCATTTGTTAAACTTATAAGAGTTTATGTTGCCAAATCAACTTTTAAAAAATAAAAAATTAAAAAACATGCCAACCAGTGAAATTAAATATGGTGCCCAACTTTTATGATGATGTCTTCCCCCCAAAAATACTCGTTACGAAACACAAAAGAATCGTGATAATCTGATTACCCCACGTGGCAAACTCAATCGACTACCTTGACGTGACAAGTTTAGGAATCGTCGATTGAGTTTGCTACGTGGGGTAGTTAGATTAACACGATTCTTTCATGTTTTGTAACGAGCACAACAATAAATTGAGCAAAAAGTTTGTAAAGCCATCAACACCAAGAGAAAAAATAGCTCCTAGAAAAAATCAGTACATGTGCAATTATGTATCCCGAGGGGAAAAAATCTACAAATCTTACACATGTGTTGAGTTAGAAAATCAGTACTCGAATATTAAGATGATAACATGGCTCTAGTACATCATCCTCGGTCTATTTTAATAGATGAATGAAAAATAATTAAAATACCCTCATATTCTATTTATAACCAAAAACTCTTGATTATTTTCTACCAAAGTTAGTTTTCTTTAATCTCTGAAGTGAACTTCCTTTGCCTTCTTCAACGTTAAGATTCTATCTACTTCGGCCTTCAAACCTCAAAAATAAGACTGGAATTTTGGGCAGAAAAATCAGGAGTTTTCTACAAGAAATCAAGGTGAGGTTGATCAGATTAAAAATAATTACCCAATAGGTTGAATGAAGATAGGTCATTTTCATTAGTCTATGAGAGAAGACCGAGTCCAAGGGGGCATTATCCGTTTGAAAACATAGGGTATCTCATCAAAATATCTTAAGTCACCCATTCATTTAAAACATCATGAATCCTATTCAACCCAAGTTGAACCGGATCTTGGTCCTACCTGGTGTTCCGGTTCGCTGACTCGGTTTTTAGTACAGAGGTTAGCGAAATCTGATGCGAAATAAAAGGTAAAAGTCACTACGTACGTACATCTTTGTTCTATATCCACCCAAAAAAGAAAAAAAATATATGGGACTTTGAGAAGGAACCTTCAAATGTTTCCACTAAACCAATATTCACCCCCCATGGACACTAGATCGTGCTCACTAGCTCTATGGGCCCCCCTTACTCCGCACACACAGTTTACTTCTTTTTCTTTCTTCCATTATTCTTCTCTCCTGAATTTTTTTTTTTTTCGAGGAATTTACCAACTCATAGGCTATAGATCTCAAGGTAGGGGCAAAATTGATATTTCATCCTATAATCGTTAATCATTCACAATCAACTTATTCATAAAAGAGTCGTGTTGGAGTTCGATGAAAAGCATATATGGTATACGCTTTCACTTCAAGAAGTGCGATATGAGGTTCCAGTCTTAGGCCACTTCAGCATTATTCTTCATAAAAACACCTTTTTACTTGACGTCGTAAATAGTTTGGACTTTGAAAGGCATCCTATTCAAGTAAATATGATGACTTCATCCCACAATATAGCAATTGGCACAAATAGGCTCGACGCTATTTCATAGTTTTGGTTCATGTTTTGTCGAGTCTAGGGGCGGAGCTAGTAAAGGGACATTGGGGGCAATTGCCCTCACTCAACTTTTTTGGGCATTTTAAATACCCTTGAATTTATGATTAAATTTGAGATACCCCTACATTTTGAACTATTGACATGTCCTGTTGCCCCTCACTCCCTCATCTTCCTCCAATTTTTGCCCCTACCCCTCCAATTAACTATAAGTTTGCCCCCACTAAAAGAAAATCCTGGCTCCACCCCTGTTTGAGTCCCTAGCCCAATAGAATAGTACTCATTGCTCGATCTTGAACAATAATACTTGGTTTGTTTATTCATTCAACTTGAATATGGATTCATAATTCGTCATTAGAACAAACCTCATTTGTAAGGATAGAAAGACATAATCTAGATGAGTTCCCCTTTCCTCCAAACTTCACTGGCTATTGAAACCATCCCATTTGTATCCCCAACATGGGTTAGGGATGATTTTTCGAGACCTCTATTTTGTCGAGTAATCGAAATTCATTAGGAGAGAACAACCAAACTCAAACTCCCAATGACGAAGGACCAATTTTAAAAAAATGAGGATTGGGCACGGAAAACAATCAAAGTGTCAAATCGAAAATACATATAATATAATTATCTATATTGTTAAAAAATCCTAAGTTGTTTTTTGGGGAGGGCGCACGCACCATTCCACCCTGTCACGTGTTACAGTAGGTAAGTAATCACTTTATTTATGTGGAGGGGCATATAAAGACTTGAAGTCATGACTTAAGGACTAAATCCAATTGTGTCTTACCATCGCAACTAAAGGCATATAATAACCCACACTTTAAATATAAATATATAAAAAGATATTAGAAATAGAAAATATATCATATATATGGATCAGCAGAGCCAACGAAAATGGCCAATGTGTTTCATTCTAAGCCCATTTTATAAGTTGAAGAATCATGGGCCACCAACTTTGTTGATGGAGAATTGTTAGAATGGGCTGATTTTTTGTGGGGATGATCTTCTCACCATTGAGATCATCCTCATAAAAAATAAAAATAAAAATAACTCATTATGAAACTTCTAACCCATATAGGATGAAACACGTTGACCCTTTAGTTTGCTCTTGATCCTACTTCATCATATATTTTATACAATAACATGAAACTAAAACAATCTTTTTTTTTTTTTAAAGTTCCACATCTAAAATCCATGCCTTATCAAGTTTAAGTGGAACGTTAATCAAACTATTATTCATATTTTAAAAATCATGCATAAAAGTAAATGCTCATTCGATAATAAAGTTTATGGAAAGATTGAAGATGTCTTTGAGAAGAAAAGCATAAAGACTTAATAAAAAGCCTTTCTAGTTGTTCCCCTCATTAAGTATTCATATTTTAAAGAATCGTGATAAAGGGACATTCTAAAGCATACACGGCTGATGTGGTAAGTGCACAGAACCTTAGATCTTTTTCTTTGGGATACACAAGAAAAAAGATCTATGATTCTGTGCACTTGCCACATCAGCCGCGTATATTTTTGCGGGTCGTTTTATCACTAGTCTATTTTAAAAGACATAAAAAAAAAATGATCATTTGACCATGAATAAAAGCTAAATAAAATAATCAAATTAACTCTTCATAAATGATTACTCTTGTATTGGGATGTAACAAGAATTTTCAAGTAAAAATGTATCGATTCACATTTTGAAATAGTAGTAATGAAGTTCGTAGCTTTGATCTTAAGTTCTTAGGTAAGATTCGTCTAGGGCTATTAAAGGGAACCGTGGATCCAATGGGATGCCTAGGTCTGACCCGTTACAGAGGATTTGGACTCCCCATTTGTTAATTAAGTTGAGTTTTTGGGTGAATTGGTTTGGTCCTCATACTCCATTAAATAGAATTGACTCAATCCATATCCAATTTGAAATATGAAAGGGTCTAGTCTGCTTCAAATCACACACACAATCGACTAACTGCTGTGACAAGTTTGAGAATCGTAGATCTGCTCCTTGGTATACACGATTCTCTCGAGATACATTTTTTTTATGGGAAAGTGTAATTGCATATACCTTGGAGCACAAATCTACCATTCTCAAACATGTCACATCAATGTAATCAATTGAGTTTGACACATGGGGTAGTTAGATTATCACTATTCTTCTAGAAATTAGATAGAAAAAGATGGCTGCAATTATCAAATTATCATTAATAATAATATAATTGTGCTGATGTTTTGAAAAATGCTGAAGTGACTGAAAAAGACACTCAACTGATGTGTCGATGTGCACAGAACCATTGATTTGTTTCCTTGAATCGCGAGGGAAAAAAATTTATGATTCTGTGCACACTGACACGTCAACTGATTGTCTTTTTGAATCAATGTAGAATGTCTCTCTTTTTTTTCACATCATGAAGGGAAGGTATTGTAACAAAAGAAAAAAATAAGGAAAGAAAGCAATGAGGAAGGGTCATGAATGAGATTTATCCCAAGAATTTAGAGTTGATCGAATGAATTTTGGCTTCCATTCAATTATGTTTGTAGACACCCGAATTTGAGCGGGCCCTCGACGCCAAAATACCCAAAAACAAAAATAAAAACCGTATTGGGCCCTCAAAGCCCATACCTTCAAAAGTCTTGTTTTCCTCAAAATAAATGGGCCAATCCTATTCACGTGGCCCATGAATCCCAAAACCATCTATTCCACCCAAGCCCAATCATTCTTATTAAATCCAAGTCCATCCTCATTACCATTCAATTCCTTATCCAAGCCCACACCCAAACCCAAACTACTGTTATCCAACATTAACCCAACCCAATCTAAGCCCAAATCCTAACCTAAGCCCAATTCACTACCCAAATCCAATCCAACCCACCATCATCACATCAAACCAATCACCAAGAGATGACACATGTCATCATCCCCTTCCACCTCCCGCATCTAATCAACTCAACCCATAACCCTACCCTAACCGAACCTATTCCCCATCCTCTCATCATCAACAACCAACAACTCAACCCATAACCCTACCCTAACCTAACCTATTCCCCATCCTCTCATCAGCAACAACCAACAACTCAACCCATAACCCGACCCTAACCTAACCTATCCCCATCCTCTCATCATCAACCACCCACCTCACAACCCATACTCTACAGACCCTAACCTATTCCCCATTCTCTAACACTATCAACCACCCACATCACAACCCATATCTATCCATCACTTTCCCTTAAAACACTCCCACAAAATCACCCAACCCATACCTCCCATCATCACCCCCATACTCTTCTCTCTAATCATCTAACCACCATCACCAATCAACCAATCTCATCATCTCCCCCCATTTGCCACATGTCATCATCCCTTCACCTCTCCTAAAATCCAACCAATCAACCTCTTACACTACACATCCTCTCAAATCTAACACCTTACCTCTTCAACCATCTCTACACTCATTCTCCAAACAACTCTCTTACACCCATCAACCATCACTCATCTCACCCCACCAAACACTCTATCCAAATGGATTTGGGTAAGATCCAAACCATTTAGGTTAAAACATAACCCATTTCCCTCATTACAAAACTACCCTTATTTCCATCTTAAATTTCATACCCCTCTCATCTCAAACCCATGCCATTATCCATTACTCTCTTCATTCACCCCATTATACCCTTAAAATACATCCCAACCTCTATAAAAACCCCTCCATTCTCCTCTTACAAGACCTAATGAAAATTTGAGAAAAAAATCCTCAAAACACTACAACTCTCTACTCCTACTCTACTCTCAACACTCAACTCTCAACTCTCAACTCTCAACTCTCAACTCTCAACTTTCTCTCCAACAAGTCAAGCAAAGGAAAAGAAGTCAAGGAAAGTCAAAGGAAGTCAAGGAAGGTCAAGGTGGGTTTGACAAAAGGACACCCCCCCAACTTCCCTCTTCTACTCACCCCTTTCCTACACATTTGCACACACCACTATGGTTTAAATCACCAAAGGGCCCCTTCTTCATAAGGGTGCCCTCAATGATTTGAACCAACATTGAAGCCCCTCACACTTGAGGGCACATATCGATTTTCTTTCATTTTTATTTTCTTTTTTCAAAAAACCGAATCCGAGGTTACCACATTACGTGGATGGAGTAGGGTGCCTAACACCTTCCCTACTCCATAAATGGACCCCCTTACCTTGAATCGAGGTTGGACCACATACACCTTATCTTACGAGAGTCAACAAAAAAATGAAAAAATGACATGATTTTTCAAAAATACAAATCCGGGTGACCATTCACACCCCATTTCCAATTTTAATGGTGGCGACTCCAAAACACCCCAAAGTGGAGGGATGTTTGAAGAATATTCGAAATCCCGTGTCCACAATGTTGAAAGTCCTAACTTTTATTGGTTAAATATATTCATCTACGTAAGTGCCTTAAACAAGAAAATTATCATCACTAGCGAGCTGATAGTGTAGAGTCTTTAAAACAAAGAGAGAGAGAGAAAGAGTCCGAACTTTTATTGATTAAATATATTCATATTCCCAAGTGCCTTAAACAATAAAATTATCATATCTCTTGATTTGATAGTGTAGAGTCCTTGATGTAGAGAGAGAGAGAGAGAGACCCATAGTCACAAAGTTGGAGTACAAGTTTAAAACAACAAGGAAAAACTTCAGAAAAAACATAGAAAATAGAGGGGAAAAAATGAGAAAGAAACATGTAAAAAATGATGAAACATAAAAGAAAAAATATATATTAAAAATTACGGAAAAAAAAAAGATCTAATAATACATAAGACAGTTATTTTAATTTATTATGTATATCCAATATAACAAGTTCTCAAACATAATTATACATATTATGATGCCAAAAAAAAGTTTACACGTCAAAATAGTTTTTATTCAAAATAATATACTACCTAAAAATTGACAAACTATAACATCAAGTTATTATCATCCCACATCTCTACTTTTATGAATCATCAAATTATATTATATATCAAATCCCACATTAAAAAAAGAAAGTGTTTAGTTTATTTTTATTTTTTTAAAAGAACTTGTTTAAAACATAAAAAAATGTGTTTATAACGAGAAACAAAAAAAAACATGACTTTGTTTTATATATAAAAAAAGTATTTTTTTCATCGTATTAATCATCAGAGGTATGATCAATGTCTTAAAACACTAATTTATCTACACTTTTTCCAAGTATTTATCTCGATTTTTGTCTTTAATTTTCTATATTAAGAAAATAATCATCTTAAGCCTTGAAATATCATGATGCATGTTCTTCCATGCTAATTAGGTTTAATTATGCATAAATAATTGTATTTATCAAAAAATATTGATTATGTGTGTTCACTATGCAAATCAAAAATCAAACCATCAAATTGGCCATCGAAATCAGAAACTAGAGATTGCATTTCAATCTAGAGAAATAATCAAGCATCATGGCCAAATTTCGAATCCCAAGGTTTCAACCCAATTACGACGTTATAAATTATTTGGGTGGCGTAGTGAGCCTCGATTGGAATACCTTAAAATCGTGGAAGTTTTCTCCGTAGGTGATCTTATCCACAATAGTTAAGGCGACTAAGAATGAATCATTCTAGAACCTAGGATTTTTATAAATAGAGCATTTCTCAATATAGAAATACCTTTTTCTTTGGCCCTTTTTAACTTCTTACTTCTCTTCCTTTAACTTAAGGCCCATGGTCTTTTCTCTTATATTTTTTATCTTTAGCTTAGGCTTTCTATTAAAATTCTGTTATTTTGTAAGTGAGAGAGTGAAGAAGAGAGTGTAACTATCTCTATTTAATAAAGCAAGACTTGTTCTTCTCTATCATTTGCAATGACCTTAAACTAACATCCCCTCCATTGTAGAGTAGAGAAACATAGAGCAAGATTACTTTATTATATTTAGTTTCTTTACATCTTAGTTTTCTTTAATGGTCATGAATTTTCTTCAAGGCTTGTCCACTCCTATATATTAAGGTTATAAATGAACTTTTACACATTTTATGCTTAACATAGGAGTTTCATAGTTAGATATAATATGTTTAATTTAGATATTTGGTAGTAAGAAATTCACATATTAGAAAATGAAGAAATTCTACTTTCATGTTCTTTCAATTTTATTTTATCTTACTAAATCTTTCAATCTAAGAAGCTAATACCAAGTCCTTATGATTGGATTATAAAGAGGTTAGGAGCTTTGGTTTGATAATTTATTTTAGGTGAATCCCTTACCAATGGTATTTCTCTTAATAGTTTTGGCTTTATTTTATCTTCCATTAGTTTAATTTTCTTTTAGGTACTTCAAAAATACAAAAATAGATATATTTATTGGCTTAGATTAATCTTGTAATCTTAGTTTAATTGTACCATTTTTCTCTTGGATCCAATCCCCTTACTTGCCCCATAAGTCAATGAAATTTACATTTATATTAACTTCTATGGAAAGGACAATGATAATCCCATCAAGGTACAAAGCGTGTTTTAAAAGCATTTTTTTTTTTTTCAAAAAATAAAAAAGTTTTTTTTTCTTGGGTTGTTCTATTTGTACCATATGCACCCACTTTCTTCTAGACATTTTACCCCAAAATGTTCTTTAGGTGGGCGCACTGAGTACAAATTGTGGATGCAAATAGCCTGACCATTTTTTCTTATTTTCTCATTATATAATGACTGATCAAATTGTTTGGATGATTTGAGTTTTCAATCGACGTTCTAATTAGCATGTTCATTTTGACCCTTAGTTACATCCTGACAGATAAGAGAATGGACAATAAATATTATGAAAAATTACTTAAAGGACCTTGTGGGAGGAATAATTTTTAAAATAGTCCCCAAGTTCTGGGTGATACCTTAATACTCTATCAGTAAACTTTTATTTTCTTAACCGAACCTCATCTATCGTTGTAATGTATTTGAAATACTCAAATTACCTTTTTTCTCATCTTCTTCAAATAGTTAGGTTTTTCAATTACGATTATGATCGTTTTTCATCGTGAATGACATATTAAGAAAATTATCATCACTAGCGAGCTGATAGTGTAGAGTCTTTAAAACAAAGAGAGAGAGAAAGAGTCCGAACTTTTATTGGTTAAATATATTCATATTCCCAAGTGCCTTAAACAATAAAATTGTCATATCTCCTGATTTGATAGTGTAGAGTCCTTGATGCACAGAGAGAGATAGAGAGAGTTTCTATTGTGGCCCTTTTACTTATACCCATAGTCACAAAGTTGGAGTACAAGTTTAAAATAACAAGGAAAAACTTCAAAAAAAACATAGAAAATAGAGGGAAAAAAATGAGAAAGAAACATGTAAAAAATGATGAAACATAAAAGAAAAAATATATATTAAAAATTACGGTAAAAAAAAAGATCTAATAATACACAAGACAGTTATTTTGATTTATTAGGTATATCCAATATAACAAGTTCTCAAACATAATTATACATATTATGATGCCAAAAAAAAGTTTACACGTCAAAATATTTTTTATTCAAAATAATATACCATCTAAAAATTGACAAACTATAACATCAAGTTATTATCATCCCACATCTCTACTTTTATGAATCATCAAATTCTATTATATATCAAATCCCACATTAAATAAAGAAAGTGTTCAGTTTATTTATTTATTTATTTTTTAAACTTGTTTAAAACGTAAAAAATGTGTTTATAATAAGAGAAAAAAAACATGACTTTTTTTTATATATAAAAAAAGTATTTTTTTTATCGTATTAATCATCAGAGGTATGATCAATGTCTTAAAACACTAATTTATCTACACTTTTCCCAAGTATTTATCTCAATTTTTGTCCTTATTTCTCTATATTAAGAAAATAATCATCTTAAGCCTTGAAATATCATGTTGCATGTTCTTCCATGTTAATTAGGCTTAATTATGCATAAATAATTGTATTTGTCGAAAAATCCTGATTACGTGTGTTCACTATACAAATCAAAAACAAAACCATCAAATTGGATATCGTAATCAAAAACTAGAGATTGCATTTCAATCTAGTAAATAATCAAGCATCATGCCCAAATTTCGAATCCCAAGGCTTCAACCCAATTGCGACGCTATAAATTATTTGGGTAGTGTAGTGAGCCTCGATTGGAATACCTTAAAATCGTGGGAATATGCTCCATAGGTGATCTTATCTGTAATAGTTAAGGCGACTAAGAATGAATCATTCTAGAACCTAGGGGCTCGTGTGGATACAGGAGCCAGAAGTACTTAGAACATAAGTACTTTCATAAGTACTTTTTGAAGTACTGTCTGGAGTAGGTGGATAACTGTTGTGTGTTTGGATGTAGGTTCTGAAAAGTACTGTCAGAAGTACTTTTGATAGAGTTTTGTATTTGGAAACTATTTTAGATTTTGTTAAAATGATCTAAATGCCCTTATAAGTATCAGTTACTATTTTTAAAATTATAACTCAACAAATTATTCTTCAAAAGAAATAAAAGTTATTGTTTTTATTCATAAAAACTAATATAAATACCCAACAATTATAAACAAATAGAAGATATTGTGAGCAAATATATACAACCACTAAAAATATAAAGAAGCTTTCACCACATCAATGGATAGTAAATTTGTGTGTAATTATTCACATCAATCTTGCAATAAGAAAATTTCAACTGTGGTTGGAATGCTCATGGATAAATCATTGAGTGAGCAATTGGGAGAGCTAGAAATCCAAATTCAAATGCTATACTATAAGGCTACCACCACATCAATGGATAATAATAAAATATTATTTAATTGCATTTTTGAGGGTATACTTGTAATTTTTAAAATTTATGAGGGGCATACTTGTCCCAAATACTACACCAAAAAGCTACCACCACATTAATGGATAGTAATATAGTATTACTGCAATTGCATTTTTTATGATATGCTTGTAATTTTCAAAATTTATGAGGGGTATACTTGTCTCAAATGTTACACTAAAAGGCTACCACCATATCAATGAATAGTAATATAATATTATTTCAATTACCTTTTTGAGGGTAGGTTTGTAATTTTCAAAATTTATGAAGGGCATACTTGTCCTAATCTCGTCATTTTGACGATGTTTTGTGGCTCCGCGCAAGAGTAGTTTAGAGAAGTAGCACCATTGGTACTCCGTGAAAAAGCACTAAAATGACTCCACAGTAAAGTAGTTTTTTCCAGAAGTTATTTATCCAAACACCTTTAAAGTGCTTCTAACTCCCCACAAAAGTCAGAAGTACTTAGAGAAGTCAATCCACACAGGCCCTAGGATTTTTATAAATAAAGCATTTCTCAATATAGAAATACCCCTTTCTTTGACTCTTTTTAACTTCTTACTTCTCTTCTTTTAACTTAAGGCCCTTGGTCTTTTTTCTTGTATTTTTTTATTTTTAACTTTGATTTGCTATTAAAATTCTATAATTTTGTAAGTGAGGGAGTGAAGGAAAGAGTGTAACTATCTTTATTTAATGAAGCAAGACTTGTTCTTCTCTATCATTTGCAATGACCTTTAAACCAATATCCCCTCCATTGGAGAGTAAAGAAACATAGAGCAAGATTACTTTATTATATTTAGGGTATGTTTGATTGCACATGAAAAATAGGGTGGAAAATCAATTTCCATGGAAAAAGACATTTTTCAAGTGTTTGATTGCACATGGAAATGGAAATTCATTTTCCACCCCATTCAAAAAGTCCATTAAATCATGAATTTCACTTTCCCACCCATGAGGGTGGGAAAATGAAATCCACCCATATTTTCCATCCCCAATTCTTCCCTACCACCACCACCACCACCAGCATTACACTAATCTCGTCGTCGTCGTCATCGCCGTCGTCACCATCGCCGTCGCCGTCGGCTCCATCTCCGACCACCTTCTCTCTCTCTCTTCTTCTTTTCTTCTTCTCCTTCTTCTCCATCCCTCACCTCCTCCTCCACCACCACCACGACGTTCTTCCCCCATCTTCCTCACTTACCTCCGTCGTCGCCATCGTCGTCACCGCCACCGTAGCCGTCATCGCCGCCGCCACCTTCATCGCCACATCCTCCCCCTTCCCTCTTCCTCATCATCTTTTTCTTCCTCTCCCCCCTCCTCTCATCTTCTTCCTCCTTCTCCTCTTCTTCTTTTTTCTCATATTTTTCCATGATTTTATCCAAGTGAAATCAAACAATGAAATTGGATTTTCCAACCCTACCTATTTTCCACAACTAATTTTCCATGGATTTCAAATTCCATGGAAAGTAACTTTCCATGCAATCAAACATACCCTTAGTTTCTTTACCTCTTATTTTTCTTTAATGGTCATGAGTTCTCTTCAAGGCTTGTCCACTCCTATGGATTAAGGTTAGAAATGAACTTTTACACATTTTATACTTAATATAGGAGTTTCATATTTAGATAAGATCAAGATATAAAATGTTTAATCTAGATATTTGGTAGTAAGAGATTCACATATTAGACAATAAAGAAATTCTACTTTCATTTTCTTTAAATTTTATTTTATCTTGCTAAATCTTTCAATCTAAGAAGCTAATACCAAGCCCTTATGATTGGATTATAAAGAGGTTAGAAGCTAGATTTTGGTTTGATAATTTATTTTAGGTGAATCATTTATCAATAATATTTCTCTTCATATTTTTAGCTTTATTTTATCTTCTATTAATTTAATTTTCTTTTAAGTACTTCAAAAATACAAAAGTAGATATATTTATTGGCTTAGATTAATCTTGTAATCTTAGTTTAATTTTACCATTTTTCTCTAGGATCTGATTCCTTACTTGCCCAACAAGTCAATGAAATTTATATTTATATTAACTTCTATGGGAAGGGAAACGATAATCCCATCAAGGTACAATGTGTGTTTTAAAAGCATTTTTTTTCAAAAAATAAAAAAGGTTATTTTTCTTGGGTTGTTCTATTTGTACCATATGCACCCACTTTCTTCTAGACATTCTACCCCAAAATGTACTTTAGGTGGTGAAAGCGCCCTCGATCCGCGGGGTGCGCTGATCCGCTTTTGACCCTTGAGGTTTGGGAGTCACCACCTAGTTATTACGGTCTAGGAACCGATCAATGACTCTAAATAGATAAAGGACTAATCTAGAACAGAAAAAACTGAATTCGGGGATCATGTTACGGGGTTGGAAGGTGTTAGGCACCAACCCCGTCCGGCCAAAGCCGGTCTCTACTAACTTCCTAAATACGTTACGTTACTAAAAAACCTAGATAATAATAAAATAAAAAATAAGAAGTTATACATTTCCGATAGCAAAGACTTTGTTCCTTCAGATCCGACAAAAATTACTCCTTGTACCGTACTTCTTGCTTCCTTCTATCTCCGGATTTGATTTTCGATCTCTGAGACAAGGTATCTCTTCTTTTTTGGATCTGAATTCTTCGAGTTTGTTATGGATTTTGAAGTATTTTTGGAGGGCTTGTAGGTGTTCTTTAGACAAAATCGAAAGAGGGATGTTAAGTAAGGAGTTGGGACTCCAAAACTAGGGTTTATGGGAGGTTAGGGAGCTCTTAGACCTACTTCTCTTAGGGTTTATGATTTGATACGAAAATAGGGTGTGAGCACCTCTATTTATAGATTTTTTTAGGGGTTGATTTTGATAGAGTTAGTGCTTAATTAGAGTTGTGTTTTAGTTAAAATTGTTTTAGGCAGAGTTGTGTTTTAATTAGAATTGTTTTAGGTGGAATTGTGTTTTAATTATAACTCTATTAGATAGAGTTATTACTCTAATTAGAACTCTATTATGATTTTGACTTTTGGCCTTATTTGATTGACTTTTAATATTTTGATTTTAGTCTTAATTGATTGACTTTTAATATCTTGACTTCAGTCTTGCTTAATTGACTTTAATTTTGACTTCAATCTTGCTTGATTGACTTTAATACCTTAACTTTAGTCTTGCTTGATTGACTTTAAATTTTTGGAGAACCCCCCTCTATTATATCTTTAATTCTTTGGACCCCCAAATAGAGGGGTCCTTAAAGAAATATCTCACGAACCCTCAACAATTTTTCATAAGAGCCCGATTGATCGATTTTTTTAATTCAAAATTTTAAATTAATTTCATTAATGTTTCAATTTAATTATTTAATATTTTATTTATTAATTTCAAAATTTTTAATTATGAAAATTATGAAATTACCGTTTTGCCCTCGGAGAGGACTTTTCACGTTTTAAGTCAGTTTTTAATGTTCTAGGATGTTTTAGAATCGATTTTTCGTAAGAAATTCAATGGAAATATTAGTTTGTGTCATTTATGAAATTTTTTGTGTGAAATGGTCATGAACTTTATGAGGGGCATTTTCGTAATTTTGTCAAATTCTGTGAAAATTGGTGAAATGATTTATTTGATTTCGATTTGTTGTTTTATGTGTTTGAAAGAGTTTTCCTAAGTGTAACGTAGGCTCTAGGGTTGTTTTGAGATTAGGGGTATTTTGGTAATTTGGTCAATTTTTAGTGATTTTTATCGTGAAACTTCTTTTTATCTGCAAAATGATGATTTCTACGTTTCTGGAGTCGTATTTTCCTAGCGTAGCGTGGTTTCTACAGTTTTATCAGTTCGAGATACCTCATCCGGATTTCTGAAATATTTCTGGTAACAAAATAAAGTAATGGAATAAACATCCATCATTGGGAATCATTACGATCGGGTTGACGAGTTGATTAATCAGGCGAGTGCAAAAATGAGGTGTCTACAGATGTTCCTATTTGGCAGAGGGTTGAAGCAAACTAGATAGCAAATCTATTTTGGTAGATAGTACGATATCTGAATGCCAAAGCTAGTGACAGTTCATTTTACAACCTGATTTAGCAATTCGTCAGGGTGTTCGGATCCTTGAGGGTAAAGCTCTCCCCAAATTAAAAGGTTGTCAGGTCCTTGAGCGCAAACTCTTACTGACAGTGTCAGATCCTTGAATTTTAGAAAATTCTCCTTGACTGATGTAACAACTGTGCAAGTGTGTGATTTAAAATCTGTGATAAATTTCAAAGAGTTTAAGTTGGAACTGAGTAAAATCTGAGCATAATTTGAACATAATCTGAGCATAAACTGAGCATAGACTGAGCATAAACTGAGCATAATTTGATCATAAATTGAGTATAAACTGAGCATAAACTAAGCATAATTCCGAGAAAACCCTAGGCGGCAACTGAGCAAAATCCAAGATAACCCTTGGTGGCATCTGAGTAAAATCTAAGATAACCCTTGGCGGCAACTGAGCAAAATCCAAGATAATCCTTGGCGGCATCTGAACAAAATCTAAGATAACCCTTGGCGACAACTGAGCAAAATCCAAGTTAACCCTTGGCGGCATCTGAACAAAATCCAAGATAACCCTTGGCGGCAACTGAGCAAAATCCAAGATAACCCTTGGCGGCATTTGAGCAAAATCCAAGATAACCCTTGGCGACAACTAAGCAAAATCCAAGATAACCATTGACGGCAGCTGAGCAAAATCCAAGATAACCCTTGGCGGCATCTGAGCAAAATCCAAGATAACCCTTGACGGCATCTGAGCAAAATCCAAGATAACCCTTGGCGGAAACTGAGCAAAATCCAAGATAACCTTTGGCGGCGACTGAGCAAAATCCAAGATAACCCTTGGCGGAAACTGAGCAAAATCCAAGATAACCCTTGGCGAAAATTGAACAAAATCCAAAAGAACCCTTGGCGAAAACTGAGCAAAATCCAAGATAACCCTTGGCGGCATCTGAGCAAAATCCAAGATAACCCTTGGCGAAAACTAAGCAAAATCCAAGATAACCCTTGGCGGCATCTGAGCAAAATCCAAGATAATCCTTGGCGGCATCTAAGCAAAATCCAAGATAACCCTTGGCGGCATCTGAGCAAAGCTGGCAAAGGAATGAAGGAATTTTGGGAAATAATGAATGAATTTGGAGAAGACTGATTAGAATGAATCGAATAAATCTGGAAGATAATGAATCTGGAAGAAAAAAAATGATTGGATCTAGAAAAGAATCTGGAGAACGAAAGAATGCCATATCTCCTATGTGAGGTAAGCGAATTATTACTTAATCTCTGGGCGCAGTCAAATGTGAGATCCAAAGTGCTTTTGTTTGAACCTCAAGGTTTTATTCAAAAAGTTTTATGAATTTATTTCTTTTGTACCTCAAAAGTTTTTCGAAAAACTGTTATCAAGAGGGTAACCTTAAGTTTGGGGTTCCTATTATCTTTTTTTTTAGGATTAACATTGCTCAAAGACAAAATGCCCCTAGTTTGACAATGTATGTGGCATTGAAGATAATTGAACACATCATGCAAAAATTAAAAATGCCCCTAGTATAAGGGGGAAAAGTTACATTAAAGAAGAAAGAAAATGCCCCTTGTATAAATGTTTGAAATAATCGATTACCACAAGCGCAATAAAGACTCAACTTTTAATTTTGATTAATTTTATTGAAGGTTTTGAGTCAGGCTCAAGAGTACAAAATTATTTTCTTTCGAGATTCATCATAGAATTCACCCCTATCTCCCTTGATTCACTTGGGGAAGTAAAAAATTTCAGATCGATCGTAGACAAGATACTTGTGGCTCTGAGTCTATGCCTAGTTTATGCTAAGTATTGAACTTGATTATTCGGACTTCTGATGTTTCGACTCGGACCGCTCTCAGCTTGGGATCTTTTTCTATTTTTCTTTGTTACTCTAACTTTTGCCTAGATCGCCTTTTCAGGTTTTCAATCTATCGAGCTTGCTCTAACTTTTGCTTAAATCGCTTTTTAAGGTTTTCGATCTAGCGAGCATTTTTTTTTTGTGGCTTTGATTGTTGTCAAAGTTGTCCTTTTAGATTTTCAACATTGCGAGCTTGCCTTAATTTTTGCTTAAGTCGCCCTTTTTGGGTTTTCAACTTAACAGACTTCATCATTTTTTTATCTTTTTATCTTTTCTCCTCTTCTGATCTTCTAAAGTTACTGTCTGATCATGCTTTACTATCTTTTTTGACTTTTCGTACGGTACTTAGGAGGACTTTTATAGGTAAGCTTAGGACTGGGTATAAAAATAAAGGAATTTTGAGGCTCAAAAACCTAAATGCCCATTGTGTGGCATTTCCTTTTAAATTATTTCTTTTTCCTTAATTTTTCTTTCCCATTTTGGATTTCTTTTTCTTTTGAATTTTTTTACTGTGTGGGGAAATAGATTTTTTTTTTTTTTGATGTGGTCGGGCCTGAAGTAACTTCTCAGGTTGCCTACGTACCCTAGAATTTTGGGATCATACCAAAACGTAGTTCGAAACTTCCCTTCCCTAGGTTAGGTGATCGGGCTGAGAAAGAAAAAAAACATAACTTTTCTTTTTGAAAAGGCTGCAAAGGGGTTGAGAAATGATATGTTGAACTGGGTAACTGGGTAATATGAGGATTGGTTCGGTCAAAGATGGCCTCCTTAAATGTAGTACCGTTTGATTTGGTCAAGGTTGGTTGGTTCTAGTAATTCGATTCCATCATGATCTTGAAGTCTAATAGCTTTTCCTGATAATATTTTCTTGACGATGAACGGACCTCCCCAATTTGGTTTGAACTTCCCTCTAGGGTCAAAAATAGGTGTCCGATTCTCTTTGAGTACTAAGTCCCCGACTTGTAAGTGACGGGTCTTGATCTTTTTGTCAAATGCGCGGGCGACTCTTCTTTGATAAGATTGCACGTGATACAAAGCTCTTAGTCATTTTTCTTCGATCAAATTCAATTCTTCATGCCGTTGGCGAACCCAATCTGCTTCTGACAACTGACTTTCTAACAAAATCCTGAGAGACGGAATTTCCATTTCAACTGGCAAGACTGCTTCCATGCCATACACTAAGGAGTAGGGAGTAGCTCCAGTGGAGGATCGAATTGAGGTTCGATATGCCCATAATGCAAATGACAGTTTTTCTGACCAATCTCGATGTGATTGACACATTTTCCTGATGATAGTCTTAATATTCTTATTAGCTGCTTCGACTGCTCCATCAGTCTGAGGACGGTAAGGAGATGATTTGTGGTGTGAAATTTTGAATTTTGAACACAATTTAATAACCTCAGCTTTGAAGTGTGATCCGTTATCAGAGATCAACTCCGAAGGTACCCCGTATCGACTAATGATGTTCGTTTGAATAAACTTTGCAACTCGATACGCAGTGAGGACAGCATAAGAGGCAGCTTCGACCCATTTGGTAAAATAATCGATGCCAACTAGAATGTATTCATGCCCGTTTGACGCCTTAGGCGATATTTTACCAATAATGTCAATTCCCCAGACTGAGAATGGTCATGGTGAAGTCAGACCCACTAATTGAGATGGTGGCACATGTATAAGGTTCGCATGTATTTGACACTTATGACAGGTTTTGACCATGTGATGACAATCTGTTTCCATCGTGGGTCAGTAGTATTCTTGTCTCATAATTTTCTTAGCTAACATTTTTCCACTCATGTGAGGGCCACATTCTCCCGAATGTAGTTCAACCATTATCTGTTCAGCTTGATCTTCATCAACACACGACAGATGAATCCCATCATAAGACCTTTTGTATAAACTTCTTGCGCACAGGATGAATTGAGATGCTAATCTTAGTAGGGTTTGTCGTTCCTTCCTCGATGCTTCTTCAGGGAATTCTCGTTTTTCCAACACTTTCTTTATGTCTGTGTACCATGGCTTTCCATCGGGTAGTCGAGTAGCAATGTTGATCTGATGACAGTATGCGGGTTTGTCTTTGACTTCAACCGTGATTGGTCTTAATTCCATGCCAGGGGGCAAATGGATCATTGAAGATAAAGTTGCTAAGGAGTCAACAAATCTGTTATCCTCCATTGACAAGTGTTGGAACAAGATATCTTTAAACTTACTGACTAAGTTTAACAAATACTCATGATAGGGTTTTAACTTTTCATCCCTAGTCTTCCATTCTTCCAATGACTGATGTATGACCAAGGCTGAATCCCCAAAAACCTCAATTTCTATAATGCCCAGGTTCAAAGTAGCTTCGAGCCCCGCGATGCATGCCTCGTATTCAGCCGTGTTATTAGTATTCGAAAAGACTAATTTAATAGCAATAGGAATGTGGCATCCTTCCGGAGAAAACATGACTACCCCTATTCCATACCCATTTTGATTGGCGGCTCCATCAAAGTACAACTGTCATGTTTGGTTCTACGGTTCTTCTTTAATGTACAAGATGTTCTCATCTGGGAATTGATCGACATGCCTTATTCCTTCTACTACAGGGTGATCTGCCAAGTATTCTGCTACAGCTCTTCCTTTGATAGACTTCTGTGTAACATGCGTGATGTCAAACTCTGATAGCAACAATAACCATCGCGCGGTTCTCCCTATCAACGCCGGCTTCTCGAAAAGATACTTGAGAGGATCCATCCGAGATAATAGGATAATTGAATGAGACAACATATAGTGCCGGAGTCTCTGAGTAGCCCACACTAGTGCTAAGCAAGTTTTCTCCAAGGATGAATATTTTCGTTCATACTCTAACATCTTTTTGCTGATATAGTAGATGGCCATTTCTTTGCGAGTATCTTTGTCATACTGTGCAAGCATGCATCCCATAGCTTCTTCTATGACCGACAGATAAAGAAGAAGTGGTTCACCCGGTGTAGGTGGAACCAAAATAGGTGGATTTAAGAGATATTCCTTGACTTGGTCGAAAGCCTTTTGACATTGCTCATTCCAAACTGTTGGTTCATTCTTCTTGAGAAGCTTGAAAATAGGTTCGTAGACGTTGGTGAGTTGAGCGATGAATCTACTAACATACTGGATTCTGCCTAGAAAATCTCGAATCTGCTTTTCAGTCTTGGGTGGTGGCATCTCTTGGATAGCTTTAATCTTTACAGGGTCTACTTCGATCCCTCTCTGACTGACCACAAATCCCAATAGTTTTCCAGAAGTTACTCCAAATACACATTTCTGCGGGTTGAGGCGGAATTGGTATTTTTGGATCCTTGTGAGAAACTTTTCTAACGTAGTAACATGCCCTAGTCGTTCCTTAGATTTGACTATCATATCATCTACATAGACTTCGACTTCCTTATGTATCATGTCATGTAGTAAAGTCGTGGCTGCTCTTTGATAGGTGGCTCCAGCGTTCTTCAAACCAAAAGGCATGACCTTGTAGCAGAAGGTCCCCCGTGGCATGATAAATGAAGTTTTTTGCATATCTCGAGGGCCCATTTTTATCTGATTGTACCTTGAAAATCCATCCATGAAGGACAACAACGCGTGTCCTGCTGTACTGTCCACTAGAACATCTATATGTGGTAAAGGGAAACTATCCTTTGGGCTTGCTTTATTTAAGTCTCTGAAATCCACACACATTCTAACTTTTCCATCCTTTTTCGGTACTGGGACGACATTAGCAATCCACTCAGGGTATTCTACTACTTCTAAAAATCCAACGTTAATCTACTTCGTAACTTCTTCTTTGATTTTCAAAGTCCATTCTAGCTTCATACGTCGAAGTTTCTGTTTGACTGGTCGAGCATCAGGATATAACGGAATCCAATGTTGGACAATATCTGTGCTTACCCCCCGCATATCCTCGTAAGATCACGCGAACACGTCTTTGAACTTTCTTAGCAAGTCTACTATCCCTTTGCGTTCATCAGGAGATAAAGTGACTCCTATCCGAATTTCCTGAGGACTTTCTTTTGTTCCGAGGTTGATAACCTCTACTTCCTCTATTAGAGGTTGAGCCCCCGACGTTCCTCTTCTTGTTCAAGTAATTTGATTATTTCAGGGGGAGGTTCTTCGTCAGAAGATTCTCCCTCCGAAGTCAGATTATTAGTTAAATTATTATTGTGCTCGGAGTAATTAAAAATTTCTTTCATTTCATTAAAAAGAGATGGGGTAACATGACTCATTGCAGACTTGACAGACTCACTTGACTCAGCAGGAAAAACAGACTCACTAGAAATAACAGACTCAGCAGAAACAACTAACTTACTTGACTCAACAGAAATAAATGACTCAACTGGCATGTCAGACTGAACAGGACTAATGGGACCGACAGACCCAGTCTTGACATGCAACACAGGACTAACTATATGATAATTTGAAATACACCCAACAGCGGGTTTGATTACAGACTGAGGATTTGGGATCCCTTTCTCAACTGACAACACTAAGACACTATGATCTTCAAGGAATAGCTGATCGATGTTGAGGGAGTCCAGATCGAGCTGCCAGTCTTCAACTTTCTTCTCTTTAACTTCTGTGCTTGCTTCCTTTTCAGGCCATTCCATGCCAAAGAAGATTTCAAACCTCGGCAAACGAGTACCTGTGATGTGATCAATGAAAGGCTCTGGGAACCCACAGTAACGGAAGTCTTCTCCTTCTTTCACAAAATAACCATTGAGGGTCTTTCGATAGGGCTTCATTTTAATGAGATCCGTGGTACGCCTTTGCTTTTTAGCAATGGCCTTGTCCCGTTTTGTCTTCCAGTATTGGGCCCAATCTTCCTTAGTAAGCTTATATCCTAGTCCGAATGTGCCGATGACTTCTTTGATTACTGGTGCCTCTTTAATACCTTGCTGCTTGCTACCTAAGCCCATACCATGAAAAAATCTCATTTTCTTGAATATATTGGCCATGTAGCAGTTAGAGATATTTTCCATTGGAAAATATTCTTTCATGGCTTGATCCTATTGGACTGAGCATATCTTTTCGAATTCGAACCCACTAAGTTCTATTCCCTGTTGTTCTGGTTGAATTTCAAGCAACGGCTCATCCTTAGCTTCAGTACTGTTCATGATCCCTACAATTTCAGCATCTCCATGGAGAGTAATCACTAGCTCATCCTTTATAAACTTGACCTTCTGGTGTAATGTAGAAGGGATGACTTTAATTTGGTGTAACCATGGTCTCCCTAACAATAAATTGAAAGAAGACTGGATATCAATAACCTGAAATTCCACAGGAAATTCAGCTATGCCTATGGACAATCGAAGGTGTAAAATTCCCAGTACATCTCTCTTGGTGTTATCATAGGCCTTAACACCTTGATTAGTGGGCTTGAAATCTTCAGTCTTAAACTTGAGACAAGTAGTCGTTTTCAACGGGCAAACGTTCAGTGCACTCCCGTTGTCGATCAAAATCAGAGGTACCCTCATCCCGTTACAGTCAACTATAATGTGTAACGGCTTAGTGTAGCTTGCCACTTCTTTCGGGAGATCTGAGTCCGAGAAGGATAGGATATTCTCCACGTAAGTTGCCCCTACTATACTAGCCAGCTGATCTGGAGAAGTGTCAAGGGAGACTTGGGCTGTGTTTAGTGCTTTGAGAACAGCCTCCCTATGAGCAGTGGAAGCCATGAGTAAACCCCATATTGAGATATTGGCACTGATTTTTTTAACTGTTTGATCACGGAGTTATCCTCTTCGATGCTTTCCTTGGTGGGATTTTCTCCTTCTTTTCTTGCTAGGACTGCAGGATTATCAACATAGAGTTCTTGTGGCTTAAAAACTCTTTCCCCTCGAGTCATATGTCTAACTTCATCACAGGAAATGGAGAAAAGCTCATCTTTTTCAGTTAACAAGTATGGATATTCGTCTATCAAAGGTACATGACTTTTCAGATTCATTTGAGCCAAGAGGTAACTAGTGAATGCGGGATTATCGTAACGGGGCGGGGATAAATAATATGTATCATCCGAGGTTAGATCAAATGGTTCATAGTTCGTAGTAAAAACCTCATCAGTGAAGGCTATCCCGATAAGGGGGTAACTAGGCGGTTTAACTTGGATTGGATGGATAAGAGAGACGGGATCAAATGACAATGAGGTGTGAGAAACCATATTTAGAGTTGGCGGAGGTTGATAGGCATGTAGTGGATTAGTGGTGACATTTGGTGGGCTGGGGATTGTGATCTTTTTGTTATCAATAAGGTTTTGAATGACATGGCACAAGGTGATACATCGATCTGTGTGATGGTCAGGATTTTGATGAAATTCACAGAATAAGTTGGGGTTGTGTCCGACTAGCAAGGGATTTGGTAAAGGTCGGGGCTGAATCGGGGTAAGCAACCTTTTTTTCAACAATTTTTGCAAAGTTACGGTAAGGGTCATCCCTAAATTGGTAAATTGACGCGGAGTTCGAGGTTGACTCGGGTGACCCTGGTTATTAGCCCGGGTCGGGGGTTGAGCTGGGGTAACGAAGGTATTGGTGATGTAAGTATGGTTGATATTGGGTTTGGGAACATATGGTTTCTTAGGCTTGTTATCTGAGGGGTTAGAAAGGATCACAGAGGCAAATGCATCCTCAAGTTGGCTTCCGGCTTGTAACAAGGATTCAAAAGTAGGAAGGTATTGGGCCACTAGGTGCTGAGCATATCCTTGAGAGAGGTTTTTTAGGATAATTTCTACTTATTCCTTCTCCGAAGGCCTATCCCACATTTGAGTAGCCTTGGCCCTCCAGCGACTAATGAAATCAGTGAATGTCTTCTCATTTTTCTGTTTAGTTGCTTCCAAATCCCTTTTTGAGGTCTCAATCTCAGTACTGTATTTATACTGATGCCAGAAGGTCTTTGACATGTTCTCCCATGTACCCACAGTAACTGGATCTTGAGACATTAGCCAACGTAGTGCTGATCCTGATAAAGTCCTTTGGAACAATAATGTCATATGTTCGTCGCTAAGCCCCATAGTGCGCATGTTGGTAACATACACCTTAAGATGTGTTTTCGCACACCCTGTCCCACTGAACTTGTCCATTTCAGGCATCACAAACTTCTCTGACAAATGGATTCGAGGGATGCGGTTCAAGGCTTCAATGCCTGCTGCAATTTCATCAATACCCTTTATACTTTTCATAGATGACTCCAATTGAGACATTCTATTAGATAACGCCGGATTTCATCAACATACTCTTCGTCTCCGTCGAACTCGAAGACTTCACGTGGACGTTTCTCTTCAACCTTTTTTCCTTTTGGGTCATTTAGAGGAATTCCCGTCGATTCCGAGGTCTGTTCTAACATTTTCACTTTGCCTTTTATATTGTTGATATCATTGGCAAAGGCTGTCAAGATCTTACGGATCTCTGTGAGCTCAGATTCTGAAGCCATCTCTGCTTGTTGACTTAGCACTGTGGTTCTTTCTAACCGACTGGACTTACGACTCCAACTAGGAGGTGGACGCTTGAGTTTGAGCGCAATGATAATCCTATATGACCCCATCAAAGGTAGATTTAGTCAATTTCAGTATTACCCCCTTGATAACATTTTAGAGAATCATTTTATTGAGGTTTGTGCACCAATCCATTAATTAATCCATTCACACAATGAGTATTCGAAATAAATATTTATTAAAAAAAAAAGATAGTTTTATTGAAAATGATTGACAAACAATATGTTCTTATTAAAACATCTTTCAACAAATTTGATTTGAACTATTTTTACATGGACGCTTGGCTTTGTCTTGATGGTCATCAGGATTGCTGTCAGGCTTGACCCTCTTGGCTGTAACAACTGGCTCTTTGAATTTCGCTGGTCCGTCTGGATATCCTAAAGTGTGCTTGTTCCAAGCTTTCTCAATGAGGTGTACTAACTTTTCAGTCAAAGGCTCGGGGGAAAAGAAAGCTTTGTGCTGAGATAAGGATAACTCTGTAGGTACATCGTACTGTTCTGGGATCAGATTAGGATGGTAAAAAGATGTTTCTTCTAAGCCAATCAAACGGACATAGTAGGATACTTTGGTTCCTAGAACAGGGGGATCAGTCATCCACCAAGGGCACCTAAAATCGATATGACAGGCAAGGCGAGAGTCTAACCATTTACTCCAAGTTTTGACTGAGTTGTGACGCACTAACAGGTTTATCTTGAAAAAGTGTTATGGCCCATATTCGAGGTTTGAAGGAACCTCTACGATTTTGATACGTTCGCAAAGCCACATATAGAGTAAGTAGGGGCTTCCTTTGAAACTTTCCCGCTCACCATTTTTTATGCATCTAAACCTGAGAAAGTTTCAGCTAGGATAAGAGGTACCGGGTTGGCTTTTCTTGAGAGTTGAGAGGCTATATCTATGAAGGACTCAGGGATAGTTTGGCCATCACTATTGGAGGTCAGTATGTATTGGGCTAGGATTCTAAGGCACAATCGATAATCTCTAGTGGCTCGCCAGGCTTTGGGTTTTACATTGATAGGATGACTGCGGGAGCGATACGGGCCCAATAAAGGTACTAAGTTCAATCTCCCGTCATAGACTAAGGCCTTGGCTTCTTCCTTGGAAATGTTTAGTCCTGTGGTGAGTTCACCAGAATATCCGATCTTCAATGAGGGCCTGACTAGAGGTCCTAAAGTGGATATCCTCATGATGCCACAATAATCCTCGTGAGTGGGGCACAAATGCATATACCCCATATGGAATATGTGAAGATAGGGGTTCCATCGCTTAGCCATAGCATGTAAGAGGTTCCAGTCTATCTCAAACTCATGGAAGTAAAGAGCACTCCTCAACATGAATCTCCCAAAATTGATCTTCTCTATAGGGTGCATCCCTACAACGGTTGTTTTGACTAACTGATTGATTGGCTTATCGCCTGCGACTAGTGATGAGAATGCAAAATACCATATTTTTCTCCTTTAATGTTTAGTCCTTTATACATATTTGGTGCCTAAATGTACTCATTATTCTTTTATTTTGACTTAGGATGCAAATGGAGGTGTTAAGTGCAAAACGAAATTAATTGGGCGATTTTAGATAGTTTCGACATCACTTCGTAATCTGGGCATAACTCTCTCATCCAAATTCCAATTGAGATGATTCAAAATGTTATGGAACGCTAAGAAAAATATCTACAACTTTTATGTTTTGAGTTTTGAAAGATATTGATCATATCAAGGTCGAAATCAGACTTGAAGTTGCTGCACCTGCACTGTTGACGCGGATTTGATACGGTTTATTTGAGAAAGTCTCCAAATCTGGTGCACGAAAATTCTAATTTAAAACACAACTTTCATAGTTATATTAGGACTTTATTTTATTTTTAATATTTTTCCTTAATTAGTTAGATTGGGATATTGTTATTGAAGAATATTTTTAGGAGATTTTAAGGAGGAAAAATAACGAGTAGAAGAAAAGAGACTTAAAGAAGATATCTCTCTCCTCCCTTCTTCTCTAATGTTTCTTTTGGGAGTTTTGATTATGGCTTTGTGTGGCTAAACTTTTTTAATTAGTCAAAGGAAACGGAAGCCTGGGAATCAATAAAAACTGTGAGATCTAATTGATTTTTATTGTTCAATTTATGCTTTGAGTATTGGATGTTCTTCTATGCCTATTTTCATTATTGTCTCGTTTAATTACTAGGAGGCCTACTAGTTTATCATTCGTTGCAATCTACTGTTAGGTTAGATATCAAATCCGTAATTGTTTGATCCCTCTAATTTGTTAATCAACTAAGATTTAATGATTTGCGACGTCAGAAATTATTAGAACTTAGGAAGAACACTCGACTAAATTAAATACAACTGCTTGTGCTTGTATTGTTTAGCTTCATCGATCTCTCTAATTCTTAAGACTACTACTAGATTAAACCTTTAACGCTTGTTTTGGGTTGTTTAGTAGTTAAGGTTAATTAGATCGCTTGTTTTCTATTTAACTATGACTAAGGAGAGATAGGAAAATAGTTCCAACGGTGAATATTCAAACTATGAATTGATATATACTTGCATCGATGATCAGTTGTAAAATTCCTATGGTGGAAGTTAACTTAGACCAATATTTGTTCTTTTGATTAATTTTAATTCTTCTATTTGAATTGTTCCTTAGTTATTTTTCTTAAAATTATTTTCGTTATACTTGAAACCCCTCTTTTTATTCACATAACATAAAAACTAGGCTAGATACTCTCCGTGGGAACGATCCTTACTCGCACTAATACATTTATATTTTAGGAGTATAGATTTTATTTTTGGTTGCATGCGACAGCACACCAACTAGCATCCTGGTTTGACACAAAAGGGTATTTTAGTTCTCTTCCAAGGTCCATGTAAAATATCAATATTTTTCTTTCAGAAAATCTTGTTCTTATAGAAAACATTTTTCGGAAAATATTTTTTCTCGAAAAACATTTCTTCTAGAGAACACTTCTTTTGGAAAACAATCTTTTCTGGAAAATATTTTCTATCTGTAAACTATTTGTTTTCTTTTGAAAATTTGATTTTCATTTTCAATTTAAATGGATCGGCTCACCATGATTGTTGGATCGGGATGGACTGGGTCATTATTGTAAAAGAATGGATTCTTTATTAGGTCGGTGCACCCATTTTAATTTTCAAAAATAAAATTTTTGATCCTTGAGGACAACCATACACTTTGATTTCATCATTCATAGCACTCACATACATTCATCAATCAACAGGTTCCAATCAATAAATAACCCGGGAACACCCACGATAAGTTCAAGTCGTGACCTACTGGGAAGATTTCTAGACTCTAAGCTTACTATGTGCAATGCATTTTTATCTGGCTACCCTTGCCCAAGCACACTTATATACCTTTCGATACGTGGTGACTTGGTTTGATATACCGTATAGGTGATAATCTAAAACCTCAAATCACTTCTCTGAAGTAAAAAACAGCTAGTTTGATCTCCAGTTGAGAGGTGACGCACAATGCTGAGCAAGGGCCCACTTAAATACCTCTCGTCTAGATAGACATAGTCTATCCCCCTCGTACAGTAGGGTACAGCGAGGCAAGATCTTGTTTAGGCACCGATTTTGACCAAGAAGTGCAATTGATATACTTAGATTATCTTTTATACCTACGGGTACGAGTCAAGAGTTGTAGCTTTCATAAATGGTTTGGCATCCCACGAGGGGACCGACCACGTACTAGTACTACGTTGGCAATCGGGACATGTGACTGTGTGGCTCGCAACAGGTCAAAGGCTCAGGTCGCTACAGCATGGGTGCATCAATATATCTCTCAGAATCACCTGATCAGACGGTATTAATGCCCTCAGTTTGATATACCCTAAGGTACGTGACTGGAGTTGTGATTTTCATGAATGATGTCGCATCTCCAAAGAGACCGGACCACGCACTAGTGCCACGTTGGCTATATGGGACGTGTAAGTGAGTAAAACAATAAACGTGCTTGTGGTGTGTGCAAAACAGGGTGGGGTGTGCCCGGGGCCTTTTCCAAACACATGGCCCCATGGGTCCAATCAAGCCAATCAAGAGAGAATATTAAATCATACAAGTGCAGGCATACATCGATCAGAAACATACTCATATGGTTTAATGCACGTCTCTAGCATTCATCAATCAGCAAATCAATTAATGAATAAGGGCCTATAATAATTAATTAGATCTAATCATCGCAATAGGCACAAATTTTGCAATTTTCATGATCCAATCAAAAGGTTATTTCGGGGTGACCCTAACCAAGTCCAATATTGAAACATGCACACAACTGTAGACACCCAAATTTGAGCGGGCCCTCGACGCAAGATGCCCCAAAAATCGAAAATTGGAATGGGCCCCGAGGCCCAAACCTACAAGAACCCAATCTATTTTCAACTAATAAATGTCCGAGGTCACCCACGTGGCCCATGGACCCACACACCTCACCACCCTCCTACATCCTTAAATTCAACCCAATACTATTCTACCTAAACCCAATCCATCCCAAAACCCAATCCATTATAAATCCAATCCATCCCAAAACCCAATCCACCTAAATCCAATCCATCCCAAAACCCAATCCAATCACATAACCCAATTCCACTAAACCCAATCCATCATAAACCCAATCCAACCTAAAGCCCAACTCATAACCTAAGCCAATTCAATACCCCAAACTCAATCCAACCTATCAATCTCATCAAACCAATCACCAACTCAATACAAAAAATGACACATGTCATCACACCCTTCCCCCTCCCTCATCTAATCAACCAACTCCATCACTTCCCTCCAAAAATCAACTCAACCCATAATCCTACCCTAACCTAACCTATAACCCATCCGCTCATCATCATCAACCAACTCCATCACTTCCCTCCAAAAATCAACTCAACCCATAATCCGACCCTAACCTAACCTATTACCCATCCTCTCATCATCATCAACCAACTCCATCACTTCCCTCAAAAATCAACTCAACTCCAAACCCTCCCCTAACCTAATCTATTCCCCATCCTCTCATCATCAACAACAAAACAACTCAACCCATACCTAGAACACCCTAACCTATTCCCCATTCTTTAACAACCCACATCATAACCTATATCTCCACACATCAAACATCACTTTTCCAAATTTACTCACAAATCACCTCAACCCATACCTTCCCACCATCACCCCCATACTCTTCTCTCTAATCAACCAACTACCATCACCAATCAACCAATCTCTTCATCTCTCCATTTGTCACATGTCATCATCCCTTCAATCCTCTCAAAATCAAACCAAAATCAAACCAATCACTACCCATCCCCCCAAATCAAACACCTTACCTCTTCAACCATCTCAACACTCATTCTCCAAACAACTCTCTTACACCCATCAACCATCACTCATCTCACCCCACCAAACACTCTACCCAAATGGATTTGGGTAAGATCCAAATCATTTGGGTTAAAACACAACCCATTTCCCTAATTACAAAACTACCCTTATTCCCTCTCACCCCTTCTTCTTTCAAACTCATGCCATTATCCCTTATTCTAATTCCCCACCCTATTATACCCTAAAATAACCTCCCAACCTCTATAAAAACCCCTCCATTCTCCCCTCACCACAACTAATGAAAATTTGACAAAAAAATCTAAAAAATCACAACTCATCTCAACTCTCTACTCTTACTCTACTCTCAACACCCAACTCTCAACTCATCTCACAACTCTCAACTCTCAAACTTCTCTCAAACAAATCAAGCAAGGAAAAAGAAGTCAAGGAAGGTCAAAGGAAGTCAATGAAGGGTCAAGGTGGGTTTGACAAAAGGGACACCCCCCTCAACTCCCCTCCTCTACTCTCACCTTCTCTACACATTCGCACACACCACCATGATTTAAATCATCAAAAGGCCCCTTCTTCAATAAGGGTACCCTCAATGATTTGGATCAATATCGAAAGCCCCTCACACTTGAGGGCATACATCGAATATTTTCGATTTTCTTTTCTTTTCTTTTTACTTTGGAATACCGAATCCGAGGTTACCACATTACGTGGATGGAGTAGGGTGCCTAACACCTTCCCTACTCCATAAATGGACCCCCTTACCTTCAATCAAAGGTTGGGCCATGTGCATTATCCAACGAGAGTCATCAAACATACAAAAAGTATGATTTTTCAAAAAATGTGACATCGGGTGACCATTCACACCCTTTTACCAATTTGAATGGTGGCGACTCCAAAACACCTCAAAGTGGAGGGATGTTTGAAGAATATTTAAAATCTCATGTTCACAACAACAAAACACTTTATTTCTCTATCCAAATCAAACGGATTTGCACCATTTCCTTTTTTTTCAATCAAAATTATTTTGGGTGATCCTAAAATGATTCAAAATTTCAAAGGATGTCGAATCGAGGATATAACAAATTGATGAGATAAAGAGCATGTTTTTATTTTTTATTTTTTTATTTTTTTATTTTTTATTTTTTTTAAGAAAACAAGTTAATCTCAATGAAACCAAGCAAGACAAAAAGATATACTCCCATGTTGTTGTCGGCAACATTCAAGACTCGATTTTCTTTTGAAAATATAATTTTTTTTAAAAAAATTTCTCATCGATTCAGAGCCTTGATGGAGATATAAATCAATAAGTTAAACCCCTTAATTGACAGAAAAATGTCCGAAAAATTGTGTTAAATTTGCAAGATCTGATTTTAACTCAAACTCTCGATCGATGCTTTCCAATTAATAAAAACCTGTAAAATAGGATAGGATTGGCTTGATGGAACAGCATGGTATAACGGATTTTCGGAATTAAACACGATTGACATTTAATCCCAATGACCTAGGTCGTAGGAAGCGCTGTTACTAAATCGATATTTGGCCATTAACGTTGTTGGTTATCCAGAACCGAGAGCGCAAAAGAGAAATAACAGATAACTTGGACAAAGTTAATCAAGCAAAAACGCAGAGAGAACATAACATATCCGAGTTACAGTCTTATAAACTCAAGGAGTTTCATGAGGATAAATTTTCATCTCAGCCTACTGCGATGAAAATTCCCTCCATGAACTGTCTTTTGATGATTCCGGTCTTTTGTTTGAAAAGAAGAGAGAAACCGAGATTAAAACAAATCTCCATAGAGATCCTCACATTCGAAATTGAGATCAACAGCATCTACCTCACCAAAACGACTGATCGAAAAAAAAAGCCACTAAACTCAAGACTTGAAATGATATTTGAGTGAAAAAAACTCAGGAACAGCGCCCTACCAGTCCCAAAAAATAGTCACAAAAATCAAGAAAGAAAAATGATGTTCGAGTTCTCTGATCTTAATCGAATCTCCCATCTCGTAAAGAAGACAACGCCCCCTACCAGTCCCTTAGTTCACCATTGCTTGTTCGATCAAGAAATAATCAGGATGAGGGCAACTCCAATCGATTGATACTTAGATCGGTCGACATCGCAAACTAAATCGTGGTTTAGGAACACTCGGGGTGCAAGGTTCTTCGATCTCTGTTGAGACCGATGGAACCAAGTGGGGAAGACGATGTTCTTTTAAAAAAACAGATCAAATGGGTTGAAAACAAAGTAAAAGGAATTTTTTACTTATAACACCCCATCAATTAAGTTAAGGGTTCGATCATTAAAAGTGGCTGTTTACTAGGGACACACCGTCCTAAAAAAAACAGCAAGTTGGCAGCAACAGAACCTAAAAAAAAAACCCTCTCTTTTTTTATCATTTTTTTTTTTTGCTATCTAAGAGTAGAACTTGCCAAAAAAAAAAAAACTGAATACTTAAACAAAATTTAAAAAAACTCTTTTTTTTAATTAAAAAAAAAAACATCGTCAAATAATCGAAAAAGACAACGTTTGTTGTAAAAAAAAAAACAAATCAACGTACCTAAAAAACTAAAAAACAAATAAATAAAAGATCCTCTTTGTTTCATTATTTCACCCTCAATAAAATTACCCTTTGAAATTTAGCATTATTTTAAGTCACCCTAAATGACTCTCAATTGAACTACAGAATAATATGCCAGGTTAACGCACCCGGCATCAAACCGAATAACTAATGATTGGATCAATAAACATAATAAATAACTAAAAACCGATAAACAAAAAAGAAACAAACTAAAATTTAAATAAAACTAGGTCATTGGCAATGTTCCCATACTTGGGGTTTTTCAAGTCTAATCCTCAATGTCTCCAGTGGAGTCGCCACTGAAAGCGCCCTCGATCCGCGGGGTGCGAGGATCCGCTTTTGACCCTTGAGGTTTGGGAGTCGCTACCTAGTTATTACGGTCTAGGAACCGATCCATGACTCTAAATAGATAAAGGACTAATCTAGAACAGAAAAAACTGAATTCGGGGATCATATTACGGGGTTGGAAGGTGTTAGGCACCAACCCCGCCCGGCCAAAGCCGGTCTCTACTAACTTTTCAAATATGTTACGCTGCTAAAAAACCTAGATAATAATAAAATAAAAAATAAGAAGTTATACCTTTCCGATAGCAAAGACTTTGTTCCCTCGGATCCGACAAAAATTACTCCTTGTACCGTACTTCTTGCTTCGTTCTGTCTCCGGATTTGATTTCCGATCTCCGAGGCAAGGTATCTCTTCTTTTTTGGATCTGAATTCTTCGAGTTTGTTATGGATTTTGAAGTATTTTTGGAGGGTTTTTAGGTGTTCTTTAGGCTAAAATCGAAGGAGGGATGTTAGGTAAGGAGTTGGGATTCCAAAACTAGGGTTTATGGGAGGCTAGGGGGGTTCTTAGACCTACTTCTCTTAGGATTTATGATTTGATACGAAAATAGGGTGTGAGCACCTCTATTTATAGATTTTTTTTAGGGGTTGATTTTGATAGAGTTAGTGTTTAATTAGAGTTCTTTTAATTAGAGTTGTGTTTTAGTTAAAATTGTTTTAGGCAGAGTTGTGTTTTAATTAGAATTGTTTTAGGTGGAGTTGTATTTTAGTTATAATTCTATTAGATAGAGTTATTACTCTAATTAGAACTCTATTATGATTTTGACTTTTGGCCTTATTTGATTGACTTTTAATATTTTGACTTTAATCTTAATTGATTGACTTTTAATATCTTGACTTCAGTCTTGCTTAATTGACTTTAATTTTGACTTTAGTCTTGCTTGATTAACTTTAATACCTTGAATTTAGTCTTGCTTTATTGACTTTAAATTTTTGTAGAACCCCCTCTATTATATCTTTAATTCTTTGGACCCCCAAATGGAGGGGTCCTTAAAGAAATATCTCACGAACCCTCAACAATTTTTCATAAGAGCCCGATTGATCGATTTTTTTACTTCAAAATTTTAAATTAATTTCATTAATGTTTCACTTTAATTATTTAATGTTTTATTTATTAATTTCAAAATTTTTAATTATGAAAATTGTGAAATTACCGTTTTACCCCCGGAGATGACTTTTCACGTTTTAAATCAATTTTTAATGTTCTAAGATGTTTTAGAATCGATTTTTCGTAAGGAATTCAATGAAAATATTAGTTTGTGTCATTTATGAATTTTTGTGTGTGAAATGGTCATGAACTTTATGAGGGGCATTTTCGTAATTTTGTCAAATTCTGTGAAAATTGGTGAAATGATTTATTTGATTTCGATTTGTTGTTTTATGTGTTTGATAGAATTTTCCTAAGTGTAACGTAGGCTCTAGGATTGTTTTGAGATTATGGGTATTTTGGTAATTTGATCAATTTTTAGTGATTTTTATCGTGAAACTTCTTTTTGTCTGCAAAATGATGATTTCTATGTTTCTGGAGTCGTATTTTCCTAGCGTAGCGTGGTTTCTACAGTTTTATCAGTTCGAGATACTTCATCCGGATTTCTGAAATATTTCTGGTAACAAAATAAAGCAATGGAATAAACATCCATCATTGGGAATCATTGCGATCGGGTTGATGAGTTGATTAATTAGGCGAGTGCAAAAATGGGGTGTCTACAGGTGGGCACAGTGAGTACAAATCATGGGTGCAAATAGCCTGAACATTTTTTCTTATTTTCTCATTATATAACGACTGATCAAATTGTTTGGATGATTTGAGTTTTCAATTGATGTTTTGATTAGCATGTTCATTTTGACCCTTAGTTACATCTTGACAGATAAGAGAATGGACAATAAATATTATGAAAAAATACTTAAAGGACCTTGTGGGAGGGATAATTTTTAAAATAGTCCCTAAGTTCTGGGTGGTATCTTAATACTCCATCAATAAACTTTTCTTTTCTTAGTCGAACCTCATTTATTGTTGTAATGTATTTGAAATACTCAAATTACCTTTTTTTCTCATCTTCTTCAAATAGTTAGGTTTTTCAATTGCGATTATGATCATTTTTCATCATGAATGACAAATGGAGAATGATATACTTTTTTCACTTTTTCTTAATAGTCCATTAGTAAACTTTTCTTTTATAACGATCATTTAGATATATTTTTGTTATTTTTTCAATGTTTTATTAAAAAATGAAGAAAGAAGTTGAGATTCTAACTTTTTTTATTTATTTATTACATTGTAACTTTTGATTCGCAAATATGTATTTTGGGTATTTCTAGGAGATTTACCCAATATCGAAGTCGAAAAATCTGAATCACATTTACAGTGTTGAGTTCACCACTTATTATCGTCGAGTTCAACAATCTTTTTTATGAAAATATTGTTAAACTTGACAATAATTAAACATAACGTAAAAGTGTCAAGTTCATCAATAATTATCGTCGAACTAAAAATATTAATATTATTGAACTCAATTATATTGGTTATATTATTGATAAACTCGATGCTTTTGTCATGTTTAATTATTGCGAGTTCGACCATATTTTCATAAAAAACGTCAAACTCGATAATAAAAAATTGGAATATGATTTGAATTTTTCATTTTTTTTCCGACTTCTATACTGGGTAAATCTCCTCGAAATACCACAATGAATATATCATAGTTACGAAATAGATACTTGAATCAAAAGTTGTGACGTAATCCTATATATTTTTAGAATCTTAACTTTGTTCTTCATTTTTTCAATAAAACATCAAAATAATTAAAAAAATACATCGAAATGTTCTAAATTAAGAGTATGTCATTCTCCATTCATCATTCACTGTAGAACATTATTGAAAATGATCGTAATCAACGTTGGAAAAATCCAACAATGTGAAAAAAGATGAGAAGTAGGGTATTTTGAAGACATTTTAACGAAAGATGAGGTCCAGGGACTATTAAGTAAATAAAAGTTAACTAAAAGAACTATTAAGATACTACCCAAACTTTAGGGACTATTTAAAAATGTTGTGTAAATGTCTTGTATTAAGTTTCACTACACAAAGTTGCGGGGGTGCAGGGGGCAACCCTTGGTAGCAATTCAGAATACGACAAAAATTCGATGCTAAAATTCGACAAAAAATTAAGAGTATGTCATTCTTCATTCATCATTCATTGTAAAACATTATTGAAAATGATCGTAATCATCGTTGGAAAACCCAATAATGTGAAAAAAGATGAGAAGTAGGGTATTTCGAAAACCTTTCAACGAGAGATGAGGTCCATGGACTATTAAGAAAATAAAAGTTTACTAAAGGGACTATTAAGATACTGCTCAAAACTTAGGGACTATTTAAAAATGTTGTGTAAATGTCTTATATTATGTTGCACTACACAAAGTTGTGGGGGTGTAGGGGGCAACTCTTGGTAGCAATTTAGAATACGAAAAAAATTCGATGTCTAAAATTCGACAAAAAATTTGATAAATAGAATATATGCGGCATATGCTTCATACATATATTATCCGTTTTATTTCAAAAATTCGAAAATAAAAAATTCCGTAATACGATAGTGATGGTGATGATGAAATTGGTAATGGTAAAGGTGATGATATGTTGGTGATGGTAATAATGATGGTGGTGATAATGAGGGCGTTGAGGTTCTTGTTCCATTGATTTATAAAAGAAGATCAAAATCAAGGGATAAATCATTAATTTAGAAAATTAAGGTGCAATCTTAAATAAATGTAGAGGGTCATGTCCTTATTGTTTAAAAAATAAAAAGCACATTTGTCATATAAAAAGGTGGATTCCTCTAAAACTTTAGCATGGTTGCTTCAAAGTCGACTTGTGTTACACGTCACAACTTACAAGTTTACACTTTGCGACATACAAGTTATAGTAGCATTTTTTCCACTAAATTTTATAAAAATTAGTAAAAGGCATAACATTCGTAAAAAATCATTTCAAACTTAAAATCCGTGAATTATTCAAAATAGTTCAATATTCCAAATAATAATACTTTCATTGAAAAAAAAAATTGAAAAAAATTTGTGAATTTTTCAAAAATTAAACGGAAAATTGCTAACATTGGGGGGGGGGGGGGTTGCCAGGGGAGATTTACATGTTTTAATAACTTTCAATTTTATAAATAGAATCGTAAAGTTGCGATGTTATCTCTTTGCTATTTTGATTTTTTCACAAGATACCCTCCTACAAAGGTCCTTTTTAAGTAATTGTTTCTAAATATTATTGGTGGAGAAAGGGAGTTATAAAAAACCAAAGTGGTGAAGATGAAAAAATAAATAAATAAATAGAAATAATCAAATCAGGTGATATCATTTACATATAATGATAAAACATTAAGTTTATAAGTTAAATATTGAAAAAGATCATAGGATAAATACATAATCTCTTTAATCTCAATGGGGGTATTAATCGAGATTTCATTAATTGATTTTTATAAATATAAGTAAATGTAACATTATAAATTCTCTACAAAATCAAAATAAAAAAAAAACAAAAAAAAAAAACATCAATTTTCTTTAATGTACGATACAAAACAAAAATCTTGAATGAAAAAGGTTCCCCAGTTCATCAACCAGTTTATTAGAAGGACTTGTGGCACACTGTATCAAATAGAGCCTAACCAGAATATAAATTTTCATTGCCACTCCAGAAAACATTCTCCTTTTCAAATCCTCTTATAATCGTAGCTTTCATACCAGTCACGTGTCAGATTCTCGAAATTATCCGAATTCGGATATCTCACCACGTCTGACACCAATCCCTCTCGAAACCCAATCCCTAAACCCTTAAAAAAATAAATTTTTAAAAAACAAAATTTAAAAGAGAACTGCTATTGGCACCTCAATTTTTACTAATAACACCCCAACATCTTAAATTGTTTCACCCCTAGATTAAAGCACACAATTCAAGCAAACTTTGTTGAATAGAAAGCATTTTAACACAGTGAGATAGCAACTTCAACAGTTGTTTACAACTAAGATTGGCTTCTATAAAATCCTAAATCTAAACAATTTGATATCTAAACAAAAAAGAGAGAGAGATAGAGAGATTTTCTATCGACACCCCAATTTGTTTTTAGTTATTATCATTCATTGGCTTAATTTTTCAATTGGGATGTAATAAATTAAAGTTGGGGTGCCTATAACAGCTCTCAAAAAATCCTAAAACCTCCCTTCACTCTCTCTGGCTCAGCTCCACCCTTCTACCTTCAAAATCTCAAATTTCATCCCAAAATACTGAAACAAAACCATAAGTGATCTCCAAAAATGGCGTCTTTCTTCACTTCATCCGCTTTATCTCTCCCTAATCACAGATCCTCTTTCATCTCCTCTGCAAATCCAAACCACTTTTCCACATTATCATCTCTTCATTCCAATCTCCTCAACCATTCCACCACTCTTTCCCTCTATCCCCAACTTGAAATTTCTCCAAAAAACAAGAACAACAAAAGGTCTCTCGTTGTTCAAATGTCGTGGAACGGTCCTCTCTCTTCTGTCAAACTAATCCTCCAAGGCAAAAACCTTGAAGTAAGCTTTAATTTCCCCCTATTATTTTACCCAATTATCTCTCTCTCTCTCTCACTGCAATTGAATAATTGTTTCTTATGTGATCACAGTTAACAGATGCTGTTAAGATGTATGTTGAGGAGAAAGTCGGTAAAGCTGTTCAAAAGCATTCCCATCTTGTTAGAGAAGTCGATGTTAGGTTATCTGTTCGTGGAGGAGAGTTGGGGAGAGGCCAGAAGCTTCGGAGATGTGAGGTGTCACTCTCAAAATTTGATCTTTCTTTCTGGGTTTTTGAATTTTTGTTCAAAATTTGATCTGCCTTTCTGGGTTTTTGGAATTTTGTTCAGAATTTGATTTTTTTTTATTCTCTCTCTTCTTTTTTTTTTTTCCTTTCTTTTTGGTTTTTGGAATTTTGTTCTGTTGGTTGTTATTTTGATGTGGGTTTTGTGTTCTGTAGGTGACTTTGTATTCAAAGAAGCATGGAGTTATTAGAGCAGAAGAAGATGCGGATTCGCTATATGGAAGTATTGATTTGGTTTCGTCAATTATACAGAGGAAATTGAGGAAGATTAAGGAGAAAGATTCGGATCGTGGTCGACATATGAAAGGGTTCAATAGGTCAAAGGTTAGGGAACCAGAGACTCAAGTATTGGAGGAGGATTTGGAGGAGTTAGTACCTCAAGAAGAGGAGGGAGACTTCATTGACATGGTATGGTCGTTCGTAATTCTTGATTTCAATTTGCTGAATTTTGAGATTGGTTCAACTTATTTGCTTGTTTTGTTTGATCATTTGATGATGTTATCTTTTCTCATTCTTTATATATTGACGTTATTGCATTTGAACAATCTTTAAGTCCAAAACACAAATGCCTCATTTTGAATTCCAATCATTGCTTGGGAGCAATCTTGCATTGATCTTTGAGGACTGAATTTAGCACAAACTTTTCTAAGGGGTGCCTTTGAGACGGTGAGGGAAGATATTAAGATGTTTGAATCAACATAGGACATAGCTTTCAAGATAATTGAATGGACGATCACTGGAGGATGCCCTTCAGTTTTTAATATTGAAGCGAAAATGGTAAAATTCCACAAATTTTATAACAATGTATAAAAAGAGAATGAAAATCTTGGGTAGTTCAAATTATGCTGAATGTGGGGCTTGTAGGCTCATTAGACCTACCTTTTTGAGCTTATTAGCAGACTTGATCATATTAACTTATTAACAACCATTTCTGAGTGGATTTGTTTAGTAATGCTGGATGGGAGCTTGGAGAAGCTTTAGCCATAGCCTTGAGACCTTGACATTTCATCATCCATATGTAACAAACTCACTCTACTTGCAAGTTCAAGCGTGAGTGGTTTGTGTCAGACTTATTCGTATTTATACTCAATGGTTCGTGTCCGAGTGGCTTGGGGGGATGGTGCCTCATGTATGCAAAGTGGGAAGTTTCAACTGTGTCTGCACATAATATCAAGAGTACCAATAATAGATATAATCTTTGAAGAATATAAGTGTCAAAAGTTATGGTTGAGCTTGTTTGCCCAGTTGGATGATTTCTTATACTTTAATATTGAGGTCTAGAGTTTAATTCCAATCTCACCTAACAAAAACAAAGTAGAAAGTAGTAACATACCATATGTGATGCTATCTGATTTTTCTTTCAGTTTTTCACTGTTTATACTTACAGTTTTTCTTTAATTGTATTGGAATTTTAACGAGGAAAACTGTTGTTTGAAAGTTTCTTCCTTAGAAGAAATCTCCTTATGTCCCCTTACATTTCCATATACCATTCTTCGGTACACTGAAACAATATGGAATGTACCCTTGTAAAAGTTAGTAGTCTGGCCCCTTCAATTTGCTGGATATCTATAACATTGTCTTGTGATTTAAGACCCAACCAATTGTTCTAGATGTATCTTTAAAATTGAATCCCAATTGTTTTGGATACTTATTTTAAAGCAACTTTACCTTAGTTTAATTTAAATTTAGGAAACAATTCTTAGACATTTCCCAGTCCATCAAATATATATGTATGCATATACCCCATTTTTGTGACTGAGTAGGATGTGAAGAGCTATCCATTTAACAAATTCTCACTTACTGAACTCATCTTCCAGCTTGTTCGTACGAAATACTTCGAGATGCCTCCACTGACTGTTGTGGAAGCTATAGAGCAGTTGGAGCTTATCCACCATGACTTCTATGGCTTCCGAAATGAAGAAACTGGTAAGTATATACCCTTTTGTTTCTCCACCTTTGTTATATATTAAACTACTTTGTTTGCTGATTGTGTGGGGATTCTATGACGTCGTTACAGGTGAGATAAATATCATTTACAAAAGAAAAGATGGAGGTTATGGGTTGATTATTCCTAAAGGTGACGGCAAAGCTGATAAATTAGACCCAGTTATGGTAGAACCAGCCAAGGAACCATAATATGATGTTGTGAGATAATGTGGGTTGTATATGTTGAATTTCAGATGGCAACAGTGTATGTGAGCAATAATTTTGGATTCAGAATTGACCCCGTTCTCCCATGGTGACCAAGTTCGGATTTGGTATTATTCAATGGTGGTCCAGTTCTTAAAAAATTAACTAGGAAAGTTTTGTAAAAGTTTCATTATAGTTTGGAGATTGTACAAATTATGTTTTTGGGTTTCTATACAAATCCATCCATCTAAAACTATGTTACCTGATTCGTGGGTTCACTCAGTTTGAATTTGGGCTTGAGGTTTGAAGGTTGAAGAAGATAATAACATGAAGGGAAGGATTCTGTTGAGTTTGATCCCTTTCACAATGTGTTGGAGTACTTGAAAATAAAGAAATTGTCCAGTTTTTGAAGGTTTGAAACATTTTCTTCATGAGGTTATCATTTTTATTTTAGGACACACCCCACCTTTTACTTATCTTTAGAAAAAAAAATTCATGAAAAAATTGAACATGTGGGCAATGTAGTGGTTCATAATAGTGATATGATAGAGAACTGATGTGGTGCATCTCATATACACCTTATTACAACAACATCGTCCAATCTAGACTGTCAACATCTACCCATCATCTACATAAGACTCTATGATCTGAGTTCTAACTGATATAGGGCTTCTCACTTTATGGACCCCATCAGTCCAAGTTAAGCTCCCAAAATAGTAACCTGTGTTCACAGTGTGTGTTGAGGTGATGGTGACACTGAAGGAGATAATCTTGGTTGTAGAATTGAAAACTAAATCACTGGGCGACACCGCTACGATTATGCCAAGTGGAGCCTCGATCACAGCTTCATATACAGAGTTGACGCAACCCACATTGGTGACTGTTCTAGTGAGGGTGATGGGGTTTCTTAGGTTTGGAATTGTTATAGAAGGGAGATTTAGATCAAGGAAGGATGGCTCTTCACTTGGGCAGGTTGTGGGTTGTTGTGTAACTTGAGAGATAGACGAGTCATTGTAGCCCATCGAACATAAGTAGTAGTGAATGTAGTCGGATGTGCCCATGTCGTATACAAGACCCGGATCAGCCGCTCTATTTGGATTTACAACACCACCTCCGAAATCAAATGGATCAGCAAGTTTTCGAGGCCCCCCCTCAGCGAAGATAGGCTCCCCAGATGGATCGGTCGTCCATGCTACAAATGATCATTTATTAGTGATTAGTTCTTTGAAGAAGTCATTAGAACATGATTAAGCTTCACCTATGATGTCTTTGACCTCTTAGGAATAAAAGAATTGGAGTTAGATCAAATGCAGAACTGATTTGATATTAGTTGGATCAGGTCCTTATCAAATCACATTCTTATTGGCTTTCAATCATGGTTTCAAATCTCGTCCAAGACCGAGACAACTTGTTCGATACATCTCAGTATCGTCCACCAACGGGACGGATAGACAAGTAATATGCATTGGATGAAATTTAAAACCACAGTTCATTTTTCTCATTGTTGAACAAAACGACTCAAATATATTGGAAAACTCATCCAAGACTCCATCTCATTCATGGATGAGATGAGCCGTCAAAACGAGTTTTGAAACCATGGGTTTCAAATCCCATCAGATCTCAAATGGATAAGGTCCAAATTTGATTAAATCAAATATATTTTAAAAAAAAAATTATAATTCATAATAAATAGGGGTTGGACTTTTGTCCAATGTCCATACAAGTTTAGATAAGGGACTCAATGAAGACCACATAAAATTTACCCAATTTATTAGGGGTTAAATAAAAATCAAAAGATTATTGTAAAAAAAATAAAAATAAAATATGGTAGAAGCTACGATTAATTGTCTGGACCATAAGTAGGATGGGTATTTATCAGATCAAATCTGATTTTATATACAAAATATAAATTAATTTCATATATTTAAACAAAATGTATAATAAAATTTACGTAATCTCTCACATTTTATCACATTGGGACATGATTGATCTAGAAATGATTCCATTTGTTATCAAAATGGGAGCCTTATCATGGTCACCTTATTTTTCATCTAAATAATGGCAAACTGGAAAGAATATGAAATGGGCATACCAGTTGTGACAATTGCTGATTTTATAGCAGATGGGGACCAATCGGAGTACAACGATTTCAATAATGCAACGATTCCTGCAACATGTGGGGTCGCCATGGAGGTTCCCGAGTGAAATGCATATCCACCATCCATAAAGGGATCAAAGGGGGAACTTGCTGCAAGTATACTGACACCTGGTGCACCTATATCCGGCTGTGGCACACAGAAACATAACCTTAGAGGGTCTTAATGAAAATTTTTGAATTGTAAAGGCCTTGTGAAGATATTTCTACTATAATTAAAGGTGAAATGATAAAGAAAAAGTTGTTAATTATACCTTGAGAATAGCAGGTGCAATAGAACTAGGTCCCCGACATGAAAAATGGGCTACTCTGGTTGACACAGGCTTACCTACTAAAGTCTTTGATGGGCTTAGCTTCACCACAGGTGACCTGCACACCCAACCACCACAGTGAAACCATGTCTTCTTGTCTAACCCTTTATAAATTAGAGCTCTCCAAGGGTCTGGTTTTGGCCCAGACTGGCCCACCTATTGTGGACTAATTTAGTAATATTACTAAGCCCATTTAGTTATTGGACTGGGTTAGGTAGGCCCAATTAAAGTTTATGGTCAGCTCGGGATTGGAGGTAACCCGTCATGGCTCGATAACTTGCATTATAATTTTACTTATAATTGTTATGGGTCAGGATTGGAGGATAACTATTTGTTACGATATTTTTTACAACATCACTTGGATGTCTTCCATATTTTTCTTTGTTTCTTACAACACCATCAAATGGTTCTAACAAGTTGTTTTAACAAGTAGCTGTCCCCCGATCTTACCAAATTGTTATAACTTATAATTGGTGATACTTGAGAAAACAAACTATCCATCTAAACAAAAGATCTATTGTTCGAATATATATATATATATATGGGGACGGTTCAGCAGCCCTAAAGTTTGCCAAGTTTGGTGCCAAACATTTTTCAAAATATGGGTTAGAAGCTTTGGAATGAGCTGATTTTTTGTGAGGATGATCTCTATGATGAGGAGATCATCCTCACCAAAAATCAGCCTATTCCAAAACTTCTAACCCCATCAAAAGTGATTTACAAAAATTGGACGGTCCACGATTCTTCAACTTGTAAACTAGGGTTAAAAGTTTCAAAATGAGCTGATTTTTTTTTAGGATGGTCTCTTCACCGTAGAGATCATCCTCACAAAAAATCAGTCTATTCCAAAACTTCTAACCCCATCAAAATTGATTTACAAAAAATGTTTGGCACCAAACTTGGCAAACTTTAGGGCTGCCGAACCGTTCCCTATATATATATATATATGGGAAATGTTCAACAACAAACATTTTGGCAAAACATTTTTCAAAACATGGGTTAGAGGTTTTGGAATGGGCTGATTTTTGGTGAGGATGATCTCTACAGTGAGGAGATCATCCTCACCAAAAATCAGCTCATTCCAAAATTGCTAACCCCATCAAAAATGGTTTACAAAAAATGGACGGTCCACAAGTTTTCAACTTGTAAATTGGGGCTAGAAGTTTTGGAATGGGCTGATTTTTGGTGATGATGATCTCCTCACCGTAGAGATCATCCTCACCAAAAATCAGCCCATTCCAAAACCTCTAACCTATGTTTTGAAAAATGTTTTGCGAAAATGTTTGTCAAAATGTTTGTTGCTGAACGGGACCCTATATATATATATATATATATATTCTCCTAATGACAAGGGTTCTGGATCTGTAGGCCTGATTAGTAGGGGTGAGGCAGTTGACCTCTTCGAGCATCATATCTCACCCTTGTTGAAGTATGGCTCAAAAATCAATTAGGTTCGGTTTAAGTGTGTGTATTGTTGGGTCGGTCCAAGATAATTGAGTTGGGTTTGTTACTTATGTCAGTGACCCACTTATATAGTGTTTTTAAAAAGGGTTTTGTTATAAGAAGTCTAACTTCAAGTCCAAGTCTTTTCTAAAGAAAAGAGTAGAGAAAAAAAGAAACCCAAAAGAGGCGAGGTTGAGAAATTTGAGAAGATTAAGATCTAGAAGAAGGCGAATCTAAGTGACAAATGACGTCCTTGTAAAAATTTTCCCCGTTTTCTTCATAGTGAAATCGAGCTCCAACGCTCATACCTTAGTGGATGTAGCATTTAGGTGAACCACGTAAAATCTCGTGTTGTGGGTATTGTTTTTTTTTTTTTTTTGTCTTCTTTACATTTGCTACTATTACTTGGGTTACCCTTCATTGTCATTATCAAACAAAGTCTTAGAAGGTGTAACATATAAAGTGTTTGATCAAATTATTAAGTGAGCTTCACAAGAGTGTTTACATACACAATAGCCCTAACCCCCTAGGTACATGCAATACCTTGGAAACCATACATACTCGGTAAACAAGGAAAAATCCCTATGGGTGGCCAACAAGAAGGACTTGAACTCAAGACCTCTCCCCTTTTGGAGGTGACATTTGATTATGTGATGATCTGGATCATGTGTTTTTCATAGGTGACTAGAACTTGACCCTTTTACAATACATATATTGAGTTTTGATGATCCGAAAAATACCTACAGCCCTTTTCTTCTTATGCGGACTACCTTTTAGTAGTCCATCCGAAACGATTTGTTGGTCGGGGGGAGCGATCCTAGGAGGTTTGTTGTCATATAAATAATAAAATTTGAATGGGCCCATCACAGATTTTAGGCATGTGGGCTGGCCCATTGAGTAAAATCTAAGTTGGCTATTTTACCTGGTAGAGCGAATATAAATGAGAATTTGTGTTCCAAGCTCATAGTCTACTTGAATGCAGGGGAAGTCATCTGTACATGGAGTCAAACGACTACTAGGATTCTTTGCCAAAATGACCCCAACACCGCCAGCTGCTTTAACGGCAGAAGAAGCTGTTGCTGCTGCATTTGCCACTGTTGTGAAGCAGAGCACAACATTTCCAGCCACTGAAGTTCCATTTAGTGAGAGACTTTCACAAACACTGATAATAAAGACAACCATGTTAATAATACTGTTTTGGTAATACTTAATAGGAAATAATTGCAATATTAGAGAGAATAATTGCAACCATGAATTTATATTTACCCTGCTGAAATGGGTACAAAACCTGGGTTCTCTGGGTATACCAAGCCTGTGAATCCAATCTCTTCCCCAGCAAACAAGGCTTGACCCTACAAAATTTACCAAAAATTTATATATATATATATAGGGAAATGTTCAGCACCCTAAGTTTTACCACACATTTTAACAAACGTTTTTTGTCCTACATGGGTTAGAAGTTTTGGAATGAGCTGATTTTTGGTGAGGATGATCTCTATGATTAGAAGATCATCCTCCCCAAAAATCAGCCCATTCCGAAATGTTTAGCCCCATGTTTACACGTTGAAAAATCGTGGACCGTCCACTTTTTGTAAGTCAATTTTGATGGGGTTAGAAGTTTTGGAATGAGCTGATTTTTGGTGAGGATGATCTCCTCACCATAGAGATCATCCTCACCAAAAATCAGCTCATTCCAAAACTTCTAACCCATGTAAGACAAAACGCGTTTGTTAAAGTGTGTGGTAAAACTAAGGGTGGCCAACGGGACCCATATATATATATATATATATATATATATATGAAATTCAAAATAAGGGTATAAAGGTAAATTTGGTTACAACCAATTTTAGTATAAGTAAATTACCAAAATGGGTATACATCATTCTTGATAATATTCTAAAAACTTGTCTTAGATAGCAATTTCAGAATCATATGTGCCCCCCTTTTTTTTGTTGTACTCTCTTCATAGTTTTGAATTTTGTCTATCGACTCAAAACTCAGTCGAGTCGACTTGATTTAGTAGGATTATGAGGTGGTACTTGACCACAAAACTCGATGTTACCCATTTGTTGAGTCAATTCGGAGGCCAAGTCCACTCGAATTCACCAGGGTTAGAAACTTGACTATGTTTTTTTAAGTTATATATATAATACTTTTATGGAGAATTATTTGTTTTGAAATATTAAAATTGACTCCTCCGAATTGACTCTTAATTTTTTGACTCAACTCCATTCTACCCGATGGGCATCGTATTTGAGACGAGTTTTCGAGTTCTAAAACCATGCTTTCCTCCACATACTACATCTAATACTCTATTAATATAAATTACTTTCAAAACTTGCATTTGTTACATAGTACTATAGTGATTGAGAACATACCCAAATTGTTCTATTGTTTCCAAGTGTAATGGGTGTAGGGAATGATCGATCAATGGTGGTGGCGGCAATGGTTAGAATCCATGGCGCCGTGTTCACTACTGTTTGAGCAAATGGGCCAGCATTTCCAGCTGCACAAACAACAGTGATTCCCCTGGCAACCGCATGGAATGACCCAACATTAATCCCATCACGTTCATCAACATCAGAGAAGAGAGGAACATCGGACCCTATTGATATAGACAACACATCGACCCCATCATGTATGGCTTCATCCATGGCTTTTAACATATCAGCCGAAGCGCATAGTCCGCCTAGAATATTCCAACATACTTTGTACATGGCTAACCGTGCTCGAGGTGCACCACCTCTCATTGTGCCAAGACCAAGACCTTTGTAGCTTGTGTTGCCAACAAAAGAACCACCAGCTATGGTTGAGGTGTGTGTGCCATGTCCAATAGCATCTCTCGGGGATAAGTAGTCTATGTTCTCAGTGGTGTTGAATGGCTGTCCGTAATCAGCGAGAAACCCTTTGATGAACCAACGAGCTCCTATAATTTTTCGGTTACAATTTGTTGAATTGAAGAGCTCCCCTGACTCGCAAACTCCTTTCCATTGAGATGGGATGGGTCCTAGCCCATCATCATTGAATACTTCATATTCGGGCAATATTCCTGTTCATATATGCACTTGTGTCACATACGCACACCTAGACTTATATATGGTGTATGTAACGTTCAAGACTTCATAGGAACATCTACCATAAAATATAAAAACAAGGGACGTCATTATCATTGTGCAATGGCATTTTTATAAATAAAATTTTTAAGATTTTTTTTTTTTTTTTTTTGATAATTATAAGAAGAGCCTGATTAGGAAACTGTTTTTGTTATAAAAACACCACAATAATAATTTGTTTGTTTTTATTTTTCTCTTTTACTGAAAGATAAAATAATAAATGCTTTTGAAAGGCGTTTATAAAAAATCAAGAGTTATAGAGTATATAGATAGAGAGAAAAAGAAACCTGTATCCAAGAGGCCTATAATAGCTCCATCTCCCATGTTGGCGTCATAAAGAAGATTGTTGGGAGACTGATAAGAGAGGCCAAGGTAATCCCAACTCCTTGTTGTTTGTAATTTGTGAAGGCGATTGGGTATGACATGTACCACACCAGGTAACTCTACAACCCATCAATAACACACAATATGCCATAAACACCAACTGAATTTGAAAAAAATAAAACAAAATAAATGCCCAAATGATCATAATTACTTCTTAATTTGAAAATTTTTTTGACAATCTAATAGGAAACGAAACTGAGAATATTAGATTAATAAGAAGAGATATATGATCTACACATTCAACGTAACAACATGCACGAGACAGCTTTAGTTCATGTACCACAATGCATCTCTTCGCATATCCTCACGATATATATTGACACCAATAATAATCAGTTAGAAGGATTCAATTAGATTAGATTGAATTTTGATTATATTTTCATATTGGTGGACTCTCTTGACTCTATAAAAATTTAATAAGTTTAATGTAATCACATCCGAAAAATATGAATAATATTCAAGCTTTCTACATGATATACCATTGCTAGGGCACATTTCATTTCATATTTTCATATCTTTAAGATATGGATTGACGTCAATTAGGATCAATTTGATTGTATATTTGAATTTTATACTCTGTAGGGGCGGCCTAACAACTAACAAAAACGCTATTTGTTTAAGAGGTTTGAGGCCATTTAATTAATGCATAATTAGACCACTTTTGTTGACCTTCATAATATATATTCGATTATATATTGAATTGTTTATATTTAAAAGATTACCTTTTGAACTAACCAAAATGGTATTTATTTAAGAGGTTTAAGACCATTTAGTCCATAATTGGATCAGTTTTGTTGATCAATTACAAAACCTCAATAAATAGTCTTAAAAAAATCCAATTTTTAATTCAAACTGATTTAATTTATATGACTTGGAGAAGATTTGGTTCGACCAGCTTACCTTAATTGTGACCAAATTCTCTGTTTTTCTAACTAACTAGAAAGAAAAAAAAAAGTTTTAATTATAAAATAATAATAATATAATAAATAAAAAGACCTGCAAGTCTTTGTGCTTGACATGGTGTGAGCTTGGCTGCAAAACCAGAGAATCCATGCTTGTAACTGTACACCATTGAATTGGCTGCGGCTTCCTTGCTGCAACATCAAAAATTCAAAATTACATTTTAAATAGACCCCACACCCCATTTTTTTTTATACTAAATTTAATTAAAAATAAGAAAAAATTAATTAAAAAATGTGCCATGAATGTGGAGTTTTATCAATGGTGCACCTTCCTAGTACAGTAGCAAGCATGTCATGATGTGAATCTGTGATGAGCTTTGGATCATTGTGCCTCTTCTCTCCCATATAAATGATGTGAACCTGTTGATTCTTATTTTCTTTAGATACCCAAATAAGTTAGGCCTCGTTTGGGAATGCAAGTGCTCGGTAAAAGTGCTTTATAGAAGCACTTTCTTTGGGTGGAAGTGGTTTTGTACTATTTGATCATTTGCCAACAATGGTTATGAAGTTAATTTTTTTTAAACAAATTTTCTTGGACATTTTGGTAATTGCATTAATAATAGAAGGTCATTTTCATACTAAGAAAGACATAATTTCAAGTTCCTTCGATTTAATATTTTTGAAAACTTAACCAAAAAGGGAGGTGTCTTGGGTTCGAACCCCTTTGTTTGCTACTCACATGTATTATTCCGACTTATTTGGTATGTGTAGTTTGTGGGGTACTACGGGTCAGGACAACCTCATCATCAAGAAAAATGTTTTAAAAATTGAACTAATAATTAAACAAAAAATTTATCAAATTGGTTCAACTGATTGAATTAATTTATATTAAGTAATAAGTTAGAAATATGTATTTTTTTTTCTTCGTAGTATACCTTGATTCCTTTTCATAAAAAATAACATTTACAAAAACATCGATGGTTCACCGACCCACCGATTTTGTAACTAGATCCCATTGAATTTGGTCAAACCACTGATTGGTCTGGGTTTAAAATATTGTTTCAAATTCTTGCAAATGTTGGAAGCATGAAGTGAATTTGAGATAATTTTATTTTTCTCTTCTACCCGCTTTTCGTTTGTCTCAATGCTTTACCAAACATTAATTTGAACCCAAAAATGATTTTGAGCATGAAAAGCGCTCAATCACCAAACACGTTCCCAAACGCTACCTTATAGAATTTGAAAAAACAAAAAATCCAAGAAAATGTTAGAATTACATACCTTGCTAGTTGCATCAGCAGATATTGTAAAGATGCATTGCTTGTTGAGAAGGATGAGAAGAGAAATTAAACCAAGTAAGGTTGTGTTGGGGTTCTTGCCTACAAGAAGGAAGGCCATGGTGCCTCTGAGTGAGTGAGAGAGAGAGAGAGAGGTGGCCAAAATGAGATTTATAGAATTTATGAGGGGACCTTCAAAGGGTTATTTTCTAAGAATAATCTAAGGACATTATTATATAATGCACCAAAGTCAATGTTTGTGTTTTTATTTTTAATTGTTTTAAATTTTAATAATCATCCCATGTTTATCTTTACTAACATTTTTATAACTTGTTTACTAAACTAGCCTTCTATTTTATATGTTTGTGGTACCCCTCTTGGTTTAGATGAAAAATCAGAGATATCCCTGGTTTTAAGACTGATGATATACTCCTTGACTTCAGTCTTGCATACAGACTAACATAAAATGATGGAAATGTCCTTGCATCTTCTCCCTCTTGTAAAAAAAAAAATACCCTTTGTCTTTAGCTTTGCAGATTGAACATGAAATCTTGAGATTGAAGATTATGGTGGAAAATTCTTCATTTACCATCCAACACATCGAGATCACTAATGTGTGAGTTTCCATTTGTTATAGATGTGATCTTCTCCTCAAAATTACTATCACCCTCACAACGTGAATAAAGCTTATATTTGACGGACCAAGACGTCAAAATTTTCATTGTTGATTTTTTTTTCAATGGACCGAAGCCATCGAATTAATGGAGGATGGGAAAAGTTTGATGGTTCTAAGCCGTTGAATTGAGGAACATAAAAAATTTCAACGGCCATGGGCTGTCAAAATTCAATTTCTAAAACTTATGGGCTTTGACCTATCGAATAATGAGTCCAAATCAAAGCTTATCAGATCGATAATGAATCAAACTTGATTCATTGATAGACTTAAGTATTATTATGTCCTTTTAGTTATTAATTAGTCAAATCTGGGTTAGACCTATTTCATGTTTAAGGCCGAGCTCAGACTAGAAAAGTAGGCCTGTGGCTCGGTTCCGTTAGCATAATATCCTATCGATTGTTCAAAAAGTCATTTTCGGAGAATATACTCTAAAATGAATTGATATCCCAACAATTATTCCTATAGATTATCAAATCAAATGAAGGAAAAAAAGTGATTATTTTCTACTATGTCTTTAATACTAGACCACACATAGACTTCTATTTGAAAAATTAAACCACTCATGGATGCTACAATGACAAGTTTAAACTTGTACATGAGAGTGATGAGATAATTATTGAGATTGAATTCTCGGGCTATGAGTGGGCTGGATTTTTGTCCGACCCAATTTTTCGTGGATTGGGTTTGGGAAGTATTACTATTTGACTGTCAAAGATGGGATCAGATTCAAAATTGGTTTGGGTCGAGGATTTGGGTTCCAGTGATGACATGATCCAGACCTGATCCAATAAGAGTCCAAACCGAAACTTATCGGATTGATTTCAATCCGATCCAAATGCATTGACAGTCCTATTAGTATTACTATGTCCATTTAAAATTCATTCCAGTTAGTTTAAACCAGGGTGGCCCAGTCCAATAACATTTATTGTCATTTTTATTTTATTTTTAATGATGAACATTTATTGGCCCGGTTCGCTTAATTAGCATATCTTATCAATTGTTCAAAAAGTCAATTTCAGAGAAAAGTTTGAATGATTAAATCAGGCACATTCATTTTATGATGATAGGTTTAATTTCAACTTTTACATAAATCGCATATTGAGAGGGTTTGAGTCATGGTTTTAAAACTTATTTTAATGTCTCGTCTCATCCGTGAATGAGACTGAGTCGTCTCGGACGAATTTTTCGATATGTTCGAGACATCTTGTTCAACAATGAGAAAAATGAATGTGGGTTTTAAATCTTGTCTGATATGTTGATTAGTCTTTCCGTCTTGTTGCTGGGTGGTACCGAGACAACTTGGGTTATACATCTCGGTCTCGGATGAGTTTAGAAACCAAGGTTTGAGTCTGGGGCTATGAGTGGACTGGATTTTAGTCCGCCCCAATTTTTCGTGGATTGGGTTTTGGAAGTATTATTATATTTCTGACTGTCCAAGATCGGATTAGGATCAAAAGTGGATCCATTCTGATTTGAAAACTTTGGATCTGGATTGAAGATTTGGATTTCAATCAAATAATCTATTAGTTCAATTCTTGATCAACCATATCTCGGTCCAAAAAATTTGGACAACAACATAAATTATATTACATATTTTGTTTAAATATAAGAATTTTATTTAGATTATTTATATACCAAATAGAAGTCCTATCCAGACCTGATCCAATAATAGATCAGATACTATTACTTATATACCAAATGGTAATTATATATATATTATTATCTTATAATAATATATATATAATTGAGGTATGGTGCATGGTCAACAAAACTGGTCCAATTAAACGGCCTGAAACCTCTTAAACAAATAATGTTTTTGTTAGTCAAAAGGCAGCCCAAACCCTCTAAATTAAGTTTCAAAACAATGGTTGCGTTTTAAGTAGAATTAATGTAATCTAATATATTGTTGTCAATCCAAATCTTAAATATATGAAATTGTAGAGAACTTGAATTTTATTGATATATTTTGGATGTGATTACATTACATTAGACCCATTAAATTAAAAATAAATTCAAAAGGATATGTGATGAGATGCATCCTAGTAAGTCTCATGCACGTTTTTGTATGATTTTATTGTAGGTTGTTGTTCACGTAATTTGATTTGATATGCAGTGTTTTATACAAGACCTAACGACTAAGACTTGTATGTTGTGATTGATGCGGTGAATTTAGAGTTTCCTGGTGTGGGGTATGTGTCATACCTAACCACATTCACAAACTATAAACCTTCGTCTCTCTAATCATTCTGCTTCCAATGATCTTCTTCATAAGACCAACATGGGCCTCTTGGATTCAGGTTTCTCTCTCTCTCTCCCCCACACACACACACACACACACACATTTATGTGTGACACGAAGTGCTTATATGAACAGGAATATGGCCAGAATCCAAAGTTTTCAATGATGATGGATTAGGACCGATCCCATCTCCATGGAAAGGTTTTTGCCGGTCAGGAGAGCTCTTCAATTCATCAATTAATTGAAACCGAAAGCTTATTGGAGCTCGTTGGGATTGATACAAGTGCAGATAACTTGTCTACAAGAGATACCGGTGGCCACAGAACTCACACCTCAACCATTGCAGGTGGTTCCATTGTTACAAATGTGAGCAATTATGGATTTGGTCTTGGAGATGTTAGAGGTGGTGCACCTCGGGGACGATTAGCCATGTACAAGGTTTGTTGGGTAACGACTAGCTTAGGAGGTGGAGCTGAGTGCATTTCTGCCGACATTCTCAAAGCATTTGATGCAGCGATACATGATGGGGTCAATGTGATATCAGTGTCGCTCAAGCTGTTCAATTACCTTTGCCTACAGATGTTGAGACTTTTAACATAATTGGCATTGGCTCATTCCATGCAGTTGCGAATAGGATCACTGTAGTGTGTGCAGGAGGAAATAATGGCCTAGATTCTCAGAGTATAGCAAATATATGAACTTGGATAATAACTGTTGCATCCAGCTCCATTGATCAGTTATTTTCTGCTCCGATTACACTTGGAAATGGTCAAACTCTAATGGGATGATTGATCAAAATTATGATATTGCATTTTAAAATACAAGTTTTACTTATAGTATCCCAATTGGAAAGCATATCAATGTACAAATAATTTGTTTCTGAATTAAATTTTGTTGGGTCAAGCCACGTATACTGGACCAGAGATTAAGTTTGCCGGTTTGTTTTTCTATGGGAATAGGTGAAAAAACTACTTCATAACTTTTTAATCTAGAAATTTGTGTGTGGAACACAATAACAATCGGAAAAAAAAAATACAATTAAAAAAGAAGACACTAACTCAATCCATTCTGCTCATATAATACCAGGCCACCAACAGATCGAAATGCATACTATACACATAACGTTTTAAGATTTATCATTTCTTTTTCTATACTATCTTAATGTTGAAATGAGCGAAGCTTGTATTGGACACAATAGTCTTAAGACACATCTATATGTGGTCATTGATGGGGTGAATGCAGAGTTTCCTGGTGTGGTATGTGTCATACCTAACCACATTCACAAACCATATACAACAAGGAGTTGGGATTACCTTGGTCTCTCTACTCATTCTGCTTCCAATGATCTTCTTAATATGACCATCATGGGCCTCTTGGATTCAGGTCTCTCTCTCTCTCTCCCACCCACCCACCCACACACACATTTATGTGTCACAAGTGCTTATATGAACAGGAATATGGCCAGAATCCAAAGTTTTCAATGATGATGGATTAGGACCGATCCCATTTCGATGGAAAGGTTTTTTGCCGGTCAGGAGAGCTCTTCAATTGGTCTTCTTGAAGGAACTGGGATTGATACAAGTGCAGATTACTTGTCTACAAGAGATACCGGTGGCCACAGAACTCACACCTCAACCATTGCAGGTGGTTCCATTGTTACAAATGTGAGCAATTATGGATTTAGACATGTACAAGGTTTGTTGGGTAACTACTAGCTTAGGAGGCGGAGCTGATTGCACTTCTGCCTACATTCTCAAAGCATTTGATGCAGCATACATGATGGGATCGATGTGATATCAGTGTCGCTGGGAGCTGTTCAATTACCTTTGCCTACAGATGTTGAGACTTTTAATATAATTGGCATTGGCTCATTCCATGCAGTTGCGAATAGGATCACTGTAGTGTGTGCAGGAGGAAATAATGGCCTAGATTCTGAGTATGGCAAATATATGAACTTGGATAATAACTGTTGCATCCAGCTCCATTGATCAGTTATTTTCTGCTCCGATTACACTCGGAAATGGTCAAACTCTAATGGGATGATCGATCAAAGTTATGATATTGCATTTTAAAATACAAGTTTTAATAATAATACCCCAATTGGAAAGCATATCAATGTACAAATGATTTGTTTCTGAATTAAATTTTGTTGGGTCAAGCCACGTATACTGGACCAGAGATTAAGTTTGCTGGTTTGTTTTTCTATGGGGATAGGTGAAACAACTACTTCATGACTTTTTAATCTATAAATATATGTGGAACACAATAACGATCGGAAAAAAAATACAATTAAAAAAGAAGACACAACTCAACCCATTCAGCTCATATAATACCAGGCCACCAGCACACTACGTGAAAACTGAAAATTTCTGCAGAAAAAATTGATGGGCCAAGGCCCACAGATTTTAGAAACTGAATTTAACGGTCAAAGACCATCAAAATTCTTGATGTTCCCAGATTTGATGGCTTAGAATTATCGAATTTCTCCCATCCTTCATTAATTTGATAGTTTCAACCCGTCGAAAATAAAAATTTGACAATGAAAATTTTGACACCAATTCAACTCCTTTGTCCGTCGAATTTTATGAAATTTGACGGCCCAAGGCAGTCAAATATGGGCTATTTTCACATAGTGACAGAATGCATACTATAGACATAACATTTTAAGATTTATCGTCTCTTTTTCTATATATGTGGCATTGACATATTTGAGTTAATTTCTACATATTTCGTTGATGGAAAAGTTGTTATATGTTTCTCTCATGAAATTGGCATGCTATCAAAGAGTCAAAATGAGGTGCTTGAAAATAATGGTTTTGCTCTCATTTTGGCTAAAAAGACATAAGATTAGATTTCAAAGTCAAAGATCCCTTAAATTGAAGTCGATTATGAGCTTGGAACTCAGATAATGAGTTACATGCAATCTTCCAGGTAAAAAACTATAAACAATATATTTGTATGTATCCATATGTTCATCAAGATGAATCATCCTAAGAAATCCGCTGCTCTATTCCCTTCCCACCAGTGAAATTCAAAATGACAAATTATAAACCTTGGCGTGATCTCTTGAATTTACGTTGATTATTAATGTGCAGTTCTCCCAATGTTTCATTGTGGCCTACCAAAACTATAATTGGTAAGCCAATACCAACGAACATGGCTCGCTTTTCATCCCGAGGGCCTAATTCACTTGCACCCGCAATTCTGAAGGCAAGCCTATAATTATATTTATATATGGTCAAAATAAAATAAAATAGATCTGTTCCATTAATATACGAACTCCAATGTTTTGATTCATTCTTTTTTATAAATATTTTGAGAATAGAATTTATTTGGACTTTAAAAGACCATGTCTCCTCTATGAATATATATGGTACAGCCAGACATAGCTGCCCCTAGAGTGCAAATCTTAGCAGGAATCAACCCTGGAAAGTCATCACCACACACGCTTCAACCTTTCATATTTCTTCCTTGAACATCCATGGCTGCTCCTCATGTGGCTGGAATTGTAGCACTTCTTAAGTTGTTGCATCCAGACTGGTCTCCAACTATGATTAAATCAGCAATAGTCACAACTGGTATGCTTTATTTTGATGATTAACTATTTTTTTATCTAATTAAACGGATACCCATTGTATATATATATATGCTCACCTTCCTAATTCTGCCTTTACTTCATACCCTTTCACCGACTCGGCCAATATTTTCAAATGTGAAGAACAATACACATTGAATATTATCCCACTCGTTCACCAACAATACCAAGGTGACTTGAGCGAGCCATATCCCTTTTCATAAGAAACTTTGTTGCAGAAATGAGTACTATATTTTTGTTTGTATTTTCTATTTTAATTTAGAATTTGTTATTGAACTTATAGATACACAAGTGCTGCTATCCTAATTATTATAGTACCATATTTGTTTTCAGGGTGGACGACGGATCCGTATGGGGATCCTATTTATGCTGAGGGAGACCCTCAAAAATTGGCTGATACTTTTGATTTTGGAGGTGTTATTGTAAACCCGAATAGAGCAGCTGAACCCGGTCTGGTCTACGACATGGGCACAAGTGACTACTAGTGCTCAATGGGCTACCACAACAACGATATCTCTTGGGTGAGTCGACAACCCACGTTCTGCCCAAATAAAAAATCATCACTCCTGTATTTGAATCTTCCATCTATTACAGTTCCATGCTAAAGGAACACTGTCACATTCACTAGAACTGTCGTCGATGTGGGTTCTATCTACTGTACAATATATAGTGCTGTGATCGAGGCTCCACCAGGTATTATCATAGAAGTAAATCTTTCTTCGTTGGTGTTTAGTTCAGAAATTCAGATGATCTCATTCAATGTGACCATCACCTCAACACACATTGTGAACACTGGATACCAGTTTGGGAGCCTTACATGGACAGGTGGGGTGCATACAGTGAGAATCCCCATATCAATCAGAACTCAGATTATGTAGTCTTATGTGGATGATTGGGTACAAGTATATATATAGATGATCTACAAGAAGGACCACTTAGCTAAGTCGTAAGACATTGTAGAAGTTGTTCCCAAAGTCTTAGTTTATCTCAACAATACATATCCGATGATACTTATCTCGAGGATAACTTTTCAATGTTAGATTTTATGCTTATACAATCAAGATCTTATGTCATTTCTTGAGTATATTCTATAATATATATAATATCTATTTGCTTCTTAGGGGTTAGTAGTTATATATATATATATATATATGTATGATTTTGCTTCTTAGGGGTTAGTAGTTAAGAATTAGCATCAATGTTATATTAATTACATCACTAATATGAACCAAGGGGTAGCCTACATTTTCAAGTGTGATATCTAGTGGCTGAAATTTATCCTTGAGATTAGTATCACGGAGATAAGTATTATTATAGGGATACATAAAAATCCCACAAGGGTTGTGTGTTAATCCTTGAATCATTTTTCATGGATCAACCAAATCCGACCATAAATCGTAGATTTTATGCCTCAGGATGCACGATTCCCTTAGGATACACTTTCTATGAGAAAGTGCAATCGTGTATCCAGAGGAATACAGATCTACAATTCTCGAAATTGTCACGTCAGGGAGTCAATTGAGTATGCCACCTGACAAGTCATCTTATCACGACATATTTATACTCTTGAAGGAACTAAAAGTTATTATATTTCCGTTCTTGGGCAAATTTTTGCAAGAATTGTTTAGTTAGCAAAATAAGATTATTTTTCGAACAGTGTCTAGATGTAGAATATTCATTCACTAGGGCCACAACAACAAATAAGATGAAAATCATCAACGCTTTCAACCGAAAGCACGCGCGGGTATACTACCACGACTCATATCTATTTATTACAGTCACCCTACAAGCTTAATAGGATCATAGGTGGGTAGTAGGGTTGAGATTTATGATAGAAAATAAAATAAAAAAGATTTTTTAGCTTTTGATCTTGTGCGAGGGTTCGCTCAGTTCTACCTCTTCTCGGAGGTTGTTAGGGGGAGCTACAAATTACCGATTGTGTGGCTTGAGGCTGTCCAATCAATCTAGCGGAACTCTTATTGTCACGTCCCAAAAAAACTAACATGAATTTCAAGGATTCCTGATAATCTAACTAATCTCATGATAACATACAATAATATATAATAATTCATGTTTAACAATTATAACGCAGCGGAATAATAATTAAAATCAATAAATAAATATTTGCAAAAACTAACAATCAATTCTAATTATAATCCATAATTCTCAATCTCATAATAACATAAATTAATATCTCCAAATTCGACTTATAACTATAACTAATATTTTAAAAAATCCTAACATAATTTCTCAAATTGAAACATAATCAATTACTAAAATCTACAAACTATCAAATAAATAGTAATGGGTGCTCATCAAAATACACAACCTTGGGGACCTCCTTGTACAACTCCTCATAAATTGGCTTTTCAATAAACGAAATATCTAAAATGGTGAGTGGTAAAGTGAGTAAAGAGAGTTACTTAACATGAAGTCTACTGTTCTAACAACTAGTCACAGTATGCAACGTATAATCATATTGAAATTTAAATCATATAAGTTTTGATATAATATAACATTCGAATGAATACAAAAGAAAAATAGTAAAGTAATTCAGATAAATATCAATCTATTAGTGTTATCAATTAAATTGTTATTAGTTCTAACATGTTTTCAAAGTAAAAAACATCTATCTATTAGCTACAATAAAGATATACATAATACAAACAAGATAGTATAATCAATAAGAATGTTGAAGAACACATCGATACAACAACTTCAACATAACCATCGGTATTCCAAGTTCATCACGATGTGGAATCGCATCTTTAATATCTAATTTTGCGGTCAATTGTTACTACCATTTTTAGGTAACCGTTTATCCAACTCAAATTGATTATTGACCAAGGTTCAAATACTTAAACCAATTACGTTGGTCATTCATTTGACCATTACAAACTCTCAATGATTACTAACCTAAGAGAAAACTCCCTGCATTTAAGCCTATCAAGAGGTAATGCAATTTGAACCTCAGTTATTTTTACACTATACAAAGACTGTCTTTATATTAAAAAAATGTTCCTCAAGAAAGAAGAAGAAAGTTTTCTAGATCTCACAAGTTATACTACTCTCTAAAGTATCACATACTATCGAATAGAATAAGACATCAAATGTTATCCTAGATTGACTCATCTTTTTCTAAAAATATAATGCTTTCTAAGTTTTCTACGACATTTTTCTAATAAATAAGCTTTGTGCACATAAATATAATTTCTTTCTATCGAAAATACAAACATAGTATATAATACCTTCCAATTAATCCATTTGCCAAATCACCCATTTATTTATCTATCATGCATAATGTGGCATAACAACTACATAAGACTGGAGTTATTGTCCCATAAATCAAAAAGAATATAGGTTTTAATCCATCTATCTATCAATCTATCGATAAATCATATCTCGTTCCAAGCATCTATCAAAGTACAGTTTTTTTAAAAATTATTTATGATTTTAAAGTATCAATTAATTCTATATGATGATCTGGGTGGAATAAAATGACTCAAAAAATGCGATAAAATGAAAAATAATAAAAATTGTGAAAATTTAACATAAAATATGATTTTTTCAAAATTCTTCAAACATAAAATTAAAATTTTAATATGAAAATCTTAATTACAAGATTTGACATTATATACTTTTTTAAACTTAATTTAACATCTTATTATTTCAAGGGTTTTGTTAACGCCCCAAGGGCACCCGTTAAAGTACAATAAATACACGTTGGGAATAAGCATATGAGGCTATTTTGGTAATAATAAAAAAATTGTTTTTTTAAAGGGTTTTGTTAACACCTCCTGGGCACGTGGGCACACACGTGCCCTAACAAGACCCTTATTTCAGTTTAAATGTCTAGTTGATAATTGCATAACTAAAATGGTTAGTAATATGAGCACATCAAAATCAAAATCATTTGTGTGCACTGCGCAGATAGGCCTCAAGTGTATACATTTGAGTCGGTCTTAAGAAATTTTTCGGAGACTAATAACTAAGCTGCCAAGGACAGACATATTGAACTAAGCACCACCACAGTTAGGGTACATAGAATAAATGATAAATTGGTGAAGTTGAAGAAAATAAAGAGTGTACTATGGCATGCCAAAGTTATAAATAAATAAATAAATATAATAAAGTGTACCCAATCATAGACTGAGGGCATCATCCTGAAAACAAGTACCTCAAATATTTACCAAACCGTTGTGGCCTGTCTAAATCACCCTAAAAATAATCAAATATGAATATAATTTTATTAGTGCAAAACCAGGCATTTTAAATTCCAAAATACAGAAAAAAAAAAAAAAGAACCAGCTTATTCCAAGGAATCATGTAGCTTCATGCCTGTAAAGTTAAGTCTATACAAATATTCAAATTAATCATCGAACAAGCATTTTCTCAATTAAATTTAAGAACTTTTAGTGAAAATAAATTTGGGTTCGTTCGACCAAAATGATGATCTGTGCTCAGCTTCCGAAAGTTAAAAAGCTCCTTCCCTATTGCCGCCCAGGCACCAAGCAAATCATATGAGGGGCAAGTCCACATAGTGAAAGTTTTGAAGCACTTGGCAGTGTGAGAAAATACTCACATTGCTCACACGTATTGCTCTGCAGAGGTCAAGTCCATGTAACTTTGGCCACTTAAAAAGATTGGAACAAACGAAACGAGAGAAGCCCATCGTGTTTTCAGCAAGTATCTTTAAGACAGATTTTCTGGAGGTGTACTCCATTTTTCTTGCTTGCAGAAACACCTTGTACATTGAAAACAGTCTCTCTCTTGGTTGTTTTCCTGGGTAATCTAGAAAATGGCTGCCTGCAATAATACATCCATCAAAAGCCAAATAAGTCTACAATTTAGAGGGAAGAAGCAGAGTAGAATGTAGGAGAAACAAAATTTTCAAAAAGCCAATTTATTATGAGCATACTTGCCTCTTTTTAGAAACTTCGGAAAGATGATCACGAGCACTTTTACAAGCTTCAGTTGTGTCATTTGGTGTAAAACCCTGCCGAGAGTAGAACAAAAAATTGATATATGGGTGAAAGCAGAAACTTTGTCTAATAGATGTTGAACAAAACAAATTAATTTATTTTCAATACAATTTAACAGAGGAACATGTTACAGTTCGGCTAGAAAAATGTCAAAAGAAATAATGGCAGGATTGAAGATTTTTTTTTTTTTTTTGAGCTTTGCATTATAGAAAATAGAAGATCGATGTGACAAGGAAAATATTGCCAGTTGTGCATCTAGATGCTACTAGGGTCTCAAACTGTAGACCACTCAAAAATGCTGGACATACTCGGAGCTTATTACTAGCATTTTGGGTATTATATATTTATATTCTTTTGGTGTAAGTTGTATGAGGTGTTCATGGGTGTCTCCTTTGAAGAATTCTAATTCAAATGGGATTCAGTTTGTAAGCCAGATGGCTAGCCTAGTGTACTTTCTTCACATTGTCAGATTGACCATCATTTTTAGGTAACTAAAATCAATCTTACATCTTTCAAAAAAAAAGGGTCCACCCTAACACAACAAGATGAACGGTTTATGACAAATGCTGTCCCTCAACAAGGAAATTATTTACTTAGAAGACGATGAGGAAAATCAGTTTGTATGGCTGCATACATCGGCTAAGCATTCTAGGAATTAGGGAACCCAAAAAATAGATTTATAACACATCCATCACTTAAGTAAATGGGAACTAATTTCAACTCATTATAGGACAGTGAACCATGCAAACAGACTAGAATGTATACCAAGATTCCTCAAACATAAGTCAAATAATTGACATTTTCCCCCCAAGAACCATAGTTTATATGAGATCATTTATCCAGTGGAAAGGACACCAATCACTTAGAAGGTGAGAAATGAAGTAATATGAAAGGAAGTTTCTCCATGCGGAAGGCAGAATAAATTCTTACGCAATTTGAGTTAGAAAAATTAGATTTTTCTTGCTTAGTCGTTTCATTTTTAGTTAGAGAAAAATTAATAAATGAACAATTGGTCTTTTTGTTTATTATTATACAGCAATTTCAGTTTAATTATGATTGAAAGAACCATGACCGCATTCCATTAATCAAAGACTTGATTAATGAGGTATGAGATATCGAAAGATTCTATTATAGGTAGATTAGGTAATTGGTTTAAGGAAACATGGGAGATGTAACCAATCAGCATTTTAAACCTGAAATAGGCACAACATGAATGAAGTTGGAAACTTCATTTATACAGTTGATACAGTATTATTATGTATATGGATGAGTTATAGCTGGGTCTTGAGCTATTGTAATAGAGACTATGCATATAACACATGGGTACTTATAGAATATACTGAGTGATTGCATGTGATGAAACTTTATCCAAATACATGTCTTATTCTTTTCAATAATCCATATTTGTAGCAATGAAATACTATTGTTCCTCCCCAAAATGATATATGATTGATTCCAAATATCTATGATCTGCCTTCTCTATCTCTATAAAGGACCCGAAATACCTTGCTTACGTATCATTGGGAAGTGCATTAACATAAATACGGCAGTAAGAAGAGGTAATACAAAAGTGTGTAAACTATAAAAACGAGTCAAAGTAGATTGACCCACACTAGCACTTCCGCGTAATAACTCGACCAAAGGTGATCCTATTACAGGAATAGCTTCAGGTACACCTGTCACGATTTTGACTGCCCAATAACCAATTTGGTCCCGAGGTAAGGAATAACCAGTTACACCAAAAGATGCGGTCAATACACCCAGAACCACACCCGTAACCCAAGTCAATTCACGAGGTTTTTTAAATCCACCGGTGAGATACATGCGAAATGCGCATGGGGCCATGTCTCCCGAACGATCATAGTACGGCCGCTCATCTAATATCAAATCAATCGGTAGATCTCACTTCCCTTCCCCCATACCATAGCCGGAAGGGATAGCGTATCCACAGAAGAGAGAGTACGGGCCCTTACCCTTAATCTAGTTTAGACGCGGCTCGAATGACAGCCTGTGTTAAGCATGCTTCTTTGACAGAAAACAAACTCTTTTTCCATGACAACAGTCGCGACTATAAAGGGCGGGGCGGTAAGCTCTCTATCAACAACAGGGGGCCTCCTACTACTCCGTCGGTGAGGGCTTCTCCCTTTTCAATACGTGGAAGTCACTTTCAGAATAAAAGTTCCACACTAGCAGATACCAGATAGAGTAATCCTTTGACCTGAGGATCTTAATTAGTCACCAAGTGACTATCTAATAACTTTGATTATACCTAGTACGCTCTCTTTGTTGGCCTACAGATGGGTGTATTTTGGGTTGTTAGAGAATCAATTGAGTGACACAGTGACAATAAGATGCTAACATGGGATCCATGCCCATTAATTTGGGTGAATGTCCAAGAATAGAAAAAGATGCAAATCAGATGAAAATCCTGCAAGTAGTTTTACAAAAGATTTTGTTAAATCACAAATTTTTCTATTTATTTTATATTTTTGTTAGACTGTTTAATTGCAAAAAAGTTTCTCAAACATCTAATAAGTTGCATCTTGCAGTCCACACAACTATGGGTTAGAAAGTGGTTCATTTCCCGAGGGTCAATGCAAGGGACATTGCAATCATGGAAGAATATTCTTCTACAAGGGTAATTGTCAAAAAGGACCGGTAATGATTAAAAATCAATTCCTAGGTTCCAATTGCAATGTGGATATCTCATGTCATTTGTAGTTCCTATACTGATTGAATCTGGTCATTCAATTAGTTTAAGGAAGCTCAGAAATTGATATCCCAAAGCAATCTGAGATTGCACTTATGATTTGTTTAATGTTTCCTTATCCCTGTTCCTATTGGGCCATGAAATTATTCCCTTAATTAGATGGTAAGTGTTGCTAGTCTAATGCCTTTTCTTTTTTATCCCTTGCAGGTCCTGTAAATACTACAAATTCTAACAGTTAGGAATTCAATTAACTAAACTAATTGACTAAATGCATATGCCAAAAGTTGATGTATGTGACCTTCATGTTAATTGATTTTGTCGATGCCCAATTTTTGTTATGTACACAGAGGATAAGGTCTTTGTGCTCGTCACGTGCCATGTGGTACTTAGAGTAATCCCACCACCGCCTAAACCACATTTCATGGCCATTCGATGTTGGTATTACTTCGGATTCTGATTGTCTCCATATGATCCTAGCCTATGGCATCTTACGTAAGTGACGCCTCGACTAAGGTTTGAGTGTGGCTTAGTAAGTACTAAGAAGTAGAAAAGAGAGAGAGTACAATATAAAGATTTGTTTACGGGCTTCGTCCAAAATCTGGACTATGTCACTAGGCTCCAAAAAGCCGTTCCACTATTCTTGAAGCTATTACAATATCTACGTTACATGAGGATTACATAGAGATAAATAGAAGAGGAGGAAGAGGAAGAGCCCCCTTGTGAGATGATGGAATCCCCATCTTTGTTACACTTATGTCTTATTTATAGAAAATAAATATGAAATGACTGAATTGCCCTTATTCCATTGACTATGCTTTCTCACATATGATCAATCCATGTGGCACACATGTGAACCCATTCAATTTGCATCATCTACATTTAGCCCCCTACACAGCACAAAGGTTGTGATGAGCTATTCAACGAACAATCCTTGGTGCAAATTATGACGAACCATGGAGAACATTCGAAGGCATCATTGTACATAGACACAATAAATATTTCGAAGACAATGTAAGTCCCATGAGAGAACATGTGATGGCTTGGGCACTATGATGATAACACAAGTGTATACGCATCGCGGAATATCATGATTTTAGGACAGTTTGAGTGTCACCAAAACGATGTTGGGCATCATGAGGATGGTACGAGTATCGCAAAGACGATGTTGAAACCGTGAGGATGGCGCGAGAGTCATAAGCACAACATCAGAGTTGGCGAGGATGGCATGAGAGCCACAAGCACGATGTTAGAATCGTGAAGATCGCATAAGAGTCACAAGCATGACATTAGAGTCATGAGGATGCATGAGAGCCACAAACACAGTGTCAGAGTCGCGAGGATGGCATGAGAGCCACAAGCACGATGTTGGAATCGTGAAGATGGCGCAAGAACCACAAGCATAGCATCAGAGTCACAAGTATGGCGTGAAAGCCACAAGCATGACATCGAAGTTGTAAAGATGGTGTGGGAGCCACAAGAACAACGTGAGAGCCTTGAAGATGGCAAGGGCGTCGCCAGGACAGCATGGGAGCCATGAGGACATAGAAGCCATGAACACAACATAAGAGCCTTGAAGATGGCGCAAGTGTTGTATGGACGGTGTGAGTGTCATGAAGATATGTTGTGAGGAAGACAAGAAATAGAAATGGTGTAGCATCGAGCGGGGTAGTTCTGACGCCGTGTACTGTGGGTGTATTGCCCACACTTGAAGAGTGTAGATTTGAGTGACTGTGTATGTATGTTAGTGAGAGTTTGGCATCATCACAAGAAACCACAAAAGTTCGGCGTCATTGCCTAGATCGAGAAAAGGCGCCATCACCCCGTTTAACGATGAGCAAATTTAATGGTGTCGTCCTCCCAAACTCGAAGGAGCAGTAGGCACCTAAAAGTTCAGCGTTGTCGTCCCAAACTTGAAGGAGTTGTAGGCACCAAATGACTGGGTGGATTAATAAGGGTTTGGAGCCATCACTCGAAACCCAAAATTCAGCGTCGTCAACTAGATCCGAAAGAGACACTATCGTCCTTGCATATTTGGTGATGAGTAACTAAATATTTGGTCGGTGAAGTTCATTGATGGTGATGGCAACAACATTTTGAGGGAGCCACAACATGCTTGTGTCCCATCCACTAGGTGTCAAATCCTTTCGCCTGAACTTTTATGGCACCTTTATGGCACCAACGACATGCTTAACATCCCAATCCTTGGATCGATTTTCACCCAATAGGGCTTTACTTAAGCCTTCCATTGTGACAAGGGGTTGAAAGTGACTAGACCTACACCACCCCTTCTCAAATTCGATTGATCTTGAACACGACGGATTTGTAGAGGCTGGTTGCTCTTAGCCATGGCTACTTCAACGTTGTGACTGTTCGAGGCCATGAACCGTCGACACCACATTGAAGGTAAGAGCCCCCTTGTGAAATGATGGAATCCCCATCTTTGTTACACTTACGTCTTATTTAGAGAAAAATAAATGTAAAATGACTGAATTGCCCTTATTCCATTGACTGCGCTTTCCTACCTCTCATATGATTAGTCCTGGCACACATGTGGACCCATTCAATTTGCATCATCTACAGATTTTATAATGCTTAATGGCTCTAGTTTTATTAATTACTAATTCAACTATTAGGCTCATTGAAGGCTAGGTTAAATTTAAGTAGAGGAGGAAAAAAAATTTCTTTTAAATGTTCTATTTAAATAAACCTTTTTAAGATCGTACAAACCTAGAGGGACCCACTTAAAAGAGAAAATTTTGTAGGAAAAATCTTACAAATGCTCTTAGGGAATCAGTCATGGAAGGATTTGAATATGGAAATGATAACCTTCTTCACTCAAATAAGCTGGATAATTGATCAAATAAAAGCTTTATCATCTCCCATGCAACAATAACAGAATAGAGGGTCAATCAAGCGCTAATTAGGAAAGTAGATGGACTAAGCATAATCCATGGGGTTCGAGTTAATGTGCAAAGCTAAGAAAGATAAGATATGAAATGGTTGTGGAATATTACTGTGAAACTGGAGTGTCATTAAAGAAGTTTCTTGAAGAGAAGTATAGTGTAAAAAGGGAAAAATAAAATCTAATGGGAAGTATCTTACTAACCTCCTAAGATCTTACACAAAATACAACATACCTAACTCCAAAATACTAACAATAACTTCTAACATTCATCTATGTTATTCCCCTAACCATTTTCTTGCAGAACTATAACATATATCAGCAATTTTTAGCCACATTAAACCAACAACAAACAAACAAGAAAAACAGAAGGTTGCCATACACGACTACAATCTTGAAAATGGGTTTCTCAAAACATGATGGGAAAGCCAAACCATGGATATAAAACCAAGAACTTTCAATTGTTATTCCATTAACTTGCAACCACACTAAAATATCACAAATGCAACAATTTTCCAAATAAGCGTTAAAAAAATCATAATCTTCTCTACTAATCACAAATCGTCAGCTTGATTTCCAACACAAAAGCAAATTATTCAATCAAGTCTATCACCACAAACATCGAACATTTATTAAGTCACAAGATATCATAAAAACCATAAATTAAATATGGTAAAAATCCTTACTTTATTTGACGAAATTATATGCTCTTCCTGACCTGCATCCTTAGACGTACTCAGCAGAGGAAACGACAGCTTTTGTTTCTTCTTTTTCTTCTTCTTGTTCTTCTTCTTCTTCCCCTCGTCTTCCTTATCAAAATCAATAGCTTTCCTCTTCTTTCTACACACAGACAGCTTCCTCGACTTTGATTTCTTGTCACGAACTTTCCAAATATTTCCTTTTCGAGAAACCAATTTCTCAGATTTCCACGACGGAGTGCTGGTATCTATAACCATTACATGGACATGCGAGTAGCCTTTAAGATCTGTTTGCGACTTATCTTCCTCAGCAATCATAGAAGCAATGTTTCCTTGCTTCTTTGGCTTCAATTGATCACTTGTTTCCTTCCCTTCTGCCACACTGTTATCTGCGCTTGAAGGAGACATTGCTGGAACACCTTCGCCTCTCTGTACACCATTCAAGGATAAATCAACGCTAGATGATGCCGAAAAAACACAAAATTTAGGGTTTCGTTGTTTTCGAGAGCTCTTTTTCTCATCAAACTCTTTAACTCTCTGAAATTCGCTCGAATCTCCCATGATAAAGAGATCTGCAAGAACACTACTCATTATATCAAACAAATCCTCTTTTTCGCGATGTTTCTCAGATTTCGAGATCTCCATTGTCTTCTTTCGATCTGAAACTGGTTTTTCGTCCAAAGAAACAGCAATGGAGTTCGATTCCGGATGATTTAGCTCTGAAATTGAATCTTTCAGGAAATGATCCAGATCGAGACCGTTTTCGATCGGAAAACCTTTGGAGGATCGGAGACGATCCAGCCAATCTTGACCGGATTTACCAGTAGAGATAGAAGATATCATATTTAGAGAGAGAGACTAAAGTTCGAGCCTCAGTTTCCTTCTGTGATTTGGAGACGAAGAAGAGAAATGGAGAGAAATTTTTTGGGGAAGAAAATACAGCGAAGGTAGGGTTTGCCACTTCGACTAGCTTCTCTCAGCGTCAGTGATCCTAACAAACGCACGGGTGCGCAATACGCCCAAAATTTCTTGATGATTTATTTAAATTTTTTAAACAAATTATAAAACATTTACATCATGCATAAATCCTAAGGGGAAATTACCAAAAGATTATTAAATATTTTAATATTTATAAAATAAATCTATTTTTTTTCAAATATTATAAATAAATAAAAAAAGAATTGAATCGTTGGACAGTCCAGCCTTTTAAATTGGGGGCTAAATTGGTAATATTTTAATATTTATAAAATAAATCTATTTTTTTTCAAAAAAAAAAATTAAATCGTTGGACAATCCAGCATTTTAAATTGGGGGCTAAATTCGTGGGTGTTAAAGCAAGCTGTTAAAACATTGGATAATCATTCGAAGGGCATTTTTGATAAAGTAATGTATTTTAACACAATAAAGCATTGGATAGTCTTGTGAGTTATTAAAACGTTGGATTATCCAGAAATTTAATTCAGTTTTTTATTTGTAATTTTTAAAAATATAATTGTTTTTGTAAATAGTAAAATACTTAACCCTCTTTAGTAATTTTCTTTTATTTTAATGCATGTGTGCATACATGAGCATTTATATCTAAAATACCATCAACTTGGAGTGGTTTGAAGCAAATTCAATACATCCCCTGATCATAGGGGTCAACCTAGTCTTCAACTTCTCTACTAATTTTCTATACCAACCAAAATGGTTCGAGCACTTGTTACAAAATTTCTCGACAAGAGAAGTGATTGGTTATTCTTTTCCAGTTAATACCATCTTGTTCCAACTTTTCACATGATTCGTATAAATAACTCTGATCTTCTACCTGGTATGAATGCACTTGTCCAATGCTTTCTTTCAATAACAGCCATGTAACAATAGACATTTGGATTTTAGATATTTGAGGGATTAATCCCATGTATCTCGCTAATCCAAATAATCCATGGTAATGAAGAACAATATCAAATAATTGAAAAAGAAGAAAGAGCTTACTTTTCTATATCTCTCCTCCAAAACAGAGTTACAATGGTATTTATAAAAATAAAATAAAAAAGAACAAATAAAACCTAGTTCTACTATAATTTATGTACTTACAAAAAAATAGTAAATACTATTTATAGTAAGTCTAAAAATTGAAAAATACTAATTACTTCGTAATTGAATTAAGAATCCTAATTACATAAAAACTCTCTTTTGTAACAACTTCATAATCATGGTCAAATTAGAGTTATTCACGGTAAATATTCTATAAATAGAAAGTCAAATTTTGATTGTGATTTCAATTGTGTGGCCCTCTAAACCCTCTTTCCAATGCCTTTGGAATCGTCAAATTACGAGTCTGTATGAAAAAACTATGCTAAATTTACTATAGACTATGCATGTAAACCCTTTTACAACACTCATCTACTTCTGATGTTCCCTTTTTTAGTTTTTATTGGTCGATGTCTTACTGATTGATTCAATTGGATACAAATCGACTTCGGGTTGATTTTAAAATTTTAGTTAAGGTTTATTTTTGATTGATTGATGATGAAATTGGTGAATTAAGGTTTATTTAATTTTCTTGATTGATCAATTTTTCAAAGTTGATCAAAGGATAAATTTTGCTGATTGGCGACTTTGAGGTTCGATTGGATGAATTAGGTTTTGATTGAATGATTGATTAATTGGATCGATTTGATGGGTGATTTGATTATTAATTCGATTAGGTTTTGATTGAAACTTGATTTTGATTGTTTTAATGAGTGATTTTTGGATTAGATGATTTTAATGGTTACCATTTCAATTTACGATGAATTCGATTAGTCTAAAATTCGCAATAATGGGTAAACTTGGAATTCCTTATGAATTAATTTCGACCGAATCACTTTGATTAAAATCTCATTTTTTTCAATTTTTAGTGTTTTCATCTAAGATTTTAATTTTGTGATGAATTGTCGTTTCATGTGGCGATAAGTGTCATCTGTGCAACGAAAATCGTCATTTTATGTGGTGGTAGATGTCATTCTGCGTGATGGAAATCTTCATTTCATATGAAAATTCATAATTTCATTTCCCTGACTTGCGTGAATGTTGGCGAAAGACTCAATTTTATTCTGAATCACATTTTCTTAGCGGAGTGAAGTTTCTAACTGCAAGTTGAATGTCAGTAATATTTTTGTCATTTCGTCAATTTCTGTAAATTTCGACATGAGGCTCCAGACAATCTTGATGTGATTATTTTTAAGTTCTGCGGTTCTATTTTCCTAGTTTTGCAAAGTCCCTAAATTATTAAAATGCGTAGCGGTTCTAAGTGTACGTACTTACTAAATCGAGTGTTGAGGTGGTGACAATCCTAAACTTGCGTAATTTCTAAGTCGAACATGCCAAGAAGGAGAAGAAAAAATGGAATCAAGGTCCCACGCTTTCCATACAAGGTTGGAGTGGCCCCATGCTTGACAATTCCTAGTCCAAATTGTCATCAATATCTTTCTTAAAACCCTATTTTCCAATTGTATCTAACTCGAGGAAAAGAATTCCAAATTATACTGAGGCTTCTCCCAAAATATTTCAATTGGCTTTGTAAACCTAGAGAGTTGGGAGATGCCACAAAAGAAGTTTTCTTCATAAAAGTTGCCTGTATTGCAAAAGAAAACTTAAAAATAGCTCTCGATTAAATCACAGTGGGTTCGGCCTTATCTTTTAGTAGCTTTAATTTGAAAGAATTGTTTTCGAACTGAGTTATTGTGTAAGACTCTCCACCCTAGGACAATGGTTCGGTTTCATGGGATGTCAAACATGGTAGATGTTGAAGGTGTGATTTTTGAACTAAACTACATTGTTATGGTTGCATCACAATTAAGCTGAAGTGCGTCAGGTTCTCATGCATGAAATTATAACAATATTGTGCATTTCATACGTTATTAGGCTAAGGTGCGCTCGAATTTTGAAAGTGTTTTATTTTATTTATGATTTTCTATTCAAATGGGATTTGATTTGTAATTCTTTGTTTTGTCACTTTAGATGATTTTGATGTCCGAGGATGGGTTTCTCAGACCTCCTTTTTATCTTCATTTTTTTAAAATTGATAAACTTCTTTACCCAATAAAAAAGGTTTTAAGCATTTTGAATGCAAACATCTTCTCTTAAATGGATCCAAAAAAAGAAAATAAATGTAAACTACTTTCATGTATGACATTTTGGTAAAAATAACAGAAAAAAATGCATTTCCACCAATACAGTGTAGGTGCTCCAACATGGTTAGACATTATATTTATGTTGTAATGGTATTTTATGTTCTCTTGGCCGTTCATGAACAAGACCAAGTCGTCTCGGATAAGTTTTTCAATAAGTTTGAGTCGTCTCATTCAACAATGAGAAAAATGAACCGTGGTTTTAAATCTCATTTGATACGTTTGACTTGTCTATCCGTCTCGTTGGTGGACGATACCGAGACGTATCGTCTCGATCTTAGACATGATTTAAAACCATGGAGTCGATATGATCTACTCTAGGTAGCAAAGGATTTGTTTCATAGTATAATTCAAAAATCACATTATAAGTGTACTATCTAATATTTGGAATAAATATCTGCACACTTATATAATTTATGGATTTTCTCCAATAAAGTTACCACCCCTCATTTCGTAAAAGAAAATTGATCTGCAAAATTTAGAAAAAATAAAATCAAATCAAGATGAATCAACAGGAATGATAAAATAAAATAAAAAAACCTTCAAATACACATACAACACTCATGATCCTTATTAATAGATAAATAATTTACCTCAACAAAGTGATTCTCTTCATAAACAAACGAGTATCGTGGATGAATATGTACTTGAGCTATCATATTCTGTATAAGCTTTATACTCTCATTTATCTGTTTCTACTTTCTTAATTAATAGCAGAGAGAGAAAATCTGGAGTCTCTCAAGGACTGAGTAGTAGCCTCACATGCCACTACTAAATGCTTAATATCCTCATTTGCTTGCTTATTAGATTTTGCTTCCTAGAATAACTTCAACAACTCCTCAAAAGTCGGTGCTCTGAGTTCTCCAATGGATGTCATGTTTGGTAGATTAAATGACCTCCTCTTTGGTGTCGAACAAGACTCTTCATCCACCTAGTCCTGATTTTATTTTTTATAAACTAAATTTTGTTGAATTTGAAATTAAAAAAAAAAGGATGTTATGACTTGCATGAGTTTGGTCTTTGATTGGCGGATTAGAAATGTAATGCTTAAGAAGTTTGGTGATTCTTTGATAAGTTGATATAATGCTTATATGATCATAAACACACTTAAGCTTTGTTTGGATTGGGAAATATGAAAGGAATAGAATCTTATTAGAAGAAAAGAAAACAAAGAGAGGAAATTTTTTAGTTTCTTTCCATCTTTTTTGGTAAAAAAACTTATGTTTGGAATGGAAAAAAAAAAGGTAGAATTATAATTTTTTAGTTCTTTTATTAGTTATGAGCATCTCTTTTCTCTTCATTTCCTTATGATTTGGAGAGAAAAAACTATCAACAAGGAAGTGGGATTGAATCAAGGTGGATCAACATTCCATATGCCTTTACAAACTTAGTTAAGTTGGCACCTTCTCAGTATAAGAACAAGAGAGGTATTTCTACTCATTATTTGATGAGTTTGTGGGTTCTTGTTTGTTTATTCTTGAAATGACTTTAAGCTTATAGTTTGGTCGATATAATATCTATGGTATGGTTTTGTTGGAAAATTATGACTTTACAATCGGGAGTAATTCAATGAAGGGAGAAAAATATCTTTACGCTCGAATTTGATTCAATCTCTTTTAGATGAATATTTTCCCCTACTAGTTAGAACTATAGTATATAAGGGGTCAACGAACAAGTGTCTTCAAGATATAGAGAAGTTTACACTTAAATTATTAAATTGGATTATGTAAGGTCTAATTTAATCTAGAATACTCGAAAATAATTAGAAACTAAGGATGCCAAATACTTAAGCTTAGAAAAAGAACACACAAATTTTTAATGAAGAAATCTAATTTTTAATTGATTTTTTATAGTCATTTTTTTGCCTGTTGACCAGGAGCTATGATTTAATGTCTTTTGGCTCAATAGTCGTTTAATTGTGTTTGATTTCAGATCTAATGATCTAGATTGCACTCTATCGAAAGTATATGTCTCATGTCTTTTAATCAATACCTATTAGTTGAATCCGTATGATCTAATGGTTCTGATCGTGTTCGATCAGTTGTCATTTGATATAATGGATTCGATCGTCTCTAATCGGATACTAATCATGAATCAACACATCTGATCAATTTTGATCGGGTATTAATTTGATCCAACGTACCAGATTGTTCTTGATCAGGTATTATTTTGATCAATCATATTCGATCGGACATTAATGTGATTGTGTGGTGCAAATCATACCCGATCCATCACACATGATGGATCAACCACAATTGTTAAATGGTTTCGTATTCCGAAAATTTTAAGACTCCTCAGTTTCTCGTGACGATGCGTAAGTGCAAAGTGCGTCTCAAAGCGCCCAATGAGCCCTAAATGCCCAATCGCCTTTTCGCACGACGCACGTGCGTATAATGCTTTACACTACCTCGAAGCACTGACTTAAAGTCTTAAAGGTGTGATACAAATACAACTAACTATGTTAACTTCTACTTATAAGATACACTACTTTCTCACTTGTGAGCAATGTGAGACTAAATCTTATATACACAAAAATCCCCAAAATCTAACTTAAGAAAAATAAAATATTAAACCACAAAAATTTGAATTTTATTTTGAAAATATTCAACAAGTTTAACGGAGGAAGGTTTACAATTTTAATAAGGATTTGTGCAAACAATATTGACCATGTCTCAGACGTTTGGAACCTTTAATTTGTAAAAGATGGTGTGTTAATAGAAGCTTTCATATTATAATTTGCATCATATATTACACAAAAATTTAGGAGATAACTTGTCCACATATCTTTCTACACTTATGGAGATCAGAAAGAAATGAAATTTATTGGAAAACTCAACAAAGCACTCTTCATTAAATTCAACCTACCTTCCTCCCTTTGATGAATACCTTGTTTTCCTACCTCATAATTTTGTATCTGCATTTCACAAACACAAAGGAGAGACATTATCCATAGATGTTTGGATTAGGGTTGTCCATAGGTCGGTTTCATAGGCCATTTAATTGTCAAGTCGGGTTGAGTTACGTTATTTAATTATAGGGTTGGCTCATGCTTTGGAATCATCTTGTCGAGCATCCTATCCTACTTGGATATCTTATATAATATTGATTACTATAGTTTACCCGTACCTACAATACAAGTATTCTCTTTGGGGTTAAGTATGTAAAAGAGGAAAGACAATAAGTTGGAGAGGTATTATTGGAAAAGGGTAATGAAAGAAAGATAATAATGTTGAAAGGTTTTTCTCAGAAAGGGAGGTATAGAAGCGGAAGAAAATAATAAAATTGGAAGAATTTTCTTAAAAAAGAAGAGAAGATGATAAACAATAAAGTTAAAAGTTATCCTTGACATCCGTAAGGATGTTAAATCCCAACCCCTCTTTATGTAGGACATAAAAGGGAACAGGGTCCACCGTTATGTGTGTGTGTTTTTTATATCCCTGTAGACAACGGACCGGGCCCATATTTGGGCTTTGCCCAGTCCTTAGACCATGGTCTTGTCCAAGGACTAGTCCATAGTCCCAAATCAAGGTGAGTAAGTCTCATCTTTTTTTTTTTTTTTTTTTTTTGCGTTGCGAGGTATTCCTAAAAGCATCAATTTCGCATAGGGGGATGAAACAAAATTTCTCATAAAAATTAGGGTCTTTGTACACGTTAACAAGCAATAAATAAACTTGGGAAATTGTAATTTGTATAAAAAATATGATAAAAAAATCTTTTTTACCAAAAGGCGCTTAGATGCTTATTCCCAGCACGTATTTAGCATGTATTTATTGCCCTTTAACATGTGCCCTTAGGGTACACATTAACAAAACCATAAAAATTATGATATAAGTTATCGGAAAAAAACTTTGAAGCGGGCAGCCCGTTTCAAAGTTTTGAAGGAACCCTCTCCATTGGATTACACGAGGCATTTGTAAGGAATTATTTCAAACTTTGGTAGAAATGTAGGAGCGTGAAAAAATTCAAACACTACGTGTCTTGTAACGAGGAGGGTTCCTTCAAAATTTGAAGCGGGCTGCCTGCTTCAAAGTTGGACTTTCAATAAATATTTATTGTACCTAGCCAACCCGATTATTGAACTGGCCTCATAACTAAAATCGATCCATCACCGCGCCCCAAACTCCACCCATTTTAAGTGTAAAACGGATCCAGATGCTTTTTCAAAATGCCCCAATTGTTCAACCTAAATTAGGCCGATTCTCAATCAAAGTCATGATATCTGAAATTAAGAATTAGTAGAGCCACTAAAAATCCGGATCCGAATTCCCAATTTTAAACGAAAATATCGTTAAAATATTCTATTAAAAGTGTAGGGTGGGTATGGCCCAACCGTCCAAAGCGTGTCTTTCTACTTTCTCTCACTATCTATAGCCACTACCATCAAAGCTTTCGCTATGTACGATCAAAGCTTTTGCCATGAAATCATTTGATTTCATCTTTAAAACGTTCTTTTTATTTAATTTTAGAACCCATGTTTGAAACTATATCTCCTTTTGGTGGCTATGGCTCATGTGGATGGCAAACTGGCCAACTTATGCACTTTTCTTCATGAAATAGCGTCCATATAATCTTAATAAATGTGGGGTTTGGCTACCAATCCTAGAAAACAAAAAAAAAATTGACTTAAACCCATGTTTGGTATCTACTTTTCTTCATGGTGGGCTCCTTTTTCTGAACATTCTAGATTCGAAATCAATTTTCACTATGTATCATTCTTGAACTGAGCAAAAAATTTCATGATCATTCCTTTCAAGGTTTGATTCAAGATTTAATGCTTAGTCTAATATCGAATGATTCAAAATTAATTAATATATCAAAATAACTTAGATGTTAACGTCGTGAAACTTAAGACCTTGTCTCTTTGATGTAGTAATAAATATTCTATATGATTTAAATGATCCAATATGATAATAATGTGTACAACTGAGATATATAGTTGTGGTTATAAAAGAGAGAGAGAGAGATATAGTATTATATTTCATATATTTGAGAAATATTTCATAGTGTTTATTGTAAGTGTAACGTGTTTCACATTTGATCTGGGGTTAGTTTGTAGTGTCGGTGAGAGATCTGTACAACTTATATCATGGGACAGGCCCACACTCCCTGTTGTGGCACTATGTTTGACTTTGGATTCGTGTAGCCCAACGATGACATGTTGCACTAGTTTAAATTGGGGTGGAGCTAGTTAGGAGTTGGTGGGGGCAATTGCTTCCCACAGAACTTTGAGACACCCCTATAGTTTCAACTAATTACATGTCCCATTTGTCCCCACTTCCTCACCTCTTTCCCCATTTGCCCCCACACCCTCATCTTCAAATTCTTCAACTATACAATTAACCATAGTTTGCCCCCACTACAAGAAAATCCTAACTCCACCCATGAATTAATCAGTAGAATCTTATGCACAATAAGAAAAAGTGAATAAAATCACAATGAGTTGTGATAACTTAATTCATTTTTTGCTAACGCACTTGATGCAATTTGACGTGGATACAAAGAGTAGGGACCTAGAACAATGTGTCGAACCTAACAAAGGTCAAGTGGCACCCCATTTCAATCCACAGTGGTATTTTTGGGACCCATTGACCGTATAGATATGTGATTCTTCCCTTGGTGAACTTACATACCAAAAATCATAGTATTTGATAACTTGTATCCACTGGATCTAAGCTCTTGAAAAAGAGTTTGTATCTTTCAAAATCATTCTTAAGACAATGATAAAATCAATGGACGCACATCACCAATCAAACTGATATTTTGTGGGTAGGTTTAACAAGGGACGGACCACATATCCATACGACAGTGGATTCCACAAATACTACGTGGTATGTAATGAGGTGCCACCTGACCTTTGCTAGGTATGACACATTGTTTTGGATCTCTACCCTTTGCATTCACTCCAAATTGCGTCAAGTGCGTGCACAAAAAATGAGTTAATTTATCACGACTCAATCACAATTGGAAAAAGAGATGGATAACTATAATTTGGTCCTGAAAATTCTTAAAAGAAAAAGTTAAAATATAAGAATGGTGTAAGTATGATTTTTATCAACTTACACCTTAGTGTGGTACCTGTCAAAGAGATTCTGATTTTAAAACTAGATGAAGGATTTAACTATTTTTTTGGCACGTTTTATATTTTTTTGTTCTCAATTTTTTTTTTCTTCTAAAACATGTATCATTGTGATGGGAGGGAAAACATAATTACCTTAGAATTATTAAAAAAAATTCAAATATACTCCCACCTAGATTTGAGACTAATATTTTTCTTTACTTTTGAATATTACTTCAAGGGTTGGGATCTAGTGACTAATGAAAAAACGTGAAATCCTAACTGTTAAACATAAAATCCAATGATCAAATAAAATACTTATCACGGTGATATGTTACATATCCTTAGGATAAATCCTAATAGTTGGAGTTCAATTTTTTCATTAGTCTTTTTTGCGGAGAATAAACTTTCTAGATCAATCATGTGACACCATTAAGTGCAAATCTCAATATTGCAAGCCTTCTAATTGAGAAGAATTATCTTATTTGAATAAGAACCCTGCCTTCTAATTGAGAAGAATTATCTTATTTGAATAAGAACCCTAATAATTCAACGTGGTAAAACAAATGCTGTCTGTACGCGGCTGAAGTGGCGTGGGCACAAAATCATAGATCTTTTTCTTTGGGATACACAAGGAAAAGATTAATGGTTATGTGTCCTTGCCACGTCAGCCGCGCATAGACCACTTATGTTTTGCCACGTCGATTTATCATTAGTCTTTGAATAAGGATTAACTTTATTGTTATAATCTATTGAGATCAATATTCCTTTAAGATTAGTTTTTTATTTATCTAAGAGAACGTGTAATGCATTATAAAGGGATCTTGAAAATGAAAACCTTGGAGATTACAATGTAATAACGAATAACATGCAATAAGTTTTATCTAATTCATAATAGAATAGTTTATCAGGGAGTTCAAGATTATAATCTTTGAATCCGAGACAAATCTCGTGTGTGCGTGTGTGTTTGTGCATTTTACCTTTTTTTTTTTTTTAGTATATTTATTTTGTAATTGATTGATTAGTAAAAGAGTCCAATAATCTCGCCTACATTTTTTATCGAATCAACAAATCCCAACCCTACCCTTGTTACAATCTATAATAAATACTATTTTTACAATATATATAGGAGTCCACTAATTTTATCATAATTTTTTTACTTGGTCTAAATATTAGAATCTCAACAAAATGAATCCTATTTATTGATTCTATCAAGAGCCCTTCATCTAAGAGAATGAAAAGCTGTGTTTTAAGCTCACTTGCATTTGTGAAATGAAGTGAGATTGGATCATTAAGTAAATGTAGAACAGCACCAAGTGTGACATTTGGGTTCATCCAAACCAATTGTTATAGATTGAAAGCAAAGGGCATTAAACAAGGCGAGTACAATGCTGGTCAGGGGCGGAGTGGGTGGGGCAATTGCCCCCACAAAACTTTGAGACATGCCCCATTTGTCCCCACTCCCTCATCTCCCTCCAATTTTTGCCCCCCACTTCAATTTTTTGTTGATGACATTGCCTCTTGTCTGAGCCTTCTCATATACTAATTGGAAATGACCTAAATATCATTTTCTTCAACTTGTAATCAAAAACCTCTGATTTTCTCCCTAAAACCATTCATCTTCAAGTTCTTTAACTATACAATTAATCATAGTTTGCCCCCACTACAAAAAAATCTTGGCTCCGCCCCTGATGTTGGTCACGTGTCAACTATTCTCAACATAATCACTTGTAAGCAAGAGGACTTAGAAACACTTATCTTGATCTAATTCAATTATTTCAACTCATATGAGTGACATGTTCCTTGAAATAGATAATATGAGTTGAGAATTCTTGCTCAATATGACTATTTAATGGTTGTCAACATTCTCAATAACATCTTGAAGGTTCCGTGGCATGTCCCCCCATCTAGTTATATATCTTGATTAGGAACCTCTTTCCTAGCTTTCAAGAAGTGGTTTTCACTCATGTATTCAGAGAGGACAACAGGGCAACCGATCTAACTGTTTCTATGCATGTGGGTTGTCTATCCTTGAACAGGATGGTAATGGTAATCGTTACCTGAGGTTCTAGCTGGTTTGGGTTTGCCTAACCTGGATAACTTTTCAAAAAAAAAAAGTATTAAAATCTTGTTTAACAAAACCGATTCTACTTGAATTACTTCTATATGAATCCTAATTGCGAAGTTGGCATAAAAACCTTATTTAAAAAGTTTATTGGAATGAAGAGAAGTTTTTTTTTTTTTTTTTTTTGAAACAAAGCTCTCCAAGCCTCTTAGAGCACTAGACTAATCCTCAGGATACATGTAGTCCCCTCCCCCGCACACATTAGGTAAATTTTGGAATAAATCCTTTGGGATGGTCTCTAAGGGGGGATATGAACTCAGGACCTCCGCTTCTAGAGGTCTGGTCTTGGCAATCTCATCAACCCTTAGAAGTTGTAATTATTTGATTATTAACAAACAAGTTCTCCGTAACATTTAATTTGATAATTATATTAAAAGTTTTGAATTTATTAATCATTAAATTAATAACTAGGGAACACTTTTGAGGGAATTTAATCATTAACTAAAAAAAAAATATGAGGACATTATCATCCAAAAAAATTATAATTTAAAGTTTTGTTATTAAATTACTGGAGAAGCTAAAAATCAAAAAAGGGTATGACCATTTGAGACACTTCTGCCTTATGTTCATTTCTTATTTTTGTTTTCTATCAGAAATGATTATAATTTTAGATTAAATTAAAAGCGATTTTGAGAATTAAAAGGGTGGAAAATGGTCGCAATTGCATTCCCAAACACTCTAATTCCACCTAAAGATGGTTAGACGTGTAACTAGTTATGGGACTTGTATTCTAGACATGTTTATTTTCCCTTACTAGTTAACATGCCTAAACCATTTGCCATGACACATGGGTGCACCATATATTGCATAATGTTGTTAGCATACTTCTGATATAATGTGTGAATGTTATGGATTGATTTTTACAATATTAATTTTTTTGTTAGGTTAGCGAGATTAGTGGTTACAAATTAAAAAGTGAAGCCTTGGTCATTGTATTGACACTCAGAGACTTTAACCAACTTAACAAGCTCTCCCCTTTATTAGATTTGACATATATGTCATTATAGATAGTTAAGTCGATTGAATATAAGAGAGCTTATCATAACAGACCAAAAAAGGATATAGACATCAAAAGTGGATTCTAAAAGAAAAGAAGAGAGAGAGAGAAAAAAAAAAAAAGAGGAGAAGAAATTATTGGAATTTTCTCTAAATATATGAAATTAATTGAAGATAATAAAAAGGAAAGGAAGTTGACCACATACAAATTTATGTGGAAAACCCTAAACCAGGGATGATTACTGAAGCCACACCAATTTCACTCAACGAAAAAGGCCAAAAAGGAATTACAATTTTTTCCCTTGCAAAAAATGACTAAGTGTAGATAAATATCAAAATAACTGTCCTTAACAAATTAGGGTTGACAATGCATCCTGTAAATTAGTACCAATCTTCAATTTCTTTCTCTATCATTCTCTTACTCAGCCAATTTCTTTAAAGCTTAAAGTGCAGTTCTCACTTTGAGTGGGGAATAAAATGTCACATTATCTAGACTTGCCATGACATTCTAAAAGTGCCAATCTTGAAGTAAGTATGGTCCATTATAGATTTAAGAGATCAAACTAGTGGGAATCCAATGATCTATATCGAAACCGTCTATTGTGCCACTTGGCATGATCTTACACAATTTGGAAAAGAATCTAAAATGGAAAATAACCTAATTAATAGAATAATTGTCCAAATTGGTGGTCCACTAATGGCACTGCCACACTTTAGTTAGGATTAATAATCTTTTTAAGGCTAGATGTTTATTTATTTAAAGGAGGATAATATATTATAGAGAGTCTCAAAGGGCTATTATGTAACAAAAAAAAATCTTAACAACAGTCGATTAAGAGTACCGATTTTCTAACTCAATCTGACAAAAGAACTCAAAAACTCACTGACGTGGTAGGTGCAAGAACCGTAGATTTTTTCCCTCAGGATACACAATTGCACATGTTTATGGGGATGTACAATTATGTATCCCTAGGAAAAAAAATCTACGATTCTTGCACATGTCACGTCTTTGAGTTTTTGAGTTATTCTGTCAGAGTTGAGTTAGAAAATCATTGCATATGGATTCATAATTCTCAAGAAGTCCGATTCACGACGAGTCTCATAAAATTCTCTTTTTTCGATTGTGCGTGTGTGTAAGTCTATTTGTTTTTTAAATGTAATTTAGGTTTTTTATGTGTTCGATTGATTGATGGAGAAATAATATTTAAAAAAAAAAAAAAATCTCTCCTCCACAATTATCAAATAAAATAATTATCCATACCTCATACTCCATATTTAATGTCTTTGCCTTCTATGTTATAAAAAAGGTTATTTGCATCATATTCTGTTTAGTACACACCACCATCATCTTAGATAGTGATGTACTCCCACCAAATTGTGAGGTTTTGGGATTACTTGAATTCCCAATATCTTGAAATAACTTCAACATATCAGATGCGATCTTCCTTGATGATCATCGATTGGATGATTCTAACCGTCCGATCTATCTCAATCATTTAGGTTGAAAAAGAGTGACACCAACCACTGAAATCTAATTATGGTTGGAAGGGGATTTGGAGAGAAAGAGAGAGCTACACACATTGGTCGGAAAGTCATACACACCCCACATGCATCCTTGAAAGTAACCTTAACTTTCAAACATAATCTTCACGTTTACTGATGTTAACAACTTTAAAATTTAGGGCCCAAATTATTTAAAGATCTGCTATCACCACACCAACGTTAGCTAATGCCACACCATGACGAGTGCTATTCTTTGGTGATTTAATTTACATATGAATTGGGATGAATTGAGGTGGCATTAGCAAAAGTTGGTGTGGTAATTGAATCTCTAATTTTTTTAATCTATATAAAAGAACAAATTCAAGTCAAATCAGTTTAGTTTGACTTCAGCAAAGGATCTAAACAAAATGACCATATTAACCTCAATTTCAGTTATGCAATAAATACAGTTGACCAAGTGTGGCCAAGTGCATTTTCGTCATCCATGGTCGGAATGAAATACTTAGGTGAGGTCAATTCAAAGTGTTGAAGGGTGTGAATCAGACTTTCCAATCTTATATTTGTCAACCAAAATTTGTCATGTAAGGCAGAGCTTAGAAATTTTGTTTCTAACCTTATAAGAGTGAAAATAATATATGGTTTGATGAAAATCAAACATCCTAATTTTTTTAGATGAATTCGTTTCAAAGGCATGAGCCATATGTAATGTGAACTAGAACTATTATATACAAGAAAATATAAAATTTATCATATATTTATTCTAAGTCAATCTTGAAGTAGAATCAGAATTATTCTTTATAGTAGAATTTAATTTTAAGTGAAATTATGGATTAATGATGATTATTTATTTTTTGAAATTATCATGAATTATTGCATGCAATTCACACTTGATTATCGACAACTCATACTTGACTCTCTCGAGTTCGTCCTCTTGAGTTGAGAAGTCGGAAGTCCATCATTCAAAATATCAAATGTGATAAGAGAGAAGACAACCATCAGAGCATGTTCTCTTGAAATAATCCTCAGAACATGTGATAATTGTCACCTTGAAATAATCATGAAACATGGTAGAACCAATGTGATTAATATTGACCATGCGGCCATAGACAATGTCTCGATTGAATGGGAAATTGACTTGAGTGTCAACATGTGATTTGGAAATAACTTACCATTGTTTTAAGTCTTGTCTTAGATTGAGATGACTTGAATAAGTCATCTTAGTCTCGTTCAACAATGATACAGATATACACGGTGTCTTAACATTCACATCATCTCACAAAATAAACGAGATGTCTCGGACAATATTTTGAAAATCTCGGTCGAGTTAGTAAAATTTTGCCAAGTCAATACAGATTGTGATTAAAATAATAATAATTTTTTAGATTTTAAATATTTATTATATAAATAAAACATGATTTTATGATTAACATATCCCAATCTATCTTATTTTATTACAAACTTATAATTATTTTAATTTAAATATTGTAAATCAATCAATATAAATCGAGTTTAATGGATTGTCTCATTTGAGACGAGTTGACTCATTCGAGACAATTTAGTGATAGTTCACAGACAAGATGTCAAACCAAGTTTTGAAACCATGTATCCGACTGGAGTGAAGAGATTGAACAAGTAGGAGAAGAATATTTGTACATTATAACATGTGTTTGAGATAATTTTTGAATCGTGATAATCTAACTACCCCATGTGGCAAACTCAATCGACTACTTGACGTGAAAAGTTCAACAACCGTAGATCTACGCTCCTCGTGATACACTGCTGCAATTTTCCATAAAAATATGTATCTCGAGGGAACCATGTAACTCAAGGATCGCAGATTTATAATTTTCAAACTGGTCACGTCAAGTAGTCAATTGAGTATGCCACATAGGGTAGTCAGATTGTCACGACTCATAATTTTTATCATCACAGTAAGGTTTACTAGGTGAGAACACTAATTATATTGTTTTGATTCACTTTCGTAGTTAACATTGTAATTTAAAACTCGACTTGAATTACGACAAGGTCGAGTCAAGTAAATGACTGGTGAGTCAATTCAAAAGAATAAAATAAGAATACACTAATTATGAAATAAATTTTATTATTTTAAAATAAATAATAATATTTATATTTTCTACACAATTCAGTGTTTTAAAAGTTGGACTGAACCGATGGACCGACCAGATTTTATAATGAAATCGTTTGACTAATAAACAGTTGAGTTGATTTTTTCAAGTATCACCCTTTCATGAATATGAATAAAGTTAATTTAAGATAAATTTATATTTAAGTTTTTAGTAAACACATATCAATCCAACCAAATTGAAATCATCTATTTGATTTTTAAAACATTGACATAAAATCGATCAGATTTTTACACAACTTGTGATTTTTAGTTGACCCGACAAATTAGTTCTATTGAAGTTTAGGAAAAATTAAAATATTTTGAAAAAATATGTTATATTTTTAAATTTACATGCATATAATCATAGCTGAGTTGGTTTATACATATATTATAAAGTAATTTTGAGGTCATGGGAAATCCTATTTATCTTTAAAAAAGAAGAATATTTTTAATTTTTTTATATCAAAATCCATCATCTTCAACCTATCTAAAGAAAAATCTAATCTTTTTCACAACACATGAATATTGAAGAAAATATAATTTTTAAAGATAAAAAATAAAAATATTATCATATTTTGTGATTAATAAATATCTAAACTTGATCTTGACACAGATGAATATTGACGATAAGGATAAAAATATTATCATATTCAAGTAAGTAATCAATTAATCGATTAGTTCTTATTCAGACAATTTTATGAGATTTTGAAAAAATTTAAAGAATTTTGTGACTATGATAACAATCAAACCCCATATGATTGTCCTTCTATAAGAATAAAAAGAAGAGAAACACTTTCCTAACTTCGATAGTGATGAAAAAAGGCATTACCAATCTTGAGATTTGTTATAAATCTTAAGATCTTATTTATACATCTCGATGTCTTTTTAATGATGGATGAGATTTAATAAGGCTTTTTTTTTCTCACTATGATAGTAAGACTAGTCGGACTCTAGAAAGAATTTAAAATTGAGAAATTCAAAGAAAATATGATGGTAAGATCGACTCGGTAAAGCAAAGGACACCGCGTCCCATATAATATTTTAATAAAATAATAAATAAATAAAATTGAAAATTAACCCACAAAAAAAAGGCTTCAGGTTCAAATATTATAAGTCAGCAAACGTGAAAAACGAGAACGCGGCGACCAAAACAAAAAACAATATAAATATCACCAAAGACACCACTCTCGATAACATATTTAATCTGTCAGAACGTTTGGTACTTGTTTCAATTTTAAAAAAAATCTACCAAACTATTCTTTGTTCTTCAACAAATTCAAGCTAAATTTAGCGGACCGAGTTTTAGGGTTTTTCTTCTCAAAGGCGTGAAGTTTAAAAGAGCAATTTTAGGCCTACAGTTGTCTTAATTACACGAATCTCTACCGCTAATTTCTCAATCCTTATCCGATTATCTGAAAGCTTACGTAATAATAGATAGATTCCTTCGTCTTCTTCTCTAGCTCATCTTTTTCCTCTAAAACTTCAGCTAAATTAAGCGGAGATTTTTTTTTAGCTTCTAGGGTTTTATCCTCTCTTTCTGAGCTGTAACTTCAATTTGAATCGAGGGTTTCGCTTTTTTCCCCCAACTCCTTTGTAAACATTGTTCTTCTTCACGTTTTTTCTCTAAATTTGGTGTAACTTTTGGCTTATAGGGTTTTATCTTTTTCATTACTTCTGTTCTTATGAATATTGTCTATAATTTCGATTGAATTCGAGGGTTTCTCTTCTTTGTCGTTGAGATAAATTTAGCTGGGTTTTCGTTACTTTTCGATTTGGGGTTTTTAATGGCTTTGGTGCCTGCTTTGTTAGAGATTTTGAAGAGACATACAATTGGGGATGTTTTGATGGGTTTGGTGTGGTTTTTGGGTCCTCTGTGGATTGCGATTGGAGTGGGGATTTTAATTGGTTGGGCTTGGAGACCTAAATGGGCAACTTTGGGGATTGCTAAATTTGATTGTTCAATGTTGAAAGATTCACCACCGAAGTCTTCGTTGTTGGTTGGCTCAATTTCACCACCGTCCTTGAGTTTTGGTTCAATATTGAGCTTGAATTCATTGAAGGTTCAGTTGCCTAGTTGCATTTCTTGGATCTCTGACCATGGAGCAGAGAAATCGACATTGTCTATCACGTCCACCATGAATTCTGATTGCATGTATGTTGAGTTCCCCCAATTTCCCTTTAATTATTATTGAATTGAGAATTTGGGATTAAGGGGTTGATTTGGAAAAAGTTATCTTTGAGTTTGGGCACTTAAATCTTTCTATGTTTTCTCACAATTAGATTTTGTTTCTGTAGTTCGCCGCAGATTGAAAGTGAAAAAGAAAAACCAGGTGTTGTAACTAGAGAGGATTTGGATCATTTACGCCAACTTGTTGATGTAAAAGATGGAGGTCCTGCTTGGATACCGATGATGGATCGTTCTACACCAAATATGAGCTATCAAGCTTGGAGGAGAGATTTAGAGGTAAAGGCCTTCACCTCTTCGAATCATTCACATTGGGAAATTATTTTGATTGAACTAGTATGGAGGCATTTGAAACTTGAACACGTACATCTCTATATCACACTGTGTAGGAAAATTTTAGTTTTGATGGATTTATGTAATCTATTTTGTTTAATTTGGTTTTATTTTCATGGGTTTGCTAGAATGGCCCCCCACAATATCGAAGTAGCACCATCTTTGAGGATGCTACACCAGAGTTGCTGCGGGACTTTTTTTGGGATGATGAGTTCCGAGCTAAGTGGGATGACATGCTTATTCATTCTTCGACGTTGGAGGAGTGCCCTACCACTGGAACCTTGGTAGTCCAATGGATAAGAAAGGTGAGGGAATTGCTATATTGACCATTTTGATAGATATGTTGGCTTGGTTGCATTTGCTCATGGTTTCTATTATGTTTGTGGCACAGTTTCCATTCTTCTGCAGCAATAGGGAATACATAATTGGGCGTCGAATTTGGGAATCAGGAAGATCATATTATTGTGTGACAAAGGTACAGAAATGGAAATTACTTGTATTATTTCTTGGATTTTCCATTTGTTTGTTTATTGTGCTCTTTACAATGAAGTTGGCAAGCATGTTACGATACCTATGAATTAGTTGGTGATGAGCATGAAGAGCAATAGAAAGTAGTGTAGGAACCCTTTTGGAGATTAGGCTAATGATACTCTTGGCATGACATCTTTGTGTCTTGAAACAAGCTTAAGAGGATGACTCTAAGAGGGTTTGTAAAAAAGTGGGTTTAAGCATAAAAAAATGATTGATATCACCTTGCTTATTGCAACCCCTTTGATTACTTGGATGAGAGATCTTTGTACTGATAACGGACTTTCAGAGTGTTTCAAGTAGTTAGTACTTGCACGCTACTCTTTTGCCAAAGATTTGCTCATGCAGTCTTGCACTGTGTAATAAAAACTTCGCACCATTTTGATTTTCTTTAGATTTCTTCTATTCTCTTCATGTTTTTGAATTCCCTACATATATTGACCTTGTACATATGTGTTTAGATTTTATTTTCATGAAGTCGCTGTGTCAGACACCTTATATTCATCTCTTGATTGTAAGACTATGTTCATATGTATAGAGTTTACTGCAATGGTTGGTGTAGAAAAAAAAATTCAATCAAGGAAACGTGATTGTGGGACAGTGCACCATATCCATTTTTTTCACCTGATATCTTGTTTGCTGCTTCTGACTTGTTGATATTACTTGCAAATTCTAGCCATAGTTGTAAAGTTTGATTGGTACTTAAATGAGGCAAAAAGAGAAGTGTGCTTTTATTTCAAAATTCAGACCATTTGTGCCTGTTTCTAGTGACAACCATTCATTCACAATCTTCCATGCAAGTGTTAAATTATATTCAGCAGTGTTCTTATGGTGTGCTATTGTTCTTCATGTTTCAGGGAGTACCATACCCCTCTATGCCTAGACGCAACAAACCAAGACGTGTTGATGTCTACTATTCAAGTTGGTGCATCAGAGCAGGTAGCCAGAATCTTCGATCTCTATAACTCTTCTCGACAGTTTCTACTTTGCAACAAAACATTAAAGAATGCTTTTCTAACAAAAAATTTCAAATGAGAAAAAAGTTAAACCAAATTTTTTTTTGAGACCTAGGAGCTAATCTATCAGTAACATATCTGATGTGTATCTGTATCAGTGGAATCAAAGAGAGATGGTCAGCTGACTGCATGTGAGATTCTACTCTTCCATCACGAAGAAATGGGCATTCCATGGGAAATTGCAAAGCTTGGTGTTCGTCAGGGGATGTGGGGAACCGTCAAGAAGATTGAGCCTGGTTTACGTGCCTACCAAAAGTTTAGAGCATCAGAGGCGCCACTCTCTCGGTGTGCCTTGATGGCTCAGATCAACACCAAGATTAATTCTGACCACCTTAAATCCATGGAAAGCACCAGCGATTCATCAGAGGTTGAAATTCAGAGTTCATCTGAGAAACCATTGGGGAGGAACATATCCAAGCTCCTGGTTGTTGGTGGGGCTGTTGTGTTGGCTTGTAGTCTTGACCGGGGTCTCTTGACTAAAGCAGTTATATTTGGAGTGGCTAGAAGGTTTGCAAATATCGGAAAGAGATTTTGATTTAGGTAATAGAGACAGACCCCAATTCATCCAAAATGAAGTTTTTGGAAGAATGACTTCTCTGGTGAGTGAGCCGAATGATGTTTGGATCACTCGACTCCTCTCTTAAGAAGATGAGGTGTTGTGTTCGTTTTTTTCCTAGTTTGAATTATGAGAATCCACTACAGATCAAAACGAGGGAAAGAAGAGATTGTATGGTTTTGTATTCACTAGAAATGTAAAAAACTTGTTTTAAGGATCCTATGTCAGATTCAGGTACCCTTTTACGAATCATTTATAAATAGATTTATATCTTCGACTTATATCATCCAACTCTTTGAAGGATTTCAACCATTGTTTCATCTTCTTAGTTTTACTGTGGATATCACTTATTTAGTGTGATCAGTTACAAATGATTGAAACCAGCGGATTTCTGTTGCTCTTTTGAGTGAAAAATGCTTAGGTGTTAGTGATGTGGAAAGTTAAGTTCATCTCTCTTTGGAGTCGCCGCAACTCATAAAAAACTCTGAGAATGGGTGACCAAGACCTTCACAGTAACTCATTTGTAGTTGTCCCCTTGAGTCCATGGTATTCTCGACACATTCAAAAAGCCTCTAGACAGACCATACAATATAACTTCAGGATCAAAATCTTAGGTTAGCAGAAGGGGGGGAGAACCCCCTCTCCCATTGTCATTGAAAATAAATGGATACGGACAGTAGAACGTACACAAGTGGGTAGTTGATCCAATTATTTCTATTTTAACTGCTTGAGAAAACTCAACAACCGCTATATCATTTACAATTAAAGGTTAAATGTCAATAGATTGTCTTTTTGAAGTAACTTTCTTCTTCGAAATGGCCAGACATGAACTCGACTTGCCTATGAACATAAGCAAATTTATAAAACACTAATCTTGTCAACTTTGATGCACTGCAAAGTATTACTACATCTGATATTTCTTAATTAACCGAATTGTAATTAGTCCAAGGACAATTGCTGGTTCCCTATCCACATATCTGATACTGTATTGGAATAGTTTTACTAAGATACAGGAGGAATCCCTGGAAGTTTAAAATATAAGTGCGAAGAGGAAATTAAGACTACTTTTCAAATGTTTTGTTTATGTGCAATCGGCATAATTTTTACCATATCATTCCCAAAAAATTGTTTGCATTCAGGAACAATACATGTATAGAAACACTTCCGGGATCTATGTGGTGGAACTCGAACAAAGCTAGATCAAATTATCGATGAGATCAAGGATTCTCCCACAACAACAACGACAAATCTTCATCCTAAAGATTTAGGATCAGCTAAATGAATCATGCTTGTCCATTCCACTCTGTCCAAAGCCGAGTCTTATGTTAACTAATCAGGATGGTTCTGACAAGAAATATACCAAAGATTGGCACCATACTATTCCTTTCCGAGGAGTTTAAAAAACACCGATTTCCTTACACACTTAAATCTGGTTTGTGATTCAGCAATCCAGATTCTTTCTTGATCCAATTGAAAGAGGTCTTCTCCAATCCACAAATTCTGTCAGCACAATCCAAGTATCATGGGTGTAATATATCCATGTAAAATTAAACCAGAAACATGCAGAGTTTGATGATGGATCCTCCAACCCAACAAACTTGATTAAAAATTTGATGCAAGGGAATGTAAAGGGTAGTTCTAATCCATTTTCTTCAGAGGTTGAATAAAGTATTAGAAGAAGAATTCGACAAAATATTTGGATTCAAAGAGCACAGAAGAAACATCTATGAGGAAAGGAAACCACAAGAATTAAGCCACAAATCCATGGCAGAAACTGTTAAAGCACTTAACAAAATTCGCCCCACCATCCCTTTATGATTTTCCAATCAGAAGCCTCGACAATAAAAAAAAGGATCTACAGAGGGAATGAAATTAACTAGAAAAAACATTATTGTTTAAAAAAAGGGATAAAAAATGAAAAAAAAGAGAAGGAAATGAACAATAACCTGACAAAATAAGCTTTGCTTAAATAGAGAGAAAAGCTAATTCATATTAAATGATAAACTGGAGAACACTGACACCAAATAACCAACCATGTTGAAAACTAGCTTAAATAGATAAAGCCTAAGAAACTTAGAGTTGAGCAGTGCCTTCTGTGAACTTGGGATCCTCACATCTGTACTTCCCATCTGGGCCAATTCCAAAACCTTTCGGATCTGCAAACACATTCTCCAGTAGCTGACTTCGGAGTGGAGCAGGGCTTGCATCGGCGAACTCCACAGCCTCCTCGACCACCTCATCAATCCTCTTCTCTATGGCCTTCAACTCAGCCTCATTCACCAGATTGTTTTCGATCATGTATTTCTTCAAAGCTATGATGGGGTCTCTTGCACTATAGTGAGCCTTCTCAGCTGGAAAAACAAACCCACAAGATTGATATTTAAAAAAAAATAAAAAATTAAGACTAGTTGTAAGACTCCAAATGGAAATAAAACAGGAAAAAAAAAGGATTTGTCACAAACATGAATGTTAACTATCTACCACAGTTATTCGATTTGCTTCATTTGGCCTAAGAATATAAAACATACATGCAATATTACTTGGTGAGCAATCATATAATCACAGCATTAGATATGTGATCATCAAAATCAAATCCTCATCACAAACCTATCGGGTTGGTTGAACGAATCTTGTTCCTCCATCCAATTCTGTCTATGGCCATGTTTTATCGGTAATGCTAGACTGATCAACATAATAATTCGTCCATCAATTCAAAAACATAAAAAATAAGGGAAATCGAAAAGCAAATTCATAAATAAAACCTTCATCCTGACATCGAGAAGTGTGAAACACGATTAGAAAGGTTGAAAGCGACAAGGCTCCCAACCCAAATGGCTTCTCTCTTGCTTTCTTTAGTAAATTATGGGAGGTGAGTCAAATGAAGAATTTCTTAAAGTGGTAAGGGAGTTCCAATATTGAGGAATTTTAGGATTTTTTTATAGGTATAAAGTTTCATAAATAAATGAAGTCTGGTCGAGGTGACCAGCAAGATAACAAAAGCATGGAAACAGGAAACAGGAGACAGGACACCAAACCAGCCCAAAGCACACCTTACATCGAAGTAATACCATCTTCCTACAAAATCTTCAAAAAAATAGATAACCCTTTTTGGATTTCACCAAGAACAATACCTTCCTGCTCTTATTCCTAGAAAAGATGCACAAAATATATACGAGACTTCGTATCAATTAGCTTCATGGGTAGTGTGTATAAAATCATAGCTAAGACCTAATTATTAAGCTTGAAAAGGTGTTGGGATCAGCATTTTCAACATTGCAAGAGGTTTGGAAGGTGAGGCAGACATTGGATGTGGTTCTTACTGCTATGCCTTTATTTGAGATCTAGATCGTAGACTCCAAGGCTGTTTGGAAAGTTGATATGGAGATTGCTTGTGATGATGTGGTATTGGGAATTTCTCAACTACAAGTTGGGAAGAGTAGATTTTGGATCCCAGTGGTGGGAATTTGTGTACATGTGTCTTCGACCTACTACATTCCGGTCAATATTTCTCCAGCTAGATCTTTCAAAAAAACATGAAGGCTCAGGACAAGTAGATCCCCTATCGCCTTAATGTTCCCAGTGGTAATAGAGGCTTCAGCTATGCTCACTGATTTGTTGAGGATCCTCTCTTATTTGTTGAGGAATTGCATTCTCAGCTAAGCTTCCTAAGATGTGTCCTCTGTAGCTTTGAGGCAGTCAAGGAGTTCCAAAAGAAATATTTCTTGGCATTAGGGATGTGGGGGGATTTAGGAGCTTTGACGGGTAATTTAGACCATGGTGTTGGAAGTTTTCCTTTGGCCTATTCAAAATTGCCTGTTAAGCCAATTCTCATTCTAAGGTAATTGGCTAAGACACACTCTTAAGGCAGTATGAAATCCGGTGATTGAGAGTTTTGAAAGAAGATTGACAGCCTAGAAGGCTTCTTTTCTCTCACAAGGTAGTTAAGGCAACTTTGATTAAGAGTATACTATCTAGCTTTCCCAATCTACTATAAATCTAGGTTCCCGATTTCAACAAATGCGACAAATGGATTGGAGAAATTAATGACAAAATTCTTTAGGAGAGGTGTCAACAAAGGGAAAAATCTTTCCAAAAGAAATCGGGAGGTGTATGTGAGGAGTCTTAAAAGATATGAATAACGCTCTAGTAGGGATGTTGATTCAAAGATTTAGTAATCATGAACATGTCCCTTACAAGTACATATCTTCTAAGCCAAAAAACACATGTTCTTCCTCTCATTTGTACTAGGAAAATCTCAAGTACAAGGTTCAAGCAATTTAAATTACAAGCATTTTTATGTGCTGCATTTCTCCAGGGATTGAGAACCCAAAATACTCAAGTCAAAACTCCTAAATGTTGGAGCTCTATGTGACCTAGATAGATAGTCCTTAGATTGAAATCAACTATAGAGCCTTCTATACGTCTCTCAGGCTTTCCCCCTATTTGACTGAATATAACTCTCGCTCAAATACAATTTTCCTAAACCATGTATTTCTAAAGAACCATAATCCAATCTAAGTAATTCAAGATATAGTTAACACAATTATAATAATCCAAACCCAAAATTCAGAACCAAAAAAGGATCAATTAAGTTCATTAAGATACTGAAAAGGAGAAGCACAAATCAGATTAAAAATAAAAATAAATAAAAACAACATGCACCCATCCGAATTCGTCCCTAATTACACATTCAGATTAATGATCAAAAGTAGCATTAATTAAACAAGAAAGATCAATTCAAACATGAAGAAATGTCTAAAAAATGCTCACCAGGGTCACGAAGCTCATCAGGGTCAGCCAAAGAGTGTCCCCTAAACCTATAAGTCTCACACTCAACCAAAGTAGGCCCTTCCCCTCTCCTCGCTCTCGCAACCGCCTCCTTCGCCACTTCTCTCACCTTCAAAACATCCATTCCATCAACATGAACCCCAGGCATCCCAAATGCCGGACCTTTCTTCCAAATCTCCGGATCAGAAGTCGCTCTCAAATGCGACATCCCAATTGCCCACAAATTATTTTCCACAACAAACACAATGGGCAATTTCCACAACGCCGCCATGTTCAAACACTCGAAAAACTGCCCATTGTTACACGTCCCATCCCCGAAAAATGCCAAAGTCACGTGATCACAATCCTCTTCTTTCAAAACCTCTCTTTTATACTTAGATGTAAATGCAGCACCGGTCGCCACCGGAATTCCTTCACCAATGAAGGCGAACCCACCAAGCACATTATGCTCTTTTGAGAACATGTGCATGGATCCTCCTTGACCTCTGCAACACCCGGTCGTCTTTCCGAAGAGCTCGCTCATCACAGCTCGAGCTGAGACGCCTTTGCTTAGGGCATGAACGTGATCACGATAAGTACTAACAACGGAATCTTCTTTCTTCAATAACTTGATGAAGCCTGTCGACACAGCTTCTTGGCCGTTGTAGAGATGAACAAAACCAAACATTTTGCCTCTGTAGTACATCTGAGCACACATATCTTCAAACGATCGACCCAAAATCATGTCTTCGTAGAGCTCTAAACCTTCTTCTTTGGTTATCAACTGGACAAACAAACAAACAAACAAACAAAAGAGATTCAAATTAAGTTAGTTAGGTTTGTGAGATCTAAAGAAATTAGGGGTTTTTCTTGATTTTTACCAGATTTGAGAGTGAGGGATCGGATTTGCTGATCTTCTTTTCCTTGACGACATCAGAGACAGAAACAATTGTGGATCTACGGGGATGAGGAGCTGAAGATGAAGTTTTGGAGGAATTGAAGCGAAGTTTGTTGGTGGAACCAAAGAAGGAAGTTGTGAAAGTGGTTTTAAGAGGATCAAATAGGGGTTTCTCAGGAGATCTGGTTGTGGTGAAAGGGAGAGGTTGAATTGCAGAGAAAGCTGAAGCCATGGTTTCTCTCTGGTTCTGAATTAGGGTTTGGGGAGGAAGGAAGAGAAGCTTAGAAGACGGAGAAGGGAGAGAAAAGAAGGGGGGGAAATATAGGGAGATGAAGGGCGGAGAAAGCAAGAGAGAGTGGTGTGGAAATGACCGCCAAGGAAGTTGGCTGCCTTGATGAAAGTTCGTTTATTTATTATGCATGTAGGCCACCCACCTATCCACTATTTCTAGGCTGTGTTGGGGAATTTGGATTGAGACACTTTGCATTTCTTCTCTTTGTGCATGTGACTCATGTCATTTGGGTTGGGCCAATGCTAATGGGATCATGAAATCTTAGTCCAAACCCAAAATGTCTAATGGAAGGGAAAGGTCGGGTCGGGTCAGCCCGAATAAATTTTTAAAAAAAAAGTGTTTGTCTAATGAGGAGTCGCATCCCATTTGTCTGGGCGTAAAGGGGACGTAGGCAATAAATCGGGTTGAAAGTTCAAGTCGAACGGTAAATATTGGTTCCAGGCTCTTGAAATCAATTCATTTGAGTGAGACAGAGGAGAGTGGAATTTCGTGCATAGGGGTGAGATATAGAGATCTCTAAAAAGGAAGCAAAAGAGTGAAGGCACTTTTTGGGCCCCTATTGATGCTAGGGTGCTAGAACATCGCGAGCAAACCTTAGTAATCTATTTCGTAAACGATGAGTGTTTGCCCTTGGTTTGAGATTAGTTCCACTTTTAACATTATCTTCTCTTTGTATTTGTGACTCTTTGCAATTGATTGGGTTGGCTTTGGACTGGGCCTAGTCCAAACCCGGCACGTCTAATGGTTGGGTTGGGTCAGCTGGACAAATAAGAAAAGGTTTGCTTAGTGGGGTGTCACGTCTCGTATGACTGGTCATATAGGGGATGTAGGTAAAAATTGGCTCCATGGCCTATAATCAAGGTCGCTTTTAACATGGGAATGGATCCTCTGTAGCCCTTTGTAGGGCGATTGGACAATTGGCAAATTGCCACGTCAACAACATTGTAATATTCCCATTGTGAAAAATTGGGACTACAGTGACCATCCATTTTAACAGTCTTGGATCTGGAAAAAAGCCATTTCTTTTATTATTATTATTTTTAAATCGAATCTAGATCATCAACACAAGACACCTATGTTGTTATTTTTCTTCAACATGAACCTCTCTCTCCTTTAGAGAGAAGTGTTACAGAGGATTCGAGCCCTTTTAACATTAATGGGAGTATTTTTCCATATCTGAGGAGAGTTCAGGGAAAAAGATTGGGAACATTGCCTTAGTTGTAGAGCATGTAAGAGTACTTTATAAATCATTGCTTGGTTAGGTCTTTTAGAGTTGTTCCATTATTTGGGATCTGTAAACTTGTAGAAATGAACTCATATGTTCACACGCAATCAACCTTGTAAATGTGGAATCCAATTGTTAGAATTTATCTTACGAAATACATGTATTTTTGGCCCACATCTTCTATCTTGATCATTGGATTTTACATTTACACAGTTAGGATTTAGGATTGGTGTGAACATATTAGTTCCTTTTCGACAAGTCTATGGATCTTGAACCATTTTTAAATAAGGATGTTCATCGTGTGAGTTGGCCCGCAAACCTAACCCATCCAACCCAAAAATGATGTACGGGCGTTGATACAATTATGGTTGGACTCATAAATCCAAAATATTACCCGTATGTATGACCCGCACAAGTAGGACTGTTGGATAGTTTTGGGCGGGCTGGACAAATTGGGATTGTTGCACAAGCCTAATTTTATTTTGATTGGCAAATAAATTTTATATATTAAACAAGAAATATAATTTATATAAATAAAAATTTATATCCTGAAGAACAATTAATTAAAAAATTACTTTAAAAATATATAATTAATATGAAAATATTTATATATTATTATTATTCTTCGGGTTCGGGTTGAATTGGGTTGCCCAAACGCTCAACCCAAAGGTTGAGTAATTGTAACCCAAGCTCAATCATGTTCTACATAATTCAGCCCAAGCTCGCCCATCAATCAGGTTGAGCTCCAGCCAACCCAACCAAGTTGCAGTCCTACCCACAAGTAACAATAGAAAAGGGAAATTACTTGATGAACCCTAGCTGTAGGGTTTCGTTCTAAATAATCCCTAACTTTTCAAATAGTTCATTTAGTAAACTTTTCCTTATTTAATGTTCCCTCACCTCGTCAAGCTCCATGATTCAAATCGTTGAGATCGACCTTTCCTCCTAACATCGGGATCAACAATGTTACAATCGTCTAGATCAATGATTATACCATTTTCAAGGTCTATAAACTAATTTTCCCTATAAAAAAAAATTGTAATCAATTTTATCAAGTCCAAAGGCCCATTTGAACCAAGCTAGCTTGGACTTGGCCATGGGGTTTGAGATTGGGCTAAGGTGCAATCAACTTTTTAGCTTCTTTTTTCAACATTTCTCAATCATAGATTCTCAATCACAAAACTAATTAACAGCAATTTCAAACAAGACCTGAAAGAATAATTAAAATATATAATGTTTGTATATGTCAGAAAATCCATTTATACATGTAGAATATAATAAGAAGGATCAACGAGGCACTAATGTTTCAAAACAATCCAACCCATCAAAAGCTGGCGCAAGCTTTGGCACCTGTCCCCTCTTCTGCTCTTCCTTTGCTTCTGCTACCAATTTTTCTATAGAGGCCTTGAAACCACCTTCAAAATACTGAATTTTAAAGGAAGAAAAGAGTTTTTAGAAGATAATTATATATAGATGGATGAATACAGGGGACTAATAAGAAGAAATATTACCTTTGATTTGGGTTGATTACGATTGAAGAAATAGACCCCAATTGCTGCAGCAACAGCAGGTACTGTTACATGAAGGTGCCCATAGCCATTGATATTAAGCAGAACTTCAACTAATCCTTAAGAACAATAATTAGCTTTTGTTCTGAACTTATAAAGAGATATTTAGAGAGAGAGAGAGAGAGAGGAATATAGGATGACTTGGTGGTGAAGAGAAGTAAAGAAAATCTTATAAAGAGGAGAAGAGAGAAGGAAAGTGGGAGAAGAAAAGGAGATGTCTTCTCGAAGGAATTGGACCCACGCCATTACTTTTTCTTCCCCTGTTTTTCTTGTGTGAAATTTTTACTACAACACCAATTCCGATGAAAATGATCTATGGTTGTGTGCCCTTGCCATGTCAGCCGTGTACCCAATTGCGTACCAAGACCACTTGCATTCATCACGACCCATCTTTTTTACTGTGTATCCGAAAGAAAAAAACATAGAATAATGATGAATGCATGCGGTCTTGGTACGCGGTTGGGTACATGGCTGACTTGGCAAGAGCACTGAATAGCACTTCTTTTTCTTGTGTATCTCGATGAAAATAATCTATGATTTTATGCCCTTTTCATGTCAGCTGCGTGCTCAACCGTGTATCAAGACTACGTGCATTCATCAGGATTCAAAAAGAATAATGATGAATGCACGTGATCTTGGTACGCGGTTGGTATGATCTATGGTTCTGTGCCCTTGCCACATCATCCATGTAACAACCGCCTGCGTTTATCATTATTCTTCTTTTTTTTTTGTTTGAGGGGATGGGGGTTAGCCAGTAAACCTATTTTTAATGACATCAGTAACTCGATGACAACGGATTACAATGATCTTACAACTGTAGCTCGATGAATCATAATAAGGGTCCTTGGACTCACCTTGTGACATAAAAAAAAAAACATGATTCGATACTTCATGGCAGTAGATGAAAAAATTCTATGAACTTTAAAGGAAAAAAGTTCGATATTCATCCATTTTCCAAAACCTTGGATCAAGCCCAAAACAAATTACATTTTGAAAATATTATTTTGGATTTAAGTTTTTCGATGAAATTTAGAGGGTTGTGGTGTTGAATTGTTAATGTGGTAATCCATTTGAGCAAAATAACCCTTCATAAGGCTCAAAATCTTCCTTAGTAAGAAAAATGTTTCTCAAAAAATATTTTATGTTTGTCTGATCAATAATTTGAAAATGGACAATCACATAACTTCCAAATTTAAATGATGAGATTTTGGTATTTTGATGATGTGGCGCTCTTTAAAAAAATAAAAAAAATAAAAAACAAAAAAAAACAAAACCACAAGGAGCTATAAGAAAGAAAGAATGTGCAATAAGGAAATAATCCTCATTCTCATCCTCTCTTTTATAATCATTTTTACTATCGGCGTCTTCTTTTAGACGGTCTATCTAAGATTTCCTTATCCTCCTTGTTTTTTCAATCTTCTTTCATCTATTTTAGAATCTTCTTTAATTTTCTAAGTTTTAATTTTTTTTTTTTTTAAAAACCCAAAAGAGGACTCGAAGAAAAAGATGTGTATTGTGGATTGTTTTTCATTTAATTTTCAGGTATGATTTTACTAACTAATTGGGTGAACATAAGAAAAAGTTGGCGTCTCAATAAAAATGAGAACTTCTATTGCCACACCAATTTTTGCTAGAGCCATCCCAAGATGTGTGCTAATTCTTTGGTAATTTACATATGTATTGGTGTGGCATTAATAAAAGTTGGTGTGGCAATAGAATCTCTCATAACTTTTTATTTTATTTTATTCACACTCTTCTTTTTGGGAAAAGAAAACCTACATGTCTTGACTCTTAACGATTGTGTTGCAACTTGGGCGGGTTGGAGGGTGAATCTAAGCACTAGTCAAATGGTAGAGCCCTCAACCTGCGCATTAAGCCTGAGTTCATTAACCCAAGTTCAACTTGAGCTTGAGCTTCTAAATTCAGGTTGAGGTTGAGTTAGCCTAAATTAGGTAGTTTTGGGTGAGTTGGATTCATCGAACAAGTCTAATTTTATTTTAATTAGCAAATGAATTCTATATCTCAAACAAGAATTCATAAATATTTATATATTATTATATATCCTCGGGTTTGTGTTGAATTGGGTTGCTCAAACTCTAAATCCGAACTCAACCTAAGTTAAGGCTAGGTTGAGTTATTCTAACCTAGGGTCAACTCATGTTATACAAAACTCGGCCTACACTAGCCCATCAATTGGGTTGAGCTCCCACCAGCCCATCCAAGTTGCAGCCAACTTAACAACAAATTTTCTTTTACAAGAAGGGTTTGGGTAGGGTTGCCAATACTAGCCTGCTAACTCAGTCCAGTCTACTTGTGGAAATAAGGCTTAGGGCCTCATTCCTGAGCCCGCAATGGTAAGGATTAGGGGTGCAACGTGGTTCGATTTAGAGCAAAATCGAAATCGAATTGACCAAGGTCAGTTCGATTATATGAGAACCAGAATCGAATCGAATTGGTCTAGGACTGAACCAACCTTAATTCGGTTTGATTCCGTTCGGTTCCATGGGTTGCCAAAAAACTACGTCAATTAATTTTTTTGAATGCATTTTAAAATGAATTTTTTTGAATGCAAATATTCAAATTTTGAATTAAATATTAGGAAGGCTCCACAAGTGCACATAGAAAAATAAATTAAAACAACAAAAAATTACAACACTCAGAATAATAATAAAAAGATTGGAAATTATAGAAAGTTTTGATTTTTTTTACTTGTTCTGCAATGTTTTCTACTTGTGAGAGAGACAAAGCTATGAGAGGAACAACAACAAGTGTGACAAGGGCTAATTGCCACATAACAGTGAAACCCACCACAAATCCAGTCACAAAGGTAGCCATGTAATAGATGAAATTACCCAACTGAGACAAAATTGAAACCAAATTACTAAATCAATCACATTTAAATGGATACAAAATGGATTAATTCAATGGGTTTTCTTCTTTTTTTTCTAACCTTCTCACTAATGGCATCTTGGACCATCACAGCATCTGTGTTAATAGCGAAAACTACATCAGAGGTTCGAACTTCTGTGTCAAAGTACTGAACATCTTGATTCAAAGCAGCTTCTAAGAGAGTGAGAGAGTGGGAGGGATGAACCGTCAGCCTCCAAAGTTGAGAAGCAACCCATAGCCGCACGCCCGCACCTCAGCCTTGCAATTGCAAGAGACGAGAGAGAGGGATGACTGTTGAAGTTGAACTCGCAAAGAGACAAGAGAGAGAGAGAGAGAGTAAAGGAGGGAAAGAAGAAAAGAGAGTAAGAGGCGTCTTACTCTTTAGTCTTAAGGATTTTGTAAAAAGTTAAAAACCTAATATTTTATTTTAAAATAACATTGCTTCAGTTATTTACAAAGTCTGAACCGAGATTCCAACCAAATCCATTGATTCCTTATTTTTTAAATCCGAAACTGAATCATTATCAATCTAAATTGAACCAAACCAACCCAAAATTCATGGTTTGGTTCGATTCTCGGTTTAAACTAGATTAAGTTGCATCCCTAGTAAGGATGTGTGCAATTTTTTTTCACAAATAGAATATAACATATCGAATTACAAGTTTATTCTTATCTCTAACTATTTTTCTTTTAAAATGAAGATTTGAACCCTATTTTGATGAGAAATAGTATCAAATCACTTCGAAAGATGAATGCATGCATATATTTGGACCCCTAATGAGTTTAGGCTTAATTGACTTACGCTTAATAAAGGTTAGGACTGGTCTAAGGTACAACTCATCTCTTTAGGGGTGGGTTGGGTTCATTCAAATCCGCCCATTACCCTCCTATGCAAAAGTGGATTTACAATGGGGGCACTTGTCCCCACAATAATTTTTTAAGTCCATAAATTAATGAGTTATTGCGACAGATAGTAGCAATGGAAAAAAAATCCACCACTATTGCCCCCACAAAATATTTTTTTCACTATAAGCCCCCAATAAAAATTTTCTACTCTTAGACGCCCCACATGGGCTAAATCTTGGCTTTGCCCTTGCTCCTAGGTTTGGGTAAATGGCTGATTTTTAAATTTAAGCTATTTTAAGTATAAAAATCCATTTGTAAGAAATCACCGATTAGAATGGTTTAATATCATATGGCATCCAATCCATAGATCCAAGTATTGAAAAATAGAACCCTGAGGGGTTAGCTCAATGGAAATTTTGGACCAATAAGTGATTAATGCCCGTAAGTCGTTAGTTTGATAATTAGTATGAGCATTAATTCCTCAAGGGCCACCCTTGAGGGCACTCCCTCATTTACATGGTGTGTGTTATGTGTGGGTGTTACCCGTGCCTCGAGACTTGTCCTTGGACAAGAACACATTATATGGATTGGACAAAGCCAAATACATGCCTGGTTTGCTGTCTACTGGTTTGCTGTCTATAGGGATGCCCTGTTATCAAAGTAAAAAATATTGAAAAATATCTCTCTTTCAAAAAAAATTTCATATATATGTGTCATAAATTTATTTTATTATTTAATATATGAGATTTAATTATTTATTATATTTTTAATTATGGGGAATGCTAATGTTCAATACTTCATGGGGATGTTAACATTGTCCAATAAATTTTTTCCAATAATATCCCTTCTTAATTTGTCTGTTAGTTAAAAAGATAAGGGTGTATTGGTCTTTTACACAATAAATGTTATAAGCATTTAAGTATTTTAAATTAAATATCATTTTTTATAATAAATCCTTTGGTAATCAATGCCAATATAATAAATTATTTATTAATGAAATAATAAATACCTTTATTATGTAAAAGACTAAAATGCCCTTATCTTTTTCATTAAAATACAAAACGAGAGGGGGGATATTATTGAAAAATAAAAGTGTTGAATAATAGTAATATCCTTATGAGATCTTGAACGTTAGTATTCCTCTTTAATTATTGTTTCGATTTCAGATTATTAAATATTTTTTATTTTTGCACACTTATAATTGAGCTTAAAACCATTGTTGTAAACCTTGGCGAGTCAAATCAAATCTTGATTAAGTTAATTTGACACGATTGGGGATTTTGAGGTGACTCAGCACCCAAACTCGATATGGAACCAACTCGTCTAGTCAATACGATGATCACTCATCTACTTGGATTGGATATTCCACAAAAGAACGAAAAACAAATAAATAATCTCTTATAATTTCTTGTACGGTAATACACCACAATGTTTCAATCAAATTCACTTAAATCAAAAAAAGATACAACAGTTATAGTTCAACGTAAGTAATCTACTTAACTACCTATCATCTACATAGAATCAAAACTCAGTGGGTGTGGGAAACTAGAGTTTCGAAACAAAAGAGACCATCGAATGAGGGAGCGAACTCTAGCGTCCTTGGCTGCACCTTACTAACATGCGCCGTTGCTAATTTGTCCTTCTTCTCCTCCAAGCCCAATGGCATTCGCACGTGTGTCCGGGTACTTCCTGTCCTCCACTTTGTTGGTGGTCTTGGTGTTTAGAGAAGGCAAAGGTACGCCAAACTCATCCCCAAAGAAATCAGCACAAATTGCAGAACCACTAAATATCGACATGGTTCATGATGATTCTATGATCTCGGTTTTCTGATGTAGGATCAACGGTTTGGGATTGAAGCAGAGTATCACGTCACTTAAAATATAAAAGGTTATGGTTACTTTAGAGAGCTGTTATTGGCACCCCAACTTTAACTTATTAACACTCCAATTAAAATATAAAAAAATAGGGATTTTTTCCAAAACATGGGCAACACACCCTTCATTTTAATTTCGAAACATTCATTTCAAATGAATTCGTCACTTTTATGATCAATGAATTCACCGGTATATCTACAAATTCATAGATATTAAAAATGACGAACTCAAGTGTTGGTAGGTTATAAAAATGACGAATGCATGTTTTGGGGATTAAAGTGAACAACATACCGAACTCAGAATTTCGTCATATTCAACACACGAAACGGAGATTCACTCAAAAAAAAAAAGTAAAAATTGAGGTGCAAATAGAAATTCTCTCTCTTCTTTTTTTTTATTGTAGTTTGCTATTTGTTAGATTTAGGATTTTGTATGAGCCTAATCCTAATCGTTAACAAATGTTGAAGTTGGTTGAATGTATTATAATGCTTTGTAAGGCTGAGGTAATAACCTAGTGTTTGAATGGTATGTCTTAATACTTAATTAGGGTATGATGAATAATTTAAAAAATTGGGGTGTAAAAAGTAAAGTTTGGGGTTTCAATAGCAACTCTCTTACTTAATTAGGGCTGTAAGAGATTAAGGTTATGGATCGAGCCAGGTTGATAAGGTCGAGTTGACCCGAGACTATTTCTTTAAATATCAGATCGGAGTCATCAGACTCAATATTAGGATCCAAATCCGATCTAATAATAATCGGATTGAGTTGAGATCGGACCAAACACAATTTGGAATATATAAAAAATCTACATAAAGTTTGTATTTTTAAACAAAATATGTATATATAATATAAATTATATACTTTTTCAAATTTTATCCCAGATTTGTAAAGGACAAAATTCTAAGAAATTTAAAAAAAAAAAAAAAAAAAAACCTTCAATAATCCTTATTATTCACCATTTAATTTTAATTTTAAATTTTAAGAGTTTTGGTAATTCAGTAGTTGTCAATTTTGATCAACACCTTAGATCAAGGTCAATTTTATTTTTTTTCTTGAATCTGAGTCATTCAATGAAATCTAGAAGACAGTTTTGTTGGATTGCCAAGGTGGGTCATCCATGTGTGCCAAACACTTTTAGTAAGATATGAAATCTTACTAAGTTCTTAAGGAAAGTGTTTTTCATTGCCAAACAGCCCATCGATCTTACGACTGATATTGATCAAGCTCAAAAAAATATTATCAATTGATAATTTATTTTTATTTTTTTCAAAAAATAAGGAATATTTAACATGTAAAAAACAAATGCATGAAATGACTCATAATGTAGGCACGGGCATCTGTTAGTATAATGTAAATTATATACTTTTTCAAATTTTATTGGATCAGAACATGCTTGATCCAAATCCAATTTGATAAGATATTGGATCGAATCAAATCATATTACACAATATAGATGTAGGTGAGAAAAAAAATATCTTCAAACAAGTTTTGAAATTCTCCATTGAACAAAAGGCCAAGATAGGAGGATACTTCTACAGATTTCTAAAAAATTGTTCGATAGAAAATTTGTAGTGATCCCTAAGAAATCAGAACTAATATCTAGGAATCTCCTTTTTTTTTTTAATGAGTCGTGTTGGAGTGACCTCAAGATTGTACCTCATATCTCACATCTTGACGTGAAAGTGTATAGGAACCATAGATATATTTTCACTCGTATCTCGATGAAAAGCATCTATGGTTCTTACACACTTTCATGTTAGGATGTGCGATGTGAGGTACAATGTTGGTGTCACTTCGGCATTATTCTTTTTTTATTCTTGTCATATTTTAAAAAGGGACCTTTTCTACCATGTGGTTTGATGTTCTTCGCAAATATTTTAGAAATTAGAAACACAACTTTTCTAGATGTCAATACACATTTTTTTAAGAGACTAGTACATTTTTCTTAGGGATAGTGTTTTTTTTTTTTTCAGAAATCCATAAAAACCTTCTCCCATCCCAACAATTTGTTTGTGGAGAACTTCAAACATGATTGCCGACTAGTTTTTATTTCTATTTAAAAAAGAAAAAATAAGATTTTTCTAACATCAAATTGACATTTCTTGAAATTGCATTTTTAAAACATTCAATCCGGCCAACTAGTCCTATGATACTCATATCACTTCTTGAGTTTACTTGTGTATGCAACACGGGCATCCTCTTCAGGGTTAAGGAGGTAAAGGACGAAAGACAATAAAATTAGAAATGTGTTATTGAAAAAAGGGATAAGTAGATTAAAGAGAATAAAGTTGGGCGGCTAATATTGAAAAAGGGAAAAAAAATATTAAAGAAAGAAAAATTAATGTACATGTTGAATAGGCATTTTTGAAAAAGGGGTAGAAGGGGAAAAAAACAATAAAATTAGGGGTATTATTGAAAAGTGAAAAAAGAGAAAAAAATTAATAAAATTATCCTCGAGATACTTTTTATATGAGAAGATAAAGATTGACACCAAGGGAGGGGACAACCTTTGTGTGTTTATTATATATGAATATTAAAAAAAAAAAAAAACTGTTTGATCAATAGTACATAGGCATTTTACTTCCCGAAGGCCTTGGCTCAAAGGTAAAACTAGTAATAGGGGTTTGATCCATCTGATATTGTGTTTGAAACTGGATGGTCTTCTGATTTATCTTGTTGCACATTGGGAAACTTTCACGGTTTAAAACATCCATCTTTAAAAATTGATGCTTCTCGAATATCCTGTTAAATGATCTAACTTGTAATGTTATTCATGTGTAGTTAGTTGGGTGTTTTGGGGTGGGGGGTGGGGGGTGGGGGGTGGTTATAAAAAAACCTTAGGTCCACCAAAAGATTCCTGCAGGATTAGGTATCCCCAATTGAATATTCCACAAAGGCAATTTAGCGGCGGGGGGGTAATAAATAAAAAAAAAACAGTAGGTCCACCAAAAGATTCCTGCAGGGTTAGACAGTAGCCCCAATTGAATATTCCACAAGGCAAATAAAACAGCCCTATTTTAAATATTTGGACCGTAGCCTTAGATGTACATGAATATACATCCGACTAGCTGAATATACATCCGAGGAACAACGGACAACGTTTCGCAAATTGAGAGTCAAAGTTTTGTCCAATATGAATTGAAAGTTTCAAAATGGAACCTCATAAAAAATTTGCTCATTATTAAACTTCTAACCCCATCAAAAGAGATTTAAAATTGACGGTCCACAATTCTTCAACTTATAAATTGGGGGTAAGAAGTTCTATTTTGGACTGATTTTTTGTGAAGAAGATGTCCTTATCATAGAGATCATTCTCACAAAAAATTAGTTCATTCCAAAACTTTTAGCTCATAAAAAAAAAACACTTTTAACTACAATTTTGGTTGTTGAACCTGACCCATATCCAAGATCATCTAGTCATGAGTAAGGTGGTGAATGGGCTAGATTTTAATACAACCTAGCTTAGCATGGCAAATATTGGAGAAATAACTTAGCCCATTTAGGTAATGGCCAAGCAACACCTAAACCATATTTAGAGTCGGACTTAGGCTTCAAAGTCAAGTCCGTTGGACGAATCAGTCTAAACTGATAACTTAAATTATATTTTAAGGGTCCCGTTCGGCACAAAACATTTTGACAAACATTTTGGCAAACATTTTTCGTGCGTTGGATAACAACGAAATGGGCAGTCGAGATTCAAACAGGTGATCGGGTTTAAGTGAGGGATTTTGCAGCGCCATCTCTCAAAAATTTGTATATTAGTGCGTCCTCCTTGTTGATTTAAAATCGAACCTATAAAAAAAAAAAATAATAAACAGAGAGTGAGAACTCTCTCATTTCCTCTCTCGACAGAACCAAATAGAAACCCCTCTTGCTCTCACTCTCTCATTCCTTGATTCTCTCATGAAACCCTCTTGCTCAAGCTCTCTCATTATCGCTCAACTACCTCGACAGAACCATCTCTCTCGTTCGGCGATTCTCTGACTCTCTTACGAAACACGAACGACTGACCTCCATCGATGAAGCACAAACGGCTGCAACTTCGACCTCTCTGCAACTCCATCGACGAAAGAGAATGAGAGAGTAAGAGCGAGACCGAGAGAGAATGAGCGAGTGAGAGCGAGACCGAGCGAGAACGAGAGAGAGAGAGAGAGAGAGAGAGAGAGAGAGAGAGGGGGTTTGAACACGAGAGAGACGATGGAGAGAGGGATCGACAGAAATAACAGAGTTATTTCGTTCGATCGGTTTGAAAGAGGAGAGGGATGTGGCACTAAATACGTTGAAAATGAGGGATGACGCTGTAATTAACTGATAATTTTATAAAATAGTAAAATTGAATCTCATCCGTTCATTTGCATTAAATCTGATGGCTTAAAAATGTTTGCCAAAATGTTTGTCAAAATGTTTTGCGCTGAACACCTCCCATATTTTAATTTTATATATATACACACTAGAATTTGTTTAGGAGCATCTTGGGGTTGAAAGGGAAGAATAAGAAAGATAAATAGACAATAAAGTTGGAAGGGTATTTTTGAAAAAAATCGTGTTGAAGTAACATTGTAGGACATTTCTGACGTGGATGTGTGTCATAACCATAGATGTTTTTCATCAAGATATGAGTGAAATTTCGATGAAAACATCTATGATTATGACACGCATCCGTGTCAAAAATGTCCCTCACAATATTATTTTAATATTATCCTATTGAAAAAAGGAGAGAAGAGAAAATACAATAAACTTGAAATGATATTCTTGGAAAGGGAGTAAAGAGAAAAAATAACAAAATTAAATATTTCCTCGAGATTTATAGTGAGACTAAATCTATTGAGGGTATAAAGCTTGAGAAGAAAAAAAAAGGGAACAACTCCTATTTTATTATATAGATATATAAAATTTATGGTTTCTTTTTTATTTAGCTCAGTTTGGGCCAACCATTGGCAAGTCAATTTCAGATTAAGATTTTGAGGCTCGATTAGGATCAGCCCTACCCATCAATAGCCATATCCATGAGTGATGGCATGCCTCTTGACTTCAGTCTTCCATAAGTTACTAACATAAAATGGTCAAAATACTCTCTTCACCAATATTTTTCTCAAAAAAAAAAGAAAAAAATTAGCCTTTGTTCTCAAATCCTACATATTATTCAACATTTAAGAATTAATTTGATTGGATGGCCAACAATCTTAATTTTTCTTTAGGATCCTTAACTTTAAACACTACAAGTCTTAATCCTTCAACCTTTGGATCTCTAGAATAAGATAAGGTAAAATCAAGGGTTTTTCGTTGAGATTACAAGTATTTTAGTAGATTGTATTTGTAATGAATTTGATTCAAGGGTTTTTCATTGGTTTAAAATTGATTCAATTTGAGTCTACTTTTAAAACTAAGTAACTATGTTTTAAATATTTTAACAAAGTAGATATATAATGAATGGGTCTAGATATTCTAGACCTTACATTGGTCCACCTACACATTCAAAATCAATTGGGATGATCATCATTTCAGCATCATCATTGCTTTATAAGAAGATAACATGAATGGTTTGGGGGAGAAAATTTTTTTTTCTTATTTAGACTAATATATTATAAAGTATGTCCTTAAGCGTCCGTATTTTTTTAAGGATTTTTTGGTACATATTTTCAAAAAAGAAGTCTTTATTGTCATTGTCCCTTTTTAAAATTATAAAAATATAATTTTATCATATTATAGTCAACATTGCCTTAATTGATATTTTAATTTAAAATTAGCCCTTATGATGCATGTGCCTTTGGACATGGCACCTACTAGTACAAATGCATGCATTAAGATAATCATTTGTACATTTAAGGGAGGAGTCGAGATTTTCCAACTCCCCCCAAACTCTTCCCACGTGTCTATGCATAAAACCATAGATTTTTTCCTTAGGATACACAATTGCACATCCCCACATACGTTTAATAAACATAGGCTTTGGGTGGGATTCCCATCAACTAAGGTTGGAGCCGTGCCTAGTGTTATAAGCAAACGTCATTACACAACATTTAGTGTGTTAAAATTATTTTGTCAAAGCCTAGATACGGGCCTGGTCTGCTATCCATAAGGATATCTGGTTACAAAAAAAAAAATATTCATCAAAATACACATGTAATCACATCATGATCCTTTTATATTACTAAGTATCTTATTCCATGTTAAATCATTTAGATCGCTAGGTTCATCGAGAGTTTTTCATTGAACATGATAGTATGACACTCCCCTCTAACAAACGCCCCATCATAGAACCATTGATCAAATGTCTTGGGATACATAAGAAAAAGATTTATGATTTTGTGTATCCCGAGGCAAATTATCTACGATTTTATGATGGGGTGTTTGCAAAAGGAGGCGTCATATATATATAGGTCCCGTTCAGGAACAAACATTTTGGCAAAACATTTTTCAAAATATGGGTTAGAGGTTTTGGAATGGACTGATTTTTGGTGAGGATGATCTCTACGGTGAGGAGATCATCCTCACCAAAAATCAGCCCATTCCAAAACTTCTAGCCCCAGTTTATAAGTTCAAAAATCGTGGACCGTCCATTTTTTGTAAACCATTGTTGATGGGGTTAGAGTTTTGGAATGGGCTGATTTTTGGTGATGATGATCTCCTCACCGTAGAGATCATCCTCACCAAAAATCAGCCCATTCCAAAACCTCTAACCCATGTTTTGAAAAATGTTTTGCCAAAATGTTTGTTGCTGAACATTTCCCTATATATATATATATATATTTGAAAATATTCGATAAAAAATCTTTTAAGAGTTGTGATAATCTGATATGCCGCCCTCCTTTGACATGTGCCCCTATTATAGAACGATTTTGTGATGAGGGTGAAGGACATTAGAAAATCATTATTCATCTTTTAATCAAAGTTCATTGACCAACATTTTTTTGTTAGTTCAAATATTAAAATAATTAAAGAAGTGAAATAGATGGAAATGGCCATCATACGAAATCCCGTGTGTATTGACATCACCATCATAACTCTCTCGTGAGTCCAACTTAGATCCCCGAGATGCTTCATATATTTTAATTTATTAAAATCTCAAGATTTTGATGGATCAAATTATCATAAATAAAGTTATTAGAATCCCTTATGATTCTCATACCAATGATCTATGTGAATACATTATCATAAACTTCATTTAGTGAAGTCAAAATTACACATAGAAATCACATTTTAGTGGGGGAAAAACCCTGAAAGGATATTCTTCTTGATTTTCCAATCTGTAGCAACACGTACATTCTGATAGAGCTATCGTGCCACCTAGATAGAAAAGTTTGAATCTATTAAAAATATAATAATAACAAATTATCATGTATGTGAATGCCATGAAAAATGAGTAATCCCAAGTTCACTGGTTTTTTTTAAAGATCGTTAAGCTTATGTTAAGTGAGATCAATAACTCAGTGTTAGAAAGACTTGAACTCATGTCTGATATCATCATCCATCGACCTACATGGCTCATAGTCACTACGATGGAAAAAATCTCACCTCCACATTGAGATTCAAAACACGACCGAATCAAACCATGAAGTAGTACTTATCTAAGCATATATGTGGTACAGCCAAAGAGACTTTGATGCCAAAGTTAAACTTTCAATAATAATTATACTATAATCAAATAAACATACTTCCCTTGTGCCTTTTTTGGTATATTTGCTTCACGCTACTTTGATTTTCTTTCTATTAGGACTCTTATTGGGGTTTTTTTTCCTTGTGTAACTCCATCACAATTTCTTTCTTTTTGGTGAAATAACGATTAGCATATTGGATTTTCTTCTTCGCACACTTCCCCTTTGTTTTTATAGAATCTTTGGTATTGGTTCAAAAATTGTCCACAGTCTTCGTCCTTAGGCCTTACTTCAAGAATTACTCTTTGAACATGAGATCAACTACCCAAATCATTCAACTTAGAAAATTGAACTATAGATTTTGATGATTCATGTTGAAATGTCGAGATGGGTGATTGTAACATGGTCAGTCTCAACAAATAAAATGTTAATCTCAATGATTCATGTTCAAATCGTCAAAATTAAAGATTTATAATTTTTTATCTCCCTAATTGTAAAAGGTCAATCGCAAAGAAACAAAGGTGGATCTCAATGATTTGGATTCTGGATCTCAACATTTGTAAATCGTGATGTTCTCACCAATTGAAAGGTGGGGTAGGGGGCATTATGAAAGAAAAAGAGTATAGTTAAATGGACTAACTACCACTTAACGAAAAAGGGGGGAATTTAGAAAGAAATCACTCCCGCAGGGTGTACCTAGTAATTTTCCTTTTAATTTTCAATTCAATCTGCCGACGCAAGAGAGAGACGCATTTATTGAAAAAGAAAAGAAAGAAGACGCCGTTACTTGCGCGTCACACTTACCTTAAACCTTACGTTTCGGATCTCTCTCTCTCTCTCTTTCTCTTTCTACTGCGCACGCTTCACGAGATTTCCTCAAACGGCATCGAGCTTCAGCGTTTTCAAACCAATATAAACGTGCCAACAAACTTTTGCAGCAATCAACGCTGTTCATTAATCTATTTTAATAGAAATCTTAACTTGCTATATATAAAGCTGACTCTAATACCGTATTTCGCCTTGGTGGGCCCCACCTTTTTACGACTTTTCTTCTACAGCGTCCAATCACAACCATCTATTTGTTGGAGTATCTTGCGCACGTGATCTTAGTTTCCTTTAACAACGGAACTAAAGATAAAATTAAATTCCATTAAATTTGGATTATAAAGAGGGGAAGAAAGGGTCCAACAGGGAAGGTGAAAGAGACCGAGAAGAAGAAGTTGCAGAGGTAGAAGACGGTGGTCGATTTCCGGCGAGATTCGTCGGGTTTCGGTCATTTCATCGGAAACTTTTGCAGATCTTTTCTTTCGTTCATCAGCTGTGTTAATCGGACGGTCAAGATGAAAGGATCCGGTACTCTCGTTGCTTCCATCGTGGCTGCTTCTACGGTGGCTTTCACCTCTTCTGGCAATAAAGACGATTTCTCTCATCCTTGCTCGATCAAGGTATCGGTTTAATTTCTTGTTTTTTTTTTTTTTTTATAATTTTAATTTTAGGGTTTTTTTTTTTGTTGAATTAGCTCTCTTTCATATTTTCTCTTTGTAGATCTCTTCGTTTCTTATAGATCTCTATGTTTTTTTCTCTTTTAAAGCATCCGATTGAGTTTGATTCAATGCTTTTCTTTAAATTTCCAAAATTTCAATCGTTTTCTCTTCGGATTTAGCTCATTCTCTGTCGTTTCGATTTGATTCAAAGTTTTCTTTCGAGATCTAACAATACTTATCACTCTAATTTTGAATCAAAGGTTTTTTTTTTCTTTTGAAATTTTTGTTTCGTATTCTCTTTGTTGTAATTAGAGGAAAAAAAATTTCCTCTGTTTTTAGGTAAGATTTCCTAAATATTATCCAATCGATTGAGATTTCCTACGACTTCTGACTTTATTTTCTTTGATTTGTCTAGGATTCTTCTTCCGAAAAAAATGGGGGACCTAACAGTTCGTCTTCTGACAAGGAGAAATTCGCGCCGAGATTTGACGGCTTGAGATTCATAGAGACCTTGGTGACGGCACATAGATAACGGAAACCGTTATCTCTTGCCGATTTTATTTTTCTGCAAGTTTGTATTGCTGAGAGAGCGGTTGTAAAAGCTACGAGAATTTTAGTTGTCGTTTTGGGGTCTTTTTCTTGCTCTAGGGTTTCAAATCTTAGGCGTTTGTTCAGGGCAGTTCCGTCCAAAAAAAATTGGCTTATTCTCTTTATGACAATATGACTTTATATATATATATATATTAATATTAATTAATTTATTTATATTCTCTTGAGATACACGGAATTCTGTTCGACAGTTGTTGTGGGAAGAATTACGACTCAGATTCCCCCTTTTCGCTCCTTTTGATGAAGTCAAAATCAAAAGTCTACTAATTTGACGAACACTAAGTTGGGCCCACTAAGTTACAATAAGAATTGGCTTGTTTGGTTTGATGCATGGAATTGCCAATTGTCTGATATCTTCTATATGTGGCTCCGTCAATGCTTTAGAATCTCATAAACAATCTCCCTGAATTATTCAATGTTTAGTATTGGTCCAACCGATACCAAATATGTATCTAAACAAATTAAGTATAGTATGAACTACCAAAGAGGTTAGGAGAGCATTTAGAGGAAGAGATATCAAAACTCTAAACCTGTGTTTTTTATTTGAGAGAAATGAAGAGAACTCTCCATTTCCATTTCTCTTGTTTGGATTGTTAAGTGGGGGAGAGAAGAGAAAATAATTAGAGAGAAGGATAGAGGGAAAAATATATATATATATAGGGAAATGTTCAGCACCCTAAGTTTTACCACACACTTTAACAAATGTTTTTTGTCCTACATGGGTTAGAAGTTTTGGAATGGGCTGATTTTTTGTGAGGATGATCTCTATGATTAGAAGATCATCCTCCCCAAAAATCAGCCCATTCCAAAATGTTTAGCCCATGTTTACAAGTTGAAAAATTGTGGACCGTCCATTTTTTGTAAATCATTTTTGATGGGGTTAGAAGTTTTGGAATGAGCTGATTTTTTGTGAGGATGATCTTCTCACTATAGAGATCATCCTCACCAAAAATCAGTCCATTCCGAAACTTCTAACCCATGTAGGACAAAACGCATTTGTTAAAGTGTGTGGTAAAACTTAGGATGCCGAACGGGACCCATATATATATATATATATATATAGGGTCCCGTTCAGCAACAAACATTTTAGCAAACATTTTGGCAAAATATTTTTCAAAACATGGGTTAGAGGTTTTGGAATTGGCTGATTTTTGGTGAGGATGATCTCCTCACCAAAAATCAGCCCATTCCAAAATTTCTAGCCCCAATTTACAAGTTGAAAATTCGTGGATCGTCCATTTTTTGTAAACCATTTTTGATGGGGTTAGAAGTTTTGGAATGGGCTGATTTTTGGTGAGGATGATCTTCTCATCGTAGAGATCATCCTCACTAAAAATCAGCCCATTCCAAAACCTCTAACCCTTGTATTGAAAAATGTTTTGCCAAAATGTTTGTCAAAATGTTTGTTCCTGAACGGGACCCTATATATATATATATATATATATGGGTCCCGTTCGGAGGCATCAGTTTCGTCAGCCATTTTAACAAACACTTTTCAGTCATTGGATATAAGGTAATTGAACGGACGAGATTTAAAGTTCAACCGAACGGTTTAAGTTATAAAGAATGCGCTTATTTACAGCGCCATCCCTTGAAATAGAATAAATTAGTGCTACCTCCCTGCTTCAATTAAAACCCGATCAATAGGTCCATCTTCTTCCTCATCTTAATCAATTCATTTGAAATCGAAATCCCAACCAGTCCAGCTGCAAATCCAACAACAGAAGCACTAAGTCCAACAACTTCCTCCATTAAAACCTTGAAAGGAAACTATGGATCTGCAGAAATCCTAGATCTCAAACCACTCAAGAAAATTCCAATAATTTCAAAACTTGATCGATCTTCAAAATCTCCATCACAGCTGCTATTATGAACTGAACTCCAACCACCACCGTTGTCATATCCTCCGGTACCTCAGTCGGATATTCCGTTGTCATATCCTCCGTTTCCTTCGTCGATGGAGTTGCAGCAAGAGCGAGAGAGAGAGAGCGAGTATATAGCAGCCGTTCGTGCTCGAGGGTTTCAACAAGAGAGAGAGAGAGAGAGAGTAAGATTCGAGGGTTTCAGCGGAACGAGAGAGAGAGAGAGAGGGTTTCAAAGAGGTGGCGCTCGAGCGAGAGAGAAGGAGAGAGTGAAGGAGAACTCTCTGTTTTTTAATGTGTCAGGGAGGTGGCACTAAATATTGTAAAACCGAGGGATGGCGCTGTAAAAAGCCCATAAATATATAACTTAAACGTAGATGCAATCGTGACCATCCAATCGCTATATATCCAACGGTCGAGCTTCTTTTGTTAAAACTACTGTTAAAACTAATGCATCCGAACGCCTCCCTATATATATATATATATATAATATATATATATATATATATATATATATATATATATATATATATATGGGAAATGTTCAGCAACAAACATTTTGACAAACATTTTGGCAAAACATTTTTCAAAATATGGGTTAGAGGTTTTCGAATGGGCTGATTTTTGGTGAGGATGATCTCTACGGTGAGAAGATCATCATCACCAAAAATCAGCCCATTCCAAAACTTCTAACCCATCAAAAATGGTTTACAAAAAATGGACGGTCCACGATTTTTCAACTTGTAAACATGGGGCTAGAAATTTTGGAATGGGCTGATTTTTGGTGAGGATGATCTCCTCACCGTAGAGATCATCCTCACCAAAAATCAGCCCATTCCAAAACCTCTAACCCATGTTTTGAAAAATGTTTTGCCAAAATGTTTGCCAAAATGTTTGTTGCTGAAAGGGACCCTATATATATATATATATATATATATATAATATATATAGGGTCCCGTTCAACAACAAACATTTTGATTTCAATACAAGGGTTAGAGGTTTTGGAATGGGCTGATTTTTAGTGAGGATGATCTTTACGATGAGAAGATCATCCTCACCAAAAATCAGCCCATTCCAAAACTTCTAGCCCCAGTTTACAAGTTGAAAAATCGTGGACCGTCCATTTTTTGTAAACCATTTTTGATGGGGTTAGAAATTTTGGAATTGACTGATTTTTTATGATAATGATCTCCTCACTGTAGAGGTCATCCTTACCAAAAATCAGCCCATTTCAAAACTTCTAACCCATGTTTTGAAAAATGTTTTGCCAAAATGTTTGTTGTTGAACATTTCCCATATATATATATGGGTCCCGTTCAGCAACAAACATTTTGGCAAAACATTTTTCAAAACATGGGTTAAAGGTTTTGGAATGGGCTGATTTTTGGTGAGGATAATCTCTACGGTGAGGAGATCATCCTCACCAAAAATCAGCCCATTCCAAAACTTCTAGCCCTAGTTTATAAGTTGAAAAATCATTGACCGTTCATTTTTTGTAAACCATTTTTGATGGGGTTAGAAGTTTTGGAATGGACTGATTTTTGGTGATGATGATCTCCTCACCGTAGAGATCATCCTCACAAAAAATCAGCCCATTCCAAAACCTCTAACCCATGTTTTGAAAAATGTTTTGCCAAAATGTTTGTTGCTGAATATTTCCCTATATATATATATATATATATATATATAGAGAGAGAGAGAGAGAGAGAGAGAGAGAGAGAGAGAGAGAGAGGTAAGTTTTCTTTTTCTTCAAAAGTGAGGAGAAGATAAGAGAAATTTTTTTTTAAATATTTTATAATTCCAACTCTATTTTAAGATATTTTAAAATTTCAAAGTTATCTCAAGTTGTAGAGAGAAATTGAGTTTCACATCTCTTAATGAGTTTCTCCTCTCCACTTCTCTCAATCCAAATATAGCCTAAGGAACCTGTAAGATTAGATTTTTCTTTTAATCTCTTCTGTACTCGGTCATGAACCCGATCTTTGAACCACCATTGTACAACTTCGTTGTCTTGAGACTGTTCTGTGTGGTCGTTGGGAATCTTGACCAATCCGAGTTGAAGTTGGAACTAGGCATATTGATTCAAGTTTTGATTCAACCCCAAACCAAACTAAAACTCAGATTTTCGGTTTGAGTTACCTGAGGAGCCAAATCCGTGTAATTGCCTAATCGGTTTTGAAAAAATCAATGCTGATTTCACATACAAAATATAAATAAACTTTATATATTTGAATATAATATATAATATAATTTCAGGTCTACTCCAATTCATTGACTAACCTACAAATGAGTTTTCTTTCACACATTCTCACTTCTCAATGCTCGTAACTTAGTCTTATTTGTTAACGTGACAACATAAATTCTAGAGAAAAAGAAAAGAATCGTGCTGGGGTGACAAAAACTCGTGCTGTTCTGCACATTATTGTAGATGTTTTTCCTTGAGATACAAGTTAAAATCATCTACGATTGTGTGTGCACCTCAGCATCATTTTTTTCACCTTTGTGTCTCCATTTGTGTCATTCCAGCATTTTTCAAAAGAAAATTATGGATGTAAGATTGTAGAAAGATTTTGATGGAACGTAGAAAAGAAATTTTATTTGGACAAATGATGCCAGCCGTTCAATTAAACAATTTATTTAGAAAATTGTGGATGTAACATTGTAGAACGAATTTGATGGAACGTAAAAAGAAATTTTATTAGATAAATGATTCCAACCGTTCAATTAAACAATTTATTTAGAAAATTCTAAATGTAACATTGTAGAAATAATTTGATGGAGCATTAGAAAAGAAATTTTATTGGACAAATGATGTCAACCGTCCAATTAAACAATTTATTAATAAGAACACGCTTAAGAAAAGTATTGAATTAGGGCAACTAGTTGCCGCAATTGAGGAATATGCCGACAACAGGGATTGCGTTTGAACACAGCTAAGGTGGCCCACAACCTAATATTTTGGTCATAAAAGGCCTTTAAAGCTTTGTTGATGGGTTAGTGTGCAGCTTCATCGTGACTTTTTATGGTGGTACAACCAAAAAGTGTGGTTGGGGTTGCACTCTCACTCATTTTATGATTAAATCTAAATATCTCGAATTCAACTTTGATGCGGTCAGTCCGCTTCAAATTTTGAAGAAACTCTTTTCGTTATAAGACACGTGGTATTTTCTGTTTATTTTACGTTCTTACATTTTCGTCAAAATTTTAAATACCTCCTTTGAAATACCATGTGGAATCCACATAATTTTGAAGCGGGCTTCCCGCTTCAAAGCTTTTTCCCTATCTCTCAAGCATTACTTCTTTCAAATTTGGAGGGGAGAGACATTCCTAGTGTCTAGGAATGACCCTATCCTTCTGTTAGAAATGTAACTCTTGACTCCTAAATTTTATAAATTGGCTTTCCACCACCACCATCTCATTTCAAATCACTTATTAATAAACAATAATATTGATCAAGAACGGATTGGTTGTATCTATGTTGGAATTTGTAAAACATAACCGGTTTATAAACAAAAGTAGAAAAGAGGATTTTGGTTGATCTGTGATACCTTGAAATCACCAAAAACTAACATTCAAAGTTCATCATAGTGCTATCTTTTTCATTATCGTTGTCATTGCCTGACACCAATATCATATTTGTCAAAGAGTCTCTAATGCTAAAGTTAAAATATGACTTAAGTTTAACTAATGATCAGGAACTTTTTTTTTTTTACATTTTCTCTTCCTTTTTATTAGAATCGTTACTTCTAACTCTGATTAAAATGTTTTCTTCCATTTTCTTTCTCGACTTGGAGAAGAGTATGATCTTCAAGGAAAATGATTTCCGCCCTTACTAATGTTATTCTCTACCCCATAACTAAAAACTAACTCGCCTTCTAACATTTACATAAGTGAAATCGAACACCAGAATTCATTTTCCCTAAAAAATCCATTCCCTACAGTAATATAGACTTGGGTCTGTTCGATCAAGTAGGAAAATTGGCATTTCCAAGTAGGATTGAACATTTTCATTAACAAAAATCCTTTTTTTGAAAAAATAATAATTATTATTATTATAATTAATAACTAAATAAAGATTATTTTGATTAAACTCTATTCTCCAATTTTTGTCAAAGTGGGAAAATCCTAATCTTATTCTTTCACGATCACCCTACCCAACAGACAAAAACCATCTCTTTTCAACATTTTCTAATGTACTAACAAATACTTCTAAGGAAATCAATTTTCGTAGGACTACTTTGCTACTCAATAAATTTTCCCAAGAGAATATTATTCCAACAATCAAAGACACCATTAGTTGATCTCCATCTCTCTTTGGAGGAAATGCTTTCTCAAATAAGTTGTAAACATGCAAATCAAACACTTCCAAACTCTGTTCAGAATCAAATTTAAGACAATCTTATAACTACAAATAAGAGCCAATCGACCAAAATAACGAGTAATTTATGATCACATGATTTATGATCATCGGGCTCAATAATGTCTTCCCATACATGAACCCAACTACTCAATAGCTACAAGACTACCCTTCACACTCTAATAATCCCAAAATCACTTATATGAATTAAAAACGTTGCTTGAATAACACAAATTTGTCTCCTAAGGGAAGCATAAATACCGACTGCTCAGGTACTATTATTGCAACGTGACCTACAAATGGCCTAAAAAAATTATCATACACTCGGATCATGATCTTCAGTACTAAGAAGGAGCCCCAAGATAAGAGGCAAGCCGCAATATATCACTAAATATCCCACCAGCTGTAACTTGTGCCCCAGCCCCAGGTCCACGTACGATCAGTGGCTGTTCCTTGTATCTTGTTGTAGTGAAAGCAATAATATTATCAGACCCAGAAAGCTGTGCAAACGGGTGATCTTTCTTGTATGTTCTCAGCTCAACGAGCCCCTGGTTATTAACCGCATCAACCACCCCGACGTATCTCAAAACCTTCACATACAACAAAAGTTTGTGAAACAATAAACCAAAATTTAAAAGAGAAGCCTTGTGCGAAGTGAGATAATCTCACAGGTTCAAAGCAAATGATAAACTAAACACAGTTCAACTTGTTAGACATAAAATTAGAGAGCTTTTATTGCCACACAGGCAAGTCCAGCCTAGAAGTGTTAGAGATACTCACTTCGTTTGCAGCCTCTGCATCCTGTCGTTTCTTTGCTATGTCTTGATCAAATTGTGGAAGTTGTTGCATGAATTCCTCAGCTGATGCACTTACCTATATTGAAGTTCATTAAATTACATGACATCTATAACAAATTTTTTGATTTTCAAAGCTAGGTATTGCATTACTGGGTTCTTACTCTTAAAGGTTCCGGAACGAGGCTTTGCACTGGGATATCAGAAAGCTCAAGCTTTAGACCAGATTCTCTAGCAAGGATTATAACCTGGAATAAGATATTTTATCAGATCACAAATTGCATTAACAAGTATATAAGCTAATATAGTTGTTATTGGGATTAGGGAACGAGCACAATTGGGTGAGATGCCTAGGCTATCTCACATCCAAAATCCTTCCATCACTTTTTTTAGCTAACTAAAGGGTGAGTGATTAGCAAGGTGTCACGTCTTACCAACTTAGTAATTTGTTACTTCAAAACATGGTTTTAAAACTCAGTTTGACGTCTTGCCCCGTTCATGGAAGAGATTGAGTTGTCTTGGCCGAGAGAAACCATTTAACCCGTTTACAATTATTTATTCATATATATTTATATGAAAATAATTATAATTTTTTATAAAATAAGTTAGATTAGAAAATGTTTGGTCATAAAATCATATTTTATTCAGATAATATGAATTCAAATACTAAAAAAATAATTATTTTAAGTAAAATATACAAAATCCTGGCTGTCTCGGACGATATTTTGTTTATCTCGCGAGATATGGCACAGTTGAGACGCCATGTCCATCCATCTCGTTCATGGATGATACCGAGATGACTCGGGATTTTATAAAATAAGTTAGATTAGAAAATGTTTGGTCATAAAATCATATTTTATTTAGATAATATGAATTCAAATAGTAAAAAAGTAATTATTTTAGGTAAATTATACAAAATCCTAGTTGACTCGGATGAGTTTTACTGGCTGGACAAGATTTTCGTCCAAGTCACCTCGGTCTCAGACAAGATTTGGAACCATGCTTCAAAAATTTTCGGTCATATTGATTGGAGCAAGTATATATACTTAAGTAGTTGTTACTGGGACTGTTAACATAAACAATCACTTCAAAGCACTTGGCAAAAATAGTTCTCAAAAAGAAATTCAAAAGCCACGCAGTCACCTTTCGGGCAACATCTGTTCCAGAGAGATCATCTCTTGGATCGGGTTCAGTATAACCAGCTTGTTTTGCTTCCGCTACCACCTCACTGAAAGCTCGTTCTCCTATGAAATTGTTGAAAATATAACTCAAAGTCCCACTGCATTAACATACCATGTAGGGGAAAATTAAGTTTAGAACTACATAAGAATTAGAGTAACGAGAACTTAAGGATGGTGGGAGTTTAATAAGTAACATTCAGACGCAACTAACCTGAAAATGCCTTCAATGCGCAAAATCTTGTCCCCGGTTTCTAGGAGTCCGCGTAAAGTGCTGATGATTGGGAGACCAGCCCCAACAGTTGCTTCATAAAAATAGTGGGTATAGGATTGCCGCTGTAGTGCTCTCAACTTCAAATACTGGACTTAGAGATTGATCATGTCAGTAGAAGCCACAGAAAAATGAGTTCCAATTTATTTTTTTATTTGATCGGTAAAAAGGTTAGGTTTTATAAAAACTAAAGTTTGACCATGCCTATGGCAGTCAATCCTCTTTGGGGTTAAGGAGGTAAAAGAGGAAAGACAACAAGGTTGTAGGGGTATAATTGGAAAAGGGGAGAAGAAGAAAGAACATAATGTTGAAGGGGGTATTATTGGAAGAGTCATGCTGGAGTGACCTCAAGATTGTACCTCATATCACACATCCTGACGTGAAAGTATGTAGGAAGCATAGATGCTTTTTGACTTGTATCTCGATGAAGAGCATCGATGGTTCCTACACTTTTTCACATCAGGACGTGCAATATGAGGTACAATCTTCAGGTCACTTCAGCATTATTCTTATTGGAAAGGGGTAGAAGAGAAAAGGCAATAAACTTGAACGGGTATTCTAGGAGAAGGGAAAAGGGAAAAGGGAATAAATTTGAAAGTGTTCCTCAAGATGCGTACAAATCGACAACATTGGGAGAAGACAACCGTTGTGTTTTATCATATAAATGATTACCTAAATCATTTATGACCCCAAATTTTTTGGGTAAGGCCTTGATGATGTTAATGATTGTAAATGATTATCTACCATCTATTAATGTGGAATCTTAATCAACAATTATGCAACACCTGTTGGCCCATGCATAACTAAAATGCTGATCTACTTCCAAACATCCACAAAAGAATCATTTTACCTGATCAAGTGGTCCAGAATTAGCCTTTTTGTTTGGGGTGATTATATGAATCCCTTTACGCAACCAATCGTAGTAATGACTTGCAACACTCGAATCTGCTGTACAATCTACCAGAACTGTATTTGGGATAAAATGATTTCCATGCACATGTTGCACAAATTTCTCCAAATCGGCTACTTCTCCCTTCTCTTTCTGAAGTTCTATCCACCTAGGTAAGTCAATTCCCCTAGAAACAATAGCACAAAAAATGTTTTAGCACCCTAAATCGACTGGGTTTCAATTGGTTAACAAACTGCACTGCAACCACATTATCATGAGTTGGATCCCTATTTACATGTATACATAGATAAATAATGAGAGCTTCTATTGCCACACCAACTTTTACCAAGAGCACCCCAAGATGTGTGATAATTCCTTGTTAGTACTATGAATTGGCATGCTATTAGTAAAAGTTGGTGTTGCAATAGAATCTCTCTAAATAATACAAAGAAATAGAGGTGAGACGCAAGGAGGAATTTTTCATTTGATTAGAAAGATATTAGCAAAGAGGTTTTTACTCTCAAAGAATTTCATCACCAAGAGTATTCTGAGGTATACCCAAGAATACATAAATGCCCACATTCAAACTGAATAATGCTTTTATCATTTTTCTGGTTTCTAATTAAACAGAAAAGATAACTAAAAATGTTGTAAAATGATTATGGTAGTAATTTTATAGCTACTCAAAACACCTGTTTCTTAGACAAGAAGCCTCTTGTATCAAGGAAATAATTAAAAATGGTTTTTCAAAATGGGAGGCAGGCCCATCTAATAGACCATGGTTCCTTTTTTTATATATAATTAAATCTTATTTAAGGTAGAAAAGACAACAAATTGAATTCTTATTAACATTTTCCTACAATAAATTCTTATTAACCTGACATGTGTACTAACATTTCAGCCCCTAGTTCACATGTCAGGTTGTTCAGCTTCGGACCTGACTACACTACATAGAAGTAAGCCCCCCGAGAAAAGCAGGGGGTGGGATTAGGGTCCAGACTTTAGCCCAACTGTTACAGCCTTGAGTGGGTCTCACCCATTTCGAGGCCAGTCGTATTGGGTTATTACTTTGGATTTGATTTCAGTTTTTGTGTCTTTGGTTGTGAAGTTTACTCGCAATACAGGACTTAGCAGTTAATAGTTATGTCGTAAGAAACTTTGACACTGTATGAGGTGAAAGATGGGGCGACTCGTAAACTTCACAAATTTGGGTAGCGTAAGAGTGGTCGGACTCGTACAATGAATTTCTTATCGACTTGGAGCAATTCTACATTATATTTTGCTGTTTTCTTCCAGTTGATTCTCCATTAAACTTTTGTGTATGTTGCTCTCTTCTAGTTTTCATATTTTTTTTTCCTTCACCGTTTAATTCTTCAATGACCAAATGAGAAGGGTATAGGTCTCGTCTACCTAGTGGCTTGTACATATGTATTTACAGGCTCCATAAACATTCCATATATAAAAGAGAAAAAATAAATAAATAACCCATGAAACACTTAAAACTTAGGATCAAGTCCAAGCCATTAATTTCTGTACTCGCACACCATTCTAATAGATAACAAATCAATAATATTTTGCTTTTTTGACAAATAGTAGCATTAGCAAGCAACTCCTTAAAGTGTAGAACATACTCTACCCAATAAGAATTAGAAGAAAAGAAAAAAAAAAGACACATTTTTGACATTCTAGTTAACTCAAAAAGTACTACTTGTACTAAAATATATAGTTTTTTTGTCTTACCAGGGGTTTAACAGAGTTGAATCTGTTCAATGCCCTTTATGATGTTTGTTTCCAGCATTACTTTTTTTATAACAAACACCATAGATCTATAATGGAAAGCAATGAAAGCAAAAAAAATGATTGTAGCAGTAACCTATTTGACTTACAGGTCACTTAAAACCATTGTCTTTGATCCAGTAATTCCCATAACTCGTAGATCGATGTTAAATTCTTCTTTCAGGACAGCAGCCTAGTAAAGAATATTTCAAATATGATCATTTCAAAGTTAGAAGTAATCCTTAGTTTAATTAAATTGAAACTCAAGCAAGAACTATTCATGTTAGCATGTTACAGAATATAGCATGCAAGGGAGAGATGAATAGATGTCTCAAATCTTGCAATAAAACACAATGAATATTAACAACAATTAACAATTAATGTGAAAGAAAATGATTAAATGAATTGCATTAAGCAAACTTGAATACTATCAATGAAATGGAGAATGACATTACTCCTCAGTAACAAGTCAAAAAGATGATGATTGTAAAAGGTACTCAATTTTTAATTTTTAAAAGTTTCACTGGCCATGGTGCTCAATGCTCTAACAAGAAATCATCATGATCATAACGATTCTACAAGTCATGATCTTAGGATTGCTCAGCTACAATCATTATCAAATTTTATTTGGAAACTTGGGGAATGTAAGGTATACTCTTCTTATAAATGTACCAATGATGGTTAAGTTTCAGCTTTGCTCACATAAAATTAAACCACCAAGGAACTTACAATCTTGAAATGTGAATCAACCATAAATGTGCAAGACAACAAGATGGGACACATGCCCTAGCGCCCACAACATGGAACAAGTGTCAGTTTGATTAGTATTCCCCACCAGTAGGAAGCTACTAATCCGGACGGTTGATATAGGTCTATGATACATTGATACCTAAACTAAATGATGGGTCTAAGATCAAAATTAATTACTAAAACAATATAAAAGCATAAAATAACACTCATCCATACATCACAATAGAAAATCCAATAGGTAATTATGTTAAAGTCCATAGGCAATCACATCCAACAATGATGAATCCCTCAAATATGAAGTTAAGGGATGCCAATAGAATATTGGACTTCCACTAACTTAGGGTTTTGATTCTAGTCCAAGTGGGTTCTCTTAATCTTTCAAGGATTTTGAGAAAAGTCAAGGCCCAGCTTTTTATAATATAAAGGAATTTGATGTGTGTTGAAATTTTGTGTCAAGTTCAATGTCAATCAATAATATCCAGCAGCCTCGCTAAATTCAGACACAAAATTGATGGAGCTTAATTAGGGAAGAAGATTTAGACCTGATTTGAAGTGTAGTGCTAGGCAGGGCAGGTTTTATGGTAGATTAGAGAGGCTGAATACAGGTTTCAGAAGGTGTAGAGGACCCTAACTAGGGTGCGGTTGAGGTATAAGGGTGTAGGGTAGTTTAATTAGGGTTTTAGGGAGATAGGGTAGGGTGCGGGCGGCTGAGCTAGGGTTGCTGTGGGGTTAGTTTACAGCAAGTTTAAGGGTTTTAGATAGGTTTGGCAGCAACATAGGCAGCTAAAATGGTGAGGCAGCATGTATGGGGTGGTTGTTTGGATGCAGCAGCAATATGGAAGGCTGTAAGGGGACTGAAGGCTGATTTAGGCCTAGGAAAGTAGATTCGGTATAGGTATAGGGCTAAGGTGGGGAGTGGAACAGCCTCCAATCTGTTTCAGCCGCAGTCTTTTATGGCTGGGTTTTTGTGGAAAACAGAAAATATAAGAAATATAAGAAAAAGAGAGAAGGAAATTCAATCGTACCTGCAAGTAGGGAAAAAAACAGATATTTGTTTGGAATCAGTCCAAACTTTAGGTTTCACTTCTTCCAATCTTTGGAACTCAAAATTTTGTATTCTCATTGAGTGATAATGATAAAACTAGACATAATAGTGTTTTTACAATGATTTAAAACCCTGATAACATAAAAATACACAAACTACCCAATCCTTATGGATGAGCTCATCAGAAGCCACATGGATACAAAATGATCTCCCGATAGAAGAACAATAAGATGCTAAGAGGTCTGCTGCTCAATTAACGTTCCTGGTATACATGACAAAAGTCAAATTCTTCAAACTCCATTCACACTTGATTGTTGGAGAACTATCTTTATAGCTTGCCATGGCCTTCTTCATCGTCAAAGCGTTATCCCAAAGGATTGTGGTAGACTAAACGAATCTTGTTCTTCCATTCCACTCTGCCATAGCCACGTATTCTGTTATTGAAAGTGTATTCCTATCTGCTTTCACTATCTCAATGCACATTCTTTTGGGTCTTCCTCTCACTCTTTTAGAACCTTCAAATTGAACATTTCTTCTAACATGGACTGTAATCCACCTTTGAATTTTCCCAAACCATCTCAATTAATTTTCTCTTAGTTTATAATCGTATATTGGAGCTACACCCACATAATGTATTTTTATAACTAGTACAACTAAGATAACTAGGCACTTGATATTTGCAAAGATAAGTTTGAAAAACCACCCATTCTAAACTCCAAATCATTGAATAATTGGAAAGTAGAACTTTGATGGGTCATCTCAAACATCAATGATGGATAAGATTGATTCGCATTTGATGTAGATAGGCTTGCCAACACTTATCTCAATACCTATGATCGAGTTAAGATGAGTCAAATAAAGAAATCAGTAACATTGACCGAGTCAAATCAGCTTGACCAAGTCAGCTCGGTTTGACTGAGTCAACTTGGTACAATATTTGACCAGTCCTCAAGACCTAGTTCAACTTCTCTTAGAACTCTTTCTTTTATTGAGTTTCTATTTTTTAAATTGCTTAAGTAGTCTTAGTTTCTATTTCAATTTTAGAAAGTTTATTTTCCTAGTTAGTTTCTAATTTGTTTTATGTTTTTGTTCTTTTCTAAATTCATTTTTATCATTTAGGTTATAATTAAAAGTGTTTTTAGGGGTCCAAATTGGGTTCTAATAGGATTAGAAGGTTACTTTTTAGTATTTTACAAGATTTTCAGTTGTTATGAAAGAGTTATCTATATAAGGAGCTCCAATAAATAAATTCAGCAAGTTAGTTTTTTTAAAAATCGATAAATAAAAGAAAAAAGAAGAGACCTATCTTCCCTTTCTTTGTTTTTTTAGCATAAGAGTTTGATATTAATTATTAATTTTAGTGTTTGCGATTGATTTACATCATCATTCTCAAACCTAGATTGAAGTTTCTAGTCTATTTTGCTCAACATAGAGCTTCTTCATTACTCCTAGTTCTTGGGATTTCACCTAGATCAGATTTTTAACATAAACTCTAGGTTTGTGTGTTCTACCCTACATCAGTATTGAGACCTAAAAATTATGTCAAAATCCTAAATTCACAATAACACGTCAAATGAGATATTGTAAAGGAAACAAGAGGTATATATTACCTGATCCCTGAGCTGCTCAAGTAATGTAGCACCAATCAATCCTGGTCCAATAATGCCCATTGCTATTGTGGTCTTAGAGAGATAAAACCTTGAATGGACGGCCCTTAGAGCCCTTATACAATCTTCTCGCTTAAGCACAACAGTTATATTAAACTCAGAGCAACCTTGAGCTATAGCCCGTACATTTATATTAGCCTGCAAGATAATAACAATGTGATCACTTTCCTAAAAAAGTAGCCAGTAAAAACGCAAGATATCATAAATTTGATGATGAAGAATTAGCACACATTAAATATACGTGAGGATAAATTTAGAATGCAAATACCTTTGCCAGAGCATTGAAAAGAGAAGCACTAACTCCAGGAGTACTCGCCATTTTCTGCCCGACAGCAGCCAAAATGCTACAATTTGGAATGACTTCAACCTGAAAAGAGCTGAACTAATGAACATGGGAATTTAAAAAAATAAAATAAAATAAAATAAAGAAGAAAACAATCAACAAGAACTCAAAAAAATCAAATATCAAGACAGCATAAAAATTGCTATCCTCTAAACATTGCAGCAAGTAACATATGTGTCCCCAAGGGGGACTTGAATTTTGATCAATCCAACATAGGTGAGTCATACCAATTTCCTACACCTTCAGCAAAGAAAACTAAGAGCTTTAAGTGGACAGCCCAGATTTTATCTGTTTTTCACCAGATGGTTTGGGTATATATTGACAACCCTTGTAACATAAACAGTAGTGGCATATATAAAAGCGGAAAGGTAGAAAGGGAAGCTATCGAAAATCAAAAGCCCTACTAATGAGGTAGCTAACTTTGAACTTTAGATGCAACTTTTTTATGGATACTTACGATGTAACTAATTATTTTCCGCTCAAGTTACTAGCATGATAACTACAATGGTAATCCCAATTTTCCAAGATGAACAGAATGCTGAGCTCAATTCATTAGAAACAGCAAACATCATCGCATAAAAAACTGAAGAATATCAACTCTCTCCTACAGAGACAACGCTTATCAATAGTATCCATCGACTTTATATATACATGGGTCCCGTTCGGCAGCCAACACTTTGTCCTATATGGGTTAGAAGTTTCGGAATGGGTAGATTTTTGATGAGGAGATCATTCTCACAAAAAATTAGCCCAATCCGAAACTTCTAACCCCATCAAAAGTGGTTTACAAATTAATGGAAAAAATGGACAGTCCACGATTCTTCAACCTGTAAAAATGGGGCTAGAAGTTTCGGAATGGGCTGATTTTTATTGAGGATAAACTCCTCACCATAGAGATCATCATCACCAAAAATCAGCCCATTCCAAAACTTCTAACATGTAAGACAAAATACATAGGACAAAACGTAGGATAAATAGTAGGGTGCCGAACATTTCCCTATATATATGGGTAGCGTTCGGCAGCCAACGTTGGGAGCCAAAATTTGTCCTATACAGGTTAAAATTTTCGGATTGAGCTGATTTTTTGAGAGGATGATCTCTATGGTGAGGAGATCATCTCCACAAAAAATCAGCCCAATCTAAAACTTCTATAACCCATATAGGAGAAATGCATTGGTTCCATGTTGGCTCCCTAACGTTGGCTGCCAAACCTGACCCTATATATATATACAGAACAAACATGAATCATTGGTGGGAAAACAGGAACTAAAGCATAATAGTAGAAAAAAGAGCAATGCAATTGTTCTTAAAGAAAAATATATATATAATGATTTTGTGTCATGAGAAAGAGAGAATCTATTCAATTGAAAAAAGAAAGCACCTTAGAAAGACGGCCAGCATCCAATGCTTGACGAAATCGAGACTCCAAAGCCACAGCAACAGCATTTACTTCCTTATCGGGCACAGCAAAACACACTGAATGCTCACTACTGGCCTGCATTCTACCCAAGCAATGAGCATCTAAAAGATGCTAAATGAGAAAACCAAAAAAACAGATACTTAGAAAAGTAGATACCTGGGATATCATAATAACATTAGCTCCCACATCTTTCACAGCACCAAAAATTGCACTAGCTGTTCCAGGAACACCAGCCATTCCAGTTCTGCATAATGAAAAATACGGTTTGTAAAATAATTCCCACTAAAAACAACATACACAACTCATTTAAAAAATAATAATAATAATACACAAGACATCTCTAATCTAACTATTAAAAAGGCATGCAGATGAATCACTGTAAAGCATGGCTCACCCTTCAACATTAACAAGGGCCAAATTGTCTATTGTTGCAAACCCTTTGACAACAGAATCCAACATTTGGCCATCACCATTTTGAGTGGGAGAAGACTGGCAAATTTTTGTTCCAGGAGCAGAGAGATTGAAGATATTTCTTATTACTATCGGGATGTTGTATCGCATCACAGGGATGATGGTTCTAGGATGTAAAACATTTGCCCCAAAATAAGACTGCATATACAGGAAAAGTTGTTCATCAGAAATTAGTGATTTTATAATTGTCAAAATTTTCAACACATATGAGAAGGGGTTATATCAAGTTCACCATTTCCCATGCTTCTTGATAAGACAATGTACTTAGTATCACAGCTTCACTAACTGCAGACAAAAAAAAATAGCATCTCAGCAAACCCATGCTTCCAGAAATGTGTGAAGGCAGGGTTTTGATCCCAATTCTGTGGTATTTCCACACACGGAAATCAAAACTAGAAACTATCGAAGCATTGCATTCCACACATCTCAGAATGTAAAAAAACCAAGATGCCTCAACCGATATATTTCGAGAGGAAACGAGATTTTGAAAATTGAATTCTAGTTTTAGGGCTATGGACTACTGGGGTTTTTTATTTTATTTTTATAGATAAAAGGGAAATACAGAAAACAAAAGGGAAGGTCGAGGTGACCAACTCAGAAAAGAAAAAGAAAAGCATAGAGCTAAAACTCTGAAAGATTACAAACCCTATCCCACCGGACCAGGAAGTCCTCAAAGAATACCCCTTTGAACTCTTTAAAGATCTTACACTAGAAAAATAAAAGCCCAAGAACCGAAATGAAGATCTATTAGCTAGTTTGCACCTTTCCCTCAAAGATTATAACTTTCTTTCCTTCCAAATACCCCAAGTAACTGTGAACGGAGTTAGACTCAAAGGCGAATGCTCGACCCCAATTGAAGCCATTCCCCGAAAACACCTCTTATTGTGCTCGGCTATGGACTAGTGGTTTTAAACGTTGTCCCAACTAACTCGGGCAAGAGCCATCTTGGTATCATTCATGAAGAAACAAGATTCACAAACGCAATTAAACTCAAGCACGGTTCCCATCTAATGCAAAACTCTCTACTTGGAGATTACCACCTACATAAAAGGACCAGTACAAACCTTTTCTGGGGTCTGCACTGTACACACCATCCACATCTGTCCAAATTGTGACTTGACGTGCCCGGAACAGAGCACCCATTATAGCCGCAGAGAAATCACTTCCATCTCTCTTCAAAGTAGTAGGAATATTTTTGGGTGTGCTAGCTATAAAACCAGTAGCAATGATTGTCTTGGATGGATTTTTGGAGAACCATTCCTCAAGTCTTCTCTCGGACTCTAAAAGATCAGGATCGACTTGATTTGAATTGGTCGGATTTACAATAATGACATCCCTTGTATCCATCCAATTGCAATCCACTCCAAGCTGCAACCAAAAGAAATAGTTTAGATAACTCTACAAACTTTCTAGATGTTAGTTGGCAAAATAACAACAATACCTTTCTGACAACATATGACAACATCTGAGCAGACCATAACTCTCCATGACCAACAACAAAATCTGAAAAAGATTCAGTTGCATGACCCGCTGCAATACATAGTATATTTCAATGAGTATGTTGAATAACTAGCACTTTTACTGCACAGAATAACCAAAAAGACGAAACAAAACAAAAAAGATTTTGAGAGCACATAAACAAACAATATGATAAAAGGTGAAGTTCAAACAAGATAACCAGGAAAGCTCCCACAACTGGTTCAGTTGCAATATGTTGCAGCAAAAGTAATAGTCGTGCAACCTAATATTGAAGTACATACTCAGGGATCATTATATACATTCAAACAGAACTAGGCACCATAATGTATCAGAATCTTAAGGAAATGTTCAAAATTAATCCAGACTATCTGATTAAAGATTAACACAGAAAAGGTGCATTCCTTTCACGAGGAAATGTTCAACCCTTCATTATTAATTTCCCCCGACACTTGGGAGGACTGGGGTAGTAGATTCCTCTCCTTTTGGTGTGGTGCGAACTTTATCCCAATTCACTGGCAAAGCTTTTGGAAGGGTGAATTTCCTTGGCATTTTAGCATAGAAGGAAAATCCTACGCAGTAAATTGCTTTTTTGACAATCAATCTTGAGTCTTGGTAAGAATACCAAAAGCCTCCTCTTTCACCTCTTCTTGTAGTTCCAGTACTCAATAGGAGTTTCAAAAATAAAGATGCTTTCTTGAAATTAAGCAGACTTAGATAAACCTTGATAACATATTTAACTCTGTATAGGAGTCACAGAAACAGATACGCTTTCTTGAAATTAAGCAGACTTAGAGAAACCTTGAAAACATACTTAGCTCTGTAGAGAAATCTAACAACCCAATAGCTTTCTAATTCCAATGCCTCCAAAATTCAACTAAAAATAAAAAAAGCAGCCCCAAAAAGATGGCTGTATAACAGCCTTGAAGTGGGGTTCATTCAACTGCTCTTATGGGGAGGTTGATAAGGTTCGATAGAGATGTACAAACTGTTTCTATGGACAATATGTTCAGTTCCTGCATCATTCAACTGATCTTATGAACTAAAAATATGAATCAAATCAGAAGCTTATTTGAGAACTGATCCAGAACAACTATATCATCTAGGAAAAAGAATTCAGAAAGCAGATGACATTCGGAAGAAACTTATAATCATTAATAACATAATTTACCAAAACAAATGCATAGCCTTACAAGGTAATAAGACAGCTAATGTGCAACTCATTAATTCTTGTATAAAGACATATATAGATAGGCTAGGGCTGCCATCATTCAGATTCAAAACATATCAGGGTTGATCAGAAACCAATCCAGACGGATCAGGCAATTCAATATTGAGCAGATCCAATAAAAAAACTTGTCAAACTCAATGTGAAGAAAATAAATATACAAATTGTGCAGTCAAATAACAAATGAGAAAGGGGGTGATCAAATAGAACTAATTGACAGAACATATTCGAATAACTTTCTGGATCAGATCATAGTCGAATCAGAACCATTCCACTAGCTTGCTGGATTGTGACTCCCAGATCCAGACACAGTGTTATTGGATCAAATTGGATCATTGGGTCAGTCTAAGCCATAAACATCCATAATATCGAAACTGAATCAAGGCATGGAACATGAAATAAATGCAAAAAATAAAATAAAAAATAACAGACTGCTCCAAAACCTATGTAAATTGCACGAAGCAATGCTTTGAGGTTAACAATGTCATCATGCAACTGGGACAAAAAACTGGCGAGATCATTTCCGTCAAGTAGCTCAAGTGCTGTTTTACTATGTTTCTCCAAAACATCATCCAGTGCAGCTACATAGGAATCATCTCTTGATTGTGCCTTGTAAATGAGATTATACAACATGTCTGTCACCTTTGACATTGCAGAAACAACTACCAACTTTCTTTCTGTGTCATCATTAATAATTATACCCGCAACATTCTGAATTCTTTCTGGGGTGCCCACACATGTCCCACCAAATTTATGAATCGACCACATGTCACCTTTGGGGAGATAATTTTTTTCCATGGAATTTTCAATGGAAACATCTGTTAATAAATGAGATGTTACATGAGTATCAATAAAGGGAACCAAATGTGAAAAATCATTTTGCCCAAGAATGCCAAAAGAGTTAAAACATATAAATTCAAACAATAATGCCGAAAGAGAGACCTGCAAGAGAAGCAAAGATATGGGTATGCAATGACTCTCTTCTTCTTCCACCAGAAACACAGCCCATTCTGAAACAGGAAAGGAAAAATTAAGAGTTCTTGGTCCTTCAATGAGAAGTGGAAAGGAAAATGCATGATATATTGGAGTGTAATAATTTGTTCAACCGAGGATTGCCAGATAGGGACATTAACAAAATAAAATCTTGATTCGTAAAAGTACCAAGTTTAGCAAATGTTTTTAACACACTACAAGGCTCAACTTCCAAGGAAAGTACGAGCAGAAACAGTTAGCAAGATGTGTGTCATAAATGAAAACTTGATTGAACCTCCACAAGCCAATTTTTTTTTATTAATGACTGTTTGGAAATTGAGTACATTATTAAGTGATATCTAAAAGATTGAAAAATGAAGGCAACAAGGATATAAAATGCAAGGAGAGAGAGAGAGAGAGAGGATCAAAGAAAAAAACCCAGATGGTAAATAACTTTCAAAGGTTGATGAAATCCATTCATGTCGAGGAAAGGAATCAAAATTCCTTGTCCGTTAAAGGTTAAGTGTTGTCTCTACTCTCTGCCTAAGTAGGATGCTTTCATCATTTGCCTATCAAAAAATTAGAGAACCAACATTCAAAAGTGATGAGCCAGAACTATTAACCACATTTATGCCATGAGTGGTGGCTTAATTAATTATCAAATGGTCCCTTGAAGGCTTTAAGTTGAACTTCTCCCCCAAAAAATACACACCCATGTGGGAGATAACAAGATGGACCTCAACACAACCTAAATTGTAGGGCAAACAAACCTATACAAAAATACAACTGGTTTACCACATAGCACTCCATATTCTAATTTGGAGAAAAACAAAATGATCTAGAGAGCCCACTCTCTATTTGGGAACGCCAACTAAGGCATATGTTGTGCATGTAAGCAACCAAGGCTCATGTTCTTCCAAATATCAAAAGAAGATGAGAGACAGTTGGAATTATTGAAACAGGTGAGAAGAATAAAGCAATTAACTTTAGGAAAATTCAAGAAGTAAGAGAGCTGCAATGGTGAATTGTACAGATCTATTTACATGACCACTTGGCCTGATTTGAGGTGGAAAATGAAAGAAACTAAGGGTGGGTTTGGAAGTGGGAGTTGGAGTTACAACTCCCACCTTAAAATTATAATTGGTTGTTTGGTTCACCAATTCCATGGAGTTGCAACTCCAATGTCCTCAACTCCCATTTTTAAAGGAGTTACAACTCCCACCAATGTGAGTGGGATTTACAACTCCAGGCAAAAAGCTTTAATCTCAAAAATCGAGTGACTCACCTAAGTCATCTAGTATATAAATCATTCAACTCACTTTACAATTATTTATGATCTAGATTCCTATTTAAATAATTATAATTTTTTAATAAAATAAGGTGATTAGAATAGGTCATAAAATGAGTCAGATTTTATCCAAAATTCAAGTGATCTGAATCCGAATTTAGCGGGTTTGGACCCTTAGACTAGATCAGAAGAAAAATATGGGTTGATGCCCCTCAACCCGAGTTGGATCCGGGTCAGATATGGATCCATCCCTATATCCGCCTAGATCCGAATGATATATTGTTATGAAAATTATTTTTTTACTTTTCAAAATATCTTTTATCTACTACTTTAATATAACATGAACTCTTAGAAAATAAATAAATTATAATAGTAAAATAGAATAATACAACAAATAGAAGAAAAAAATATAACAAAAAAAAATGTTGAACAATTCAAAATTATTCAAACCGAATCAAGTAATTTGGTCGGGTCAGGTCGGATCCAAATCCAGATTTAGTGTAATCAATATGATTTAGACATGGTTTTAGCTAATAAGATCCAAATCGAATTCGGATACAGATCCGATCAGATTTGAATATGGATAAACTCAGATTTGACCCAAACCCGACCCATTTTAAGCCCTAGATTAGAATATGTTTCATCACAAAATCATATTTAGTTCAGATAATAAATATTTAAATTACCAAAAATTAATTCAAAATATATAAAACCCAGCTGACTCGGTTAAATTTTATTGACTATGACAATATTTTCCAAGTAATAGAGGCTTCGTATTGGATCTCAATCAAATGCGAGAACAATTCATCGACTGAATTACTACAAGAAACCAAACACTGGATTTCATCTAAGGAGTTAGAATTGCTTCCAAAGACACCCTAAAAGATTCTCAGAATTTTTTTATTAAATCAACTGATGTAGCAAGTGAACAGAAATGGTTCCTTGTATTTCCTATGCACTATGTTAGGTCTCCTCGACCTCCTTTATTTCCTTTCTTCATCTAGTTTAATAAATCTTATATCTATATAATTAAGCACTCACATTTACAAAGGTGAAATCTTTCTTAATTTTTATCATTTGTCAACAAAAAAAAGTTCTTATTTTGCCGAATTTAATCAAAAATAAAGAGTACCCACAAGATTCTATTATAACCTAAATCATATAAATAAACAAGAATTTGGGGGGAAATGAACCCATTTGGTCTCATCCTACCACTGAATCTTTCGGTAAAGCAAATAAATAAATAAATAGGAGTACCCAAAATATTTTATTCCAACCTAAACCATATAAATAAGCAAGAATTGAGGGGAAAAAGAAAAAATGAACCCATTAGAAATCCCGACCAATCAAACAATTAACACTGAATTTTTCACTAGAGCAACAAAAATAAATAAATAAGAGTACCCACAAGATTTTAGTCCAACCTAAAGCGCAAAAACAAGTAAAAATTGGGGGAAGAACCCATTAGGAATCCCTATAAAATCTCGACCAACCAATCAAACAAATTACAAGAAAAAAAAAAAACTTTAACACTAATTACAGAAAATATTGAGTATCAGCAAAAGATGCTCGAAAACTATCTACCTTGGAATTGAAGAACATTGGAAATCCGGAGAGTTGAGGAAGGAAAAATATGGAAAGTGGCGAGGACGTCGAGAGGCGAAGAAGATCTTGTTCTCTCTATTGTGCGCCACTGCAGCATTTCGTGAGACGGTACACGAAGAAGAGAACAGAGACGCCATGGCTGCGCTGCAACTCTCTCTCTCTCTCCTCTCTTCTCTCTAAGTACGGTGTCACGGGCGGGTTCGGCTCGGGTTAGGTTCGGTCCATATTAATCATCAGATGTAATTGATAGTTTTGTCGTTTTGAGCAATTTTTAGATCGGTTTGGATCCGTAGGCACATGGAAAAGGGTACTCATATGTTATAAGAGACTAATAAAATGACGGAAATGCCCTCTCCTTCAACCTCTTTGCTCAAAATTAGATTTACTCACGAGATGGCTGACTTCGATTTGTAACAAGAGACTAATAAAATGAGGGAAATACCCTCTCCTTCAATCTCCTTTCAAAATGCTTATGGCAATTTTGTCATATGATCGGTTTTTTTACTATTTTAAACGATTTCGAGGTACTTTCGATATTAAAAATAAAAAATCGACTCGATTTTAGAGCAACAATGGTTTTGATATACTGCACCCTACCCCACTACGAGATATATATATATATATATATTAGAGTTATTATCAAGAACTTTCACTTAGCTTAGTGATAAGTTATGTGGAAAATTCTTCATGAATGTTCTAAGTTCATTCATCCACCCATACAATTTTTACTTATTAACATTATAAAGTAGTGGGTCGCGGGACAAATTAATATTAAAAGATAAACGTATTGTTGGACCTTGAGATTCTTTCTTTCATTGCATGAGAACAAAATTAGCTCACCATGAGAATATGACCTTCGATAGTTCAACTTTCAAAAGTTGAACTCTAAAAAGTTGACCATGAGGGTTAAAATTAACTTTAGTATTTGATTGTCAATGAGTGAAGGAGAGAGATACTCATGTAAGCAAAGTGAAGCTTTCATAAGATGATTCTAAATTCAAGAAGATGATGTTACCATTAACAACATAATCTAGTTAAATCACAAAATAAGGGAAACAATTGAAAATCAGGACTAGGGCTATATGATGTAACATCAAAACAAGAAGGTGTTTTGTTACCTTTAATTCTTCCCTAATAACCTAGATCAAGAGTGCATCTCGATTTTCAAAAAGTAGAAGAAAAAATGAAAGGAAGAATAAGAGATCCTTATTCTCAAAACAAGAATAACAAGAAGAATAAAACCCTTATTTTAAAATAAGAAAGGAGGGGGGGGGGGGGAAGAGAACAAGAAACCGCTATTTTCAAATCCAAGAAAAAAAAAAAAAGAGAAAATACTTGAAAATTTTGATGAAGAAAATCGAGGATTGATGGAGAAAGAGGGAGAGTTATAAACTTTCACATCTTGAGGTGAAAGTTGAAACACTCTAATTTTGTGAAAGAAACGAGTTCATAAGTTACCAATTAGTACAAGTTAAAATTAATTTTCAAAATGCACAATGTTTATAGAGAACTTGAAATTTTTGATGAAGAAAATCGATGATTGATGGAGAGAGAGGGAGAGTTCTACACTTTCACATCTTGAGGTGAAAGTTGAAGCACTCTAATTTTGCAAAGGAAACGAGTATATAAGTTACCAATTAGTGTAAGTTAAATTTTCCAAATGCACAATGTTTATCAACTTGTGTGAGTTGTCGACTTGCCTACCGAATGAGCGGTTTTCAAACACACCCCAGATTTTTTAGGAGATTTAAGAATTTAGACGAGTTGAAGATGATGGTTAAAGAAGTTGAATATGCTACAAGATTTGTACTTTAATTTTTTTAGACTTTGGATCTAATAAACTCCCCTTCTTGTAAAATAGGAATGATGTCTTGAGGCACGCTTCAATTGGAGTTTAAAACACCTCGAGCTCCTAACCAAGTATTGCTTGCAGCCTGATGTATATCTTTTCCAATCCAAATGTGCCACATAGACATCTTTCTTATGTATAGGAGCGAGACATCGTGCTAGGTCACGACACTTTTTTTAAAAAGAAAAATATTGAGTGTTTTTACATGACAACTAGGGTATTTTGATCTTTTTAGCTAGGCTTTCTTTTACTGTTAGCATAATTTAAATAAATAAATGCAAACAAATCAAATAATTGCATCTCCCAAATCTTTACTATTATAATAAGATAAGGCAAAGCAAAAGTGATTCAACACTAAAATTTGGATTCCAAAATGCACCCCCTCCCCTCTTAATATTTATACTTAATACAATCAGGATCATTTTGGTCAAAATACAAGAAAATTGCAATCCCATATTCCTAAAACCACATCCGATAATTTTCAAATTTAAAAAATATCTTTTTTACCATGTAATCTTCAAAATCACTCTTTCATTAATATTTTAAATTACAAATAAGTCCTTTTTATACATGTGTTTGCACACGAGTCACTACTATTTGCATTCTACAACTTAAAAATGTCCCTTTGCACTTCATGTGGATGATTGCACTCCAAAAACAATATTAAAAAGTGCAAAGGGGAGTTTTTAAGTTGTGGAATGCAAATGGTAGTGAGTGGTATGCAACTAGTGAATCCAAAAATATATATATCATTCATTTGTTTTTTATTTTTTTTTCTTCTCCTTCATTCATGTCAATGGAAATTATTGCTAGTTCAATAATTTTGTAAGAAATACTTGGATATAAATGAAAATTTTTACAATTGACACCTGTAAAAAAAATGAAACCATGGAAGGTGAATTAATCTAAACCCTAAGGTTACCATAATGAAATACACTTAGTAAGTTTAAATTAAGGTTATAGTCATAAATAAATAAAAAGATATTTTTTTTAAGTTGTGTGCTATCAACAACTAGTCTTGTACAATTGGCCAGTCCCTTAATAAATTGCATTTACTTATGTATAAATTTTGCCAATATATTTTAATACTTTTGAGATAAACAATGATTTCAAGTATGAATATGGCCTTTTTGGATGCATGAAATGTGGATGTAAGAGTTCTACCACCAACTAGTGGTGTGCAATTGGTTGGTCCCTTAATAAATTGTATTTTCTTATGTATAAATTTTGCCAATATATTTTAGTACTTTTGAGATGAACAGTAATTACAAGTATGAATATGGCCATTTTGGATGCATGATGTAAGAGTTCCACCACCACCACCCCCCTTTCCCTCAATGTCCCATTTCTTTTGGAGAAAAAATACAGTCTTCTAGGAGCAATTCCAACTGTACTTTATAACTCCAAATATGGATGTTTGAACAATCAAACCAAACTCCAACTATCCTTTAATTTAAATAAAGTGACTTTAAATCACTATTCATTATTTTATATTTGAAGTAGAGATAAAAGATTTAAAGCCCCACCATTATCACTATTCATCTCTTTCAATAAATCCTATTGTGTCCTTTTTTTTTTTTATAATTGTCAATTTTTGCCTCTTTTTTTCATGTAATATTATTTAAATACCACTTTCGTCCCTTACAAGTTTTAACGTCTTTTCATTTAATATTTTAAAGATCAAACCAAATCAATCAATCGATCAAGTTCGATGGAAATTTGTCACAAGATTTTCTTACTTGTGAAAATAATTAAAGATAATTAATATATATTATTAAACATAAGATAATCCAACCAAACTGAATAATGGTTCGACCGCGGTCCAAATAATTTGATAAATTTTTTTATCCAAACATTGATGTGATTAAAAAAAAATTACTTTCATCCATTTCTAAAGAATTGCTAATTTGTAACAAGAAGGGCACTTTTTGAAGTATTAAACAATTTTACAATGAAAATACAAACATAAAACATTAATAAAGAGTTAAACATTGATAATAATTTGAACCAAATTAACTATCACCATGTCTTTCCCATAAATGTTCAATTAAGGCATTTCGTAGTGCATAGTGAGTATCTTTATTTTTAATTGATTTCAAGCAAGCAACTGTTGAAATCAACCGATTTCATCTATCACTGTCTCGTCATCCATGACAAGTGTTTGATTAGAACTGATAAAATTCACATTTCCTTCATCTTTGATAATCATGTTGTGCATTGTGATGCACACAGACATAATATCATGTAAAACATATTTATCTCAAAAACGTGTCAGTCCCTTGACAATGGCAAATCTTGATTGAAGAATCTCAAATGCCCATTTTACATATTTTCGACATGATTCTTGCATCATTGCAAAATATTATTTCTTAGGACATTGGGGTTGGAAGATAGTTTATACAAGAGTTGATCACTTAGGATATGTGTTATCGGCCAAATAATAACTAACATTATACTTTATGCCTCAAATGATATAATAAGCAAGATGAGATATATCTTGAGCGAGATTTACAAATAAATTTGACGATTGCAAGACATTAATATCATTGTTAGAGCCTATTAACCCAAAGTAGGCATGCCATATCCAATGATCATATGATCCCACTACCTCAAGTATCATAGTTGAGGATCCATGACATCTTGAGTATTGTCTCGCCCAAGTTGGTAGACAATTTTTTAAGCCCAATGCATATAGTCAAGACTACCCAACATTCCTAGAAAGCCATGTTCTTCGCATTTTTGTAGTAGCTTTGCAATATTTTCAATATTTGGTGATTTTCAAATATTCTTCCCCAAATATCTCTACAATTGCCATACAAAATCTTTTCATACATACAATTACAGTGGGCTCATCAATTCTTACGTGTTTATCAATGAAATATGTCAGTGCTCCATACACCAACATTCAGAATATAGTTGTTACGTTTAGTAAACTTGATAATTTAAGTCTATCAACACCATCATTCCTCTGCATAAAGTATTCATCATGATCGTTCACTTTATTGACAATATGAATAAATGGACTTCGATGCATTCGAAATCGTCTACAAATGAGATTTTCTCTATATATAAAATTCTCACAAAAATAATCATTCCATAGTTGAGAATTACCTTCTTCCCTCCCACAGTGTATTATGATATATTCAGGAATTGAACCTTTACATTTCGATTTATCATCTTCTTCAAGATTTTGGGCAATGATAGTAGTATTGAAATAATTTAAGAGTGTGTTTTAATCTTTAATTGGGGGTGTGATAAGTAATTTAAGAAATTAAGGTCTAATAAGGAAAAGTTGGGGTGCCAATAACAGTTCTTTTTTTTTTTTCTTTCAAGGGAGGTTGAAAATGTTGGATTTTGGTAAGAAATCACCCCAAAAAAATTCATTTGCATATTTCTTGAAATTTTCTCAATTTTGTTGCAAGTCTTAATCCCATACACGTGGTTGATGGGAGAACTCTCCTAGAGATTCCCAATTGATTGCTTGAAAATATGTCACCAATCCCCAGGAATGTCCTTTTATCTAATCTCAAACCTTACGCTTGATTCTACAATTAAACGTTCAAACGTCGTTTGACGTTAGAATGCCTTATGTTTGACTCTCAACGTTTCTGTTAAAAGTTAAAACCCTACTTCACATTTTCAAAGAACGACTAAACAACACTCAACAATGGCTTACATCTCCTCCTCTGCAACTAAACCCCTACTATGGAAATCTAGGGTTCTTTCCAGAGTTTCTAGGGTTTCAAATCCACTATTTCTCTACTCTCTTCATGGGTTCTGTTCAAAAATCTCTACAGATCCCCCAACAACCGATCCCCCAACAACCGAACCCATCTCTGCAGATGATCAAACCTCGGATCCAAACAAAGAAGAAAATGTCGTTCGTAGAACCCCAAGAGGTAAGCCTCCAAACCCAGAAAAACTAGAAGATATAATCTGTCGAATGATGGCGAATCGAGCTTGGACAACTCGATTACAGAACTCTATCAGAAATTTAGTTCCCCAATTTGATCATTCTCTCGTGTACAATGTTTTACACGGCGCACGGAACTCTGAACACGCCTTACAGTTCTTTAGGTGGGTCGAGAAGACTGGTTATCGCCATGATCGATCGACCCATTTGAAGATAATTGAGATTTTGGGTCGAGCATCGAAGCTCAACCATGCGCGATGTATCCTCTTTGATATGCCGAAGAAGGGTATTGAGTGGGATGAAGAAATGTTTGTTCTTCTCATTGATAGTTATGGTAAAGCTGGAATTGTTCAAGAATCTGTTAAAATTTTCCAGAAAATGAAGGAATTGGGCGTCAAACGAAGTATCAAATCTTACGATACATTGTTTAAGGTGATTATGCGGCGGGGACGAGTTCAAATGGCAAAGAGGTATTTTAATTCGATGTTGAGTGAAGGTGTAATCCCGACACGCCACACTTATAATTTAATGTTATGGGGTTTCTTTCTCTCATTAAAGGTTGAGACAGCAAATCGCTTCTTCGAGGACATGAAGAATCGTGGGATTGTTCCCGATGTTGTCACTTATAACACTATGATCAATGGGTTTTGTCGGGTTAAGCAGATGGATGAGGCGGAGAAGTTCTTTGTGGAGATGAAAGGGAAGAACTTGATCCCTACTGTGATCAGTTATACCACTATGATCAAAGGGTATGTTTCCATTAGTCGGGTTGACGATGCATTGAGATTGTTTGATGAGATGGGTTTGTTTGGAATCAAAGCAAATGACTTCACATACTCAACCTTGTTGCCAGGGCTTTGCGATACAGAGAAAATGCCTGAAGCACACAAGCTTTTGAAGGAGATGGTGGAGAGACACATTGTTCCGAAGGATAACTCGATCTTCTTGAGACTAATTTCTTGCCAATGCAAATCAGGTCACCTGGATTGGGCTGCTAATGTGCTTAAAGGGATGATTCGATTAAGCATTCCGACCGAGATATCACATTACGGTGTCTTGATTGAGAATTTTTGTAAGGTCGGGGAGTATGATAGAGCCATAAATTTATTGGATAAAGTTTGCGAGAAGGAGATCCTATTAAACCCACGGAGTTCTTCAGAAATGGAACCCAATGCTTATAACCCAATGATTAAGTATCTATGTGAACATGGGCAGACATTGAAGGCGGAGATGTTTTTCCGACAATTGATGAAAAAGGGTGTTCAGGATCCGAGTGCATTTAACAATTTGCTTTGTGGACACTCAAAAGAAGGGATGCCTGAATCTGCTTTCGAGATTCTCAAGATCATGGGTAGACGTGGGGTCTGTCCAGATGCCGATGCTTACGAATTACTTGTTAAGAGTTTCTTGAAGAAAGGAGAGCCCGCTGATGCAAAAACTGCTTTGGATGGTATGATTGAAAGCGGGCATCTCCCGGATTCATCTCTATTTAGATCGGTGATGCAGAGCTTGTTTGATGATGGGAGAGTACAGACAGCGAGCCGGGTAATGAAAAGTATGTTAGAGAAGGGTGTGAAGGAGAACATGGACTTGGTTGCTAGGATCTTGGAGGCCCTTCTCATGAGGGGTCATGTCGAGGAGGCCCTCGGACGTATTGAGTTATTGATGGGTAATGATTGTATTCCTGATTTTGATAGTCTTTTGGCTGTTTTATGTGAGAAAGAGAAGACAATCGCTGCTCTCAAGTTGTTGGATTTTGCGTTGGAGAGGGATTGTAATGTAAGTTTTTCAAGCTATGATAAGGTGTTGGATGCACTTCTAGCAGCTGGAAAGACCCTCAATGCGTATTCGATCCTTTGTAAGATAATGGAGAAGGGTGGTGTCACAGATTGGTTTAGTAGTTGTGAAGATTTGATCAGGAGCCTTAATGCGGAGGGGAACACGAAGCAAGCAGATATACTCAAGAGGATGATTATGGGTGAGGAGAAAACAGGTAGGTGCAAGAAGGGAGGGAAGAAAGCTGCAGTGAAGTTTTGATCTCAAGTTGAGGTTAATTTCTTAAGTTGAAGAACTAGAATTCTTCATTGCTAGTTGTTATGTTAAGTTTTCATTTTGGGCCAATTAAGTTATGGTAGAGTGGAACTTAAATGTCTTTTTTTTTTCTTTCCAGATTGTAGTTGAGGTTAACTTCTTGATAAAAAATCATTTGGGCTATGTTCTTTTTCTTTTTAATCTGAATTTTTATATCATTTTTGATCTGTCAACCTGTTATACATCGTTCTTAACAAAAAAAAAAAATCCTGGTTATTGAAAAAAAAATCCTGGTTATTGACCATTCAAAAGAAAGTTATATAAACTTGATTACCAATGGTTACAGATTATCAATATGTAAAAAAAGATTGACATATAAAGATGATTAGATGCAAGGGGAGATGGGAATAGGATCAGAGACAAATATAGTGGTTGACTTTTTATTATTTTTAGTGATCTTTTTGTTTCTGTTGTATTTGTGCTTGATTGGATCTGTTAGTTGGACAGTTTTGTAGATCTTAGTTAGGATTTGCTGTTTTGTATAGTTAATTGCATGCTTTGTCTGTAATTATCTGTAGTATTGTTGCTAATTATAGTATAGATGCTTCTTTGATGGGGGATTCCAATTATTAAGTAATTCTACCTCTTTTATATTAGAATTTTGGACTAAGTTAGCAAAAGATTGTCTGAAGTGTTGCATGTATGGTTGAAGGTAGATTCACTTTTTCTTTGCCATTTCATTTATAAGTAATTCTGTATGTTTCTGTAGTTGAATTTTTTTTTCTTATCAAGTTTATGGAAACCCAAAAAAAAGAGAGAAGAAAAAAAAACATTGCTCTGATATCAAGTAGAGAATCAAAACAGCCTAGATCAAATAGAAGATGAGAAGAAATAGAGGAGATGGAGAAGGTTGGAGAGAGAGAGAGAGCCAGACACAATAATAACAGTAAGGTTCGGCTCCTCTTCTTAATATATTAAAAAGTAATAATAATCAAAATATGTGGGGCCCACCCCACTAACCCATTACATACGAAAATCACAAAAGGGGGCCCATAGGGCTGCCGCACATAATAGAAACACCCTAGGAGCTGTTGCACATAATAGAAACATCCCTAGGGGCTGTCGCACAGACAGATTCTACAGAATCTACGGAATTCTAACACTACCTTATTTTTGAGTCCATGAACAATTCAAGATGACATTCGATGATAAGTACTGAAACTGAAACATTTCGGAAGAGATTTTCATACTTTTTTTTCTCTTATTTTTTTAAGTCTGTTTTTAATTGACCTCTAGACCTTGTTTTTGAGTTCATGAACGATTCAAGGTGACTTTTGATGATGAGTGCAGAAGTTTGGAAGAAATTTTCTAACTTTAATCCTAATTTTTGTTTTTTTATTATCTGTCTATGATGAATCCTATACCTTATTTTTGAGTTCATGAATGATTCAAGGTGACTTGCGGTGATAGTTACTGAAACTGAAACATTTCGGAAGAGATTTTCTTATTTTTATTCTGTTTTCGATGACCTCTGGACCTTTTTTTTCCGAGTTCATGAACAATCCAAAGTGACTTTCTATGGTAAGTACTGAAACTGGAATATTTCGGAAGAGATTTTTGTATTTTAATCCTGATTCTTTTTAAAATCTGTTTTTGATGACCTCTGTACCTTATTTTTGAGTTCATGAATGATTTAAGACGACTTTTGATGACGAGTGATGAAATTCGAAAGAAATTTTCAATACTTGAATTCTTTGAAATCATTGTCTTTGATTAAGACCTCTGTGGATGCCATGAAGTTTTAACCGAACCTTTGTATTCAAGGAGAAAAAAATGTCTTCTCCAAGTTTTATGTCAGCCCTTTTCGGAGGCTGCCGCATTTGTTTGTTTTGATTTTGTTTGATCTGTATTGTTGATTTCTGGATGATTTTATACTTTTTATTTATGGGTTCAGTGATTTGGAATGGTAATCTCTTTGTGTGGGAAAAATTTGTTCGTAGTGCTCAAATCTGTTGCCTGTCACTCAATTTGTCGTGGATCTGATAGAGCTGGTCTTTACTTGAAATACATGGTTTTTTTTTTTTTTTTTTAATTTCATATATGATTTCTTGGGGTATTGATATTTTTAAATTGTGAACCAAGTTTTTATTGAACAGATTCAATGTAAACCTGGATTTGCTCTCCAAATATTTGACCCATTTCAAGCTTCTCCTTTGAATTGTAGATCTGTGGGTTAATGTCCATTTTGAAGTTGATGTACCTTCCTTTTGTCTGATGCTGTCTACTTAACTTGCTTCAAAATGGGTTCTCTTTTTCCCTATTTGAAACTGAGTTCAAGAACATTGTTCACTAATGATCTATGTATCATAGAGAAAATGTTTGGGTAATCTTGGATTTATTAAAGAGATCGGCAACATTCTTCTTTTACGATTAGTTCCTGCTATATAATAAGATCTGCTTATCGTGGTATACTTGGATCTAGAAATGGGTCTCTCTTGAATGTTTGTTATCCTGATGTATGTACTTCCTTTCTTGAAGTAATTTTATCCTTGATTTTTGTCAAGCAACCTAGTGGAACTTTATTTTAATGCATTCTTTTCTTGCAAATATCTTTTCTTTAGATTGATTTTGTTAACATTGCAGACTGGAGATAAGGAAGACATTAAGAAATTCAGTAAATGGACGGTGAAGGTAGTTTTTTTTCCTCATCAACTGTTTCTTCTTCCCATACTTTGTTCTTAATCTTCAGTATAGTGTATGATGCAATTACTTATTAGTCCACTCACAGTTTGAAGTTCCAAAGACAAATGGAATTTGCAAAGTACGTCATTTTACGAGACTTGGAAAATTAGGATAGATATATGGGAACGGCGGATCAAGGGACATATGAAAAAACATTTGTAAAAACAATGTAACATTAATAAATTTTCAAAATATGGGTTAGAAATTTCGGATTGGGCTGATTTTTTGTGAGGATGATCTCTATGATGTGAAGATCATCTGGAAAAAAAAAATCAGTCCAATCTGAAACTTCTAACCCCATTAAAAGTGATTTAGAATGTGGACCGTCATTTTTTTGCCAATGCCATCACTTTTGATGGATTTAGAAGTTTCAGATTGAGCTGATTTTTTGTGAGGATGATCTTCTCATCATAGTGGCATCCTCGCAAAAAATTAGCTCAATTCAAAACCTCTAACCCATATTTTGAAAAACCATTGTTTTTACATATGTCCCATGAACGACCCCCTATATATTTATATGAAACAAAGATCCTGACAGACTATTAGAGCCATTGGATGTTGAAAGATCGACGGCACAGATCGAAGTCCCACGTGTTGTATTCATTCCACTTAAACAAAATATCGAATTTGCATAACCCAATGAAGAAAAAAAAAACAAATCTGAGCCATCTTCTTCTCTTCTGTATCTCTTCTAACCCAAACCCTAACCCTCTCCCTCTCCATTGTTTCCTCCTCTCCAATCACTGTTATTTCCAGCTCAGTTGACGTGGGTTACAACGGCAAGGCTCGGGCGACTATTACCCCTCCATCTCTGCGGCACTCTGACCTTAATCGACGAACAAAAACCCTCACCTCACTTCATCTTCTTTATCTCTGCCGCCCAAAGGTATGATTTTTAGTTGCTTAAGTTTTCTCTCCGATTTTTTTGTAGATTGTAAACTACTAACTGCTCAGATTTTTCAGTGAGGGATTTACAATATTAGAGACATTGGATGCCATTCATCCTTAGTTAATCTATTTTAATTTGGTGTTAGTGTTTTCATTGTTTTTTAATCCACCATAAACTGATTGTAAGATTGGGTTGATTCACGTTTGGGAAACATTTCCACAGCTAGGCAAAGAAGTTCAATTAACTCAACAAGTGAAAGTGCTGCACAATGCCTTCAGGTATGGGCTTGTGATAACCCTTCCATGGATATTCAATCTTAAATTATTGTTGGGTCTACAAATTGCATAAATATGGAAGTTTAATTTACTGACTTGCATTGGAAGCATTTGTTTTAAAAAAGAAATTGCTAGAACAATAATGATAACAACAGCAACAAGGGCTACCACAATGTTAACGACAACAACAAGGACTTACACCCATTGTTCAGTTGGACCCTAATTGTCAGAATGAGCAAAAAATCTTATACGTTGACTATTAGCAAGTCCTCTATCATCCCATAAAATTCAAGTTCTTTATACATTGACTATTAGCATTGCAATAATCTCACTTGGAATTAAGTATATTGAATGAGAGTAGTACTGGGGTGAACATACAGAGCTTAGACCCGTAGCTCAATTAGTTAATGTAAATGTTAAAATATGCAATTAATTCTGCCTTGAAATGTGTGTCTTTGAGATATGAGCACAATCTGTGCAAGTGTGAAATGATGAGCAAAATGGCCATTACAGTGAGGAAGATCCCTAGTCTCACAGTTGTAACAAAGTTGATTCTGTTTGTTGTTCCAATTCCCACAATCACTGAATGAAGAAAATTTGTTCAGCAGAAAAAAGTTAGAAAGAGTTGGGACAGATGCCCAATATATGGAAGACAGAAACCAAAAGAAATTTATTATTGCGTAAACTTACTAAAAAATATAGACACAATCGTATTTATGGCTCTACGTCAAATTTGAGTTGTAAATTTATTGGGTTCAGATTGTTGGGTTGACTGTCTGATTTATTGCAATGCTATTCCTTAATCATCTTCTCATCTCCATCTTGTTTGCAGTCAAATAATCTTCATGACTTTATAAGGTTCAGTCTCTTCTTTTCTCTTACTATTGCACATTGTTTTAAAACTAAATGGATTCTTTATGGAAATCTTTATTGGGTTCAATCCTCCCTTGGGGTTAGGTATATGGAAATCTTTATAGGGTTCGGTCCTCCCTTGGGGTTACACCAATTACCCTGTTTACCCTTGAGACTTGCACTTGGGATGATTATGAGAGGTTACTGTGTTTGATATCTTGTAGTGAGGAGAAATAATGAAATTTATTCATGCATGTGACGTTACGTGCTTTTGATATGTTTTGCTTCTGAGCCTGGCTAGTGTGATAGAGCTATTTGTATGCACTTGTGTGTCTCTTAACATCGAGTTCAAGGTTGTGTATATATTAATAAAAGAATTCCAATTTTTTTTTTTTGTCAAATCTCTTAATAAGAGTTTGGCAGGAATTTATATTAACTGATGAAGTGAATGGATATAAATGCCCTTACATATAAACATAAGGAAAAAAGAAAAATTAATATCAACTAGACCCAGCTTGACAAGATGAGATTGGGTGACAAAAGGACCAACAGATTTCATAAGCATGTTGGCAACTTGATTTAAAGAAGGTACAAAGACTGTATGAAGATCACCAGATCGAACTTTCTCCCTGAGAAAGGGAATAGCAACCTCAATATGCTTAGTTCTTTCATGAAGAACTGAGTCAGAAGTAAACACGATAGCAGATTTGTTGTCACAGAAAAAAATAGAAAAATCAGAAATAGGAAATCCCATCTTTATCAACAAGGATTGAATTCAAATTAGCTCATATGTGTCAAGGGCCATAACACGATATTCAGTTTCAGTAAAAGAACGAGAAGTCACATTCTGTTTCTTACTTTTCCACGAGATAAGGTTATCACCATAAAAAGTATAGAAACCAAATGTAAATCTTCTATCTGTAAGAAAACCAGCAGAACCAGTATCCTTAAAACAAGACAAATGCGACTGAGCAGTGGAAGACTAGAAAATCCCAAGACCATGACGCGATTTTAAGTAGCAAAGAATACGATAAACGACATCAAGATGAGAAGTACGTGGAGTATGCATAAACTGATTGATCACACTAACCGCAAATGACAAGTTCAGGCTAGTGTTAGTCAGATAAATCAGACGATCTACAAGTCTTTGATAAGAAGAAGGATTAGATAAGAGATCACCAAAGTCAGTACGAAGACTATGATTATGATCCATAGGGGAGGAAGTAGGACGACAACCAAACATCCTAGTGTCTTAAAGAAAATCTAATGTGCATTTACACTGAGATAGCGAAATATCACAGCGAGAACGGGTAATTTCTATCTCCAAAAAGTATTTGAGTGGACCTAAGTTCTTAACTTAAAAAGCACAACCCAATAGCACTTAACTATGTGAATCCATTGTGCATTATCACCAGTAATAATAATATCATCCACATAAACCAAGACAATAGTACAACGACCATCCACTCCTTGACGAATAAAATAGGTATGATCTTAGTAACATCTAGAAAATCCGTAGATAAAATAACTTTAGAAAAACACTGAAACCAAACTTGTGGGGACTGCTTCAGGCCATATAAAAATTTAAGAAGGCGACATACCTTCCCAAAATACTCCCCCTAAAGACGAAATGTAGGAGGGGGGTTCATATAAATAATCTCAATCAAATCATCACTCAGAAAAGTGTTCTTCACATCGAGTTGGTGAAGTGATCAAGAGTGACATGCAACTAAAAAGATAAGAAGACGAATAGTTGAAAATTTGGCAACCGAAGTAAATGTGACACCAAAATCTTTTTCAGGAGTCTGTGTAAATTCTTTAACAACTAGACAGGCCTTATATCAATCAACAATCCCATCGACGAAATATTTCACAGTGAAAACCTATTTACAATTAACGGTCTACTTCCCAGATGGAAAGGTAACGAGCTCCCATGTATTATTTTTTTTGCAAAGCATCCATATCAGCCGTCATAGTTTTAGTCTACTAAGGTCTTGCAAAGCCTCTGATACAGACCAAAGAACACAAATAGAATCAGTGGCTACAAGGTAGACCTGATAAAAAGAAGAAAGACATTGATAGGAAACAAACTGGACAATAGGATAATCAATCACGTCTCCGCTTACCTTTGTGAATAGCAATAGACAAGTGAGAGTCAGAAATAGAAGGAATAAGGACAAAAATATATGTAAAAGTAGGAGAGGATATACCTGAATCCAAGGAGGAGGTTGGCAAAGGTAAAAAAGGGTGAGGAACGACGAGTATAGACCTTAAGCGTCAGTGAAGATGGAGAAAAAATTGGAGAAGTCAACACTTTAGGAGACGGGTCCTGCAAAGTAGATGTGACACGAAAATATAGAACATTTTTAAAGAAAGTAACATCAAGAGAGTGACACGATGAGAAATTGGATCATAACATCGATACCCTTTTGACATAGAAGAGTAATGCAAGAAAGTGCACCGAATGACTTTGTCATCCAATTTTGTGTGATTAGGAGTTCTGTTCTGGACAAAGCACTTACAACCAAAGATTCAACGTATAATGGGAAAAAGTATGCTATCAGGTTGAAGGACATGACAAGGTACTTATCGCGACTCGAGATGCAATTAATGGGAAAAACCCGTCAGAAACTTTGCTTAGAAGTGCTACTAGGTGGCTAATTCCCTGGAAGAAAAGGTGGGACTCATGTACCAAATCCCTCATCTCCTCTTTTACACGAAAGAATGTTTTACAAGATTTCAGATGGCAGGAGGTTTCATGCCTTCCAGAACTATATAATTCATCTACTTACCTAATTCACTTTTGGAACTAAGTTTGGCTTCTCTCTTTTATTTAACCCTTAAATGTGATGAATTCAATCCCGCAGACAAGACTCCAGTGGCCACAGGTACAATTGTCATTCTGACAAAAGCTCAATGCATGCAAGAGGTTCTTTACAGTAGGCTGAAACCTTAGAAAACAAGGTATGCTTCACATCTGATCATGCAATTTTAAAACCAAATAACTGTGAGTCCATCTTATTCAGCAACAATCATTTGGCAATGTTCTAAGTAAAGAGTGCAAAGTATTATATGAAACAAGCTAATAAGGTGTAATGCGACCAAATTATATTTTAGGATTTGATCAACCAAAACGTTGAGATTCAATGCCAAAAACCAGGCTGTTTGGCAACATCTCTCTCCAGACACTTCCAAAGAAAATACAAGATTTTTGTGGAGATTTTGTACCTATCGGGTTTGGTTTGAATTTTAGAATAATAATCATGATCAGATTACAAATATTGATCACTAAAACAACTAAAACCATACACCAAACCAACTGAAACAAATTTTGGGATTTTATTGACCATATTTTTTTACCTCTACCCTCACTTTTATTTTATTTAACATTCAGGTCACAGGAACAAGGTAAGAGTTTTGAAGAAAATTGTTGATTTAGTTGATAAAATTTACTCTCAGTAGGAAAATCAAAAATTGCCAAATAGATCCTGATTAATTTTTTTTAATCAGGTCAATGGATGATCTATAATACAACATTCCCTAGCATCCTCCTCCAAGATTCCAAGATCTAACAGGAACAAATAAAAACCAACACTGATTTCAATCATTCACAACTTCTGTAGTCTTACACTGATTTCAATCGTTCACAACAACTTCTAGTCTTCGGACTGTTGAAATCAGATTCGAAAGTATTTAAAAGGTCTCGATAGTAGTTTCACCAAAAACTACATCAGTGAGACTACATCCCTAACAATAGTACAATCCCTTATAGATGTTGGGGGTAGTAACTACATACAAGATAATGAAGAACATCAAAACACTTGAAAGAAATTGGGTAGAAATTTTGTTGTCAATAGCCTCCAGTGGAATACAGATGATGTCGAGGTCGAGAGACCACAATAACAAACATCGTTAGCTGTTAAGACGAATAAAATCATCTTCAATGTACCAAGTCCCCCAATGCAACATATCAAACAGATCAGATTAACACTCGAACTTTTCAAAATATTTGTTATCAGAGTGAGCAGGTTTAGTAGAATAGTTGGTGAATGTGGTGGGGTTGTGAACCGCTCTGGTAGCAACATTCACGAACTTTAATCAACAAGTTGGCATTTCAATGGAAAAAACAGCAAATATAGACCAAAGCTATGTTTATCACAGAGAAAATACCCATCAATTTAACATTCAACATCCATCAGACTGAAGAACTGAGATCTCCTATTAGATTAAAATTTAGAAAAAATAAAAATCCAAGCCACAAATTAAACTCAACTTCTCTCTTTAGAGTATTTCATGGTTGCACACATAACCCATTAACATCAAAACTCCTACTACAAAAACCATGAAAATTTATAATATAACAACTACGAAAGAAAAATCTAAAACCACAAAAGATCGAATAATACTGAAAGGAGCTCCTAATCAAAAAGGCTAAAGCCCATATCGTCGTCACTCTCCTCCTTTGGTTCTTCCTGCAATAAATAACCAAAAATTGATAAATAAATCAACACAAGAAATTAAAGAGAAAAAAATTGATATTGGAAGGATTAAATCAATTGCATACTTTCTTTTCCTCGGCCGCAGGTGCAGCAGCAGCTGGTGCACCACCACCAGATGGAGCAGAAACAGCAACAGCCCCACCACCACCACCAGATCCTATGTTCATAATAAGATCGTCAATGCTTCTCTTCTCAACCAACTTAGCAAAGAGTCTTGGCCAAAAAGAATCGACTTTCACGTTTGCCGATTTCACCAAAGCCTCTATCTTCTCCGCCTGTTAGAAACCATTTAAGGAGAAACAAAACCCTAATTCACAAATATACTAAAACGAACCAAATTTAATCGTATACTGTTGGGAGATGAGCAAAAAAATCTACAAAAATTGATGGAACAAGGAAAGACTTAGAAAACATTTGAGAAACAAAATCCTAATTCCCAAATCTACTGAAAATGAACCAAACTTAATAAAAAAAAACCCAAGGAGATTGGCAAAAAAACCAACAAATAAACAATGAATTGATCAAATGAGGACAGTCTGTGAAACCATTGAAGGAGAAACAAAACCCTAATTCCCGAATATACTGAAAACGAACAAATTTAATCATAAACAGTAGGGAGATCAGCAAAAAAATCTATAAATCTACAATAAATAGATCCAATGAGGACAGCCTGTTAGAAACCATTTGAGAAACAAAACCCTAACTCCCAAATCTACTGATAATGAACCAAATTTAATCACAAGCCATAGGGAAATAAGCAAAAAAATCCATAAATATACAATAAATAGATCAAACGAGAATGGCCTGTTAGAACCCATTAAAGGATAAAAAAATATCCCAATTTGTATTCTACTGAAAACGAAACCAAAATTTAATCATAAACCCTAGGACGATAAGCAAGAAAATCTACAAGTCTACAATAAATATATCAAACGAGTATAGCACTAAGGAAACCATTTAAGGAGAAACAAAACTATAATTCCCAGATCTACTGAAACATAACTAAATTTTATTTTATTTTTTTAAAACCATATAAACAAAAATTCCACAAATCTACAATAAATAGATCAAACGCGGATAGCCTGATAGAAACCATTTAAGGAAAAAACAAAACCCTAATTCCCAAATTTACTGGAAAAGGCACCAAATTTAATCATAACCCTAAGGAGATAATAAAAATAAATAAAATAAAATAAAATAAAACATCTACAGTACATAAAATCAAACGAGGATCAATCGAAAAAACTAAAAAGAGATTTAGTGAGAGAATGATACAGTTACTGGGATCCCATCGTCATGTAGGATCATAGCAGCGTAAGAACAAGCGGCTTCTGGAATTGACGCCATTGAAGCAGAAGCAAATCGTCAATCTGCCCAAAAAAAAAAAAAAACACAATCAGAGACGTACACATAAACCGAAGGAATCAAAAGGATTACATTAGAAATTTATTATCGCAGATCGAGAGAGAATGATCGATGGAGAAGAAGAGAGACCTCAAGTAGCAGAGATTAGGGTTTTGAGTTTCAAATGTCTCTGCTCTTTGTAGGGTTTGTTCGATGTGGTAGGCTGTGTTTATAAACATGTTTGCATCAAGGATTCTAGGGTTTTGTTTGCATCTGACGGCTGAAAAGAAGAGAGATAGATAGATATGACCCTCCCTGTTTTTGGTCAGTTTTTGAGATACCCCTGAGTTTTCAAACTGATAATATGCCCCTTGACCTAGGTCTTCTTGAGAAGACTAATGTAAAAGATCTAAGGGTGTGTTTGGAAATGGTAGTTGGAGTTACAGCTCTTACCTTAAAATTCTACTAGTTGTTTGGTTCACCAATTCCATGGAATTTCAACTCGGAGAAGGTCCTCAAGTCCTTATTAGCAATTTGGAATACAGCAAAATTTTTATTCATGAAAAATTCGAGTTAGAATTGCAAAAATCTAATCTAAAATTCAGCCAAAAATTCAATAAATGAAAAATATGTGGCATATGCTTCATACTTGTATTATCTGTTTCATTTCAAAAATTCGAAAATAAAAAATTTGACCTAGTGATGGTGATGTTAATGGTGATGGTGATAATGAGACATTTAGGTTATTATTCCATTGATTTTTAAAAGAAAACCAAAATCCAGGGACAAATCATCAATTTGAAAAATTAAGGTGTAATGTCAAATAAATGTAGAGGGTCATATCATTTTTGTTTTAAAGATAAAATGGACATTTGTCACGTAAAAAGTTGGATTTCTTCAAAAATTTTAAGCATGGCCACTTCAAAGTCAACTTGTGTTACATCACAACTTACAAATTTACACTTTGCAACATACAACAAGTTATAGTAGCATTTTTTTTTTTTCACTGAGTTTTATAAAAATTAGTAAATTTTGTACAAAACGCGTTTTATTCATTTCAAACTTAAAATCCGTGAATTATTCAAGATAGTTCAATAATCCGGAGAATTATACTTTCATTGAAAAATTCGTGAATTTTTCAAGAATTAAACGAGAGATTGCTAACAAGGGCCTCAAGTCGCATTTTTAAGGAGTTACAACTCCCACCTAAGTAGATGGGATTTACAACTCCCGACAAAAAATTTTATTCCAAAAATTGAGTTGATTCACCTAAGTCATCTAATATATAAATCATTAAACTCACTTTACATTATTTATAATCTAGATTCCTATTAAAATAATTATATTTTTTAATAAAATGAGGTGCCTAGAATAGGACATAAAATGGGTCGGATTTTATCTGAAATTCAATTAACCCGAATATAAATTTAGTAGGTTTGGACTCCTTGGAGTAGATCCAAATAAAAATATGGGTTGGATATGGATTGATGTCCCTTAATTCGAGTCGGAAACAGGTCAGATACGGATCCATCCCTAGATCCGAATGATAAATTGCTTTGAAAATTATTATTTTTTACTTTTCAAAATATCTTTTATCTACTACTTTAATATATATGAATTCTTAGAAAATAAATAAATTATAATTGTAAAATTGAATAATATATCAAATAAAAAAGAAATATAACAAAAAAATAGTTTAAAATCCAAAAATGATTTGACCTGAATCAAGCAATTCAGTCAAGCGGATCTGAATCCGTATTTAGTGTAATCAATATGGTTCATATATGGTTTTAGTTAATAAGATTTGAGTTGGATTTGGATATGGATATATGCAAATTAGGTCAAAACCCAACCCATTTTAAACCTTAGGTTAGAATATGTTTCATCACAAAATCATATTTATTTAGGAAAATTACTTAAAAGACCCCCGCGGAGGGACTTCTTTCTAATAGTCCCTAAGTTTTTTGACTTAGCTAAACAGGACATTTAGTAAATGGCCCCTAAGGATCAGTTTCACTATTTTTGGTGTGTAAAAACCCCAAATTACCATTTTCTCATCTTCTTCACATAGTTAGGTTTTCTAACGGTAATTGCAATCATTTTCGACGATCTTTGATCATGAATGACGAATAAAAAAGGATATCTCTTAATTTTGAATATCTAGATGTATTTATTTATTTCTATTATTTATAAAAAGAAAATTGAAGAACGAAATTGAGATTCAATTTTTTATTTATTTATGATTACATCGTAACTTTTGATTTGTAATCATAATCGATACATTTTTTAGTATTTCGAGGAGATTAACCAAATATCGAAATTGAAAAAATGGAAAAAAAAAAAAAACAAAATTTGAAAAATCTGATTTGCATTACAGCATTGAGTTCACCACTTTTTAGTTAATTACTATTGAGTTCGACGAAAATTAAATAAAAAGTGGTGAACTAGACACTAAGTGGTGAGTTCGACACTTTGTAACTTAGTGTCGAGTTCAACACTTTTCATTGAATTATCGTCGAGGTGAGTGCATTATTTTTTATTTAATTACCGTTGAACTCGACACTATAACGCAAATCAGATTTTTCATTTTTTCAATTTCAAGACTTGGTTAATCTCCCCGAAATACCCCAAAACGCATCAATTATAGTTGTAAATCAAAAGTTATGATGTATTATAATAAAAAAATTCAAATCTCAACTTCATTCTTCAATTTTCTTTTTATAAATCATCGAAATAAATAAAAAAGATACATTTAGACGTTCAAAATCGAGAGAATATCATTCTCCATTCTTCACATAGTTAGGTTTTCCAATGGTGATTGCAATCATTTTCGACGATCTTTGATCATGAATGACGAATAAAAAAGAATATCTCTTAATTTTGAATATCTAGATGTATTTATTTATTTCTATGATTTATAAAAAGAAAATTGAAGAACGGAATTGAGATTCAATTTTTTTTTTTTTTATGATTACATTGTAACTTTTGATTTGTAATGATAATTGACACATTTTTGCGTATTTCGAGGAGATTAACCAAGTATCGAAATTGAAAAAATGGAAAAAAAAATTGAAAAATCTGATTTGCATTATATCGTTGAGTTCACCACTTTTTATTTGATTACTATTGAGTTCGATGAAAGCGCATCAATTATAGTTGTAAATCAAAAGTTATGATGTAACATCAAAAAAATTCAAATCTCAACTTCGTTCTTCAATTTTCTTTTTATAAATCATCAAAATAAGTAAAAAAGATACATTTAGATGTTCAAAATCAAGAGAATATCATTCTTCATTCGTCATTCATGATCAAAGATTGTCGAAAATGATTGCAATCGCCATTGAAAAATCTAACTATGTGAAGAAGATGAAATAAGGTAGTTTGGGTATTTCACATGCCAAAAATGATGAAAATGATCTTCCGGGACCATTTAGAAAGAAGAAGTTCACTAAATATCCTGTTTAGCTAAGTCGGAAAACTTAGATACTATTTCGAAAGAAGTCCCTCCGCGAGGGTTTTTTAAGTAATTTTTCCTATTTGTTTAAGATAATAAATATTTAAATTATCAAAAATTAATTATTTTATCAAAATATGTAAAACCTAGTTGATTCGGTTGAATTTTATTGACTATGACAATATTTTTCAAGTAACAGAGGAGTTATATCGGATCTCGGTCAAATGTGAACAATTCATTGACTGGATTTCTACACGAAACCAAACACTGGAGTTTATTTAAGGAGTTATAATGAACTCCAACTCCAACCAACTCCCACTCCAACTAACTACCGCTTCTAGACACCATAAATTCCATCTGTTAAGCTTTTTTTACCTTGTATTTGACCTAAGATTTTATCAATGGGCAATGGTTCAGATTTTATTTGGTATACAAAGTATAGGTTTGGGATATGGAATTTGGGCTTTTAGACCGGATTCATATTTAAATTTAAAATTTTGATAAAATTTTGGATCAGATTTGAATTAACCTCAGCCAAATCCAATAAAAAATTGTCAATTTAACCTCAATCCGATTCGATGGTTTCTTAATACAACATGTATTTCCTCTCTTAAAAAAATCTCAAAAATCCATCTTCAACCTCCGCCATGTCTCCATGACTACCTCAATTTCTCACTTTCAAACCCAATTGCATTTCCCCAAAACCTATCGTCTTCAACCCCTCTCTCTCCCCCCCCCCCCCCCCCCCCCCCCCCCCCCAACCTTAGGTATTTATCCAAAACCTAAGGTATTTCTTTTCCAAAACTCAATCTATAAAAAAAAAAGAGTTCTTGATTTTGGATTGGATTAGTTTTGTGTTGAGTGAAACTTAATCGAACCAAATTTGATTCAAAGATTCATTGATTGGATCACGTCTGGATCATAGAAAAAAAAGGATTTTGGATTGGCAACGAATTGATATTTGATCTGGTACCGAATCAATCCATAGCCAACCCTAATTATATCTCTTTCAATTCAAATATCAAGAACAAGATAGGAATTTTGGAAAAAGTATAATGATTTATTTTTAGGCAATACAATATCTAGAACAAGATAGGAATTTTGGAAAAAGTGGAAGGATTGATTATTGATAGTCTTGATAAAAACATTTAAATTTTTTGAAGTTAATGTTTCATTCTGGTTCAATCAAAATCAAGATGCCTCATATTCAACCCATTGAAATATGGTTTTGATTAAGTTCAAAATAATTTAGAAAAAAAATAATAATTAAAAAATTGTCTAATCAAAGACTTTGAACTCTCAAATTTAAAATCCAAATTCAACATTGAAAAATATGTTCTTTTTTTTTTTTTTTTTTAAAACTTTTTCAGAGTATTTAAAATTTTGTGTTCTTCATCCATGAAGCACAAAATCATGTATGAGCGTTAACGTGGACGTGCAGTTGACATGGATAGGTGGTCATTCGGTCCATGCAACCCAATCTCTGGGTCAATGAAATCCTTAAGAGGAATCAATGACACAACATCAATTCAAATCGTGTGTAGACACCCAAATTTGACCGGGCCCTCGACGTAAAGTGCCCCAAAAATAACAAAAATTGGAATGGACTCCGAGGCCCAAACCTACAAAAAATACAACGTATTTTGTCATCTTATTTTCAATAAACGGCCCAAGGCCTCTCACGTGGCCCACGGACCAAATCTCTTCCCATCCTTCTAAACCCAACTTAACTCAATCCATTACCAAAGCCCAAAACCCAAAGTCCAATTCATTACCCAAAGCCCAATTCATTACCCAAATCCAACTCAAACCCAATCCAACATCACAACCAATCACCACAATCATCAAGGTGACACATGTCATCACCCCATCTCACCTCCCTCATCTAATCAACAACACCAACTCCATTACTTTTCTCCAAAAATTAATTCACCCTAACCCTACCCTAAACTATCTTATCCATTCTCTCAAATCAAACACTTATAACCTATCACCCTCCCCTAATCTACTCCCATCATTTCCTACAAAACCTATCTCTACAATCTACACCTATACCCATCCTCTCAAATCAAACAACCCATCCTTTCATATCAATCATCTCAACCTTTCATTTCCACCCACTTTGACACATGTCATCATCTCCGCACCCTCCCAAAATATCATCAACACCTCATTAAATCACTCATTCTCTTAATCAAACATCATTTAAATCACAACTACTACCTTAAACTCACTCACCAAACACTCAACCCAAATGGGTTGGGTTGGATCCAAACCATTTGGGTCATAACTCACCCATTTAACCTTCTTACATAAATACCCCTCAACCCCCCATCAATTTACACATACCCTTCTCTTAACCCCACACACCATTTTACCACTTCTCATTATTCACCCAACTCTACCCCCTCAAAATAACCCACAACCTCTATAAAAATCCCATCACTCTCAACTCTCAAGTCCTAATGAAAAATCCTACATCCAACCCTCCAAAAGATAAAAAAAAAATCACTCTCTCAACCTTTCTCTCTTAACCCTCAACTCACCTTACATCTCATAACTCTCAACTCTCCAACTTCTCTCAAACAAATCAAGCAAGGAAAAAGAAGTCAAGGAAGGGTCAAGGTGGGTTTGACAAAAGGACACCCCCAACTTCCCTCTTCTACTCTCCCTTTCTCTACACATTTGCACACACCACTATGGTCTAAATCACCAAAGGACCCCTTCTTCATAAGGGTGCCCTCAATGATTTGAACCTATATCGAAAGCCCCTCACACTTGAGGGCACATATCAAATGTTTTTTTTTAATTTCATTTTCTCTATTTCAAAAAATCGAATCCGAGGTTACCACATTACGTGGATGGAGTAGGGTGCCTAACACCTTCCCTACTCCATAAATGGACCCCCTTACCTTGAATCAAGGTTGGACCATACACCTTATCTTACGAGAGTCAACAAAAAATGGCAAAATGACATGATTTTTCAAAAATACAAATCCGGGTGACCATTCACACCCCTTTACCAATTTGAATGGTGGCGACTCCAAAACACCCCAAAGTGGAGGGATGTTTTAAAATATCGAAAATCCCGTGTCCACATCGTTGATCTTCGAATTGAGAGAGATCAAGAATTATCACTATTTCTTAGATTCATGGATCAAATTCAATTCAACAGAATCTTTAATTGGGGAACCAATGCCAAATTTGAAAGGCCTTTCTTTAGTGTCAGAGCAAGGAAGAATTGATTCAGAAAATCAAACAAAAATATTTCTTCAATGTAGTTATAATTGATCCAAATAATTAAATAATTAGAACTGAATCGATTCAAATAATTTTATTGTTAATTGGGTCAATGACATCCTTAGGACGAATCAATGACACAACATCAATTCAAATCGTAGATCTTCAAATTGAGAGAGATCAAGAATTCTCACTATTTCTTAGATTCATAGATGAAATTTGATTCAGTGGGATCGGTAATTGGGGAACCAATGCCGAATTTGAAAGGCCTTCTTTAGTGTCAGAGCAAGGAAGAATTGATTCAGAAAATCAAACAAAATATTTTTTCAATGTAGACATAATGAAACCGAATAATCAAACAATTAGAACTGCATCGATTCGAATAAATTTTTTTGTTAATTGGGTTAACATCATATACCTTTCTCTCATTATAGTAAATAATATAATTCAAGGGTAATTTTAACATCTAAAAAATATTACTTAATGGGTAGCGTTCGTTGGACAAAATTATAGACAATGTTCTAGATAAAGTTTGGTCTTATATGACTAACAAGTTTCAGAATGGGCTGATTTTTTGTGAGGCTGATCTTTATGGTGAGGAGATCATCCTCACAGAAAATCAGCTCATTCTAAAACTTCTGACCCCATGAAAAGTGGTTACAAACTAATGGTAAAAAGTTGATAGTCCACGATTCTTCAACTTAAAAATTAGGGTTAGAAATTTTAGAATGGGCTGATTTTTTGTGCGGATGATTTCCTCACTATAGTGCTCATCGTCACAAAAAATCGAGCCAATCCAGAACTTTTGCGTCAACATTTTATATAGAGAAGTAAGTGGGCCTTGCTGGTCCAACCCGATAGTAAATTGACTTAACAACACGACACAAACTTGGTCCTTGGTTGGATGGGCGGGATTGGGTCAAGCTTTGATAGCTCTAGTTTTTCTCGAGAGTTGGATGCATGGATCAAATGACCACATATCTATGTCGACCACATGTCCCTATAACACTAGAATGCATGCTTTGTGCTACATAGATGAAGAGCACAAAATTTTAAATACTCTGATTTATTTATTTATTTTTAATAAGAACAAAATTTTCATTGTCGAAGTTAAATTTTAAATTTGAGAGTTCAAAGTCTTTGATGAGGCAATTATTCTCTCTAACTGTTGGCGGTAAAAAAATGAGGCAGTTGTGAAACATTTTGCTGTAGTTGAATTTGTGGATAGTCGTTTTGGCTCCTAGGGTTGGATTGAACACCCCTTGAATAAGAAAAATCACTCCACAATAAAATACGTAGTAGATATGCCTATTTGCGTTGGAGTTGCTCAGCATTAGAACTACACGTCAGAATACCCCCGCGACAGTGCATTCTACTATTAGGAGAATGAACCTGAGATTGTTCTTCCAAAACCTTCTTAGGTTCAAATTCAACTATTCGATAAAACAACACAAAGGCTGCTAATGTTCAGATCTCATCTTCACTAACAGGAGAAACAAGAATGTTGTCCAAGTGGCACCAACTGTCTCCCCCCCCCCCCCAACAAAAAAAATCCAACTTTCAATTACATTATGGTGTATCCAATGAGTACAGGGACAAGCCATACTAGTTATGAGAATACCAACGTGAAGTAGTAAGTTCTTGAACTGGTATGCCAAGTCACAATAAGCTTTGTAAAAGATTGGCAGCCAATTTCTTACCTTGGCATATGCAGAGTACTGGGAACCATAATGGTTGCTGATGGCACAGAGTTCATATACATGAGATTGAGGAACAACACCGTTGCTCTTCACATATTTGTTTAAATCAAGATTGTGAATTGGGAGGTCGACAAAGGTATCAAGTTTGGTTTTCAGGTATTGGTTATAAGAGAAATGTTTCAAGTGAACCACGAGAATCTCTGACAACCTCCACAAGTTTAGTTTCTTGGTGGATTCTCTTTGGTTTTCAGGTATTTTTTCATTTTTATTTGATAGGTCAGAATACAATAATTATCATTACACGAATAAGGTCTCTTTGACTTTTCTCAGCTCCCCTCTTTGCCTTACCCCGAGGGTATTGGTAGACTTCTGAAGCTCTTAGGCCTCTCCTCCACGTCAGATATTTTAACAGCTTACATGTGCCCCGACCAGGGCAGCCCAAATCACTCATTTCCCACTGGGTCGTTCGAAAGCGTCATCCCAGGGGTGGTGTCATATAGTAGGGGTGCAACGTGATCTGGTTCAAACCAAGAATCGAACCAAACCGATGGCTTTGGAGTGGTTTGATTCGGTTTGGAACAAGTTGCGGTTCGGTTTCGGGTTACGAAAATGAAGAACCGATCAATTTGATTCGGTTCTCGGATCAAGCTTGTATAGAATCGAACCAAATTGAGAACTAATCCCCTATGCAATAAATAAATATATATGTATACAATAATTTTTATGAATTATTTTAGGAGTTAGGACACATATTAGTCATCTTTTATGGATACACTAATGATTTTTTATGGACAAATTAGTGATTTATTTTATGAAATTTTATGTTTATTTTTATATTAAAAATATTACTTGCAATTTATGGAATATTGACAATCCGTAGAACTGACCCGAACCAAACAGACTTTAGTTCGGTTTGGGTTAGTTTGGTTCGAATGAAATTTGGTTCAATTCTGGTCCTTATTTAGTGGAACCGACCTATGTTGATTCAATTCCAATTTGACCTCAAATCGAATCAAACTGATTGGGCTCCATTGATCATTAGAGCGCACGTGCAATAGTCCATTTGCTTTGGTTTTGATCTGGTGCACATAAAATGAAAATAATGAAATATCATTTTAAATCTATAATCTATTTGTCTACAACAAATTTCACAAATCTCCCTCGAGATTCATGAAATAAGATCATAAATGATTTTATTGATTTTGATGAAAAAGATATACATATCTCAATGTTATTCTTTGATTAACAGTCAAGTACAAAAGTAAAGATGGTGACGTGTGTATAACTTTCTTTGCTTCGGACTTCGCATATGATTGACTGAGAATGTTGTTTTGACGGCAACTTTGTTATGCTTGATCTTCGTATGAGTTTCTATAGATTTTCTTTTCACCGGGTTTCGTGTTTTATCAATTAAGAAGAATTTCTTGACTTTTGGAAAAAGGTTTTAGGCTTGATCTTCTCTCATATTGAAATTCGAGTCTTTTGAAAAACTTTACTTCATCTTTGAAGGGGGGTTTGAGAGTTTCTTCTTATTTAGAAGGAGAGTTTCTGACTTTTGAAAAAGAGTGATCCCAAGCCCATCCCAAATGAGGGAGGTTTTGGTATTTATAGACTTAAGATAATTTAACTTTTCAATTATGCCCCCACTTTAAGAGCTTTGAATGATTCATTTAAAGGTTAAATTCGTTCAAATCTAATTTTAAAGATTATATAGATTGTTAGTGGACCAAACTCATTTATTTGGGACTATGGCCCAATACTTAATATGTGAATTATTTGATTTTATTTAAATCATAAGCTTTATCTACGAAAGTCTAAACCCAAACCATGATAGGCCTACCCTAATCAATGGCTCAAATTTATGTATGCCCAACTTTAAAATTTATATGTGGATCACTTGGAAAGTTATAGACCACTTTAAAATTTCGATGCCCAAACAATTTAAAAAGGAAAGTTCAATCCGAAAGAGTCGTTTTAAATTGACTTCCTTAGATATTGTGTGTTAATACTGTGCTGACGTGATGGTGCACAAAAATCATAGATCTCTTTTCTCAAGATATAAGGAAATAAATCTATGTGCAAGAGCCACATATCTCAGTGTTATTCCTTGATTGACAGTTAAGTACAAAAGTAAAGATAGTGACGTGTGTGTAGCTTTTTTCTCTATAGACTTCGCGTCTGATTGGTTAAGAAGATTGTTTTGATGGTAACTTTGTTATGCTTAATCTTTGTAACAGTTTCTATAGATTTTTTTTTCTTCGGGCTTCACCTTTATCGAATAAGAAGGATTCCTTGGATTCCAAAAAAGAGTTTTAGGCTTGATTTTCTCATTAATCGAAGTCCAAGTCTCTTGAAGAACTTTGTTTCATCTATGAAGGAGGGCTTGAAAGTTTTTTCTTTTCTAGAGGGAGAGCTTCTGACTTCTGAAAGAGAGTGATCTTGGATACCCTTAAATGAAGGAGGTTTTGATATTTATAGACTTAAGATAATTTAACTTTTCAATTATTCTCCGACTTTGAAAGCTTTGATTAGTTCATCTAAAGGCTAAATTCGTTCAAATCAAAATTTAAGGATTTTATGGGTTGTTGGTGGGTCAAACTCATTTATTTGAAGCTATGACCCAATACTTAATATGTGGATCACTTGATTTTATTTAGATTATAGGCTTTATCTGCGAAAGCCAAAACCCAAACCCAAACCATGATAGGCCTACCCTTATTGATGGCTCAAATTTATGTAAGCCAAACTTTGATTTTTTATCGACTTTCTTGATAATTTGGAAAGTTGTAGTCCCCTTTAAAATTTCGGTGCCCACACAATTTAAAAAAGGAAAGTTCAATCTAAAAAAAGTTGTTCTAAATTGACTTCCTTAGATATTGTGTTTAACACTATGCTGACGTGGTGGTGCACAAAAATCATAGATCTATTTCCTCGAGATACAAGGAAAGAAATATATGGTTTTCTACACACTGTCACATCAGCGCAGTGTCCAAGGAAGTCAGTGCAACATTTTCCATTACAAAAAAATCTCATATTAAATATAATTAATTATCCACATTAATTGTCATTTATTGCATCTATATCATTTTACTTTTTGTACGTTTATAAAAGATTTGATGAGTGGGTATTTCAAGGACAATTCTTCTTCTTGGCACATAAATTACTAGGCAAAGGGTCTGGGTGGATGAAAGAAGAGAAATAGCTAGTTTTTGGGTCCATGGATGGGAGTACGAGAACGATAAAGAGAAGATTGCTTTGGAACAGAAACATTAGGATAACGATCTAGGTTTGTTGCCCTGGCATTGGGTACAACAGACAGAGGAGATGAAGTAGTTGAGTTCTAAGGAACAAGGGGGCAAAGGAGGCTTATTAGTTGGAGTTGCTCTTTGTGCGGCTAGCCAGATGCTTAAATTGGTGGGTTTTAGGCAACTTGAACCCCATCATGTGGCATGAGAACTGAGGAAGGAGAAGATGAGTCTAGGCCTACTAGCCTGGCCAACAAATTTACGCATGCTTTTGACATCGCAAGTAAGTTAGCTTCCTTATTTAGTTGGCAAAAACCACATTTTTCTATGTAACAATGAATGACCTAAATGTTTCTAAGGGTTAATCTAAGTATTATAAATAGAAATAACCATTTGGTGTGTAAATTTATCATTGTGGAGTACAGATAGAGGTAAGAAATGGTCCGTCGACAATTTGCTTGGAAAAAGTAAAAAATTTCTTTATTCGTATGATTTTTGGGTAAATCATTGATCCGAATGTAGTCGCCTCTACTAAATGATCATAAGATTATTTACAAGATGGAGTATAAAGATTCATTTATAGATGTTCTTGTATGTTTGTTTATTTATAATTTATTAATTATTTTTATATCTATCATAAAAATAGGAATGTGGCTTCTAATTTTTGTCTAGCTTGAAAGGATTAAATGGACACAAAATACACTTGTCACGAAAATAACAATTTTTTCTCTCGAATTTAGTGGGTCGGGAATAATTTGGCAAACTAACACCATTTTTTCTCTAGAAAGGGTAGTTGTCCTTAAAAGATCTTATTAGATCAACTAATATTTACCAATACAAATTTGTTTTTATCGAATATGATATACACGATTACTTGCAATAGTCCGTGAAATGGATGAACAGTTACATAATTGTCTAATGAAAATTACTTTTAAAATATAATAATTTTTTATGAATACAACATAGAAAATATGAACAAAAAAAATTGTTCTTTTTGATGAAAAGCATATTTATTGCCCATCTAATCCTTTCAAGCTAGACAAAGATTAGAAACCTCCTTCCAATTTATACGATAGATATTAAAATTATAAATAAGTGAACATACAAGAACTTCATTTTGTAATAAACTAAGGATCTTTAAGCAATGTCAACCACTAATCGAATCAACGATTTACCTGAAAATCATAAGAAAAAGAAATCTTCTACTTTTTCCAAGCAAATCGTCGATCGATCAGTTCTTACGTCTATCTCTATTCTAAAACAGTTGTTTTACATATCAAATGGTTATTGTTATATATAAACACTTAGGTTAATCCTTAGAAACGTCAAGATTGTTCAGCGTTACTTATAAAAAGAATAATACTACATTCACTCAAAAAAAGACACTCACTAACGTGGCATTGATATTTTTCCTTGTGTATCTCACGGAAAAAATATATATATGATTTCGTGCACGTGGCCACATCAGTACGTGTATTTGAGTATCTTTTTATTTTTTAGTTAGTTCAATATGGTTCGTATAAGAATGTGGTTCTTGACATCTAAATTAGGAATTTTCCTTCTCCTTGAGACATACCCACCTGCCCGAGTATCTTGTAGATTAAAGAAATAGATGTGTGTCTAAGGTCATAAAATAATCAATGTGGTTAAAATGAAAATGTACCAGAAAAAAATAAATATGTAAATAGAAAGCAATTCGAACATTGTCAAACTTATTTTACAACACACACACCTACATACAGACAAGCAATCAAGTGCCAAGGTACCACAAAATATACTAGTGAAGTTCTAGTCGATTCGTAATGGAATGGACTAACTATGGGTCCAAAGGAAAAGAAAGAACTTACTTTTCCTTACTTCGATCTCGGTGAATTATCTCAAGCCTAGTTAATCCCTCTTGATCTTTCATTAGTCTATAAGGTACGATATACTCATCATCCTTGATCATAGAAAATGGTTCAAATGGGTTATCCAAGTATTGAAATATCTAATATACTTTCTTTACTCCTTAAGCAACATGCAGCACTCAAGGTCTGAATGAGATCTTTATCTTTACAAAAACCATGATTTAACACCAAGGGCGGAGCCAATATTTTCTTGTAGTGGGGGCAAATTATAGTTAGTTATATAGTTGAAGAACTTAAAGATGAATGATTTTAAGAAAAAATTCAGATGTTTTTAGTTTGAAATTGAAGAAAATGATATTTAGGTCATTTTCAATCAGTCTATGAGAAGGCCCCGTCGAGAGACAATGTGATCAAAAGAAATAGAAATCCAAAGGTATACGATGGTTTTACAGACATCCACGATGGAAAGAGCGTCCTACAAACACGGCTATCAACCTCTCCACTCTCTCTCTCTCTCTCTCTGTCTTCTCAGATCAAGTCTTGATCCGAATACACCTTGATCACTTGATTAGTCTACTTGGTCAATGATCACAATCTATAAAATCATAATTGATCAAGGCCCAAAATCCTTAAAACTATTGCAAGATTTTTCTTAATTGTAGTTGGACCATGCGCCCTCCTCCCTTGCACTTGACACAACTTTCGATCTAAGTTGTACGTCATTGTAATGATGTGATGAGAAAGGATTTGTATCAAATGGCCAATAACCAAGAAGAATAGACACTAGAGAGAGAAACACAAAATTGGAGAGAGAGAGAGAGAGAGACTGAAGCCTCTTCGATTAGTTTTATAGTTCTTATATATGCTACGGACCTCAGTTGAAGCCCTATTTATGTTTGTTGTTTTTGTAACTACAAAAATAAAAAATGGGGGAGGTAATAAACCCTAATTTGTTTGGATTTCTTCCAAGATTAATTTTTTTTGGGTAAGAAAATTTTATTTTTTTGTTGATTTGGATTTGTTTTGATTTTGATGGATTATTGCAACAAAAGCTGAAATCAGAGGAGAAAAAATCAAAAGAACGATCGAAGAAATTTGAAGAAGTGAAGAAACTAAGGGAGAAGGAAACAAAGGAACCAATGGACTTGAAAGAACCTCCTCCACTTGAAGAGATCGTAATAATTATATTTTTTAATGAAATTTAGTTCGGTTCTCGGTTTAGTTCGATTCTAAGATTCCCCTTAAGGGAAAATCAAATCGGATTAATCGATTTTTAAAATTGAGCACTCAGAACCGAACTGATTGAACATAAAACTGAATCAAACCAATCTGAATTACCTTGATTAGGTTTGGTTTGGCCCGATCCAATGTGCATCCCTATCTTTTTCATCAACTACAAAAACAAAAATAAAAATTGTTTGTAGTATAAATTTGTAATCCTCGTCCCATCGAGCCGTTCGTTGGACAGTGGTATTCGACCGTTGTTTGTAGTATAAAAATTGCTCTATTTTTTATATTATATATATAAATAATTAGTCTCTGTTGATAAAGCGAGGGGACTCGAACCCTAGAACTATAACTTATTTATCTTAAAAAACAAAACGCGTCTCCATTCTCAGAGCTAGCGGTCGAGCAGTTTTGATCCTTGGATCTCTCCTTCACAGTCTCTCTTTCGACAGGTATCGTTTCGCGCCAATTTTTCTTCTTTTAAACATAACCTTGTTTTTCAAGCTCTGCAACTCACATTTTTCATGGCTTCTATTGATCTGCTTCTCTATGAATTTCACAAGAGCTATTCATCTTCGATCTATCATCTTCAACTCTCTCTCTATCTCTCTCTATTTTCTGAGATTAGCGATCGAAAACAATGGTTTCGCATTTCCAAGCAGCAGCCCTTGTTGCTTCTCCATCGTATCCTAATTCGGTGGCATGGTCGGATGAGAACTTGGTGGCTGTTGCTTCGGGACACCTCGTCACCATATTGGTACGTTTGAAGGATCCGAGAATGCCATGAAGTTGAATTGTTTGTGAAATTGTGTTTAAAATTTTTGTTTTTTTAGAATCCGTCATCACTATTTGGACCTCGAGGATTGATTACGATTCCACCCTCTAAGCCTTTTCCAATTGGAGTGGTAAAGAAAGAAGGTATGTATGGTGTTTAATTTTGTTTATTTCACCTTCATCGTTATCTACTAGAAATGATCATTGTTTACTTGATTATATTTTATTTAAAAGACTAGCTTATTATTCCATTAATGAATCGATAATTATTTAATACGGCGCACACCGTAATTAGGCTTTGTTCTGTGAGCTGTATTGTCAAGATTCCACCTTAGAATTAAATGTGGCAATCGTGTATGTTCCATGTATTCTCCAGATTAGTGTTCATGGAAGCTCACTTACATGGTCACTATTTATGAGATGACTATTGATGTGGTGTGATGTGTTCTCAATAAAGTAGATTTAGAGGTTGGTGTTGTGTATGTGAACACCTTTGTGAAGCTCACTTAGTAATTGGATCAAACACCTATTGGGTATTTCACCAAACACCTTATATGCCACACCTTCCAAGACCTTGTTTGATAATGACAGTAAAGGATAACTTAACTAATAGTAACAAATGCAAAGAAGATAAACTATCACACAAAGAAGGAATAAGAACACAATATCCATAACACGAGATTTTACGTGGTTCACCCAAAGGCTACGCCCATAGAGGTACAAGCATTGAAGCTTAATTACACTGTAAAGAAAACGGGGTAAATTGATACAAGGAAACACCTCTATCACTTAGTTTTATCTTCTTCTAGATGTCAATCTTCCCAAACCTCTCAACCTCTCCTCTCTAGGTTTTCTTTCTTTCTTTCTTTCTTTACTCTCTTCTCTAGGAAAGACTTACTTGGAGTTAGACTTAAACAAAAAACCACTTTTTAGAAGTACCTCAAAGTGGGACACTTACATAAGTTACAAACCCAACCCAAAGTACCTTGGACCGACTAAAAAACACACATACTTGGACTGAGCCTAATTGTTTTGAGCCATACTTCAATAGTTGGAGCTCCACCTTTTTTAACGGAAACAAATCATTTAGCTCCTCCAGTCGAGAAATAAGGCTGACCTAAGTGTTCTAATAGCTTTTGCCCCTACTATAGCCTTTGAATCAAGATACTCATGTTGGGGTATCATTGACTTGTGTAAGATCAATTTCTATATATTTGTTAATTATAGTCATAGATCCTCTAGATCCCGTTGGGAATTTCTCCTCTTACAACTGGGCGTATGGTGTAGGGAATTATCCATTACAATATGGGTGTATGCTGTTGAAGCTTGAATTGTATATATATAAGTGAAGGAAGATATTGATCCCATGTATGTGTTGTCACCGCTTACAGACTACCAACTTACATGTTGGCCCCTTTACATATATATGCATTTTACTTTTGTTTATTTATTTATTTATTTATTTTTTTTCGTTTGTTGACATTCTTTGATCCCTTTCCCTCCTACTTTTTTTTTTGTATTCATTTTTAGGTAAGCCTTTGGCACAATACTTCAAATTTAGTTTCCTTTGCGCCATTTTCTTTCATAGTTACTTTCTTTGAATTTTGTGGGGGAATATTTTGATTTTCTTACACCTTGAGATTTGGCCAACTTCTTGTTGAGATTCGTCCTTTCAACTTGATGTTCATGTCGGTGTAGTGCTTGTCGACTCATTACAAAGCTCAAGTTATTAATACTCTTAGTCAGTGTGAGCGTTCGTTTTTGCTCACTTTGTGTATCTCTCACTCTCTCTTCTTTCCCTTATTTATAGACTTTGTGGTATTAAATCTCAGTTGAACATTTTTGAGATTCTTTCTTTAGTTCTTGAGATTTCCTCAAAATTTTCTTAATCACAATAGTTTCCATGATCCAATGAAGTTGATTTATTTTTCTTTCCATCTTCTTTTGTAATTTTATTCACATGTTGGTCTAATGTATCCATTAGAGGTTTTTCAGAAACTGTCCCAACCTCTTACTCAGGAAATACTTGTCCTGCATTTTAGGTCTGGTGTCGGGATTTCTTGATCTAAAGATTGCATGTGTGACGGGGATGGGGCAAAAACATTCTCTTCCGAACTCAATAGTTTACTCCCATCTATCTGAATGATCGGTCTCAATTCAGGAGGAAGAATTGGTAATAGGCACAAAACCATCTGTCATGGTTATACATTTGTTCTTATCATTGACATTTTTTAGATGTGGAAATTCAAATCTAGTTCATCGAGGGTGAGTTGTGATTTTTTGTTACTGCCGGGAAAATTGCCTCTTATGCCTCAAACTTTGGTTCATGAATGGTTGAGATCCCATTCTCTACTTTTGCCTTGATTATCTCACCGGGAAGGGGTCTTGTCGAATACATTCCAACTCTTAAGTTAGTAATTAGAACAATATTAAGTGGTACATTAAGAATCTAACAAGCTTTCTGACCTTTTTCTTTTTGTCCACCTCTATTTATAATGTTCTTAATTTAATCTCAGTTGATTGCTTCTGGGAATCATGCCTTGTCCTTGGACTGCATTCTAATTCAATTCATTTGCGATGTTTTCTATGATTTTTGGGATTTAATGTGGTCCCTTTCCACCATGGTTTGGATATATCACTTTCACTTAGTTATTATCCAACTAGGGAGTCAGATCTTCGCTTTAAGGACTGCTTGGCCCAATAGAAAGATCTTAGATTCGTTTCTCATCTAGGGAGTCGAGACTTGGGATTTGAGGAATTTTGAGGTGACACATGACATGAATGATAGAAGATCTGAGGATACTCTTTTACTCCTTTTGTTACAGTAGCGTTAACTTTGTTGATGGTGACAAATTTCCTTCACATATTATATATTGGATTATTTGCAGATCTACGTACTGGTTGTTTATTACCCACCTGTTTATCACGCGACACCCGACCTTGTATTCGATCTATTTCATGGTCTCACCTAGGGTTGGCCCCTAATTCTGGGTATGGAAAGTGCACTCCCTCTTTATGGTTTTGGCTTTGTTCACACTAAACTGCAACATTATGCATTTAAGTGATCTTAAATGTATGGATTTTTATACACTAACTGGCCTAAAACCATGTAATTGAACTTGGTTCACAGATGCTTGATTGCCGTTTGCACCACAGAAGGACGTTTAAAGCTTTATGGTCCACCATTTTGTGAGTTTTCCCCTGAGTGGATTGAGGTAAGCAGTAGGGAATCTCTAATGATGCTTGTAAGAACTTTCTGTTAATTGGTTATCATTGAGTAGCCTATTAAAATTTGTTATCTTGAGTGCTGTAGTTTATGATATGTTCTTATGATACACTTGCTGGCTTAATGCTTGCGTTCTGTCAATTTTATACATCTAAGATGAAAAATAGTCTTAAGTTTTAACAGTGCTCATGACAATTTATAAAACTTTGCCAATTTCCCTTGAAAATGTGCATGCATTTCACGGAATCCCCATGATTAGGATCACACCTTATTCCATGGTATTGCCATGAGATTCCGCTTTCTTATTCTTAAACAAGGCCCCAAGAGAGCTTAGTTATTCCATGATTTATGTTTCATCTTTCGTTTCCTTTTCGTTTGCCTTCTAGCCTAATATAGAACTCATATTCATCTTGTGGCTTTCTCTATCTTACTCTTGAGACACAGAAATTACGTTTCCATGTGTGGGCATTAAACTAGCAATGATAGATAATGTGCATTCAACTCTAACAAAATAACATGTGTCAATCTAATATCACTGGATCAGATCAGTCATGTTTAGACCAAAACATGCATTATATCATTCATTCAACATTTTTAAGTCTTCAACTCTAAAAGCCAAGAATTCAGTTTCTAAAAGTGCATAGTACTCATAAGGATGCATGTAGATTCTTATTTATTGACCTCAGTAATTGTTTTTTTTTTTTGAAAAGTATAATATATTGATCAGAGAAGAAAAACAAGAAACAAAGAGGCCGAGAGAGCCTCAAGAAAACAACAAAAAAGAAAGAACCACGTCAATAATTACATAAGGAGTGCCATCTAAAAACAAAATCATCAAATGTAGTCCCTGTGAACTCAATATTCTGCTTTGACCAAAGGTATAACAAACCCAAGATCTCCAAATAACCTGCATGAGAGCTGCTTCTCTTATTCTTGAACACTCTGTTGTTTCTCTCCGTCCAGACCCCCCAAGCGATAGCCGCGGGGAGCATAGCCCACAGGATTTTCCTCAGTAATTGTTGGAATCTTGATCTTCAATTTCCTATCTTCCTAGGATTTTCCATTTAATTTTGATTTTGATTTTTATAAGAAATAAAAATGGGTCCTCTCCAGCTTTGTTTCAACCCAACATCCTTTCTCCTTCAATTGCTCTACATCCAAGTTATAAGGATAGGGAGGGCTTGTGTCCTTGTTCTCTAGGGATACATTTATAACAGGAAAAGCAAGTTACCTCTCTTTTCTCCAATGTGCTACTAATCCTGTTTTAGTAATTTATAATTCTGCAAGTCTATTTAAATATCCCTAGTAGGTATCCTACCTCGGGATAGAGCCTGGCATTTAGCGGTCTCATAAATTGTCCATCAAGAAATGGCATCTTTGAATAAGCGAGCTGTCTCCTAGAAGTTTATGAGCTTGGGTTAATTATTATTCCTTTTTCCATGGAATATAGGATGGATGCATCTGTCTGTTTTCTTATTTTTCATGTAATTTATATGGTTAATTTGAAATTATGCGCTAGAAAAGTTTTTCCCCTCTCCAAGCATGTTTGAAGTACTTACCTGAAGGCTTTGTACTATGTCAAAGCTTGAAATTTTTCTCACCATAATATGCACACTTCTATCAAGCAGTATGATTTATGGTTTCCTAACCCTTTGTAGGTTACAGATATTTCTGACTTGCTATTTGATTATCTTGTAAGTATCAATTTTGGAGAGGTTGATATGCCTTCCACAAGGCCTTTTTGTGTAAGTTCTTCCCTATTTCTGTATGTTCCTTCAATTATGTAGTATACTATTTCATGATCTAATATCCTAATTAAGATGTCTTTTAAGATATACTTTTTAATTGTTACCCAGTCATCCATAACTTCCATATTGTTGGTCTTTTTCAAGGAACAAGCAGCAGAACACTACTCAGAGCCTGGATGTGCCATTGATTTACAAAACATTGTCTCAAGTAAGAGAAGTAAGCGAAGAATGGGAAACACATCGGGCAAAAGGTAATCCATTGAATTTTGCCCTTTCTTTTTCTTTCACTTAAATGTTTGATTAGCACTTTCTTTCACATTTGTTTTCTTCTGTTGATTTCACTACCTACCAACATACTGTTTTTTTGCTTTCACTACTTCTTTGAATAATAGTTAACAAAGTCATTTAAATATTGATTGTGCGTTTTCCAGATATGTAGTAAGTGTAGATTAAGAGTTTGAGAAAAAGAATAGAAGAAGAGATTGGAGAAACGTGGGAGGAGTCGGAATTGACTCCAACCTTGCCGCAAAATCTATTATATATCATAACCAAATAACAAAAGGAAGAAAAAGACAATACTACCCCTACTAATAATAACTTATTACACCTAACACTCCCCCTCAAGCTAGCAAATATATATCATATAATCCCAACTTGTTACAAATGTAATCCACCCTACTACAATCCAATGACTTGGTAAACAAATCAACAAGTTGGTCTTTAGACTTCACATAAGGACTAAAGAGTAGCAATTTCACTATTTAGGAGTTTGTCACGAACAAAATGACAATCAACTTCAATATGCTTTGTCTTCTCATGATACACAAGATTAGAAACTATGTGTATGGCTGTCTGGTTATCACAAAAGAGACTCATAGGTATTTCTACTATAAAACCTATCTCTTGAAGAAAGTGTTAACTCACAAGACGTATTTGACATAGTTCTGTATTCAACCTTAGCACTAGATCTGGCAACAACTGTTTATTTCTTGTTTTTCCGTGTTTTAAGATTACCACCCAAGAATGTACAATACCCTATGGTGGATCTCCTATCTAAAGGAGAACCTACCTAGTTTGCATCAGTATACCCTTCTATACGAGTATGACCATTTGACTTGTACAACAAACCACGTCCTGAGAAACCCTTCAAGTACCTCACACTACGCAACAATGCTACCCAATGGGGTACTTTAGGAGCTTTCATAAGTTGATTAACAATAGTCACATCAAATGAAATGTCCAGCCTAGTAATGGTGATGTAATTCAACTTCCCAACAAGTCTCCTATACCCACCAAGATCATCAAAAAGATCTTCCTGATCGATAGTCAACTCCTATTTTGGATCCATAGGAGAATTCACAGGTTTAGACCCAAGTAAACTAGTCTCATCTAATCTATGTAAGTTATACTTTCTCTGTGAGAGACTAATATCATCTGGTGAATGTGCAACCTCAATATCAAGAAAGTATCTCAGCTTTCCCAAATCTTTAGTATGATACTTGTGCTGTAAAAATGACTTAAACATCTCAATCCCAACAACATCATTGCCTGTCAATATAATATCATCCACATATAGTGGTCTGTCTGACACCTTGACATCCCAAACTCAAGAAACACATTGTTGAATTTTTCAAACCATGCTCGTGGGGATTGTTTCAAACCATAAAGTGCCTTTTTGACCTTACATACTTTACTAACCTCCCTCTGAGCAATAAATCCAGGTGGTTGTTCCATATACACATCTTCTTGGAAAATCACTATGAAAAAAATGCATTCTTTATTGGAAATAATCTAGTTATTATTTTAGTCATAGTTGTTTTCTAATAATAACTTTTATTTATTTCTTATATGTAAGGGCAGTTTTGTTTTTTGACTCTTTTATTATTATAAATTCCTGCCAAGTTCTCAGATTGAGACTTGACAGTTACTTTTTATAATTCTTCTTGGTATCAAAGCCCTAGAGGACCCATTGACCTCCTCTCCTTGGGTTTTTCTCCTCTTCGATTCTTAGAATCTTGAATCTTCTCTTCTCTTTACACTTCTTCCTTCCAAACCTTTTTTTTTCTTCTGATTCATGATACCATGATCGCATGTTGTCATAAGGATTGTGACTTTGTTCACATGCTGCGATTTTCTGTGCTGTGTTTATACCCTACGATAGGGCTTTCTGCCTCATGATAAGCTTTTTTAATTTATCCCTAGCCTGCGTTAGTAGTTGGGTGTTTTTTCCAGAGTTTGTTAAACTATTGTGTGGCCTGCTACAACAATAGATTGTTGTTGTGTGACTTGTGACAACAAGAAAGGATTGTTTAGGGACTTGCAAGAGCAGCAAGATTAGATTTGGTGACCTGTGACTGCGTTGGTAACTGTTTGGGGACCTGCGACAGTAGCTGGTGGCTTCTTGGTGGCCAATGACAACAATAGATTGCTGTTCTGTGACCTACAACGGCAAGAAAGGATTGTTTAGGGGACTTACGACAACAATAGTATCAGATTTGGTGACTTGCAACTGCGCTGGTGACTATTTGGGGGACCTGTGATAGCAGCAGGATCCTTCTTGGTGACCTACGATTAGCTTTGGTTAACTGCGATTATTTTTGGTGGCTGTTTATGGTGATCTGTGATTAGATTTGGAAATTTGGTTGCCTGTGATTAGTTTTTTGGTGATTGCTTGGTGGTTTGCGACTGTGTTATTGGCTGTTGTGTGGTCTGAGACCCTAATTTGGGGGCTTGTGATAGTCATAAATTGTTGCTGGGTGACTTGTGATAGTAGCAGGATCCTTTTTGGTTGCCTACGACACTTCTTGGTGGTTGTTTGGTGGTCTGCACAACATCACAACCTTTTTTGGTGATCTGCAACCGTGTTTGTGGACTAGGAGTTGTGCTGTTTATGGATTGGCAGTGTTGATTATTGGTCTTCCTTTTATCAATTTGTCATTGAGAGTTATAATGTCGTATCAATCTTGGTCTCGGTTCGTGAGACTCTATTTGAGAAGTAGAGGCAAATTTGGGTACTGTTAGTTTTATTTGCCGTCTTTGTGGGAAGACAGTCCATGAGAAGATCCAACGCTTTCTGCTTTATCCTCATTTGTTGAGTTGTACTGCCACTCCTTTGTTAGGGCATTCTACTTCCCGTGTTGCCATTGTGGATTCCTTACTTATTCCTACTACTGTCTCTTCTGGCGCTATTTATTTACAGCAGCTTCAGACCCAGATTGCTACTTCTGTTCATGATCAGATCTGTACTTGCTCATCTTAGAATGTGGCCTCAGGTATATCTTTTGCATTTCATGTCAACCAGTCTAGTCCAGCTCCCCTGACATGGGTTATTAATTCTAGTGCCTTTGAGCACATGATCGGTGAGTCTAGCCATTTCACTTCATCTATTTTTCTTGATACTCATTGGGAGGTTTGCCTTGTTGATGGGTTCCGTACACCTATCATAGCAAGGGTACCATCCCCATTATCATTTGGTCTTTCTCTTGATTCTGTGCTTCATATTCCTCACCTACCTCTTAACCTTTTGTCTATGTGTAGTCTTACCTATTGGAAATAATGTAGTTAGCTTATTTTAATTCTATGTAAAGCCATTTATGTCTATTCATACCATATAAGGGCATTTGTGTCTATTTACCTTTTAGGTTTTATATATATATCTATCAAGCTCTTATTAATGAGACTTGAGAATTACTTTTCTAAAATTCTTTTTGGTATCAGAGCCATAGAAGATATCCCAAACTCTCTTTGGGTTCTTCTCTTCGATTCCTTCTGAGACCTTGAATCCATTCTCTTCTCCTCTTCCTTTTTCTCCTTCATTCCCAACATCTACGGATTTTGAGACCTAATAACCTAGTCGAAGCTTTGTTAAAATGTCTCCCCCTTCAGAGGCTTCTTTTATCGCATGTTGCAATAGGATTATTTTCTTGTTTTCTTCACATGCTGCAATTCTGCGCTTTGTATTTTTCTGCCCTTTGATAGGGTCCTTTTGTTCTACCCTTGCTGTCCTACATAACTTTTGTGGGGACCTACAACAGCCGCATGTTGCTGTTTTTGAACTTGCAACAACATCGACAACAAGAAGTTGCTGTTTTTGGACCTGTGACAACAGCAAGTTGTTGTTTTTGGATTTGTGACAACAACGACAACAGCAGGTTGCTGTTTTTTTGACCTGCAACACCAAGAAGTTATTGTTTTGGATCTGCGACAATAGCAGGTTGCTGTTTCTGGACTTGAACAACAATAACTTGATTCTCTGGACCTGCAATAACAACAGAAGTGCTGTGTGGGTGCCCTATGATAGCAGTAACAACAACAAATTTTGTTTTTTTGTGACCTACGACAGCAGTAGATTTTTTTCTAACCCAAAACAACATCCCACAACAACAATGACATCGCATCAAGAAACCAAGGACTCCAACATCAGTCTTGAAACAAACCTCTCAGTCCAACGCATTACTAGTACCCTACTAGATGGTCGTAACTTCCAGTCATGGTCTCGGTCGGTTAGACTTTATTTGGGGAGTAGACGAAAATCTGGATGGTTTATGGGCACCATTAATAAGCCACCTCTTACCGATCCAAAAATTGAACAATGGGAAATTGACAACTGCACTATCCTTGGATGGATCTTTTACTTCATGGAGCAATGTATCTACACCATGTTCATGTATCATGAGACAATCTTTTCATTGTGGTCAACCCTCACTCAGACATATGTGCATGCTCAGACAGCCACAATCGTATCTCCACATGGAGGATTAAATACGAATTCTTTGTTAAACTTCAATAAGATCTAGAAGAATCTGATTTTCTTATGAATCAATTGAGAAACAGTAAAATGATAAAGAAAAAAAAGGATTCAAACTTGTATGATGTTCTCTGATACCATGTAGATTAAGAGTTTGAGAAGAAGAATAGTAGAAGAGATTGGAGAAATGTGGGAGGAATCGAAATTGACTCCAACCCTAGCCGCACAATCTATTATATATCATAACCAAATAACAAAAGGAAGAAAAGGTGATACTTCCCCTTCTAATAACAACTTATTCTGCTAACAGTAAGTGTCTTAATAGAATGTAGTACTTATTCAGTTACTCTGAAAATTTGTTTCTTTATGCTCACTTTGAATTTTAACTAGTCCTTTTTGACAAACATGGTGCAGTATTGACACAAGAACTTTGGGAGATCAATCATCCTATGGTGAGAACAAGGAAAATAGAAGTGGTGGCTGTGCTTCACCTAATAAAAAAACAGTAACTGCACGCACAGAAGTAACCACTTTCCCATGCTCAATTTTCAAGAAGGGTTCTTCTGTAGAGGTTTGCCATGTTCTTAGTGCCTTTGGGAGTGAAATTTTACTGCACACTGTTCTGTACTGCTTCTATATTTTTGATACATATGTGTTTCATAGGTTCTTAAACAGAATGGAAATCAACGTGTCTGGGTTAGTGGCATATTAGAGTGTGTGGATGGAGCAAAAGCTCTTGTTCTGTTTCCAGAAACAGACACCAATGGTACAATTGCGCTGTTTATTTGAGTTAAGCTTCCAGAATGATGATGTCCGTCAGTATTTTAATTCCTTTGAGTTATATTTTTCAGGAAAACAAGATGAGTGGGTTGAAATTGACCCATATTCTGATAGTATAAAAGACTCAAGTGTCATCAATGAAATTACACCTCATACAGATACTTCTTTGCCCAACGTTCGCCCTTCTATGGATGTGGGTAACCTTCCAGAACAAAATTTTCTGACTGAATGTCATGGCGTGGAAGAAATTCTATGTATTGGACAAGTGGTAGAAGCTTGGGTTGATAACAGGTAATTCTTTGTGTGTGTGTGCACGCATTTGTAGATAAGTGTTTCTTCAATTGGTTCTGATTGGATAATTGGGAATATGAATCTGCCTGCAAGCTTCCTGCAGGAGTTAATAGTTTTAGTATCTTAATGTAATTGGTTATTGTATTACTTTGTTTCTCTTGCTTTTGCGTAGTCTACCATGTATTCCCATAGCCAAAAGTCTGTGTTCATGTTGTGTTTTATTAACTTATTGTGAAGGTCATGACATTAAGGTCCAAGTCAAATGCTACGTTTATAACATTAATCCCAAAGATAGAAAGACTTAAATTGGTAATTCTCAAGATCATTGGTAAGGAGCAAGGGGCCTTCATTAAAGGGAGGCAAATGCTGGATGGTGTTTTAGAGGCTAATGAGTGTATCGATTCTAGGAGAAAATCGGGGAAGACGGGCTTAGTGTGCAGGGTAGATACTGAAAAGGCTTATGACATGTCAATTGGAACTTTTTTTTCTATCTTTTGCATCGTATGGGGTTTGGTGTGAAGTGGATTAATTGGATGAGTAAATGTGTTTCTTTTGCCTCTTTTTCTATGTTGGTGAATGGTAGCCCGACCTGTTTTTTTAATAGCTTAAGAGGTTTAAGATAAGACGATCCGTTATCCCCTTTCCTTTTTGATATTGTGGTTGAAGCCTTGAGGAGGATGTTTTTATGAGCCACTTCAGCAGGTGCTTTGACTGGTTTTGGAGTCTCAAAGTCTGGGCCTAAAGTAACTCATCTTCAATTTGCTGATGACACACTAGTTTTTCTGGATGTAGGCCCTAGTCAGATGTGTTTCCTCAGGTGTCTTGTTTATTAGTTTGAAGTGGGCTCCGATTTCCTGATAAATTTAAGGAAAACAAGATCTATGGAATTGGAGATGTCCCTGATATTGAGTCTTGGGCAGATTTCTTGGGTTGTTAGGTTGATTCTTACCCACGTTTTACTTGCCCCCCTCCCCTTTGAGAATGGCTTAAGGATTTGGAGAGGGCTAGAAAGAGACTTGGTTCATGGAAAGCTAAGTATCTTTCAAAGGGGGGGAGGGGGGAGAAGACGTTGATTAGGAGTACATTTTCTAGCATTCCAACTCATTTTGTCTTGTTGGTTATCATGCCTAGCATTGTTGAGTTGCATTTGGAAAAGTTGGTGAGGGATTTTCTTTGGAATGATAGAAGTGGCAATTAGAAGTTTCATTTGGTTAATTGGAAGCTAATTTGTCGTCCTAGGAAACTAAGTGGTCTTGGGTTTAGGAGGTTTAGGGATATGAATAAAGTGTTGCTAGGGAAGTGGTTGTGGCACTTTGGTAATGAAAAAGACGAACTTTGGAGAATCTTGATGGCGGCTAAGTTTGGAGAGGATCATTTCGGTTGGGATTGTAGTCACATAGTAGGTTTCCTTTCGGGTGTGAAGTTTGGAAAAATATTTATAAGTTGGGAGCCTCTATGAGTTAGCATATTCTTTATGAAGTGGGAAGGGGTGATAGTGTGGGTTTTTGGGAGGACTGTTGGTGTAGCGATACTCCTCTGCAGATTCTGTTTTTCGGTTTGTATTTGCTTTCCATGATAAAAGGAATGCCGGTCTCTGCCTTCTTGGTTCCTAATGAGAGGGGCGTGTCTTAGGATCTTGGTCTAAAGAGAAGACTGAATGATTGGGAGGTTGAAGATGCAATTTCTCTAGTCGACTTGCGAGCCACAATTGGTATGTCACTGGATAGGGTGGATCGTTGGATTTGGGATGGAAGTGGTGGTGGTCGTTTTTCAGTCAAATCTTTCCATTCCTTAATCGAAGGTACTCAAGACTCGAGTTTTCCTTATTCTTTTATTTGGGGTCAATGGTTCCCTCCAAGGTATCTTTCTTTTTATGGTTGACAACCTTGAAAAAAGTTCTAATGATCGATCTTCTAAAACGTAAGGTCTCATCTTGGTTGATTATTGGTTCATGTGTAAAGTTAGTGGTGAGTCGGTGGAGCATCGTTTAATTCATTGTCAGGTGGCTTCTCATGTTTGGTCCCATTTCCTTTCTTTATTCTAGGTTCCGTGGTGTTAACCCAATCTTGTTTCTCTTCTTTTCGGTTGGAAATTTATTTCCTTTTCTGGTAGGTTGAAGATTCTTTGGAGGTTAACGCCCTTTGCAATTTGTTGGGGTTTATGGACAAAAAGGAATTCGTGTACGTTCGATGGCAAGGAAAGTAACTTACAAGATTGTTATTCTTTTGGTGTAAATAGTTCAATATCGTGGGTTTGTTATTCTTTTGGTGTAAACAGCTCAAGGAGTTTAAAGTTTTTTTCTTTGAAGATTTTATGTTTAGATGGGAAAATGTAATTAGGGAGTAATTTTTTGTCTTTCGTTCGCTTTGTTTATTTTTTAGGACTCCTTAAAAATAAGCATGTTGAAATTTCTTAGCAAAGAAAAATAGTAATTTGGCCTTTGAACTCCCTCCCCACCCAACAAGAAAGAAAAAGTGTATATATATGGGTCGGGTTCGAGGGACAAAGATCCAGATAAATGATTGTGTCCGTCGGATCTCCACATATCCAACAGTAGAGATCTGTTAAAAAACACATGAGGAATTATTTCACTAATAACTTTTCGATATTTGCAATTACCTCCCCACGTCTTAAATATCCCAAATCATAAGCGTACAACCCAGCTCATCTTCTTCACTCTTCTCTTAACAGAACTCGTCTTCCTCACTAACCCTAACCTGCGATTTGTAGCTCCACTCACCGGAGTCTCCGTCCCAGTAATGACAAGAACTCAAGCTACGATGACAGTTGTGGCAACCTAAAACCCCACATCTATCTTCGTCGTATTCTTCCCCTAACCCTCTCCATCGCAGCCACTCCCTTTAATGCATGACGACTTAGACGAAGGTGTTTTGATCGCCAGAAAGTGTATTGTTCGCCGGAGATTATGAGTTCTATTTATGGTTAAGGTGGAGAGGAATACGAGTTCTATTTTTGGGGTTTGGTATATGCGTCGTCGTTGTTGTCACCTGAACCAGTGAAATCGCTTGAGGCTGATGACGGGTTCTACTTAGGGTTGGGGTGGAGAGTGAAGAAGACACAATCTGTTTTTGTGTTTTTGATTTGGGGTTGGATATATGAGGGGAGGTACTTGCAATATTTGAAAAGTATTAAGTGAAACAATTGACCATGTGTTCTTTTTAAAGCTTCGCCGTTGGATCTGTGGAGATCCAACAGTTATAACAGTTTGTATGGATCTTTGTGCGGGAATTTGGCAGGCATACCTGACCTTATATATCGGGTTCAGAGGCCCTAAAGATAGCCAAACATTGTGCCAAACATTTTTTCAATGTATGGGTTAGAAGTTTCAGAATGGGCTGATTTTTGGTGAGGATGATGATCTCTATGATGAGGAGATCATCCTCACCAAAAATCAGCCCATTCCGAAACTTTTAACCCCATCAAAAGTGGTTTACAAAAATCGGACGGTCCACGATTCTTCAACATGTAAACTAAGGTTAGAAGTTTCGAAATGAGCTGACTTTTGGGGAGGATGATCTCCTCACCATAGAGATCATCCTCACAAAAAATCAGCCCATTCCGAAACTTGTAACCCCTATTTTGAAAAATGTTTGGCTCTCTTTAGGGCCTCTGAACTCTACCCATATATATATATATATATAAGGACTAAAGATTACATTGAAGAGAACTTGTATACTGAAACAGGTTGAGTTACAAATTTTCAGAATATAGGTGGGTGGCAGCTTGGTGGGTGTTAATCCTTGGATGAATTAGGTCATGTACAAATTCTTAGTCTTGTCATTTTTCTGACATTTATTTGATCTTCTCAAATGCTATCTCAAATTATTTTGGATGTTCATTTTCTATCCTTTATAGGTAAAAAATTTCCATATACTTTTCAATGTTAGTTGCATCCTGTCTATCTTTTCAGAATATTTAATGACAGAGGTTTTGTTGCTTGATGTTGGCCATTGTTTCTATTTGCTTTGAGTTTTTAGTGGATTATTTTGTATTTTTTTGGTTATTAGCTTTTGCAATGCGTTTCTCATTTTGATGTTTTCTTCTGAGCGACTTTATTCATTTACAAGATATTGATGATACATGAATGTGCAGATGGGTGGAAGGCTTATATATGGGTTTCGATGGACATAATTTGTTTGTGAAACTTTCTGGTAAGTTTTGATCCTAATTGTTCTGTTGTGGTTATTTGTAGAATTAACAAGTGCTCTATATTTTCCCTCTAGATTATTTTTAGCTTTGATATGCAAAGAGAAAAACTTAAGAAAAAAAAGATGCATGAAAGACGTTAGGGGACCATAGTAGTGAAGGTCTGACTTGGCGAGGAGTCAGTTTGGATAACTTCAGGATTGTTTTGGGCAAAATGGGGAAAATTTTAGGTGGAGGGATAGGTCAAATATATATATATATATATATCAAGTGGACGGGATAGTGTTATTAATGGCCAAGTTTTTGAAAAAAAAATCACTGATTAAATCCCACTTTTTCTGAATAATCAGCCTTTTTTCCGTCTCCAGAAAAGGCTGATCTTTTTGGAATATGCTGATTAATCTTCGATTTATTCGGCGGACCCCCTTTTGGTGATCTTTTCCGAATTTTCATGAAAATTCGATGAATTTTTGTGACTTTGTATAGGACATGCACAGCCTGTAACTAGATAGCATTCAGCACTGTTTCACAACAACTAAGTTACTGACCTTGGATGTGATTTTCTGCACATTGTTCATTTATTGCATGCATTTCTCAGTTCTTTTAGATGTCTTTTGAGTTTGTCATTTAAGAACTATTTATTAGTAACATTATGGAGGTCACATGGGCTAGGCCCTTTTTTACAACTAAAGAGCATCAAGCAAAAGCTCGAGTGCAGCTTTGCTGAATTAACATGGCTAAAAGCCTGGCCAGGGGCAAAAGTATTTGGGTTAGGTGTTTAGCTTTGGATAAAGCCTTCTTTCAGGTCTTGCACATTTATGTATGGGGCTGCAATGCCTGTGTAGAAGCTCCAAGAAGAGGCTTAATTGCATGTCCCATCGGGTTATCTTGGTTCATGTGCTTGGTGCATCATATTTATGACTCCAACGCTCCTTTAGGAGTTGGTAGGTCATTATTGTGGCTCATCTATACTTCTATGTGCCTTCTTGGTGCACCACATGGCACACTCTTGGATCCTACTGATCCATGGAGTCTTTCCCTACTATTTGATTGTTCTGCACAATCAAATATTTATATCAACTAGCCATGGGTGTACAAAAGAAGCAAGGTTTACAATCCATCTTGGTAAGCCGATGGTCTCAGATGTCTTGACTGAATGTTACATATTCTTTGAAAACAAGGTTTAAATTACTTATGTTAGGTTCTAGTGTGAGACCAAACTTATCCGTAATTCATTGTCTAGGTAGCTTTCTGGAATGAGACGTCTTGGCCAAGAGGAGTGAGTCTCTGACCCTTGCATGCAAGTGGGGTGAATGAAAATGAAGTTACTATTAACACTGACAACATTTCCAATGTACCCTTCTTATGCATTGAACACTAATGCAGTTAAAGAAACAATGGTTCAGAAAAAAAATGTGCATCGAGTAAAATCTCCAATACAACAGTGCAACATTACAAAATTACAAAATTACAAAATTACAAAATTACAAAATTACAACATTATAGTAGTGCTAGTTACAGGGAGTGCATCCTTTATCATTCTTTTGCTATATGCTAGAGTGAATATCTCGTCTGTCTTTGGGCTATACGCTAGACTGAATATCTCATCTGTGTTATTGAAGGTGAGAAAGGCACTCTCCTAGGTGCTAGGCTATGCGATGCCATCTTGCCTCCGCCTTGCTTACCCTGGGCAACCCCTTAGGCGAGGCCTCAAAACGAAACCTAAATGCCCTTATAGAGGGCGTCTTGGTCTTACTTTTTATTATTATTTTAAAGGTGAAACCCCTAGGGTTACTTAATTTACCTAAATACATCAAATAAAATCTAATACAACCCATTTTGAAGATCAAAACACCCAAAAATATTTGAATATGCGTCGATTGTTTTTTTTTTAAACACCATTTTTTCCTGAATCCTCTCATCGCCTAGTGTGCCTGGCACTTTTAACTATCTTTTGTCTTGTGTCTATGCTTTTATCTTGTTTATTGCATTTTCTTGGAGTGTCTTGTCATCGATTTTAGCTGTAAATACCTCCTGATTGTTGATCAAATTTCAGTGCATGCTTCTCACTATGCCATCAGATCCATGATGGTGCTTTATTATGAGATCCATGATGTTACTTTATGTTGATTGGTTACTTATGAATCACAGGTGACAATAACTGTGTCTCATTGGATGCTAAGTCTGTTAGATTGGCACCCTTATGGAATAGTGAGCTAAAATCATGGCAGGTTACTCTTCTCAAGATTGAATTAGATGATAAGGAGTTGCCTGAGGTATGTCTTCCCTTCTCAAGAAAATCTTATGTCATTTCTAATTGCATGGGTGGGATTATATTAAGTTTTTTATCTATGTTTCTTTAGTTCCACGGAAAATTTTGTTTCTAATCATTTTTACTCTACAGGTAGTTGAACTAAAATCTAAAAAGTTCACAGAAAACAATCTGGCTCAAAGTAAGCCTCTGAAGAAAATGAGGGAAGGTGCCCGTTGCCCACTGATAACTGCAGGGCAATATGCGTCTCGGAGTGCAATGTTGTCATCTCTTGTTGTTGTTTGGTCACCAGTGTTGCAGTTGTCATCTAAAGGTGATTCCAGTTCTCTAAATAGCTCGTCCGAAAATTGTTCTCTACTGGCTGTTGGAGGAAAGTCTGGTAAAGTTTCTTTATGGAGAATCCACGAACCACACTATTACTCCGTTGAGCGCGGAAGGGTTTCTGTTGATGTGTCGCTCGTTGGACTCCTTCAGGCTCATAATACATGGATCACCGCAATCAGCTGGGGAATATTTGCTTCTGATGCTTCAAAGTCTCAGGTTATACTAGCTACTGGAAGTTCTGATGGGAGGTGAGTTACGTATGATGGCATATAGTAATCCATGCTGTGACCTTTATTCAATATTGAAGCTCATTTATTCTGGAAGTTTCCTCTTTCTAGTTTCAATAGTGTTTATAGTGCATGATTATTGTATGCTTTGGTGGTTAGTCCAACTGGAAGTTCTCATTTCTCCACTGAATGGATGTTTTTTGATAAATTTGTTAGGGGATACTATACTACAAAGATTTTGTATACTTAATATCTATTAATCACTCGGGTTGCTTAATCATGCAATGAGTAATTGAAAATTTGAAAATCTAAAAATCATCAATAATATTGAGTGAAATGGTTCTTTTGATATTGTATTATCCCATCTTATTATTTTGACATAGACATCTGTCGATATAAAATACATATGGATATTATCATTCTATACAAGAAAATTAGTTTAATTAATTAAACATTGACAACGACCTAAAATAGTCTTACTTCATGTTGATGAATTGCGTATTAAAATAGTCTGGTGTAATATCAGATTATGTAGACATTGAATGAGATCAAGATTTTTAATTATTTCCGTGTCTATGTCCTTGGTGGATTCAACATAAAATGTCATTCTAGTCCTGTCAATCCTATCTATGTACAGTAGAGAAGTTCCCATCCCAGCTAGAAGAATTCAAGATTTGGGTAGCAGCACCTACCTTCCTGCTGTTATGGAGCCTTCTTGGTTGGAAAGAAGGTCCGTCTACACCCATTAGTGTATGCCAAGTTCAAGCCAATGGATTAATTATTAAGTCAATTTATTGTGCTTTATCATTGGGTTTGTGGAACCGATACTGACATGATTTTCTAGGGCATAAAAGAAAGAATATATACATAAAACTGCAACTTTATTGTTTGAGTACCTGAGAAGTCTATTGAGCCTGGAGTTTGGCTTGTATTGTTTTTTTAGGGATCTGGTAAAGGGGTCACATGCTCCTCGAGTTACGGTTTGTCAGGAGATCGCTTTTCTCCAGCAAGATCTCCAACACCATTGCAAAGAAACAATTTTTTCATACGTTCCCTCTCACCCTATCTCTCATTCAAGCATGCTACTACTACTGTTATGTGCTATATATTTATCCTTTTTCCTGTCCAGTGTCTTCTTCCGTAAAATCGTCAAGCTTTAGTCTTCTTATCCGACGAAGTTTTCAAGCTTTGGTCTTCTTTGTCGAAGTCTTCAAGGTCTAGTTTACTTCTTCAGTTTATGATATCTGTTGGGAAATCATTGTGGTGCCTGCCAAAGGGACTCCAATGGTCAAGTTAGTGAGGGTCCAAGTTGTAGAGAATAAGAGAGGGTTTTGAAAGGTGAGTCATCAGTGTTCAGTCCCCTTGAGAGAGTGTTGTCTCATTTTATAGCACCATTGTTGCAGTTATGATTCTGGGCCATTATGCCTTGATTCGTAACTACACCCCCTCCCCCCAAATTTTCCTTATTATTTTGTAACTGTCTCCATATCACCCTTAATTTTGTAGCTGCCCAAATCATGCCTTCAACTTTTTACTCACTTCTCAGGTCTTGCGCTACATGTCAGCGTGGTTCCATAATTTCTGCTGAGTTCACTTAAAGAAGTAGAAACTTGATCTAGTGGTCTGCCTTTGGAATGCTCAGTTTAATTTTCTGGTCAAGGTCTTTTCCTTTGGGGGTAGAGTTTTTAATTGGATCTTGGCCAAGTTCTCTACATTTGGGTTGTAGAGTGCTTGGTTGGGTGCATCTTGGTTGAGCCATCTACACTTGTGGACAAGGGATTTTGCTGGGCTTGGATGAACCCTCTATCCTTGGGCTAGGCGACTTGGACGGCTTGGCCGAGCCCTCTACTTTTGGGGGCTAGGGGACTCAATGGGGGAATTCTAGTTCTAGATTAAATGTAATTGCACAAGTCTCAAGACATTTCTTAATCATGAATCCTGAGGCAACTCTTGGCCATGGATCTCAAGGTAGTGATGTGTGGTGATCAAGAGTGGAAAATTAGCTCGCATACATACTGTTTAATGTGACATAATTCTCATTAACTTCTTCTTCTTCTCCCCCCCCTATCAGTGTTATACTATATTGTCCTTTAGTCTGTTCTAAAAGAGTGTTTCTCTTCTTTCCTAAATGAATGTGGTCAGTAGATTTAATTTTTTATAGAATCAACGCCTTGCCGTCCATTAGGCTTCTATATATATATATATATATATATATATATATATATCTATATATATATGGGTCGGGTTCCATGTACACTATATCTACTCATATATCTACAACATGTTTTGTCCTATGTGGCTAAAAGTTTTGGATTGAGCTGATTTGTGGTGAGGATGATCTCTATGATGAGGAGATCATCCTCACCAAAAATCAGCTCAATCCAAAAAATTTAACCACGTCAAAAGTAATTTACAAAAAATGGACGGTCCACGATTCTTCAACTCATAAATATGGGGTTAGAAGTTTTAGAATTAGCTGATTTTTGGTAAGCTAATTTTTGGTGAAGATGATATTCTTGTCATAGAGATCATCCTCACCAAAAATCAGTTCAATCCAAAACTTTTAGCCCACATAGGACATAACACATTGTAGATATATGAGTAGATATGTGTGTACACGGATCCTGATCCTATATATGTATAGAGATATATGGGTCAGGTTCTGTTGACTCAAGGAATGACACAAGAGCTTGATTGTGTGAACACCAAATCTTGCGGTTGAGATTTTTGGCGTATCTAGCAATACATATATATTTTTTTGATAAGCAGAACAGTTTATTAAAAAATCAAGGTCAGGCGAGGTGACCAACCGAGCGCAACCATTACAAAGACATTAACTGAAATTAATACAACAAACCCTATCCTAGTTTCCTAAGAAGTCCTCAAAGAACACTCCCCTAAACTCCTAACATATTTTGAAACTTCTGACCCCATCAAAAGTGGTTTACAAATAATTGACGGTCCATGATTCTTCAGCTTGTAAACTGGGGCTAGAAGTTTCAGAATGGGCTGATTTTTAGTGAGGATGATCTCCTCACTATAGAGATCATCCTCACAAAAAATCAGCCCATTCCGAAACTTCTAACCCATATGTTGAAAAATGTTTGGCACAGTGTTTGGCTCTTTTTAGAGGCCTCCGAACGCTCCCCCTATGTATATATTTATAAAATTGATAAATCCTTTCATTTTGGACTAAAATACTAAACAATGAATACTTTGTAGGGGCATTTTCGAAAAGGCAAGATTGGTACTAAATAATTTGTGATATTTACAAAATTACCAATTTTTAGTTACAACAAAATCCTTGTTTTTTTTTCTAAGTAAAAGACAATTAGAGCACTTTTGATGGGGCATTTTAGAAAACCCAAGGTTGTGGAGGATGCTAACATCCCCACGATGCCTTGTGAGATTGCCAACTCTCAAGTACTGAGTGCTGTGCTGATTTTGTAAACCAAGTTCCCCCTTTGTCTTGATATGAAATAAAAATTCAATTCCTCTACTGGCCCAAGAGGATAAGATAGAACTCTATAATGCAAATAAAAGTAGAAATAAAATGCAATATGATCTTCTGGAGTGTGCATGACTTCTTTTTCTCTATCAATTTTCAGTGTTAAGATCTGGCTGGGAGATACTGAAGGTTTGGTAAATTCATCAGAAGTTAATAATGCTTCCTTTTCCTTACTGAAGGAGGTAGGGTAATTCTCAATGTATATGTATCAGTTTCATTAAAATAATATTATAAGCTAATTGATACATCTACATGTCCTTTTTAATTTCTGAATAGGTGATAACCGTTACTTCTGTCCCAGTCTCGGTACTTACTTTGTCTGTACCTGAAGAATCTCTTGACAAAATGCTCTTAGCTATTGGGAAGGGATCTGGATCATTAGAAGTATGGATCGGTGCCATATCTAGTTGTGAATTCAAAACTGCTGGCTCATATGATGCACATGACCAAGTTGTAAGTTCTCAGTAGTGTGGAACTATCCTCGGACACACATTGATGATATTTGACATGCTCATGAACTTATATTAGGTTACTGGTCTTGCTTGGGCTTTTGATGGACGTTGTTTGTTCAGCTGCAGCCAGGTATAAAAATACACATTTCAATTGCTATTCTGAAGTTTATTTATCACCATTTTAGTTTTATTTCCCTCTTTCTTCTTTCTCAATATCTTTTATATACATTGTGCTTGTGTGATGCTGTTTTTGTGCTCTAATTTTTCATTATCTTCTACCACTTTGTCTGGAGCAGGGTTACCCAATTCGTTAGAAAGGTACCGAACTGGTTCGTGGTACGGTTCACAGTGGGTTCATGAAATGTAGTGAACCTAACGAACTCCATTTTACTTTAATTTTTTTAAATCCCTCACCACATGTTGATAATATTTGAGATATCGATCCTAAAGTTTCAAACTAATAAACATGCCCTTTTGAACTTGGTCTTTATTAATAGACTAATGAAAAAAGACCAAATGCCCTCATGTTCAACATATAAATAAAAAAAGCTTGATTTTTTCTTCCCAAAATCTGCTATCTTCAATCTCTTTTTTATCCTACACATTACTTCAACCTTCAAATGCCCTCATCTCTGTCTACCCTTACGAATCGGGTTCATTCTTGAGTGGCGAACCACGAACCCGAATGAATCTGATTCTGCACGTTTAATTTAGAAGTTGGCGCAGTCCTGACTTCCTTCTGGCTTCTGTACATTGGAAATCTAGTACCAATTGATAAGAGTTCATCTTATCATGTTATCCATTTACAACATTTATTAAAAAAAATGTAGAAATAAATAATCAAAGCCAAGAGGGTCTTGATTTTAACAACAATGATCCCCAATGGTCTGCTACAACTGGTATTCCAGGCAACTTCATCATCCGAATTTTCATGATAGCATTTAGGTATCACAAATGCTTCTTGTTCTATTGTAGCATAGGGATCTGTTTGTGAGGACTTATATGTTCCTACTTAAATTACACAAGTGGATGGATAAAGGTAGAGTTGGTGAGCAAAAACTTGATGTGAAATAAGCCAACCCTACCCCAAATCTTTGGGATAAGGATTTGATGATGATAAGATGTGAAATAATTAACATTTTTCTTTTGGTGAAGAAATATTAGAGTTAGAAATTGAGAGAATAATATTAATCTTATTAATTAGCTCTAATTAGGCTTTAAATGTATTACATAATCTAAGAAGGGGAAAAGACTAGAAAAGGACACATATAGACTTATTTTAACACTCCCCCTCAAGTTGGTGCGTGGATATCAACAACACCCAACTTGGACAGGACACCTTCAAAGGTGATTTTACTAACTCTTTTAGTAAGAACATCAGCAAGTTGTTGAGATGTAAGAATAAAGGGAGTACAAATCTGTCCAGAAAAAGTCTTTTCTCTAATAAAATGACAATCAACTTCGATATGCTTAGTTCTGTCATGCTGAACCGGATTTGCCGCTATGTTAATAGCTGATTTATTATCCCAATATAGTAAGAATGGGACTGGCACAGGAAGACACAGGTCAGCTAATAAAATCTTGAGCCATAACAACTCACATACTCCAAGTGCCATAGCTCTGTATTCTGATTCAGCACTCGACGAGAAACCACATCTTGCTTCTTACTGCGCCAAGTTACCAAGTTACCACTAACTTTAGTACAGTACTCAGAAGTAGAACGTCTATCAGTCACTGAACCAGCATAATCTGCATCTGTCCATGCCTTAACCCGAAAATGACCATGATTACTGAACAAAATACTTCGACCAGGACATCCCTTAAGATATCTAAGAATACGATAGACTGCAATAAGATGAGATGTTCGAGGTGAGTGCATAAACTGACTTATAATGCTAACTGTATAAGCAATGTCTGGACAAGTCATAGACAAATAGATCAATTTCCCCACAAGTCGCTGATACTGACCAATATCTGACACACACTCCCCCTCAGAATCAGCCAACCTGTGATTCTGCTCAATAGGAGTATCAGCGGGATGAGAACCAAGCTGACCTGAGTCACTAAGTAAATCAAGGACATACTTTCGCTGAGAAATAAATATACCAGACTGGGACCGCGCAACCTCAATACCCAGAAAATAGTGAAGATGCCCAAGGTCCTTAATCTCAAATTGACGGCCTAAGTAAGTTTTTACCTCAGAAATACCATCAACATCATCTTCAGTAAGAACAATATCACCAACATAAACAATTAAAGCAACAATTTTACCCTGGGAGTGACGCAAGAAAATGATGTGATTAGCAGAGCTCTGATGGAAGTCAAACTGATGCATAGCCTTAGGCGGTGTTTGTTTGCGCTATTTTTCAACGCTTATTGCTGAAAAAAATTAAATTCAGCACTTTTGTCAAAATAGCGCGTTTGTTTACTCTATATTTTCAGCGCTTATTACTGAAAATAAGTGAAAAAAATTCAGCACTATGTTGATGCTGAAAAAAAGTGCTGAAGCGGTAAGCACTTCATTTTTTTCAACACGGACAAGTATGCCCTTATTTTTAAAAGGATATTACCTCTTATATCCCATGGATAAGTATATAAACACCCCACAAATTAATAAATCCACACCATAGCTAAATTATTTTGTCTTATATGGGTTAAAAGTTTTGGAATGAGTTGATTTTTGGTGAGGATGATCTCTACAATGAGGAGATCATCCTCACAAAAAAATCAGCACATCTTGAAACTTCTAACCCTATCAAAACAAGTTCAAGAACCGTAAATTGTCCCTTTTTTTTTTTTTGAAAACTATTTTTGACGAGTTAGAAGTTTCAAAATAGACTGATTTTTGATGAGGATGATCTCTAGACCATATAAACCATCCTCACTAAAAATTTGCTCATTCCAAAAACTTTAACCCATATAAAACAAAACAAAAAATGGCAATAATGTGGGTTGCCCTTATTAATTCATAGGGTGCTTTTATAATTACACATCCTTCATTTCCATCAAAAATTATTCATCCAAAATTAAGTTCTTTTAAAGTTGATTTCAAATTTTGGTGACTTGTATGACATTATTATTTTTAATTTGAAATTTGTGGGCTTTTATAAATAGAAATCATTATTTATAAATTGAAGATTTGAGTATTATTTATTATTTAAAAATAAATTGTATTTTAATTTTATAAGAAATAATATATTTTATTGTGTTTGATAATAAATAAGCATTTGAAACATGCAAACAATGTATAATATGATTGTAAGGGTAACAAAGACAATTTACCAGTTTCAGCAATGTGTAACAAACATGATTCAGCATCTAAACAAACAACTTTTTCAGCACTTAAATTCAGCGCTTATAAGTTTCAGCGCTTAATACTATTCAGCACTTATTTTTTTCAGTTTAACAAATAGCACCTTAGTAAAGCGCTCAGACCATGTGCGAGGAGACTACTTCAAGCCATAAAGAGAACGGCGAAGTCAACAAACATGTGTAGGAGAAGCAGATGTAAGAAATCCAGGAGGTGGGACCATTTAAAACCTCTTCCTGGAGATCACCATTGAGAAACGCATTCTTGACATCTAACTGATAGAGAGGCCAGCCTCTTATAACGGCAACAGAAAGAAGAACGCGAATGGTGGTCATTTTGACAACCGGAGCGAATGTCTCCTGATAATCAATCCCATAAGTCTGAGCATACCTTTTGGCCACCAGACGGGCCTTATAACGAGCAATAGAACCATCCGGATTATGCTTAAGTGTGAAAATCCAGCGACATCCCACAGTTTTCCTTCCAGGCAGGAGATGAACAAGTTCCCAAGTCTAAATCTTTTCAAGTTCATTCAACTCATCAATCATAGCTGCTCGCCACTCAGGATGGGCAATAACATCTGCAACAGTAGTAGGAAGAGAAACAACGGAAACAATGGCAAGAAAACTCCGATAGGAGGGTGAGAGTGCAGAATCAGAAACATAATTAGAAATAGGATAAGTACAAGTGTGCTTACCCTTACGAGTGGCAATAGGACGATCCATTACTATTACCAGTGATCGAGGAGGAAGATATCTCAGAGGTCATCAAATAATCCGAGTACTTTGGTTGGAAGAGAGTTCAATTAAGATGAGGACACGGCTCCCGAGGATAAAGTGACCGCAGCACCCTGCTGTGATTTCCAAGACTTCTAATAGCAATCTGCTGTGTTGTACAGGGTATGGTAGTCATTTACTGGTGTTCCCTACTAAAAGTTAACAGACAGTCACCCACTACTGTAGCAGAGGGCAGAGAATCACTTGCTGTGATAAAAAACAACCCAGAAAGCCACCCACTAGTGTCGCACAAGGCAGTTCAACCACCTAAAGGTGTCGCCTGCTCAAAATCAAGCACCTGCTGTGATTGCAGGGATCTAACAACTACTTATTAGCTTCGTACGAGGCAGAGCAACCACCTACTAGTGTTGCCTGCTAAGACCCTGTCGTCTACTGTGATAGCAGGAGTTGAAACAACAATTTTTGGGTGTCACAGGGCTCATACAAAGCCACTTTGGGTGTCGCAATTCCTAAACAGCATCACTGCTGTGAATACAATCTAATCGCAAGCTCTGAATCGATGTTAACTCCCTATCGCATGATGCGATTAGGGTGTACCCTGATGGAGAACCCCCGTAGGGGTGATATGAATGGAAGACGAGAAGTTTAGGGTTGTTTTTAACGAAGTAAATCGATGGAGTTTGTCGCAGAAGCAGGAGTTCGATGGAGGTTGAGAGAAAAGCTCTAATACCAAGTTAGAAATTGAGAGAATAATATTAATCTTATTAATTAGCCATAATTAGACTTTAAATGTATTACATAATCTAAGAAGGGGAAAAGACCAGAAAAGGACACATATAGACTTATTTTAACAATTAGCAAGTAGGCTGGACTTAGGAGTTGGAACTTTAGTACTTGTATTTCTAGATTATTGTGGTTAATCTGCCAATTCAAACTAATTGAATTGGGATCATTCTTATTATTGGAAATAATCTAGTTGTTATTTTAGTTCTAGTTGCTTTCTAGTAATAGCTTTTTTATTTATTTCTTATATGTAAGGGTAGTTTTGTCTTTTTACTCCTTTTATTATTATAAATTATAAATTCATGCCAAGATCTCAGATTGAGACTTGACTTCATTCTTCCCAAATTCTTCTTGGTATCAGAACCAAGGAATTTCTTCCCCACCCTCCTTGGTTCCTTTTCTTCTCTTTATTTTCTAACCCTAGCTTGGAGCAGCCTCATTCGATCTTCTTCTCTTCGGGGGTCTTTTAATCTTCTTTTTCTTTTATCACATGCTGTCATAACCTTTCTGCGCTGTGTTTCTACCCTATGTTAGGGTTTGTTCATTCGACTTAATTTTTCTTTCTAGGATAATAACAACAGTTGTTATTTTTGAGGTGTGCGATAGCAACTAGGCCACAACAGTGGCTATTTTTTGGTGCTGCGACAACAATCTTCTTGAATACTGCCTTGCGACAGCACTGCAACTAGGCCACAACAGTAACTGTTTTTTCAGTGCTGTGATAACAACCTCTCCTTCAATCCTGCCTTGCGACAACACTAGGAGTGCTGTTGGGGAGATTTGTTACCTACTACAGCCCCTACTAGGAACTTTACAGCCCTGAGGCAGCACTGGGAGTGCTGTTGGGAATATCAGTGGCCTTGCAACAGATGTATTGGGAGCTTTACAGCCCTGCAAAAACCACGCCTAGCAGTTTTTTGCCTTGCGGCAGCACTCGGAGTGTTGTTGGGATGATCAGCAGCCCTGCGACAGCCCTAGCCTGCTACAGTTATTTGAAGTGTTGGGAAGACCTATGACAACATCTTCACAGCCTTGGGAGACTTGCTATTGCACCTAGGGTGCCCGTTAAGTTTTTTTCTTCTTCGGCCCTCCAAATTCCTTCTTCAGACCTCCCTTCAAACCAAAGCAATGTCTTTGGAATAAGGAATTACGACTTCCGCTATAATCCTTGGGTCCAACTCTTCAGCCCAACGTATCACCACTGCTCTTCTCGATAGTCAGAACTTTCAGTCATGGTCCCGATCTGTGCGACTCTATCTATATAATAGAGCGAAATCTGGATGGCTCTCTGGGACTGTTACTAAACCACCACTTACTGATCCTAAATTTGAATCATGGGAGATCGACAAATGCACTATCCTTGGGTGGCTATTTAATTCCATGGAGTAGCGCATCTATACCATGAGACTGTCCCATCTTTTTGGTCAGTACTTACTCAGACATACGCATATGCCAGGAATGACTCGAGGATTTATGAGCTTTATCTAGACATTGCCCAAGCTACCCAAAGGACTCAGAGTGTAACGGATTACTTTGGATTCCTTTAGTCACGTTAGGAGGAACTTCCTCATAATGAGTCTATGGATGAGTTGTCTTCAGAGGTAGTCGGTTATATGTGGTTAAGAGGATTGCTCGACATCAGACCTACCAGTTTCTTATGGGTCTACATACAGAGTTTGAGGCACTTTGAACATAGATCCTCAACACCACTCCTTTACCTTCTTTATTTGAGATATTTGTGACCATTGATAGTGATGAGCGTCGTTACCATATTGATTCTTCTTAGACTTAGGTCCCTGACATTCTTTCTGCTCCAACTACAGATCAGATGGCCTTAACTACCAACTTGAATTTTTCTAACTCTCGTACCCCTGGATCAAGGAATCGTGGTTGTGGTAAAATGAGTAGCCTTACTTGCAGTCATTGTGGGAAGACTGGCCATGAAAAGGCCCACTGCTTTCAGTTTTATCCTCTTCTGATGCCACAATCTTCCTCCATTTTGTCTTTGGGACAGACTGCTCCTCGTGCCGCTATAATGGAGTCATCATTTATTCCTCTCACTTATCCTCTTTCTTCATTTGGAACGATTGACTTACAACAACTACAGACTCAGATTGCCACTATTATTTTGGATCATATTCATGCTCACACTCACTCCTCTTCGATTGTGGCCTCTGTTACTACGCCTCCAGGTACATCCTCTACTTTCCATGTCACTCAATCTGGTTCTGCTTCTTTGACATGAGTTATTAATTATGGTGCCTCTGATCACATAATCGGTGAGTCTAGCTATTGTACTTTTTCTATTTTTCCTACCACTCATAAGGAAGTTCGCTTTGCTAATAGATCCTTTACACATATCCATAACAAGGGTATCATTCCCTTATCCTCTGAGATTTCACTAGATTTTGTACTTCATGTCCCTCACCTATTTCTCAATCTTTTGTCTGTAAGTGGTATTACTAAATCTCTAAATTACTCAGTTACTTTTTTACCTACTCATTGTATTTTTCACGATCTGACTTCGAAGAGGATTTTTGGCAAGGGGTGTGAGAGGGATGTGTTGTACTTGTTTGGATTTCAATCTACTGCTACTCCGGCTTCTGTGCTTCCTTCCTCTAAGAGTCGCACGTATTCATCTCAGACTCTAGACTTATGGCATGCTCACTTAGGACTTCTTTGTTTTTTGCTTGTAGTGGTCATAAATTTCAGTGCTGTGTGTGAACTTTCTAAACATACATGTACTATATTCCTCGTATGCATCGATTTAATGTAATGTTTGATTTAGTTCATTCTGATGTTTGGGGGCCTTCCTCCGTTACTGCTTTTAATGGTCATAAATATTATATTACGTTTATTGATGACTATTCTCGCTGTACTTGGGTTTATTTGATGCATTTTCGCTCTGAGGTGCTTCATATCTTTGTCAATTTTCTTAAAATGATACAAACTCGGTACAATATTACCGTTAAATCTCTTAGGTCTGATAATGGGAAGGAATATATATCTGATGGTATTTGCTCCCATCTTCATGAGCATGGTATGCTTCATCAGTTGACTTGTCCTTATACTCCTGAGCAGGACGAGATGGCAGAACGTAAGAACTGCCATCTCATGAATATTGTTGAATGTCTTCTTCGAGAGATGCATCTTCCTAAGGCATATTGGAATGTGACAATCCTCACTGCGACTTTTCTTATTAACCACGTCCCAAGTCGCACCTTAGAGGGACAAGTGCCTCTCTATGTCTTTCAAACTGATGGTATACTTTTCCCCATTACACTTCGAGTTTTTGGGTGCACGTGTTTTGTTCAGTACAAACCCCCTAATTGCATGAAATTGGATGACAAAGTTATTCGGTGTGTTTTCTTGGGTTACTCCTTTATGTCAAAAGGGTATCGATGTTATGATCCAATTTCTCACTATGTTATACACTTTCTTGATGTTACTTTCTTTGAAAATGCTCCATATTTTCGTGCCACATAAACTTTGCAGGACTCTTTTACCTTGCAGGACCCGTGTCCTGAAGTGTTGTCCTCTCCAGTCTTTTCTCCATCATTGCCGATGCTCAAGGTCTACATCCGTTGCATTCGCGCTCTTCCACCTTTGCCAACGTCCTCTTTGGAATCAAGTATATCCTCTCCTACTTCTACACATATACTTGTCCTTACCCCTTCTATTTCTGACTCTTACTTGTCTATTGCCATTCACAAAGGTAAACGGAATTGTGTGACTAATCACCCTATTGCCTAGTTTGTTTCCTATTAGGGTCTTTCTTCCACTTATCAAGCCTATCTTGCAACCATTGATTCTATCTGTGTTCTTCGATTCATATCAGGGGCTTTGCGAAACCCTCAGTAGACTGGAGTTATGACTGTTGAGATGAATGCTTTGCAAAAAAATAATACTTGGGAGCTTGTCACCCTTCCATCTGGGAAGTGGACTATTGGTTGTAAATGAGTCTTCATTGTGAGATATCTTGCCGATGGGACTGTTGTTCGGTATAAGACACGTCTTGTTGTCACTCCTGGCCACTTCACCAACTTGATGTGAAGAATGCCTTTCTGAATGGTGATTTGACTAAAGTTATTTATATGGACCTCCCCTCCTAGGTTTCGTCTTTAGGGAGAGTATTCTGGGAAGGTATGCCGTCTTCTTAACTCTCTGTATGGCCTAAAGCATTCCCCGCGATCTTGGTTTCAACGTTTTTCTGAGGTTATTTTATCTATAGAGTTTTCTAAATGCCACTCAGATCATACTTGCTTTATTCGTCGAGGAGTGGATGGTCATTGTACCATTGTCTTGGTTTATGTGGATGATATTATTGTGACTGGTGATGATGCACAGTGGATTGGCAGAGTTAAGATGTTGTTGGGTCGTGTTTTTTAAGTTAAGGAGTTGGGTCCACTCAAATACTTATTGGGGATAGAAGTGGCCTACTCTCGCCATGGTATTTCACTATCTCAGCGTAAATACACATTGGATCTTCTTTAGGACATTGGGATGCTTGGTTGTCGTCCTGCTTCATCCCCTGTGGATCAAAATCATCTTCTTTAGGCTAACTCTGGTGATCTTTTATCGGATCGTTCTTTTTATTAGAGACTTGTAGGTCATCTGATTTTTTTGACTAACACCAGGCCGGACTTGCCCTTTGCAGTTAATGTGATCAGTCAGTTCATGCATACTCCGCTTACTTTTCATCTTGATGTCGTTTATTATATTCTTCGCTACTTAAAGTCGCGTCCTGGTCTTGGGCTTTTCTATTCTTCCACTGCTCAGACGCATTTGTCTTGTTTTATAAATGCCGATTATGATGGTTCTCACAGATAGGAGATCTACCTCTGGTTTCTATACTTTTTCTGATGATAACCTTATCTCATGAAAGAGTAAAAAACAGACTTTGGTTTCTATATTTTTTCTGATGATAACCTTATCTCATGAAAGAGTAAAAAATAGAATGTGGTTTCTCGTTTTTCTACATAAGTTGAGTATCGTGCTATGGCCCTTAACACATATGAGCTACTTTGGCTTCGATCTTTGCCGACAAAGTTGGGGTTTCTTGTTTCTGACTCTTCTACTCTATTCTGTGACAACAAGTCTGCTATCATGTTTGCTTTTGATTCAGTTCTTCACAAAAAAATCAAGCATATTGAGGTTGATATTCACTTTCTCAAGGAAAAAGTTCGATCTGGTGATCTTCGGACAATCTTCGTATCTTCTTCAGATCAGCTTGCTGACATGCTTACGAAGTCTGTTAGTCCTTCTATCACTAATTCTCACATTGTCAAGTTGGGTTTAGTTGATATATTTGCTCCAGCTTTAGGGGGAGTATTGGAAATAATCTAGTTGTTATTTTAGTTCTAGTTGTTTTCTAGTAAGAGCTTTTTTATTTATTTCCTCTATGTAAGTGCAGTTTTGTTTTTTTACTCTTTTTATTATTATAAATTCCTGCCAAGAGCTCAGATTTAGACTTGACTTCATCCTTAAATTCTTCTCTTATCTCATGAAGTAATATGGATAATTTAAGTAAGGGAATTTTAGCTAATAATTCCACAATTATTAAAGTTTATAAAACAATGACACTTTTAAACTTAATACCAAATAGGTTCATTTCTTACTATTTGGACAAAAATGCCCATCTCCTTTACAATTACAAATCACACCTCTCTTACTTGAGTTCAGTTCAGTTTCTGAACTTCACCTCTTTCTCTGTCACCTATTCTTTGTTCTCACCTCTTCTCAATCGACAAACCATCTCACTTGCGACGGAAATTGAACTTCACCTATGACCAAACTAAATCGTGGCATCTCCATCATTGTTCTATTGTCTTCCTCGTCACAAGTGGTTAATTCAAAACACTAATACTTTTGGCTTGTTATAGGTTGTTATTCAGGCCCAAAAGGTCATTTCCCCAGACTTTAGCTGCAGCTAAGACCCCAAACTACCCAAAGCTATTGAAGCCAACATAACCTCATTTAAGACCCGGAACATGGACCACAAATGTGCATGGGTTGATTCCTCCAAAAAAATCATTTAAGAGCCACATTGTGGAGGGTACATCTTAGAACAAACTGTAGCGTTTCCAAATTTCAAATTTTTCTATGGGTCTTCGGGGCTAAAAAAGAACAATAGAAGCTGAAAGTTGTAGCAAACAAAATCAGATTTTTTTTTTCTTTTATCAAACTACTGCTGATGGAAAAGCCAACTTGAATGAAGCTCTAAAGGAGGAGAATTTGGAATCCAATAACTGATTCAGCTTGAGTGGATGCAAAGACATAAACAACAAACACCAACACCCAAACCCTTCAAGCGGCAATCCATGAAAAAGAGTCGGATTAAGTCTCCAATGGTTGTTTGTTGCTTAATGACACACTCTTAATCAGCCAACCTTATTACTAACTCAAGCCTAATGTTGGACCCAAATCAGAACAAATATATTGGATGTACAAGGTATTCAAATATCCCAACCACATGCCCTAACCCATGTAACAAGGTCAGAAAGGTGGATTTTACAATGAAGCTGCTATATGAGGAGGATGTTGATAATATAGATTGCTAGCAAAGCCTAAAAGTGCTCGTCATTTTTCAAGTTTAAATGTCTAACACTAAAGTCAAAAATTTGTACTTCAAATCGATTTGAACTAAAAGGATTAAATGGGAAGCCATGTTGTTAATAAAAAGAGTTAAAGGGTTTATACTACCCAAATGAATTAAGCTAACATCCAGATGATGCTTTTGTACTACCCAAAGGAATTAAGCTAACGTCTTGTGTGATGAAGAAGACGATAGAACGATGATGGAGATGCCGCGATTTAGTTCAGTTCGTAGGTGAAGGTTGATTTCCGTCGCAAGTGAGATGGTTCATCGATTGAGAAGAGGTGAGAGAGAAAGAGATGAAGTTCAGAAAACTCATTCGACTAGGAGAGATTCGATTATTTAGTCTAGAAAATATGGAAGATATAAGAGGGGCATTTTTGTCCAAAAGAAATAGGAATAGTAAGAAATGGACCTATTTGCTATTAAGTTTAAAAGTGTCATTATTTATAAACTTTAATAGTTGTGGAATTATTAGCTAAAATTCCCTTTAAGTTATGTAACAAAATAACAGGAAAATTTTGGAACATGGTAAGAATATGCAATAACTGATACTGCTGCATTTTATGCAATTATTTATAAAGAAAAAAATATCATATTTAAAAATAAGCATCATGTGGCCAGTACAGTTAAATCGTAAAATCATCATTTCAATTATCAAAAAAAGAAAAATGAAAATCATCATCACTTCACTATGAACAACAAAGGGCCTTGGTCTATGCCTAAATAAAGAGTGAAAAATAGCAAATTATGGAGCTGTACTTGCAATTCTAATTTTTAGTAACTTGAACCATAACTTTGTGATGATGTCATCCAGAGCTGGCAACTGCTGCTACGACCCCCTGCTCTCCTTATTTTCCAATTTTCTTCTTAACCTTTTTTCGGTGTGATGGGGGATTTAGGGATATATGTCATCTGGAGCTACATCATCCCCCCCCACCCCCCCAAAAAAAAAAAGTACTTGGTTGTTCTTCTATAAATTCCTTTGTGGAAAATGCGATGTGTCTTTTATCATAAATCATCAAATCTGTCTTTTTTCATAGATCATCAAACAGTTATGTTTCTCAGATGCTTCAAAATGATTATCATATCCACACATTGGTCTTGTCTTTTCTGTATCTGGGTAACTTTGGCAAACAGAGAACTGGAAATGATAGAAAAGTTCTTTTACATGAGTAATAGGCAGTCTGTTAAATTTTCCATTGTCTTATATAAATGCAATTGGTTTTGTGTCCTTTCCGTATCTGGATATCCATAGTATCTTTTATTATGCTTAGCACCTAAATTGCCTTATTTGAATCTTCCAAAATATATTATTTTTTTATCATCATGAATAATTAGCAGTCTGTTTCAATTGAATATTTGATGATGACAGGACAATTCCATGCGTAGCTGGATTTTACAAGGGTACTCCCTCAAAGAAGTCCCTGTCCCTTCAAATCCTCTTGGCCTTTGGAATTCCACTGATGTATGATTTAATGCTTCTTTGTCTCCTGTTTCTCAAACACTTCTTTCTCTTCTTTGGTAAAATGAGTTTTTATTTTTTATTTTCAGCTTCCACATGTATTTGATTCATGCTTTGGTCTAGCAATATCCCCTGGAAACTTGGTGGTTGCAGTGGTAAGAAATCTTATATCCTGAAATGTTTCTTAAACTTTTTGTGAATTGTTGATAATTTGATGTGCTATCTTTGTTCTTTTACCTAATAAATATCTCACACGTGGTGATCATGGATAAGTTTACTACTGAGAAGCAGTCCTTTTGTGGTTACGGTATTATTTGATCACCTCATACATTTGTGATTCTCAAACCAGATTTTGTTCGAAATAATTGACCTATTTATTGAAAAAAGAATGTGTACATTGACATGTTTGATGCACACAATTAACATCCTGATTTTTTCCAAGTTCCTATGTTTTGCTATGGATCTCTGGTTTTATAGAAAATATGACTAAAAAAATGAGGATAGAAAAGAGGAGATGGGAAAAAAAGAAGTAAAAGGAGACATAGGGTTCTTGGTGGTATCGCACAGCTGCTTCTACTACTGCCTTATTTAGCAACTATAAATTGAGGCATAATGACCAACATAGCCCTACTTAAGTGATCAAAGCCAAAGACACTATTATAACCTACCAATAGCTAAACATTGCTATTTTCCATCTTCCTCACTCTTGTTCCTTTTTGAACTACAATTCGGTACTCCTAGAGATATTTTAGTTGATTGAAGCCAACAGAACACATTTCAGAATGTGATAGCATTTTCTTGTCTACTAAATTCAACATCTGTGTGGAAGGCTATGTCCTTATATTTAGGGGAACAAACTAGTTGAAAGGTTTTCATTTATTGGGTTGGTAGCAGTTCTTTAAGAACCTTCTGAAGCCATTTCAATGAGGCATTTTACTTTGAAATTTACTTTGAAATTGATTGATTTAATATATATAGATATTGTATAAGAAATGGAATTTCTCGATATTTTCCCTTGCAAATGTGAAATTGAAAGATTCTATTTTTGTCGCAAATTGTTAGATAATTTTGCTTCGGGCAATTTAGTAGAGCCAGGCAACTATGAGCCTAACATGCCTAGTTGTTTTGGTAATTCAAACATCTAACATCTTTTTTTGCTTCTCCACACTTTCTTAGTTTATAGAACAATTTATGGACATGCTTGTACATTATCTGGAATTGTACTTGGGAATGGTACATTTATTTATCAAAATGCCTCGTATAAATCTATCTTCTGTACTACCCATGTATTTGTGTTATGTTAGATATATCGATGTTTTATATATGTGTCAGAAGGGCATATGTGTAATTTTATTTGTTTTCTAGTTTTATATATATACCACAATTCATAGTAAGAGAGTCAAGTTCGACTCCTTCCACTTTCTCCATTTTTTCTACTCTAAACCCTAATTTGATCTTCTACATGGTATAAGAGAATCTCTAATGATCAGATTTTGGTTCTCTTCTTCCGCATTTTTCTTCTACTTATTTTTTCTCTTGGTATAAATCAATTTTTTTTTTTCGATCTGATTTGTACCTATTATATCCTCATGATGGTTAAAATCCTTTGTTTGGAGGATTTTGTCTTTGTAGTTGGAAAATATCCTTAATGTGATCATAGATCAAGGGATTTTCGTTAGTTATTAGTGGTTGGTTGTGGTGTGGTGGTTAGGTTTTAGATTGAGTTTCTGGTCTTCAAGGTACCCTACGACTTCATCTTGAAAGGATTTTGGAGCCTCACGATTTTATCTGGAGGAGTTTTAGACCTCTGTGACTTCACTGGAATATATTTTTCTATTTTTTTTTTTTTTTTTTTTTTTCCTTACGTTTTTCGCAGATCTTGACTATAAAGAATTCATGTGGAGGAGATTTTCTACCAATAGAAAATCGTTCACGAAAATATCCAAAAAATTAATTTTGTAGGGAGAAGCGCCAAAAATTGTAGAGTAATTTTGTTGGTTTTTGGACAATCAGTTGTTTCATCATGGAGCAGAAAACTATCTATTGATTTGATTGGACCTCAAATAACTTCTATTCGCTTAAATGAAAGTAACTACATACAATGGTCGAAAGTTGTGGAGATCTTTTTGAAGGCCAAGGGTCAGAAATCTCATCTAACCAAAGCAAAGTCTAATTCTCTTGATGAAAAGCCATTGAGGAATGGGAATAAGAAGATGTTCAAATTATTACTTGGTTATGGAACAGTATGGAGCCGCAGATCAGTGCTAACTTTATGTTTTTGGATACTGCGAAGGAGATTTGGGAATGAGGGAGGCATATGTATTCGGGATCTAATAATATTACCCGAATTTATGAGATCACTCAACATTATTTCTCTTTACAGCTGGATGATAAAACTTTGGATCAGACCTTCGCTTCATTGATGCGTATGCTTGAAGAGCTGAATCAATACCAACCCATTTCTAGTGATATCATTCAAATGCGGAAGCAAATAGAAGATATAAATGTTATTTGTCTTCTTTCATCCCTCCGATCAGAGTGTGATGCAGTCAAATTTCAAATTTTAGGAAGTCATGATCTTCCTTCCTTGACAGATGTTTTCTCAAGGCTAAAGAGGGCCACTCTACTAGACAATGGTCAACCTACGAGTGATATATTTGTTTTAGCTACTATTGGATATCATGGTAGTCGTGGTCACAAAGGTAGTCGTGGAGGTAGAGGTGATTTAGGGGGAGATCGTGGAGGTCGTGGAACTCAAAAGTGTACCCATTGTAGTAAGGATGGGCACACCATTGAATTTTTTTGGGATCTTCATAGGAGACCAATTGTCCATCAGACCTCATTATCTTCAACTCAGGATGTTGTTCAGCCTACTATTTCATCAAACCGGAGTATAGAGAAAGAATCCATTATCCTTTCTAGAGAAGAGTATGACAAATTAGTTTCCAACTCATCTACTACTACTTCTTTAGCCCATACAGGTTAGGTATCCACTTGTTTATTATCATTTACGAGACTCTAGATCATTGATTATGGTACGTCGAATCATATGAAAAGTAATTCTCACCTGTTATCATCTATTTCTCTATCTTCTTGTCAAAACATTAAATTAGTCGATGGGTCATTTTTTAAAGTTGTTGGGTTAGGAACTACACCACCCAATCCTAGTCTTTCCTTATCTTCAGGATTTTATGGTCTTAAATTTCCATTTAGTCTTCTTTCTACGAGCCAACTTACAAAGAAATTTGATTGTTCAATGACATTTTTTCCTTCTCATTGTGTATTTCAGGATTTAAAGACAAAGAAAATGATTGGTAGCGGATGTGAAGTAAATGGTCTGTATCTTCTCGACAGTGCTCTAATTCCAGCAGGTCTTCATTCATCTTCTAATGCCTTTCAGTGACATTGCCAACTTGGTCATCCTTTTTCTTGTGTTTTACGGAGTCTAGTTCCTGCTTTAAATAAAAATTTCACACTTAATTGTGAAGTGCGCTAGTTTAGCAAACACCATCGAATGTCTTTTCCACTTAGTGTGAGTCGTAGAAAGTCCAGTCATTTTCATTTAGTGTATTCTAACATATGGTCCTTCCCCCACTACTTCTTATTTAAATTTTAAATATTTTGTTATTTTTGTGGGTGACCATTCAAGGATGACTCGGTGATTTTTAATGTAGGATTGTTCTGAGTTGTTTAATATATTTCAACAGTTTCATATGGAAATTTGAACCCAATTTGGTATTTTTTTATGCATTTTACATTCTGATAATGCAAAAGAATTTTTTTTGGTCGTTATACTACTTATTTGTAGTCTCACGATATTATTCATCAATCATCTTGTGTTTATACTCCTCAACAAAATGGGGTAGTTGAACCTAAAAACTGCCATCTCTCACGGTATTATTCATCAATCATCTTGTGTTTATACTCCTCAACAAAATGGGGTAGTTGAACCTAAAAACTGCCATCTCTCACGGTATTATTCATCAATCATCTTGTGTTTATACTCCTCAACAAAATGGGGTAGTTGAACCTAAAAACCACCATCTTCTTAAAGTTGCTTGTGCCTTAATGCTTCAGATGAAGGTTCCCAAATATTATTAGAGTGAGGTTGTGCTTACTGCTTGTCATCTCATCAATCGTATGCCTACTGTTGTCCTTGATGGTACTTCTCCACATCAAATCTTATTTCCTGATCATCCTATTTTTCATCTTCCTCGTGTTTTTGAGTGTCTGTTTTGTTCATTATTTGGGTCCTGGTCATGACAAGTCAGATCCCAAAAGTTTGGAATGTGTTTCCTGGGTACTCTCGTACCCAAAAGGGTTGCTGGTGCTATAGTCCACATTTCGCAAATACTTTGTGTTGTGTTACATTTTTCGAGTCTACACCATACTTCTCTACTGGTTCATCTGTTGATGCTACATTAGAGAGTATTCCTTTACCTATTTCTGAACCCAACTCTTCTTCACAACTTCTAGTTTATCATAGGAGGACCACTATTGCACTGCCAACACCAACTTTTTTGTCATCTGGAGATCCATCTCAACCTCCTGTACCAGTACCTCCTTCCGTTCAGGTAATGGATGTTGCTTCATCTTCTAGTGAATTACCTATCACTATTCGCAAAGGTACCCGTTCTTGTGTTACTAGACATCCTATCTCTAATTTTGTTTCTTATGCTTCGTTGTTTTCTTCAATGTCTTCTTTTATCTCCACTGTCTCTTATGTTTCTATTCCTAAGAATCTCCGAAATGCCTTATCTCACCCGGGATGGAGGACAGCTATGGTTAATAAAAAGAATGCTTTACATCATAATGATATTTGGTTTCTAGTTTCTCTTCCTCTTGGGAAGCATGTTGTTAGTTTTAGGTGGGTCTACGTTGTTAAATTTCATCATAATGGCACAATTGATAAATTGAAAGCTCGATTAGTGTGTAAGGGATACACACAGACTTACGGAGTTGACTATGTTGAGACTCTCTCTTTAGTTGCGAAAATTACTTCGGTTCGAGTGTTGATTGTATTAGATGCTATGTTTGATTGGCCTTTGTATCAGTTAGATGTTAAAATGCCTTCCTACATGGTGATTTACATGAGGAAGTGTGTATGGAGCAACCACCTGGATTCGTTGCTCAAGGGGAGATTGGGAAAGTGTGTAAGTTTCGAAAACACTTTATGGTTTAAAACGATCTCCACGGACATGGTTTGGTAAGTTCAGTGATGTGGTTCTTTCATTTGGGATGATGCGGTGTCAGACATTTTGTTCAGTTTTTCAACAGAAAATTGAAAAAGGGTATGTGTTCTTAATAATTTATGTTGATGACATTGTTTTGACTAGTAGTGTTGTTGATGGGATACATAGGTTGAAGTCTTATCTTCAACAACAATTCTTCAACAACAATTTCATACCAAGGACTTGGAAAAATTGAGGTATTTTCTTGGTATTAAGGTAGGTCGTTTAAGTCGTGGTATTAGTCTCTCTCAGAGGAAGTATGTACTAGATTTATTAGAAGTGACACGATTACTTGGGTCCCAACCAGTGAGTACCCCTATGGACTAGAAGTTAAAACTTATTGTTGAACAGGGAGGTGTTTGATGATCCTAACAGATACAGGAGGTTAGTTGGAGAGTTGAATTACCTCACCATCACAAGACCAAACATCTCACATGCTAGCATTGTGAGTCAGTTTATGGAAGCACCTAAGATGCCACACTAGGTAGTTGTTCAACGTATTATGAGGTACCTAAAGGTATCTTTAGGACGTGGTTTGTTATACAAGCCTAATGGTCATACTTGGATTGAGGGATATATAGACGCAGATTAAGCTGGTTCTCCCTCAGACAAGAGGTCTACCACAGGTTATTGTACCTTCATAGGAGATAATCTTGTATTATAGAAAAGCAAGAAGCAAACAGTAGTGGCCAGGTCAAGTGCAAAAGTTGAATATAGAACCATGCCTCATACTTGTTGTGAATTTATTTGGTTGATACATTTTCTCCAGGAGATTGGTTTCACAGTAGAGACTCTTATGAGTCTTTTATGTGATAACTAGGCAGTCATGCATATAGCTTCTAATTCTGTCTTTCACGAGCGCACGAAGCATATCAAAGTGGGTTGTCACTTTGTTCGTGAGCAACTTCTGAGTGGTGAAATTGGCACAACGTATGTCAAGTCTGAAGATCAACTTGCTGATCTCTTTACTAAATTTTTGGGAAGTGATAGGATTACTTTTTTGTGTAACAAGATGGGATTATATGATATATATTCTCTAGCTTAAGGAATGTTAGATATATTGGTATTTTATGTGTCATAAGGGCATATGTGTAATTTAATTTATTTTCTAGTTTTTTATATATACCACAGTTCATAGTGAAAAAGTCAAGTTCTACTCCTACAGATCACATGGTATTATGACTGTTTGTGCCCATTATATTTTCATCTTTATAGCTCAATACAAAAGTTTGAATTTCTTTCCTTCATATCAATTCGACAAAACATTTTGGAGCAATTCTTCTCTCTCTCTCTCTTGATAACCAAATTCTTCTTTTTCTTTTCATAGAATATGCTAAGAGAGCATGCCCATTACCTTCTCTCGCTGTGGACTTGTACTGTTACAAGTTTCTGTGGACTAGTGCGCTGTAAGACATTATTCCAGTAACTAACGAATATGTATTTTATCTTCCAGACTCGTAGCTTTGATGCTGATCTTCTGAATCCAATGTATCAGGCAAGGTGAGTTTTTCCTGCAAGAACATAATTTTTCCAATTTTGCATCATTGAGTGGCTTTAGTGAAGCTTTTTTCTTAGTCTTATTTTCTATGGTTGCATCATAATATTCTTCCATGATTTTCTCAGGTTTGAATCACTTTCAAAATCCATTTAGATTTTTCTTGTGTGTATCACATTTAAGATTTGAAAGTCTTCCATTTAGATTTTTCTTAACTGTGGTTGCATCCATGCAACACATTCAGGGCTCAAAAGGCAGCTGTTGAGTTCTTTTGGATTGGCGGACAGCAACTAGAATCATCTGTCAGACACCTAGAATTCAATAAAGACACTTCTCATGGTTTCTCCGAGACAGAATTGGTGTGTTGGGAGTCTAACATTTTGTGGTCTCTAAGGCAGTATGACCATATAAATAAGCCGTTGGTTATTTGGGATGTCATAGCAGCATTGTCAGCTTTCAAGCATTCTATACCAAACTTCGTAGAACGTATACTGGACAAATGGATCTCGAGTTGGTTTGTTGGCCGCAATATAGACTTTTCCACCGAAAATATCTTGTTCCATGCCTCTCGTTTTCTATCTGAGATTCATACCCGTCGGATGCACCTTATCAACATTATCTGTAGGCGTTTAGTACTACCTGACGTAAAGCCTGATATACTTGACATTGAACAGCTTAAAGTGGGAACAGTTGATGGTGTTGAAGATAAACAACTGAATCTATGGATTGAGCTACTTGTTAGTAGTGCAAGAGAACTGCGAGTGAGGCTTGTTGCTATTAGTTTTGCAGCTGTTTTGAGTGAAGTATCTTGTTCTGCAACAAATACTTCAAGTAGAACTTGGTTGCCAGTTGGAGTTGCACAGATGGAACAGTGGGTTGCAATCAACCATGAACGTGTACCGGATCAACTTAAACTCCTCGACTCAGAAGTTAAAAAGCTTGGCATGAGGTACTTCTTGCCACAATCTTACATTTATTTCTTTGACTCGATGTTGTTCATGATTCACATTATTGACCCTCTTCTAAGTCAGAACACTGGAATGTTACCCTTTTTCCCAGTCTTAGAAACCAGATCGTTTGGATGGAGTATAGTGGTTCAAGACATTGAAAATAAGAGCTACTATTGGCACCCAAATTTTACTTATTACACCGCAATTAAAAATAAAGAAAATAAGTAAATGGTTGAGAATAATAAATGTTCTCATTTTGTTTTGTTTTGTGTGTTGTGTGTGTTTTTTGCTACATTTCTATTTTTTGGGTTTAAGATTTTATGAGCCTAATCTAATTGTAAACAACTATTGAAATTGTTTGAAGTACAAGTGTTATAATGTTTTGTAATGTTGAGATAATAATTTGAGCCAAACCTTCGTAATGTTTAAATGGTGTGTTTTAATATTTGTTAAAAGTGGAAAGCAAACTCTAGTTTTTATCTTTCAAATTACTAATCCTCTTTCCATAAACAACAGGCTCCACTCAATATGTGAATATGTTGCGGAAGAGCAATGTAGATTTTGTTCTGCTTCGGTTCCATTTGAATCTCCTGAAGTTGCTTTCTGCCATGGTGTAACGTTCAACAATAGGGTTGGCCAAAGCCATAAGCTAGCACGCTGTGCCGTTACTATGCAGGTATGCCCTATCACTCCTCTTTGGTATTGTGTCTGCTGCAAGAGGTGGGCTTCTAAACTGACACCTCAGAGACTGTTTACAATGTCCAATTCTTCTTTAGAACTCAAGTCTTTAACTGAGTCTTCTCTACAAGAATCCTCAAGACCATTGTGTCCCTTTTGTGGGATACTACTACAAAGATTGCAACCAGAGTTTCTACTCTCTCCAACACCAGTATAAATTATGTACTAAACCTTCTTTTTTTATATTCATTTTTATATTAAATAAAAATGATCATATTTATCCAATCCATTTGCCTCATCAATTTAATTGTTCATATCTTCTTGTATATTATTGATGCGGGGCTGGAGAGCTGGTGAGTTGACATGAATTTTATACTGCATCTGAGTGAAATGTTGCATCTGAGACCTGGTTTTATTAGATCACAAAAATATGCAGAGTTGGGTTAATCGGCATAATTACTCATGACAAAGTTGTCTTTTTTGGGTGATCTGGACTTGAGCCCACTACCTCGAAATTGCATTAGGGTTTAGGCCCTCATGAGATGTTCTTTAGTCTCTTAACCAGCTAAGGTGATGGAGATCAAAATTCAAAAGTGATGTGGATTGAAGTAGAAGAAAATGTATTAAAAGCACCCTTAAGCTTTAACTATGGTTACAAAAGGATTACACATGCATAATTGTTAGTGAATTTTTATCTTCATTTGAGATTATTCCAATGGATTGTATTATATATATAAAGGATTAAGGGAAGGTATGAGACAATTTGAGAGATGATCAGATCTTCAAAGTTCATTGAGCCAATTTTATTAATTATAAAAGTTTATCGATCTTTGGTTACTGCCAGTGTTACATTATTCGTTCCTACCATTCCGAGCCACAAACAATACAAAATAAGCTGGTTCGTGGTTTGGTTCGTAAAAACAATGAACCACTTACACTCTGTTTGGATTGAGAGAAATGGAGCGAAGAGAAAGGAACTAGTTTTCTCTCCATTTCTCATGTTTGAGAAGTTAAGTGATGAGAGAAGAGAAAGTAGGAAAGAAAATTGTAGAGATTTGGAGAGAATGAGAAAATGGAACAAATTACTTCTTATTATATTATTCGCTTCTTTTCTCTCTTATCTATCGAAACAGGGTGGAGAGAAAGTAGCTTTATGTTCTCTTTTCTTCTCTCTATTTCTCTTACACAATCAGGGTATTTGGAAAATAAGAAACCCCTCTCCATTTCGGTTTATATAAGAGGTATCCTTGGTTTTTCAAACTGGTGACATGCCCCTCGACCTAGGTCATCTTTTCTAAGATTAACTTAATAAATGACATACGAATTGGGTTCATCCCAGAGTGGCAATCCTCAAACCCAAATTTCAAACAGAGCGAACTAGGTATAATAACAAATATGATTAAGGATAATGATAGAATTTTAATACCCTATTCTAATTAAATTTAAATACCTTAAGACAACAATGACCATTGATCAATCTTATGCATGTCATCATTCCCATCTTCCTTAAAGTGTGTTTGGCTGATTTGGGATTTTTGTCTTTCTGAAGAGTAAGACAGATGCACAATTTGATGTTTGGCTTGCAGAAGATGGGATATGGGAGGAGAGAGAAAGATTCTCAGAGAATTGTGTTCTTCCTTTTCAGTATTACCTTTGACCTTTGAATTTTGACCCTTTTCTTGTAAGTCAAAGCCACCAATAAGGATTGTTTGAAGGTTGAAAATATGTTGGTCCACGGGGGGATAAAATGAATAGAATGTGTCCTTCCAATTTTGTAAGTGTGTGAGAGTTGGCCAACAAATAAGGATTTGACCAAACAAGTACACCATTAACCTCCAAAGTCAAGTGACAAATGTTTATTGCGACTTTAAAGTAGAAAACTTTGATCTTGCAGCCTCAAGATTAAAAATGTTTGAATCCAATGGCTCCTAATGATCAATGCGGATTTCCTTTTTGGGTTCACTAATGGTCCGTTTATTACAGATTTCTACTTCTACGTTAGGATCCTGTGTCTAGGAGAAGTAGAAACTCAAAATCGGGGAAGCTGTATTCAGGAAAATCTTGTTTGTTCAAAAAAAAAAAAAAAAAGAAAACTGATGAAAAAGTAGTAGAGATAGGTCAAATTAATTTTATTGTTTAATTGATAAGTTAAGAAAGAACGAGGGGTAAAATTGTCATTTCATCCTCATACATTCTTGGGTATTAGGTTTTAATAGTGGCTCACGCGCAAAAGCAGCCTCAACTATACTTCTTAAAAATGCAATTTTACACTTCCCGCAAAAGTTAGTGAAACAGAAATCATTACTAACAAACATGTTTCTCCACCTTTTTTTAGCTCAAAGCCAAAAAAAGTGATCATAAAAATCCATAAAAAAGTGGTCGTAAAAATCTGTAATAAACAAGCCCTAACTGCTTTGCCAAGCCTTCATAGGGTTAAGTGTGTTCAAAAGACTTCCACGTGGCACTTTTTTGGTTTGCAAGATCGCAATTTTGCTTTTTAGCGGAGAACAGTTTGTGTTCTTTGAAATCGCTTTTCTAACTCAACATTAGAGCAATTAGGATATAGGTTTAGTTGTAAATATTAACTATTTTGAGTCCACAGATATTTTTAAATTAACATTAATATAAATGAATTTTATTTATAATCAAATCTTAATACGATATTACGTATTATGTATTAGGTTAGCCAAGAACGGTGTCATGTAGTTCGTGCCATGCATCATAAAACATCATTAGCTTACCTCAGTCGTTAAAGCGTACACATTTCTTGTCGACCATGTGTTTAGGGTTTGTTTCAAATGCAATTTCATGTTGAAAAAATGAACTAACGAAGAGAATAAAATTTGCGTACAAAAACAGAAGGATTTACGTGATTCGGCAATGTGCGTATTCCACAGATCAAATTTAAAATAAAATAAAAATATATATAATCACCGTATTAGTTTATATCAAATATAATTTCACATTAAATAAATGAAGCAACAAAAATAAAAATTGCATACAAAAACAAAGATTTACATGATTGGACAGTGTGCCTACGTCCACGAATCAAATAAAAAAAAATCCAATCACTATATTATTTCAAGTAACCAACCCTAGATATCTTTAGCAAAAACGAGAATAGAGAAAAACGTGTTTCTCTATCCCAATTAGAAACCCTAGATGACTTTCCCAAAGAATGCACACAAAAAATTGCCTAAAGGGCACCGCCCTCGAACCCCTGCATGGGCCGAGCCCACTCCGCTTCGAAAAAGCCTCCTTTGATACTGCTTCTTGAAGCCCAAGCCCAAAAAAGAATACATTATGTCACTATGATATTATTATACATTATTATCTTTCTTGTTAGAGCATTAAATATTGTATAATTTAGTTAAGTTACAAGTCTTCTACTGGTTACTTTATGAATTGATAGTGATTATTTCCACCCTTGAAGGAGCTTTCGTTTTCGATTACAATGGTGTTGTTGGCCTATGATTATCTCCTATTAATATCAATTGAGTTTCTTGAATGTAATCTCCCTTGAAGATTCTTATTTCCTTGGTGCAAAATCCTTTAGATAATACTGAAGTGACATCAAAATGTACATCGATTGAACATTCTGATGTGGTGGTGCACACGTAACCATAAATGATTTTCAACAAGATATGAGTGAAAAGCATTTATGGTTATGTGTGCACCACTACATCCGAATGTGAGAATTGATGTACATTTCAATGTTATTCTAGCATGACTCAATCCTTCGTGTCATATGTAAGCATTTCCAACAATGTTCTTTAAAAGAGCAACTTTTATAATATTTATAATATAAAAAAAGTAATAAAAGTTATTTTAGCTACTTCTTTCTTTATTCTTAATATTTAATATTATTTTATTTTACAAATAAATATTTGTTAAAATCTACTTAAATTCTATTAAGAGTCGTGAGCTCATATCTTGGCCTCCAAAAACATGATCCGATGTCATAATCTTATAGATAATGAAATTCTAAGCATTTTGAGAAAAAAAATTAAAAACAAATAATTTTTCACCGTTAAATTTTAATTTTAAATTTTGGGAGTTCGGTAGCCGTCCATTTTCAACATCTTGGATCAAGCTCAAAATATTATTATTATTACTATTATTATTGTTTTGGATATGAGTTTTTCCATGAAATCTATAAGAATGTTATGCTGGATTGCCAATATAAGAAATCATATGGGCCCAACGGCCCTTGGTAAGATTTAAAATCTTACTATGTTAGATAGGGAAGTGTTTTTCATTTTTTTTTCATATTAAAATAATTAGTCTTGGAACTCTCTACATGTAAAAACTGGAAGTCCCCTTTAACATTTACTTTTGAAGAATCTCTTAGAGACGATTTTTGCACGTTTTACTTTTTAAAGTAAAGAGTCAACAAATTTTAAAGAGTCTGATGGAGATGTTCTAAGATCGTTAGAGTTGGATTCCATCATTTTTTTCTAATTTTGAATTTTATACCCATTGTACTAAAATTCTATGGCTAGTAATGAGGCTAAGGAATTTGGGCCCATAAATGAAAGGAGATAATAAAATTAATGCATTAGTGGGCTGAAATAGTGCCATGTAGCATGTTTTTATCATTCCTCCTCTTATTTGCCGACATCTTGACCTTTAAACTTAAGACTCATAAAGAGAACAAATTTTGTGACCTTGTACACATTAAGAGCTGGTTAGCTAATTGTCCCTTCTCAACATTTAGTACACCTTATCATTAATGTTTGGTGGAACAACACACTAAATAGTCGCTAAGTAATGAAATTGAATATATCATTTGGGGTGTAGATAACAATGGCAGTTTTCAATAAATGTACTCCTCTGACCTCTCCCTAGAAGATTAGGGATTTAAGTTTCCTCGCATGTGAAAAATTAGTTGGTAAAGTTCAAGGGTGATGATCTCATCATAAAAAGGCTTTTCAATATTTTTTTATAAATATTTTTCATATTTTCCTTTTGGATTTTAGAATCACTTATTCTTTTAGAGTTGTGATTTCCTGACTCACCCCCTATGACATACTCCTCCTCTACTTTCCCGATGTGGCATGTGAGAGAATCGTAGATTTTCTTTCCTTGGGATGCACAAGTGTACATCCTCATAAACATGTACAATTATGTATCTCAAGGAATGAAATCCATGGTACTGTCACATTCTACGTCAGAAAAGTAAAAGAGGAGTATGTTAGAAAATCATTATTCATTTTTTTTTATAAGAATGGTTTGCACTGAGGGTGTCAATGGTTAGGTTCCTTATGTAAAACCGGTAGATTTTATTAGTTCCAATTTTCAAAATAGTGAATAAAAAATGGAGTCATAAAAAGAATTCTTCTTAAAAATTTTTGTTTTCTTGAATCCTGTCAATTTTTATTAGCTCTATTTCTCAATTAGTTTGTTTTTTTGCAACTTGATTCTTAGAGTCGTGCTGGAGTAATACTGTGGGGGACATCGGCTGATGTGGATGTGTGATAGAACCATAGATGCTTTGATTGAGATACAAGTGAGATCTCGATGAAAGCATCTATGGTTCTATCACACATCCACATCAGCCGATATCCCCCACAATGTTACTTCAGCATTATTCTTTTATTATGTAAAAATTGGCTTAAATCTTACTCCTAAAATTTAAAAACAGGTGCAAAGTATCATCCAACTCTTGGGAGTACAAGATTGAATTATTTTCATTAATGGACCTATAACTATAAAATAGGAAATTTAAATTTGTTCAAAATAAATGAAGTACTATTTAAATTATGATTTCTAGTCTTGAAAGTAAAATAAAAACTAAAAGGTTTTAATGAAATCTAATAAAATGCATTTGATACCTTCCTATTTTCAATAAATTGTGGTATTTTCATTAATGGTGTTTTTTGGTACAGGAGCCCTTACAAGGAAAGCTGTTCTCAAAGTGTGATAAACATGTCCCGAAAATGATAAATACACCCCAACTTGCACACTATTTACATAATTTTACTCCACTTTTAAAATTCAACATTTTGACTGTTGAAGTTGAGAATGAATTACGATTCCAATGTTTATTGTCTATGAGAATTCAATTTTGAGTTCTAGAAAATTCCAACTCTATTATTATCAATTTACATCAAAATCGAGTGACGTAGATCCATGGCATGTAGTATGATTTTTCTATTATATAATTATTTGTTGTTTAATAGAGGTCATTTTCTGACATCGAATTTTAGAGCGAATTATTAACTCTCATTTAATAAGAAATTATAACTCTCTCTCATCATAGGCAGGGGCGGAGCCAAGATTTTGTTTTTGTAGTAGGGGCAAACTATAGTTTTCAAATAAGATTGAAGAACATAAAAATGAGTGGTTTTGAGGTAGAGGTTAGAAAATGGCATTTAGATCATTTTTAATTAGTCTATAAAAAAATGACTCAAGTCAAAGAATAAACTCAACAGTGAGAGTGGGGGCAATTACCAAATATTAACTAAGTAGAAAGGTTCTAATAAATTCAAAAACTTGAGTGGGGTGGGGGAATTTGGCAAAAGTTTTTGAGGCCAAACTCAATGTGCATAAAATTCTCAAGAGGAGAATCTAATTTTTTTTTTTTTTTTTTTTTTAAATTGGTATATGTTTATGTCCTAGATTTAGGTTCCTTTCATATGAGAAAAACTAAATAAACTTTAAAGAGACATATTATGAAAATAATCAAGCAAACAACCTTATAATTAGTTTTACTTTTTTTTTTTTTAACAACTTTTATCTTTCTTTTTCTTTTCTTTTTTTGAACCAATTTTTTTTTGGTATTTAAATCTTTAGGTGATGTGTTATTACAATAGTGCGATATACTTTACATCCAATCAAAGGAGAAACAAGATTTTCAATATTTTTACATCTATACATCGATCCTAAGAACTATTTCAAAAAATTCGATGGATCACCAACATTTTAATTTTAGGTTCCATAAGTAAACTGAGGGATTTTCCTTTTTATACTATTATTCTCATTTATAAAATCCATCTTGCTTGTCAAATTTTTTTTTATCATCATTATATCATGGGTTTTGTGAACATGTGCCCTAAGGGCACATATTAAGATGGATTAAATACACCTCCAAACTTAATTTCCTTTAAAGAATGCCCTCAATTTTTTTCTACCTAAAATGCTTATTTCCAAGGCGTATTTAAGGTATTTTCACACGTTGACAAAACCCTTAGATCATAGTGTCATGCTACACGGCCTACATTGGACATTGGGTTCAACACTGAATTGACTAGGTGGTGCACACATAACCATAGATTTATTGGATTGAGATACAAGTAGAAAATCAACGGTTCTCTATGCACTGTCAGGTCAGCTCAGTATTGAATCCAGTGTCCAACGTAGGAATCAAGCATTTTCTTGTCTGATAATGCATATAAAATCATTAATTTTCTAACTTGTATCTCAAGGAAATAAATCTATGGTTATTTGTGCACTATCAAATCAGTTCAGTGTTGAATCTAGTGTCGTGGGCAATTTAGCCCGACTCAAATCATATATGCCCTCATAGGCATATTCATAATGTCTATCTTATAAAGTCAATCTATATATTTTAATTTTTAAATAGAAAACTCAAATCTAATTCTAGAAACTACCAATAAATAAATATTTTTAGGTGTTAAATGAATCAAGATGATGATAATTTCTTTGAAGATCAGTAGCCAATAAAAATGTTCGATGTAACATTTAAAAGAACTGCAAGTAAAGTAATTGGATAATATTGAAGTAACATCGTATCTCGATAAAAATATTTATGGTTATGACACACATTCCCGTCAAAAATGTCTCCCATGACGTACATTTTAATGTTATTCCTGCACAACTCTAAGTAATTATCCAACTCTTTGGGTGGGGGGTACAAGATTGAATTACTTTCATTTAATTGATCAAATTTTCAGGGGGCAACTTACATTTGGTAAAAATAAAGGAGACATGAAAAATATGATCCGGAAATGTGGGGTTGGGAAATAGAAAAATAGATTTATAATGAAATAACTTTCTCTTTTATTTTTTTCATTAATAGCGATTTGTACAGGTGGCCCTAGCAGAAAAGGTGCTCCACAAGCATGATAAACGTGTTCCGAAAAATAATAGATAAATTAAAAAATGTCTTTTCGTGGGTAGACCCCGGACTCAAGTACTATTTACATACTTCTCATGTGTATTCCATCTCTTTCTCACCATTACATTTATATGTCAAAAACAAAATTAGGGTTACTATTGACACACCAACTTTTACTAATGCCACATCATCTGTGTGCAATTCTTAAGTGATTTATATAGGAATTGGTGTGACACTAATAAAAGTTGGTGTGGCAATGCCCACTTTTTTTTTTTTCTTTCTTTCTTTAGTAGGCCAACTTTCAACTCCCCCCTCCCCCCCACCTTGCATCCAAACAGGGTCTTGATTTACTTTACAAGATATGGTGTTGTGCAAACCATGGTTTTAAATCTTGTCCAAGACTCATATGACTAGTCCAATTTATCTCAGTATCATCCACCATCAAGACGGATTGACAAGTCATCTCAAACCTGATGTGTTTCTCAAAAGTTAGTCTATTTTGTTATTATTGAAATAAACGACTCGATCTCGTTCACAGACGAGACGTGAAAATGAGTTCTAAAACCTACAACTTAATTACTTCTCAAGTACTCCTAATGCTTACTTATGATTGAAACACAAATAAAGAAGTAAAAAAGAGAGGGGAAAAAAAAACCTGCTTTTAAAGGCTATTTTGCCTTGCAGTGCATGAGAGTTTGTAGCTCTCAAAGTACCAAATAAAACCTCACAGTGTGGATTCTGACAAGCGTGGCTTTAGTAACTTAAATTAGAAAGAGAAGAGCTTTATTAGCAGACCAAAGACTTCCTGAAACTACACTCAAGCGTGAAAGGTTGGTCATCAAACATAAATACATTTAAAAAACAAAGTAATTATAGAAATATGCATTTTTTTAATCTCTAAAGACAAAAGAGATTTAATTATTTAAGTTCCTTTTTTAATAGAAATATAAAATCACAAGCTATCTTCGGATGATTTTAATATTTGATGTTTTTTTAAGATGTTTTGAAACTATCATGATTAATTTTAAATATATTTCTCATGATTTGTCGTCATATTTCCTGATTTTTGATTTGTTGTTATACAAAAAAGTTAAATAATTTGGTGTACCAGTTTCGGGGAAAAGATCGTAATAGTCTTTTGGAAAATCACGTTTCAAATGACGATTTGCTAACAATGAGATTACCTTTTTATGAATTTTTTTAATGTTTCCAATGTACTTCGAACTCACATAATTTCTTATGGCTGCATGTGTTTATATTATTGGGATATACCTAACCATTGGATCAAATCCATTGAAAATCTAAATGAATGCTCGAGGCGAACCCAATTTTTATTTAAGATTAAAACACCATAACATCTATTGATCAAATCCAAATTTTATGGATGCTTGAGATATGAATCAAGCTACCTGTGGCCTCGTGACACCCATCCTTGATAGGCTAGAGTTCAGGAGCTCTCATGTCTTATGTCATCCTAAGTGCAAAGATGCTTAGGAGTCACCTGTCAATTATGGGCACAGAATTTTAATTTTATTATTCCCATGAAATAATTATTAACATAATCATCAGAGTTTCATTATATAATCATTGAAATTTAAGGAAAAACTTTGCCGTATAACTTGAGAGTTCAAATTTGAAGAATTCAAAGTTAAAATTAGGACTTATACTTACCTTCGCCTTGATTGATGCATAAAGTTAAAATTGTCCTTCTCGGGGATTTTGAAATTTGGGACCAATCAAATTTGAAATTGATATGAATATTCTAAACGTTATCTGTAATCTTGGGAGGACCACATATTTGGACCTCACTTGTACGATTTTTGGTCCTGAAACTAGTTTAGCACTTAGCACGTCGTAAAATAAAAAATTGCCCAAAGAAAATGACGAAAAAGGAGAAAAAGATATATATGTATAATTACTTTTTCGTCAAACTATAAAAGCAAAAAAATAATAATTTTAAAATAAAACCATTAAAATTTAATCTTAAATTGAAGAAAATTTGTCCCCAAAACATTGATATTTTAAAACACAAAAATTTAGTGCCTAGTGAACTAAAGATAACAATCTACTATATTTGTAGTGCCCCCATTAAAATTAGGAAAATATCCACCTCAAATGAGGTTTGAGGTAGAGCATCAAGTGAATAGCGACAATGGAAAGATATTCTTAGGGATTTCGTTAAAAAACAAATCCTTGGAAAATCTATTTTGATCCCTAAGATATCTGTATTGATCCTTATTGTTTGTTAACCCAGAAACATGAATTAAGTTCTAAATTATGTTAATGAGACATAACTATGATTATTATCAAATAATGTCTAATTAAGAGTTAACCTAAAATTCATATGATCTGGGATTTTGCACCCACTTTTTTACTTGTCTTTCCCACTAAACGTTATTTTCTAATAAATAGTGAAGTTACTCGCCACACCCACTTGAAAAAAGGCTAATCTTTTTATTCAGTAGGAAGCTATTGAAAGTTTATGTTACATCTCGATATGATCTTATCAAATCCATCTGAAATGACTCAATAGGAACCTATTGATTAGAACGTTGTAGGAACATATTGGATCCTTTTAAGTATATTCAATAGGCTTCTATTGAATCTATGTTGACGAATTCTTTACTGATCTAGAGGGCGGACCTACGTTGGGTCAAGTGGGGGCTATAGCTCCCATTGAACTTTAAAAAAAAATAATTTGATAGAGAGCAGACTTGGGCTTTTTGATTGACATGGTTTTGACCATTGAGGCAGTCCTCTATACTTCAGTCGGCTCAAAAGAAGCTACGACTCTCCTTTATGCTCTTCATCTTCTCTCCCACTCTCTCAACTCCAAATTCCTATCTCTCCCTCTCAAATCCTCTAATCTAGGGGCAAAGCTTGTAAGAGTTTGGTGGGGGCAATTGCCCCCACTAGAACTTTAAGACACCCCTATATTTTCAACTAATTATATGTCCCATTTATCCCCACTCCTTCACCTCTCTCCCCGTTTGCCCTCACACCCTCCCCTCCCTCCAATTTTTTGCACCCTTCCCCCACTCAATTTTTTGTTGATGACATTGTCTCTTGACCGAGCTTTCTCATATACTAATTGGAAATGACCTAAATATCATTATTTTCAACTTCTAACAAAAAAACCTCTTAATTTCTTCCTAAAACCATTCATCTTCACGTTCTTCAACTATACAACTAACCATAGTTTGCCCCCAATACAAGAAAATCCTGGCTCCACCCCTGCTCTTATATATATTCCCATTAACTCACTCAAATTCTCTCTCTCAAAGTCTCATTCACACTTGAAATTACCATCTCTTTATCTCAAATCTTTGCTTATCTTCTTCTCTTCACTATCTCAAACCAATCCATCGTCCCTTTTTTGGATTTGAAGCTTTCTATTTGAACTCTATTGAAGCCTTAGACAATTGTAAGGTGATTTTTCCAATGAATTTGTATTCTTTTAGGGATTTATACATGAAACATGAAATGCACACACATAACACATGTTGTTTGAAAAATTGCCTAAGGATCGTTATAAAAGTACCCCATGAATTAATAAGGGCAACCCACACCATAGCCGAATTGTTTTATCTTATATGAGTTAAAAGTTGTAGAATGAGTTGACTTTTTGTGAGGTTGATCTCTATGGTGAGGAAATCATCTTCACCAAAAATCTAAAAATTCTAACTCCATCAAATTTGATTTACAAAAAAATGGACGATTTACAATTCTTAAATTTATTTTGATGGGAGTAGAAATTTCAAAATGGATTGATTTTTGGTGAGGATAATCTTCTCATCAAAGAGAAATCATCTAATTCCGAAAATTTTAACCTGTATAAGACGAAAAAAAAAAAAAAACAACTATGGTGTAGGTTGCCCTTATTAATTCGTGGGTTGCTTTTATAGTTACCCATCACTTAATATTAATTAAATGATTAGTTATATTTTTTTATTTTTTTGATGTCGTAATAAACTTTAGGTTTTTAGGGGTTGAAATCTTAATCTAATTTTTTCTTTAAAAATATTGGTTAATGTTGTTTTGATTTGCATTTTATAAAGGGTTAGGATCCCTCGATTCCTAAGAATGGCTTGTGAAAAGAAAACACATACTCCTAACCCTTTAAATACAAAATCCAATGGTTGAGGTTTAACGGATCTCATAAATCTTAGGAGTCAACGGATCCCAAACCTTTCATAAATTCTATTTACTTTCCACTTTTCACTTTTGGTCTACCATTTGTTTGTCTCTTTTCAGTTTTTCTTCCATTAAGATGGTCTTTAAGCAAGTCAAAGTCCTTGCTGGTAGCTTGTCTAATTCTTATGTTGCAAATATTTTATTAGTTAGTGAAACATTTGAAATTCTTGCTATTTTTATCAAACCAAATGATGGTCTAAATTACTATTACAACCATGAATGATGGCTCTGATATTTTATTACATATTTGTTTTAGCAAATGTGTAATCTCTTGGTTTGATTTAATCAAATATTATGGTTCCACTGCAATGCTATTAGATGTATGCATAGATGTATAGCTGCTTAGATTATCAAAGCTTATATTTAGATTAATATAGTTTTATTTTTTATTTTGTTTTAGAAATTAACTCTAGCGAGATTGAAAGAATATCTTAAATACAACATGTCGCCGTGGTGGTGTTTTCTTATTACATTGTCTCCACTCCACAAGTAAATTATGTTATTTATTTTCAACTTTTAATATTAATTAACATGATATCTGATATATTTATTTCATTATGTTATAAATACAATAGATCATCTATTAATTACACATACATATAAACTAAAATATTTTAGGATATATAATATACAAGGAGGTTTTATTTTGTAAGTGGACAATTTTCTTGTGTTTTTTATGGTACGGTGCCCCAATATTATTTGTAGTATAAATTAATAAGACCTATATCATTACACATACTAGTTAATATCTAATGATATATTTATGAAATAATCGATTGTGCAATCGAATGGGAGATGAATGGATGAATGATTGTCTGATTACATACATCGAGAAATATATTTTTAATAGTATCGACAATGAGACAATTATACAATGCTTCCAAAATATAAAAATTTGTCGACGACAACTGTAAAAACTTCTTTATTAGAGTTGATGAATGACTTTTTTTTTTATAATATTTTTTTCGTAAATGATAAAAGTCAAATGTTGCATAGAAACGTCTATACTAATTTTTTGTTGTATATCTTTTATGTTTTGGGGGTCTTTAATTTCTTTTTTTTTTCTATGAAATGCTCTTGAAAACAACTTTATCTTCTTTTGTTACTTATCATTTGTATTGGCGAGTCCATGTTGGTATTGAAGAAAATTAGGATTAATCATTATTAGCATTCAACCTCTGTTGACCAAAAATACTGGGTCCACCCCTGCCCCACTGAATGGAGTTTCATTTTAATTTTTTTTTCTATCGATATTTTTTAACAACCACTAGATTAAGAGTTGGGATTTCCATGATCAATGATAATCTATTTTGCAAGCTCTAAGAATATTGCTTCTTGTGCCATGAAACCTTAATTGAAACTTACGGTAATTCAAAACATAATCAAATAAAAACGAGAAAAATGTATAAATGAATCGAAGAAGAAGAAGGAGGATGCCGAATAGAATCGAGAGGGGATTGTGGGTGAAAGTAGTAAAATGGATAATACAAGCATTAGGTGAGTGCAAATGGCTCATTTACTTAATAAATTACCATATTGTATCAAATAGATTGTATTTAATTAATAAAAGTATATAATTAATGAAATGGACCATATTAAATGTTCTATTAATTATGGAATTATCATTGTTCGTCGGCAAATAGATTGGTCAACTGTTGTCCTTTTCATTACTGTCCAACCACAGTTGTTCTTAGTGGTTGCTAGGGTCCACCATTTCCTTTTGTAGGGTCAAGGGGCGTCAGTTTCATCATCACAGCCGTTAAATGAAAGTGGTTGGTTAATTATTGCTCTAAACGTGTAGCACTGGATCATTGTTTTTTTATTATTTTCAAACCTTTATCTCAGTTAAACCAACCAAAAACGTGCAAAGGAAATTATACTCGCAGTCGCATGGGGGGCTGTGGTCCTAAGGTCCACATCTTTTAGTCTACCTGAGCTGACGGCAAATAATGCTTCTATGTATTTTGTAAGGTTAATTATAAGAGCACACCTCTAATTAATAAGGGTAACCCACATCATAGTCAAATTATTTTGTCTTATATGAGTTAAAAGTTTCAGAATGAATTGATTTTTGGTAAGGATGATCTCTATGACGAGGATATTATCCTCATAAAAAAAATCAGTCCATTTCAAAACTTCAAATCCTATCGAAATAAGTTTAAGAATCGTAAATCGTCTATTTTTTTTTTTTTTTGTAAACTAATTTTGATGGGGTTAGAAATTTTGGAATGGGCTGATTTTTGGTGAGAATAATTTTCTTATCATAGAGATCATCCTCAATGAAAATTCGCTCATTCTGAAACTTTTAATCCATATAAGACAAAAAAAATCGATTATGATGTGGGTTGCCTTTATTAATTCGTGGGGTGCTTTTATAATTATCCATATTGTAATTCAAAGGTGTAACAAGTAAGCTCGTAAAAATTTCTTAATTGTCCTATTTTATCTATTGTAATTAGAGAGAACTTCTAGCTTTATTTTATAGCACTACAAGGTGTCATGTGCAAAAACACATGTATCAAGAGGGTTTATTTGAATTTAATATAATAATTAAAAGATTTTTGAATAATACATAGTTTAAAAAAAAAAGATTTTTTTGTAATTTCAAAAATTAATAATATAATTTCAAGCTCATAGACTCGTGGGAGTGCAATTTTCTTGGTGTTTATCAGAATAACTTGATTATATAATGCAAAAGTGAGGGAACTTGCGAGATAAAAATTCTAGTGTCAAACGACTTCTACTCCGACTTCTCTTGTTATAATAGTAAAGATAAAAACCCTAATTAATAAAAAAAAAAAAATAAATAAATAAAATAAAAGATATCAATTATTAATACAAATGTACTAAATCACCCAATTTCTCTTTATTTTAGGGTTAAATTTAAATTAAGAGAAAAACATGATCCACTATCTCCTCTCTTCGTTTTACCCTCCTCTTTTCCTCGAGCTTGAGAAACATCAATGAATTACTGGAAAAGGGTCACAATAAAGGATTTGTATTTTATATAAATAAAATATTTTTGAAAGTTTTTCATGTGAAAGAACATTAAAAATATTTTCATCCCAAAATAATCAAATCCAAGTTGGCTTAAAAGACTAAAGTTGATAATAAAAAAAAAAAAAATAAATAAAATAAAAGATATCAATTATTGATACAAATGTACTAAATCACCCAATTTCTCTTTATTTTAGGGTTAAATTTAAATTAAGAGAAAAACATGATCCACTATCTCCTCTCTTCGTTTTACCCTCCTCTTTTCCTCGAGCTTGAGAAACATCGATGAATAACTGGAAAAGGGTCACAATAAATGATTTGTATTTTATATAAATAAAATATTTTTGAAAGTTTTTCATGTGAAAGAACATTAAAAATATTTTCATCCCAAAATAATCAAATCCAAGTTGGCTTAAAAGACTAAAGTTGATAAAAAAAAAAAATTCTTATATTATTTGAAAAAAGAAGTTGAAGGAATATCCAAAACAAAAATGTTCAATTTTCGACTAAAAGAACTGAGAATTCAAATGTAAAAAGATGGGATTTTATTTACTTTTAAGTGATATAAAATTAAGTTCATCATCCTAGCCTATTCTAGAAAAGTAAAGAAAAAGGAAAAAAAAAAATACTAAGAGTGTGTGCTTATAGAAGAAATGGGAATATGGTTTGGATTGTTGCCATCTACATCTTTGACATCTTATTTGATTTTGATGATCAATATTTTAGAAAAAAATGGTGTATCAATAGAAATTCTCATATAACTCTCCTCACCATAAAAGGAAAAATCATTCCACCCATAGAAATCTTATATGGTTCTGATCTTGTAGTTGATGGATCACATGGGGTTGTTGCGTAGGGCCCATTTAGGCATCAATAGTTTTGAAAAATGATTAAAGGATAAAACAAATAACTAATCATGTTTAGTAGTTAATCTTCAAATTTAGAAAAATACAACATTATAAAACATTAGTAAAGTAGGAAAATACATTCCATATATATAAACCAATCATGTTCAGTAGTTAACCTTCAAATTTAAAAAAATAAAACATTATAAAACATTAGTAAAGTAAATAAAATACCTTCCATACATAGGGTCTTCTTAATTAGTGTCCTAAGGGCACACGTTAAAGTACAATAAATACAGTTTGAAAATTGGATTTTGTATTAAAAAAATTCTTAATTTTTTTTTTATACCAAAATACCCTCAAATTCTGATTTCCAAAGTGTATTTATTGCACCGAGGGCACACGTTAATATAATAGTATGGTTGGTAAAGAAGTGGGTTCAAATGTATTAGGAGAACCAAATAAATTATAAATTAAGTACTTAATTAACTACCTACCTACCGTTTACATCGTATGATACGCATCTCAATGAAAAATCCACTGTCCGTCCTGCACAGATCAGGACAGCAACTTTAGTACACGTGGCAGAAGATTATGCTATTTTCCTTCCATGCGGAGAACAGAGAGGTAGAGAGAGAGAAACTCCTCATCTCCATGTTCATCTTATCTTTTGTTCATTTTTTTTGTGGGGGCAATGATGTCATGTTTCCGGGTCATTGATTGTCAATGAGCCCATCTCATTTCCCAAAATGACACGTCACCCTATATTGGCCCCACTTATATCTATCTAATCTCATCGTGAAATGAACGAAAATTCATGGGCTGTGGGGCCTAGTAGTTGTTCCACGTGTCATATTGTGCATCATCACACATTTGCATGCCGTGTTTGTACTTTGGACCTACTCATTATTCGCCACGTATGTATGTTTGACATGATACATGATCCATTATAATGGTATGGATGATGACATGACATGATATGACATACGTTGGCGTGTCTTTGGGGGGTATTTTTGGGATTGAGAAGATAATACTGTCAGCTACGTACAGTGTCTTTATGTTAAAAGACCATCTTATAATTCTCGATATTTACAACACAAATATAGTCAATGGTCTAAAAATTAGAATGACATACGCTCTAAGGCTGACGGCAACGGTTGCGAGTCGTAATTTGGAAGATGGTCCAACAAGTTACATAAGTGATAAATGGAGGACAAGAAGAAACGAAGAAGAGAGTGTGTCGTCCTCTTTCTCTCTCTAAAATCAGATACATAAAAGAAAGAACGTTTCTTTCTTTCTTTCTCTCTCTCTCTCTCTAATTTTGCAGGTCGATCGAATATAGATGATTCGAAGATCATGATCGATTGATCGATTTAACAGAAAATTTTACGATTACAGATAGTTTTTTTTAGAGAGGAATCGTTGAGAACTGTTGTGGTTTCTTTTGAATTTCGATTCATGGCGGTTGTTGAGAACTCAGGTGTTGATTTAGGGATTAATGTTAGTTCTTCAACTAGAAATTTCCACACAGCAGAACCAGATTCAAATCCTCCAAACGATCTCGATCAAACACAGTCGAATCATTTAGGGGTTCGGATGATCGATCCTCATCATGATCAGACATTTCAGATGAAGATTCATCAATTTCATCAACAACATCAACAATCGATGAACCACAATACTCATTCTCAGCTTCAGCTCAACCTCGATCAAGGATCGAAGAACAACGGTGTTCATAAGATACAAACTGGAGAGATTACTACTTCTGTGAAGTCTGGATTCGGACATCCGCAACATCAGCTTACGAACGGTGGCGATTTTCAGAGAAATGGAGATGTTAGTGAGGGTTTCAAACGAGATATGAGGGATTTGGAAGAACTTCTCTCGAAGTTGAATCCTATGGCCGAAGAATTCGTTCCGCCCTCACTTGCTAACCATGGATCGAGTGGTGGATTTTATACTAACAACTTCATGATTCAGAACAGCTTCGCTAATGGCATTTCTGATGGAAATACTGGTAGAAGGGTACGATCGTTCAGATTTTTCTAATATTTTTTTTCCATTTATGTTTAATTTCCATTGATGGGTTTTACATTTTTTGATTCTTAAGTTTTATTATGGGTTTCGTTTTTTTTAGAAGAAGAATAACTATAGTCAAGGGAAGAGGAGAATGAACAGCCGAACAAGTATGGCACAAAGGGAAGAGATAATTAGGAGAACTGTATATGTCTCTGACATTGATCATTTGGTAAAAAATTTACAACTTTTTTCCTCAGTTTCTATTTTTCTCTGTGTTTTGGTTTTGTTTGCTTGTCCAATAATACTGAAAAACATGACTTAATGTTTCTTTTTTTTTGTTGTTGTTATTTTTAGGTTACTGAAGAACAACTTGCTGCCCTTTTCATCAATTGTGGACAGGTAATAAACCCAATGTTTCTTTTTGATCATCTTAAGTGCATTTGGTTTTGCTAATGGCTTCTTATATTTCTGAACAATTTTTGCCTTTTGATCATCTTAGATGCATTTGGTTTTGCTAATGAGTTCTTATATTTCTGAACAATTTTCGGTTTTTGATCATCTTAGATGCATTTGGTTTTATAAATGAGTTGTTATATATTTCTGAACAATTATTACTTTTGTGGATGAAGGTGGTTGATTGCCGTATATGTGGCGATCCTAATTCCGTTCTTCGTTTTGCATTCATTGAGTTTACTGATGAGGGTAATTTTCACAACCATAATAGTCTCTTTTTGTCTTGGTTTTTGTTTTAAATGAACTTAGGGTTGTTAATTGTTTGTAAGGTAAAAGTTATTTCTGTTTTTCGGTTTGTGCCAATTCAGAAGGTGCAAGGGCTGCCTTAAGTCTAGCAGGGACAATGCTTGGATACTACCCAGTAAGGGTGCTTCCCTCGAAAACTGCAATAGCACCTGTTAACCCTACTTTTTTACCGAGGGTGAGTAGGTCTTGTGATTATAGTGGTTTATTTCTGTCTCTTTGATTGTATTTCTTCATAAGTTTCCATGTAGTTGGCACTAGAAATTAGTGCATTATTAGTTTTGTTAATCAACATTATTTCTTGCAAACTTATGATTAACTCTGTTCTTGTGGTCTTCAGTCTGAAGATGAACGGGAGATGTGTGCGAAAACCATCTATTGTACAAATATTGACAAGAAGGTAGTTGTGGGATTTTTCTAGTATTCTTGTCTTTGGTGGAGATTGTGAATGTCTTTCTGTTCATTTGGTGTAGGTTTCTCAAGCAGATGTCAAGCTCTTCTTTGAATCGCTCTGTGGAGAGGTATGTTACTGATACTGAAACAAAACATAGAATTATAGAAGTCCTGCTTGTTTAACTGTTTACTTTAATTTCAGAAAGTGAAGATTTGATGAGGCGCTTATCTTTTTGGTGTAGGTTTATCGCTTAAGACTGCTCGGAGACTATCATCATTCTACCCGTATCGCTTTTGTTGAGTTTGTAATGGTAATTTCCTCTAGCTCTGTATTTCTGCATACTGAATCCTATATTTTCATTATATGATATTCATGTTGTTGATTCAAAGTAGTTGAGATGAGGCATTGTTAATCGAATGAATAAATTACTTTTTCTGGTTACTATGGAGTTAGGAAATTGAAAAATAACTTTTGGTTTGCATGTTATTGCCCATTCTCTTTGAGGTGGGTCTCTTCCTTGCTATATGGAGCTACATGATTGTTTACAGTAAGCATGTATATATATTATGACTTTCATCACTCCTATTTCTACGATCAAGTTAGTGTCACGTTGGGAATTCCAATGATTTGTTAAATTGATAATTTTATTAATTTATGTTATTCCAACATCATCTAAGTCTCTATTTGTTAGAACATTAATTTTTTCGAAAGGAAGTCAACTTATGAAAGTGGAATTGGATCCCAATTTTTTGGGACAAGACTTTGATGATGGCGATGAATTGCATTCCCAAGTGTTGAAGAGACTCTTATGATACACGAGAGAGAAATATTCATCCTCACTTGCATCTTGTATTTGTTAGGATTCATTTTGCTCAGCCGCCCCCGCCCAAAAATTTGTTGTTTTTTTTGTTTTTTTTTGAGAGAAACTAATAAATAGTAGCCATAGTAGTTCATAAGATAAAGGAGAGTTGATTGAGATTTGGTCATGTACAACAAAGATCAATGCAAACATCAGTGAGAAGGAACATGCATGTCGGAGCCTCTAAAAGGACAAGAAGATCAAAGAGGATGGGTACGGAGATAGTGAGGAAATATTTGAAGATACTTAAGGAAGAGATGGCTTTATCTTGACTGAATTGTGATATATAGACCCTTGTTGGTCTTCAGACCTGCTTCTCCCTTTTCAACCCTTCTAGGGAAACATAAGTTAATGCAACTTATTGGCTATTTCCTTCTTTCCAATTGTCCCATCAAACCGCTTAGCTTCCGAAGGATTTTTCCTTTTTCTTCGAGAAGGTCACCCTTTAGTCGATGAAGAGGTTTTTGACTTGTTAAAGAATGAATTATAAAAAATCACATTTTAGAGTGTATTGGGTAAAGTGACAGAAGCTAAAAAGTGGATGAATTAGTCAACAACATACTGGTATCTATATTGACTTTTATTGATTCATTTTTGTGAATACTCTAGCTTGGTAGTTGCTAAAGTCTTTTGGGTGTCAAGTGACCTTATTTCATTTTCTGTCTACGTTTAATGATCACTAATTTGCTTGCATGTCAAAATATTGATCTGTTTTTGTGGTATTTCTTGGATTTCTATGTTGATGAGCTCTATGACGATTGCTTTTCTTATGGAAACAACTTTTTAGTGACCAAAAAATGTTAAAAAATCAACCTAATAGACTGCGAAGGCATAATTGTGTAAGAGAACAAGCAATCTTAACTAGGAGGCTGGCCTTATAAATATATTGAGGACTGAAGATTCAGGTTTTTCTGAAGCAATGAGTATAGATGTTCGGAAAAGTGGTTTTGGATCCTATATTTTCATCAAGTCCACCCCGACATTTTCTTAGAGGTATGACCTTTGGCTCAAGGATTTTTGCTTGAAAAGCTGCTAAGATCTGCTGTAGGTATCTCTAGTTCTCATAATCATTAAGTTTTGGGCTTTGAAACCATTTTGGAATTTGGCTGTAGGGCTATTGATATGATTTGGACCTATAACAACCTATTTAGGTTACTTGAGATGGTTGAAAATAGAGATTTATTACTTGCCTTTTAAGTCGGTTTTTTAAGGTTTTTTTTGATAAAGTATAAACTTTATTGAGCCAAAGAACAAGATACAAAGGGTCGGTCGAGGTGATCAACCAAAACGAAGAACCAAACAACAAATCCCATCTAAATACAAAGTCTTCGAAAAACACCCCTTTAAAATCAAGAGCTATGTTAGTCCAAAAAAACAACCACCCAAGAATGGTAATCACAAACTCATGACACGACATCGTTTCGTCTTTGAAAACTCTCTTATTCCTCTCCAACCATATAACCCCCAAGTAATTGCGAAAGCTAAGAGCTTGCATAAAGTTTTCGTTCTCCCCGGAAACAAGTTAAGATCCCAACATAGAAAGAGAGAAGCTATCAAAATAGGGTGGACCCAACTCACTCTAAAAAGATTGAAAAATTGGGCTCAAATGGTTGAGGTAAAACAACAATGTAATAAGATGTGGCCCACCAATTCCCTCGGCTCATTGCAAAGAAAAAAGTTTGGAGTCACAAATAACCTATGAATTAAATAGTCAAGCGTGGGAAGTCTATTGAGCGCAGCTAACCAAGTAAAGAACCAGACCTTGGAAGGGGTCTTGGCACTCCAAATGAAATCAATTAGGAAAGAGATGTAAGAGCTAGATAAATTTACCATTTCTTAGGCGAAGGATTTGACTGAGTAGATCTTCCTTTTAGTGAGAGTCCACTCCCTCGTGTTGTCTCTCGTGCGGTCCCATTGTCCCTCATCAAGCTTAGTGGTACGGTCAATCAACTCCTGAAACTCATTGAAAACCCTCCTGAATCCCAAATCCCACACAAGTTCATTTCCTTCGAGATTCTAGAATGTAGCACATGGAAACCTCTTTTTTGAGGTTGTATTCTCTTACATTAGATGCTATGAAATAAATGTAAGGAAATGTGTAAAAGTGTCTCATCTAAAGGATTATTAAGTTCTTTTGAGAACTTCTAGCTTTTTTTTGGTTAGCATTTGTCAGAAGGTTTCTCGGATTTTCTGTGAAAATCATGGTTTTGATAGTGATTGAAGTTTTATTAGTTTCTTTATTATGGCATTCTTCTAGTTGAATTTCAGGAATAGATTTCCCCCGTATCTGCTAAATGGCCCAAAGAGTTTTCGTCAAGCTAAATCTTATAGAGATTTTAAGGATGATAACTTTATGATGGTTTTATAGTTATTTCTTACTATCGTCTCATAAAATTTTCCTTCAAAGGAACTCACTATTGGAATCCTCAATAAAGAGGCCAGCTTGTCTATATGCTGTCACTTTAGTGTAACTTTCCTTTAACATCCTCTTCTCTAAGTGACTTTTTAATGCCTAGCATTTTAGCTATATTCTCCTCTCAAATGAATTGCTCCAAGAATTTGTCTTCTTTTGACAACTACAACAAAAATTGAACCATGAAGGATTTGTTCTTGATTGTTGGCAATTTTTTGGTTTGAGTGTTGAGAATAATCTGCATGCTAAAGAAATGTTAGTTTTTTTTTGTTTTGTTGTTGTTGTACTTTTTAGCTTTGTAGTCAAGGCAAGCACCTTAGTGAGCCTCAGGCACGCCTCAAGGTGGGGCGCTCTTAAACCGCCTTAATATGTGAGAGGCGAGGTAGTGTATAAGGAAGGCGCACCAAGGCACATGCCTTGTCTACGCCTCAATCAAGGTGCAAGTCGCATGCCTCACTAAAAATTGAAAAAATAAATCATTTTGTTTAAATGAGACACTGGTTTTAGATTAGATTCACATCTTTACATTTAAAAAAAGATATTTCTTTTGAAAACTATAATTTCTTATCATTAAAAATGTTGAATTTTATATTGTCATTTTTATAGGCCCCGAGCCCATTAGGGCCGAATTATCGCTCAGTTGACTTAGGCCCGATAGAGGTATATGGTTTGTCGAGGCAGAGCCTACCTTTCTATGACCTAGTTAAACCTCTCAACCAAGCTTGGCCTGAACCCGCCCATCAATGGCCCTTTTTATGGTTCAAAATATTGAAAGGTATCAGTCGATACTTATCAGTATGGCCAATATCGATAAGAAACATTGATCCCCTAGGCATTGAATGTATCGACCAATACAGTATCGATTTTTTTCCTTGACAGAAACATTACTCCGATATGACATTTTAAACCTTGACCCTAATTGTATCAAACCAACAATAACACATGTCATTGGCCCTCTTCTACTTGTTTTACTCATTATTATTATTCTTTTTCCTCTCCAATTTTTCTGCTATTGTTGATCATCCTTCTTCTCAAAATGTTGAATACTTTAACTTGTTTATAAAACTCATATTTATACATATTATAATTACAATATATCTAGAGTCCATATTTTCATTATTTTTTTGCTCTTGTTAATTTCTGTTTGTATATAAATTTATCAACCCTATCATTGATGTTCATCAACTTTAAGGGATAGGGAGGGGGTTTTATGATGTTTGTGCCCCCCCTCCCTTTATTTAATTTTTTTATTTTTTTCATTTTTTGTGAATACAAAAAGAAATGAATAGTATAGTTTTCTTTGGGAAGGAGAATTCGTTTCATAACGTCATTAGGAGCATTATGGGTTTTCTGTTTTATTGGTGTGAAGTCATTGAGGATTGTAAAGTTTTTTTTTTAAATAAGCAAACAATTTTATTGAATAGTGGTTGAGATGACCAACTGAGAAAGAAACAAGGACTGTAAGGTTTTTCTTTTTAGATGGGATCATGTTGTAATTTAACATTGGAGTTCTCTTATTTATCAAAAAAAAAAAACATTGGAGTTCTCTTGTTGGGCTGGTATGACATTTTTGGGTTTTCGTTTCTCGTTCTTGTAGACCTCTTGGGTTGCTTAGTAAAATTTAGTTCATAGAAAATAAAATCCCTTTTAATTTGATTGGTATTCATCTGTCACCTAGCACTTCAGAAGAGCACCTACGCTATAACCATCCATCTCTAATGGTTAAAATACTCTCAGTAACAGATGTGGCTCTAGATGGTAGTGAACGGAGGAACATGATTCTTTTAGCTGCTCCCCTATCTTTGAAATAAGACTTTCATGATGATGACGATGACGATGACGATGCTATTTTTTTTTTTGGCTTAGTGGCAAGCAAAGCCTTGATAAGCTCCTCAGGAAGGGTAGGTCAAGTGTTTGAAACCCCACGAAGTAATGAATTCCTTGGGGTCAGATTGACCATCGACTCAGCCAGTTGCACGTGGGACTTTCTGAGGGGGTGTGCGTGTGACTGTGGGATTAGTCTTATCTGAAGGGTGGGGATACTACGTAAAGCGAAAAAAAAAAAAAAACAACGAGGAAATGAGATACATATTCTGGCAGGGCTTGGCATATTGCAATGCAACTTTGAGGTCATTGGTTCACATCTAGCTTACTCACCAAAGGAAAAGACAGATCTTTGACAACTTATGATTACTGGCCATTGGACTAGAGTGCATCCACAATAATTTAAATAAAGTATAATACAGTAAAATATATTTTATTTGCAGATGTAGAAAGTTTGAAATTGTGTACTGCCAGTGGGGTTCAACCCAATGTATGAGCAAGACATTGTTGGCATGGTATTTTGTTGCACAATATGGCTCTTGATATGATTGAATTTCAGATAGAGCCACATAAATTACTCGAAGGATGAGGCATTGAAAATTAATCTTTCATCCATATCAACATGGATAACTAGTATTCCTTCTAGATTACAGGCTTATCTCTGATGATCTTAACTAGGGACGAGAATTATCACCCTTGCTTATCCAAATAATAGAAAAGAATATATTGAAAAAAGGAAAAATCAAATATTCAAGCTTGAGATGAAGGTTAATTGTCACACTACAAAATCCTAACACGCATCCCCATGGTTAAGTGTTAGAATCTCGATGAGAGATATTTTTCATACAATGATAAACGCATATAACTCAATAATTTCAACTTATCAAAAAAAATAAAAAAATGACTCAATAATTTCAAACAATGATACTATATATTGCAGCGGAAGCATATAGTTATGCAATAGATAAACAAAACAAGAATCCTATCTCACAAATTCCTTTATTTATGTATATAATAGAAGGAAATATTGACACATACTGCTAAGAATATACTAACCTACTCTCTCAACATAAATTGATCTACTATATCTACCGATGCTCAAAACACACAAACCTTTTGATCTCGAAACTGCAACATCTTAAAGTTGATAATCGATCACTGGAATTTCCTAAAACTGAGATAATTGGGTAGGGTGAGTAAGATGGGAGTTACCCAGTAGGAAATCTATATTTTTAAACCATAGTCCTAATACACAGATTAATCACACAAATTCATTTTAAACAATGAAGTTTTATTAAAACATAAATCCTTCTAAATGATTTCATTAACTGTGAAATAAAACATTACTATGAGCCTGAAAATAACAAACATACAACATCGACCTATAATATAACATACAATGATAGAGTATTATAATAGAGAGTTGAGGGTCACGATTGATGTGAATATCTTAGTCAAGATACAATTGATCCAATACTTCATTCGGTTTGGAACCTCACCGTTAGTTCTTGATTCTATGGCTAACCTCTGCCATACTTGGGTGACTGATTTTCTAGCTTAGGTTGGCCATTAACCAAGGCCTTCAGAAATGGGCCAACTCTAGACTGCAATGATCATTGACTAGTAATCTTTGTCTATGCCAATCTGGCGTGCATGTGATCCTTAGTAAAACTCTCATTTATACAACTATCTTAACACTTTGTTCTCCATTAAAGATAGAAAGGAAATTCCCGGATTTTTATTGTGATATTAAGTTCTTATGCATCCCATACTATATAAGAAATCAGACATTACAACTGTTATCTTAGAATAACATGTCGCTCTGGAAGTGACACAATACATTCTTTGTAGGCTTTCACAATCTCTTTAATAGATCACTAATATAATATAGAAGTTAAGTTTTTTTTTTTTTCCAAAAAATGGAACTTCCATTTTTTTTACAAAGCATGGAACTTTTTCTTGAAAACATAAAACTTCTCTTTTTCTAAAATATCAAACAAAAAATAATACCCAAGTATGTGAGTTGAATACTCGGCCTATCACTCAACATAATACTCCCTCTTTCTTTTTTCTTTTCATTTCATTTCATTACATGGTGATGAGCCGAAGCATTCCCACTCTTTTTTCTCTCATGTCTTGCACGATCCTCGGATCAAAACAGTCTTGCATATCTCTCTTTCATTTCACATCTCTCTTTCGTGACTTACACGGCGTACGCCGAAGCATCTCACCACTAGGTACTCAATCCACATATACACTCAACTGAGAATCACATTCTCAATAACATCACAAATTATCACATTTTTAGTGTGACTTTAATATAAAGGAACTATAATCTCATTTGGGGATAATTTTTTCCCATCAATCCAAAACTTTAGTTTTCCTTTACAAAGTGAATAAAATTATTTTTTGAAATTACAATGAAATACACGAACATCAAATATCTAATTTTTCATAAAATAATTCTTCTTAGTTAGTTAAAATCATAGAAAAACTTGTTATCATTTTTTTTTATAAAATTTTTCAAAAATCCTTTTTTTTTCCCAAAACAATATTTCTATTTCAAATTAAATGGTTAATCAAAACAGTTTCTGATTAATCATAGACTATGCTCGATTAGCTTAGAACCATGCTTTATTATTCCAATTAGTTTAATAATAAGAAACATCATTGGTTTTTATTCAAAATCAATTTTACAAAAACACTTTCACAATTAAAATATTTTGCTGCATGTTGTTGTCATCAACCAAAATCGCGAGTTTCATAAATACAACATTGGCATATTAAAACTCTAATCTAACATGCATGAACTTGGCAAAATACATATATTGAACTTTAAGTTTTTGAAATAATTCATCATTCATTTAATAAAAAAAACAAAAAATATTTTTAAAATGAATCTACGACTATAATTAAGAAATTGGAAGTTCCCTACCTTATTGGATTCAATTCTTAGCTTTAGACCTTGACTTCCTGAATCTTTATTCAACTAGTCCAGTTTCTTATTCACTTTCACTACCTAATGAGATCAACACCTAAATTAAAAGTCAAGAGACAAACAACTTTAAGAGTCAACTTCTCTCAATAGGTTTAACTGAACTGACTATGAATTAAATTTTTATATTTATAAATATTCTTTTAAAATATCCTTTTGGATCAACTAACTTAAACATCAAATCAAGCTCACGCAAAACTATGTTTCTCCACAGTTCTAAACCAATTACCAATACATGATTGACTAAAAAACTATCCCATCACACTTTTGATTAATAATAATCAAATTTCATAAAATTATTTCTCGAGATGCGTAATAAAATTTTAGGGCGTTACAGTAACAAAGGAAAATATATCAAGTTCCCGAAATGATAAAAATACATTGAGGATACACTTGTAAGTAGGGTTGCCAATGGATTGGGTTTGAATCAGATTGGATCTGTTTGGGACCAATCATAAGGATCGAATCATACCCAAAACTGATAAGCATCTAATCAGACTCTTATTCGCTCGGTTTTTATTGGATCTGAAGACTAGGATTCAAACCCTATACAATAACACAATCGGACCAGGTTCGGATCAAAACAAATCTGATTTTATATACAAAATATAAATGAACTTTGTATCTTAAACAAAGTATATAATATAATTTATGTTTCAATCTTAAGCTCTATTTGCTTTTATGTTTCAACGTTATATATAATATAAGTATTCCAAATGTAGAGGAAGAAAGTGTATGTCCAATCCTCCCTTAAATATAAAGAAACACCAAACAAAACAAAATGTTGAAATCATATTAGATTCTGTCACATATTATAATATAATCTCATTAATGAACCTAATTGAAGATATTCAAATGTTTGCCTACCATTTCCCAAACAATCCGAGTTTGATTTGAGTTACTAGCTTTAGAAAGTGTTATGTGTAATGTCTTTTGAAATATCAAATCTGTGTTCAAATTAGCAAGTCTAGTTTCTATCTAAAAGAACTCCACAAATCAACCTCTATACATAGATATATAACCCAACCTTTGAATTATATCTACCACTAATAACAATTAAATAAAAAATTATAAACCCATACAAACCATTTGGAGTAAAGAGGAAAATGAAGACTTGGCATACACAAAAAGTAACACATTGGGAAAGCTTAAAATTACTATACAAAATGCACTTATAGAAGCAGCATTTTTTATAAAACTTGGCAAAAGGAATACAAGTGCATTTTGTGTGCTGATTTTAAGCTTCCCCACGGTGTTACGTTTTGTGTATATTCGGTTCTTCATTTTCCTATTAGTTGCCATGGTTTGCGTGGGTTTATAGATTTTTATTTGATTGTTATTAGCAGTGGGGATGATTTAGAGGTTGAGTTCTTTATCTGTGCATGGATGTTGATTTGTGGAATTCTTTTAGAAATAAGGTTGATTTGCTAATTGGAACATGAATTTGATATTTCACAAGACATTATACATGACACTTGCTAAAGCTAGTAGCTTGGATAAAACTCGGATCGCTTGGGAAATGGTGGGCAGACCTTTGAATATCTTCAATTAAGTTCATTTATGAGATTATATTATAATTTGTGATAGAATATATTCAATATATTCAATGAAAAATTGAAGCACGATAATTCCCTTAATTCCCTATAGATAAGATACCTGATTAGGTATATCTGTGTAACAATTTCTATTCTGGGGTTTACAGAGACACATAATTGTTGTTATAATTGAAATTGAAAAGGATTGATTATTGAAAAGAATATATGATTTCAACATTTTGTTTTGCTTGGTGTTTCTTTATAGGAAAATGTTGAAGTAACATTGACGTGGATGCGTGTACGGAACCATAGAGTGAAAAGCATCAATGGTTCTGTGGCACCTCTATGTCAGCAATGTGTGAAACAATGTAAATTTCAATGTTACTCTAGCATGACTCTATTTTATATTTAAGGAGGTTTTGACATACATTTCAGGGTTTTCCTTAATATTTGGAATACTTATATTATATGTAAGGTTGAAACATAAAAGCAACTAATGCTTAATGTTGAAACATAAATAAATAAACTTCATATATTGAACAAAATACATAAAAGCAATTGAAACACACCGAGTCATAAGGTTGAAACATAAAAGCAACTAAGGCTTACGCCTTTTGGCTGAGGCATGCACCTCATGTTAATTTTTTTTCTTCTCTCTTCTTATTCTTTTATTTTTTATTTACTTCTTCTTTTGTTAACTAAGCAAGATTTTACTTCCATTTCTTTGTTGTTGCTAGCATGCAACATTGTTAGAATACTTAGAAATGACTTCGAATATAAAATAGTAATACATGAAAAAAAAAAAAAAAAAATTGAATTGAGTCATAAATATTTTTATAGTATTTAGTATTATACAAAGGAATTATTGAAAAAATAATATTTAATTGCATTTTTGTAATAAATATAATATAATATAATTATATATTGTAGGAACTTTCTTATTTCTTTTTTGTTAACATATAAATATTTATATTATTATTTATTGTAATGGACTATATGACTTGGAATTATTTTAATGTAATATTATTTATTTAAAAATATTATGTTTGTGAGCCTTATGCTTTATGCGTCAAGGCTTACATCTCGAGGTGCTAGCGAGCAGAACCCTTGCTTCACGCCTCACCATCTGAAAACATTCTCAATATCTATTGAATCTTTTTTTTTTTTTTTTTATAAAAAAAAAAAAAGAAAATGTATTGGATTGGAAGTATTATCAAGTCAGGTTTCCAAGTTGTTGATTTGGCCAACTCATTAATTTTGTATATATTGACTTTTGTGGTGGTCAATGGTCATATTGATAAACGAGGAAAGGAAGAAAATTGTTGGCATAAAGTTTTGTTGGTAAACATTCCCAAATGTTTAACATATGTTGTGTGACAATTGGGACCCATATATTGTAACAATATTGTCCTCTTTACGGGCCGAGGTCAACTCACGGCGAAGGAAAACACATTGTTACAAGTACGGTCCAAGTCTCACATATAGCCTAGAATCTCGATCGGATCCTGATCAATGTGGGACTAAGTTTCACCCACTCCCTGCCACTCCGCCTCGAAATGGGATGGTTCCAATTCGACCCCTTGGTTTTTTGCAACCCTTTCCATGTCCAGCCAGTGGCACACCGATGAGGGTGTGACAACTCACCCCACCCAGCAGGGAGAGGCAGCCTTGGCTTGATACAATGGAAAGGGCTGCCTATGAGACAAGTGGAGCCGCCCAAAGAGGACAATATTGTGGGTGGGGCCTAGTCTGTTGCGTAACCCTGAAACAACGTGTTTTCCCTATGAGGGGAAAACCAAAGCCGTGAGTGGGCTTCGGCCCACAAAGTGGACTATATTGTTACAGTTTTTGGGTCCTAATTGTCACATGTTGGGATCCTTTGATTTGTCATTCTACCCGATCTTCTTAATTACATTGTATGTAAAAAGAGTTGTTGATCAAATTTTGTGTCAGATATTTTTGGAAATGAAAATATTTTGGTATATTTCATAGAATTATGTCAAAACTTAATACTATGTGTATGAGCATGCATTTTGAACTACTAACGTGATTGTAACTTGTGATTGAAGGTGGAAATGACAAATTTTGTATATTGGATTTTCTCTTTGTTAATGTTTCTTGTTCACTATTATTAATAAAATCTTTCTTAGACTTCAAAACCAAAGTTAAATGTAAATTTTAATTAAAATAAAGTTAACAAGTGTAATGTATAACCTTCTCAATATCTATTGGATCTGTTTTTTCTTTTTTACATTCGTTTTTTTCCCATCTTATAAGAAAATGTATTGGATTGGGAAGGAATGAAGGAGTACCAAGTGGGGTTTCTATGTTTTTTGACATGACCAACTCATTAAATCTTGATATGCATCAACCTTTGACGATGGTTATTTTATTATTATTGTTGTCATAAATTTTTGGGTAGTGTTTGGCATACAACGTCGGGGAGACAAAATTTGTCCTATATGGCTTAAAAGTGTCGGTGAGATCATCCTCACAAAAAATCAGCCCAATCTTAAACTTCTAACCCCATCAAAAGAGATTTACAAATTAACGGTAAAAAATCGACCGCCCACAATTCTAAACCACTTTTGATGGGGTTAGAAGTTTCAGATTGGGCTGATTTTTTGTGAGGACGATCTCCTCACCATAAAGATCATCCTCACAAAAAATCGACCCATTCTGAAACTTCTAAACCCATATAGGACAAATGTTGTCTCCCCAGAGTTGTCTGCCGAACAGGACCCAAATTGTTTTTGGGTTAACATTTTCGAATATTTAACATAATGTTTGATCCTTTGTCGATGATATTTGTGTTAAAGAATCAATTAACTTACATTGTTGTGCATGACTTTACTAGATTGGGTAGAATGATAAAAAGTATCCTTCCGTTTAGATAAACTCGTTGTTGTTCCATATTTCTGGAGACACTCAATAGGATAAGGGATGCAATAGCTTCATTTTTGCTGGTTGTTGAGCAATTAGAATGTCGACATGATTGAGTCATTTAAATTGTAGGTATTGCTTTACAAATAGTAATTGATTTGTAATACATTCTTAGACGAATCATGGAGTAGTTTCAATAAAGGTTGAGGTATCTCTAAATGGTCTTAGTGAGATAGAAAAAGCATATTAACCTAGAGAGCTAATTGGTATGTATTGGGCAAAAAAATATTTTTGAATGGATATTAAGAATGTGTAGGGGAGAATAGTAACTAGTGTGAGAACAATTGGTGATGAGGCAAGTGAGTTTCTAGTTATAGAAGGTCTCTTGAGTTTTCTGTTTTGCTCAGTTATGGATGATTTCACTATTCGCGTTCAAGGAGAAGTTCCTATGTGTGTGTTATTCGTGGATATAGTAGTTTTGATAGATGAAATCAGAGTGGGTGGAATGACAATGAAAATGGAAATTGTGAAGGGACACTTTATAAACCAGGGGTTTTAAAATAAGGACAATATTAAGTATTTGCAGTACTTATATATTATATACAGCTTAGTGTGGACTTAAGAAGGGTTGAAACAATTGAGATTGATGGGCAGGAAATACTTTTTAACGCGCCCATAGAAATGCCATGATGAATATGTTAAGATGGATAGGTGGAAATATTAGGAAAGGAAAAGTCAGTAATAAGCCCATATGAACAATATAGGTATAAGCTCAATATGTACAAAATAAAAGCAAGTCCATTGAGATGGTTTTGGTATGTACAACAAAGATCAATGACAACACTTTCAAAAGGAGCGCTTTCGTGTAGGTTGAAGGCTCTAAAGTCCGAGAGGATGGCTGGAAATCACATGTATTGAGGTAGTAAGAGAGGGAGATGAAGTTATGTGCTTAATGGAAGATATCATAGTTGGGTATGATTCATGTTTCCTACCCCAAGTAGTTGGGTTATGAATGGTGATGACAACTTCACATGTAATCTTTGGGGAGAGAGTTGTAGTGTTGCATTGAACTTCAAGTACCAGCCTTTATTTTTGTTTGTCTAGGCAATCAAGGGTAATTGGTCAGCTTGAAGGAGGTTCATTGGGTTTTGAACCCAGGTCGTGGGATCAACACTCCACACGCCTTACCGACTTAGTTATGTTGGCGCCTTCACATCTGAACTAAGCCTATATAGCCAACGATTTCAAAATTTAAATTTTGTTCAGGCCTTTTTCAGTCAATTGGAATCAAACCAGACTTTATTCTGTCATTTTGTCTCAAGTATGGTTGTTAACCCATTTACACACAAATTTGTTTCTGCAATTTAAATTTCAAAGTCAGGTCTCAGCAAAGGTTGGTACAGATTCTCTGGTTACGTTGGCTGAGTTCTCTACATTCTGACTGGATTTAGAAATTGGGTCACATATTTCTGATTTTCATCTTGATGGCAGTCTGTAGGAACTTGTAAAAATCAAGAAAAAAGACAATTATATTTTAATTGTAAACAAATTATTTGTTGCAAAGTCACAGTAAGGCTTTTGAAATTCTCCCAAAATATCTCAAGTGTTGCTAAATCCTTTTGACAATTCGTCTTGCCCAAATTCTACTTTTACAATTGCATATTGAATACTAACTGAATCCAGGATTACAATTTCATTGTTATAGTTCAATTTCCAGATTTTGTTGCGTTTAACAGCTATGCTTTCTTTGTGCTTACTTTTTCTTTCACAGGCTGAAAGTGCAATTGCTGCACTCAACTGTAGTGGCGTGGTGCTGGGATCCTTGCCGATAAGGTCAGTTCTAATGATTTTTCTCTACATCCTTGTGGCTTTTAAAACTGAGTTTTTAAATCGAGCCAATAGTTTTAATTTTTTGCAACCCAACTGAGCTATGGGTTTAAGCCTGGCTTTATTCTTATTGCTTGGTTATTTTTGAAGTTTTCTCAATCGTTCCATATGTCATGTGTGTCCAGGGTAAGCCCGTCAAAGACGCCAGTTCGACCTCGTGCTCCTCGCCCACCCATGCATTGAGTCATAATTGAAGGTCCCCAGACTGATTTACTACTATATGTATCTATCTATACATGCATGTATACTAATGTTTTAAGTGTTCTGATCTCGCAATTTCATTTATACTTTTGTTCCATCATCGCATATCAGCCTGAGACCTTTGTCATCTAAGGCTTTGATATGATTTGTTCTTTCTAGCATGTAGAGAGTTGGTTGGAACTTCGAGGCTTTGAAAGAGTTAAATTATCACTGAAAATGAACAATTATGGGGGATGCCCCAAAAACGAACACTGTATGGATGGTTGGTTCTTACTGTTTAAAACTCGTTTTACTTTCTTGTATGAATACTGCTCTCTTATCTATAAGAGAACATTGCATTTGAGCTGTCCTTCACTATTTGTTGCATGTGTTATAAATCATGTATCCAGTTCACTTCATTGTGTAATTTTGTAGTGCCATTATTGCTGTCCAAGAGAGGATTTTTGCATGTTTTTTGGAGTCATGTTTAGGCTCACAAGTAGAAAATCGATTGAGGTGTTTTGGGCACGTTCCGAGGAAGAATGACGTACAAGTTGAAGGTTCTAAAAGAGTGAATGGAAAGTCCAAAATGACGTGGATTGAGATGGTGAAGGTAGACATGAAGTAACTTTTAGTAATGATAAATGTTTTTTTTATCTTTATTTTTATTTTTGTGTGACAAAATTGAATGGAGGAGCAAGATTCGTGTAGTTGATCCCAACCCAAATCTTTGGGATAAGGCTTTCGTCATGATGATGGTGGTGATGATTTTTTAGGCCAACAAGATTACATACTCATAACCATTCAACTCTATTTAGAGCCACATGGACTAGTTTTCAAATCTTTTCTTTCTAATCCATAATTTTCAATCCCCCTTTTACTTGCATCAAAAAGGGAACTCATTGGTGGTCATTGGCTCAAACCATCTCAAATGACTTTCTTTTTATTCCTCCTATTCATGTTATTCTTGAATTTGTTTAAATCCATCCATTTCAAACATTTTATCTTTAATATGCTCTGCCCAAGAATATATCATTTATTTGAATGAATAGGGATACAAGGGAAATAAACACTTTTAAGGTCTGTATGATTAGGTAGAAGAATCTGTGGAAATTTTTTTTTTCCAAAAAAAATAAACAATAAAATAAAGGTGATTTACAATTGTATGTTTCTGTTTTTCGTGGGAAAAGGGTTTCTTCCTCATCTTGGCGATCAGACCATTTTCACCAAATGGCAAAATGTACAGGAACATGGATAGGTTACAAGCTAGTGAACAATCCTTAAATCCAAATTGCTTGAAGTTACCAATCAGACTTGATCACCCATCTTTAATGTTTTTATTTTTATTTTCGGTGAATCACATTAGAAAATTATCGTGAAAAGAATTTAGTAAGTATCACACGAAATTAATACTTATTAACATTTTTACGATTATAAAAATTAATTAGTTTGGTTGATTAAGATCTTTTTAATTATATTTGCCATTTGTATTTTTGTTGATACATTTTTCTCTCAGATTTTATATGATCATTGTATTGAGATCAAAATACAATGATTAGTTACAATGAATAGAACTCTCAAATTTGTAATCCTTTTCCTTATTATGAAAACGGTATTTGTAGGAATCTGAGATGTCTCAATCTACCTATGTCGAGATGCCATGTCACCCTTCCTTATAGCCAACCCTTCGTTGAAACCTGTCCTCTGATTGGGCATTGAACAAGGAGACATTGGTTTTTTCCTTTCTCTCTCGTTCTACCAAAACGTCTCATTTGGATGTTTCCACGTTGCCTCTCATAGCCAGGACGATTTCACAGGAGGCATTGGGGCCTGGGGGATGCCATGTCGTCGTCATTGTCATCCCCCCAATTCAGCTTTCTCTATCTTCTTTGTTTTACATCATCGACAATCGTCTAATTCAATAATATTTATTTATTTATTTATTTATTCTTATTGTGAGTATCCTTACCCTTCAGGTGAGATTAATCTAACAGTCACATGCACTGGCCCCTCGGAAAGTGCTACGCTCTTGGTGATGGACTATTAACTCAGTTTGTCACACTCATCTCCACCTTCATACTGTGTTTTTAATCACAATTTGTGATGCATGATATCTAAAATATACTACATATAGTTATTATTACTTATTATTTATAATTATTAAAAATATCAATCAATAATTTGGTCAATTAAAATATTTATAATTAGATTTTATTTTTCTATATTTTGGTTGACAAATCCTTTTAAACTTCATGTAGTCATATAATTCAACTAAATAAAGTCTTTATATTCCACCAATCCCATCCAGATGAAAGTTTTATTATTTTATTATTATTAGACAATGGATATATGAAATTTAATAGAATTTTTATAAAGAAGATACATCAATCCAAAAGATGAAAAGGAAACCTAATTAATAAAAGGGACTAGACCAATTTCCTATTGCACTCCATCACTTAAAAATTCACCTTTGCACTCCATTTGGATGATTACACTCCTAAAATAATTAAAAAAAAAAAATGTTGCACTTCTTTTTTTTTTAAATCTTTTTTGTTCTTCCTCAACTATGTCAAAAGAAATTATTGCTAGTTCGTTAATTTTTGCAAGAAATATTTTTTCGTTTCAGAATTATATTTACAAAGTTGCGCTCTTTTGAAATACATAGGTTCAGATTAAATTCTAAACAAAGATTAGAAAATCAGTACCTTAATTAAGTTAGAACCAAAGAGAATACGATCAAAGTAGAGCACGAGCAAAGAATACAAAAACTATAAGTTAAAATAAAGTTTAAACCTAAAAGGTAAGGTATTTGAGTTCAAGCAATAGGTTAAAATAGAGGTTATACAAATACACAAAAAAAATAAATGATTTTTTAAGGTTAGTGTGCAGCCAATAGTTAGTGGTGGGCAACTAGTTGTTCCTTAATAAAACTCCAATTCACCTAATTAATTGGTATTTAAGAAACTAATTGTTACTAATTTTACATAACATATTGTAGACATCATTATGTACCACAAATTCACTATTTTCTTATAGTGATTAGATACTCCATTATATGAGAGCATCTCTAATGCATTCAGGCTCTCGTTTTGTATCCTCTCCCAATTGCTGTTATACAGAACCAGAATCCTCCAAAAGAGCTCTAACGCATTTGGACTTTGATTCTCTACTTTGAAATTTTTTAGAGAGAGAAAGTGCGACAAGTGAAAGAAGAGTGAGTTTCTCTCTCTCTACCTGTTAGCGATAAAAAAAGATGGCAATTGTGACATATCTTACTGTAGTTGAATTTGTGGAGAGTGATTTTTGCTAGTACGGTTGGAGTGAAGATCTTTTGAATAAGTAAAAGGACTTTCCACAATGCCTAACAAAGATGCCTCACAGATATGCCTATTTGCAAAGTTTCTCTAAAGGATGATCTAAAATTTACACATCAGCCTTCCACGTGGTACAAAAAAATCCATGTTGAGGGGGCAGAGTAGACAAGCCTTTAGGTATGCCACTTCAGGTGCCATGTGAAAAGAAACCCCCCGGTTAGGAGAAAAATTCTGTAGTGTCACTCCAGGTATAAATGTGAGTCTTGAATGGGAACACAGACCACATATTTTGATTATATTGAAATTATAAATTTAGTTGAGTGTATTGAATCTTTTATTTTTTTTTATAGATAATAAATCTATTGTGCCACAAGCCGTAGTATCTACGAAGAAAAAAAAAAAAAAATCAAAACCAATAAAATCAATTGTTTCGGCCCATATAATCAAAATATGGTCGAGCTTTATTGAATAAAGTCAAAGAGGTAAGGGTGTCAATGTATCCAAAATCAATTAGTGGATTTTAGGTCTATCATCATGGATCTGATTATTTTCAATTTGGTCAAGGAAACTATTTTAGGGATGATTTAAGTAATTTAATTGAATATTAATCTATGATATAATTAGAAGTAAATGTATTTTGCCTTATGTGGATACGATCTTTACTTTCTTACTTTGTTTATATTTTCTATTCCTTCTCAATTTCATCTACAAACAAAGACTTTGGATCCTAATTTTCTAACATATTTTTGAAAAGCTTGAGGAACTCATTATTTAGGATATCCTTTCAAAACTTTGATTTGTTTGAAGAATTCATTGTTGATATGTCAACTATTTGCCAGAGGAATTACATGTTAATGTTTTTTCTTTCATTCAAAATTTTAATTAAAAGAATATTTATCCGATTGCTTTTCGTTCTATGGATTTTACTCTCAACCAAAGGCACTAATTCTCAAAACCGATTTCACTACAAAATATACCGAAACCATTAAATGAGTTATATATGATTTGGGTTGTAGAAAAGTCGTTAAGACATTAAATTACTAGAGTTGCCCGTGCCTACGATTAAAATATAGCACAGTGAAAGGGGTATTATTTTATTTAAAAAAGGGTAAAAAAGAAAGAAAGTAAAATTAAAGAGATATTATTTAAAAATGGAGAGTGAGAATAAGAAAGACAATAAAATTGAAAGGGAAGAAAAGAAAATACAATTGTAATAGGAAGGGACATTTATCTACACAAAATTAGGAGTAGATCCTCTCTAGCCTGATATTCCTGTAGCTCTTTGTAGTTATTATCAATAATTGAGGGTGTGCCACATCATCAACATAGTTAAATCCAATCGTTCAAATTTAAGAGTTCAGTGGCCATCCATTTTAAAACATTTGATTAGATCAGAATTTTTTTTTTTTTTTTTTTCAAATCTGATATAAATCATGAGTAGAAGAGATCTGACATGTTGTTCTTCCTTGATGTGATGTGTTGTACGGACAATAGAACAAGAGCTGCCAGGGCTATAAGGAGAATGGGTTATAGAAGATCTACTCCTCCTAAAATTGTAGTTGAGTGGGACCTACAATTGTGTTTTATTATAAAGAGTAGAGTTCACCTAGGCCATCCTCTTCAGGGCTAAAAGTGTAAAAGATGAAAGGTAGTAAAGTTGAAGAGGGTGAAGAAGTAGTGTGGACCCCATCGACGTTTATACCCCACAAACTATAATAAAATTTAAAGGTGGATTTATAATGCGAGCAATTGCCCCTAGCAAACTTTTTAAAACCTTAAGGAGTGACTAGTAAATTTTTTTTATAAAAAAAATTGATTTCTTAAGAATAATTGTGGTTTATTATATAGATTAATGACAATATAATTAAATAAATCAAGACGGATTAATGTCTCTAACCCGGACAAGATTAGGTTCAATTGTTAGATGGGTCAACACAATTACAGGTCGAACATGATTAGTTTCTAAACCAAACCTCTAATTTCTTGTCGTGTTCGTGGGCTGTGCTAAGAATTGCAAACCCTAACCCTATATCAACCACCAATCAAATTGTGAACAGTTGGGAAACCATGATTATTATTCATAAATGGTATAAGCTACGTACATGTGAATCGAAGATGTATACATATTATTTATCAAGTTGATAACACCCAAACATTAACATAAATACTGAATATAAACAGCTAATACCATGCCTCCATGGGCCACCCCTCACCAATATACATCAAAAAATAAAACTAAATTCAAAGATGTAGAATACATCTCAACGATTCCCCATTAATAAGCAACTTAAATGCTTCATTTATCTTCGAGAAAGGAAGCTCATGAGTTATAAATCCATCCAAATTCACCTCCTGAAATCATCCATCAATAACAAAACAATATATAAATGTTAGATAAGATTGGTACTGATCTGATAAGAAATTCATTCGATTTAGATCCAATCTTAGCCCAATTGGATTTGAAATTTTAAGCTCCGACCAATCTGATAAATTACCAAATCGGGTTTTTAAACCAATTGGATTTTGGAATGAATCGTATTTTGAGTCTGATTTGAACCATTTGACAGCCCTAGAGAGAAATATTGAAATATTAGATGAAGAACAAAAGTAGAGCTACTAACCCCATGCATGCAAACTTTCACGAAATGAGGTAATTGAGATTTTCCTTTGAAGTCACCAAACGTTGATCCAACTAGTCGACGACTGTTGAAGAACTCCATTGGATGGAAAGGGATCATCTTCGGTGATGGATGAATTCCCAATATTACCGTCAACCCCCATCCCTGTTGTCCCAATAATAATAATTCAAATGTTAAAACTCCCAAATTTGCAATTTAACACAAACCATGATTTTAAAATCCACTTTTTCTTGTATCATACTCATCACAAAATCTTATATTTTAAATATCAATTGTATTTGTATCTAGAAAACATGAAAATTAAATAATAAAAAAATGATCAAAATTTGAAAATTTTAATATGAAAGGACTTGGATTTTGGATGAATCGTTGAGGTGGCCACTTGACAATAAGATGGGATTTGTTCAAGTCATATGGGTCTTGGCCGAGATTTAAAATCATGACTATTTAGTCTCAAGTACACGATTTGCAACAAATGGGATGACTGGTTCACATCAACTTGGTCAAGAATTTAAAATCATGAATCTTAGAATCCATTTCATGGTAAATGAGATGACCCATCCAAGCCATCTTGCTCTCGTTTGAGATTTAAAACCATGAATCCTAATCTTTATCACATAATTCATAATAGATAGGATGACTTGTTCAAGTCATCTTGGTCTCTTACGAGATTTAAAACCATGACGAATAAAAATAGACTCATTTGTGGATTTCTAATAATTGGATTTAAGCAATTTTTTTTTTCCCGTAATGGACGGAGAATGCCTATCAAAAGAAAAAATTCAAAATCACCAATCAGACTGTGTATGTAAGTGGGACCAAATTGTGATAGAGATTGTGTGTCAGATCACAATAAATGGATTTTGACCTAAGATATTAAATGCCCCTTTTTTCAGAAATGGTCTAGAAGAGAATATGCCCATGGTCCACACTCAAAAAAAAAAAAAAAAATACTAATAACCATCAGAAATTAAAAAAAAAAAAGGTAATATTTGAAGAAAACGACAATTTATTTTTGGAAAGTTTATAGTAATTTGCAAACTAATTAACAAGGATTTTGTTATCATGTGCCCTTAGGGCACAGGTTAAGATGCATTAGATACACCTCCAAACTTTGTTTTCCTATTAAAAGTACCTTGAAAATAAGTATTTTCTATCAAAAACACCCTCAAAGAATGATGAACAAAAAAATATTTGATAAAATAAATAAAAAATTTAAAATTGAGACAAAAGAGTGCTATATATAAGTCAATAGACTTACATCATGAGTGGACAAGAAAGCTTGACGAAGAACATCTAAGTTCCCTGCACACTCAAAGCTGTAATCTACTCCTCCTCCAGTAATTTCCCCTATTTTCTGCACAAGTAAACCCAAATTATTTTCACACTCCAATATACTATAATTACACACCATTCTAAAAAGACCTCAGCTTTTTAGGTTTTTTCAATTTGGTAAAAGAAATAAAATACAACGATAGACCCTCTAGAATAGAATAATTTGGAGGTGTGCCTCAAGGTTTATTTGGGAAATTAGAGATATCACCTTGTATTTTCAAAATGATTGGCCTTTATGAGAGACTAACAAATAATGACCAAAAAAACACCATCATCTTCAATCTCTAAGATATATATATTTTAAACCTATTGAACCTCTTAAAAGCTTATCATCTTTAATCTCTTTCTAGAAACTCTTAATTTTTTTTTCTTCCTTAAAACGTATTGTCTTTAATCTCTCACAAAATCCTATTTTGTTCTTGAGATTTGAAGATTGAAGGTTGAAGGAGATATTACCTTTGGATTGAAGACGAATATGACATTTTTAACCATAAAAGTTGACGACGATGGATTTCAAGGGAAAAAAATCAAGGGTTTTTTGGAAAAGTTTGAATATGAAGGCATTTTAATTATTTCATGTTGGTCTCTCAAGATAGAACACAAGGTGTATGTAACATTTAAAAATTGAGTTATGCTGGTGTTATCTCAAGCTGGAACCTCATATCGCACTTCTTGATTTGAAAGTGGATAGGAACCATGGATGCTTTTCACTCATATCTCGACGAAAAATCTATGGTTCCTGTACACTTTCACGTCAAGAAGTGCGATATGAGATTCCAGCTTGAGGTCACTTCAGCGTTATTCTTAAAAATTACAAAACCGTAAATAAATAGTGAAATTATATATATAAGATTTAAAGATAATCAAGTTGCTTGAATTTTCCCTTACCTCATATACAGGTTTGTCGAGATCCTTAGGGTTGATGAAGTCAGTGATTCCCATTGCTTGTCCTAAATTAATAAAAGATAACAAAAATAAAAATAAATAAATTCCACCATTCGATTGCACCTAGAAAATGTCAAAAAGAGTTGATTTTTTAATGACTTTCCCTCGGGGGTGGGATGAGAAAATATTTTCTTGCCCAAGGTGGAAAATATCTTTGCATAGGAAAATAAATTCTAGAAAAAAAAAACATAATCATAAACATGAAAATTATATATATATTTTTAAGGATAATCATTTATTGATCAATTTTTTTATATGATTTAGAGAGAAATTGAGTAAATCATCCATTTTTCTTCGAAATACCTTTGATGAACTTATCCGAATTGATATCAATTCCAATTATTCGAGATGCTCCTCTTAATCGAGCTCCTTCAGCAACCTAAGTCACATGTCAAAATAAATCTTAATAAGAAGAAAAATTAAAAATTAAAAATAAAAAAACAACGTCGAGAGTTTGGACTTACAGCGAGCCCGACGGCACCTAGCCCAAATATTGCTAGGCTCGACCCAGGTTGAACATTTGCTGTGTTCCATGCAGCTCCTAGTCCTTGAATAATCAAAATCAATAGTGTTAATTAATATTTAAAAACATAATTAAAGCTAAAATTTTCTAACCTCAAACAAGGTTTGACGCAATACTTTCAAATACAGGTTATATAGTACGGTATCTTCCAAGGAAAATGTAAGATTTCTCAAAAAAAAAAAAAAAAAAAGGTGAAAAATTCTCTAGAAAAATTATTGTTTTTTCCTAAAAATAAAAATATAACCTTTTTGATTGACCGCATACTTCACGTGCGACCCACCAAGTCATTCATCTAACCTTTTTGACTGGTGGGTCATCCGTTTGACGTTTAATTTCTCTCTCTCTCTCTCTCTCTTAAGCAACCAACAATCACCCAGCTTTTTCTCTCTAGATCTGAACTTATTTAATAAACTATAATCCATGCAATCAATCTAAATTTTGGACTAAACCCCAGAAAAGATGAACGGTTGAGATAAAATGGATTTCTTATTTATTATATAATAATTAATAATTATACCTGTAGAAAGGCCACAGCTTAGCAAAGTCATCTTCTTTAGTTGTGCCTTTGGATCTATCTTTACAACACATGCCGTGTCAAGAACCGTGTACTCGCTGAAAGTTGACGTGTTAAGGAAATGGTAGATGGGTTTGCCATCTTTAGTAGAAAACCTCGATTTTCCATCGTTAAACATGACGGTTTTCATCGGATTTACTCGAAACTTCTCACAGAGATTAGTCTTCTCTGACTTACAATGTTTGCAATCTCCACACTCCCCATTAAAAATTGGAAAAACATGATCACCTTCTTTCATGTCAATAACACCTTCACCAACGCTCTCGATGATCCTGATAGACAGAAAATTGTTTCATCATCGACGTTCTTCGAAAAAGATTGGATATGAAAATGAGATAGAAATAGATATAATTAATACCCGGAAGCTTCGTGGCCTAGAATTCGAGGATAAGCTCGTTGGCTCTCATTCTACAAAACAACACAAACAATGATCATGAGTTTTAGACATGCATTTTAAAATTCAAATGGGTCCTTGATTATGGACTTGTTTTTTTTTTTTTTAAAGAAGCGCTTTAATCAAATTGACTTATGGTAATTGATTAGTTGGTAGTCATGGTCCTTTTTTTTTTTAGTATTTAGAAGGAGGAATGATCACGTTTAATAATAATAATAATAATAATAAATGATTTTTTTGTGTTAAAATGACCATAATGTCACTTAAATAAGACATTAGAGATGAAGATATTTTGTATTTTTTCTTAAAAGAGAGGAAATAAAGATGAGAATACAATAGTTGAGGATAGTAATCTTTGTGTCTTTTTTATAAAAATATGGGACAAAAAAAGAAGAGAATGAAAAGAGAAAAAGATAGGAGTTAATTTGGAAGGTAATTTTGGCATTTTTTGTGAAAATAAGGGAACAAAAACAAGAGATTTGGGAATCCCAATTTGCTTTAAAAAAAAAAAAAAACTCAATGTTCTCCTGCAATTTTCTCTCCATTTGGGATTTGGGCATTTGGCCGCATATTGAGAAAAGCGTTTTTGTGTTTGTTGGAAGCCAAAAGTGGGTCTAAAATGAAAGAATTTGACTTTAATTTAAGTTCCAAAAGCACTTTTAAGTGGTAAAAATTAAAAAGAGTTCCAAACGGTACCTATATTGCTATGAATTAATGTGTCTTACCTCTCCTTTCCAAGCACTGAGATCTGTGTGACAGATTGAAGTGTAAAGGATCTTAATTCGAACCTCCATCTTCTGAGGTGGATCAACTTGCACTTCTTCTATAACAAATGGTTCTTTAGGACCCCATACAACAGCAGCTTCACCACAACAATAACAAAACAAATTAAATTAAAGATTTTTATTTTATTTTCTTTCCTTATCTATAAGGTTATGTGTGTGTGTGTGTGTGAGAGAGAGAGAGAGAGATCTTACCATTACAACTGATGACCTTCCCTCTTGTCTCATTTGGATTGAAGAAGCCATTAACAGATTCATCACACAAGCTACCCATCTCTCTCTCTCTTGATCTGTTTATGATTGGTTGCTCTTGTACATGAACTTAGAGGTCTATTTATAGTAAATGTGGGTGGAAGGGCTAGTTACATAAACGCTATCCTGTCAAAACGATGGGAAGATACTCCTTGGGATTCCATAAAGTCATCCTAGGAAGTAGGCACACATTACTGATCTCTAGGAAACCTGGAGAGTTTCTCCTACTTTACCAGCTGTACGTTTGACGAACTACGTCAACGCGATTGAGGTTACAAGAGGAGTTAATGAAAGAGTTAGATATGCCACCCGTGTAAATGACTTAAATGCCCTCATCTTAAGAAAAAAAAAAAAACCAAAAATTCTTAAGATTCTATTTCCTTCAACCTTTAAAATGGAACCATGATAATATAACACCCCGTCACAAAATCGGACATCAAATGCTTCGGGATACACAAGAAGAAGAATTATAAATTTGCGTATTCTAAAGCAAATGATTTACGATTCTATGATGGGATATGGGGGTGTTTGTCAGATGCGGGCGTCATAGTATCACAACTCTTCAAAAAGCTTAAGAATAAGATAAGATTTTTAGATAAAAAACAATCATTTAAAAAAAAAAAAGATTTATATTTACATTGAAAATGAAGGATTAAATAAATTAATAATTATATATCATTACAAGTTGAGAGCTAACTTAAAGGTTATAAGTTTTGAGAGAAAAATCAAAGATTTTTAATTAGATATTGAAGATAAGTGTATTTAGATGTTTTTTTTTTTTTTTTTTTAATCAATAAAAAAGTCTATATTGAATTTGAACAAATAATGACATCTGAAATTTTCACTAAAACATGAAATTTATTTTAATGAAAAAGAAAATCCGAGATTTCACAGAACATGCTCAATCAATCACGCAAAACCATGCATATGGAGAGAATTCTAAATTTACAAAACTAAACACATTAGAGGTTTACGATTGGTTAATCAGGATTATGTAAAATCCTAGATTAATTTTTTTGTGAGCAAATGAAATTTAATAATTAAATTTTCTTGTATTTAGATCATCAGTATCGTGTGCTTTTCCATGTCACTGAAGTTGGATAGAATTAAATTTGAGGGGCACGTGTTATGTAGGGTGATGTTCCTTCCAAGAGTTTTCCTCATTAATATGGTTGTTGAAGCTCCCATTGGGTTATGCAACTTTGAGGTGCCTGTCTTGACCAATTGATTTTTGACAAAGACCTCAAATAACAAAATTATCCCTAAAAGTAGGAAATTTCAACAGGTGAGTTTGAAATTGAAAAATGTAAATCAGGTTGATCTTTCAAACGTGTAAGCGATCAAGAATCGGTATTTTAGATTTTTTTTTTCTTGAGTCAATTTAGAAATTATATACTTATCAAACATATTCAAGAATTCGTACCCACAGAATATATTTGATGAGATCATTTGAATCTTCTCATGGTTTGATCGAGAATACCTTAAGTGAATTTGCGATTTAAATAATATTCAAGCAAAAGAATGTGATTGGTTAATGGTCTCCAAATATGATCTCACTCCTAATCTATTCTATTTAAGGGTGTAACTTGGACCAGTTCAAACTGAGAATCGAACCAAACCGAGAACCTAATCCCTATGCAATATATATATGTATATAATAATAATTATAAATTATTTTAGAAATTAGGACATAAATTAGTCATTTTTATGAATAAATTAATGATTTTTTATGAATATATTTGTGATTTATTGTATGAAATTTTATGTTTGTTTTTTCATTAAAAAATATTATTTACAATTTATAGAATATTAACAATCTGTAGAATCGAACTAAATCAAACTGACTTTAATTTAGTTTGGTTCTAATCGAATTTGGCTCTATTCTGATTCTTATTTAGTGGTATTGACCTATCTCCATTTGATTCCAATTTGACCTCAAACTGAATTAAATTGCACCCGTAATTCTATAATTCTATAATTCTATTAGATATGCCTCATAAGTTTTGAAAAAATATCAATGTTGACTTTGACAAAGTCAGATCTAAATTATGAAACTTAGGGGCAGTTTGTCAGGCTGTCAAAGGTGGGGAATATTCTTGTCTAACAACCAAACTAATTAAACTATAAAAATTTTCACAGCATATGAGGAACCTGTCGTAAGCTATGGAGCCACCACGTGGAACTATTCTTGTCAAGATATGTGGGCCTGATCTTCACATGTACAAGTAGGAGTTTCCTTGGCTGGATCTAGAGTTGATAACATATTTATTCAATCTAACTAGATTTGATCTTATCTGTAATCCAATTATAAATGACCCGATTTTAATCAAGCCAACTAGATTTGGATCTTATCTACCATCTTATGGAATGATACGGCTGTCAATCGGCCAAATGACCCGATGCTAATTGGGCTGAAAATCTGAATCTAAGCCTGATCTGTCTTATGGTTGTCCATTGCACGTATTTGAACCCATTTGTTTGTTGGGTCTACTCACAATTTTCCTATATAATATATACAAAGAGTTCCCACCATTGTGTTTTATTATATAGACACACATTTATCTGATATCAGATGAACTGCTCTCCGAATTCAAGTTTTCCCTAAACATGAATCGAGTCAAGTTCAGTCTGACTCGATACCTAAATGGACCTACTATACGGGTCAATACGGGCCCATTGATAATCCATTGAGTTCATACCTCTAAGACCATCTTTATTCGATATCAATCATTCAACATTCTTAACTTCAATAAAATTTAATTTTAATTTTAAATTAAAATCAATTATAAATATAATTTTGACTTTTTCATAATTTTACGAATGACACGTGACCACCTTATTAGGGATTCATAAACAGGTTCTAAAATCGTAAATGTGACCTATCGATAAATATTCATTTTGTTAAAAAAAATAAAGAAAAACTAAAATGGGTGTGAACCCACTAGTTCGGAGGCTGTCACATTATTTGGAATCTGAACTAAAGGTTGACCTTTGGGTTTTTATAATTTGAGTTCAAAATCGGTTAGCTGGTCAATTCAAAATGGGTATAAGTTGGAACAAGTTGCAATATATATGATACATGTCCCTTGTGGGCTCCATTTCCATCTTTTTAAGGCTTGGACTTTACATACACAACTAATACAAATAAGGGCATAACATGTGATGCACCTTACCATATAAAAGTACACATGTGATGCACCTTACAATACAAATTTAACACAAACTTACAAATGTGACGCACCCTAAATCATATTCTGTCCACATAAACATATGAGATGCATCTCTCCATAAACTTGGAAATATTAATTTTTGCTTTTGATTGTCTTGTAATGGATTCGAAAAATTCTTAAATATTTTGAACTTTTGGTAGATAATGGGACTATGAATAGTATTGAATCGAGGATCACGATTCATTTAGCCAAACCTAAATCTCTAAGATAAAGCTTTATATTGAGGACTTTGGAAGGGAACATGGGTAGATGTTATTAGAGTTTTAAAAGGACATATTAGAATAAAGCGTATTGTGATGCACCAAATTAATTTTTGTGAGACTATAATAGAATAAGATTAAATTATATCATATATATATATAATATATATATATATATATATATATATATGTTCTTACGTTAGGATTTGTTTCTACTGTGATTTGTATGATTGTCCATGAAAAAACGAGTGGAAAAATGATTTTCATTAAAAATATAATATTTTGGTCTATGATTGCACATTTACCATGGAAATCAGTTTTCTATTCAAAGGAAATTTTCACCTTGGGTGAGAATTTTCCCAACCCACCTCCTAAGAAATTAAGTTTCCCACCTCTAATTGTTATTCTCTCACGCTAACCTCCCATTGTCAAAATGAAATACCAACTCTCTTGTTGACATTTTCCTTGGTGCAATCGAATAACAAAATTCATTTTCTCAAGGAATTCATATCCCTTTCAAAATGAATTTTCGACATATTCCAGAAATGAAATCTAAATTAAATCTTGGTTTCGATTCTAGGTATGAGATCCGTGGAATTAGAACCGACCCTACAAATACCCAATACCCATCAGGTACCCATTGAGATGGATTTTTTTTTACTTATGAGAAAAAAAGTATGACTAATAAACAATTATATATAAATATAAAAAATCTAAATTGTAATTCCTCATTTGAGAGTTAGGATCAACAGGGAATTTTAGGGTTGCAACCTGGGTAGTCTGGCCCAAACTCAACCTAGATTCAACTAGTTTGATGGGTGAGCTTGGGCCAACTTAGGTTGAAGGTGAGTTGAGCCTGGCTAAGAATATCTTAATCGACCTCAATTTGAGTTAAGCTCAGGTTGGTGGTTCGAGCAATCCAACATAACGTAAACCCGATGTTATATGATAATATATAAATATTTTAGTATTAATTATACATTATTATTTATTATTATTGTGTTTTTTTCAATTATTTCTTTCCTATAACTAAGGAAAACAATTTTTTTTTGTTGACTTTTTTTTTTTGACTCCATTTCTATATATGTTCATACATAATATGCATAGGTTTCTTGAAGATGAATAATCATTTCATTAAGGGTATTGACATTAAGGATTAAGGAGTGAAGGGAAGTATCATCGATAATTTTTTTTTTTTCAATTAGTTTTTATTTTATTTTATTACTAGAGTTCACCCGTGCCTAAGACACATGCATCCTCTCTAAGTTTAAGGGTGTAAAAGTGAAAAAAAAAAGTTGGAAAGGTATTATTTTAAAAATTTGAAATTAAAGGGACAAAAAATAAAAAACAACAAAGTGGATTAAATGGGTAAAAGACCAAATATAGTAAAATTAAAGGAGTGGGCATTCTCTTTCGTGTTAAAGGGGTAAAAGTGGAAAAATATAGAGTTAGAAGGGTATTATTAAAAAAATTAAGATTAAATAGGTAAAAGATGAAAAATAATAAAATGAATTAAAGGGGTAAAAGAGAAAATATAGTAAAATTAATGGAGATGAAGAATAAAGAAAATAAAGTGAGTCCCATAACATTATAACTTGATGGAAGATTTAACCCACAAAACTGTAGATGATGGGAGGTTTGCGTCTCCCACAACATTGTAGTTGATTGGACGTTTGTGTCATACACAATTGTTCCTACTCAATTGTGATTTATTATACAGATATATAGATTATGACTTGTGAATAATTGAATATTATTACTGTGGGCTTTGGTTTAGTATGATTTGTCTAAATGTTCTTTTAGTGGTGGATTTGAAGGTTTTGTTTGATTTTATTTACTAATTATTTTGTATTTGATGTTGTATTTGTTATTTAAATTATACAATTTATTTATTGATCAAAATAAATTTAGGATTATGCAATGAGACCAACCCACCCAAATCGTCTAACTTGCTCAAAACTACCTTACTCGGACTAATCCGAGCTCAACTCGATTTTAGAAGCTGGAGTTCTGGTTGGATTTGGGTTAATGAACTTAGGCTCAATAGTCGGGTTGAGGGTTTTGCAAACTTGGATTGAGCCTAAGTTTACTCTCCTTCCCGTCCCACTTGCCCAAGTTGGGGATCAACTCACGCTCAACCCAAACTTGACAAACACCAACTTCCGCACTTGCCCAACCTGATCTCGGGCATGAACTGCTCAACCCAAACCCTACCCAAGTCAGGTTGGTCAGGTTAATACATTCCTCATTAATACTAGGTAATTTAGTATTACTAAGGGTTTATATAAAGATAAGTGGCGTGTAAATAACTTAAAATTTATAATTATTTTTTTTAAATTGTGTTTCAAAAGTTTATATACGTAAAAAGAAAGTTTAAAGAGATGAAAAATAAGAAGATTACCTAAAATAATCATTTTTATTAATAATCATAATCTTCAAGAAAAGAAAAACATTTAAAGTTCTAATACAATCATTGTATCGCAACATAAAATACACTTAAAACAAAGCATTAATAACAAAAGTTGATTATTTATCTAACGAAAGTAATCACATATTAGTTTTTATATAGATAAACACAAGCATACATAGGATAGCCAAACGAAATAATTGATTCTGCTCCAACTTCAATAGTCCTCTTGATTCTGCTCTATTTTTTAAAGTTCATTACAAGTGTTGGATATATTGATTAGGAATTGAGTACTCTTTCCACTTGCTAACTATGAGCTATCAACCTACTTACCAACCAAAAACTAAAATAAAATAAACCTTAGGGACCAAAGTAGGTTCATTATTTGCATGTTTGGTGGATGAAGTCTTATTGAATTGCTTGTTAAATTTTTTATAAGTATTATAAAAAATTAATTAATATAAATATAAATATAAATATGCCTCGTTTCTATATGGAAAATGCTGAAGTAATATTAAAATTGACATTGATTCTCACATTGCTGACGTGGGCGTATGTATAGAACCATAGATACTTTTCATTGAGATATGATTGAAAAGTATCTTTGGCTGTGAGCACGCATCTCCACAACAACAATGTGAGATTCGATGTCAATTTTAATGTTACTCCAGCACGACTCTTTCTATATATCATGGTTAGCAATAAAAAATAAAGTTTCAATATGGTTGTTATAATAAATAAGACGACTAGTAGGAATTCGTCATATTTTGAAAATTTTGAATGAAAACAAAATTACTTTTTAAAGAAATAGAATAGAACTAACATTGAGGTTTATTTGATTAGCTAAAATTAAAATAATTAGGAGAAAAATGTATTATACATTTAGAAGATGAAAATCTAGGGTTGAAAATGAATGTGCTTGTATTTGATTAAAAATCAAAGGTTTTGCAATCATCTCTTCTCTTCTATAAGTTAAAACCCTTTTTTTTTCTTAATAAAAAATTAATTTATCAATTTTCATGGTTTACTGATTTTGAAAAATAAAAAAAATCAAAGATTTTTTTTATTCGAATTCAAATCAGATAATATTGAATATCCGATAATTCATTTAAATGCAAGTTTGAATATTGGTTAATGATATCCGATTGAATTCGAATTTGAATATCACTATTTTTTTCGGATTAGAATTCGGATATAACACTATCCGATCGGATACCTATCTATTGACAGCCCTAAAGGGGAGGTTATAAAAGTAAAAGTTTACTTTATAAATTATAAAACATCTAAATAATGGTATTATCATGAGTGTTCTCTCGGAAAGAAAAACATCAAAAAAATGACTTGCTTTATGGACATCTAAGGGTTATAACTAATACTCTATAAGGATAAAAATATTTTCTTGAAAATAAATTTATATTATCAAAGAATTTCTAAAAGCATATAAAATACTTTTCCAGGCCCATTATGGTGCATTAGACAATTTATCTTTGAAATTTATCCTTAAAGTTATGTCTTAATATTTTCCCAGGATTTAAAATATGAAAGATTTTGGAAACAAGATGGTACAAATATTTGTTCAGAAATTTTATTTTCAAAGTTTTCATATGTATTGGTATATATAAAGTAGAGATGGATTTGTGCAAAGTATATATGCAGCCCCAGTGGAACCATTGAATAGGGTATTTGTTTGGCTAAAACTGATTGGAGGCTCTAAATTGCAATCTAAGAGCAAATCTTAGTGAAGGTTGTATTGAGAAAATAGGGATTAATCTGACCAATCATATTATTACACACAAATGATAAACATCCTCTCAAGGAAAGATAGTCGAGAGAAGTGTTCATCGATGATTGTGAAAGTAAGGTGATCAATAATTTATCCACGATGTAAGGTATTCAATTTACATTTAAAGGAAAGAGGATGCCAGTGCCATAGGCACAACCAAGTTCTAATTTATTGTGAGTCCTCCACTTTATTGCACTTCCAAGTCACCCCCTTCAAATTTATTGTGTTTCCTCTTCTTCTCCCCTCCCTTTTTCAATAATATCCTTTTAATTTTATAATATTTTCTTTTTTACTTCTTTAATGCTCGTGTCTTAGGAACATGCAAATTCTAATCTACATAATAAAAAGATATTTAGTAAAACCCCCCTGTGAAATGAGAAATATTAGTGTTATCCCCATGAAATGGAAGATGAGGTCTATCCCTAGACTTTCGTTGACCGAGTCAAGTCATTACCAACGTTTGTCCAATTAATATTATATTGTTTAAATACCCTGTAACGTTTAATTTTCCAAAATACCATTGTTTTTAATGAAAGAAAAAAAAAAATTAATTTGAATCTTTGGATGAAAACAAATTTAAACCGTTGGATTTAATCAAAACCCTAACTTCAAGTCACTCTTTAGAAATTTTTTTTCCAAATTACCCTTATCCAAAAGATAATCGTTGTCTTGCCCTCCATTTCTTCTTCTAGTCCGAGAATAAAGCTCTTCGCATGCATGACCTCCTTTTACTCACCATCATTCTCATTCTCGCTAGTGCTCGCCTCAAAACCTTAACACAGACCTTAGTTCAAATTGCAATTCGATTGTCTGAAATCAACAACATCAAAGATTTTGATTTTGTTGAACTCTCTTAGAAGTCGCCTAAAATATTTGAAACGCTAGCGAAGACTTATAGATCTTGCGATTCGGTTTCATTTGTCTTTGATTTGCTCATTAGGACTTGTTTGTAGGTGAAGAAGATTGATAGAATAGTTGCGATTATTTGTATTCTTTGATCACGTGGGATTTTTTATAGTGAGCACCTACAATTTGTTAATTTGGTCCGCCTCCCAATTAAGAGATTCGTATGCGGGTTTAGCCATTTATTAAGAGATTTTTTGATATGATGATGGATTATGAAGAAAATTAGGGTGAGGGTTTCTCCTAATGTGCATATATATATATATATATATATAGGGGGCGGTTCAAGGGCCATATGAGAAAACATATGAAAAAATTTTCGTTTTCAAAATAAGGGTTAGAGTTTTGGATTGAGCTGATTTTTTGCAAGGATGGTCACTATGATGAGAAGATCATCCTCACAAAAAATCAGCTCAATCAGAAACTTTTAAATCCATCAAAAGTGATTTACAAATTAGTGATAAAAATTGGTAAAAAATCGACGGTCCACATTCTAAATCACTTTTAATGGGGTTAGAAGTTTCAGATTGGGCTGATTTTTTTTTTTTGATGATCTTCTCATCATAGAGATCATCCTCACAAAAAATCAGCTCAATTCAAAATTTCTAACCCATATTTTAAAATTTTATTAAAAACGAAAGTTTTCTCATATGTTTTCTCATATTGCCCTTGAACCTGACCCATATATATATATAGGGAACTGTTCAGCAACAAACATTTTGGCAAAACATTTTTCAAAACATGGGTTAGAGGTTTTGGATTGAGCTGATTTTTTGCAAGGATGGTCACTATGATGAGAAGATCATCCTCACAAAAAATCAGCTCAATCAGAAACTTTTAAATCCATCAAAAGTGATTTACAAATTAGTGATAAAAATTGGTAAAAAATCGACGGTCCACATTCTAAATCACTTTTAATGGGGTTAGAAGTTTCAGATTGGGCTGATTTTTTTTTTTTGATGATCTTCTCATCATAGAGATCATCCTCACAAAAAATCAGCTCAATTCAAAATTTCTAACCCATATTTTAAAATTTTATTAAAAACGAAAGTTTTCTCATATGTTTTCTCATATTGCCCTTGAACCTGACCCATATATATATATAGGGAACTGTTCAGCAACAAACATTTTGGCAAAACATTTTTCAAAACATGGGTTAGAGGTTGGAATGGGCTGATTTTTGGTGAGGATGATCTCTACGGTGTAGAGATCATCCTCACCAAAAATCAGCCCATTCCAAAACTTCTAATCCCATAAAAAATAGTATACAAAAAATGGACGATCCACGATTTTTCAACTTGTAAACTGGGGCTAGAAGTTTTGAAATGGGCTGATTTTTGGTGAGGGTGATCTCCTCACCATAGAGATCATCCTTACCAAAAATCAGCCCATTCCAAACCTCTAACCCATGTTTTGAAAAATGTTTTGCCAAAATGTTTGTTGCTGAACGAGACCCATATATATATATATATATATATATATATATATATATATATATATATATATATATTTATATATAAAAGAGTCGTGATGAATGCACGCAGTTGGGAATGCGGCTGATATGTCAAGGGCACAGAACCATAGATCATTTTCATCGGGATACACTAGGAAAAGATATGTGATTCTGTGCCCTTACCACATCAACTGTGTACCAAACAGCGTGCATTCATCATTATTCTACATATAATATATTGATGCTTTGTTTATACCAAGATGGAACATTGGACAAGGTAGAAGATGTTTGGATTGAAATGAGAAAATTCAATTGTGATTGTAATGTTTTCAGTTACAGTGTTTAATGGTAGCGTGTAGTGATGAAGGGAGGACCAGGTTGAAAATGATTTGATCGAATGAAAGTGTATTTCACATTTAACTATGTTGTTAGGAGACCATTGTTTATGTTAATAAATTGATAAGAACTGGAACCTAGACTTTATTTAGGGTCTGATTTTAGGTATATGTGGTATCGAACCAGAGTCGAACCGTTGACACCTCTAGAGAGGATGCATGTATCATAGGCACTAGGGGTGCAACTTGGTTTGGTTTGGGGTTAAATTGGAACCGAATCGACATAAGTCAATTCCACTAAATAAGAACCAAAACCAAACCAAATTCCATTGGAACCAAACCAACTAAAATCGAACTAAAGTCGGTTTGGTTTGGTTTGGTTTTATGGATTGTCAATATTCTATAAATTGTAAGTAATATTTTTTTAATGAAAAAACAAAACATATAATGAACATAAATTTTCATACAATAATCACTAATCTATCTATAAAATATCATTAATGTATTCATAAAAAATCACTAATCTATATCCTAACTCTTAAAATAATTCATAATAATTATTATATACACATATATTTATTTATTGTATAGGGGTTCGGTTTTATACAAGCTTGATCCGAGAATCGAACCAAATTGATTGATTCTCCATTTTTATAGTCCAGAACCAAATCACAACTTGTTCCAAACCGAATCAAAGTACCCCAAAGCTATCGATTTGGTTCGGTTCGGTTCGGTTCTCTATTTGAACTGGACCAATTAAGTTGCTCCCATAATCAGCACGGGTGAATTATAATCTATATAATAAAGCACAATTGTAGACCCCACTCCTTTATCTCTCACATAAGGAAAGGCTGGGATTAAATCTCCCTACAAATCTTGAGAACTATTTTTGATTTTATTGTCTTTCTATTTTTTCATCTTTTTCCAAAGAGTCTGTGCAACTTTATTTTTTTCTTCCCAATGATACCTCTCCATGTTTATTGTCTATTTTTTACTACCATTTTTCAATAATATACTTCCATCTTGTCTCCCATTTCCCAATAATACCCTTCTAACTTGATTGTTTTTCCTCTTTTACCCCTTTAACCCCAAAGAGGATGCATTTGTTGTAGTAATGAGCAAACTCTATTAAATTTATATAATAAAACATAATTCTGGATCCTACTCAATTATAATTTTGCGGGAGATAAATGTCTCTTCCAATTATAATAGTTATTTTATTATATTTTTTCTTCACCCCTTTAATTTTATTATCTTTCATATTCTCACCCTCCTTTTTCTATTAATATCCCTCAAATCTTATCTTTCTTCTCTTACCCTTTTTTAATAAAAATAATACCCCTCTAATTTTTCTATCTTTCTTCTCTTATCCTTTTAACCTCAAATACGATTAAAAATATCTCTTTGACTTTATTATATTTCTTTTTTACCCTCTAACTTAAAAGAGGATGCCTAGGCACAAAAGGTGAACTCTGGCATATGTATAAAATTTACATAGAAAAATTAGAGAAATATGGAAAATATTATAAGAAAATGTCAATAAAACGTATGGCCAAGATCATTGGATCATATATACACAAAGCTTTGTAAAAAAAAAAATTGTGCCATTATTTACATACTTTTTCATATTTAATCTGATGGGGTTTCTATCAGATTGGGATATGGTTGATTCAGTGTCAAATCAGATCCGTTTTGGAACTCAAGTATTTGATCCAGATCCTAAGTTTTTGGATCAGAACAAATTGGATTTCGGATCTTATCCCATCGACTATCGACCCTAGTTTGAGCCATCTTCTATAGCTCTAGCTCGTTAGTTGTAATTCTTGTAAATTATTGATTCCTGTCCCTATCTGTCTATGATCTTTATGTCGTCTATCTCTGACTTTCCAACCAAGTTGGTCCACTTGCATTCTTATATATATCTCCATCATTTCTACTTTTGTCAATGGTGTTAAATGCTGGGCCCGGGCGGCTTTGATGTAGACCAGTTTCAATCTAGAAAATGCTTCTAGACAAAATAATAATAATAATAATTTAGGCCCATCATTTAATTTTATTATTTTTTTAAATTTTTGTTTCAAATTTAATATTAATTATGATTGATTTGTCTTTATAATTTTTTATTTTTATTTTTTATAACCAGGTATTCCTCTAGACAACCCAATCAAAGAATCATTTGTGGGCCTAAACAACTCCACAATCTTAATATATTTCAAATAGAATCATGATTTTTCTACGCCTCTCCTTTTCCATACACCCACGTCACAAAATCATAGATCATTTACCTTGGGATATATAAAATCATCAATTCTTTTCTCATGTATCTTAAGGCAAAAGATCTACGATTCCATGATGAGGGTGTACATCAAAGAGGGACATCAGATTACGATGACTCTTTTCAATGATGTGGTCTTGTCAATTTGAATTGGGGCTTGTGATTTGCCACTCTAGAACAAACCCTGTCTGTAGGGGAAGATTGAACAAATTTATTTTTTGGTCAGTTAGTTTGATTTGATAATTCATATAAGTTTAATGTTAAAACATTAGAATAAATATGAAAATTTTTTGTATTTTTTTAACTTATCTTTTCTATATACACATGAAGACATAATCAAATTTATTAAAAAAATAAAAGATTTACATTTACCTTCAGCTCTTGGATACACTGAACTTAATAGCAAAACTCAACTGATTGGAATGATTGGGCTCACAAATATTTTAATAAGAGTTAATTGTATTCAACCAAGCCAATACGAATTGTATTGAGAACTGATTTTCTTTGTCTATTGGCTCATGCTTTTGTTGGGTATGAACGAAATCTGATCTAATACAAGCCCTAATCACTTCAAGATGAGACAATATTATTAAAAGGAAAATATTAAAAAAATAAATGAATAAATATATAATTATTTAAAAAATAATACTTTTTTCAAATTTATCAAAAAAAGCAATAAATTGACAGTCTGATCGTCAATTTTAAAAAATTGACGGTTAGAATGTCGATTTTCAATGTTAAATATTTAAATTGACCAAAATACTCTTTTGACCACGAAATCTGGCAATTTGACCTCCGATTTTCAACCAACCTACTCCCCAACTCCCAACCATGTATTTTTAATGAAAATCGACGGTTGTAGTAGAGGTTTTCCCCCACTTAGTCTCATTTCGGCAAAAAGACCTCACCACCCACTATCATTTCAACAAAATCAGGTAAGAACTATGTTTTTTTTTTTTTTAAAAGTTATTATATTGTTAGAAATTCATTAAAATTATTAAATAAATACTATTTTATTTTTTAAATGATTTCCTCTTATTTTTAAGGAAAATCATGAAAAAAAAAATAGTTATAATTAATAATTTTTTTATTTATTATTTGTAAGTATTAATTACAAATATTATATGTAATTATCATTATTATTTGTTTTTCAATATTATTTGTAACTACAATAGTTACAATATTATTAATATAACAAATAATATTTATAATACATATAATTATCAATATTATTCATTTTTCAATATTATATTATTAATATAATAGTTAAAAATAATAATAATTATTATAATAATAGTTACAAATAATAAAATGCAACAAATAATATATGTGATTATTTATCAATATTATTTGTAAGTATAAATTACAAAAATTTTAATTAATATAATTGTTATAATTATTAAAAATAATAATTTTTAGGATTAAAAATAAATATTTATTTTTAGGATTACATATTAATAAGTTTTAACTACAAATAATAAATTTGTAATTATAAAATATAACAAATGATTTTAAAATTTTTTTATTTTGTAATTTTATAACTAAAATAATATAATTTTCCCTTATTTTTAGTAATTATAAAATAATATACTTATTTTTTTTTGCATTTTTCATCTCATATGTTACTTAAAATGACCATATATAGTATTTTATTTTTTGTATTTACAACAAAGAAAAATAATAAAATCTTATTAAATTAATTTGCTGAAAAACAAGATATACTATGAAATGTAAGAAAGTTAGCGTAATAGGACCTAATAGGCCACCACATAGGATGACTGCCTCGAGTATAAAGAATATCTTGATAATTCGTCAGCAAGAGTTATCCACACAAGACCTAATGGGCGAGCATACTTGATGAATGCACGTCATTATAGATGATATCTTGCTATTCCAACAAAGCAAGAAGTCATGAGTCAAATTTCTAAACCTAGCATCTTTGATTTCAAAGATAATAAGTACGTCAAAGATAATTTTAAGATCTTACAGTGAGAAATGTATTTGTACAAGATTAAGAAAATGATTAATTATATTACTATGTAATGTCTTAAATATGTATTGTATCTTAGTTCTTATTGGCATACAATCATTCTTTGAACCATTTCGGAAATTTGATGTTTATTTGTAATAACTTGAGAATTAAGAAAACAAGAAACTTAAAGAGGGAAAGTAAAAAAGAGTATGAATTAGAGAAGTAAGACCACCAAAACTAAGTGAAGAAGAAAATCTTGAAATCCATATTTATAAGTGAAAAATGGATCTTTGTAATTGAAAATTGGCTATTGAAACCTATATTTATAAGTGATATTTTATATTAAATTATAATACAAAATAATATAATATTTTAGTTATAATATATTATTGAAAAAAAAAAGTTTTAAATAGGATTTCTATATGTTAATCGATTATGTCCAATGACACCACAACGACTACAATGTAAATTGAAAACCAATGGTTGGTCCAACCGCATATAAAATAATTTATTATTGTTTTAATAGTTTTTCTTCATTAAAAAGATTCAAAGTTCAAACTGTCATCTGGGCCCATATGATGGGGCCCATAGGACCCACTTATGAGGCCCAAAATCAATCCAAGGAGGGGAGCAGTGGGCAAGAGATTTAATTGTTTGGGCCTCATATAACTCCCTCCAATATTTCTCAAGTTATTTAATGGCTTTTTCACCTATTTTGATCATAATCAAAGGGTAAAATCATTTACTTAAAGATAAAAACTCACTATTCAAATTTCAAACATTACAAAAGTTTTGGCTCAAATTATTATTTCAACATTACAAAAACTTATAACACTCATTCTAACAATTTCACTAGTTGTTTACAATTATGATTATGCTCATGGAAAACAGAACTTCTATTGGCACCTCGACTTCTACTTATTTGTTTTTGATAACCGGGTATCCATGTAGACAGCGGACCTGGCCCATATATTGGCTTTGTCCAGTCCATAGACCACGGTCTTGTCCAAGGACGAGTCTCGGGGCACGTGCAACACCCGCACATCACGTGCACCAGGTAAGTGAGGGTGCGCCTTTGTGGGTGGCCCCCAAGGAATTAATAGTTATGTTGGGATCAAACTCACGACTATGGGCATTAACTGCTTATCGGTCCCTCGGGGTTAACTTAGTAACCATTCAATTGTTTTCTTTATTTTTAATTAGGGTGTAGTAAGTAAAATTTGGGGTGCCAATAGCAGCCCTCAATCATTATTCAATGCAATCAAACCGGGGAGAATGGATTCTTCTTTCTGTGATCAAAGATGTAGTCAAAATCCAATTTGAAGCCCAGCTTGTGTAATGATCAAGTCACGCTGAGTACGAAATCGCCCATGTCCAAGCCCGACCCAGGCCACAGGTATTGGACCTAATTTTGGCCGGCCCACAAACTTTCATATTATAAATAAAACTATATCCATATTTTAAGTAAAATCGTAATTTAACTTTTAGCACTGGGAGATCCGACACTCGACAGGCCTAACTCCCAAGAGCCAACATGGATCTGAACATGAATCTGGCCTAACCCCACCCAATAACTAAAGAGGCCTAGTCACACTACTTAAGCCCAACAACAGACTAGGCCGGGCCGAGACCTCGTCAATTTATAACCCTAGTTGTACGCCACAAAACTGAAGGAATCAGGGTGATTAGAAATCTTCTGTTAAAACCTGTCCATTACTTTATTTAACCACAACTTACAATCAAAATAAAGACATAAATATGTTCTTGATGCACCACCAATCATCGGTCATTGATTGATGATCAATTGTACAATCGAATGGACCATACAACAAATTTTTATATAGTCCTTTATAATAAAATTTGGACATCCTAGAGATGGTCCACCAATCGATCCGCCTGAATCGAAACACACGATCAAAATGTAAGAGAAAACAAGAAGTTAAAATATAGCTGATTCCATAATTTTGGCAAAAATACATAAAAACTGATATTTGTCAATCATTTTTATACCCTAAATCAATTACAAAACCTCAATTTTCATCTTCTTCACTGATGGTTTCAAGACTTCTCCCATTCCTATCATACACTCGATGGTTCTCGAGATTAAAAACATCGAATTTCCCATTTAGACAACCTTGAACGATAAGCCGACCAAGCTCGTTGTCACCCTTGCTTGGATCTGTGTTTGCCTTCAACTTCTCGAATTCTCTTCTAGTCATACGAACCTTAATCTGTAGAGTGCTCGAGGTTTGGTTCGGGTCCTCCGAACCAAGAAAATCGGAGGGGTGCACCTTTTGGTTCATGGCCAAACAGTTTCCCATCTTAATTTGGCTCAACTTGTAAAGCCTCTCTTTGTTTGATTATGTGTTGAGATGAGTCTCTATGGACAAGATGGAGGTTGGAATTTATATATATAACTGTTTACCGACCAATTGGTTTGGTCTTTAGTGATAATCATTAGGCCTTTGATCCCTATGACCGACCTGTAACCCATTTGAATTAAATGGGTTTCGGGCTTTGGTCATACTTTAGAGAGAGGTTATCCTACACTTCTCTGATTTGGATTTGGCTATCCTATTAGAGGTAATTAATCCAATTTAAGTATCAGAGTATTTTTGAAAAGTACCATAGCAGTCTCAAAAAATTGTTGTTGGAAACCTTAGAATTAAAAAATAAAAAATAAAAAAATTTGGATAATCGTTTTGAACCTTGCCTTAATCTGTTGTTAATTGGAAACCTTATAATTTTCAATCAAAAAATTTAATTATCTTCTACTTACAAAATCCTATATTGTTCTTTAAGTTAAAATATATTAATAATAAGGTTGAAGACTCGAGTAGAAAATTTAACTGAAGATGACTGGTTTTAGGAAGACAAATCAAAGGGTTTTTGTTTTCAAGTTGAAGACAAAATATTGAGGTTGTTTTGTATTGGTCTAGTAGAGAAGATTGAGGTCAAAGGAGTATGTAGACATTTGGTGGATATTTTAGATATCCTATATTTTTAAACTGATGACATTGCCCCTTGACTTAAGTCTTCTCTCGTAATGTAATAACAAAAAGGGACCAACTAGTTGCACACCATTAATTGCTCGGTGCATACGAAACATAAAAAATTCCTTTTTCTTTTACATTTTTTTTATAACCTATGTTAACCTAAATGTTGTACTTTAATACGCAAATTTTTAGAGTTTAAAATTTATTCATCTTTCTAGAGTTTTGTATTCTTTCCTCATGTTGTACTTTGCTTGTGATCTATTTTTTTTTGTGATTTATTTTGCACGTATTTTCTTTGGGTTCAATCTAATTAAGGTATTATTTTTCCAATCTCTCTTTAGATTTTGTTTAGAAATTAATATGAACCTTTGTTTGGATCTCATCATTTGGATTTTCATGATTTATGATCTACTTGAAGTATTGCAAGAGATAAGTTTACTTTTGCTTCTATATTGTAGAATCATTATGCTTCTGTTTACTCTTTTTATTGTATGTTACTGATTTTCTTTAGTGGAATCTTCTTTGTGTTACTGTTATTTATGAGGCATCATTGAGAAAGAAGTGAAGAATTATAAAAGATTAAAAAAGGGAATTTTTAAGGGAATTATATATTTAAAAAAAAAAAGGGAAATATAAAAGGGTGTACTAGTTTTTTTAAAATTGTTTTTGGAGTGTAATCATCCAAATGAAGTCCAAAAGGGAATTTTTCAAGTGATGGAGTGCAGTTAATAATGGGTGGTGTGCAACTAATCAATCCCTAAAAAATTACCTAAATACTCTTTACTTCAACATCATCGAACCAATAACCTATGAATTTCCTCCTCAAAATCAGTTATCTTCAAGTTGATTTAATAATTAATTATAATTAGATTTTGCTAATGAGTGCCCTGAGGTCGTGTTTGTCTCCTTTGTTAGTATATCCAAACCACGGTAAATAATATATTATCCAAACATTATGTGTTTGTGTCACACATAACTAACATTTAACTAATATAGTGGATCCCACAAATAAATTGCGTAGTCAAGGAAACTCGAAAATTCGAATTGCACCAAAAAGCTGGGATTCCCCTCTCTCACGTTTCACATTATATCATTAACTTTAGAAAAATATTTTTCTTACAACCTAGTAAGATTTCAAATCTTACCCCACATTGCTTATCACATTGGCAATCCAATATCACAAGCTTTTACATTTTATAGAAAAACTCATTAAAAAAAAAAAAAAAAAACTAACTAAATGTCTTGATCATTAAGGGTGGTGAAGAAAGGACGGCTTCCAAACTCCCAAATACAAAAAAAATAAAATTCAACAGTAAAAAATAATTTTTAATTAAATTCTTTTTTTAATTATTATCAAAGATCTTAAAACTTTCTTCCTCGACATCCTAATGGCATTGGATCGTGTTTTTAGATGTCACAATGTGAGCTCACGATGTTTAAGAAGATTTAAAATCTTATCAAGTTAGTAAGGCTCATTTGAATCTTAACTCTACTAGTTGAAAAAATAGTTCTTAGTTCTCATCATGCCTATATCTCATGTAACTCATGATTTCACAATTCTCTGTCTCTTTCTTTCACTATTAGAAATATTAAAAATTCCTCCAAATTTCAAGAATCCATTATGTAAAAATTCTTTAACAAAATATTTCTCATTCTCAACCAAAGACCAAACATGAACAAATTAAGATATAGATCAATTAGATATCCTTTTTTAAGGATATTTATTATTTTTAATTTAATATTTAAGATTACATTTTGTAATATATATTGAAAAACATGTAGATTAACACTATATCTGGATAAATGTCAACAAACATTATAAACGTTAATCAGGATATGTAAAACAATTTAATGCACTTTTAAGGGCTCACGTTAGCAAGACTTTTATAATTTATAGTTTGCCCCTCTTGCAAGAAAATCCTGGCTACACTCGTACGTGGAAGATCTTGAGGTGTTGGATTGACCCAATAATCCTCAACTCATTAATATGGTCAACACTCGTTGTACTTTAAAAGTAATGGTGATGAGTGACGATAGCATGATGACAGTCACAAAATTCTTTGGTACTTGAGTTAAAAAAAAAAAGATTTACTAGGTGGGACCCATGTTGATTAGATCAAATGGTCGGTTTACTGACGAACCCAATTGAGTTTGGGCCAAGTCATTTATGCCGAAAGAAGCCTACTGTTGCCGCCCAAGATCAGATCTTTTCATCTCTTTTCACTATTTAAAAAACTTTGCTAGTCATCTTGAGATTTACACAACAATTCAATCCTTCTTGATTAACTTAGGATTTTTGTTCACGTGTGCAGTTAGGGCACACGTTAAAGTGTAATAAATACACTTTGGAAATTGGATTTTGTACTGAAAATGTCAATAATTATTTATCAATATACCCTCATATTCCAATTTTCAAAGTGTATTTTTTTGCACTTTAACATGTGCCCCAAGGCATGTGTTAACAAGATCCATTAACTTATTATTCACAAATTTATTTATTTTTTCCAATTTTTTCCGAATAAGAGATCACCCAATTAAATTGGTAATTTTTTGATTAATCACTCCCCTCCATGATAAGTTTATCACCTTTTGTTTCTTCACGTTACCCACCCAACTTTGGCCTCCGCCTCTCTCCATTTATCCTCTCTTCTTATTTTTCATTTTAAGTTTTTTTTTTTTAGGATCGTTTTTGTAAGAATTATGATTTTCGAATGCCCCTACTCTGACACACACCCCTTGATAGGGCATGTGCTAGAACCATAGATTCTTTTCCTCAAGATATACCTACACATATTTATGGTGATGTACTAAGAAATCTATGGTTCTAACCCATGCCACGTTAGGGGACGTGTGTCAGAGCGGTGTAAGAAAATCATGACTTTTTTTTTGTAATCTTGATTTTATCCTAAAAATCCATCATTTTCAATTTTCGTTCGTAAATTTTTCTACTTCGAAAACTGACTTAAACATTCTTTTGTTTCTCATTTTAATTCTAAATGGCCATTGTCTTCCATCTCTAGAGTAAATTTTTACGCTTCAACCTCAAGATTTTATTTTCTTCAACTTTCAAATCTCAAGACTAAGATAGGGTTTTATCATGGAGGTTGAAGATTATGAGAAGAAATGCAAAAACATTATTATAGAGTCCTGAATGAAAACCAAATTGATCCTAGTCGAATAATTGCCGAATTCAAACTTGGTCCATCAACTTGATCCCAAACGAATAATTGTTGAATTCAACCTTGGTTACCATGGTAACAACATGTAGTTGAGACGAGTCCCAATTCGATACGAGCTCTTGCATCAATCTTATGTGGGAAGTGCTGCCAAATTGGTGGGTGACAATATGTCATGATGAAAGATTTGATTTATAGTTTTATTTGTTCAAACATTTTGATGCCCTTTGCCTTTGAAAATGATTTGTGGGACATATAGTTTGCCACTAATTAATTCAATAAGGAGCTTTGGTGGATCAAACTTGTTCTTGTAGAAATGTGGTGGGCCCTTTGACGGCTAACAACCCACACTCAAAAAGCCCATAAAGCCCCCATAAAGTGGGCTTTGAGAAGAATGATCAGCAGAAAAAGACAAGAAAGCCACTTTCAACCCTACATCCTATTTTTGGAAACAAACGTACTTAGGTTCATTGAACGGGAGTTTGGATTCTACACAACACGGTGTTAAGTAGTAATCTGACTCCAGTCTCGATAGGATGCCACTTGGCAAACTAATTTTGGGCCCACAGGCTCATGAGTTCCAAGCCGATGTGAATCACACTGAAATCTATTGATTAAAAGTGATCAATAAGTCCAATTAGCCATTCATAGTAGGGGTGCATATTGGATTGGATAAATCCGAGAACCAATCCGAAGCCTTTTAGTTTGGATTGAGTATGGTTTGGTTTGGTTGTAGATTGTAAAAAAAAAATTCGATTGATTTAGTTCGATTCCGAATTAGGGGTATAATAGAACCAAACAAATCCGAGAACCGAACCAATCCGAAGTATCTATTATAGTATATATCGTCGTTCGTCTCCCTCACCTTGCCACTCGCCACCTCATCGAAAAACGAAGAGGTAACCCATCTCTCTCTCTCTCTCTCTCTCTCTCTCTCTCTCTAAATGTGTTACTATGTTACGAAGAGGTAATTCATTAAAGTCATTAACTTCATCTCTTTTATTTTTTTTCTAACAAAAACTCATAAAAAAAATGTCCACAAATATCTCTCTCAACTCTCAAATGGATTTACCCATTTATGAAAAAAATTTCTCAAAGAGTTTGATTCCTTATTTTTTTACGAGAACTTTTATGCCGTATTTGTTAGATGAAATATACTATACTAACCTAGATTTGGATTTGTTAATCTACTATTTATGGATTAGTTTCATCACTAATCCATCCAAAATACCAATTTTAAAATTATAATCTTTTTTAGCCTCATTGAGCTTCCTCTAACTTTTAATTTATAAATATTTCAGTCAAAATTTAATCATAAAACCATTTTCATTTTAAAAATAGTCATTATTTATGATCTGATCTAAAGGCTTCCTCTTTTTAAAGAAAAAATATTATTTTTTTTAATTTTGAAAGTATGAAAATCGAAAACCGATCCGAACCAAGGTTGGCTTGGATTGATTTATTTTCGATAGGGTAATTGGATTGGTTCTATTTCAAATTTGTAGAACTGATCATGTTTGATTTGATTTAAATTTTGCCAAAATTCGAACCATGTGCACCCCTAATTTGTAGGTCTAAAACAAAGGATACCATGGCTCACAAGAGAGATTGTGTTAAGGTGTTTTCCAATTATCCAACTCCTTGAAGTACAGGATCTCCAATGTTTGTACCATTTGTGTCTGAGACGGGTTATATACGGTAAGTCCAGTATATCTAAACTCAAGCTTCTAATTAGAGTTGAAGCGACCACTACAAGGGGAAGATTTGAAGTAAGTGGGCCCTCCCAATCTCTTTCAATCCATCTTAACAAGAAGTCCAGATCCTGTACATCCAGGAGTGGAGTTGCAACGCTACTCCTGATTCATTTGACATCCTCCTTAAGGTTTATAGGTGTTTTCTAGGATATAGATATTTTTTAAATATCATGGACTTTACGAACAAATCCATTAAAATTGATAAAATATCATAGTAAATTTAAATAATTATTTGATTGATGTTGGATATCCAGGAGGAGGCAAAGTTGACACAAGTAGACCCATTGAACTACGTCAACGGCCACTTGGGCAAATATTAAAAAGGAAAGAAGAGAAGACTTTGAGAGAGGATGAGAAGATCAAGAGATACAAAGCTGTTGTTTCATGATGATTATGTCTCTAGAGGTAAAAAGTTGACCATATCTCTTAAGAGGCGGAACTAGTAAGGAGCTGGTGGAGGCAATTGCAGTCCACAAAACTTTGAGACACCCCCTATATTTTCACTGATTACATATTCCATTTGCCCCTACACCCTCACCTCCCTCCAATTGTATTTTCCAACACAAATAATTTTCCCCTCATTCAAAATTTTCAACTATACAACTAATCATAGTTTACTCTCACTACAAGAAAATCCTGGCTCTGCTCCTGTATATTTATAGAGTTGGTAGCATGGTTTCAATACTCATTCCAGACCAAGATGCATTGCTCAAGTCGTGTTAGCATCAGGCATGGACGAGGTGGACAGACAAGTCAATGTATCAGTTCAAACCAAGAACCGAACTAAACTGTGTGTTTTGGATTGGTTTGGTTTGGTTTAGATTTATAACGGTTCGGTTTCGGGTTTTAAAAATAAAGAACGATGGATTTGGTTCAGTTCGGTTCTCGGTTTAGACTTAATAAAAAATCGAACCAAATCGAAAACCAAACCAACCGTTATTTTTAAATAAAATATAAATATTTTTCTTTTTAAAAAACGCTAAACTATTTTCATTCGTTCATTTTTCCCTCTCCTCTCTCTCTTTCTACTGTCGGAGGAGTTGCTGCGGGCTGCTCTTTCTCTCTCTCTCTCGTCGAAGGAGGAAAAGCTGCTGCTGCTGCTCTCTCTCTCTCTCTCTCTCGTCGAAGGAGGAGCTCTCTCTCTCTCTCGTCGGAGGAGAAGCTGCTGCGGGGGGCGGCTGCTGTTCTCTCTCTCTCTCTCTCGTCATCGGAGCTATTGTGGGCTGCGCTCTCTCTTTCTCTCTCTCTCTCTCTGGGGTGGAACTACGGGCGTGCAAACTCCAGTGGCCGACAGATATTCTCTTTCTCTTGACGTGCAGCTGTGAGAGTGCAACTGCAGATTAGCTAAACCCATTTTGTTTTGGGATGGATTTTGGAGAAAAATTAATTTTTTCCATAAATTTTAGAAATCCAAATTTTTTTTATAAATTAATCTAATTTTTGTGTGATCTCATATATATATATATATAGGGTCCCGTTCGCCACCCTTAGTTTTACCACACACTTTAACAAACGCGTTTTGTCTTACATGGGTTAGAAGTTTCGGAATGAGCTGATTTTTGGTGAGGATGATCTCTATGGTGAGGAGATCATCCTCACCAAAAATCAGCTCATTCCAAAACTTCTAACCCCATCAAAATTGATTTACAAAAAATGGACGGTCCACGATTTTTCAACGTGTAAACATGAGGCTAAACATTTCGGAATGGGCTGATTTTTGGGGAGGATGATCTTCTAATCATAGAGATCATCCTCACCAAAAATCAGCTCATTCCAAAACTTCTAACCCATGTAGGACAAAAAACGTTTGTTAAAGTGTGTGGTAAAACTTAGGGTGCTGAACATTCCCATATATATATATATATATATATATATATATATATATATATATATATATATATATATATATATATATATATTTTTTTTTTTTTTTGGTTTTTAATTTTTTATAATTTATGTGTTTACCTAATTTTATTGATAAATTTGTGGGAGAAAACTTTTTGTTTTTTTGTTTTTTTTCAACCCATGGAACCGAACCAAATCAAACCGAATTAAGATTGGTTCGGTTTTATACTAAATCGATTCGGTTTTGGTTCTCATATAATGGAACCGACCATGATCGGTTCAGTTCTAATTTTACTCTAAATCGAACCAACCCGAACCAAGTTGCACCCCTATTTAAAACCCCACGTTCACTTTTTTCATTGTTGAACAAGACGCCTCAAACATATAGGAAAATTTGTCTGAGACGACTCGATATCTGGCATGAACAAGATATCGAATCATTTGATCTATTTCATTGGTTGGGAAGATCAAAGCACAACGTCCCATTGGTGATGCCATGTTCCTATTGCAAAGCCGTGTCATTGGTTGAACCCATATTAGCATATCGTGTCATTAATCGAGTGATTACACATTCACATTTTCTGCATTGATATGACCTAACTAGTCAGTTTGTTGGGTGGTTCCATCTTACAATCTGAGGATTGGGTTTTCTATCACCACCTACTTGTGAATACATTTGACCATTTCTCTCGAGGAAAAAAACTTTGAAGCGGCCATCCCACTTCAAAATTTTGAAGGAACCCTCTCCTTTGAATTACACGTGGCATTTATAAAACAGTATTATAAATATTGACAAAAATGTAGGAGCGTAAAATAAGTATAAAATACCATGTGTCTTAAGAGGAGTGTTCCTTCAAAATTTTGAAACAGGCCGACCTTCACAGTCAGGCTCAAATCTTGATGCCATACCCCTTGAAAATGTGCATCCAAAATGTCTTACGTATATATACCATTTTTTCTTTTAATTTTTTATCCATGAATATTTGGACTTACACATGAAAAAATCAGACACTATTTATTTATAACCATTACATTCGAGTATCCTTAAAATGATTAAAAGTTAGTCATCAATGGGATATGCTCTAAAGTCATATTTTTAAATTTTATATTGTTTTAGACAAGTTTTTAGTAGAGACATCCTCCTTTGAGGAAGTTTTAAATATATTCACAAATGGGAGATACTTGTTCACAATGGTAGAAAAGGATGTCATTGGCATGCCTATGGCAAAGTGTAACTTCTTTTTGTTAAGGGTGGCTGCCTAACCCCTACCTTATCTTTTTTTCAAAAAAGAAAAAATAGAAGATACATGTAACGGAATTTATAGATAGGGAAGTGTTAAAGGCACTTCAATTATTACCAAAGGCACCTGAACAATTGATCATATATTATTTTTTTTTTCTTCTATGGGTTAAAAGTTTCGGAATGAGTAGATTTTTGGCTAGGATGATCTATGTGGTGAAGGGATCATCCTCATAAAATTTCAACCATTTCCGAAACTTTTAACTCTATCAGAATAACTTGAAGAATCGTGGATCATTCATATTTTTTGTAAATCATTCTTTATGGGATTAGAAGTTTTGGAATGGACTCATTTTTGGTGAGGATGATCTCCTCACCATAGAGACCATCCTCACAAAAAATCAGTCTATTCCAAAAATTTTAACTCATATAAGACAAACTTTGACTATACAGTGGGATGCCCAAACAATTGGGGTGCCTTTAACATGCCTTTTATAGAAATTGGGTGCAAAAAAACTTTCTGAACTAATGTTTTCAAAGGCATGTGAGACTTAGGCTATGGTATACCTCAAAATAAAGCTCATTAAAAATGTCCTCAAGTGCAAGGAAGAAACATAAAAACAAGTGGGACTTACGTCTCAGACCATGACGAACTAAAAAGCATATATCTTAACGTGAGGCATATACCTAATGCAAGGTTTTATTTTTAAACTATATATGAATCATATTTTTTTTTTCTTTGACTTTGTTTTTTTTATTTCTTTGTTGTTGCTGGCAACAACATGATTGTAGTATTTAAAAATAAATTTGAACATGAAATAATAATGGTACAATGACCATGAAGGACTCTTTATTGAGAGTATATACTGAATATTCTCTTGTAAATAATATAGATTATTTAAGTCTCACTTTATAAAATATTAATCTATTAAGAATTTTTTGAAGATTTTTTTTAAGAAAAATATCTAAAAGACCCTTTTAACAATTTAACAAAGTGGTCTAATATAAAAATATACCGAGTTAAATAAAAAACTTGACTAATTTATTTGGTTATTAATATTTCTGTAAAAAATAAAAAAATAAATAATTTTATTTATTAAAAGTTATTCATACATTCAATACGATTTTATTTGACTCATTTAAGTGACTTGCAAATTTTTGAGTAGAATCAATTCAATGAACAATCAAGTCAATTTTAAAACTTATGTTTTAATTATTGAAAATTATTTATATATTTTAATAAAACCAACATACATAAATCAAAACAGTTTGACGGTGATGATGACTGTGGAGGTCGATTTTGTGATTGACCTCGAGATTTAATTGTTAACAAGATCATTCACCAATAAATCATAGAAATAATGAAAAAATAATGAAAAAGAGAAAGAACACAAAAAGATTTTTTACGTGGTTCGGCAAACATGCTTACGTCCACGGGTTCGGGGAGTCGTTTCACTATAATCTTGCGATTACATGGCCTCCTCTCCCTCTTCCTCTACCTTCTTCCTCCCTCTTTTCTTCTTTTTCTTTACAATGACTTCTCGAATTTTAAATAGAAAAATCCTAATTAGAGTCTTAACTTTAATTAAGTTACAATTGACCACATTATCCTTTATCTAAAGTAATAATTACATAAAAAATGAGAAGAATCCTCTTATATTAGGATTCTTCCTTAATAAGATAGAATACTCTTCAAATAATTTCATGTGTTTGTCTCGGGATACGTGTTGATAGTATGGATCAATGATAGACGATTTTATCCCTCCGCAGGGACCATACTCTATCTCCATCATCATTTTTGTTATAGTCATCACCATCATCTATGTGCATTAAAAATTATTTATATATTTTAATAAAACAAACATACATAGATTCAAACAGTTTGACGGTGATGATAACCATACTCATCTTCATCATCATCTTTGTTATAGTCGTCACCATCATCTATGTGCGTTAAAATTTATTTTTTCTAATAAAAAATAACTTACAATAAAATGGTAAAATAGTAAAATAACATCTAAATTTAAATAATATTGAAGTAACGTTAGGCTGGAATATCATATTGCACTTCTTGGTTCCTATTCACTTTCACGTCAAGAAATGCAATATGAGGTTCCAACTTGAGGTCACTCCAACATGACTCTCTAAATTTTATCCCCGTCAATGAAATGGGAGGTAAGTGCAATTATCAAAATGTTAGACGTCAAAATAGAATTATACCAAACTATAGGGTGTCAAAGTGTAATTTACCCTTAATAGAATTGTATAATAGAACAAAACTAACCTAGCTTATGTCTAGTGGCGTTAATTGGGACAGATTTGGGTGGTGACAACAATAGATATAACCTTATCTATCAAGTGCGGATAATCTGACTTAGGCATGTGGCAACTCAATCAATTTATCTGATGTGACAGGCTTGGAAATTGTAGATGTACTCTCCTCGAGATAAAAAATACAATTCCTCATAAAAAGATGCAGTTTTGTAATCCGAGAAAAACACATCTATGGTATCCTAGCCTTCCATGTCAGATAAGTCGATTGAAAATGCCACGTGCCTAAGTCAGATTATCGCGACTCTTATCTAAAAGCTTAACGAGCACCTTATTAACCGCTAGGACAACTACTATATGGTCATGCAACTGTTATTTACTTAACATAAGAAAGACTTCTATCTCCAAGTCAAGAGTATGAAGTTCTCTACTTATTAAAGTTTTATTTTTCTTAGCAAGATCATGAGATCTTCGTTCCATTCTTTTTTTTCTTTCTTAATTGAGATGATGATATTCATGGTAGTGGACGCCCCAACATTTAAAGAAAATAATTAAAAATTTCAGTACCTACTTAATCATAATTATTATCACATGAAACATTTAATACGCGCTTATTTGTTATCATGATCGAATTGAAAATTCGTATGGCTATAATTCATTAATTACCTATTGGTCTTTGTTGTAGTAATGGGAATCTATCAAATCTTAATTTTTTTTTCTTCTTTCTTTTAGGAAAAAATAGATCTCTCCACTAAAGTTCTCAAATTCTCAAATTCATTCATCAAAGCACGATGACGCGTAGACTTCTCAGATATTAAATCGAACTTATCTTCATGTAAGGCTTAACTAAGTTTAATTCCATATATTAAATGTCAAAAAGAAGGTTGGTTTTTAGTATTAGGGGTGGAAGTAATTGCAAGAGAATAAAATGAGTTCCATACACCTTAAAATCATATTCTCGTGGGAAAATTAATTTTCGGTCAAAATTCATTTAACATCATACAATCCTTAATGATGTGTTTGATTGGTTGGAAAATCCAAGAGAAATGGGTTTTGTAATGTTTGATTCCTTCTAATGGCTTCAATGTAAATAAAAGTTGCTAGAAATTTTCTCATTAAGTAGAAAAATCATTTTCTTGAGAGGGTATGATAAATAACTTAATTTATAACCACTCAAAATCAAATCAAATTCCTTGATAAATGAATTTCAGACGCTTTGCATTTTTTTTTCAGAAAAAGGAAAGAAAGAAGAATTCCTCCATGATTTTTCAAGCAGTCTAACACACTCTCAATCCACTCAATTAAAGGTGAGATCCAAAATACACAAATTTAGTTTTTGAAAGCAATTTTGTCATACATATATAAACATTTGTGGGTGAAGGAGGATCTTGAACCCAAGTCTTGGTATTAATACTTACAAATTAATTTAATTTAACCAAGTTGTCACCTTCGATCTTAAAATATTTCTATTTATTTCAATATGTTTTACTTATTAAATTAAGAGCCCCTTTGGGTTCTCTTTTCGTATTCAAATTATAATTTGGTAAGCACTTGAAAAGTTCTTCTAACTTCTTAAAAAAAAAAAAAAAGGTCGAAAATGATCAGAAGTGAGAAGTGTTTACGACCCAATTGTCAATTTTAGAGTTTGCGGAAATTTAACTGAACTTAAAAACTTTTATAATTTTTGAACACTAATACCCACGTTTATATAGTTTATAACCAAAGCATCCAACATAATGCTTCTAAATTATTAACTTAATGACCAAAAGACCAAAATATATAACATGATCACTATGCCCATAAAATAACACATTTTTTTTTCTTTCAAGAACATGTCTTTCTAAATGATAATTTTCAATTCCACTTCCATTACTTATATTCCTACTAAGAAGTAGAAGAAGCCATAGCAAAAGCAAACAGGGCCTAACTAACAAGTTGATTTTTTGAATTTTAAAATGACTAATTGAAAGGAACAACCCTGGGCACTTAAAAACCTAAAACTTGACCACACTCATATGGCCTAATGCGATTCACCACACCCACATAACCTAATGTGGTCCAAACCCTGCATTATGATAACTGAACCTCAACACCAACAACCCCACCTAAAGAGTATAATAGAAAATCAAATTCTAACTCATGATGATGTCTACATCTCATATATATCATATGCATCACCCACCAAACTATCAATCTCAACCGTTCAATCAATGGGCCAGCCATAGATGAGTCATCTAATGGTTTGGATAGTTTGTGCTGGTGGACCATGTGTACGATATTGGTTGTGGAGTGTCTCACCCTCTATGCTCCTTAGTAATAAGGTGCAAATCCTCCTCAATGGAGGACCCTACCTAAACCCTAAATTGCAAACCTAAACCATGCACCAATTTCCAGCCTTATTAAACAAAACAAATTTTAACACTTTTTTTTTTCTCTTTTGTCCAAGAAAGAAACAAACACCCTTTCATACATTTAATACTAATTATTGTAAGAATCGAATAAAACAACCGAACCCACTTAGCTGTGGCTTACGCTTCCTTGACATCAGCGCAGTGAAGGTAACAAAGTAGAGCTCCACTTGAACATTGTGATATAAATAATATCTATATGATGAGATATTAGCTTACCAATATGTTATACCCTCCATGCGTAATATTCAATAGTTAGAAATTATCGATCAAATTAATTTTTATTTCGTATGATAAAGGATCGACACCTTGCTCACATAATTAGAGAGGCGAGATTCACATAGAAGATTGGTTCACTACATAATCCCAACTATTTAATATTCTAACCTGATTGTGGGTATAACGCATTCTTTCCTCCAGTGTCAAGGATCGATTTCTTTCTCTCTTAATATTTAAGTTAATTATAATTTTATTTGAATAAAAATATTTTAATTAGAAAATTTTATATCTTTAGCTTTGAAAATATTCAGTTTTATATTTATTGTTATTCTTTGAATACACTATTCTTAATTTATCTTGTTGAAATCATATTTTTTCATCACATCGTGAATATAAAATATCATTATTTTGAAATTTGATAAGTTGTCCAATACATGTCTTGCCTTGCGACAATTACTGATAATAGTGTCATTTGAGGTGTCCGCTTAGTCCTCGGATCTTTACTTTCTGTCATCATCATAATCTGTAATGAGGTTGGTCCTCAACCTCTTTTCATGGGAAGTTCGATGGATCGAATGGGTGAGATTGTTCCGATTGGATTAATTATTGACAATGGATGGATCCTCCCATGTTGTCCAGCCCATTATATGGGTGTGTCAGATCTTAGCTGTCTATAGGAGTGTATAAAACTTGGACTACATTGGACTTATACAAGTGGTAGAAATAAAAAAATTAAATAAAGATGAGAAGTTATGAAGAATTAATGAGCAATGCAAATGCCTCATATTCCACTAACCGACCCCTCTTGCATGCGTGTTGACAATTTTTTATCTTTCTTTTTTATTTTGTATTTTTTTACCTATTTCCCTTTCACGCTTAGCTTCCCCGGCCCATCACACCTTTTGCAACTGAAAGATAAGCTTTATTTCTACTTCCACTAGAAACAAACAACCCATCATGTGTCAATGTTAGACTAATTTAGGAGCACCCCTCCTGTTTTTGGTTAATATTTGATAAACCATACTTTGTTTTCATACTTATGACATACACCCTTGACCATGGACTACTCAAAATAGACTAATAAAATGACATAAAGACCTTTTCATCTTCTAATAAAAAAATTCCTTGGATTTGTATAATTAATTGCACATGAAAAATGGGTTTTTGTGAAATAATATTTTAAGGTGCACGATTATGCATTTTCTCTGAAAAATCTATTCTTTTCGCTCAAGTGATTTTCGCTTTAGATGGGAAAAAAAGTTTTCCCACTCCAACCCTAAGAAGATGATTTTCCCATGATTACTCCAACCCCTCAACACTAAAAATCAATTCCCATTTTGACATTTTCCTAGGTGCTATTAAACAACATAATTTATTTATTTTTTGATAGGTAAATCCTTGGTTAGTAAGAAAATATTGTTATTTGTTAATAGTAAGCATAAGAAATATGAGTTCAAGGGATTTGAGCCTAGGACCTAGGAACAATCTACACAAGTCTTACCGCTTAGCTAAGTGGTACTCCTTAAACAACATAATTAATGTTTCCAAGAAATTCATTTTCTTGAGGAATTCAATTTCCCTTAAAAACGAATTCCCTATGATCACACACACCATTGATTTTTCTCCCAATCATCCATTTTCTTCGAACGTTTCAACCTCTAGGGAAAATTATTTTCTTAAGAATGTTGAGATTAAATATATGAGGAAAAAAAATAGAGGAAGATGATGGTTTTTTGGGTTAAAAATAGAAGTGTTATTGACAAGAGGTTGAAAGTGAAGGTATTTAGGTCATTTTCTATTAGTCTCTCAGCAAAGACTTTAATCAAAGGGTATGTAATCAATTTGAAAAAACAAAGGAGCATCTCATAAAAAGCAGAGGGGTGTAATCAAAATTACCATAAAATGTTACTTTAAATATTATGTTCCCCCTCTCTTCAAACTTGCTAATGCATTACGTTTCTCCTTTTCTGTTATTTCTCTTCTTCTTCCTTTCTCTCCTGTCTTTGCAAATACGAAACAATTCTCTTTCTTTAATTGCTCTCTCTTTATCCTCTCTTTTTCTCTTTATAAAAGCTGAGTTTGAAGTTCCTTAGCACCATGTCATACCTCCTTAGAAACATGGGAAATTGCTTACCACTTTGTAGATCCAATAAAAATTCTTCATCCAAATCGATGGAGCACGAAAGGATCTTACGGATAGCAAAGAGTGATGGCAAGATCCTCGAATATAGAACATCGATCCTCGTGAAGGATCTTCTAGTAAATTTCATCGGTTTCGCCGTATGTATCTCACAAGAAAATTCACAACATCATCTCCCACCAAATTATGAGTTGAAGATTGGTCATATGTATTATCTTGTTAGTTGTCCGGGCTATGTTGATTCTACTAATACGTCTGATACATCCGATGATGATCATGTGGGTGGTCTTAAAAGGATAAAAGTGATTATAACAAAGCAACAACTTCAAGAATTATTATCGAAGAAGATATCGATGGAAGATATTATTTCAGGTCTTCAAGGTACATGGGATGGTGTTGATTCCCCAAGAAGTTGGCAGCCAAAGCTGGAAACAATTCCCGAGGAAAATCAATAATATAGGAATCATACATCAAGTGAGTTCTATGGCAAAAATTGTATAAGAATACATAGAGGATCGAGCTTCAAAGATGTATGAATTCAATTGTTTAGAATTCCAGCTCTTTAAGGAAATAAGGTTTGGTAGTCTTTCTGTTGTCGTGGGTTCATATGATACACACAAAAACAAGATATGAGAATTACAATTATACATACATGTTAAAACTCCTCTATTTCTCCTTTAATCTTTCTTAGAATAATTTGCTATTTTAGATAAGGATATTAATGGGTGACCAATTATACATGTTTTAATAGTATAATTAAAATCAAAAGTATCGGAACTAACAGATGTTAGAATTGTCCAAGACCAACTTACATAATAGTGCTAAGGATTTCTAAGTTTCTTGGTTTGTTTGTTTTTTTTTTTGTTTTGTTTTTTTTTCAATTTTAAATATAATAACTAGGTACCTAAAAGCCCGAAAATGACAAGGAAGTAAGGTGTCTCATGTTGGTTGGTTTTGATTTTTGATTGAAGTGATTTATAATTGAAAGGGTACGCAAATAAACAAGAATTATTGTATATAATAGATTTTTGAGTCTAGTTAATTTATAATCGAAGTGGGCAACCCTTTACTTTGAACCCATTATTTTGAAGTTTTTACTTAGTGCATATCGTACCTTCCGTGCAATAGGTTCAGCTTCAAAATGAATTCGATGCAAACTTTTGGTATAAAAATTATGCGAAGATCATAGATAGTGACACATCATTAGAGCTGTGAATTTGTACATGATTTCCTTATGAGAAATTGACTAGTGGTATATTGATCATTTAATTAAGACTAATGATAATCTGGCGCTCTATTTTCATACACCCCTTGATCTGGCAGTTATAAAACCATAAATCTTTTTCTGTGTATCCCGAAGCAAAAGATCTACAGTTCTATGATGGGGCATACAAGGGCGTTTGAAAAAAGAGTGTCAGATTATCACGACTCTGTAATTAATTGGTCCCACTAACCCCATGATATGATCAAACCATCTCTTTTTCTATCTATAAATTAAAAAAAAAAAGACTTATTGTACTAACCATGGTTTGAAAACTCATCAAGTTGACTCCAATCAATTGGGATTTTGAGGTGACTTGACTACAAAACTAGGTCGAACTGAGTTAATCAGCAATTAAGTCGAGTTGGATAAAAATTGCACCGAGTCATGTCAGAAGCTCGATCAAATTATGCTACCATATTTAAGATATCCTTGGAAGCAGTGGGTTGAAGGTGAAAGTTGGCAATTACAAAAGTATCCATATCAATGCATGTTTGGAGCACAACTCTCAAATTTTTTAAGGAGTTAAATCTCTACTTATGAGGTGAGAGTAATAACATCAGACCTGTGCAATAATTATAATGGTTTTAAAACTCACCGAGTTGAATTGATTCCAAAACTTGAAGGAATCAACTTGTTGGGTCAACTCGACAGATCTTTGAGTCAATCATCAACTTTTAGTCTAGTCAGATCGAAAATGCACTGAGTCGGATCATTGTTATTAGTTGAAGGTTATGTTTTTAGCACTATTCAATGATATTTTGTAGTAGAAAATTTGTGATCCCGATGTACTTACAAAAATAATATTGTATAATGACAGTTGTGGAGGTTAAAATTTGTAAGGTACCAAGGGAGGACACATGTCATCTAGGATTTGAGTTAATCCAGGTGTTTTGACCCGACTCATTCGAGCCCAAGGGATTCAGACTCTGTTGACTCGAATGTTCTTACGAAGGTGAAAGGTTCGGTAGGTTGAGAATCATTGTTGTGGCATAACAACCCAATCAACCAAAATCTTCCAAAACAAGGGATTAATTGACTGATTCAAGGATAAGTAAAAATTATGAGTTCTAATTGAAAAGGGGTGAATAAGGAAAGTATCTTAAGTAGATACAATCATAATCTAAATCCACTTGCTAAAATGGGTAAGGATGAATACGAAAATTGGATTGAGGAAGTAAATGAGATTTTCTCTATAAATAAAGGGTTAGAGAAAGAGACATCCAAGCATGTGTTCTTTTTACCTACATGCACTATTATTTTGTCACTTTTTCACGTTTTACTTACATAACTTGGGTATCGAAGAGGTTCTGTTGTAGGCACACCTAAGAACATCAGGAGTAGAGATGTCTAAACTTCTACGTAGACTAAGAGGTGGAGACAATTTTTGCATCTACAACAATGAATGCGGAAACCACTCTTGTCACATTATGTGATAATGACACGTGTCTCAAAAGATTGATTGGGCCTAATGAGAAATACTGAACCAAACCTTTGAACACAATAAGGTCATCACAGACGATGATAAGAATTTACCGAGATCGAGCTTAGAACTAGATTAGAATTGACAACGGTTAGAAAGAAAAAAAAGAAAAGTCTCATCCTTGTTAATCCAATTGTTGATGCGTACGGTACAAACCGAGCAATATTGGAGTTAAACTTTTGCCACATTACGTGGAAACAAAGAAGACCTAAAAAGAAACACAAACATTCTGGCACCAAGGTGATCCAAATAGAGGCACAAGTTGATTATCAGATTTGTGAATCAATTAGTTTGGTTTCAAGGCCTCATATTTAATAAGACAAAATATTAAATGATGATTTGAGCCCTACCTTAAATCAACGCCCACTCATTTAATGTGATATCTACTTATCAATGCTTGATTGGATGCATTAATGGGGCCTGGGGGCACAAATCCAGAAAAAAGGTCAGTAACCCCTAGCCAGCTAACATCTTATACGGCATCCAATCTGGATGAACTGTGTGGTGACAATGTCATGAAGTTTTGACTATGAAACCTCTTCTCAAAGGCTAAGAGGGGGTTCAAAAACTCTACCTAGACATTTCTAAGAGCAAGTAATCTCTCTGCAATTTAATTATTCATCATTTTCTTCATTCTTCAATCTCTTTATTATTATTATTATTATTATTGATAAGCTGGGGTTGAAGGGTCCTCTCCCTAAAAAACACTACTAACGAGTGTAAATACAAGTATTATCTTCTTCAACAATTCATAGAAGATCATAAAGAACATTAGAATTATCCTGAAATATTAAAAACTCATCCCAATCAGTCCCCAATTTTGCTAAAAAATCTGCTGCTCTGTTTGCTTCTCTCCATTGGAATTCAAAATTACATTCATCAAAGTCTCGGGCTATGACTGCAATCTCCATCAACATTTCAGCATACTTCCATGAAGGACTAGTCTCACCATTTATGCACTTAATAGAATACAACGAATCTGATGAGATCAGAATTCGTTTGAATTCTCTCATTTTTGTAAAACGCATAGCTTCAAGTATCGATTGAAGTTCAATTTGAATTATGTCTCCTCCATCGCTATTACTCCAAGCAGCAAAATGAATAACTCTGTTTTTATCTCTCCCAATGAATAAAAAACCAGCCCCTTGACTTGATAATGATCCATCGGTATTTATCTTCAACACGTTGTCCACTGGGGGAACTCACGAGAGTCGTTGAACTACATTTGGTACCAAAGAAAACCCACATGACCGGTTCTTTAAGATTTACAGCGTTACTTCTATATTTTTATTGACAACTTTCATCCCATCAAACCGAAGCCTCACTACCTCTTCCACTTGTTTTAGAATCACCTCTTTTTGAACAAACAATTTAGCAAAAAGTCGCTGATTTCTTTCTTTCCAGCATAGGTAGATCACTGCACAAAACGTTAAATACAACATCTGTTTAATATGTTTTTCCTGAAACAAAATATTGTTCATTCTTTAATATTGACTTTCTCTCATTTTCATTATTATTGACTTAATTTTCGAAAGATCTTTGGTAGGCATCACGCTAAGGACTCATCCTTATTACCTTCTTTCCTTGTAAGAGCCAAAGAAAAATTAGAAGAAAAGTTTCATAATCAAAACCAAAGTCATCATCAATGTACAAAGTACATCTCGAGGAGTGGGAGCTTGGAAAGCTATCCACAATCAACATTAAAATATTATTATTTTTTTGGATATTTTTAAGAGTATTTATGAAAATTAAATTATGGAAACTCATGTATCTTTTGAGCATTGGAGTAAGCTTCAGATCCAGGTTTTAATACATGAATTATGCTTCTTGGTGGATTGTCTAATATATAGAGGAGATACTTGCCTCCCATAAGGCTTTGACCACTCCATTTACTAGACTACCCTCCAAACCCCATTTTCGTATTTTAATTTTCACTTCCAACACTGCTACCTTTCAATAGAGGGACTTGGCTTAAAGTCGATAGTCAAATGGAGCCCACTTCACAAATTTCTGAATAAATGGAGGTATTTCAAATCACAAATTTAACAAGGGAAATAAGTTATGAAACCACCAAAAAAGATAAATGTATCTGCACTGACCTTAGCTAGTAAAGAGATGGGCATATATAGTAGCTCAAACTACAAGAAAGCACGACAACCATCATACACTCTCCCTAAGCACTTCAGACTTGCCCTTCTTAGGGACAACGCAGAAGTCCTTGAGGGAGAGTGAGTGATGAATGCCATGGTGTGACTCCATACCACTTCTAACCAATGATGGGATGGCTAACCCATGGAATCAAGTCCACCTAAGCAAGACAAACATTATTCACTCCCTCCCAAGGCTTCTAGGTTGCCCTAATTAAAGGTAATGTTAGAAGCCCTTGAGGGAGAGTGAGTAATGGGTGCCCAAATAAAATCTGACTTGCGCATACCCCACACCCTTGAATAGTGTTTTAGATCTTGATGATGCTCTCGCTCTTAACATAGACCCATTTCTCGACACTTACGATAAACGAAGTGCTTTCTTAATTAAACTTCATATCCCATATGCAAGGCACGACTTGTTCAATCCCCCCCAAGTTCTCCTAGCTTGTCATACTTGGTAGTGTCACTGATGATCATGTCCAAGCTTGTGACATTAGAAGCCCTTGAGGGAGAGTGAGCAATGGATGCCCTGGTAAAAACACTATACTTCATATGCAAGGCACAACTTGTTCGTTCCCCCTCAAGTGCTCCTAACTCATCACACTTGTTAGTGTCACCATCTATAGAATACCCAACATGGAAAAGGTAACAATGGTTAGTGGCAAGTTTAGAAGCCCTTGAGGGAGAGAGAACAACCAATGCCTTGAAGTTCCACATTTATTCGGTCGATCGCTCATTGGCTTTGACCTTGCTTATTTTGAAGAGGACTTGAGACCTTCTTATAGGCCCTCAATTCATAGAAAAGCAAATAAATTAAGTCCATATAGGGGACCACCATATCTTTGGCACTTGAATTCAGTGGGCAAAACCAGATCCCTTCTATCCTTACAAGGGTTGGCCCTTAAGAGACTTGGCAAGGCACTTATCTTTTCTCAATAAAGGAATAAAGAAGCTTAGGCATCTCAACCATATCCATTATCGTAGTAAGTCAATGCGAAAGAAAGAGAAATTTCATTACGAATTAATTCCTTCATGATTTTCATATCTAATAGCATATTTACAAATTCGAACAAGGGATCTCCTAACCCAATCGTAATCTTTTAGAGCATTTACTCGAATAAAACTTTTCGATTCATTAGAGTGATTCTTAGCCTAGTCCACTATATCGACATTTGCCACTCGATAGCATTGTGATGAAATTCCACGAAATTTCCAAAATTTTGGAATAAACCTCTGAACAAGGGCCAGCCAATTAAATCAGTTTTGTATAATTAAACCCCAAAATTTTCCTGAAACTTTCCCAAATTTATTCGAAAATCCTGTATGAGGATTGTTATATGGTGATCAATACCACCCCTCACAAAAATCAATGTAACTGAAATAACAATAGTACACACCTCCTTTTGGGATTGATGGATCTCTTGATTCTTCGATGAATTACAATCAACTCTAATAGGATGGTCCATATAGAAAAACAAATCTAACAGTTTTAGTCTAAATCTAGTTAATTTGATCCAATCCTAATCTAATCGGACCCTTATACTATGAGATGTATCCTAATCCTCACATCATGATTTGGTGTAAAATTAAGCACCTATTTACACTGCTCCATATCCAATAACAGTTATTGTGCATCCAAGATGTCCCTATTTATCACAAATGTATAATTATGTAATAAACTCACATCTCAGATAGGTCATCAAACATGAATCTGAAGCCCAAAAATACTTTGGTACCCCAAAATAGTGCTCTCTATACCTGGGTTTGATCTAAATGCCCTTGTATTTTCAAGCTGATGACATGCCCATCTCGATTTAAGTCTTCTTCCATGAGACTAACATAAACGATCTACATGCCATCTTTGAAATTACCTCTATGAACTAGGTTTGCTCTAGAGTAATGAACCGCGAACGTACATTTGAACCGAGTGAACTAATGAAACACGATAACTTCAAAAACATTCCTAAATTTTACCTCGAGTACCATAGCATAGAGAAATACAACCCATCATATTTAAGCAAGGCCTGACGTCTATTTTAGTAGAGTGAAATATCTACTTTAGTTGAAGCCCAACCTAATATCTTTTACAAGCCTTGAGAAATAGTCCAGTGGCTTTACATATACCATCTTCTCTAAAACTGGCTGGGCCGAAAATCCCAACCAGATTCTTCGAGATTGATGACCATATCAGTATTGTGTGACCACTCCATGAAGGACAAGGATATTTGCATCAAACAGAGCCCAAAATTCTAAGTATTAAAGAGACTAGTCCTGATATATACTAGCTAAAGAAGATGGCTATTAGATTGTTTATCTTCATAGTGATTACAATAATCTTAATAGGGTTTATATAGAAATTATAGAGAATCCTAAATAGAATCAAAATCTAAGAAAATATAATCTAACCATATCTATCTAAATCATAATCATAATCGAAATGAGATGATATGGTGTATCGCATTCCACCTTATTATGCATCAAATCAAATCCGAATAATCAATGTGAGTTCGCTGAAATCAATGGCCTCATAGAACAAGATGTCGAAAAAGAGTTACCAATGCCAAATGCATGTTGTCGAAGAATGAAACAGATCAAATCACTTCAAATATGAATGAACAATCTAGAAAATAAACATTATTGAATAGCATCTTTTGGACCTTGCAATTAGTTCAATGTAAGCTCGTTCATTGGTGGTTGCCTCTTTTGGGTCTTAAATGATCTCAATGTGGCTCCATCACGGTCTCAATCATTGACCTTAGTTTGGAATTTCATCAATCCACAAATATCTTTAAAGGAATATGATGGGCTGAACCATACAAACTAGTAGTGAGTTTATCTTGGGTGAGTTTGTCAAGGGGCTTAGAGATTAGAACTGAAAAGTTGGGCTTGGACATAAAAATTGGAATAATTTCGATTGAAGAGAAGTCATTGGGGGTAAAAAAGGAGTTAAATATGTGGTTCCAATCAATAATGGGGGCACATTTCTTTTGTATGTACAACATGGATGTACAATCATTGATCTCGTCCTTTGTTTTGAAAAGTGAGATATCCAAGTAAAGTGGACGATTACTCAAGAACCAAGGTCAAACCCTCAATGAGAACTACTTTTCAAATTAGAAGACTTGGCTATTGACACTGGCTCTCTCCAAAGGTTTTAATTTCGATATTCTGTCATGACCACAATATCGCCATTGAAACGATCACGTGGTGATTGAAGAAAGTGATTAGAAAGAGAACATAGATGGCATAGCAATAGACAATAGATATCCATAAAAATGAAGAAAAGTGTGAACGAAAGAAGAGGTTGTGATATGATGATCTTTGGTAATCTGGCAAGAGACGACGATGCCGCCCACCGAAAGATGATTTGAGTAGGACCTAAAAGTTGATCCATAAATCAACGGCTCTTGACACCATAAAGAAGATTGGATATTAGATTAATTCTCCTTATAATGATTACAAGAAACCTAATAGGGTTAATATAGAAATCATAGCGAATCCTAAATAGAATCAAAATCTAAAAAAAAAAAAATCTAACCATATCTACCTAAATCATAATGAAAATGAGATGATATGGTATATCACAATAGACCTTATTACAATGTATCAAATCCTAATATTCTAACATTAGCATGATATGAATGACGACATTAAGAATTTTATTAAAACAAAAATAAAAAACAAAAAAAATGCCAAAATTGAGACTTTATAAATTTGATAATTTTTAAAAAGAGAGAATGAGTAGAGATAGCCATAATAAGACTTTTGGAGGCACGTAGGGAAAACCAATTATATATAGCAAACTACCAAAGGCGGTATAACTACCCAAAAGCCTTTGTAAGCATTCTAACATAATTAACATTATGAGGTAATAAAAAAAATTTAGAAAAAAAAACCATGAAAATATAATATTCCAAAGAGTATTTTTGAAGAAATATATAAATATAATAATTATTCACTTATTTGATTTGGAAAATGCAAGGGGGTTAACAAAAACTTGGCCACATGAGTCAAAAAGCCACTGTAGAGGGTTTTTTAGTCCTTCCACTCCTCGAGAGGTAAACTATCTTTTAATTGTAGTTTGAGCTTGATCTAACAGTCTCCTCCTCTTTACGATGGTAATATGACTTTCATTGATTTCTTTGTTGGTGTTGCCTTGATTAACCTCTTTTGATGGTAGATTTTACCTTGATTTTTTGATGATCTGACTCTATCCTGTTCCTTTGTAACTTATAGAATAGTAGAAGATGGGAAGGATGAGACTCTAGTAAAGTGTCTACCAATGATCATCCAAAGATTTAATTAATACTTAGATCCCAAAAAATAAATGAAGAAAAAGATGAATAGTAGACTTGCAAAATAATATTTTACTTAAAAAATTCTAATCAATCAACCAACCAATCTCTTTCTCAGTTTAATAGGTTGGTTTTTGTAGATGAAATCTAGGTATAAATATCACCATACGGTTGGTCTAGATGTCAAATGAGCTATTCAATTAATGTTTTGAAAGATGGATTCATCACTTGTCAGTAAAATTTTAATATAATGTGTAAGTTTTATAGGTTATCAATGTAAAATTAAAGATCTTTGACCCATTGTGTCCCATTAATCTGATAAAATCTTACTTGGGTTTATCCATAAGAGAAGAAGTGTTCGGACTCAAATACTTGCTCGGAATTGTTTTTGTGTTATGAGTCTATTTGTATACGAGTTACGAATCTGATTAAGAATGAACTACAATAAATACAATTTGAGATTTAGATCAAGAACTGGTTCGATACAATTTGAGATTTAGATCAGGAACTGGTTAGAGATCAAATAAGAGTTTGGACTTGGGTTGGATATGTGATATCATTTAAACGTGAATTGTTTTATTGTATGTTTTAAATGAGTTCAAAAGCTCGGGCTTTGCACACTATTAAAGTTAGTTTTGGACCTTTGGGGTGGATGTATCAAGTAAGTTGATTTTCTTTAAGTTGATTGTAGTTTATCATCCTACACTAGTCAACCTAAGATCATACCACACTCTGTTTTGGGTGATCTCAATTGGTATCGAACTTACACTTATGCGATTTAGATATAATTAATTCCTTCCTTATCATTCCCTAAGTGCTAAAATAGGCTAAAATAGAAAAAAGAGTGCTCAAATAAGCTGTTTTTTAAACCAAGCTTGTACCCTTTAAGGGATACAAAATTTCTTCTTGTCGTAAGATACTTGATTCAGGGTCTGGGACTCGGTACCTTCCTAACTAGAAGTCGGACTCAATTTAAAACTAACTCGTGACCAACCTTCCGTTTTCCTGTGGAAGGCGTCATTATCGTGGTACATGACAAAACAAAAACGGTCTCCACAAAGAAAATTAAAATCCAAGAGCAATCACACATGTAACTTGGATGTACAAAATTCCTAAAACTAGGGAGAAAAACTTGTTCTAATCGCATTAAGACCCAATCTAAGGGTGTTCCAATTGGATCAATACATAATTCAATTGAAGAATCTCTTTGAGTGATTATATATGATAATGCAAGTTACAGTAACAAATAACTTACTTAAAACATTAGAAATGAACACGAGTGACTTGTATACATAATAACTGAAGTCAAACATGGTTCAAGATAGGATAAACTACGATGATGTTTTAGTCGATTATATTTCTAAAATGAATTAAAGATCAAAAGAGACAAAGTGAAACATGTGTAAACTTAAAATCTAAATTAAGTAAAGCGGCCCAAACTCTTTCAGTTCTAATAACACTTTCTCACAGCACACACATACTATTAATTTAAAAGAAAAAATATAAAAAACTAAGACCTTAAACGCTAAGATGACGTCACTGGATATCAACATCGATGACTTTTCGGTCAACCTTTTTCTTGGGAATAGAAATGAAGAGAACCCCATTCTTCAACTCTGCCTTTATCTTATCCTTCTCACAGTCAACTGGAAGAAGTAGACGCGTGTCATAAGAGCTGAAGCCCTGACTCGACCAGGACGATTCCTCCCCTTCTTGCTTCTTGTGCTCCCCTTTAATAACGAGTATATCATCCTCAATCATAACTTTAACGTCCTCCTTAGAAAACCCAGGCACATCGAACCTCATCTTTAACTCGTTCTCATCAACTTTGATTTCCCAAGGTGCACGTACTTCTGTTGTTGATCGTGTGGTGCTTGGGAGCATCATTCTATCCTCGAAGACTCTGTCTATTGTTTCCAGCATCTTTGTCATTGTTCTCATTGGAGATAGCGGGTCCAATATACCTATAATCACAGCCGTTCATTAATGGTTAGTGTTGTGTATTTGATGATGTGTGTTTTGATGACAGAGATCTCTACGAAGTTGGGAAATTCGAAGGGCAAGGGTGGGGCAAACCACCCCCAAAGTCAAAACCCTTCCTTTTTACTCCTTTTGAATTTTGTGAGAAGTTGATTGAATTTTGTGAGAAGTTGAATCAATGTAAATTTGATTTTAATTTTTTCTTTTCAAATTATCTTATTTCTTTTATTCTTGTGAATTTAATCACCAAGAACGACAAAAAATTTGAAGATATTTTTTACAATTCTATTCGATAAGTTTAAACCTAACTTGATTTAACAAATTCAGAAAGAATTTATCGAATATTACTAAATAGATTCGGTAAGTACCCATCGAACAAAACTTTCTACCAATCATTTTTATGGACGGAAGGTATCAACTGAATATTACCAAATAGATTGGATAGGTAAATACCTATCGAATGAAACTTTCTACCCACCATTTCAATGGGTACCTACCAAACAAAACTTTATCAAGTGATCGACTTTGACTCTATTGAAAATTTTAGAATAAGAAAAATAAATAGGATCAAAATTTAAAACTTTTCAATGAAATCTTTCAAAACAAGAAGAAGAAACAGTTCGATACCTTTAGGTGTGTGCTGTAAAAGCCCCTAGGCCTAACTCATTCTCACAAAACCGGCTTATAAGATGAGGATTACCCAAGGTTTATATACATCCCAAGGTCATAATACCCGACGATGTGGGACTCTTCTCTTACACTCTCCCTCCCCCTCACGTGTAACATGTCTCCTACATCCATGTGATTACTCATACCATGTGAAAGCCTATGGGCCTAACTCATCCTCACAAAACCGGCTTGTAAGGTGAGGATTGCCCTATGTTTATATACATCCCAAGGTCATGATACCCAGGCGATGTGGGACTCCTCTCTTACACTCTCCCTCCCCCTCACGTGTAACGTGTCTCCTACATCCATGTGATTACTCATACCATGTGAAAGCCTATGGGCCTAACTCATCCTCACAAAACCGACTTGTAAGGTGAGGATTGCCCTATGTTTATATACATCCCAAGGTCATGATACCCAGGCGATGTGAGACTATCTCTTACACGTGCAATAAGATAATAATAGAGGTCAAAACATATTTAATGATGAGTGTGTGCAAAGAGATATTTTGAAGTTAATTAAGGTGGGTATCGTTGGCAAGTGGGTGAAAAGAGCCATTTTGGTTTCGGTCTACCTAATAAGTAATTTTATTGATCTGAATAACCATAGATTACCGATCTCAATGATTAATGTTCAAACCTCAAGATCAACAATATATTAATATTGATCTGAATGGTTGTAAAAGGTCAATCTTGATGATTGAATCGAAGGTTGATCCCAATGATTGATATTGTCAATTTGAATCACCAATCTCACCAATTAAAAATGAGTTGACTAGTTGAGGGGGCACTAAGCGTTCACTGAATTGACTTTGAATTTACTGTAGAAAATTTTATGGTATTTTTTTCTCTCAAAATAAAAAATAAAAAATTACCTCCATATGGTTCATTTAAGTAATTTTCCCCAAAATAAAAATCAGCAAAAGGAAAACAATAAGCTTGAAGATGAGGAAATATAAGACATTTGTTGTTAGTCTCTCCTAGAAGACCACAGTCAAGGGAGGGGATGTTTTCTCAACTAATCAAAATAAATAAATAAATAAAAAGAGTCGTGATGAACGCACGCGGCTGACGTGGTAAGGCCTCAAAACCATAGATCGTTTTCATCGGGATACGCAGGGAAAGATGTGCGGTACTGTGCCCTAGCCACGTCAGCCGCGTATCAAGACCGCGTGTATTCATCATTATTCAAAAGGGAATTTAGAAAACTATACCGAAGGGAGAGAGTTCAATCATCGAACGCCTTGGCTTCCGCTCCACAGCAGAATTGTCCTTAGTTTTGTCGAGGTGCTGCACTTGAACAGAGCTTTCTTGGTTCTCCTTCTCCCCAGTTGATGATTCTTTCGCTCTTACAATCGAAAGTCTCTTATTGGAAACTTTGCTTTTGTTCCAAGGGAAGAAGACTGAACAGGGCGTAACAGAGCCTCTCAATGGCTTATTTAGGTTAGAATAGAGAGACAGATTAGTAGTAGAAGAAGAAGAAGAGCCGAGAAGGTTTGTAACACTGCAAGTTGCCATCTTCAAGTTGAGAGAGAGAGAGAGAGCACTGATGTACTTGCTATGTGTGGGTATTGGTCAAGGAGAATTGAAGCTTTTTATAAGAGAGAGAAGAGAGAGGGAGGGAAGTAGTAGAGGAATCGAGAACATTGGGGTCTGTAACATTGAGACACGTGTCTTTGATCATTTTTGGATTTCCTTCTCATATGCGTTTCAACTTTCTAGAGTGGTTGATTAGACGAAGGAAGAAGGATCGAGGTCATCTTCGAAGTCTCTCGTGGGAGGACTTTTGAGTGCTAATATTATACTCCCGTGTGTTACGTAACTATCTCACTCCCTACCTCCTTTGCACTTCACGTGGCACAAATTTTTGGGTGATTTAGACACATGCCCCTCACTGTTTTGTCAATAGTAGAGATACTCCTGTGGAATTTTGAAATTAATGACATGCGCTTTTTGACCAAGGTCTTCCTTGAGAGACATTAATAAATGACCTATATGACATATCTAGCCGATTTTCTTCTCAAACCAAGACATCTTCAATCTAGATATTCTCTTCAAAAGCAGTGATAATTTTCAACCTTAGGGTGAAGCTCTTATGAGATATGATATTCTTTTAATCATCAAATTGAAAGAACCAAGATATGATTTTGAAGAGGTAGAAGATCCATGGACTTTCGGTAAAAGTTCAACAATTTTTTACAATACGTACGTTCAAGATGATAGATTAAAAATATTTACCTCCTAGGTGCTATGCTTGAAAATGGAAAATTTTCTTGGTGAAAAATAAGGGTTAAGATTGAGATTGAAAATAATGGTATTTACGTCATTTCATGTTAATCTCTAGACTCTAGGTAAGAGGTCACCAATTTGAAAACACGCGGGTATCTGTAGACTAATGATAAAATGATGCGTTGACATATACATGGTCTATACGTCGTTGACTAGATAAGTGCAAAGAATTGTATATCCTTTTCCTTGTGTATCTCGAAGAAAAAGATCTATGCATGGTTCTGTGCACTTACTAGGTCAATCACGTATAGACCACGTACATATTAGCATGTCATTTTATCATGACTAATACCTCCAATATTGATGAAAATATGGGGTGGCATCTTTGAGTGTCAATGGGCACTAAGAACTAAATTCGAGTCGGAGTTGATTTGGAACAGATTAGAACTAGGTCCATTTGAGCCAAAGTACCAAACTAATTGAGAACTAAAATTGATGGGAAATAACAAAACCCAAGAATCAAAATTACTTAAAAGATAAAATGTCTAAGGATTGTGATTCTGGTTCCATTGATTTGAGAATAGAAATCAAAATCAATAGAAACCGGAAACAAGAGAAATTAATGATTTTGATTTTGGAAGCTTAGCGGAACTAGCCCAGTGACACCATTAGTCTCAACTGAAGTTTGAAACTCTCCATCAAGCAAACAGTTGAGATGATATATAAGATTCTAAGAAAACCCAATCCCATTGATGAGGATCTAATTAGATAATTTATCAATCAAGTTCAGATCAATCATGTCACAATCCATTAATGGGTCTGAACTATATATAAATGATGTATATTAATATCATCTATGAAGATGCCAACTTGTTAAGTTGATTAATGTAATACCGTGAAAAAAATAATTAAATGTATAAATATAATCACATATGCATATATGTGTGTTTGCTTAAATATAATTTATAACATATAGCTTATCAAAAAAATATTTTTCCTTTTACATGAGTTTTATAAATTCTTGAATCCATAAAATCATAATTTAATCGAAAAATAAGGATTTCTTAATATTAAAGACGTAACCATCATTTTCATTTGAGTAATTTATATTTTTAGGGACTCAAACTTCAAAATTTCTTTTTAGACAAAACATTAAAGATGCTTATAATATAATTTTATAAAACATATCAAATTTCTTAAGTTTTAGGAGACAAAAGATTTTTAGACTATTTTGCCCTTCACATATCTGTTATATCTTCCTTGTTTTCTATATAATTTACTTTGTGATTATATAATATTTTTTCATGACATATTATATAATAAAGTATTAAAAATAATATGATGATATTGATGGTCTTATTGATTAAAAGTTAAGATTTTTTTTTTTTGAAAAAGGGTATTTTTAGTCTTTTTACACGAGAGCCAACGAGGAGGGATTGTTTTTGAATTTTCAAAAGTTAAAAAGTGCCTCGAAATAAGATAAGATGGCTCTCCTAGTTTAAGTCGATATCAAAAGCCCCTCACATCTGATGGCACAAATTGTCGTTTTATCGAATTTTATTTTCTTTTATATTGTCTAAAAATGGTCGTGTTATTAAGATTACCATCATTTGATGAAGAGAGAATGGTGCTTAACACCTTCCCCTCTCTCTAATTGAATCCTTACTTAAATCTTTGGTGGATCGGTATCATAATCCATACTAGAGTCACTATGATGCTAAAACGACACTTTAAAAAAAAATACATTTTGGATGACCATTCACACATTTTTATAAAAAGAATGGTGGCGACTCTAAATCCTTATAGAGGTAATCTTTGAATTCGAATATTACGTATCTATAATAAGAATACATTTTAATCATACACATATCACCTCAAGATATTAGGAGCATTGATTGCAAGTAAAAGTATAAATCTCGAGGCACATGATGGAAGATATCCAAAGACTTGGATGACTTGTAGACATCGATAAATTCTAACTTTGAGAAATGGATTAGGAATGCACAACATTGATGATCGCATCATGTTCGCACATAATTGATGGCAAATTTATCAGAAAGATGAAGATCATGAACGCCCGAACTAAAGGAAAGCGTTGCGTATGCCTTTGTAACGTAAAGAAATAGGAGGGTTGATTTGAATTTTTTTTAATGAAAAAAATGTTTGTGGGCCAGCTATGCCCTTCTTACCCAACCAAGAAACAAATAACTGGGTTTTATCATGGAATAATGTTTAAGGGCCTTAATACCTTCACTTGGGCTTCGAATATATTGCCTTGGTTGGGCTTTTTTAATGTCAAAAAGGAACTTAGGCATTACATATATTTCTCACTAATTAATTTTTGTAAATTTTAAAGGTTATAGATACGTGGTTTCGTCATTACGATGATCACATCTACTAAGGTTAGGAGTCGCCACCATTCACATTGTAAGTGGGTGTAAATGGTCACCCGATGTGCATTTTTTGAAAAATTACCGTTTTAGCGTTTAGTGACTCTCGATGGATAATAAGGTACGGATCAAATCTTGAGATTCGGGGTAAGCGGCTCGGTTGGAGAAAAGGGAAGGTGTTAGGCACCCTTTTCTCCCCGCCAAGTGACGGTAACCTTAACTCAACTTGGTCATTTTTGACTTTTTAAAAAGTGAAAAATAAAGTGACACGTGTCTTGCATTTGTACCCTAGGTAGGGATTTGTTTTTGGCTTGATCATAGGGTCATCCCATTGATGGAGATGCCCCTTATAGATCTTTAGCCTTGAGATCCATTCATCTTAAATCCATTTAAAATAAATGAAGAGGAGAGGGGATAATAGAAGAGGGAGGAGGAGAGGGTAGAGAGAAGAGGGGGTATGGAGTCTTGAACCCACCTTGAAGCTTCTCTTCTCTTCTTTCTTTCTTCTTTTATGTCTTCTTGAATCCTTAATAGATTATGAGAGAATGTGTATATATTTTTTAAAAGATTATTGTGAAGGTAGAATAATAGAGGAGATGTGAGTAGAGATTTGAGTTCCTTTTTTATGTGAGACTTGGTGTAGAGTTAGTAAGAGAGAATTGGTGAGAGAGAATTGATAATAGTGGTTGGTAGTGAGAATTGGAGAGTTTTTTTTTTAGAAGAGGATGAGGGTATTTATAGATGTTGAGGGATTATTTTAGGGATATAATGGGGTGAAATGAAGAGAAGCGGTAGAATGGTGTGGGGTTTAAGAGAAAGGTAGGGGTAAATTAGAGATGATTGAAGGGCATTTGTATAAGAAAGGTAAATGGATTGTTTTACAATCCAAATGGGTTGGATCTTTCAACCCATTTGGGTTGAGTATTAGATGGAATAAAATAAATGAGAGTGGTTGAGATGATAAGATTGTATAAGAGAGTAATTAATTGGTGAAGTGAGTTGAGGGGATGTAATTTTAATTAAAAGAAAGGTTGTGTAAGAGGGTGGTTGATGATATTTTGGGAGGGTATGGGAGATGATGTCATGTGTTAAAATGGGTAGAAATGAAGGGTTGAGATGAATTGATGGGAGAGTATGAGTGTTTGATTTGAGAGAAGGGGTGTGGATTTAGATTGTAGGTATGAGTTTTGTAGAAAATGATGATGGTAGATTAGGGGGATGTATAGGTTAGGGGTGTGGGTAGATTAGATTTTTTAGAGAAAAGGTGATGGGTTGATGTGGGTAGATTAGGGTTAGGTATGGGTTAAGGGTGTGGGTAGATGATGTTTAGAGAAATGGTGATGGGATAGGTTGGGGATGAGGGAGGTGAGTTGAGGTGGTGACATGTGTCCCACCTTGATGATTGTGGTGATTCGTTGTGATGTTGGGTTGGGTTGAGAATTGGGCTTGGGTAGAGTGTTAGGTAAATATAGTGTTGGATTGGGCTTAGGTTGTGGGTTAGATATGAATTGGATATGGGTTTGGGCTTAGGGGCATTGGGCTTGGGTTTTAGGAAATATTTTGGGTTTTAGAAATTTGTTGGGATAATTTTGGATTGGATTATGAGGATTTAGGTTGGTTTTAGATTTTAGGTGATGTGGGATTAAGTTTAGGTTAGGGGGGAAGGTGTGAGATTGATTTTGGAAAATTGAGGGTTTATGGGCCTTAGGGTATTTTCGGATTTAGAAGTGGAGTGGTGGAGGGTAGAAGAGGTGGTAGGCGTCCCAAGTCTCTTTTTTAATTTTATTCATTTTTTTGAGATTTTGAAAATCATTGGTTTGATCAAAATGCCACGTGTTGGCAAATCGGGCTTTTTAGGCCCGTTGGTGAACTTTATTGAAAATCAGGTATTTCTTGATATAAGAGAGGAGCGGTGAAGGTTGAGAAAGTGTAGGATATGTTAAATCCCTTTGATGGGCCCACCAAACCATTAGAAGGTCTCAGGGGCCTCGATTTGATCAAAATGGCATATTTCGATTGATTTGGGCCTTTGAGGTCCGTTGGTAATTTTTATTGAAAAATCTATATTTTTGGGTCCTTTCGAGTATGGGCCCGTTCAAATTACGGTGTCTACAAAGGTGATGTAGAAGATTTTGTTTAAAAAATGAAAATGTTAATGTTATATTCTGGAGGTAGTCATTTAATTTTCTACTAGTAGACTGCATGTTGAAAAATCATGTCTAATAGGATTTCTATTATTTTTAAAAATATTTTGAAAACTTTTTTTCCAAGTTTTCATATATGCTCCGAAGGATCATATAGAGACTAGACCAATGTCATTGTTTGGTTCAAAGTGGCCCAAATGATAGCTCAGTCCTCGACACTTCATAGTTTATATTAGGTTTAAAAATATTTTAAAAAAAAATGTTAAAAAGTTTTCAAAAATGGACAGCTACTAAACACCCAAATTTGAATGACCAACAACTGTTTAAATTTCTTTTAGAATGCTTATGACTTTGTGTTTAACACCCTTGTGGCACCCGATCATATTTTTGATTTCCATGTAAACATGCGGTCTATATTGATAGGTGGTCATTTGATTGGGCCACATGGACTGCCACATTGGTCAAGAAGACACCTAGATTAGGGGTGTCATTGGATACCCATTTAAACAAACCAATAAAATGGTTCTCGATACTTTTTTGTATTAGAACTGATGAGAGTCAGGATTCTTGGAACCAAAATGGATTGAGAACAAAACCTATAGGATCCAAGAGTAGGAACTTGTTAAAGGGAAAATTGTTGACAGTGTCAATCTTGGTTCCATCAATTTTAGAACCAGATTCGATACGTGGAGTCTTTTTAATGGTTCTACAAAATTTGCATGGTTCGACAAGTTTGCATGTGTCTATGGATAATGAGGTTTTTTCACGATTTCAATTAAAAATTAGTGCTGTAATTAGGAGTGTCAATGGATAGTCAAAAATCTGAATCCAATTCGAATTCGAAAAATCGGATATTATTCAAAAATTTTGGATATCGAATTCGAATATTTTTATCTATTCGAATCTTTATCGGATATGATATGAATTTGGATATTATGCTATTTTTGAATTGAGAGAAATAGGGAGAAGAGAAGAGAAAATAAGTGAGTTTCTCTCAATTTCTCTTGTTTAGATTGTTAAGTGGGGAAAGAAGAGAAAATAATTGGAAAGAAGAGGAGAGAAAAAAAAAGGGTAAATTTTCTCTCTCCAAAATTGGAGATAAGAGGGGAAAAATGGAGAGAAATTGTTTTTAAAATATTTTATAATTCCAACTCTTCCCCTAGGTCACTTTTATCATATTTTTAAATTCCAAAGTTGTCCCAAATTCTCTCTTGTCAATCCAAATATGATGGAAAGAAATTGAGTTTCTCTTCTCTTCTCATCCCTTCTCTTCTCTTTTCTTAATGAGTTTCTCTTCTCTCCACTTCTCTCAATTCAAACATTGCCTTAACATATCGAATTCGATAATATTCGATCAAAAAATATATATATATATATATATATATATATATATAATGTAATATTTTTGATTTTGATACAAATGAAAATGAGGATTTTTTTATTTTGATCATGAAAAATCAGTTGGATTTTAGAAAAATCGAGATTTCTCTCTACATGTTATTCAAATTCAAATAGGATATTTTTGGATATCTGATAAGAAAATCATATTCAAATAGTGTTTTAGGGATATCCGTCATATATGTATTCAAATTCTAATTCAGATATCAGATAAAATTTTTGGATTCGAATTCGGATACAACTGAATCCGAACTAATAAGTATCTGTTGACAGCCCTAGTTGTAATCTCTCTTACTCTTAGAAAAACCAAAATATCCCACATAGAGAACCTTAAAAGATGAATTGAATATTAAATTATTAGTTGAATTTGTGGAATTAGCTACAATTTATGGTCCCTTGTGTCGATACAAACACAACCAACTAGAACCTTAAATAATGGAAATAGATTTTTCACCACAACTTTGAGGCATGTGTGCTCTATTAGGTATTTTTTTTTTATTTTAAACAAAGGATCATTTCAAATAAAGCTAAGGGCATCTCCAACGATGTCTCAAATTGGGATGGCAAAAAATATATATATTTAAGATCTTAAAGATAATTTTAATATTTAAAATAATTAAATTATATATATATATATATTTTGTTCTGTAAATAAGGACAATAAATAAAACCGTCAAAAATATATTTTATAATCTACCTCAAGATGTGTAAAACAAGATGGCAAAGTATTCAATTGATTTTTGATGAAGATAGCGATTTAGATCTTGGTACACTCATTCAATGGAGTGATCTCCTTTGATTAATAGTCAAATACAAAAATGATGATGTGTAGTTTTTTTTTTTTAAATCTCCAGGCTTCATGCTTTATTATTTGAGGAGGGTTTCTTGATTCCTTGAGCATAATTTGATATGTTTGATATTTTATGAAATGCTTCTTTTTTTTAGATTTCTTTTCTTTGGGTTTTGCGCTTGTTCAATTGAGAAAGATTTCTTGATCTTCTCTAAAATTGGTGTCCAGGCCTTTTGTTGAAAAATCATACTTTTCTTTGGAGGAGAGTTTGAGAGCTGCTTCTTTTTTCTTTGGAGAGAGAGTTTTTGTTTTCTAAAAGAAAATGATCCTAGATCCCTCCAAATGACCTCAGATTTGGCATTTATAGGCACAAGATAGGAATATCTTTCCTACTATACCTCTAACTTAATGGATTTTACATAATTAGCTTAAATGTAATTTGGTTATTAGACCAACCCATTTCTGCGTGCTCCGAACTAAACCATGGGCTAACCCGCTTATTTGGTGCAAGAGCCCAATAAGTAAAATGTATCACTTGGACTTGTTGGACCATGGGCTTTATTTATGAAAGTCCAAACCCAAGTTGAACGATGTCCTTTTCATTTCACTGGGTCCAATCTGGATTTATGAGATCATTTATGGCTTCTACAGATTTTATCTTGATTTATGAAATACGTAGGAAGCCTTCTTACAATTTCAATGCCTACAACAACCCATGACATCAGTCTCTTGACTTGGCCTTTTCTTATTGATTGTCAACGGCCCACATACTGTCAAGGCCTAGTTTGGCTACAAAGTAAGCCTAATTTGATTTTGGTGCTAGCTTGAAGGCCCATTAATTAATCAATTTGGTCTTTGGGCTTAACTGTTCATTCCCGTCTAGCCCATTTTTATGCTAAATGGGCACCCATTTAAAAGCGTTGAAACAATAACATTATCGTTTCATTCATGATTTGTTAAAATTCGATAACTATTTTGAACATTATTTCTCATCTGAGTAGAAAACAGTTTCGGATTGGGCCATCACCAATTCTGGAGGTTGACCAGATTTGGACTGGGCCCAAACTAGCTCAAAAACTGGTCTGTAGTGAACTATAAATGGGATGGGCTTGGATGTGAACTTTTTCTCTAAGGCCCAATCCAATGACACTTGTGACATACTTTTCTAAGCCATCAAATCCATGAATGTTTGGCCCATGGATAGTAGATCTACAAACAAAAAAAATCAAATTGATTTATGATTTCAAAACTTAGGATTCAATTATTTTCCCATAATTAACTCATATTCACAAACTTATTCCCATGGGCTTGCACTCTGTTATTGAAAGTATGTATAGTTACTTTCAATAGCTCAATCCATGTTCTTTTAGGTCCTCACTCTATTTGAACCATTAAAGTTACACATCCATTCTAACTTAATAGGGTTGTAATTGACCTTTCTCAAGTTTGCCCAAATCATCTCAATCAACTTTTTGTAATTTTTCATTTATTAAGTCTACTAATTCATTAAATCTACAGAAAAAATACTTAAATTTTATAATCATTAAAGTTCACCCATAATAATTGATCTTTGGCAGAAAAAAAAAATTATTGAGCGAAGATCAAACTATTTATAGTCAATGTTTGGTTGTTGGAAGTGTCAGTGAGTACTCTATGTCGAGAGCGAGAGTATCATAAAAAAAATAGAAATTAAACTATTTAATGATCGAAAATAGAAATGAGACAAATTCCAAAGCGAAAGTGACATGTTGAACCAAAGACTCGTAGTACGAGTTTCTAATGTCATTATATAGAACGAATCAAATGACTTGTACGAGAACAGTAGACCTAATGGACTAAGAAACGATTGAATCCAAATTGAGAGGGCCACCACAAACTTATTTTTTCCGCTAGACAAGTGGGATTAATTGTCAGAAATTTGTAGGTAAAGACAAATTTTGAATTAAATCCTGATATTAATATTTATAGACTTTAATCAACTTAGCTAGACAAGTGGGATTAATTGTCGGAAATTTGTAGGTAAAGACAAATTTTGAAATAAATCCTGATATTAATACTTATAGACTTTAATCAACTTAACAAACTGATACCTTCCATCACTTTCGTCATCGTGGGGTACCCATGATTTTACACCGTCCTAAATATTGGTGCCGGCAACCCAGCAAAGGGGCAGTTTTCCCGAGCAAACCAAAAGGTCATATTGGATTCTTCTTTACGGACAAATGTCACCTCAAAGTTACCTTAAAATAAGGGAGATTGATTATCCATCCTCAACACGTGCTCTACTTCCTTGCACGCGAGCTATTCTAAGCTTTTAAAAAAGAGAGCTTCTAATAACATACCAGTAGTTACTTATGACACACCAATTTTAAATGTAAACAACCGTTTAATTTTTGAAAGAATTGGTGTGTTGTAAGAAAAAGTTGATGTGCCACATCTCTCTTTTGAAAAATTCTCTACATGAAGATGCCAATTATAATGACTCAGCAGGTGGCATACTCAAATGACTCCATGATGTGATAAGTTCTGTAGATCTGCATGCTTTGAGATGCACGAATTTCTCGAGATACACTTTTTATGGTGAAGTGCAATCATGTATCCTGGGGGTGTACGTCGTGGAGTCATTTGAGTATGCCATTGGCAAGTCATATTTTCATGACCCTATTTCAAAAGAAGTACTTTTGAATCTAACATATCCTTTTTTTTTTTTTTTTTTTTTAATATATTTTCAAAATTGAGTATTTTTATATATAATAAAGTGTAAAACTAGTTTTCAAAAACTATTCTGTTTTTATTTATTTATTGTACAGACATGCTAAGTTCAATACATCTCAATTTTTTTACAAATTTATTTTTTAAATTAATTATTATTATAAATAATAAATTTTCTTTAAATTTCTATTGGTTTCGAAAGACACCATGTGAAAATTGAAATTTTTGACAAGAAATTTCGATGGGCCAAAGCCCACAAATTTTAAAAAGCGAAATTTGACAACCTATGGCCGTTGAAATTTTTGAGATCCTCAATTCGATGGCTTAGAGCCATCAAATTTCTCCCATTCTCCATTAATTTAACGGTTTCGGTCCGTTGAAATTTTTTTTTGATAATGTAAAATTTGACGCCTTGGTCCATCAAATTTTATGAAATTCGACGGCCTTGGGCCATTAAATATAAACTTTTTTCACATTGTGGGATTGGTATCTCTTTTGGTTGTTGATTCAACTATAATTGTGTTTCTAAATGATTTTGTTCAAGGATAATGTTGAAGTAACATTAAAATGTATGTCGTGGGAAACATTTCTGATATGGATGTGTGTCAAATCCATAGATATTTTCATCGAGATCTCACTCGTATCTTGATGAAAATCATCTATGGTTTTGACACACATCCACATCAGAAATATCTCCCATGATATACAATTCAGTGTTATCCCATCACGACTCTTTGTTCAATATGTTATCCATATGTATCTTGATGAGTAATAGATGGGTAAGATTTTTGAGATTTATCAGGCAGACCTAGCTGTTGCAATTTTATAACAAAAACTCGATAACTTTATCAAGTTTGTTACACGAAGAAACCTTACTTTATGAATTATACTACTATGACTAAGTTAGTAAGATTTCAAATCTTGCTAAGGGTTGTTGGGTGCGATTGAATTATCAAATGAGCAATCCAACGGTACATACTTGTAGATTTCATGGAAAAACTCATATTCAACATAAAAATTCAAAATAAAAAACCTTTTTTATTTTGATCATAGGTGAATGAAATGGATGGCAAGCGAACTCTCAAATTTAGAACCCAAATTCAATAGTGAAAATTATCTCTTTTTTCAAATAATGTTTTTTATTTTTATTTTTTTTTAATTCCTAGAATTTTTTCCTTTATAACCCTGTGGTATCAGATCAAGTTTTTGGATGCCACAAATTCATGAAGCTAGAATCCATTCCAAGTTATGTTAAGTAACAAATTAACGCCATAAATTTAAATTTTATGATGTGGATCATACTTCAGTGTTTGCTTGGTAACAAACTTGATAAAGTGAGGTTTGTTGGCAAACCAATTTCATAAAGTTAGGTTCCTTTGGAGTTGTCAGAACCCCAAGGGAGTTTTTGTAATAACAATGTAACAATTAGGTCTACCGGGTAAATCTCTTTGTATTTCATTTCGGAGATAAATATGATTATGATTAATTTTCATTTTAGAGAAAATATACGTTCTTGATTTGTTTCTTAGGCTTGCATTATTTATTTATTTTTTTGTATTTTTAAAGTTATTATTGTAAATAATAAAGTGTAAGATTAATTTTAAAAAGTAATGTTTGGGTTGGTTGAATGAATAATATAGGTCATTAATCAATTTTATCCAAAGTCATGTTTTCTGTCATTAAGGGTATATTTGAGTGCATGGAAAGTAACTTTCCATAGAATTTGAAATCCATGGAAAAAAAAGTAGGGTTGGAAAATCAAATTCTATTGTTTGATTGTACTTGGATAAAATTATGGGAAAATTATATGAGGAAAAAGAAGAAGAAAGAGGAGAGGAGGGGAAGGAGAAAGAAGATGAGATGAGGGAGAGATGAAGAAGAAGATGAGGAGGAAGAGGGAGAGGGGAGGATATGGTGGTTGTGGCAATGGCGACGGTGGTGGCAGAGGTAAGTGAGGAAGAAAATGATGCAGAAAATGAGGGCAGAACGTGGTGGTGGTGGAGAGAGAGAGAGAGAGAGAGAGAGAGTGATGACGGCGATGGTGATGATGATGAGGTTAGTGTGATGGTGTTGGTGGTGGTGGTAAGGAGGAAGAAGATATGAATAGGAAAAATTTGGGTGGACTTTTTGATTGAGGTGGAAAAATAATTTTCATTTCCATGAACAATCAAACATTTGAAAAATGTCATTTTTCATGAAAATTAATTTTCCACCCTATTTTCTATGTGCAATCAAACATACTCTTAGAGTAATATGTGCAAGGACAATTGACCTAATGAGCCAAGAAATGATTGAATCTAAGTTGAGAGGATCACCACAAACTTATTTTTTCCGCTAGACAAGAGGGATTAGTTGTTAGAAATTAGTAGATAAAGAAAAATTTCTAACTAATTATAATATTAATACTTACAAACTTTAATCAACTTAGCAAGCCGACACCTTTCATCACTTATGTCATAGGGTACCCATGTAAGTCCTAGATTATTCGTGGTGGTACCCTAGATTATGGGCACTTTATCCGACCAAACCAAAAAGTCATATTGGATTCCCTTTTATGAGCATATGTCACCTCAAAGTTCCCTTAAAATAATGGAGATTGATTCCCCACCTTCAACACGTGCTCTACTTCCTTGCACACGAGCTCTTCTAAGCTTTTAAAAAAGAGAGCTTCTAATAACATACCAGTATTTATTTATGACACACCAATTTTAAATGTAAACATCTGTTTAATTTTTGGTATAATTGGTGTGTTGTAAATAAAAGTTGATGTGCCAATATAATCTCTCTTTTGAAAAATTCTCTACATGAATATGCCAATTACAAGGACTCAGCAGGTGGCATTCTCAAATGACTCCATGATGTGACAAGTTCCACATACTATAGATCTGCACGCCTTGAGATACACGTTTCCTTCAAGATACACCTTTTTATGGTGAAGTGCAATCATGTATGGCAGGGCATACAGACCTATGGCACCTGAGATTGTGTGCGTCATGGAGTCATTTGAGTATGCCACCTTGGTGAGTCATATTTTCAGGACTCTATTTCAAAAAAAGTACTTTTGAATCTAACAAATCCAATTTTTATTTTATTTTTTAAAATATATTTTCAAAATTGAGTATTTTTATAAATAATAAAGTGTAAAACTAATTTTCAAAAACTATTCTGTTTTTTTATTTATTGTACAAACATGCTAAGTTCAATACATCTCAACTTTTTTACAAATTTATTTTTTAAATTAACTATTATTATAAATAATAAATTTCCTTTAAATTTCTATTGGTTTCAGAGGATTGGTATCTCTTTTGGTTGTTGATTCAACTATAATTGTGTTTTTAAATGAATTTGTTCAAGTATAATGTCGAGGTAACATTAAAATGTACGTTGTGGGGGACATTTCTGATGTGGACGTGTATCAGATCCATAGATACTTTCATCAAGATCTCACTCGTATCTTGATGAAAATCATCTATGATTCTGACACACATCCACGTAAGAAATGTCCCCATGATGTTCATTTCAATGTTACCCCATCACGACTCTTTGTTCAATATGTTATCCATATGTATTTTGATGCGTAATAGATGGGTAAGCTTTTTATATATTTTAGAGAGATTTACTGGGCAGACCTAGCTGTTGCAATTTTATTACAAAAACTCGGCAACTTTATCAAGTTTGTTACGTGAATAAACCTTACTTTATCAATTATACTATCATGACTAAGTTAATAAGATTTCAAATCTTACTAAGGGTCGTTGGGTGTGATTGAATTATCAAATGAGCAAATCCAACGACACAGACTTGTAAATTTCATGGAAAAACTCATATTCAACAGAAAAATTTAAAATAAAAAACCTTTTTGATCTTGGTCTTAGGTGAAGGAAATGGATGGCAATCGAACTCTCAAATTTAGAATCAAATATATATATATATGGGTCCCATTCAGCAACAAACATTTTGGCAAAACATTTTGGCAAAACATTTTTCAAAACATGGGTTAGAGGTTTTGGAATGGGCTGATTTTTGGTGAGGATGATCTCTACGGTGAGGAGATCATCCTCACCAAAAATCAGCCCATTCCAAAACTTCTAGCCCCAGTTTACAAGTTGAAAAATCGTGGATCGTCCATTTTTTGTAAACCATTTTTGATGGGATTAGAAGTTTTGGAATGGGCTGATTTTTGGTGATGATGATCTCCTCACCGTAGAGATCATCCTCACCAAAAATCAGCCCATTTCAAAACCTCTAACCCATGTTTTGAAAAATGTTTTGCCAAAATGTTTGTTGCTGAACATTTCCCTATATATATATATTTAAAATTCTTAGAATTTTTTCCTCCATAACCCTGTGGTATCAGATCAAGCTTTTGGATACAAATTCATGCAGTTAGAATCCACTCCAAGGTTTGTTAAGTAACAAATTAAAGCCATAAATTTAAATTTTATGATGTGGATCCCACTTCAATAAACTTGATAAAGTGAGGTTTGTTGGCAAACTAACTTAATAAAGTAAGGTTCCTTTGAAGTTGTTAGAACCTCAAGGGAGTTTTGTAATAAAAATGTAACAATTGGGTTTGCCGGATAAATCTTTCTATATTTCATTTAGGATGCAAAGACAAATATGATTATGGTTAATTTTCATTTTAGAGAAAATGTATGTTCTTGATCTGTTTCTTAGCCTTGCATTAATTAATTAAATTTTTTTTTTTAATAGTATTTTTAAAGTTATTATTGTAAATAATAAAGTGTAAGATTAATTTTTAAAAGTAATGTTTGGGTTGGTTGAATGAATCATGCATGGCATTAATCAATTTTATCCAGAGCCATGTTCCTTGTTGGGTTGGTTGAATGAATCATGTAGGGCATTAATCAATTTTATCGAGAGCCATGTTCCTTGTTATTAAGAGTAATATGTATGACCTCTTTTACCCTCTCAATCCATATCATTTTGGGTCTTTCTCTTGCTTTTTTCAAACTATCGATTTTCACATTCATTTTATATGTGATTGTATTTGGCTTTCGTTGAACGAGCCCAAACCTTCGCAATCTACTTTCTCTTAATTTATCACTTATTAAGTCTACTCTTTATTCATGAAGTTCATGACTATTTTTTTCTTTAAAATTTTTAAATGTTAAAGTTTACCATTAAAGCTTATCTATGGCATATAAATTTGAATCTAGAAGTAGGCCAATATAGAGGTCAATACTTAATTATATAGGAAGTACTAGGGGTGCACACTAGATTGAGTAAATCCGAGAACCGAACCAATCTGAAACCTTTTGGATTTGATTGGTTCGGATTGAGCATGGTTTGGTTCGAGTATGAATTATAAAAAAAGACCAATTGATTTGGTTCGATTCCGGATTAGGGGTATAATAGAATTGAACCAATCCAAGAACCGAACCAATTTTTATATTTATTATATATATATATATTTAAAAATAAAATATAATCTTAAGAGACAAAACGTAAAAACATTCAAACAATACTTAAAGTGTCAAACCTCTTTCTTAATTTCTTTTATCTATTCTCTCTTCTTCAAGTTCTTTTCTAATTTGATCTTCAATCATCCCTTACAAGGTAAATGTTAAAATTGACTTTCTTACTTTGTTTTCTAATTTTTTTTTTTTTATGATTTTTATTTTTAATGTTTTATGCGTGATGTTTTGTTTAATATTTATTTTGCTTAGTTTTAAGTTTTAACTATTTTAATTTTACTATTAAAAATAATAAGTATGAGAATCGAGAACTGATTTGAACCAAGGTTGGTTTGGATCGGTTCGATTCTATATGATAATTGGATTGGTTCAATTCTAAATTTGTAGAACTGATCATGTTTGGTTCGGTTTTTATTTTGTCACAAATCCGAATCAATTCAAATCATATGCACCCCTAGGAATTGCCATAAATTAACGAGTTCGCTATTAAGAGTGCGCGAGGATTCTATATTTAAAACTAGAAATTGAATTTTTATTTTTTTATTTTTTGTAAAAAGGATATCCAGACCAGTTTATGTGCACCGACTATTCCCTTCCCCCCAAATAAGGCTTACTGAATAGGACTTTTAACCTTGCGGTCCATGACCACCACATATTAGCAACTGGTGGGATTTGAACTTGAAACCACAGAGGGAACTATTTTATGATTGAGAACAATAATGAAATAAAATTATAAGGCAGAAGTCAAATACTAGTTAGGAGAAAGATTCCTTCTAGCTAGAGTCTCATTAGAATAAGTCAAGTGGTTGTAAAAGGACATTAGACCCAAATTGGCCAGGATAAGATTAAGTCAAAAAGATAAGAGGCCCACCACCAACACATTAAGTGGGGCACACCATGACTTTACACCCTCTCCCATATATTGGTGCCAGCAACCGAACCTAAGTCCATCTTTTCCCGAGTTGCCAAAAGGTCATCTTGCATTTCTCTTTCGATAGGCAGAATGTCAATTCAAAGTCGTGCACCATTTCTACAACCAAATAGGAACTTAAAATAATGAACATTGATTCCCCACCTTTAACACATTCTCCACTTTCATGAACATCACCTCTTCTAGATTTAAAAAAGTATATATAATAGATGTAAAGTCAAAGTAGGATGTGAGGTCCTCATGTATGAAGCCATGCGTAACATGACAATTATTGTTGTTATCGTAAGTACTATTATTATTATTATTATTAAGTGAAGTGGAGTGAAGTGTATATTAGATTATTAGAGAGAAAGAAAAAATACACCAAAAATATTGATCACAAAATGCTACATCAGCGATACAATAACATCCCACCCTTAAAAAATTAGGAGTTCAGCAACTGTTCATTTTTAAAGATTTGGATCGAATGAAAAAAATAAAAACTTTTTTTTTTTAAATCATGATCACAAGAGGGCTGTGATGTTATTTTTTAAAATTATCTCTCTCTCTCTCTCTCTTCCATGAAGACGGTGCTACAGAGAGCTATAGGATTCTTGTGCTATAGAGGATCTGTTTCCCAAAAACATGACATAGGAACGTCTCGCATTAACCTATTAACTTATATTTGTGGGACCTATGTATAAACATTTGACATAGATTGGTAATTTTAAATAATTTAATTTGATATTTTTGTGATAAAATCTAAGTATTTATATACGTTTTTTTGTTTTAAGGTGAGGGCATCAAATTAAGATTGGTATGAAAAAAACAAAATAAATCTAATCAAATCAAACATTTTGCTTTTAATAAATCAGATGATATGTCAGCCTCTAGCTATGCGCCTGCCATGACTTTTTGATGCCAAGAGCTTGCACCAAACCCATTCCACTAAATGATGAAGAAGAATGTAAATAAAAGTATATTTCCAAAGAAAGTTACGGAATCTTACTGAAATAAAAATTGATGACATGATGGCCCCAAAGTTGACTTGTAAAAGAAACAGTAAAATCACACCAAGTTTATTGAAAAAATGGGCAGAAGAGAAAGCTTTCGTACCTTAAAGTATCATTTTATTTAAAGAAGGACGATGGGGACACTAGATTCTTGGAGCAAAAGTCGTTCATAGTGTGGAAGAGTCTAATCTTTCTACAGCATATTGTTATCCCAGCAAGTTAAAATTGTACTATTAGGTCTTGGATCTTGTCGGAGAAGTCATCTTGTTTGAAATATATGACTATTGCTTCCAATCAAGGGAGAAGTCAAAAAAAAATATCAAGTAAACTTACATGATAAATTTGTTATAAATCTTTAAATTTAAAAGGTGATTTTTTGATGTGGACAAGATTTTTTTTTTTGGAAGGCAATACCAAAAAATAAAATAAAAATCGGATTAAAGTTTATATATATATATATATATATATATATATACATATTACGATGTGGATTAAAAGAGCTTTCCACAATTCATTCTTATATACAAAGAAGGATGATACTACTGAGATTATATTTGATGAACATTGTTGTTGCCCTCCGAAAGGCAATATGTTTGATTAGAGGATGCCATGCACTGATACCATAGAAAAAATTGAAATTAATTGATTCTCAAACATAAATTACTTGAACTCTAACAGAGTCCAATAAATAAAATTATAGACAACAATCCTAGTTACAAATAATTTTTAACTAACATAAAATAATCTAATCTAATTTGAAGGTACATAATTTTATTTGCAAATTTATTTTAAGAATTATAAATAATAAAGTGTAAATCAAATTAAAAAAAAAAAAAAAAAAAGATAGTTTCTTAAAACAAATAGGCAAATGGTATGTTAGAGAACAGATATATCTAATGTCTCAGTAGTGTTATTAATTGATGTAGAGGGAAATAATTGCATGCTAAATATAGGTTTTACACGTGTCCGAATCGATTAAGTAGTACCAGGCACAAAATCGTATGCAGAAACGTAGCCCTGCAGGTCAGAGCATAGACCTCCCTAACTTGGCTAGCGGGGCAGCTTAGTAATAAGTTAGATCAGACCTACCAAGCAGGGAAGGCCAGATCTGAGCAAAATCGTAAAATTGTTGCATGCACGTTAATTCCGAAGATCATGGAGAAAATCTCTGCAGGTAAGTATAATCAATTCAGAAGATCCCGATTAGGTAAATGACTCCGTAGAGTTAGTGGAGATCCCATGATTGTTGCCTATGCAGGAGGAAACCCTAGGAACAGTCAAGGGGTATAAATAGCACAGTAAACACTATAGAAAGGGATCCTTCCAGAGAGGTTAGAGTCTAACTAGTACTAAGAAAGATTCCTTTGCTTCTCTAACTTAAGCATTGGAGTGATTTTGACAAGTACCACACAGCAACGAGGAGGGAGGTGTTGAAGGCGACTTCGTATCAGTGTGGTAGGATTTATCGTAGTCGTTCATCGAATTTCGACCGCACAATAAATATACGAGTAACCTAGGAAAAGAACATTGGAATGTGATGAAGTGGGTTATGAAATGTATACAAGTTTATATTAAATCATTGTATCTTGTATGAATATATGAAGTTTCAAAAATAATTGTGGGATATGTAGATGAAGATTCTACATGTGATTTATATAGTGCATTATCTATTATTATATTTGTGGAGAGGTTTTTAGGCTTTCAACTCCTCGAGATGCATATAGCTTTTAGATGATGAGCTCGATCTTGACTTTCCGATCTTTTCCTTTGGATGGTTGAACTTTGACTTTCTTTTGCTTCTTTGATGTCTTCTCGATCGATCGAGGGTGATGAGGTGGTCGAGCTCGGTTTCGGGACGTCTTGAGAAGATTTCCATTTTAAATTCTTCTTCTCAAGGCCTTCTGCCTACTGCCTCCAGATATTCTTGAAATCCTTTTAGCCTTCCACACCTCAGGCAAAAGAATGTTGTTCATTTCTATCAATGGCCAATGTATCTCTTCTTGTGCATACTTCTGTGTCATGACCAACCTCCTTGATTGATTGCTTTGGCTTCTACCCTTTATCTTCATCTTTCTCTTTCAGCCGAGTCTGGATTTACTTTCATCTTGAAGTAGGAGTGATTAGGGTATCTCTTTTGGTGACAACTCGACTCCTCTACCTTGACCGACGTCAGGTCAAATATCTCCCTAAATCAGAAGACTTGACTTTGAACACTATTCTTCAGTTTCTTTCGATTCGTTGATCCCTTCTCTTCCCTTGCTGACTTATGACATTCTTATATATTTTTAGACCGAATTTTCTCCATTGTTGATAGGGAATGGGCTGGATCATTCTTCTGTCGAAGTTTATCCCACTCTTTCCATTTCTTCTCCTTATCGATGATGGTTTGAAACTTTTTCACTGCTTAGAAACTCTTGAATGATAATAGTCGTGAAGGTATAAGGGCCCTGATGTGGGGTTTGCCAATGTTCCTCCAACAATCTTGTTAGTAAAATCTTGCGAAAGAATAATAAACTTAAGAATGCAAAAAAATTGATAAACAATATAATTGCAAAGTCTTATATTACTAACTCACATTTATTCTTTCAACCCAACATTTTATCTTTTTCTTCTACCCTCTAATACAATGTCTTTAAGTTATTTTATAGAGTGGAGTTCTTCTGACAAGTGTTGTTTTGCTACTGATCCAAGTGTTCTTTTATGAATCATACTAGTTTAGGTTTGCTCGAGTATTTTGATCAAGGAATTTATCATATCAGTAGGATTGGACTTGATGTGTAAGTGTTACAGGTTCTTAAATGTTAAGAGAAATATCTCTATAACTTGTAGTGTCTTGTTAACTTGATTTAAATCTTTCTTAAGCTTGTCTTTGATATGCTCGGTCTTGGGTGTTCATCTCGGTTTTTGTTTGTATACTTCATGCCTAATTTGCTAGTGTGATTGTGGTCTATATCTTGAGCTCGATTTATGAAAAAATAGTTACTTGGTTTGTTTGTAGGTTGTTCTTCTACTTTCATCTTTCCGAATCTTTTGTGTTTTACCATCTAGATGTTCTCGGTCTATATCGTACTCATAGGCGAGATGTGACTTTCCATTCTTCTGTGTTTATGTTCCACATGGGCCTAGTCCTAACTTTGGTGATATACCTCTCAGTCTATGATTTTGTATAAATCTAACTAAGTTGGATCTTAGTTTTTTTTTAATTTTTTTTAATACAAGTGTCCTTATTGTATGGTATGTCAAATATGATCCCCACAATATTCACATTTGTAGGAAGACCAATTTGTCGAATCTCAATCTTACAACCAGTTACATATTATCCACAACAGGAGCAATGGGAATGCGACGAGATTGGTGCCATCTTCAGTGTTATATTCAATGTGACTTGATAAAATTCAAGTGTCGGTGGAGATTATAATGTTTCTGTCTTCTATTTTGCTATTCTAAATTTTTCGATTAATGTTTTAACCCAATTTGGTAACTATTTATTGTCCTAAAGGCTATAAATTACGTAACGAAAAAGTAAGTTGGTTATAGATTAGGTAATCAAAAAGAGAGTTTGTTTTAACGTTGAAAAATTTGTGGGTTTATAAATATTAATATGATTTGTAATCATTCTCAAAATAGTGCAAAATTTTAAACTCTCACCGTACGCATACCAAAATCATGTCAAATTTGTGCTCTTCTTGATTTGCCTTCCTTATTTATTTCATCACATACATCATTGAGGGTCTATGGTATTAGGTTACATAAAAACTGTGTACATAGAAATCCATGGCAAGGTGGTAGATATTCCTAGATGGTGAATCGTACCCTTGTTTCATCTGTGGATCGACTTGGGTACCTATCAAACAACATTAAATCTTGTTGCGTTTTATGTATTTATAAAAAAAAAAAAATTACTTTCATAATTAGATGTAAGAATTTAGGGTCCCATTTTATGATTTGGAATGGGCCTCAACTTCAAAGATTTTGAAAGATACATGAAATTACATCAAGAATATTTAAGGTCACATTTTATGATTTGCAATGGTCACAACTTAATGATTTTGAAAGATACATGAAATTAAATACGAATCTACACAAAGAGGTGGAAGGCCTCAGTGAGTTATTGGCTTCTATGATGTTGAGGTTCGAAGAATTCTAAAGTAAAACTCTCTCTCTCTCATTCATTTTCTTCTCAAGTTTGGTCAGGAGTCAAAATACCAACCATGCACAGAGTGTATCTTCTATATTTATTTAGCATGTTTGAATTTTATTCTAACTAAGTTGATTAAAATATCAATCTTAGAATTAAACATGGAGACTACTCTATTGGATTGAGTTTTTAGAGGTTTTTGTCTTGTGTTTTTTTTTCTTGAGAATTGAAACTGACTTGTTCCAGTTTCACTTATTCTAGAAACGAAAATCCATCAAATGGATGTTGGTTCTAAAAACCAAACAAACCGAATTGGACCCTACCTATGGACACCCCTAATTCAAATTTCCTTCAAATTGATATTTTCCACACACAAAAAATAATCAAACTTCCATCGGGCCACTGGGCCTGGCTGGGTCGAACCCAGTATTAGCAAAGGCCAGAATTTGGCCCAAAAAGTAAGTTTGATTGAATAGGTTTTGGGGTAAGATAGGCCAGCTAGGTCCGTCGATTAATCGAGTTGGGCTAGAGCTAGGTCCAAGTGATGCATTTCCATCATCGGAAGGTTACCCTATAAGTCTTGTTTGGTCGAGCCTGGAGCACTCCCATTTACATCCTAAATGGGTAAACCATATAAAAAGATAGTTCAAACATAATATATATCATAGGACGTTCATTAGTGACTGTTAAAATTTGAATAATATTTATTCTGGTTTAGGCTATAAAATAATTCTAGATAGGTAACTTTCAAATTTCAATTGAAGATTTCTGATATCTATAAAAATAACTCAAAAAACATCTTCCTTTCAACGTAATTTCTCAGGAAAGCCGAAAAGTAGATTCGGGTTTCACCATCGTCCGTTCTCGATTTAGGGTAATCAGGTTCGGAGTTGGCCTAAATCTAGCACAAAAAGTGTTCTGAATTTAGGGTATTATAGGTGGGACGAGCATGTACTAGAACTTACCCTTGAAGGCCCGACCAAGCCCAACTATTAGCATACTTTCTTCTAAACCCACCAACCCATTTATGTTTGGCCCATGACAAGTATTCCTAGATACCAAAAATTAAATTTATTTCTGCCTTCAAACCTTTGGATTCAATTATTTTCCTATAATCCATATTGACAAATTGTTCATAAAGTCTATCATCATCGAACTCTTATCCCAAATATTTGGGATCCACTGAGTGAATCATGTTCCTCTCTTCAATTAAATCCAAAATCACGTCTTGTAGCATTCTTTGAAGGTGTACAAACCATCTCAATCGACTTTCTCTTAATTTCTTGTAATAAAACACATTAAATATTAAATTTCAGCCATAAATAATCTTTGGTGTATAAATTTATATACTAACTGGTAGGCCATAATATTGATAGATTAGTATTAATTTATTGGAAATGTGAATGTCGTTCAAAAATTAAAGACTGAAATATTTTAAGATAGAAAACAGAAATGAGATCAATATTATTCGAAAGCGAGAGTGACATGTTAGGTGGAAGATTCCTACTGCGAGATGTCAATGCATCATCGAACGAGTCAAGTGGGCACGTAAAAGGACAGTAGATCCAACGGGCACGTAAAAAGATTGAATCCAAAACTAGGAGGTCCACCACCTACATAGTAAAAAGTGGCCCATGATTTTACACCTATTCAATGTATTGGTGACAGAATCCCAGGCTGTAGTAAGTCATCTTTTCCTGGGCAGCCAAAAGGTCATCTCTCCCATTTCTCTTGGGATAGGTGTGATGTCAGTCTCCACACCAATTCCACCACCAAACAGGACCTAAAAATAATGGAGATTCATTCTCCATCTTCAACACGTGCTCAACTTTCATTCTTACAAGTTCTCTTAGGTTTGAGTTTGATACGAGTCATAAGAGGCAAAAGTTTACTATATCCCAAAACACATTAAGCTTGATTTAAGGGCTCATAAACATTCAAGAATTCATCTTGATTGGTTCCTTTTAATAATTTAATTCTTTAAATTTTCATAACCATTGATTTGATCCAAGATATATAAACAAGAGATTGTTTGAATATCACCGTTAGTGACAAAGTATGGATTTGGAAATTATTTGGTGGGGGTTTCAATTCAGTTAATTCAAATAAATGGAGAAAAAATCATTAAAAACAAAAAAGAAATATTTCGGAGAATAGGCGAAAGATTTTTTGGGGTTTCTTATCAAAATCCATCATTTTCAGCCACCTTTAAAGGGTTATCTTGAAGAAAATAAAATCTTGAACATGAAGGGCAAAAATAATACCATATTCCACTATTACTCAATAGATCACTGATTAATTCAAGGATTCATTGATTCTTGGATGTAATCACCTAGTCCATTATTCAGAGAATTTTACAAATTTTCAGAAATATTTGAAGAATTTTGTTACTACAAATATTACTTTATTAACGAGAGAAATTAAATTGTCAAAAAAAAGTTTCAAGATGAGAACATCGAACTAAATATTTTGTGTTAATGGAAACAGAAAATTGACTTACAAAGAGCTCGCATCGAACTCGTTGTGTTAATTGGTGAAGCAGAATGTGAAGGAAGGATAATTTCAACGAAAAAAAGTTAAGGAATCTTAAGGAAAGTTGATGACATGATGGCTCCAAAGTTGAAATGTAAAAGAAACACTAAAAAGACATGAAACCTTGAAAAACAAGGCAAAAGCGAAAGCATTGATACGCTCAAAATATTATTTTAATTTCCTGAATAAAGAACAAATGCAACGTGAAATATTGCTTGATGGGACATTATATTCTTGGAGCAAAGGTTGTTCATAATGTGTGAAGAGTCTAATGTCTCTAGGGCTTATTGTCATCTTGTCATCTGTGTGTAAGTTAAAATGGTTTTGTCGAGGGTTGGATCTTCTCAAAGAAGTCATTTTCTATTTTTATTTGCAATTTATTGTGTGTGTTTAGTTTTTCTATACTACAACCATTTTTCCAATTTAGGGAGTACTGGTGGAAAAAAATAATATATGACGTAAATTGACATAATTTTTTTATTTATTTTTATAATAACTTTTAGATTTCAAAGTGAATTTTTCAAACAGAACAATGTTTGTAAAATTGGAATACACACGTTTTATTTATCTTCTCTTGTGGAATATGAATGAATCGTATACTATATATATATATAGATGATAGATCTAACAAGATTTGAATAAATCTTCTAGATACGTAAGATAAAAATATTAAATAACTAATCCTAAATTTTTAACTAAAAATAAGGATTTACAATAAAGAAAGAATAATTAAAAAGTGTGTTTCTTCAACTAAAGGAGGATTTGTTAGAGTCTTCAACGTGATTGGGAATTTATAGGAGAGTGAAGGTTTTGTAGGAGAATCTCAACATATCTTCTAATCTCAACGTATTTGGAGTCTTCTATGTATAATTGAGGATTTGTAGGAGAGTGGAGGATTTGTAGGATAATCTCAACATATCTTCTAATTTCAAAGGATCTAGGAGATATGAGTCCTAAAACTCCCCCTCAATTTGGAGTGAGGTTGGTGATATCGACCACACCTAACTTGTTAGTGAGTCATTGAAATGCCTCTGCACCAAGTGGCTTTGTAAATAAATCTATAACTTGATCATGAGAGCGAATGGAACGAGGCTGAATGATGTTCGTAGTGTTCTTATCTCAAACAAAGTGGCAGTCAATTTTGATGTGCTTAGTTAGTTCATGAAAAATCGGGTTCTCTGTGATATGGATAGCGACTTGGTTGTCACAGAATACAGAAATAGGTGTTGGATTGAAAATACCAAATTCTTGCAAGATGGATTTAAGTCATTGTAATTCACACAAAACATTTGTCAATGCTCGATATTCAGTTTCAATAGAAGAGCATGAGATAATCGGTTGTTTATTAGTTTTCCAAGAGATAGCATTGGAGTCTAGCATTGTAAAATATCTAGTGGTGGATCTCTGCGTTGTTGGGTAGCTTGCCCAATCAAAGTCAATGTAACCATGAAGAGATAGATCGCTTGAGGAGGACAAGAAAATTCTTTTATTGATGGATCCCTTTAGATAACGAAGGATGCGATTTGTAGCATCATGATGATGAGTATGCAGTTGTTACATAAATTGACTGGGAATATTTACGGTATACTGGATGTTTGGAGTGACGTATAAAATATGTCCTATGAGTCTTCTATTTGGTGTTGGGTCGGAGAAAGGATCTCTATATGGGGTATTAACCGTAGTTGTTGTTTCATAGGAAAGAAGAACGTGTAGCGAACATACCAACATCCTGTAATATATCTAGAATATATTTTCGTTGGCAAAGAAATATGCCTTTAGGAGAATGTGAAACTTTAATACCGAGTAAATATTTTAATTTTCCAAAGTCTTTGATGGAAAATGTTATTTTGAAAAATATTCATGAATGATTTGATAGTATCATAATTATTTCCTATGATGATGATGTCATCAATATAAACAAGAACAAATAATGAAATGGACCCCTCGATTCGAGTAAATAAGCTATAGTCTAAGATAGATTGTTTGAAACCTTGTTGGATTAAAACGGTCGAGAATTTGGAAAATCATTGTTGTGAGGCTTGTTTTAGGTCGTATAATGATTTGTTAAGTTTATAGACTCGAGTCTCCCCTTTACAAGAGAAGTCAGGGAGAATTTTCATGTAAATTTCTTCATCAAGAGAGCATTGTAAAAAAAATATTGTTAACATCCAGTTGATGTAAGGCCCATCCCTTAACCGTGGCAACAGAAAGGAGAACTCGAATAGTGACAAGCTTTGCAATTGGGGCAAAAGTATTATGATAGTCAGTGCTCTCAACTTGATTGAAATGTTTAGCCACCAAACAAGTTTTGTATTGTTCGATGGAGTCGTCAGAGCGGTATTTTATTTTGTAAATTCATTTGCAACTAATAGGATATTTTCCATTGGGCAATGGAGTGAGGATACATGTGTTATTGACCTTAAGAATGTTGATTTCTTTTGCCATGGCATCACACCAAATTAAAATTTTAATAGCTTAGGTGAAAGATGACGGTTCATTGTAAGTTAGAATTTTAGTGAGAAACACTTTCTGGGGTATGGAAAGTTTAGTAAAACGTAAGTAATCGGAGATGGGAAACTTTGTAGTAGTAGAAATCGATGAGCAAATGAAATCTTTTAAATGAACTGGGAGACGCTGGTGAAAGCGCTCTCGATCCGCGGGGTGTGCGGATTCGCTTTTGATTTGGAGGTTGGGATATGGGAGTCTCCACCTAGTTATTATGGTCTAGGAATCAAATACTAATTCTAAATAGATAAAAAAAAATATTGGTCTACAAAAAGAATAGGTCCGGAGATCACGTTACGGGGTTGGAAGGTGTTAGGCACCAACCCTGCTCGGCAAACGTCAGTCTTTACTTTTTTTCAAATAACACTACATTACAAAATAAACCTAAAAAATTAATAAAAAAGAAATAAAAATAATTACTTGACAGATTACGACGGCTCCTTCAGTATTAGTGGAGAGTGTCCTTGTATGAGTTTCCTTGTTATTCCTCCGCCACTAGATATGTTTCTGATCTTCAAATTGAAGTATCTTTCTTTTAGATTTGAGTATTTTCTATATTTTTCGAAGGATTTCTGGATGTTTTTGAAAAGTTTTTGGGTGTTTTTTAAGTAAAAGCTGGGGTTTGGATGATATGTCGGGAGTTAGGACTTCAAAATTAGGATTTGAAGAAGACTAAGGAGACTTTTTGACTTACTTTTCCTAGGATTTATTTTGACCTGTGAAATTAGATTGTGGAGGTTCTATATTTATAGAGTTTTTTTGGAAAGAATTAGGGTTTGACTAGGTCTCCTTTTAGATAAGGTGAATTAGAATTTTGACTTAAGTCTTATTTGATTGACTAGATTTCTTTATATTAGGATTTTAATTAGGGTTTTGACTTAAGTTTTATGTGATTGACTTGGTATTTTGAATTAGATTTTTTAATCTTACGTATAATGAAAGAATATATTTTTAAGTTTTTAGGAGAACCCCCTAATTATATCTTTAATTATTTGGACCCCAGATGAAATGGTCTTTTAATAAATATCAAGGAGGCTCCACTTAAATAAGTGAGCAACCATTAACAATTTTGCCTGAGGGCTTGATTGATTTATTTTCTTGATTCAAAATTTTAAATTAATTTTATTATGGCTTCACTTTACGTTAATTAATGTTTGATTTATTAATTTTGAAATTTAAAATTGTTAAAATAAAAAAAATTACTATTTTGATCCCAAAGAGGACTTTTGTGTTGAGAAGTCGTTTTTCGATATTTTGGAATCCGTTTTTCGTAAGGAATTCGATGAGATTATTGGTTTGCGTTACTTATGAATTTTTTGGCGTGAAATGATTGTCAACCCTTATGAGGGGCATTTTCGTGATTTTGTTGAATTTGGTGAAATTGGCGGAATGGTTTATTTGATTTTCCTTTATTATTTTATGTGTTCGAAAGGATTTTCCTAAGTGTAATGTGGGCTCTAAGGATGTTTTGATGTTAGAGGTATTTTGATAATTTAGGTTATTTTTAGTGATTTTTACTGCAAAGCTTTTTTTTGTCTGAAAAATGATGATTTCTACGTTTTAGGTCATATTTTCCTAGCATAACGTGGTTTCTAGAATTTTGTTTGCTTGAGATACCTCATCTAAATTTCTGAAACATATTTAGTAGTAGATATAACATTGGAATAACCATCCATCATTAGAAATCGTGGCGATTAGGTTGACGAGTTGATTAATCAGGTGAGTGCCAAAATAAGGTATCTACAGCTGGTATCGAGTAGGATGGGATATAGGAGGACTGTCATTGGAAAGTAACATAGTTGGATTTATGAAGGCATCTAGTATTGGATCAATGAGGTTAGCACCGTTGGGAATAGAGTCTACGGGCATAACCTAAGTTGACTAAGTACTATTAAAAGGTACGTCCATAAGTAGTAATGATGTGGCACCAGTGGAGATGTTCTGTGGTGTTGGATCTTGTTGATCGTGTGGGTTGATCTCCAATAAAATGAAAAGAAGGTTAATTATGTAGAGGCATGATATTATGATATGGAAACAAGATTTCATGTAAAACAACATTGCAAGATGTGTATATTTTTTTAGTTTCAAAATCAAATACATGATGACCCTATTGACCGTAAGGGTAATCGATGAAAATGCCAGGTTTTGCCCATTAATCGAATTTATGTTGTAAATTCATATTTTTGGCATAACAGAGACACCCAAAAACTCTTAGGGATGAATAAAAAGGTGAGGTGCCATGATGAATTTCATATGGTGATTTGAAACTCAAATTTGGATGACCTAGGCACCATGGCCAAATGTCAAAATTATTTGCGGGTAAAATTGAAAATGTAGAAGTTGAAGATAAATAGTATAATCCATTTCAAAAATCACCTTGACTAATCTAGTTTTTCATCTGTGGGTCCAATGAGGTTTACCATCAAAATTGATGAAATATTTGTTGAATCAGATCCCAAGAATTGTATAAGGCGTGCTTTTTGTACCGATGTGAGATACGACATATTGGTTGGTGGAATAGGCGATGGAATCATAACATCAACGTGATTTTTGTTCTTTGATAGGTAGCAATGAATTTTGTAGCATATAATCTTGTTGTGGCCATGACAATTGTAATGATCATAGAATGGTCGCTGACGTTAGGAAGAATATAGGGTAGAATGACTAACATGAAGAGCCGTAGATTCAACATGTGGGATATAGGAATTATTGATTTCTTGTTGATTTTCTTCTTGACAGATGAGAGCATAGATCTAGGTTGTGGGATGGAGAGATTCCATAAGGAGGATTTGACTATGAATAGCTGAAAATCTTGGAGAAATTCCATGTTCAGTCTTGTTGAAAGCATTCAATAGATGTAGGGTTCAATAATGTGTAGGAATTGAGTTCGTACCAAAAAGATTTGAGGTGAGTGAAATATAAAGAAGTAGATTGATTTTCTTGTTGAGAACATAGATGGATTGATTGAGTTGATAGATTTTGGGGTTATTAGATTGAGAGAAACGGTCATGAAGATCGGTTTAGATATCCTGTGCAGTGTTTGAATAAAGAATCAGAAGAAATTGAGTTAAGGATCCAACTGTTAACCAAGTCATTACAATGTTCCCACGAAGAGATTTCATCACCAGATTTTGGTTTTTGAATTGAATCGTCGACGAATCAAAGTTTGCTTTAGGCACGTAAGGCCATAATTATGGCACGATCCCATGTACCGTAATTATCACCAATAAAGGGAGGGGAAACAAAGACTGTAGTGGGACTATTAGAATGATGGATGAAAGTTTTGGAGTTATTTGGTTGAATGTTGGCCATTGTGAATTAAATCTCTGATGCAAACCTAGTTCTCTAATACCATGTAAAATTGGAATACACACGTTTTGTTTATCTTCTCTTGTGAAAGATGAATGAATCGTATATTGTATATATAGATTACAAATTTAACAAGATTTGAATAAATCTTCTAATTTCAACGTATCTAGGAGATATGAGTCCTAATAATGTTGGCTCAAAAATTTACTAGTTAAGCAATTTTTTTTCATCTAAACCCAATAAGGATTTGGTTAAAATAAAGAGTACTCCGCGATCTAGAACAATGTCCCATTCCTATAGCGACATAAGGTGTTTACGTGATATGTTTCAATTGGAGACTAAACCCATTGATCTGCATGCCATGGAAATAAAAATGACATGGTGAGGAAATATTTGTGGTTCGGTCAAACCATCGACCTACGTCCACAAGTAAAACCGACGATTATTATATTAACAAAAAAAGAACTAGGTTTCTCTCTACCTCTCGTATATCTCTTACACCCCTTTAGGATTTCATCTCTTACCCTTTATATAGTTAGGCCCATTACTATATTAACGGATCATCAAAATATCCAGGTTGAATCCACGACAACTCTCTATATATAAGAATAAAATACATAACCCAACAAATCTCCACCTTGGCTTCAATTCCACACAAAAAAAATTGCTTTCGCCTCGTCTTATTAGGGCCTCAAGAACTGCATACACCTATTAAGTTCAGGATGCCCTTAAACTTGATATTTGGGATGACCTTAGTCATTAAATCTATTGTATTCTTCGTTGTATCGATCTTTTTCCCTACAATAGCACCCTAAGCAACCACATGTCAGATGAAGTGTAATCTAACATCAATATGCTTGGTCCTCTCATGATACATCTAATTTTTAATAAGATGTATGACACTCTAGCTATCACAAAATATCGTAGTAACACCTTGTTCCAAACCCAAATCAATAACTAAGCCCTGCAACCATATTGCCTCATTCACTGCCTCTATAGCTGCCATATACTCAGCTTTTGTGGTAGACAATGCGATTGTTGATTGCAAAGTTGCCTTTCAACTGATTGTACTACCACAAAGTGAAAATGTAACTCATCAAAGATCTTCTCATGTCTAGATCCAGCATTATCAGAATCCACATACTCAACAACACTCTCAAAAGTGTCACTGCTTCTATCATATAGCAAACCAACTCTTGCAGTACCCTTTAAGTGCCTTAGTATCCATTTGACTGCTTACCAATGGATCTTCCTAAGTTTATCTATGTATCTACTGTCTACACTAGCCGCATGTGAAATATTAGGCATAGTACAAACAATGGCATATATAAGACTACTAACACTAACATAAGAAACATGAGACATGTGCTCCGCTTCCTGTTCTGTCTGCGGGGACATTTTAGCTGAAAGTCTAAAATGAGTCGCTAAAGGGGTACTCACAGACTTAGACTCTTGCATCCCAAAGCAATTTAACACCCTCTCAATGTATTTCTTTTGTGATACATACAATCTACCTGCCCCTCTATTCCTATGAATCTCCATACCCAAAATCTTCTTTGTAGCCCCTAAGTCTTTCATCTCAAACTCATTACTAAGTTGAGCCTTCAGCCTCCTAATCTCAGATGTATCTCTGCATGCAATCAACATGTCATCTACATATAATAGTAAGTACATAAATGAATTATCTGTGAGCCTCCGATGATAAATACAATTATCGTACTTACTCTTGATATAGTTGTTTCCTACCATAAAAGTATTAAACCTCTTATACTATTGTTTAGGATACTACTTCAGGCCATATACAAATTTTTTTAACAAACACACATGATCTTCTTTTTCTTGAATAATGAATCCCTCTGCCTGATGTATATAAATATGTTCTTCTAACTTACCATGTAGCAAAAAGTATTTACATCAAGTTGTTCAAGCTCTAAATTATATAAGGCAACCATGGCAAGGAGCACCTTGATAGAAATATGTTTCACTAGAAACGAGAAAACCTCGATGAAATCCACACATTTCCGTTGCGTATACCCCTTTGCCACCAATCATGCTTTGAACTTAGCATCTTCAACTCCTGGAATTTCTTCATTTTTCTTGAAATCCCACTTGCATCCCATAATATTCTAATCATTTGGCTTTTCAACAATCTCTCATGTTTGATTCTTGTAAAGAGACTTGATCTCTTCACTCATGGCAACACACCACTGTGTTAATTTCTCACATGTGACGACCTCCTGATAGGTACATGACTCATCATCATCCATAGTCTCTATCACATTGAGTGCATAAGCCACAAACTTTGCCAAATCTTTGAGGTGTCCTAACCTTCTTAATTTATCTGTTTTTAGTCTAGTTGTACTGTTGTAACTGAACCTCATCCCCGATAGTAGGATTCTGTCGTGGTTCTTCATTCTTTTGATGTAGATCATCTGTACCATTATTTTCCAAAATAGGATCATTTAGCTATACTTTTTCAATGACACCATGAGGTCTTTCAATGTTGAATACCTCCTTCGTACCAAACATGACAAACTCATCGAATGTTACATCCTTATTGATGAGAAAGTTTTTCCCTATAGCATCTAGGCACCAGAATTTGTAACCTTTCACTCCAACCAAATATCTAAAAAATATGCATTTCTTTGCCCTCAGTTCAAGTTTACCATCATTTACATGAGCATATGTTGGACATCCAAATATTCTTAACCCAAAATATATAGTAGGAGACCCCGACCATACCTCATCTGGAGTTTTGAACTCAATAGCACTGTTAGGAGACCTGTTCACCAAATAACAAGTTGTGTTAACAACTTCAGCCCAAAACTAGTTTGGCAAATCAAAATTTGATTGTATGCACCGCGTCTTTTCCAATAAAGTCTTATTCATTCGTTCTTTAACTTCATTTTATTGTGGTGTCTTTCGTACTGTGTGATACCTCACAATACCCTCATTTTTATAAAACTCGTCGAACTCTTCAGAGCAAAATTTCAAACCGTTATCAATCTTCAATCTCTTGATCTATTTTCCAGTTTATTTTTCTATTAGTGTCTTCCATTGCTTGAATTTGACAAAAAAATTCATCTTTACTCCTCAAAATAAATATCCAGACTTTCTTCAAAAAATTATCAATGAACATCAACATGTATATGCCTCCACCATATGATACAACCGAAGATAGACCCCATAAATCAGAATGGATATTATCAACAGTACCCTTGGTTATGTGAATATCCATACTGAACTTTACTCTGCATTGCTTTTCGAAAACACAATGCTTACAAAAATCTAATTTTTCAATTTTCTTTTCGTCAAGAATATCTTGTTTGCTCAATACTGTCATCCCCCTTTCATGCATATGCTCGAGGCGCATATGCAACAATCTAGTGGTGTCTAAATCTGCTACTGATATTGACGTTATATCTGTAATTGTATGTCCTTGCAATGCGTACAACCCATTCTTTTTTAGCCCTTTCATTATCACAAAAGCACCCTTAGAAATATGAATAACTCTACCCCATGCCTTGTAACAACAGCCATTTGATTCTAGCATACCTAAGAAAATCAATTTTTTTTTTAAATTTGAAACGTGCTTGACATCTGATAATGTCCTTATAATACCATCAAACATCTTCACCCGAATTGTACCTATCTCTACTACCTTACAAGTAGCATTGTTTCCCATAAGAACTTCACCCCCATAAAAAATTCGATAGGTTGTGAACCACTCTTTATTGGGACATATATGATAGGTGCACATCGAATCAAGAATCCATTCCTTACCGAAGAGATTGGGAGAAACTGAGAGTACATCACTGTTATTACTGTTTTTATCTACTACTACTGCATCAGCAGTATCATGATCATTATAATTTTATTCTCATTTCCCTTTAAGCTCTGGACAATCTCTTTTAAAATGTCCGTCTTGATAACCATTGAAACACTTTAACTTTCTAATTTTTGATTTTAATCTAAACCATAATCTTCCATTATGATTCCTTTTATGATTTGATATCCCCTTAACAAACAAATATTCACCTGAGCTTTCTATAATTCCATCTACTTTCTTCTTTAATTTCTTATAATTTAAAACAGATTTAATCCCCTTAACCGAAATAGTAGTTTTTCCATACATTAAGGTATCACCAAAATTCTCATATGAGGGTGGTAGAGAATAAACCACAACTATGGCCTGATCTTCTTCATCAATTTTAACACCAACATTCTTTAAATCCAAAAGAATATTATTATATTCATTAAGATGATCAAGAATAAAAGTACTTTCTTGCATTCATAGCATGTAAAATTGTTTCTTTAAATACCACCGATTTGTGAGAGATTTTGTCATCTATCGAATTTCCAACTTTGTCCATAGTAGATTTGTTGCGTCTGAATCACCGACCTCTCGCAAGATCTCATCCCCCGAAGACAACAAAATCGCACTATGTGCCTTCTCCATGATCTCCTCTTTTTATTCTAGTTTTAACGATTCAGGTAAATTATCGATTCCCAACAACGCGTTCGATAAACCTTGCTAAACAAGTAAAGCTTTCATCCGAACTCGTCATAGATTAAAATCTTCATTCCATCAAATTTCTCGACATCATACTTCACAGCCATAGTTCTGATACCAGTTTGTTAGAAAGAACCCTATGATCCGAAGTATAAATCAACAAGAATACAAGAATCTCACAAGACACAAGATATATGTGGTTTGGTCATAGCATCGACCTACGTTCATAGGCGAAAATGGGTCATGCAAGTTGTTAACGGATCATCAAAAGATTTGGATTGAATTCATGACAATTCTCCATATACAAGAATAGAAGGCATAACCCAACAGTTTGTAAATTTTGTATCCCTTATTTTTTTTTTTTAATAATATATTTGCTTGAATAGCCAAAATAAAAATAAAAAAGAAAAAAAGAGATAATTTATGTATAGTTAGGATTTACTATTTCTATGCAAATCATTGTAATTATCCAAGTGAATGTTACATTAAATTAATTGTGGTGCCTGTCTTAGGTGAAGGAACCCGGTTGAAGAGTTCATAGACTTCGATTAAACAAATTTGGTTGCTAGTCATGTTCATAGAGAAGGGAATAAAGTTATTTCATGCTTCTAGATCTGAAACGACTCATTAATTCTTTTTCATTGAGGGACATGCCAGTGAAAATGAAAAGCATATTGTTGGTGATTCGTTGTATTTGCCAAATCTTTGACTTATGTAAGATTAGGGGGTACACCCCATTGTGTCATTCTTATAGTCTAATATATCTTTTTCTCAATTAGCAAAAAAAAAATCTCTATATTTTGAACAACAAGAGCTTTTAATTTGGTTATTCATGCATTCTTACATCTTCATGATCATCTTAGGACTATGGTTTTATTATTTTCTTATATCGTCGGGATCCCCATCCTTTGGATGGGACTAATCCCCGTGGTCGCACACATCGCCCCCTCGGAAAGTCCTACATGCATCATGAGTTGAAATTATGAAAGCACAAGCATTTTGATACAGTGTACTACTCTATTTTCTTTGCTATCAAGCTGGAATTGACGACTTCAAATTTATGTGAACAAATTGGAATCAAATTGAGGTTCCTTTCGTGGGGCTTATTGGGACTGGCAATAAAATCCTAGATCTTGAGCTAACAGAACTTATATTTACAGCATTTAATCTATATTTACAACCTCATGATCTCCCTCGGTACTTCAACAAAGAAAACCTATTAGATATTATAATAAGGTGCAGTGCGATGCATAGAGATCGAAGTTATTGCTCTAGTGTTTGGACTATGATACTATATAGAAGAATAGATTGTATTCTTACTTGAAAGTGATAACTTAAACCCTATGTAATCAATCATCAAGTGTCAATAGTTTTCTATTCTTGTCCAATTCACCTTTCTTGAATTAAAATTATTAAATAAATTGCACAGAATGATGGTGCATAAGATGCATCCGAGCCTAGCACCGCTGATATAATATATCACCATGATTTGATAGGCTAGTAAGGAATGTCAATTAAAATATTCTTTTTTGTCTGAATAGTAATTAATGAATAGGAAATGTCTGATTTAATTACAATTTTCTTTTATTTTTTAGTTAATGTAATTCTTTATACAAATAAACCCTGTTAATGTTCATTATATTTGCAACAACCTTGTAAACATTGTCATCGTCAATACATCTAGAAAGAATATAAAGTAAGTCTCTCTGGACTTATTGAAAGTGAAACTATTAAAAAAAAATCTATTGCCAATGTGATGAAATTTAACTTGTTATGTCCATTATGCTTAAACTATAGAACAAATGCACTCCTCAAGGAAAAAGAGACAAAACTTCAAAAAGAGAATATTGACCAAAATTACATCTTACTTGGTAGTTTGCATGACATTTGAAGCAATCTAATGAGGTAATTAGTCCATGTAAAAAGTTGCAAACCAGAATCCTAAAGAGGGTAAAGCAGCAGTGCTACTTAATATACATTATTGGGTAGCTCTATATCACCTACTGATCACTGAGCATCTCCTCCCATATCTTTCTTTTTTAAGTGTGGCCCTTAGAGCTAAATATTCACATGCATGTCTCAATGGATAAGTCATGTAAGATTATAATTGCCAAATGATGAGCACCTTTGCAAAAGCCAACTTTATAATAGCTTTTCCTGTGGAACCTACTTGGAAGAAAATTAATTATTGCTCAATTATGGGTACATTTGCTTAAAGCTGCTTTAAATTCACCAAAGAGGGGAAGAATTGTCCAAGAATCTCTCAAAGGTTGCATCAAAATAGACAAACAAGTTTTTGTTATTGTTGTTGCTTCCATTGGTGGTGGTGGTGACTGGTACTAAACCTCAGGAGTAGAAGTTTTGCCTGCATTGTTGTTAGTGGTGGTGGTGGTGGTGATGGATACATCAATAGATAAGAACCACAACAATGACAATGACATTTTCTTGGGAGAAGAGCTATTATATGCAAGAGATTAGATAAAAATAATAAATATAAATAAAAATTGGAGAAAAAAAGTTGAAGAGAGTCCTATGCACTTTTAGACTTTGGTCCCCAGGGTTTTGTAAGGTCTATTTTTAGTGCTAGAGGTATTAGAGAATAAGATGTATTGCAAGAAGGATCTTGAAATACATGGTTTTATTATTTTTGTTATTATGATCATGAATTCATATCTATGATTATGTTGTGGTTTTAAGTTAGTTTGGCTGTCAGCGTAAAAATTCGTCACTTCTCAATATTAATCTTGATCATACATTCCATCTTCTTGGGACTTAATGGGAAAAAAAACATCATTTTAGATCAAATTGAGAGAAGTACATGATTTGTTGATAGTCAGTCCCAAACTTTTTATTAGCATCAATTTGGAAATTAGGGCATGCTAGCTGAAGCTTGACATACATTAGGTTTTGCATTTATTATTATTAACTAGTTTCTTTGGGATGTTATTCTTACTTTAGAGACATATAATTCTAAATATAATCCATATTAGTGTGATATTTGAAACATCCACACTTTTAGTAAATTAAGCTGAATTTTTATTCAGAGGTTGTTTTGAATTTGAGTTGACATGTGATGAAAATTGAGTAAAAATAGATTTCTATTAATTATTTTTATAATTGCAAGTTCTCTCTTTCTCTTTTTTTTTTTTTTTCCTCTAAGTAAGAAAAGGTTTAAATTAATAATACCATCTAACTAGCATGATTTAGAGGCGAATAGAGATGAGTTATGGACTTATGATGGAAAGTTTATAAGAGTTTTCTAACCAGGTTTTCTAGGGATCAGGATGGGAGGAAAAGTACAGGTTTAATTTTCTAGAGATCAGTATAGAATCCCAAGTTTCATTTATCATGAGAATCCCTAAGAATATCTTCCCTTAAACAGACGACTAATATGTGAGGGAAAATACTGATTTCCTAGAGATTAGTATTTGTTTTCATGAAATTAGTAATAAATTTCTAGAGATATGTTCTGTGGGAATCACTAGGAGTATCCTCTAACCCAGAATGGACTATTTTTTGAGTCGTGATAATCTGACACTCTTTTTTCAGACAATCTTCTTATGCTCCCATCACAGAGTGGTAAATCCTTTCCTTCGGGATACATAAGAAAAATCTATGATGCACATTTACATCATTTGAGTGTATAGAGGTTTTTTTTTTTAATTTTTTTATTTTATTTAAAGTCAGTTTAGTATTATTTATATCTACATGAGTCATGATTTTTTGACGCCTCCTCTCACATACGTTCCCTTGGGTAGCATAAGTTAGAATCTCAAATCTTTTTCCTCAAGATATACAACTACGTATCCCCATAAATATGTACATCATTCTAGTACATGCCACACCAAGGGCATATGTTAGAAGGGGAATCAGAAAATCATTATTCTATCCAAAATAAACTAAGTCATCACTGCAATTAATGCATACTTGGTTAAAAAGGGAAAAAAGAGATTCTATTACCACACCAACTTTTGCTAACGCCATCCCAGTTCATATGTAAAATAAATACTTAAAGAATTACACACATCTTGGGGTGGCGTTAACTTAAGTCGGTGTGGCAATAGAAGCTCTCTAAAAATAAAGTCAATTAAGTCTTGTTTCACTGTAAGTCAATAACAAAAGACTTTACTCAAAAACTCAAGGGAGGTGTCATTGGTTGTAAAATGTTCTCCTAAACATCAATACCCACTGTGAAACACAGCCACTGTTCTAAAATGCAAAATTTCTAAACTTATGACCTTTATCTGGGCTTAGCTTAATTAAATACAATCTCTCATAAAAATAATATTCAAATTGAAGTTCCCAAAAGAATGAGGAAAACCCAAAAGAGAATCCATGGATGGCGATAGTCAAAGTAGATATTAACTCACTTATAAGTCCCAATTAACTTAGTTTGTAAAGTCTATGGATGATGATATCATAAATTTGGATTTGATTTGATTCCCGTCTACATGGAGTTATTGATCTCGTAAAAAAATATGCTTATCACTCAGAAAAAAAAAATTAAATCTTTCAATAATAGAAAGCTTTGGCTTTGGATAGAGTAAAGTGGAGGAACATGATTATTATTTAGTCATCTGAAAGTCAAGTAATTCACATTATCCTTTTTATTTCAAATCGTTTACTTCTTACGGATGTTTTTATCTAACTCATCTTCATTGGTATAGTTCTTCATCTGATCATGGTATTGACCAACTTCATGATCGTAATTTATTTATAAGATCTTTGATTGCCATTAATTTGAGGTGGTGATATAGAGAATGGAAGCATTGCAATACGGTGAATGAGATATGTGCCATATCACTAACGATGTATCTCATTACCAGCCAACTGTAGTAATATTAGATTGGAAAACAACTAACACATGGAATCAAATAACTTCTCCTAATTAGAATAAGCCCTCTTTTAGTGTTATAGGTTTGGGATCCCTAGATTCATGAAAAATGAGTCATAAAAAAGATAAGATCCCGATCGTAAAATACAATTACCCAATGGTAGGGATACCTGTCATGTTTTAGGAAATTTTCGAGATTGATGGATATAGATTGATTTAAAAGTATATGGATGTTTTAATATTCAAAAAAACAATTTAAAATCTATTTTATATTAAGAGAGATTTTATTGTCACACTATCCCAATCCATATGTAAATCACCAAAGAATTAGGACACATCTTGCAGTGGTGTTAACAAAAATTGGTGTGGCAATGGAGTTCTCTAAATTAAATATCAACTAATTTTAATTTCACTTATCAATTTTTTGGCAAGTAATTAAGATTAATGATTAGTAATTTGTAGGTGAAGATGGGTTTAAGTTCACTTATCTCAGAAAATATCTTGATAAATGTTCTATTTATAACGAGTGTATGCCTCTTGTGTCCCCAAATCGGAAATGTTAAACATTTTTTTCAAAGAAAATCTTTACATTATCAACTTATGATATTGTAAGGAAATTTTTGGAGTGTTGAATTAATTAAATAGACGATAGAAAGTAATTTCCTCAAGTTATCTGAATAGCAAATTTGTCATTTTACTTTGTTACTACGAACCACATTGTTCAGCTCCCTTCAACAATCTTCTCCCATACTTAAATTTCTTTTTTTTTTTTCATATTTAGGCCCATAAACCCATTATATAAAAGGTAATCTAATAATCAAATAGTATTGTTGTGGGCACCAGACCCAAGGAAATGAGTGAGGCCCACCAAAATTCCATAGAATTATTAAGGTCAAAGTGGAGCCCATTGTTACAAATTAGAGATGTTCACAGAATTAAGAATATAATTGAAGACTTAATCACACTCAAAGGCCATAAACCCATTACATAAAGGGATATCTAGTAACCAAGTTGTCTTGTTGTGGGCACCAGACACAAGGAGAAGAGTGAGGCCCACCAAAATTCCATAGAATTATTAAGATAAAAGTGGGTACCCATTGTTACAATTTAGGAATATAATTGAAGACTTAATTACACTCTAAGATCATAAATACCAAACCCGATGCGTATAGAATAGATCTAGATATTTGTGGAAGATCGAGCAAGGAAGCCCTTGTTGTCCTGATTATTTTTAGCAACAAAATTGGACATTATTTACTCTATAAAGAAGAACAAGCAATACAAACCATTATTTTGGAAAAAAAAATCTTCCCCAGTAAAACTTGTACTCCAATATCCATAGTGGAACAGTCATCACAATTACTTCTCAAGAGACAAAGCATCTCATTCGGAAAATTTCCCTTCTATAGCATAAAAAAAAAACGAAAAAAAAAAGTTTTCAAAGGAGATCTAACTGGTCTTCCTTGTATTAGAAAGTTGTAATGGGCTCTTGCCCTTATTTTTTTCTCACTTTTTACAAATCTTCCTGGATTACGTAGCCAAAAAAAAAAAAAAAACATCACTAGTAGAGGGTAAAAATCTTCTGATTGAATAATATTCTAAGTTAGTAGTCGGAACTCTTAAAAACAAGAGAGATTATCCATGGGCAATGGAACATATCTTGTTCAATTGTCGAAGAATCCTTGAGATAATTAGTTGGTCTGGGAAGGAAATTTTGTCGTATACGATCTAGCTAATTATGCAATCAGATCTTCTTCCGAATTTTTTGACTCCTTTGAAAGTCTCCCCCTTATTGTTAAAAAATCTCTTATGGGAGACATGTTAGGAATGCCTTGTATTAGAAAATTGTAATGAGATTCCCCCCCTCCATTATTTCCTTAATATGATCACCTTTGCTTGCTTAGAAAAAAATATATGTATAAAGTTCGAAAAAAGATGGTCATAGACTCTAAAGAAATACAACAATATTAGTCTTTAATCTTTATCAAGAGAGAAAAAGTATTATTCTCAATCTACAAAGTGCGAAGTCCAAATAATATAAAGATTTACAAAAATCTTTTTAAAATAACAATAAGCATAATTGGTACTAACAGGACAATCCTAGATGCCATTTTTATTGGAACCAATTAGAATTGGGTCTCTGGGAACTAAATCGATTGAGAATTAAAATTATTTAAAGAGAATATTTTTGGGGGTTTCGATTATGATTCCATTGATTTGAGAACCATGATCGGAACCGATAGGTCACAGAATCAAGAAAAACTAATGGTTCAACTCTAATTCCTATACGAACCAAACTGGAACTAACCCATTGACATCCCTAGTAATCACATATTAAGTTATCCAAGAAGGAAAACGTTTATTTAAAAACATATATTTTCTAAAATATTTATTTTTGTTATAAATAAAAAAGGTTGAAAAACCCTTTGGTTCACTATAGTTGCACCTAACCATCGGATCAATTTGGTCTAGTCTTTAAAACGTTGGTGAGTGGAGAATGATTTATCACAGCCCAACAATCGTTTAACATGTGGCACAAATGACATCAGCAATAGAGAGAAAATTTCTCTCTCGTGTCCTTACGTCCTCCTCTCACAAATTTTAATTTTAAGATTTAAAATATTAAGATGGGTCATTGAGACCACATGAATTATCACATTGTCAATCTAACACCACAATCTTCTAGATTTTATGAAAAAAATCATATTCAAGAAAAAAAAAATTATTTTTTGAACTTGATCCAAGGAATTAAAAATAAACATCTACCAAGTATCCAAACTTTAAATTAAAATTCAACAGTGAAAAATAAAAATTTTAATTATTTTAAAATTGATAGAATTCCATCTGTTATAACTCTGTAGTATCAGATCATGTTTTTAAATAACAATAGGTGATCCGGAAATTTTCTCTCGTATTGCTGATGTCATTTGTGCCACATGTTACATGACTGTTGGATTGTGGGCAAAAAAAAATAAAAAGCAAGTTGCTAGTCCAAGTCAAAAAGGTCATGCTAACGATAGGTGTAGCAAAACACACGTGTTATAGAATGTTTTCACGAGATTCCACACGCTGTATGTAATAATATGCATAAGGAAATATGATGTCACCACACACGTCGTTATTTGTCCTCTCCACGACAAGATTGCTTCCCATGCAAACTTCAAAGTAGCTAGCTACTAAGGAATATCAAGCATCTCCGTATTCTCTTATACATAGAGGAGGTATATCGTGATATTGAAAGATGGTTTGAAAATTAGACTCCTCTTTATATAGGACAATACTATCGTAGTCTAAGGATCGTTCGATAAAAAAGAAAAGTCTTACACTCCTTCATTCTTACTTGCAGAGTGTGTAATCATGGATTGGGCGCACACTATTTATGGTTTTTGATATAATGGAGTTGACGAATTGGATTTGTTTAACAGATCCCAAATCGTTGAAGTAAGGTTTTGATGATGATTGATGACATTATGTGTACGTGTGTTTTTTGTCTTTTTTTTAATTTTATTTTTAAGTCATCCACGAATTTTAAAAATTGAATTCCAACATTTTAGGACCATCAAAATTTTTTATATTTCATGATTCGACGGATTCTAAATTATTGAATTTCTCTCATCCTCCATTAATTTGATGGTTTCAATTCGTTAAAAAATAAAATTCAACAATAAAAATTTTAACATCTTAATCCATCAAATTTTATGAAATTTGATAATTTCGCACCATCAAATAATATGGGCTTTTTTTACATTATGATATTTTAATATTTCTGCTTGTTTAAAAGTATAAAAAATATATATAATAATTTATTTTTTATTTTAAATTAGAGGTAAAATTCTAGTGTCCAACATCGATTGTCGAGAGAATGGCTGAGATAAAAAGATATTTCTTAAGGATTCCCCTTAATATTAATCCTTAGGTAATATATACTAATCTTTTTAAAATTTTATTTCTCTTCTCATCTAAACCATTGGTTAGTAAATTGAGTCCCATGCAGTTGGATCCTAATAATTCCCACTGTGAATTGGTAGACATCACCTGACATGAGGTGACTTCTCATTTGTCCCATTTTAAAGTACTGTAATACGTGATGATCCAAGAATCCTAATTTTACCTATATTCCCCCGTACAATTTTGTGCATGTATATGCCATTAGAGTCACTATTTTATATGGAGAGATTAAAGAAGGTAGTTTTTTTTAATAATGAATAGGTAGATCCGCCAAGTGAATCTCTTTTATATACTGAAGTGCGTTTTACCATATGTAGACCTTAACTGTTGCATTTTTATCACAAAAACTCCATTGCGATTTGACAACTCCAAGGGAAACTTACTTCATGAAGTTTGTACAATGTGAAAAAATTTTAAATTTGACAGTCTAAGACTATCAAAATTTTCATTGTCATTTTTTCTTTGACAAATCGAAACCATTAAATTAATAGAGGATGGATGAAATTTTGTGGTTCTAAGACGTCAAATTGGATAACATAAAAAATTTTAATCGCCATGGATTGTCGAAATTCAATTTCTATAATATTTGGGCTTTGACCCGTAGAATTTTCTTGTCAAAATTTTCAATTTTCACATAGTATTATTACCCACCAAACCTTACTTTATCAAGTTTGTTACCCAACAAATGTTGGAGTGAGATCCACATTACAAAATTCAAATTGATGTGATTGGATTGTTATTTAAGATACCTGAAGTTAGGGCGGAACCTAAGGCTTAAAAAAGTACAGATTTTATTCAAAATCCAAGTAATCCGAATTTGAATTTAGCAGGTTTGGTTTCATCAAGTATGTCTGAATTAAAATATGGTCTGAATATGGATTGATATCCCTTGACTTGAGTCAAATTTGGATTGGATACATTGTCATCCTTATATCCGTTAAAATCCGACTTATTTATTACTTTGCAAGTTGTATTATTATATTTTTTAAGTCATTTATCATCAATCAACAATGGTTGGGTGTAGTGGTCAAAGCCTCTAATCAAAATGAAGTCTTGATTTCAAGTCACCATGTAGTCATATTTTAACAATTTTATTTTAAATAATCTTAAATGATTTGACATTATCCGATCCGAATCAAATAATTCAATTGGATCGAATCCTAATATGATTTTAATGGAAGTAAAATGGTTTGGATATGGTCTTAGCTAATATGATCTGAGTTAGATTCGGATCTGAATATGAATCCAGACAAAAAATTTGAATATGGATATGGATACACTCATATTCAATCGAACCCGACCCGTTTTAAGTTATAGCGGAGCTAGAATTTTTTTTTAGTGGGGGCAAACTATAATTGTCCAATAGAGTTGAAGAACATGAAGATAAGTGGTTTTGAGGCAAAAATTCATGAATTTTTGTTAGAGGTTGTAGAAAATAATATTTAGATCATGTCTTATCACTCGATGAGAGAAGACCTAAGTCAAGAGGCAATGTCTTCAGTGGGAGTGGGGATAACTACAGAATATAAACGAAATAGAAGGGTTCTATTGAACCCACAAACTTGAGCAGGCTGGGGGCAACTACCAAAAATTTGTAGAGGCAAACTAAAAATTTATCAAATTTTCAAAAAGAAAAAGCACTTTTTTAAAAAAAATTTATGGGGGCAAGTGCCCCTACTGTAAATCCGCCCCGACTTGAAGTGGATCCTTACCGCTTTAATTTGTGGCATCCAAAAACATGATCTAATGCCACAAGGTTATAAAAAACAAATTTCTAGTAAAAAATTTTGAAAAAATAGTAATTTTTACCATTGAATTTTAATTTTAAATTTGGGAGTTCAATTGCAATTCATTTTTCAAACCTTCGATCAAGCTCAAAAAGGATTGAGTATGAGTTTTCCATGAAATCTAGAAATCTGTGGAGTTGGATTACCAATTTGATAATCTAAGTGGACCCAACGACCCTTAGTAAGATTTTAAATCTTACTAAGTTAGTTATGGTAGCCTGATTCATTAAGTAAGGTTTATTTAGTAACAACTTGATAAAGTAAGGGAATTTTTTTAATAAAACTGTAAAAGGTAGTCTACCTTGTAAATCTCTCTATATTGCTTGATGCCTGAAACCATGTGCAATACTTTCTAGGCTTGTAAACCCTATAACAGGACCTTTTCGTTGGACTTATTGTGAATTGCAGATGGAAATTGAACAAATGTTAAAATAAATCTTTGGTGAGTAAGGTTCGTTCCACAGGGACAATAGTGATTTAACTTTTCTTTCGAATTGAAACAAAAACGAATTTTGAAAATAGATTTTAAAACAGATTAAAAGATTTACAGCTAAGAAGTAGCAAGAAGTGAATTTAGAACAATGTAAAAGAATTTAGAAAGATCAAATCAACCTTTACAAGTCATCTTAAAGAAAATGTTGAATAATTCTAATTTTCACTCAATCCATGCAACAAATCATTATTCATGGATTGGAAAATAAATTGATTAACTCTTATAGGTGAATTGACAATATGTATGTGAATCCAAAACTTTAAGGGAGATTATCATATCTGTATCTCAAATTCATCACAAAGCATGATTAAGCTTGAACTCATTTAAACATGAGTCATCAAAGTTAGAATAATAGGTACAAATTGGATGATCTCACCTTAAGAGTCTTCACAAAAATAATTAAATTAAAGACAAAAGAATTAATTCAACAATATTAAGATGAACTCGTTCCGGTGTCATTGACCTCTCTAAGGAGAGTCTAACCAATCATCGCGAGGAGCAAGTTGTAATAATAATAAAATAAGGAAAATATGGTGGAGAAGAGAATGAGAAAATTCTGTATTGCACTTTGATTCCAAGCTTTATAATCTTACAATAGAGTTACAAAGAAAAATTAAAGAAAAAAGATGAAAGAAATAATTCTTGAGCTCTCACAACTACAAGGATTCTCTATCTCAAAATCAGAAAATAATATAAAATTTAAGAAGAAAAAGAGGGACCTCTTCCTTTGGGACAACCTCTCAATTTATATCTTTTTTAATCAGGTTATTGGATCAAATTTTTATCTAATTTGATTCGAGAAGAGTCTATAGTTGAAACGGCCAAAAAGTCTAAAATGTTAGGCTCGAATCTCGAGGCATAATTCTTAGAGATTATCGTGATGCACAAGGGACCTATCGCGATGGGGTGATGTGGCAGAGTTGATGGCTGAATTTTGGTTGGCTATTCTGATTTGACTTGTACATTGTTACAAAATTATTTGTGTTCAAAATTGTCTCTCTCTACTTGTAAAACGTAGAAAATTCTATTAACTTCGTTAATTCGGTAATTTAATATAATTTACTTTTATCAAATGGAAAATAACAATTACACTCTGATAATCCTTGTGTAATTATGGTCCCAAAAATAGTTTTATGTGATCTTCTCACACCTCCAAACTTTGATTTTGTTAGTCTCGAGCAAAAATTAATATTCAAGCAACACTTCTTTTGTGAGGTTCCCGATTGCATTTAGCATATGCAGTAAGCTCTTAAACCCCTAGTAGACGAGTTTGACTCGTGAAGGTTTGTAGAAAATATACCCACAAAATTCAAAATACTTTTAAGATATCAACTTCAAAATCATTTTATGTAATGCCATCATACTAATTTTCAAAATCCAGTTAAATGTTCATTTGAGTAAATTTCTTTTTATTCCTCACTTTCAGAAATATCTTGAGTGTGTGCACAAATTTTTTTAATTGCAAAAATAAAATTTTTGGAACAAGGTTTCCCTTCTTAATTGTTAAGATGTTTGGGTCTACTTAAATTCAAACTCGAAATTGAGCCTCCTATCTGAAATTGTGAGAAATGTGGATGTTCACTTTAATACCTCTAAGAGACTTCATTTGCGATATTCCAGTCTATTCACGTTTTTACCATTAACGATTTTCACCCTACTACATTTTTTGGTCTTATTGGACTCTTTTTTATTTTTGTAGTTCTAGCCACTTGACATATTTTTTTTCATTTTTCTACTTCTTTTTTCAACTTTTTTATACTTCACCATTTTTTTATGTTCTTTTAAAAAAAAAACAAGTAGCCCTTTTCAAGGTACCTAGTCGAAACCTATGGTTGATATCCAAATCATGTTATTCACAATTTTATTTTTCTTCTACTAGCCAACCAAAGGACAAAGAGGTCAAAGTTCAGTAGTTTTAAGCTTCCCCTATCATTATAGACAGTGAAAAAGACAACTCTTATTCCAAAATGAATTTTTCACTACAATCAGAGGTGACGTGAATTTTGTTTTTAAAATATCATATTTTGTTGAGGAATAAGAACTTATAAACACAAATTGGACATGAGCCTAGTTTTAAAAATTCGTAAGTTGATAATACATATAAAGATTTTGATGAAGATATTCTAGAAATGTACAGATATGATAAAAAAAAATTAAATAAGCTAATTCATACTCCCAAACATAAATAAAACATTGTCCTCAATAAATAAAGAGTTGGAAAGAGAAGGGTTAGATCACACCTGAATCAGATTGTGCAAAATATTATTACGACTAATCTAAATAAATTAAGAGATAACAATGATAATGTTCACGATAATTTTGTATAAAAGAAATCCTACCTAAAATAGAAAAATAACCTAACTATCCTAATTTAAGAACAAAAAATATTTTTTTTTTGGGATATGAAAACCTTTGTTTCCTAACTACAATATTCATAAAAACACAAGGCTACATTTTTGAAAATATAAAAATAAAAATCATACATGACTTACAAAGAATATTTACAAAAAATCAAGGGTTGCCTCCCAAAATAGTGCAAAGATAGTCTTTAGCTAGACATGAAATTTGGATTTAATCCTAGTACATAGGATTACTCAGTAATGAGTCTTTCTCTTGAGAAATAGAGAGATGATGGAATGATTTAAGTCATTTGCCATTTCTTGGAAAATACTACCATTTGCCGAATTGAGAACCTCGATATTTCCATGAGGGTGGATGTTGTGGACCACAAAGGGTCCTATCCAATGAGACTTTAATTTTCCAGGGAAGAGATGAAGGCGAGAGTTGTAAAGTAAAACTTTCTACCCTACGTGGAATGACTTCTTCTGAATGTGCTTATCATGTTAGACTTTCGTACGTTCTTTACATAGTTTAGCACTGTCGTACGCATCGTTCTGTAATTCTTCCAACTCAGTAAGTTGAAGTTTTCTTTGCTCCTCAATTTTGGTAAGATCAAAATTTAAATGCTTGACTGCCCAATAAGCTATATGCTCGAGTTCGACTGGGAGATGATAGGCTTTATCGAAAATTAGTCGATAAGGAGACATTTCGATAGGAGTTTTGAAAGTTGTTCTATAAGCCCACAAAGCATCAGATAATCGTAAATACCAATATTTTCAAGTAAGATTGATATTTTTTTTCAATAATGGTTTTGATTTCACGATTAGAAATTTCAACTTACCCACTGGTTTGTGGGTGATATGAGGTGGCTACCTTATGAGTTATAGAATATTTGTGCATAAGACTTTCAAATACTCGGTTACAGAAATATTTCCCTTCATCACTGATAATGGTACGAGGAGTTCCGAATCGAGCAAACACGGTATGTTTGAGAAATTGAACAACAATCTTATGATCATTAGTTCGACAAGCTGTGACTTCTACCCATTTTGACATGTAATCGATTACGATTAGGATGTATAAGAATCTGTGTAAAATGGGAGAAGGATTCATGAAGTAAATACCCTATACATCGAAGATTTCAATGATCAGAATTGGTTGTTGAGGCATTTCATTTTTCGACTAATTTTTCATAGACGTTGACATCTATCACAAGATTTAGCAAAAAAATGGATGTCATGAATGATTGTGGGCCAATAAAAATCACATTGTAAGATTTTCGTTGTTGTCTTCTTTCTTCCAAATTGTCCACCACAAGCATGGTTGTGGCAGAACTCAAGAATATTATTTTGCTCTCTCTCCCTCTCTTTTAGACACACATCGAAGAATTATCTGGTTTGGGCAGTATTTAAATAAATACGGATCATCCCAAAAGAACCATTTGGATTAGGCGATGAAGCACATGAGATTTTGTTTATTCCATAAAATAGGTGTTTAACCTATCACTAGGTAGTTGACAATGTCAGCATACCAATGTGTGTCAAAACTAAAGATTGCCATGATTTGCTCATTAAGAAAATTTTCAAAAATTGGAAGAGAATCAAAAATAGTTTCAACCACTAGCCTAGATAAGTAGTTTGTAACAACATTTTCGTATCATTTTTTGTCTCTAATTTTGATATCAAACTCTTGAAGAAGGAGGATCTATCGTATCAACATTGCTTTTGTATCATTCTTGGCAAGAAAGTATTTTAGCATTGCGTGGTCTGTGAAGAGGACTACCGCTAGTAGTTCCTTTTCGATAGTGGAGCAATTGAGTTGAGCATTATTTAATGTTATGTTAGCGTACTAAATGACATAGGAGAGTTTTTTAACTCATTGTCCCAAAACAACACCTATTGCATAATCGGATGCATCACACATCACCTCAAATGGAAGGTCCCAATTGGGTAGTTAAATAATAGGTGTTGAGATCAACTCAATTTTTGACTTGTCAAATGTTGTTAAGCAAGCAATAGAGAACTCGAAAGTTGTGTCTTTGGCTAACAAATCACAAAGAGGTTTTGAAAATTTCCCAAAGTCCTTGATGAATCGTCTATAAAACTCTGCATGTCCTAGGAATGAGCGGACTTCTTTCACAGTTCTAGACGAAGGTAGATTTGCGATAAGATCAACTTTGGCCTTATTTACCACAATTCCCTTGTGGGAAATAATGTGTCCTAGAACTATCCCAGAGGTAACTATGAAATGACACTTCTCCCAATTTAGAACAAGGTGTTTCTCTCAACATCTAGCTAAGACTAACTTCATGTGGTTCAAACAGTCGTCAAAGCTTGATCAAAACAAAGAAAAATAACCCATGAAGACTTCAAGAAATTCTTCGACCATATTGGAGAAAATGCTCAACATGCACTGTTGAAAGGTAGTAGGAGCATTATATAACCCAAAGGGCATACGTTGATAGGCAAAGGTCCCAAATGGACAAGTAAACATAGTCTTTTCTTGATCTTTAAGGGCAATTATGATTTAATTGTATTCTGAATATCCGTCAAGAAAATAGTAATAGACATGACTAGTTAAACGTTTTAACATCTGATCAATAAATGGAAGAGGGAAGTGATCTTTACGTGTTATTGCATTCAACTTTTGGTAGTTAATACAAACTCTCCATTTAATCTGAATACGAGTAAGTATGAGTTCGTTATCCTGATTTGTCATAACTGTGTCACCCGACTTCTGGGGACAACTTGAATTGGACTGACCCATTTGCTGTTAGAAATAGGGTATATAATACCTGTATCTAATAATTTGAGAACTTCTCCTCTGATTACCTTTTGAAATATCGGATTTAGTCTTCTTTGTGATTTTGCTCGAAAAGTTGGAGTTTTCATCGAGGTAGATCTGATGTATAACTATAAAAGGACTGATGCTTTTAATATCAGTTATGGTCCAATCAATAGCTCCTTGGTACTCACGCAGAACGTCAAGTAATTGATTTTCTTGCAATTTTTTTAAATTGGAGAAATGATGACAAGGAAGGTCTCAACCTTTCCCAGAAACGTGTATTTCAGCGTATCAGGCAATTGCTTTAATTCAAGCTTGGGAGTTTCTTCAATTGAAAGAGATAGTGAAGGAGTAAATAGATATTTGATTTTAGGTTGCCAATCCATCATTAGGCAGATTCAAGAAGGGAGTTCACCTCCCGAATGGATATCTCGATATTGAACTTAAGGTTGAATTTGCCAAAATACTCTTTTAGCGGATCCTTGTTTTCCACTTCCTCAAAAGTGGTATTGACTAACGTGTCAATTATATTAACTTTTTCCAAATCATCCATGTCAATAGATTGTAATTTATTGTGGAAGACATTCATTTTGACTTTCATGTCCCCAAATGTTAGGATCATGATACCATTGCGACACTTGATGACTGCATCAGAGGTGGTAATTTACCATAATTGGTTGACCCTGTGTTCTAGCTCAAGTTGGCCGTTGATTTTAAAGGAGATCAATCGTTTGACTATTATAGACTGTAAATGATCATTTGACAAACCAACTTCATCGTGCATCTGTGGTATGCATGTCTTTTTAATCAATCTAATTATCTACAAGTCATCTTTATGGTACAATTTGTTATTTTTCAATAAATATAAGATGAGAATTTTCCGAATAGTAGGTACTAAGATATTGTTAAGTGGTATCACATACTACTAGAGAGAATATCAAACCCCTATTATTCTCAATTAATTGGTTATTTCTGGAAAGAGCTACTGATTAATCTTGTAGGCATTCATTACCCTTTTAATGGATAAAAAACTTATATTTTTCAAAATTCATTTGAAATAAATTAAAACAAATTTGTAAGTGTGATGATATTTCCAAGTATTCTAGAATTATAAATATGTAGCAGTATAACAAAAGCAATAAATCATAAAGCAGTAAACATGTAGGTATACCGTCTCATGGTTATCATCCTAATTGCATCACATGCTTTATTATACAGTGCTCAAAAGCACTCTAAACGTAGAAATTCCTCAATACAAGCATATACAGTCGAGAATTTCATTCTCGATTATAAACAATCGAGACTTTCATTCTCGATTTCAAATTTAATTTAAGCATTTCATTTTTTTTCTTTATATAGATAATCACTCAATGAAAATACATTTTCAAAACGTGATGTCTTAATAGTTTTTAAAACAAAAATTGTTATAAAAATCAATTTGTTAAACAAATTGATTTTCTTATTACACCGACCCAAATTCATTTATTTTTATTTCACGATATTTAAATATCAACGGAAAGATATAAAATAAATTATTCTATAATTCGATGCATGAATTTTGAATTTAAATCATAAGAAATTTGAAACTAACTATCAAAATTGAAATAAAACTGATTTCATTAAAAACTATACTACGAATTTGAAATTATAAATTTTCTATTTTCGCAACTGTGTTTTTACGCGTCCCTACGCCAAAAAATGATTTTTGTAGTTAATCCCCTCGATGATTTGACCAAGTAATCTGGTGACTAGGTATATTTCGAAGTCATGAATATTTTATTCTTCAGTGCCGGATCTTAATTCATATCCTAAATGCGTTAAAATCTTGATTGAACACAACGTACGTGAACCCAATTTCAAACTCAATCAATCGTTGTTTTGATTTCAATGTCTGGTTAAAATGAACATCGAATTTTTTACTTTATAATAATATAATTTTTATATATAATATATAAATTTTTATATTATAATATATAAATCGATATAGGTGTTGTATCATAAATTCTAACACCTTTTACTTATAATATATATAATAATATATTATAATATAATAATTAATAATATATTATATAATATAATAATATTTATATTTATTTTAATTACATTTTACCATTTTTTATATTTCAATAATTTCAAATCTAATATTTTATATAAATAATTATAATTAAATCCAATTTTTTAAAAAATAATATATTTTAATATTTTAATAATATAAAAAATAATTAAATAATAATATTTTTTTGATATATTTTTTTTCTCTGTTACGTCTTTTATATTAAACCAATTCAAACTGTATGTCTCAGATTTTAGAAATTTCTCATCGATTTTTCTTTATTAATCAAAATACTCTTACGTCCTAAATTTTCTTAATAAAGTTGATATTTTCATAATTTATCATATTAAACTTAGATTTAAGCATGTTAACAGTAAACTATGTTTTTCAATATTTTTGAATTCAACGGTAACATTGATTTGACTAAAAGAGCTTCAAATAAAATTTTGAGTTTTATCTACTTCGACTAAATGTTTTTAATTATTCGATGATAATCATGATAAGGTTCCCCGAATTGTACATTTCATTTAACAAATTCTTCTTCTATAAATTGTTATTTTAAATAGATAATTTCATGATTTATTTTTAATAATTTATTTATTTATTTTCTAATAGGAAAACATATTAATATAGTTAACTTAATTCTTCGATATACACAATAAATTTCATGGCGTTACATCTTGTGTATTAATTTCTCATTTTTTTTTCTTCTCTTTGATTATCTTAGAACTTATACAATGTTATGACCATAAGAATACCATCGAAGGTGGCATGTCACATAGAGCACATTAAACTCAAGCTATATTCATAATCATTCAAGAAGAAAACATACGGAAACAATTAGAAACTAGTGTGATACCAACACCGAACGACCATGAAACATGATTTAGACGGTTGTGAGACCATCCTAAGATCCACTTGACACGTGACTAGTGTAAAAACTTTATCCTCTGTGTACATAACCAAAATTGGGCGTCGACAATATTTTTTCGCAGTGATGATAAAAATTGTTGTGTAGCATGATTAATCATATGTTGAGGGAAAGGATTCAAAGGATGTTTTTTTAAGATGTCTAAAAGTTTTTAAAATGTGTGTTGGGTAGTGTAATTGAAGATGTCATGGGTAGATTTGAAAATGTTAGTGAAGTGAGAACAGATTAACGGATGACAACTTTGGCAGAACATTAGGGACAAAAATTCAAGACTTAAGATGATAAATTATGTACTTGGTTGCTTCTAGGTAGAGATTGAATCAAATTGAACTCAGGCGAATAAATGATGATGGTAGGCAGGATTCAGATGGTTAGCTCAAGATTGGTATGATTATTTTATCAGCGGAGTGTTTGGTCACTATGAACTTGATGACATTAATTTAGTGGGACCGTCACATTATAGAGCAAGCCTTATGCATTGTAATAGGTGAACAATTAAAAGAACAATAAAATTATTCTTGCTTCGAATTCGAAGATCACAATCAAATGTTTACAATGTGAGATTCATGTTTTGTGGAGATATCCTCGTGTGGTGATTTTTATTAAGTTTGTTGTTGTTGTTGCTTCTAGGTAGAGATTGAATCAAATTGAACTCAGGCGAATAAATGGTGATGGTAGGCAGGATTCAGATGGTTAGCTCAAGATTGGTATGATTATTTTATCAGCGGAGTGTTTGGTCACTATGAACTTGATGACATTAATTTAGTGGGACCGTCACATTATAGAGCAAGCCTTATGCATTGTAATAGGTGAACAATTAAAGGAACAATAAAATTATTCTTTCTTCGAATTCGAAGATCACAATCAAATGTTTACAATGTGAGATTCATGTTTTGTGGAGATATCCTCGTGTGGTGATTTTTATTAAGTTTGTTGTTGTTCAATTCCAACAATGTTGGTGTTGAAGCGAGGCATAAGGTGCAAACCCCCCCACCACCCATGCTACCCTTTGTCTCTTTCAAAACAATGAGATGACTCCTTCGACTCATCTCAATATCATTCGTGAACAAGATGAGACAGGAAACATAAATTGAAAATCTTGCCTACTAATCTTTAATATTATAACAAGAAAAGGATGAGATTGTTGACTCAAATTCATATTAATTATTTTCTTACTTTAAAAATACCTTAATATCTATTCAATAAAACAGGATCGTTGTCCCCCTCCCCCTCCCCCTTTGGTCTTAATCTTTATCCACCCATAAAGAATGTATATCAAACATAATTGTATTGCCTTTATTACTCATCTTTCCTAGAATACCTCCAAGTTTATTATTTTTTTTCTCTTTTATCCTTTTTCAAATGTCTCTTCAATTTTATATATTATTTTTTTTTCTTCTCCTCTTTTTCAATAATACCCATCTAACTTTATTATCTTTTTTATCTTACCCCGTAACCCCAAAGAGGATGAGCTTGTCGTAAACATATGCAAGCTCTAATTATATTAAATGACACAACATATTGCAAATTAAAATAAACTATCTATTTAAAATTTCTAAACTAATCTCTAAAATTAATTATAAAGATATTCCTAACCTTACATAGAGATTAACCTTTGTAATTCATGTGCAAATTCACATATCACCCACTAATCACTTAATTACGAATTAAGAGAAGAAAAATAATTTCCTTACCAACTTGATAAGGTTTTAACTCTTACTAAGAGTCCTTAATCTCAAATGGATTACCACATTGGCAATCCCACTCCACAGCTCTTTAGATTTCATTGAAAAACTCATATATAAGAAAACAACTAATCAAAAACTAATTTTAATTGGTCTTGATCCAAGGCTTTGAGAATAGACAATTATCACACTTCCACGAAGATCCCAAATTTAAAATTAAAATTATATAGTGAAAAATAATTTAAAATTAAACGGTGAAAAATAATTTTTTTTAAGTTCATAGAATTTTGTCCTCTACAACAATGTGGCATCAGATCATTTTCTTGTATGTCACAAAGTGAGCTCAACGACCCTTAGTAAGAGTTGAAATCTTACTAAATTAGTAAGGCTAGTTAGACTCGTTTGATAGTTCCAAGAAAATGCCAGATGGCACAGCATGTGGTGGGAACTAGTAGAGGGGTAGTATGGTCCATCAACTTTTAAATATATTTGAGCATGTCGTCACATATCCCCTCACGCACCAACCCTAACGACGTAGCTATCGTCACGTTGTGAGAGATTTTCGAGCCACTTGATTTAACGGAATGAGATCTCACAACTACAACTAATGTGATGTGGAGATCCACATCGGGTGGAGGTTAGTTAAGTGGTTGCTGTGTCAATTGTCGGCCAAATTTCATGATTAAAGATACAATTTTTAGATCAACAAATCATGATTATAGTCAAGAAGGTAACTCCTCCCCTCATAACTAATTTTTTTTTAAATATTTTTTATTATATAAATGAAGATATATATACTAGTGTTGTTGCCCTTATATATAAAAATATAAATCCCATATGTGTGACACAAACGTGGATTGAGAGAAAGAATTAAGTAGTTGTGAGAAACTAATTATATTCTCTCACTTTGGTAGAAGTACTTGTTCAGTTTTTCTTGTAAAGTATCTTCTACCGATAAAATTGTTCAAAAAGACTTAGAAAAATAATAAAATTAGACTAAGTGACAAAATTGGAAGGACCCATTTGGTTGGTTCAGATATTTCGAAAGATCATACTTTTTTATATAGTCTAAATTTGTTAACAAGAAAAAAAAGGATCAAATGACTTGTGGGCCGAGGTTAGTACGTGTGTGGGGTTCCATGATGTGCCCACATGATTTATGGTGTTTGATTGGTAAAGTTCAATGCAATCACATAATTGGATTTTTTTTTTTTTTTTTAAGAATTTGAACTCTAATTTTTCTTCTAAATTCAAGGGTTTCTAGTAAGAAGAAGATGGTAAATTTATGTTTATTTTAATAAAATATAGGGTACCCACCAGGGGTATGTCTCTGTGGTAAGATCAACAATTAAAGTTTGCTCCCTTATGTTGTGAGTTTGAAAATGAAGATCATTTCTTGATTAAAATGTTACATGTGTTGTATGGGTTGGTACATGTGGTTATGAATTAGTCCTGCCGGATATGATCGGAAAACTTGGGTTGGGACTGCCCTATGAACTGCCTGATGGACTAGGTCCTGGTCCTCTACCAATGGAGATACCATGTTTCAAATATATATAGGGTGTTTTACATAATCAAATGCGATTTTGAAATATTTAATTGGCCAAATGATTTTTGTTGTTTGTGTAAAAAAATCTATTGTAAATTTATTGTCATACCCCTTTGATATTTTAATAATTATATAATTGATATTTTATAATCAAAGGGATATAAAAGGTAAATTCACAATAAAAGTTATTATATGGATGTTAGAATTTATCTAGGTACGTAAATATTTTAAAATCTATCTAGTTACATAACTTGACCCTTGAATGGGGGGGGTTGATAATTAAGTAGTCACATTTCTGTGAAGGAGCATATAGAGACTCAAACTCATGACCTGGGGACATAACTATATATATATATATATAGGGAAATGTTCAGCACCCTAAGTTTTACCACACACTTTAACAAATGTTTTTTGTCCTACATGGGTTAGAAGTTTTGGAATGAGCTGATTTTTGGTGAGGATGATCTCTATGATTAGAAGATCATCCTCCCCAAAAATCAGCCCATTCCGAAATGTTTAGCCCCATGTTTACACGTTGAAAAATTGTGGACCGTCCATTTTTTGTAAATCATTTTTGATGGGGTTAGAAGTTTTGGAATGAACTGATTTTTGGTGAGGATGATCTCCTCACCATAGAGATCATCCTCATCAAAAATCAGCCCATTCCAAAACTTCTAACCCATGTAAGACAAAACACGTTTGTTAAAGTGTGTAGTAAAACTTAGGGTGCTGAACGGGACCCATATATATATATATATACACTTTGGTACATTGCATCCTGTGATCAGATTTTCACTAATAAGCAGAATACTAGTTCGGGAGAGAATTCAACATTTTGGATTAAGGCTTGGATAACAATAACGATGACGATTTGCTTATCAACACTATTAAAATCTGTTACCCAATTCCCAATTGTACTAAAAAAGAAAAGTAATTCCATGACATTCCACAAGTAAATCAATGGCATAGTAAGTAGATCCACATCTTGAATGGTTTGATCATACAATTATATAACCAATTGCATTAAGGATTGATTTCATTTTTGGGTTTACAAGTTAAACAAAAATGAAAAAAAAAAATTCATGAGACAAAAATTTCTACTTTAGCTAAAATTTTGTCAGAGTTCTTCTAAATAGGCTCACCATGTCACCATCTTAGACAGGCAACCTAAGATGTACTTGATTAATTATGTGAAAAATAAATCAATTTACGACTACGTTTATGAACAAAGACCATTGTTAGACTTTGTAAAGTTCTCACAAAATTAGAGTTAGTGCCCTTGCGATAGTTCTGATATTAATTTGTTATATTAATCAATCACATAATCAATCACAAAGTGTCGAATCATCTACATGGTTCATCACTAAGGGACATGTTTATGAACAAAGATCATTTCTGAACCTGTCATTCACACACTCCATTGAGATCCACAAAGTGATGATTAAAAGAAGTCCGTAAACCTTACTAGCAATTTAGCAAAAATCATGGCCTATGAAGCCTACGAATGAATTCTGCCAATATCAGCTTTTGTTGAATCAATAAGTTGAAATTTTCAATGCCGTATTCATCATCTTATGCTTTATCTCAAATATTGTGGTTGGTGATAATAATCATATAATTCCATTCTATTTTAGATCAAAGCTTCAGTCTGATTGTACATATTCAAAATTTCCTTTATTGATCTATATATCATTTTTGATCTTCCTTCATATTTTTTAGATTCAACAACTTGCACCAAAGTACCATTTCTTATATCTATTTTTTTTCTTTCTTTTTAAGAAAGCAAATGATTAAATAAATACATAAATTAAATATATGCTTTGTAAAGGCTCATGGGCATACCCCTACATTCCCAATTTTAGACCCCAAAGAAGAACAACACCATTTGCTAATAATAAATAGAATAATGCTGAAGTGACGTCAGGGTTGTACCTCATATCGCACATCCTGACGTGAAGGTATGTAAGAACCATAGATGTTTTTCATCAAGATACGAGTCAAAAAGTATCTATGATTCCTACACACTTTCACATCAGAATGTGCGATATGAGATATAATCTTGAGGTCATTCTAGTACAACTCTAATAAATAACTTGAAATTGAAATTGTCCCTAACACTACTAAAACCATATCTAAAAAATTTGGTTGTCCTAAGATGAGAGATATTTATCTTCTAATCTATGTTTAATTAGTCTTAATTGGAAGACTAAGATTTTTTCCTTCTCAGACTACCTTTCATCAGATTGTGCCCTTTCTTATGTGTGCTACAATCAAACTTCTTTTACTATCAAAATCATTTCAAATGAATTTTCCCTATTTTATCTCCTCTTTGGGCAATTCTTAAGTCATTTCAAATGTCCAACTTTGAATTATTATTTTTTTATTTTTTTGCTAGTAAGGCAATAATTAATCATCCTCAACATCATCTTTTCTATACCCATTCTTTGAAAATATTATTGATTGATAACCCAACATTCAACTACATAAAGAGTGATTGGTCTAATTGATATCTTCTAGAATTTTTTTAAATAGTTTAACTACTACACATCGATCTCACTTTCTTCCGCGGAAAAAATATGCCAAAAACTCTTAGCATGGTTGTTGAAATAAATGTACTCAAAACTCATTGATTGAATGGATTTTGATTTTATTCTAGTGAACTTGATCGATAATGACTTGATAAATCCATTGAATCACACAAACCTAAGTTGAATAAATTGATTTTTTCCCACAGACTTCAGGGAATCAAACTAATTAACTCTATCTATTTATGGGTAAGGATGAAGAAGGGATTTTGATCTCTGTCACAAAAGAAATTTAAAGTGGAGTTCTGTTTCTGATTTTTAAACCCTGACGACAAGAAACAAGGAGGTTCTTAATTAAATGTCTTTTTCTTTATTAATAAGTAAGCTTTGAGGTCGGAGGGGCCTCAACTTAAATATAAAAATAAATAGTAAATTACAATATATGTCACATGAAACATGAGGATCTCTTTGGTGAAAAAAATAAATAAAAAGATCATAACGAGGACAAGAAACATAATTCCACCAATACATTAAAAATTATTTGTTGGAATTTGCTTACATCAAAAAAAAAAAAAAAAAAAGTGATCCAAGTAAAGTAAGAAAGACTAGAATTCTCTAAAGAGACAGATATTTCATAGCTTGTAAGAGATTTTGATTTTACAATAATTTAAAAATTATTGAATTAAATATATTTCAAAATTTCAGATCAATGAAATGTAGTGAATACCCATCAAGATTTCCATCACAAAAATTACCCATTTTTTTTTCTTTTTTTTCCTAAATCAAAATCATAGTTTTAAAACTCATGGATTTAACTCAGTTGAATTTTGTGATTCATCCTCCATACATTTTAGAACCATCTTGTTGAGTCAAATGGGAAATGTGGCTGAGTTAACTTGGAAAGGTACCGAGACTGTTTAAAATTCGAAAAAGTTAAGCAATGAAATTTTGTATGGTATTTTGAAAAATAAAAAAAACATGTAATTTTAGACTATTAAACAACCATTTTTGGATATTTAATAGGTTTAATAGATATTTATTTAACTCGTAGGAGTCGACTCGATGATAGCGAGTTGACTCGAGTTTGTGGACATGATTAAAATGAAGATATGTGGCGGAAAAGAATGCATGGGGCCCAATGGAAGACTATTGTCTCACCAATTATGCTTTTCTTTGCCAACGGGACCATGAAAGCGCAATCCCTCCGACCCCATCATCATCTTCTCTCTCTCTCTCTCTTCATGTCTTTGTCGTTGCGGTGGTTGCACAAGTTCAACGAGAGAGAGAGAGAGAGAGATAAAAAAGTTTCAAACTCGAGTTGAGTCTACTCGACTTCTTATTAACATTCCTCATAGCTGAGTCAAATAAATAACCTTTTAGCTATTTGTAGTATTTATTAGAAATTAAGAAAATATATTTTGTTTTGTTTTCTTAAAGATCATTAACTATAAAATAGCCTAATTTGTCCATGTTTGTTATATGAATTGGTATAATACAGAATTACTCAACCGTGTTTTGATTTGACTCTTTAATTTAAATGAGTTAGCTCAAAATATAATAAAGTGGAGTGGACTCAAACGGGTTTTACATCCTAGAGAGAGAAAGTTTTACACTCAATTGGGTCAACTAGACTACTGAATAAGTAAATACCAATCATGTTTAAAAAACATTTTTAAGTTATTTTTAGTATTTAAAAACAAAGATATAAAATAAAGAAAAATATTTATTTTTCTCAAAATTATTACCCATAATAGCCCAACTCGTCCCATTTTCTCATATCTTAATTAAGTGGAGTCGACTCAAACAAGTTTTAAAACTAAATGAGAGAGAGAAAGAGAGAGAAAAAGTGAGGGTTTTGGAGGGGATAGCGGTGGTTTCGTAGGTGCCTTTCCACAAGATTTTAAGGTCGCAGGTCGTAGTTGAGATGGGGGCGTGTCCCCTGCACTACTGTTGCTACTAACATATGTGTGCCCCACCTGACCTCACCTCCTTTTCTCTCTCTCTCTCTCTCTCTCTCTCTCTCATATACTCTATAATCTTCTCTATTTATCTATCTATATGGGTGGTGGGTAGCTCTTCTCCAGGCATAGCGAACTAACCCCACTCAAAAGTACACTCAAGCAGGCCATGAATGAAACCAAAGCTTTTCATTTATTTTTGGACCCCTCCTTCATAACCTCCCAACACACATATATAAATAACTAACCTCACACTTCTCTTTTCCCCCATACCCTCACCTCACCTCACACCCACCTTTTTTTAATATATAACTGTTTCTCTCTCTCTCTCTTTCTTCCTCCATGGACAACACTCTATGATCTTCTTAGCTGAATTCTATTAAAAAAAAAAAAAACATAAAAGCATTTGAGTATCTCAGGAGTTATAGCTAGCTAGATTTTCTGAGTGTACGGTCGGTCCACCCCCATTCAACAACATGAGTCTATCGGTGAACGGTCAGTCACAAGTCCCTCCGGGATTTCGATTTCATCCTACAGAAGAGGAGCTCCTACACTACTATTTGAAGAAGAAAGTGGCATACGAGAAGATCGACTTGGATGTTATTCGAGATGTCGATCTTAATAAGCTCGAACCATGGGACATTCAAGGTGGTTCCTCCATAACAATATATACATATATATTTTTTCTCTATTACTTGCATTTCTATATATTCTTTCTTTCTTTCTTTCTTTTTAAAGAAATAAAGAGTTCCATCATGAGTATACATTTTTCACTACTAGCTAGCTTCTTCTAATGTTATTGTTGGTGTTGAATTGGGATTTTTGCAGAGAAATGCAAAATAGGATCCACCCCACAGAATGATTGGTACTTCTTTAGTCACAAAGACAAAAAGTACCCAACGGGGACTCGGACTAATCGTGCGACAGCTGCCGGATTTTGGAAAGCCACCGGCCGTGATAAGGTGATTTACAGTAGCTTCAAACGGATAGGAATGAGGAAAACTCTTGTTTTTTACAAGGGTAGAGCCCCACACGGCCAAAAGTCCGATTGGATCATGCACGAATACAGACTCGAAGACAACCCCATCGATACCAATGTAAGTCGTCGTATTTTATTTTAAGTACGTTTCAAAATTAAAGCAATTGTGTTTTTCTACACTAATTAATTCGTTTTGATTGCATCATATTACGTATTGTAGGCCAATAATTCAATGGAAGAAACGACACAAGAAGATGGGTGGGTGGTTTGTCGTGTTTTCAAGAAGAAAAACCATCACAAGACCATCGATGGAGGAGCGAACAACTCATTGATGACAACAAATTCAAAGACTCAATTGCTCAATTCAAGTAATGATGGAGCCTTGGACCAGATTCTACAATACATGGGTAGGACTTGTAAGCAAGAATCCGAAACAGGCAACAACATCAACATCACCAACACCAGCACTACCAACAACAACAATATGAGATTTCCAAGGCCATTCGACGTAGTCCTCAGCAATGGAGTCCATGAAAGATACATGCCACTTCCAGCCCTTGAGAGCCCAACTTTCCTATCAACTCCGAGCTGCGCCTACCAACCGACGATTGATGATCAGATGATCACTGATCATACTGAAGCTTCTATCACCAATCAAACCAATATCAATATGAACACAGTTTACAACATGGAAACCGGTCTAAATTACGACTGGGCCACGCAGCTTGACAGGCTCGTTGACACGCACCTAAATGGCCAAGCTGAGACATCCAAGCAACTCGCTTGCTACAACGACACGAATCTCTCCTACTGCCCCTCCCAAGATCAAGATTTCCAATTACCACAACTGCGATCAGCTAACAGAGTGTACAATAACTCTCAAGACTATAACAGCGAAATCGATCTATGGAGCTTCACCAGATCATCATCGTCTTCATCAATGGACCCACTATGCCACATGTCGAACCCCTCCGTATAACAGAACCACTCATGATATTATATGCATAGTAGTTCGCCTAAGCAGATTATTTCTGCAATATATATGTAACATTATACTATATTTGATAAATAAATGTACGTGACTTCTAAGTTGGTTTGAGATTATCAAACTTTTATCTTTATTTAATAACTATGTCTTCCATTTAACCATCGCTGTCAAGGAATATAGCAAGTCGTGGCTGCTGTGATGATGTCTTTGTACCATTATATCTTGCCTCTTCAAGTGTTATGAGGAATCATTAACTCTATTCAAGGCTTGAGAAGGTATTGAAAAGTCTTTTGTAGTCTTATTTGTAAATTAAGATTGATTCACTTTCAATAATCCAGGAAAAATTCAAGGAATCCTCTTGGCTTGGGTGAGAGGTTGAGCCCATAGCTCACTAGGTGAGTTAAGACTTGTCAACACAACCATGTCATTCTTAGGCTCAGTCCTACCTCATCAAGAGAGAGAGAAAGAGACTTGGCTTAGCATACCTAACTAATTAAGAAAGATATGACACCCTTAATAGATATCAATTTTATAAATAGATAGGATGATGTCCAAGACTTCAATGAGAGGTGGGCAACCCCCACGACTAGGTTTCTTTAATAAATATCTTTAAAAAGTATTTATATTGTCTTTCTATTTTTTTTTTTTAAAAATTTAAGGTTTTGTTGACGCTAGCTGTTCATATTTTTAATTTTTAATTTCTATAAATATCAAAAAATTATTTGCCAAATTTACTTCCCATAATAATTGTAAAGTCCCTTCTCGCTATATTAAATATTAAAAGTCGAAATAGAAATACTTATTAGGGCTAATATGTAATCTTGATTATGAAGTGAGTCTAGCAAAGTTTCCATTTCCATTCTCATTTTATTTGAAATAGACGATTCTTTCGGTTTTTCAATCATTAGTTAATTTCACACATTAGTTTTGAGATTGGCTGACCCTCCATGCCATACCAAAAGTGTTGATTCCCTTTCAAATCCTTAGGTTTGATTTGATCAACTCAACCACTAAGTGGTTATGATGATCAAGGTAACACCCCTTAATTATATGTTGTTAAATGTATTAGATATGTAGCATTGTAATAAGGTGTTGTTTATAAGGGCACTCCAGTTCTATACATGTATGATTTGATGTTATTATAATATTTCATGTCTAATACTCCAACATTTTTTATGAGGATAAGATTGTTTAATTTGATAGAATGAAATTAGAAAATTCAAATACAATCAAAATAGTCAACTAAAGAAGAGAGTTACTATTGCCACATCAACTTTTACTAAAACCACACCAATTCCTATATAAATCATCAAAGAATTTGCCCACAGCTGGTGTGGTGTTAGTAAAAATCGGTATGGCGTTAGTAACTCTCTAAAGAAAATGTGCGCGGGGGGGGGGGGGGGAAGAAGTAATCACCAAAAACAAGAGAAATGTGGGTCATTCCTAAGGACTATCTTGGTGCGTAAGAGGGAAGGGAGCTACACATACCTCATAAGTTAGTTAGGTGTTCTAAAAGACTTGGATACCTCGATTTCAAAAAAATATATATTAAAATTCAAAACTCAAGCTCAAATCCTTATTTTACTAGGGACATTTTGGTTTTTTTGGATTATTAGACTTTCATTTCAAACTTAAACAATGGTCAAAATCTAATTATATAAAATAATTTTCGAAAGTTAGAAATATCATTATTTTGAATAGAAGATGGCATGTGCAAAAGCATATGTATCAAAAGGGCTTATTTGTACTTTGAAGTATTAATTAAAGGGGTTTTTAAAGATTAAATAGTAAAAGAATATTTTTGTGATTTTGAAAACAAATCAACATGATTACAAAACTGTAATTTCTTAGTTTTTTATCAAAACGACCTTCATTATATTAAGTTTAAATATAAAGGCGAGGACATTTAAGAGATCCAAACTTTGATGTTGAAACACTTTTACTCTACCTTCTTTCACCATAAAAAAAAAAGGTGACAATAAGATTCTCTAATTGACCATCTCCCAAATCTTACTTATAATAGTAAAAAGGTCATAAGTAACGTGATCATACGACCGTGGGGTTACAATTTTATTGGCTCTTTATGAAAATAATCTTGAATATATTAAATTTAAATATAAAATGGGACCATTTATAGCCACTCAAAATTTTTGGCGTCAAACAATTCTACCACACACACTCTCTCTCTCTCTCTCTCTCTCTCTCTCTCTCTCTCTTTATAGTAGTAAAGTTATACCACTTCAAGAAACATATTTAAGAATCTCATTTTGTTGACCATATTCCTACTATAATTCTGATACAAAAAATTATACAACTAAACCTTTTTAAAAAAATTAATTTTATTTTGCAACAAGCACACACAAAAAAATGAAATGGGTTGCTCCATAATTTCGTTGTTAGCCAATTATTTTAAAGTGATCAATTCGTCTCATTACCCCGGTCCATGGAAAAAAAAAACACTAAGGTGATGACCTTGATTTTGAGGCTCAAAAGTTAGAGTCCGACTAAAAAAAAATCTAACCCATTAATTTGAGTAAGGTAGGAAGTTGTTTATGCATTATATACAGTTAGATGTATAACTTTATAATAAAAATAATTGAAATATATAATAAAATTATAAATTTACCCACAACTAAGATAGATAATACACCCTATTTTGATTAAAAATAAAATTAGATGACTCATGTTTAACTTCATAATTTAATTTTTTTTATATATAAAATCCAAAAATTAATCCAAAATTAACCCGAATCCATTATAATCATCCTTAGCCAACTCAGATTCACTAAAAATATTGGTCAAATTAAAGTCTAAGGTACAATCCGATTACTCTTTAAATTTGGGTTATAGCTGAAACCATATCCAAGCCATTACCAGCCCTAAATTTCCAATTCTAATTATTGAAAAATGACTTTTATTATCCCAACCAAATGTACTATATAGGATAAAATTTGTTGACAACAACCCCACACGATTTTTATTTTTATTTTTATAAGAAATAAGAAATAAGAAATTGATTAAAGTTACGTATATAAAAGGTCATAATTTCGTGGCCCTTGACCAAACCTTAAAAAGACCATGATACCCTCCACAACGAAATCACTATCAAAGATTCAAGCCTACGAAAAGTACGTATTATTTCTAATAACGAAAACGACATTATATAGGGTTTGACGAACGTTTTAGAATTCAACGTGTCCTATTCGTATGTGCTACAATAATGTCTCATGTATTGTTTGCTTTAATCATAACTACCAACCTCACGTGCCAAGTGGACATCTTCAACAATCTTTTGTAGTGGGAGTGACCCCACAACCTAATTCCACAATGGTGTGCGTCCAGTGATCATCAATTTAAGTGATATTTCGTTAATTATGTTACAAAGACTACAAAAACCCATTCATCACTAGTGGAACTTCTAACTGTATTAATTTTACCTAATTTCCATCTACAACTAAATTTAATCAGATTTCTTTCTTCTTTTGACCTTCAGATTAGATTTTTCGGATTATATTCAAAATCAACTATTTTAATTGGTAAAATTGATTTAAAAAAATTATTTATACAGTAGATTCCATCAGAATTCTGTAATTAATGATTCGATTTGATTATATGAATATAACTTGAGCTTGAAAACATTGACTTGTGCTTCTAAGGAAAAAAAAAGAATACTCTATCATCATCATTGCTACAATCAACAATCCTCATCCCATCTAAATAATTATTGATTTGTTCAATGAATCTTTCTCTTACTTTCAAGTGTATTCTATTTAAAAACACATGTACAAATATTAAATAGTTCACATATTCTCTCATGTACTTTGTTAATAAACACATTTTTTTTTTAAATGTAGGAGAAACATTATTACACGATAAACAATGAGAAATGAAAAGGTTTGAGCATGTTCAATGAAGATTAATTACAATCCGAATTTGAAAAATAAAAATGTTCAAATTGAAGGTCCTAAATGGAATTAAGAGGGGAATATCTAAAAGAACGCGGATTGAGAACATGAAAGCCTAATTGGATTCACTTTCTGTAACAGAGCGAAATTGATGAACGTGATTTGTTTAGCCAACTACAATTCTTTTGGATAACGTTTTTGTTGTTTAGTTGTTGTTGTTGGAATATATACTATCACAGTAATTTAGCGATATTATCTAGGCCAAGAGTTGGCAAATTTCTCATGTTTGTATGTCTCATCTGAGTCAACCCAGAGTATAATGACTTGACTCGACTCGACTCGGTAGACATTCAAAACTACTTTTAAATCTATTTCAAATATCTATAGAAATTGTTTCTCTTAATAGACAGCCAAACAACTTCTGTTTTCAAAGCTTCTTTAAAATTTGTCAAATAATACCTATAATTATACTGAGACAAAGAAAATAATTTTATGTTAAGGTGCATTTTATTTATTGGTCGGAACCTCATCAACATTTTACTTGAAAAATAATCACTAAAAGACATATATGCCAATTTTTCTACTACCTACCATCAATGAGCTAATCTAAAGTCAAGTAGTTGTTAGTATTACAATCATTATAATTATCGCGGTCTCTAACATATAAATGTTGCATAACCATACAAAGAGCGTATCTTACAAGAAAACAAAATTCTTCGATTAGAATTTGGAGTTCAAATTAAAAGTTTGACTTTAAAAGCATTACTATATATCCTAAGTATTAGTCGAAGTTCTAACCACGTTAAAATAAAATCATTATTATTAAATATCCCATATCTTAAGGATTATGACCTAATGAAGCCTAGAAACAAAGCAACCTCCACTCTTTTTTTTTTTCTTGTGTGTGTATAGTAACTCTAGCAATTGTGTTAATGAATTTGTTACTTCATCTAAATGATACGAAGGGTGATAGTGAAAGCGGATACTAACTCACTCTCAATAAAAAAAAAAAAAATTGACTTTAGAGATAGTAGAATGGAGAAATATGATTCGTTTATCTAATCCCAAATCTTTGGGATTGTGCATTTTTTATTGTTATTTGTTGTATCCAAATGTTTAGAAGTTTCCAACTACATAAAAGTTTATTTCTTTCTTTTTTTGATTATTAAGTTGGGGTTGAAGGGACCCCTCCCTATTTACAAAGATTAACGAGAATAGTTACAACATAAATCCTCCACCAAAATTCTTATTCACTTCTTGAGAAATATTAAAAGACTCCTCAATTATCTCCAACATGGAATAATGAGAGTCTGAATTAATAATCACTTAAGGGAAATTTCTTAAACTTGCATAGAAGTACTATTTATACTACACCATCATCATCAAATCCTTGTTCAAAGGATTTGGGGTCGATTGAACGAATCTTATTCTTCCGCTCTATTTAATTCGTCCAGAACCAAAACTTTTGCCAACTTCTTAGAATAATTGTGCATTGTTGTGCCGGCTTTGTTATCTTCGTGTAGGACAACCTAGGTAGTAATCCTTTCCTACTTTACACCACAACCGACTATAATGCAGCATGTTGCCTTCTTGGAATGCCCTGGTATGAACGGAATGAAATGTATTATTGTAGGGAGGTGGCGTATTTTTGATGCATCAATTGAAAATTTGACCTTATAGGCCGCTTTTTTATTTTATTTTCATTGCATTATAGACTTTAAATTAATTTTGCAACCAACGACAATGAGCATAATTGTACCATATTGTTTATAGAGGACACCTTACCAAAACTTTCCAACTTTTCACTACAATCAGACTATGTTGTAATGTGTGGCTTTTTTTGAAATGACAACACATGAACTGATTCAAATGTATGATCAAGATTAATGTGAGGAGGTATCAGGTTTTTTACATCGATCATCAATCTGCCCTAATACTCCTCTTTTATTTTCATTGCATCATAGACTCTAAATGAATTTGCAGGCAATGATATTGATTTTATACACAAATAATGTGCAAAAATTATTAGAATAGTATTTTGGAAAAAATGCTAATCAGGCATTATAAGAAGGTACATTATGTGGGGAACGGATCCTCTCTAGCTCTAGTTTCCTGTAGCGCTCTTACACGAATAACAGAGTGCCATATCTGTTTTTTTTTTTTTTTTTTTTTTTTTTGAGGGCTTTACAAGAAGCACTATAGGAAAATGAGGCTACAGAGGATCCATTCCCATTACGGTGGTGAATAGTGAAGTAAATTTAAATTAGTTATTTTTTAAATTATAAAAAAAAATTACTCCTGCATTAACTTTAAAGACAAAAAGTTACAAAGTTGGAATGTTTATTTGAAATTTCTAAAATAATCTCTTAAATTAATTATAAAAGGCAAATTACATTAAAAGGAAAGGTTTTTTTTTTCTTGGTGGAATGTTGTAGATACAATTGAATGCCAACCAACTGTTGCATAGTATCATTCTTAGATGATGTTAAGTATGAGCCCATTTGACACGTGGCTTACTTTCTAAATGAATAATGATGTGGTGGAGCCCAAATTGGATAATGGGATTTGCCGACAGGCCCACAAGAAAACTTGTTTGGTTAGTTGAGATGAGGCTATTTTTTGTACCCTTTGAAACACAGATGGTGTGTGATTAGGAGGAATGAAGAAAGTGTCTTAACTCTAATAATTATACCAATTTATTAGTCATTATAGGGCAACAAGCTAAGTAATTAGTTACCACACTAGAGGAATTAATCATGTTAGGTAAGTGGGTCCCACAATACGGACCTAGAGGTTAAATCTAAGTTGACAAAGCTTGTTATCAAAATATTATTTATATGTATCAAAGATCTTGTGCACTAAGGAGATGTTTAGCTACCCAACTCCCAGGACCCCACACCCTTTAGTTGACCCATAAAGCAAAGTTCAGTTTTATGATTATGGATTCTAAGCTCATGATGATAAGTGCTTAAACTCAAGAATAATGCCAATTTCTTGGTGTATTGATGTTGTGTTTTCTAAATTATATGAAGTCAGTAAGCAAACAGTGAATCCAAGGGTATTTGAATTTGAGTCTCCCCTACTAGCTACGAGTAAGAAGTCAATTCACCAGAGTACCAAACCTTTAGTCGATTGCAAGCAAAGATTAGGAAAGAAAATCCTGCTCATAAACTTGACTCCTATTTGAGAAGACGGATTGTCATCCACAGGGGAATTCGAAGGGTCCAAAGTAAGGATTAAGTAATTAAGATTAAATATTTCATTTGACATGATAAGAAGAATCTGGATTGAATTATTCTAATAGTTAGGTTTTAATTTTGGATTGTCAGAATTAGATTATGAAAATTATTTTCAAAATCTAAGTATCTCACTTGGATACTCATTTTGGAAATTATTTTTAGAATGTAGAATCAAAATCTTCTTTTACAAATCCTATTTCCATAATTGTGATATAAAATTTATCCAATAAAACATAACGGTTGTCCTCTCAATGTTTATCCCCACATAAAGAGAGGTCTAGATTCAATCTTGCACGCATCTCAATGATAATTTTCAATTTTATTGTTTTCTCTTGCCAAAAATACCCTTCCAACTTTATGAACTTTCTTTTTTTATCCTATTACCAAGAAAACTATTTTAACTTTATATATTATATTTTCTCTTCTTCCCATTTTTTAATAATACCTGTGGAAAACATTTAGGTCATGCTATAAGATAAGGATACGTCTCGAGGTCTGATAATTAGATGATCGAGCCCTTGCTTGAATCGAATAGGATAGAAAGAACCCTATTTCGACTTCGAAAACGCAAGACATGGAAAATCCAAAAATTTGGGTTCGGTCAACCAACGTCCACCAATCTAAGAAAAGAAGTGAACAATGAAACGCTAATCAACAAGGATGGCAACTCTGTTTACTTATTCCAAAGTAAGGAGGAGACAAAAAATTAAGAAGTACATGAGCATGACGATAAAAGTTACGAGGGCTACGAAATTAAAAGATCGACCTAAATGAAGCATGTGAAAGTTCAATAAAACCTACCGAGATGCCCTGAAGAGAGCTTAAGTTGAAAATCGTTCCCTTAATAAGTCGGAAAAATTAAATGTGATACATTCTGTTCTATATAGAGATCTTTTTATTAAATGCAAGATATGAGAGCACTTATCGACAATGATGACCAGTAGGATATTTTCTAACGCACGAACCCAAAAACAGCAAGATCATACCATTTCACATTAATGAGGATAGGACGTTACCAATCAGACAGAAAAAAAAAAAAGCATCAATGAAGATATTGGCGTGAATTCCAAAGGAAACCAACTGATCTCTATCTGATCTGGGGGAAGAAGGAGGTGACACTTGTTCAAGGAAGTGGATTGATAAAAAAGAAGGGATAGAGTGAATAAAGGAGGTTGAAAAAAAATTCAAAAAAAAAATGGTAACTCAACTATTCATCATCTTTTCAATCAAAATTTTATGTCTTCTTAATAAGATTGATTTATGAAAAAGATCGTCAGAGGAACATTGGCAAATCCCATATCGGGACCTTCAAACTTTTTCAATCATCTCCAACCATTATGAACAGGAGAAGGATATTCGAAAAAAGCTTAATCGAAATCAAGATCATCAACATCGTTCGGAAGAGGATACATCTCGAAGAGTGAAAGAGCCTAAAAACCTCTCCACAATGCCCATTTAAGTTTATTATTTTTCCTTTTCTGCCCTTTAACCCCAAAGAGGATGCGAATGGCAATGGGCACAAGTAACCTCTAGTGTTATATTTCTAAGTTTTTTATTTTTTTTATTTATTTTTTTTTTTTAAATAAAAATATATATTTTAAATTATAAAATATTAGAAACAAACTCCAATATCGCAACAATTGGGTCTTATCTATGTTTTTTCCAGTAAAATTGATTTTTGATTTCAAGGTAGAATCACTTTTAGAACTCAAGCGAAATGGAATATTGAATTATGGGCAAGAATTATATTCTAGAATCCGATCTGAACAAATTGCATAACTAGAGTTACATAATTAACTTAATCCTTGGAGTACATAATGTTTATGTAAATCAATCTCCTGAATGATTTGACATCCTTTACAAAGAGAGAAGAGAGAGAGAGAGAGAGACCTATGGAATCAAATCTCACTAGATATGTGATTTGATTAAAAGTTAGGAGATGCCTTTTTCTTCTCAACTTTCTTATCCTCTTATTAAGACATTCTCAGAGAAATATATGCTCTCACTAACTTCCAGGAAAGAAAAGAACACAAAGGGTTTGTAAGAGAGGAGACACCCTTTGCCCTACATGTGGTAAGCAACCAGTACGGTTTCTTAAGCATTTTGATTATAATTTCAATGGTGATTCCCTTAGAAAACATATTATTAAATTTTGAAAATTATATCAAACATCAATAAATAAAGTTGATGGGAATCTTTCAGCAGTTTTTTTATTAATTTGTGAAATTTATATATTAGTGCTAAGGTTTTTATTTATTTTTTAAATCAGAGAAAGGTTTGAGCCTATTAGGTCTGAGGGAGAGAAAGAGAGAGAGACAGCTCTATTAAAGCAATTTTTAGTGGCCCCCATGTTAGAATAAACGATGTATTTAGATGGAATTTTATAATGGGCCCATGGAAGAGAATAATATCAATACTAATAGGGTTGAGTATTTGAAATGTAATGATCAAGCGTGTGTTGAAGAATGATTAAAAAAAATCAAGGGTATGTAATGGACATAATACACTATCTTGCCATTTAAAACATAAGGGCGGCGTGGAAAATATTTGGTACTGTTAATGATGAATGTTTTGAATTAATTTATATTTATTTAAAATATCCATTAATGAAAAAAAAAATAGAGAAACAATACGATGGTAGTTGAATTGATATATAGAACATAAAAGTATATGGTATAATGTTGGGACAAGACATTTTGATCAATTTTATAAAATTTTGATGCATAAATGTCAAGACGAGCACCTTCATGAATAAGCTTTTTTGTAGTTAAGAGTTAGGACATGATTGACAGACCAAGAGTACCATCTCTTGTAATCGGGTCCACTCCCTATCGATTGAAACAGAAAAAAAGGGAAAAAAAAAAAGATGTAAAGCAGTCACAAGGGATTAATCGAAGAAGAATTATTATTGACAAATATATATTCTAGCTCTAGTGGTGATGCACCAGAGCATGGCCAAGTTCAGATCATGTGCATTAAGGTTTTTTGAAAGAGTCGTGATAATATGATTCCCCCTCTAACATACGTCCTCATCACAAAACCGTGGATCATTTGCCTCGAGATACACAAGAAGAAAAAAAATTATGATTTTATTATGTATCCCGAGGTAAATGTATGTCAAGGGGAACGTTAGAAAATCATTATTCTTTTGGAAATTTCGGGGAAATTTCTGGTTTGCGTGTAAGATGCATACTGCCAATATGCAATAGTAAAAAGAAAATAGGAAAAGGGACAGTTTTCGAAGTCTAAATGGATTCATTTGAAGGAAGAACCATTTAAAGGTTTGAACATAAGATAATAAATCAAAATATGTTATTTCAAATCAAAATTATTTTGATCTACATATGTCGATCTAAAGTTAATTAAGAAAACATAAATTATTTTCTTTCTATTTTCATCAAATTTAAAGTCTTTATTCAAGACCAAAAAAATACATTTTTTTTTCCTTAAATCTAATCTAAGCCATGAACTTTAAAGCCCTGAAATATTATTCGGCAACATTGTAGTACACGTAGGCCTGACAAGTCTTGCGAAAAAGCGACAAACTAACTATTAGAGACGACCAAGGTCAAGGGGGTATATCATTAGTTTGAAAACATTGAAGTAACTCAACTATTAACCAAATTGTAGAGGACTGTGTAAATTTTATAAAATATGCTTGGCCCGAAGTCCATTATATGAGCTGATCACGAGTCCAGCTCAGGCTTACACTTTCAAGTAGTCCAGCCCATAACTATTTAGGCCCAATAAAGTCATACCCTAAGAAAATCCAGTTTGAGCCCATTCCATTTGCATTCCTAGATGGCACGTGCCAGATGATTAGTAATACATGTGATAAGCAACCAATATGGTTTATTAAAGGAAATCAAACCTTTTAAGATATTTTTCCCAAACTGATTCCCTTAGAACATATTATCAAACCTTGAAAGTTGTGTCAAATAATAACAAATAAAGTTGATGGGTATCTTCTAGCAACTTTGTGAAATTTATGACCATTAGATTGATGGTTTGTTTATTTTCAATCAGAAAAAAGGTTTGAGCCTTTTAGGTCTAAAAGCAGGGACAGAATTTGTACTAAAGGGAATTTTTACTGGGCCCATTGAAGAAAAAAGTAAACAATGTAATAAATGGGAACATTTAAGAGAAAACAACAGAAATAGGGTTTGATAATTTGACATGTAATGATCAAAGGTGTGGAGAGGAATGATTTAACAAACAAGGGATAAAATGGTCAAAAATAATAAATGGTCTTCCTATTTAAAGTATAAGGGAGAATCCGAATATATTCGATAGGGATTTATTGAAAATGATTCACGACCTATAAAGATGTTTCAGTCATGGTGGAGCAAGAATTGATGAATTTTTAGGTGGGGAGGAATTACAAAAATTTAATGTAGAATTATAACTAAAAGTGAAAATTCTTTTATATTTAAACTAGTTTAATCCTCCATGCATTGATCCAAGGCTAACAATATATATATTACCGTATCATAATTTATTCATTGAGTTGGGCATAAAATTTGTCACGGTCTCGCTAGTGTGCCATTGGTTGGACGTTGAAAAGACTGCTGAGACAGTTTCATTGAAGTGGAACCGTCATGTTGTGGGGTGGAATGGTAGGGACGAGTGCGAAACTTAGTCTCACATCGAACCATGGTTTCAAAACTCGACCGAGACGTATCATCTGAGTTGTCTTGGTATCAGGCATGGATGAGACAGATGGACATGTCAAATTTTCAGACAATATATAGAACTCCACATTCATTTTTCATTTTTCATTTTTTTTTTTTTTTTTTTGAACAAGATGTCTCAAACGTATCAGAAAACTCATCTAAGATGACTCGGTATCTAGTATGGACGAGATGAGACGGGAAACCAAGTTTTAAAATCATGTATCGAATAGAAGAACGTTAAGATCCTAATCTATACCCTATAAATCAAACCCTACATACTACAGCACATTTTATCTAACCAACCTAGAAAGAAAATCAAATTGACCTAAAGAATCTTTGAGAGAGAACTATTGATACTCTCTCTAAATCATGTCTCAATTTGTAAAGGCCCATACTGGTGTGGGCCCACTAGGTTCCAAACGTTGTGGCTCTCAAGTTTTTGTTTAATCTCTCTCATTTTAGATAGATATGAAATAAGGTCAGGAAATTATTTGGAACTAGAACATATTAGGATATTATAGAGAGCACATTTCATGTGTCATCTGTAAATTTGATCCCTTAATAATATAAAATCTCTCAAAATCCCTTAAAAGATATATATTATACCAAATACATGTTGATAATTGGTACTATAAGAAATTCTGAACTACAAACATTCATGTATGCCCCAAGCCCGCGATTTTTCTCATTCGTCAATTCAAATAGAAAATTTATAAACTACACGTAATTTCTTTGATAAGATTTAGATCCCTCATGTAATATTTGATCTCGCCAACTACAATGTTAATTATTCAAAAATATTTACAGTATATCCATACAAGTGTGACATCACTAGTCGGTAAATCAAAATATCTAGTGTACACGTTATAAACCAAAGTGACCAACATAGATAGATAGCGATAACCAGATTCCTTGGACTCAAGGATAAGAATCGTGATAATCTGACACCCCTTCTGACCTATGCCCCCATCATAGAATCATAAATTATTTCCCTCGGGATACATAGAATCATAATGATCTATGAAAATAAGCTACGATTCTGTAATGGGGACATATGTCAGAGGGGGCGTCAGAAAATCATTATTGTAAGGATAATGATACATGAGAGAATATATACTTCTTTTGTTTTTTCAATCAGAAAAAAGGTTTGAGCCTTAGGTCTAAAAGGGAGATCATTTTACTAAGAGAATTTTTACTGGGCCCATGTAAAAAAGGTAAATAATGTCATTGAAGGAATATATGTAATGGGTCCATTTAAGAGGAAATAATAGCCGAAATTTTTTTGTTTAAAGTTTAAACAACTGTGATGTAAAGGTTGCTAAAAATAATAACCTATTAATCTAATTGGGCCCAATATTTAATCCAGTCCAACCTCTATAGAAATCCCATTACTTGTTGAGATTTTGTTCTTTAAAATTCCTACTAGGATCTAACCTTTTGGGCTCTCAAATGCCAGATTAGTTTAGAAATAAACCCAAAAGAAATTAAAAATATAATAGAGAGTCCATTTCATGTATTATCTTTTAATTTAGTCCTTTAATTATATAAAATCTCCAAAACCCTCAATATGTATGTTATATTATTGTCTAAATCTGAAAATATATTAGATTATCATTTGTACATTTTTAAGGAATTTGGTAAAACTCATTTACAAATGCCATCCGACCCCTGATTTTTTTCGTGTTCAATTGAGATGGAATTTTATAAACTAGATGTAATTATTGTCGGGAAGATGGGGATGTGCAGTTGTGGATCCCGAAGGGAAAAATCTATTGTTCTTGCACATGTCATGTCAGTGAGTTTTTGAGTTAGTTTGTCAGAGATGAGTTAGAAAATTATTACACTTCTTTTATAATCTTTGACTTGCATATTCCTTCATACACTCACTTTAATACATACAATAAGCAACTATTACGGCTTATTAAGGGAAATCAAGCCTAAAAGATTTTTTTTTTCATGGTGATTCCCTTAGAATCTATTGTTTGAAAGTTATCTCAAACAATAAGAAATAAAGTTAATGGGAATCTTCAAGCAGCTGTTGGAAATTTATAACCATCATATTGGTGGTAAGTTTGTTTTCAATTAGAAAAAGGTTTGAGCTTTTTAGGTATAAAAGGGAGAGAGTTTGTACGAATTTTTACTAGGCCCATGTAAAAAAAAGTAAATAATGCAATCGAAGGGAAATATTTAATGGGCTTATTTAAGAGAAAATAACATAAATAGGTTTTGATAAGTAAATTCCTAGAGGTTGGCCTAGTGGCAAGCCGAGCCTTGATAAGCTCCTCAACGAGGGTAGGTCAAGTGTTCGAAACCCCACGGGCCACTCTCTAGGGTCCGGTTGACCCTCAACTTAACCAATGCACGTAGGACTTTTCGAGTTTGATAAGTAATGATCCAATGATTTCGAGTTTGATAAGTAATGATCCAATGATACAACGTGTCGTGAGGAATGATTTTAAAAACAAGAGTACGCTATGGACATAATACATGGTCTTGCCTTTTAATCATAAGGGCTAGTTGGAATATATTGGCTCGGGATTTACTGAAAATGATTCCTGACAAAGTTGGGCACAAAATTGGACTGGACTTCAATTTATAGAGGTCCTCTATCCAGATCATGTTACAATTATAGAGGCCCGTAGAGCTGTGGGATCCTAGAAGTAAAACCTTTAAACTTACTTGAGAGCTGTTATTGGCACTCCAACTTTTACTTATTACACCCTAATTAAAAATAAAGAAAATAAGTGAATGATTGAGAATAAGTAAAAGTTGGGGTGCCAATAGAAACTCTCTCATGTTTTTTTGTTTTTTTTTTTATCTTCTAGATTTATATTTTTGGGTTTAGGATTTTATATGAGCTTAATCATAATTGTAAACAAACTAGAGAAATTGTTTGAACCAGTGTTATAATGTTTTGTAATGTTGAGATAATAATTTGAGCCATTACAAAGAAAAGTGAGTTTTAATCTTTAATTGGTGTGTGATAAGTAAATGTTGAGGTGTGAATGGCAGCTCTCTTTTATTTAATCTCTCATTTTGGTAGTCGGATAGAGAGGATATAAGGTCTGGAAATTATTTGCAACTAAACTATATTGCTTGATAACTAGTGAAATTATTTTTTGTGTTTTGTTGATATTTGCAATCCAAAATTTTTGCAGTGATTTCTTGTTAAGATAAAACATTAAAATAATTTTAACTTATACGACAAGGTCGAGGAAATTATTCAAATAACAAAAATACCCTTAGTACTTGCTACATTAACATTTATAGAAATTTACAAAAACAACTCTATCAAATGTATATTAACTTGTTACCTTTAAATTGAAATTACAAAAATACCAATTATCAAAGAAACTATTCAAATTACAAAAATACCTTCACATATGAAAAAACACTCCCATGATGAGGGATTTTTTTTTTTTTTTTTTTTTGTGGTAATTTTCACATACAAATATAGGGATCTTTGATGAAATGTATTTTTGCAAATTCATATGCAAGTATTAAGGGTATTTTTATTATTTCAAATTTTATTTGATGAGTGGTATTTTTGTAATATGCAATTTAAGGTATCTCTGTTGTGAGGTAGCAAATGAGGGTTTTTTTTTATAATTTTGATCAATTTCTTTGGTAAGGCTCTTAGTTGCCAAATATTAGTCGAGAAATCATTTGCCAAGCAAATGATTTTAAAGACAAACAATTTGTTAGGCAAATTCTTTTCTACTGATTGGGCACAACATGAAAATTTTTGTGAAAATTTATTTAGCTTTTGAATTGCATAAAAAATAAAAAATAAAAAAATGTATTTTAATTTGACTTTTGTGATAATTATATAATAAATAATGATAAAATCAAAGAAATATTTGAATTATTACACTCCGATTACTTAAATTATTAGAGAACTACTATTGGCACCCCAAAAATTTTAGAGGGCTACTATTGACACCTTACATTTTAATTAGTCCACCTCAATTTCTTAAATTATTTATCACATCCTAATTAAATTAAAAATAAATAAATCAAATCTAGCAAATAATTAGATAGCTTCTTTTGGCACCCCAACTTTAACCTTTTTTGGGTGTAATCAATAAATTTGGGGGGTGCCAATAGCAACTTTATGACTTTATTTATAAAAAAAATATTGATATAATTTAAAACTATTTATTCAATTAGAAATTTACAAAAAAAAAAAAAAAAAAAAGTGGATTGATTTAAATAATTAAAAAAAAAAATTGATAAAAATAATTAATTTTTAATAATTTAAATATTTATTTTATAAATAAAATTATGATTTTTTTATTTTAATTTTTTGTGTTTTTTTATTTCTTTTGTTTAACTTTATTTATAATAAAAATATATATATATTGATTTTATTTGATTTGTCGTGTGTTAGCAAATAGTTTTTCAAGGGGAGGGATTAAGAAAATGATTTGCCATTAATGAAGGAAAATTAGGAGTGTTGGTAAATCATTTTCTGCACAAATTTAGAATTGTTGACACGTCAAACAGTGAAAAATTGTCATTTTCCATGGAACTTCAATTTACCTCCAATTTTTCGTGCAATCAAATATACCCTTATTGATTTTTTTTATACATAGGTTGAAGTAGAATAAATTTACAAATGATGTGCGGTGCTTTTTGTACTGTAAATCATTTGTAGAAATTTCTTTAAAAAATTTAGGGGATCCACGCAAATTTTTCGCAATGCAAATCATTTGCAGTGTGTAACCAAGCATCCATAAAAAATTTTGCACTTAGAAATCATTTGCACCAAACCAAGTACGACCTAAACCTCAAGATATTAAAACAAAAAGCTTCTATTGCCACACCAACTTTTGCTAATGCCACCTCAAGATGTGCTAATTCTATGGTGATTTACATATGAATTGGGGTGGTGTTAGCAAAAGTTGATGTGGCAATAGGATCTCTCTTAAAACATTACTAGGAGCCCATTTTGTGTATCCACAATAAATTTAAGACCAACTAGTCGCATATAATGTATCGTCACCTTAAAAGAATTTTCCTTTTCTTATAATCACTCCTAAACCTACTTATGGACACGAGATTTTCATTTTTTGAATATCTCAACCACTTTTGGGGAGGTTTTAGAGTCATCATCATTCTTTTGGGAAAAGGGAGTGAATGGTCACCCGGGTTGCATTTTTTTGAAAAATCATCTTTTGGCATATAGTGACTCTTATGCGGATAAGGTATATCAGTCCAACTTTTGATTCTAGGTAAGGAAGTCCATATTAAGGAGTAGGGAAGGTATTAGGCATCATATTCCCTCCACTGTTGGTGGTAACCTCGGATTCGATCTTTTTTTGAAAATTAAAGTAAAATAAAAAAGAATAAAAAAATATCCGATATGTGCCCTCGAATGAGGGACTTCGATGTTGATTCAAACCATTGAGAGCATCCTTAATGAAAAATGGGCCATTTTAATGGTTTAAACCATTTGTGGTGTGTGCATAAGTGTAGAAAAGGGGGAAAGTAGAAGAGGGAAGTGGGGAGGAAAGAAGGGGGGTGATCTTTGTCCAAAATCCACATTGATCTTGTTGATTTTCTTTTATCTTTGAGAGGTGTGTTTCTTTGATTTCTTGATTTACTTGAAAGTGTAGATAGTTGAGAGTGAGTGATGAGTTGTAAGTAAAGAGTTGAGAGGAGAGAGAATGGAAGTTTGAGGGATAATGATTTTTAGTCTTTTTGGGGGTTTAAGCATTAGTTGATAATTGTGTTGAGGATGAGGGGATTTTATAAAATTTTGGGGGTATTTTTTAAGGGTAAGATGGGTGAAATGATGGAAAATGGTAGAATGGTTAAGAATTTGAAAGAGGGATGTGTGTAAATAAAAGGGGATGGAAGGGTATTTAAGGAAGGGAGGTTAAATGAATTATTTGTAACCCAAATGGGTTAGATCTTTTAACCCATTTGGGTTGAGTGTTAGGTGGAATGAAATGAGTGATGTTTGGTTAAGAGAATGCGGTTTTGACTTGTGAAAATGAGTTTGTAGGAAATGATGATGATTGGTTATAGGAGGGTGATGGTTGGTTAGTAGGGAATGATGATGGTATGTTAGAGGAGGTGTAGGTTAGTAGGGAATGATAATGGTATGTTAGAGGAGGGTGATGGTCGGTTAGAAGAAGGTGATGGATTGATGTGATTTTTTAGAGAAAATATGATGAGGGTAAGTTGTTGGATGAGGGTAGTGAGTTAAGGTGGTGACATGTGTCTCACCTTAATAATCATATGTGATTGTTTATGATCTTTGGATTGGATTGAGAATTGGGTTTGAGTATAGTAATGGGTAGTGAGTTGAATTGAATTGGACTTAGGTGGTAGGTTGGACTTGGGTATAGTAATAGGTAATGGGTAGTAGGTTGAATTGAATTGGGCTTAGGTAGTAGGTTGGGTTTGGGTATAGTAGTGGATAGTGGGTTGACTTGAATTGGGCTTAAATGGTAGGTTGGGCTTGGGTAGGATAGTTGGGTAGTGGATTAGATAGTAATAGATGATGGGTTGAGGTAGGTTAAGAAGTATAGAGTAGTGGGCTAGGTTTGGGTCCATGAGCCACGTGGTAGGTTGGGCTTGGGTATAGTAGTGAGTTGAATAGTAATGAATTTGGATTATGATTGGGATGAGTTGAGAGATGAGAGGAGTTGTGTGAATTCTTGTGGTCCATGGGCCACATGAGTAAGGTTTGGGCCATTTATTGAGAGAAAAAGAAGAATTTTTGAAAGTTTGGGCTTCTCATTCCGATTTTTATGGATTTTAAAGCATTTTGCATCTAGGGCCCGGTCAAATTTGGGTGTCTACACTACTAATTGCATTTCAATACCTAACCTTTTAGGGTTTAAAGCTTATTCATCTTCCTACAGTTTTGTATTCTTTGTTCGTGCTCTATTTTTCTCATGATTGATTTTGCCCGTTTTCTCTTTGGAACCAAAGTATTTCTTATAAAAAGATTTTAAAATGTGCAATTTTGTAAACATGATTTAAAAACGACCTCGTATTCCTTGTAAAAATTATTGAACCAACAATAATTTCTATGGGCATGGGTGAGGAACAAGAAAAAAACAAGTACAATATTTTTTAATTATTTTCGGAGTGTAATCATCCAAATGGAGTGCAAATGAGAATTTTTAAGTGATGGAGTGTAAGTGGTAATGTGTAGTGTGCAATTAGTCGATCCCTAAATTTAATCCCTTAATTGTAAAAAATCTCAGAAAGCCCCAAGATATGTATTGTATTATTATTGTAATAGGACTTCGTGAATGTGCCCAAACCATCTCAATCAATATCTCTCCTATATCTAAGTCCACCATAGGCCTGAACTGAGTTGTTTGGTGGGTTGGATTGCATTAAGACTGGACCATTCAATTGGCTATGATGGGCGTAGGCTAAGCTGCTAGTGTCCCAAATCAAAACACACACACTGAGCCTCTGTTGTGTGTGTGTGTGTGTGTGTGTGTGTGTGTGTGTGTGGTGTGGACTTGAGACACTAGTATTGCTTAAGCCCAGACCCACCCATTGACAAACCTATTTGCATGGATACAAAAAACCAAATAAACTCAAACTGAACTGAGGTGGGTTTGGTTCGGTTATATGTTTTCCAATATACTATAAACTTTCTTGGAGGTAATATCTTTTTAATTGAAATAAAAATAAACATAAAATTTCATATAATAAATCATTAACCTATCTATAAAAAAAAAACCTTTACATAAAAAAGTCATTAATCTATGTTTGACCATGGTTTTAATCTTGCCTAACACCGAGATGACTTGCCCAAGTCATCTCAATATCATCTATGAACGGGACAGATAGACAAAGCCGCTCACATTTGCAAAATCTCGCAAGAAGAATAAGATGACTCAAACAATATTTTGAAAATCTCGGACGAGTCAATGATACTCATCTAAGTAAATTGGGATTTTGTTTATTTTAATTACAATAATTAATTTTTTAAATTTAAATACTTATTATCTAAATAAAATATAATATTACATTTAACTATGCTCTAATTTTCTTTTATAAATATATATATAACGAGTTAAAGTGTTTGTCTCATTAGTACGAATTGACTCATGATACAACTCGGTATCAATTATGAATGAGACGCGACATCAAACTGAGTTCTAAAACCATGGTCCTAACTCTTCAAATAATTTATAATAAATTAATATTTATTTATTTATTATATGACAGTTTGGTTCAGTTGTATACGAGCCTTGAATTGAGAAACAAGCCAAATTGATTGGTTCTCTATTTTCTTAACCCAAAACCGAATCATAATTTATTCCAAACCGAACTAAAACAACCCAAAACTATCGGTTTGGTTCTGTTCTTGGTTTGAACCATACCAAGTTGCAACCCTAATACTTGCACATGAATTATAAGTCGTGCCAAATGAATATTGAATAATAATACATACAATAAGCAATCAATACAGCCTTTTAAGATATTTTTAATTTCCATGGAGATTCCCTTAGAATATATTGTTAAACTTAAACCATAAGAAATAAAGTTGATGGGAATCTTCCAACTGCTTTGCGAAATTTAAGATGACAATTATATTGGTGGTATATTTTGTTTTCGATCAGTAAAAAGGTCTGAGCCTTTTAGATCTAAATGGAAGAGAATTTGTACTAGGGGAATTTTTACTGGGCCCATGTAATAATTGAAAGGAAATTAAGAGAAAATAGCATAAATAGGATTGATAATTTGATATGTAAATGATCAAGTGTGTGACGAGGAATGACTTAAGAGTCGTGATAATCTGACGTCCCCATCATAGTACCATAGATCATTTGCCTCAGGAAACATAGAAACATAAATCTTTTCTTATGTATCCTAAGAAAAATGATCAACGGTTCTGTGATGGGAATGCAAAAACAGCCAAGTGGAAAGCTATAATCATACTTATAATCCTTTAAACAACCAACAAATGAACTATACCATTTCATCACTCTCTCAGTCAAAAAATTTTAATAAAATGAATCGTGGAGGAATTTGACAATGAACCCATTGATCCTATAAGACTTATTACCGCTTGATTTTATTCGAACATGGAGTCGAATTTTTATTTACTTCACAAAACAAATGGGGCATGCCCATGTGATGGGAAATGAAAACTATTAGCCCCACATGAGATTTGTGGATAAGCGATTGTCAGATAATGAGCAAGGAATGTCCATCTTTCTGCTAAACTGGATCTATTGAACTCATAATTCATTAGATACCTTTTCTGAATGTCTCAGAGGGGGCAGCAGCGGGGGCGGAGGCGGAGGCGGGGCCAAGGGCAGGGGGCAAGGAAGAAGAAAAAAAATGCAACATTTTTTAATTATTTATGATGAGAAGATCATCCTCACAAAAAAAAAAAAACATCTCAATCTGAAACTTGTAAGTCCATCAAAAATGATTTACAAATTATTGGTAAAAAATCAACGGTCCACATTCTAAATCACTTTTGATGGGGTTAGAAGTTTCATATTGAACTGATTTTCTTTTTCTTTTTCTTTTTTAAGATGATCTTCTCATCATAAAGATCATCCTCACAAAAAATCAGATCAGTCCAAAACCTCTAACCCATATTTTTTAATTTTTTTTATTATATATATATATATATATTAAAGTGTTGGTCTCATCAGTACAAATTGACTCATATGAGACAACTCGGTCTCGATCATGAACGAGACGAGATGTTAAACTGAGTTCTAATACCATGGTCCTAACTCCTAAAATAATTCATAATAAATTAATATATATTTATTTATTACACGACAGTTTGGTTCGGTTGTATACGAGCCTTGAACTGAGAACCAAGCCAAATTGATTGGTTCTCTATTTTCTTAATCCAAAATCGAATCATAATTTGTTTCAAATCGAACTAAAACAACTCAAAACTATTGGTTTGATTCTATTCTTGGTTTGAATCATACCAAGTTGCACCCGTAATACTTGCACATGAATTATAACTCGTGCCACTTGAATATTGAATAATAATACATACGATAAGCAACCAATACGAGCCTTTTAAGATATTTTTAATTTCCATGGAGATTCCCTTAGAATATATTGTTAAACTTTACAAGTTATCTCAAACCATAAGGAATAAAGTTGATGGGAATCTTCCAACAGCTTTAAGATGACAATTATATTGGTGGTATGTTTTGTTTTCTATCAGTAAAAAGGTCTGAACCTTTTAGATCTAGAAAGAAGAGAATTTGTACCAGGGGAATTTTTACTGGGCCCATGTAATAATTGAAAGGAAATTAAGAGAAAATAGCATAAATAGGTTTGATAATTTGATATGTAAATGATCAAGTGTGTGGCGAGGAATGATTTAAGAGTCGTGATAATTAGACGCCCCGATCATAGTACCGTAGATAATTTGCCTCGGGATACATAGAAACATAAATCTTTTCTTATGTATCCTGAGAAAAATGATCAACGGTTCTATGATGGGAATGCAAAAACAGCGAAGTGGGAAGCTATAATCATGCTTCTAATCCTCCAAGCCACCAACAAATGAACTATATCATTTCATCCCTCTCTCAAACAAAAAATTATAATAAAAGGAATCATAGAGAGATTTGATAATGAACCCATTGATCCTATAGGACTTATTACCGCTTGATTTTCTTCAGACATGGAGTCAAATTTTTATTTACTTTATAAAACAAACGGGCATGCCCATAAGATGGGAAATGAAAACTATTAGCCCCACACAAGGTTTGTGAATAAGTGATTGTCTAATAATGAGCAAGGACTGTCCATCTTTCTACTAAATTGGATCTATTGAACTCATAATTCATTAGATACTTTTTCTGAATGTGATAGACGAGGCAGGGGCGGGGCCTAGGGCGGGGACGGGGGTGGGGGGCGAGGGTCGGAAAATAATTTTTCATGATTTAAACGTGGGTATGAAACGGACATGACGATACACAGTCTTAGAATTTAAGGCATGAAGGTGACTTGGAATATATTCATTTGGGATTAAAAACATAAATCTTTTCTTATGTATCCTGAGAAAAATGATCAACGGTTCTATGATGGGAATGCAAAAACAGCGAAGTGGGAAGCTATAATCATGCTTCTAATCCTCCAAGCCACCAACAAATGAACTATATCATTTCATCCCTCTCTCAAACAAAAAATTATAATAAAATGAATCATAGAGAGATTTGATAATGAACCCATTGATCCTATAGGACTTATTACCGCTTGATTTTCTTCAGACATGGAGTCGAATTTTTATTTACTTTATAAAACAAACGGGCATGCCCATAAGATGGGAAATGAAAACTATTAGCCCCACACAAGGTTTGTGAATAAGTGATTGTCTAATAATGAGCAAGGACTGTCCGTTTTTCTACTAAATTGGATCTATTGAACTTATAATTCATTAGATACTTTTTCTGAATGTGACAGATGAGGCAGGGGCGGGGCCAAGGGCGGGGCCAGGGGTGGGGGGCGAGGGTCGGAAAATAATTTTTCATGATTTAAACGTGGGTATGAAACGGACATGACGATACACAGTCTTAGAATTTAAGGCATGAAGGTGGCTTGGAATATATTCGATTGGGATTAAAAACATAAATCTTTTCTTATGTATCCTGAGAAAAATGATCAACGGTTCTATGATGGGAATGCAAAAACACTGAAGTGGGAAGCTATAATCATGCTTCTAATCCTCCAAGCCACCAACAAATGAACTATATCATTTCATCCCTCTCTCAAACAAAAAATTATAATAAAATGAATCATAGAGAGATTTGATAATGAACCCATTGATCCTATAGGACTTATTACCGCTTGATTTTCTTCAAACATGGAGTCGAACTTTTATTTACTTTATAAAACAAACGGGCATGCCCATAAGATGGGAAATGAAAACTATTAGCCCCACACAAGGTTTGTGAATAAGTGATTGTCTAATAATGAGCAAGGACTGTCCGTCTTTCTACTAAATTGGATCTATTGAACTCATAATTCATTAGATACTTTTTCTGAATGTGACAGACGAGGCAGGGGCGGGGCCAAGGGTGGGGGGCGAGGGTCGGAAAATAATTTTTCATGATTTAAACGTGGGTATGAAACGGACATGACGATACACAGTCTTAGAATTTAAGGCATGAAGGTGGCTTGGAATATATTCGATTGGGATTAAAAACATAAATCTTTTCTTATGTATCCTGAGAAAAATGATCAACGGTTCTATGATGGGAATGCAAAAACAGCGAAGTGGGAAGCTATAATCATGCTTCTAATCCTCCAAGCCACCAACAAATGAACTATATCATTACATCCCTCTCTTAAACAAAAAATTATAATAAAATGAATCATAGAGAGATTTGATAATGAACCCATTGATCCTATAGGACTTATTACCGCTTGATTTTCTTCAGACATGGAGTCGAATTTTTATTTACTTTATAAAACAAACGGGCATGCCCATAAGATGGGAAATGAAAACTATTAGCCCCACACAAGGTTTGTGAATAAGTGATTGTCTAATAATGAGCAAGGACTGTCCGTCTTTCTACTAAATTGGATCTATTGAACTCATAATTAATTAGATACTTTTTCTGAATGTGACAGACGAGGCAGGGGCGGGGCCGGGGTTGGTGGTCGAGGGTCGGAAAATAATTTTTCATGATTTAAACGTGGGTATGAAACGGACATGACGATACACAGTCTTAGAATTTAAGGCATGAAGGTGGCTTGGAATATATTCGATTGGGATTAAAAACACAAATCTTTTCTTATGTATCCTGAGAAAAATGATCAACGGTTCTATGATGGGAATGCAAAAACAGCGAAGTGGGAAGCTATAATCATGCTTCTAATCCTCCAAGCCACCAACAAATGAACTATATCATTTCATCCCTCTCTCAAACAAAAAATTATAATAAAATGAATCATAGAGAGATTTGATAATGAACCCATTGATCCTATAGGACTTATTACCGCTTGATTTTCTTCAGACATGGAGTCGAATTTTTATTTACTTTATAAAACAAACGGGCATGCCCATAAGATGGGAAATGAAAACTATTAGCCCCACACAAGGTTTGTGAATAAGTGATTGTCTAATAATGAGCAAGGACTGTCCGTCTTTCTACTAAATTGGATCTATTGAACTCATAATTCATTAGATACTTTTTCTGAATGTGACAGACGAGGCAGGGGCGGGGCCAAGGGCGGGGCCAGGGGTGGGGGGCGAGGGTCGGAAAATAATTTTTCATGATTTAAACGTGGGTATGAAACGGACATGACGATACACAGTCTTAGAATTTAAGGCATGAAGGTGGCTTGGAATATATTCGATTGGGATTAAAAACATAAATCTTTTCTTATGTATCCTGAGAAAAATGATCAACGGTTCTATGATGGGAATACAAAAACAGCGAAGTGGGAAGCTATAATCATGCTTCTAATCCTCCAAGCCACCAACAAATGAACTATATCATTTCATCCCTCTCTCAAACAAAAAATTATAATAAAATGAATCATAGAGAGATTTGATAATGAACCCATTGATCCTATAGGACTTATTACCGCTTGATTTTCTTCAGACATGGAGTCGAATTTTTATTTACTTTATAAAACAAACGGGCATGCCCATAAGATGGGAAATGAAAACTATTAGCCCCACACAAGGTTTGTGAATAAGTGATTGTCTAATAATGAGCAAGGACTGTCAGTCTTTCTACTAAATTGGATCTATTGAACTCATAATTCATTAGATACTTTTTCTGAATGTGTCAGATGAGGCAGGGGTGGGGCCAAGGGTGGGGGCGGGGGGCGAGGGTCAGAAAATATTTTTTCATGATTAAAATGTGGGTATGAAACGGACATGACGATACACAGTCTTAGAATTTAAGGCATGAAGGTGGCTTGGAATATATTCGATTGGGATTAATTATTGTAAATGATTCACGATGAAAGTTCAGAAAAAAGATGAATATGCCTTGGGACTCTTCATATGCAACACTTAATAAAAAGAAAATATTGTAGAAGCCAAGAGTCATCAAGCTTTCAAAACAAGAATTGATGAATTTAAAGAAAAAATAATTACAAAAAATGTGAATAAGGAATAATGGCCAAATTTTTTTTATTTAAACAGCTTTGATCTCCATAGGGCATCTAAAAAATTTTAAATCGTTCATCGAATTGGGCACCAGATTTTATTTATTATTTTGATGGTAATCTGGACTTGAACCCATGACCTCAAGGTTGCCTTGCAATGTCTCAACCTTTTAAAATTCCAGGTGTGGAATCAGTTTTTGTTTAAACTTTCTCATTTCAGCTCGAGAAGATATAATTAAGTTGAGGAAACTATTTGAAACTAGAACCATAAGAGATTAAAACACAAAAACTCTCACTCATTCACTCACAGGCCTTCACACGCAAGTGCGTGTGTGTGTGTGTGTGAGCAAGCAATGTATAATACTTGGACATGAATTATACCACATACGACATGAATAGTAATACATACGATAAGCAATCAATATGGTTTATTAAAAGAAATCAAGGCTTTTAAAGATATTTTCCCATGGGGATTCCCTTAAAACGTGTGGTTAAACTCTAAAAGTTATCTCAAACAATAAGAAATAAAGTTGATGGGAATCTTTCAGGAGCTATGTGAAATTTATGACCATTATATTTATTGTAAGTTTGCTGTCAATCAAAAAAAAAAAAAAAGGTTTGAGCCTTTTAGGTATAAAAGAGGGAAATTTTCTACTAGGGGAATGTTTACTGGGCCCATGTAAAAAAGTAAATAATGTAATTCGAGGGAAAATTTTTAAGGGTCCCATTTAAGAGAAAATAATATAAAAGGGTTTGTAATTTGGATGTAACGATCAAGCTTGCGGTGAAGTCAATAATTTTATAATTTAAATAAATAACATGGATATGAAATAGACATAATACATGATCTTGCCATTTTAAGCATAAGGACGGCTTTTAATATATTCGCCAACAGATTTCATGAAAAAGTTCGGAAAAGGAGTGAATATCGGCTTTATGTGGCTTGTCATCATGCTTTTCAAAGCAAGAATTTATGAATATGAAGGAAAGTATTGAATAAAAACTTATAACTAAAAGCGGAATTTTTATATTTAAATTGTTTTGATCTCCACAAATTGATCTAAGGTTTAAAAAATAAATGTTAGATTACTTTAAGTGTTCATCAAATTGGGACCAATATTTGATCCAGTCCAACCTTTAAAGAAAATCAGTTTCTATATACTGGACGAGGCCCAACATATAAAAAGCCCAGCCCATAAATCAGCTCACTCAGGCCCTTAGTGGACTTGAGCCCAGTCCAACTTAACCTTTGCCATAATTACATAATTGTTGGTTTAGGATAGTAAAAGATAATACAATCAACACCATGGTTACCCCCACATCTGAAAACTTTAGAAGGGCCTATTCGGCTCATGCCTGGCTTGAAGAGGGCCTATAAACTAATAGAAAGGTCCAGCCCACAAGGTGGTAATGGAGAAAATGCTTCATTCTAACCGCTAGAAATCATTAATCTGACTTAATTTTGGTGTGTGGGTCCTCATTGGGATGGATCAAAAGTTAATGGGCTCTGGACCTGAATGAGTTTGCCACATGGCACCTTTTATGTGGCAATATTAATTATTCAATTACCTTAATGTCCCATTCAAAACAATGATGCATAACTAGAAATTTCTTACCAAACACTCCATTATCACATGATGATGGAGATGAGTATGATCATCACCACACTTATTTGGTTTATGTGTATTAGATTTATTAAATATATAAATAATTAAAATATAATTTTAAAACTTGACTTGAATATTCGTCAAATTGATTCAATTCAAAAATTAGCAAGTCAACACAAACCAGTCAAATAAAATTATATTCAATTTAGTTTTTAATAAATAAAATATTTATTTTTAATTTTTCACAGTATTAATAACTAAATAAATTGGTAAAGCTTTTTATTTGACGCCCTATTTTTTTATATCAAACACTTTCTAAAGTTGTTAAAAGGGCATTTCAAGTATTTTTCTTTAAAAAAATCTTCAAAAATCCTTAATAGACTAATATTTTATCAATCGGGACTGAAATGGTCCGTATTATTTATTAGAAGATTATTTGGTACATATTCTCCCTAAAAAAAACTACCAAACTAACGTAAGAAATTGAAAGAGAAGTAAAGAAGATTTGACCCTTTGAAGCAAAATTACAAATAGAACCAAACCCAACTGGTAAAAATTGAGATAGAATACTATATTAATTTGATTAAGATCAAATAATTTATTTTTATTTTTTTAAAAGCTGGCCAGATGAACGGTTTAATCATCTACAAATGGTGAGCTTAACCCACATCTTAAAACTTTAAAAGGGCCTATTGTGCTTGCAAAATCTTGTAAAGGCCGGGTTTAAGGAGGCCTATAAACTGATGGGAAGGCCCAATCCATAATTTGGTCATGAAGAAATGCTTCAATTAACTGCCAGAAATCACCAACTTGACATAATATTGGTGTAGGTCTCCCCCAAGGGATGGATCAAAAGTTCACTGTAGGACTCAACCCAAATGACATGGCTTTATGTATATGGCAATATTGAATATTCAGTTACCCCAATGCCCCATTCGAAACAATGTCCCACAACTTGAAATTTGGTACCAAACACTCCATTATCACAAGTAGTCATATTTGTGTCAAGTTGTTGCTCTATGAAATATATCATTATTATAGTACTAATATCAAATGTCACCATGACTTAAAATATCGTTTTGTTTCGGTTTGTATCAGCTAAAACATTTCGGTGTTTCAATCCCACAAGACAAAACACCATTGAAATCGGAACAATGGTCGAAACATTCATTTTTCGGTTTAAAACTTCAGGTTTCTCTTTTGAATCTAATAGATCCAGAAGACACGGGTTGAGAAACCAAATCTAGGAGATCCAGGAGGGAGAGAGAGAGACCTCAAACCTGAAGGTTGGTATCCTTTGAAAGACCTAATAGGAATGTTTCGAATGTCTCAGTATGTTTTAGTAATGTCTCGGAAATGTTTCGCTTTTTGAGAAATCCAAAATATTGTAACGAAACGAGATTTTAAACCTTGAATGTCACGACTCACAACCCTGTAAGTTCAACAAAGGTATCGTGTGGCACATGGTAATGACCAAACTAACACAAGCCTTACATGTTTGCATTATGTACGATACCTATTATGCTTCTGGTGGCACACACAAATGTAAGCTATGTTAACGATTCCCCGCACTCACAAGTAGTGAGCTTGGGCAATAACCCAAATTTAACTAGACAATATGAGAGCTCACACCACACATACTGGACAACTAATGAGGCCAACATCTCATATAAGATCCATTTCTGGTAAACGAAACATATCATAGCACATATTGTTCTACAATTTACAATAACAAAAACATTAGCTCTAGACATAATTTTATGAAGGAAAAATATTTTTTTCAGTTACGATGATATTTCATCAAACCCAATCTATATGCCAAACACAAATACAATGCATCACCCATATTAACAAGTCTCCAAATCCTATTTTAGTTCTCTCTTATTTTAATATGTTTCTTAAAATTAGTAAAAGGGTGAGTATAAAGGCACTCCTACAATTTATTATGGCATCCAATTTTTTCTTTTAGACTCCCGAATATTCTAAAAACGATTTTTACACCCCACATCATATTTGGCTTAAAATTTATTAGGATTCCATTATTTATCTTTGAAGGACATTGTGAACTGTTTTCCAAAGTTTGGGATGATTTTGGGAAAAGTCTCAATTCCATCTCCATCTATATTGCCACAAATTAATGGGGAAGAGACAACGAAAATGTGATGATCTCCAATCGGAGATTAAATGGTTGAAAAAAATGCCCCAAAACCGTGGTTTGTCGATTACCTTGAAGAAAGTGGAGAAAAGGAAGGCAAAACGAGGTAGGGTACTCAAATCCTTAGTAAAAAATTAAATATTTCAAAAGTTCAAGGGGGCCCTCAAAAATTGGTGATGTGTCTTTAGCACGAGCCTCACTAAGATCCTAGTACATTGTTCGACCAAGGCCGCTTAAAATTAATCAAAGAGTGATTAAGACATACCCTCCCCCCCTACATTTACAAGCAGATGACATGCCCCTTCGACACCAGTCTTCACGAATAGTGTTATAAAGTAATAAAAAGTGAACAAAATGTCATTATCTTCATCCTCAACCTAAAAGCAATTATCTTCAACATCTTGGGTGAGTGACCTTAAGATTTCATGTAGTTCAATCTTCAAAACTCAAGAGCGAGATAGGATTAATTCTATCTAAAAGGAGGTTTAAGGCTGGGTTGATTGGAGATGAAGTTGAATAAAATAAAATAAAAATATTCATAATAGAGAAAAATAAAGGATTTCTTGGCTTGAAATTGAATATGAAGAAGGTATTTTAAGTCACTTTTCATCACTTTACAGCAGAAGACCAAAGTCAAGGAGCATGTCATCAGTTTGAAAACAAATGGATATCTCAAATATTCACCAAAGCCTGGTGGGCTATGTACAAATCACCAAACTAAAGTAAGAAATTGAATGAGAAGCAGAGAAGAAGATTACAAATACAACCAAACCCAACCAGTAAAAATTGAGATAGATTTCTATATTAATTTAATTAAGATCAAGATCAAGGTTAAAAAAAAACTGACCAGATGAACGGTTTGATCAGCTACAAATGGGGCACAGAACCAACCCATTTTCATTACAGTCAGGGCACCTTATCACTACCCTCCTCCCCTGTTTTTCTTTCACCACAACCTTACAACTCCCATTACATTGGAAACAAGGCAAGAATCCAACACCTCCACATCCCTCACAAACAAACCCTACTCTTGCTTTTGGTAACCCTACAACCAGATCACCCAAACACCCCTCTTCATGTATCCTCAACACCTCTTCAGCTCCACCTATGTACCTTCCCTTAATAAAAACCCTTGGTGGAACAACAATCATGGACCCACCACATTCATTCCCTCTCATTAGATCTCTCAACTCTTCTCTGTACTCCCGATGCATCGAAACATCTCTCTCATTAACCAAAACTCCCACCCCTTCACAGGCTGCCCTAATGGCGTTACATTCCTCAAACGTCTTCCGTACGCCTCTTAACGTTGTCGTATAGAGAACAAGTCTGTTTTCTCCGTTAGGTGGGCATATTTTCTGAAAGTCTTCGATTGAGTACTTAACGGAAGAGGGTCGTGGGGCGTTACCGTTTAGTGGTTTTAAGACGTTGTTGGTGAGACCAGAAGAACAGAGTACGGTTCGAACCGGACGGTTCGGGTTGGAGTTTTCTTTATTGTTTTCTTTGTTGGTGAAGAGTTTGGGAGATCTGGAGATTCGTGAGTCGAGTTCAGAGACTGTGTGGAGGAGAGAAGATGAAGGTTTAATGGTTGGAGTTGGAGAGAATCGGGAGCTTTCGCTGTCTAGACCGGCCATGAGTTCCCACGAGTTGATAACCTCCGGTTCGGACCGGATGGGTTTGGGTTCAGGGAGAGGGCTTGGGAAGAGAGAGACGAGACCGAAGCGAGGTGGGGTTGGTGGATGGTGGTCGGTGTGTGGGGGGTCGATGGTTAGGAGACCGTAAGTGGTGGAGGTGAGTGAGACTATGTGGTGACCGAGTCCTGACCCACCGAGTTGTGAGAAATCGTCGTCGTGGTCGAGCAGAGTCGAAGAAACGCAGCCCATCTCTGAATCAGACGAAAAACCCTTGATTTGCAGAAGATTTGGAAACTAAGGAGATCTAATATGGTTGAGGAGACGAGTCGACTCGGACGATTCTTTTAAATTTTCAAATTTTGGTCTGTCTCTGGTTTGGAGCTGCACTTGTCCAGAAGAGCCTTGGCTCTAAATTTAAAAACCACAAGTGGGATTGGATATTGTAGTGCCTGCAGTAGATTTATTAGATAACGACGGTGTAAAGGCCTTTGATCCTAGCCATTTGGTATCTTTTCAAATTTCAAATTTGTTGTTATTCACGAAGCTAATAATTACTCGTTTAAGGAAAGTAAGTCTTTTTTTGGTTAAAAAAATTGTTATTTAAAGAGTTAAAGCCATTGATACTCAAGTGTTCCCGGGAAAAATAATTCAAATTACATTGTTATAAATGTTTAAAAGATTTAATTATTGTTTAGTTACTCAATTTCAATCCTTAATTTAATTCAGTTTAGGATGCCTTTTCAAAAGGATTTTCTTCACATTTTTATTTTTAATTGAAGTATGAATTTGGGGTTTAAGTGATTCACGAGAAAACACATGATCTTGGCCGAGTAAACATAAGTGGTCGTGATAATCTGAATCCCTCATGTGGCATACTCAATCGACTCCTCTGTCGTTGGGTGTGCCAGAATCATATATTTACTCTCATTGGGATTCACAATTGTATAGATTTATGGGAATGTACAATTGTGTATCTCGAAGCATAAAGTTTATGGTTCTAACACATCCCATGTCAAGGGAGTCAATTATTATCATCACTCAAAGATAAAATCCAATTGTGGGATTTATAAGTCCAAAGTTCGTGTCTCATGAGAAAACATGTGATCCCAATAGTGTATACATAAATTTCAAATTAATACCATACCCCTTTGACGTTGGTCTTTATTGATAGACTAATGTAAAATAACTAAATACCCTAATCTTCAATCTATAAATAAAAACAAACTTAGATTTTTTTTCCTTCCCAAAATCTAACTTTTTTATTTGTTTTTACCCTACTCATCACTTCAACCTTTAAATGCACTCATTTTATCTATCCCTGTGAATTGGGTTTATTCTTGAGTGGTGGAACACGAATTGTGAACCCGAATTTGAATTGAGCGAACCCACAAATCAAGTAACCTAGGTTTGAATTATTATTATTATTTTTTCCATGAGTCACTCTCTAGGAGTAGGGCCAGCAATGGATCAATTTAATACCAAATTGGAATCTTTGTTGTATAGTCCAAATCTAATCCGATTGAATATAAAAAATTATGAACCGAATCCAATCCAACTAAAGGTATTTCAATCCAAATTCAGATCTCTTTAAATTTATGAAAAATCGCTTCATCCAAAAAGACAGACAGAAAGAGAGAGAGAGAGAGAGTGAGAGGAAGAGGAGGAGGAAAATTACAGTTTCTCAACCGACCTCAATCAAGAGTTTATCAGAAGATCGATGTATTTTCTGAAACAATTGAAGAAGAAAAAAAACAAAGAAAAAAAATATGAGAGAAAAAGAGATATGACATTATGGGTCTTTTTATTTAATTAGAGGACCTCGATTTTAAGATCAACAAAACCTCTGTGTGCGTCTTTGGATGTTGATTTTGTGATAAATCAACCTCAATCACAATTTCATCATTCAATCTACAACATAGTAAAAAGAACATGGAAAAATAGAGAAGATAATATTTTTTACATGATTTGATAAACGAGTGTGCGTTTACGAGTTTGAGGAGCTGTTTCACTATAATCTCTCGATTACATGGCCTCTTATCCTCTCCTTCCTTCACCTTCTTCCCCCCTTTTTATAATAGCCCCAAGGCCTTTTTATAGAAAAATCCTAAAAAGAATCATAACCCTAATTAAATTACAATTGACCGCATTGCTTCTTACCAAATTAATAATTACATAAAAATGGGAAGAATCCTCTTCAAATGATGCCATGTGTCCACCTCGATATGCGTATTGATGGTGCGAATAGATGATCCGGATGGGAGGCGATTTAATCATTTTTTTATCTAATCCTTATTTTTTAGGAATGTGGACTTATTGAAACGACTTTACCATGCGTCCTCGACCCCTATATTTCCTCGACCAACCGAGACCCAAAACCATAGTTGATTTGTAATCGTGTCATCGAGCTTACTCTTTGACGAGTTTGCTCAGATATCCATGTCTAATTCAAATCCCTAGGTGCCATGTGTCACCCCTTGGTACCCAATGAAAAATATCATCCACAATACCCCCTCTCGGGGGGTTTGGACTTTTAGTTCAAGCGCCCGAGAATAAATGAACTATATCATGTGACACGTGGCCGCACATCTTATAAATTATCATTTCGAGGTCTAAGATTTATTCAGTCAATGTCCATGTTATGCGTCATCCACTTGTTTTACCTTCGAAAATGTGATGATTACAATTACATCGATTTATTTGAACCATTGGTTTTGTTACATGCTTCGAGGTATATTTCATAAATACTTTGTCTATTCCCCCAATTTCATGTCATTTCCTCTTTATCAATTGAGCTTGATGCCATAATGAGTCAAAACTCTAAGAAAGTAGATATAACTTGTTATGGTTGGTATTGGAACAAAACTCAATTAAACTCACCCCCAATGTTCAGATTTGGTTCCCTTTATGTGCCAAAACTTTTACTATGTGTTGACTTCTTACGGTTGGACTTGGCTTCCAGAACGAGCTAAAGTTTTCGCTAAACCAACCCCACACAGACGGGCTCGATTCTCAAAAAGGCCCAATGTTGAGATAAAGAACAGATGAACCAATCAAATTCTCAGATCGGACTTGGATTTCAAAATGATCAAAGACTTTAATAAATAATAGGTGAATCAATCGAAATCCCAGAACTGGCTTGAATCCTAGAACGATCTAAGACATAGATATATAATATAATAACCGATCAAAATTCCAGATTAGGTTTGGACCTCAGAATGATCCAAGATTTAGATAAATAATAGACCCTACTCGGTCGGGATCGACCTTCCAAAAATACCTGATGCTCAGATAATAGATGAACTGACCGAAATCCCAGATCGGGCATAAATCCCAAAATGTTCCAAGATTTAGATAAATAATATGTGAACTGACCGAAATCCCAGATCGGGCATAAATCCCAAAATGTTCCAAGATTTAGATAAATAATATGTGAACTGACCGAAATCCCAGATCGGGCTTGGATCCTAGAACAATCCAAAACTTAGATAAATAATAAAATAACCAATCAAATCTTAGATCGGATTTGGATCATAAAACAATCCAAGACTTAGATAAATAACAGAAGTACCAACCCTACACGGTAGGGGCTCAACCCCCATGACAGTCCAAGGCTTTCGTTAAACCAACCCCACACGGTCGGGCTCGGCTCCCATGACGGGCCAAAGCTTTCTCTTACCAACCCCATACGGTTGGGCTCAACTCCCATGACGGGCCAAGGCTTTCACTATAAGTTAACCCCCCTCCCCTCCCTCTTGATCAAGCTTTACACTAAGTGGTCTTGCACAACTAACTTAAAATGTGGACCGGACTTCCCATATGAGTCTAATTTGGAGCTAAGTGATCCCGCACGATCGACTTAGGATTTGGACCGGACTCCCCCATATGAGTCGGGTGTTGTCAAGTTCATTTACAACTTGCATCTTTAAAATAACATTGACACAAAAACGATAATATTGTATAAAATAGTAAGACAATTAGTTCTTAGTTCGATGAAATCCAATTTACAAATCGATTTTCAAAGTCAAACCCACTCGATTCATTGATTTGAGGTCAATAAGTCAGGGTCAGTTGCCTATTAGAAAATTAGTCCTCCAAATTGGACCCCTATTTAGACCATATAACTTAGTAAGTTGGACTTTGGTTAAGCCATCAAATTATATCGCTTTAATTAATTGAGTTTTATGACTCGATAAAAATTTTGAGCTATAAAATGAATTGTCCGATAAAGTCGCTCAACTCGGTCGAGTTTCAAATTAATAAATTTGCCTTCTTACCTCGATGAAATCCCTTGATTCAATCAAATTCACAGTAAATAAATTGAGTCACTTGAATCAAAGGAATCACTTGACTCAGTCAATTTGTACATGATTCAATCGAGTATCTCAACCTAATTGATTCCAAAATGATAAATTGGACTAGGCCAAGTCGGTCTAAGTTTTGCCCCCAAATTCTAGGTGGGGGTTTCAAATTGGATGTTAAATCGGGTGAATTAGGGTCAGATCGAATCACCATTTCTTTATTTTACTCACCGAGTGAGGCGTATTCGATTACCTAGGCCAAAGTGATCTGCCCCCAATATAAAAAACTTACCCTTTTTTTTTAATTATTCTATTGAATCTGTGAATACCCCCAACTTCCTTACCTTTTTGAGAATATGGCTTACACCCCACTCTTAACTTTTAACCCTTTTTCATGTTGAATATGTCTCAACACACATCAAACACTGATGAACATGTCTCATACCATATGCAACTCCCTTTTACATTTTGGTTTCTTGCTACTAGGTTGTTCCTATGCATAGAAAAGTTGTTGTATATGCGGTACATATTAAAAATGCTCTTTAGAATGTCCCTTTTACGGTCTTACCATGTTCCTTCCTTTTTGCAGAACAGGGATGGAGACTGGGGAGCCACGACCACAGCTTCGTCCTCGAGCCTCTTGATCTCTCTAACTATTCACCTATTCCTTCACGTAGCAGTTTGCTTCTTCGTGAGATATTTCATTGTGCACTGTACAAGCTAGGAGTAATCCAAATTTTTTCACTTGATTGGAGTGCGAACCAGTGTGTCGACTTAGAGTTCATGAAATCCTAGTTTCAGGATTCCTCCATTTTATTTTATTTTATACTTTGGCACTCAATATGCCTAGCTTGATAGCACCCAAAGAACCTTATTGAAAAATCTATTGATGTTGGACTTTCATCAAACATCTACTCAACATCAAAGACCACCACTCTTTGTGGTTAAATCTTCTTCCAATTTGACGTCTATAGAAACATCCCCCATCTTTTAACTTCATATTATTTACCTTCCTACCTTTGAACGCCAAGCCCGCTATGAATTTGACACTGGTTGAGGGCAACCACAAATTTCCATCAATAAATTGACCCACTGTAAAATTACTAGCCAAAGCCAAGTCAGTTATTGCATGGAATACTGGCCCCTTAACTCTACTACTGAGACCCACCCTAGTACCATAATTCATGTACTCCCCATAATAAAGTGTATCCAAAGCAAAATTTCCATCCCACTCCAGCCACCCCTCTGCCTTTTTAACATTACTCGTGTATGTTTACATGAGCACTGTTTTCGAATATTGCTTCCAAGGCCGACCAAGATATGTGAGAGTTGTGGTTGAAGAATCCGACTATTGAAGAATACATATTTGTGCAACCTCAACGATTGAAGAATCCACTCGAAAAGCTACGATTCGTTCTTCAATAGTGTCAGATCAAGAGTCATAAATCCACGACTGATCTTGTGGATACTTTTTCTCCCACCTATTGGTCAGTTCTCTTTGTAAGATTATCATGGACGACACCAATTGTGGATGTCGATTTTGTGATAAATCGATCTTGATCACGATTTCATCATTCAATCTACAAAATAGTAAAAGAAATCATGAAAAAAATATAAAAAATAAAGATTTTTTACGTGGTTCAATAAATGTGCCTATATTCACAGGCTCGAGGAGTCATTTCACTATAATCTCATGGTTACGTGGCCTCATCTCCCCATTCTACCTTCTTCCCCTTTTTTTACAATGGCCACAAGGCCTTTTTATAGAAAAACTCTAAAAATAGTCATAATCTTAATTAAGTTACTATTGATCGCATTTCTCCTTATCCAAATTAATAATTACATAAAAATGGAAAGAATCATCTTCAAATGATGCCATGTGTCCACCTTGGGATACATGTTGATAGAGCAAATTGACGATCTGGATGGAAGCAATTTAATCCCTTTTGATCTAATCCTTATTTTTTAGGGATTTAGGTTGATTGAACGGCTTTAACATGTGTCATTGACCTTATATTTCCCTGACCAATCGAGACCCAAACTCATGATTGATTTATAACCGAGCTTACCCTCAGATGAGTTTGTTCGGATTTCCGTGTCTAATTTGAATCCCTAAGTATCACGTGTCACTATTGGTACCCAACGAAAAATATCTTCCACAACGTCCATGGCACTTCATCTTGAGGGATTACATTCTTCATCAACAAATGACTTTATTTCGATTCATGTTTGGATGTCAATCCTCCATTCCAAAACCCTAATTCTATATATCCTCTCTCTTATAAGTCTCAACTTGGTTACTTTTAGCTTGAACTATGGTTAAAATAGGTTTTTGGGAAAAAAAAAAATTTAGGGTTATGAGGTTGAGGACAATGGTTTTAGAGGGGAGATATTTTGTTTTAAGTAAATAGGCAGAAAAAGTGAAACTGTGAAAGATGTAAGGTAAATGGATTTTTAATTTATATATGTATAATTATTAGTTCGGATTTTCACCCAATCGGGTTGGGGTTAATCTACAACTGATCCGGATATGTATATTTCAATCCAAATCGAATCCAAACATCAAAATTCTCGATCCTAATACTAATTTTTTGAATCTATCGAACCAAATATCGAAAAAAAAAAAATGATTTTGCCAGCACTATTCAACAGTCTTCAAAACTTGACCATTTAAGTATTTGAAGAATATTTTAATAAAATTAAAATTACATCATTAATTCATCAAGAAAATGGAAAGTTAACTTTTGATCAAGGATAAACTTAATATTGCATTTTACTAAGGGGGTAAACATAATATCGTCAAGTTCTCAAGGTGGTGTTACTAAAATACTCTAATAAAAACTACACATTTGATGAAAATCATAAATGGAAAAAAAATAGCATATAATGCAAAGGGGAAATTATAAATAAAATAAAAATGTGAAAATAAATAATTATAAAAAAAGGTACCAATTTTTTGAAAATTATGAATAGGAATCCAAAACTCCATTTCAAGTGGCATTTTCATAGAATTACAATATTACCCCTGTAAAATGCCACTTGAGGTGGTGCCTTTTTATATGAACTAAAAGCACCAGTTGAACTGGAGTTCTTTTTTATTTTAATAAAAATAATTTAACCGTTTTAAAAATTGGCGTTGTGTTATTGCCATTATGGTATATATGTATATATATTCTTCTTACCATATTTCTCAACTCTCATCTCTCTAATTACTATTATAATTCTCTTTCAAAGTCTCTCATTATTTTTATTAGTTATATTTTTATTTATTATATTGACCCAATACTCTTTGGATGTATGTGGCATAATATTAGGATGTCTGTCGATACTAAGTTCTAAACAATGGAGAGTGTCTTTTAAAGTGATTGTCACCTCTCCAAATAAAATGTGAAATGTACAAGTCTGTGGTTAAAATCTCTCAATTAAAGTATAATATATAAATGAATCATGATGTTGTTATCTGGTGCGTTGGTAGTGCTCAAAACCAACAATAGCAACAAGGGCCTCTCATGGACCACTAATGTCTCAGTCATTGAAAAATTGTGATTAATATCACACTCGTAGAAGATATGTGTGTGTGTGTGTGTGTGTAACTTGTCCAGTCTAAATACTATTCAATATGTGATCATGTCGATCGTTTATAATCTCGGGTGTAACCAGACCTCTAGGAATAAGTTTGTGATGTGCTGACATCTGATACAACAAAAATTATTATATAAATATATTATTCAAACATTTAAACTTTTGTTGGCACCCCAACCTTTACTTATTTTTTTACACACCAACTTTTACTTATTAAATTGGTCTTAAATATAAGAACTTAGGTCAAGATCACACACCAATTAAAGACTAATTAAATATCATATCAAGATCTTGACTTTGATCAATATCCAAGATCAAAATCAAGATTAAGTTCATTAGATCTAGATAAAGATCTTAGATCTTAAAATATAAAAGAAAAAAAAATTGTCTTCATTTCCTAACAGTTCTGTAGGTTCAGAAGCAGGAAAGAGGGAGGAACGAAGAAGAGGAAATTCGAAAACCAATAAAAACACCACTTTAAGTGGCATTTTAAAAAAATGCAAAGGGTAGTGTCGTCATTACATGGATAAAACCGCCACTTCAAGTTCCGTTTTGGGTTCTTATCAATAATTTTTAAAAGATTGGGACCTTTTTTATAATTATTTATTTCACAAGTTTTTTTTTAAATAATTTCCCCTAATACTAAATAGGATAGTGCACAACAAGTGGCGAGCCTGGGGTCCTTAATTTCAGCCACCTATACTGACCATATGTTGTATGTAACGTCCATACAGGTATTACCAACTATATAAGACAACGACCCAACTCTCCATCTTCTTTTCGAACCAACTGGTTGAGTAATAAATATTTGAGTACATAATGGACGTGTATTGGGCTTCAACTTTTCATTATGGGCTTCTTTGCAATGCAAATATTTTGTGATGAAAAAATTACTATTTCTTAGTGACCACCAAATAAAATCTCTTGCGAAATTATTTTTTTGTGTTTGGTTGATATTGCAATGCAAAAAAATTTGCAACGAATTCTTTTTTGAATAAAACATGGAAACATTAATATACTTTTGAATTTACAAGACCATCGCCAACAAAGGTATAATAACGTACATATTTGAATTAGATAAATAACTATCATCAATACTTGATAAGATAATATGGATATGATTTTTCAAAATACCTCTATGATGAGGGATATTTTTGTAACAACATTGATGAGATGTATTTTTGTAAAATCATTTGCATGTTATTGCAACAAGTATTGAGAGTTATTTTATAATTTAAAAACTTCTTTGATTAGTGTATTTTTATAATTTTAAAATACAATTTAATGTATCTTTGGTGAGAGGTATTTTGCATATTACTCTAACAAGTAGAATCGGTATTTTGTATTTTGATCAATTTTTTGATAAAGTGCATTTTTAGTAATTTTGATTGTGTAGTTTGTTATTGAATAATTTGCATCATTTTTAGTACCACAAATCATTTGTTGAAATTTCTTAAGAATTTAGATGACTCGTGGAATTTTTTTGCAATGTAACGTAACCAAGCACCCATAAAAGTGATTTTAAAAAAATTAGGCCATGGTATTAAAGAAGAATTTAAAATACAACTTGGTGTGCTCTTAGTAAAATTTTGTGTGGCAGTAAAATCTCATTAGAAAAATAAGAACATGCCATGAGATAAAGACTAAAGAAGTCTATAAAAATAAAGATAATTATTTAAATCTAGTGACTTTTTTGTTATTTTGTTTTTGCTTGTACATAGCAAATCATCCATACATATAAACAATTTGCACTGAAAATGTTCTCTATTAAAAAATCATTATTGTTTTATCTTCATCTTAAACTTCTTTCCAAAAATCTATCGTCTTCACTTAATTATCATATCTTGTTTTGAGGTTTGAAAGTTGAAGAGGATAGAATCTAGATGTCGAAGATCTTAATAAAAATATTTACCCGAGATATTGAAGACGACAATTTTTTAGGATAAACGAATCAAGGATTTTTGGTGAAAGGTTCATCATGAGGGCATTTAGGTAATTTTATATTAATTTTCACAAAACAAAGCGTAGTCAATAGGTATATCTAAGTTACATAAAAAGTTATGATTATTTTGTAAGTTTTATACTTGAAGTTGATATTTTTATAATTAATGTTGTTGATTTCAATTTGGTTGTAATCATTTAATTAAGTCCCACTTTTTGGAATGATTGAGAGAAAAAGATAGGACAATAAGTAGAGCTTTAATCGAATACCGTTTACTAGTGATTTGCGAAAAACAAATTTATACTAAAGAAGTTTATAAAAAAATAAAAATAAAGAAAATCATTTAAATTGTCTTTGCTTGTACGTATCTAATCATTTGTATCGATAAATAATTTGCACTGAGAATATTTTCTAGTAAAAATATGTATTGCTGCTTACTTTCATCTTAAACCTCTTTTCAAAAAGCTATCGTCTTCACTTAATAATCATATCTTGCTATTGAGATTTGAATGTTGAAGGAGATAGAATCTTGAGGTTGAAGATCTTAACAAAAATATTTACTTGAGATATTGAAGACAACAAGTTTTAAGGAGAAAAAAAAATCAAAGGTTTTTAGTAAGAGTTTCATGATGAGGGAATTCAAGTCATTTTTTATTATTAATTTCCCCAAAAACAAAACGTGGTCAAGAGGTATGTCTAAGTTACCTAAAAAATTATGATTATTTTGTAAATTTTATACTTGAAGTTGATATTTTTATAATTAATGTTGTTGTTGATGTTCTTACCAAATTAGTTGAAATCATTTAATTTAGTTATATCGTTTGAAAGTATTGAGAGAAAAAGATGGGATAATATATAAAGTTTTAGTCGAGTAACATCTACAAATGATTTGTGAAAATTTTCTGACTAAGGAAGTCTATAAAATAAAATATAAATATAAATAATCATTTAAATCTAGTGATTTTTTTGTTATATTATCTTTGCTTGTACATAGTAAATCGTCCGTATCCGTAAACAATTTTATATTAATTTCTTAAAAAAATGTGATCAAGAGGTATATCTAAGTTACATAAAAAATTATGATTATTTTGTAATTTTTATACTTGAAGTTGATATTTTTATAATTAATGTTGTTGTTGTTGTTATCAAATTGATTGTGATCATTTAATTAAGTCCCACTTTTTGGAACTATTGAGAGAAAAAGATGAGACAATACGTAGAGTTTTAGTCGAATAACGTTTACAAGTGATTTGCGGAAAAAAATTATACTAAAGAAGTCTATAAAAAAATAAAAATAAAGATAATCATTTAAATTGTCTTTGTTTGTACATAGTTAACCATTTGTATCGTTAAACAATTTGCACTGAGAATGTTTTCTAGGAAAAAAAAATATATTACTACTTACCTTCATCTTAAATCTCTTTTAAAAAAGCTATCGTCTTCACTTAATAATCATGTCTTGTTATTGAGATTTGAAGGTTGAAGGAGATAGAATCTTGAGGTTGAAGATCTTAATAAAAATATTTACTTGAGATATTGAAGACAACGAGTTTTGAGGAGAAAAAAAAATCAAGGGTTTTTAGTGAGAGGTTCATGATGAGGGCATTAGGTAATTTTTTTTATTAATTTCCTCAAAAACAAAACATAGTCAAGAGGTATGTCTAAGTTACCTAAAAAATTATGATTATTTTGTAAATTTTGTACTTGAAGTTGATATTTTTATAATTAATGTTGTTGTTGATGTTCTTACCAAATTGGTTGGAATCATTTAATTTAGTTATATTGTTTGGAAGTATTGAGAGAAAAAGATGGGATAATGCATAAAGTTTTAGTCGAGTAACGTTACAAATGATTTGTGAAATTTTTTTCTATAAAATAAAATAAAAATATAAATAATCATTTAAATCTAGTGATTTTTTGTTATATTGTCTTTGCTTGTACATAGCAAATTGGTCGTATCAGTAAACAATTTTCTATTAATTTCTTAAAAAAACGTGGTCAAGAAGTATATCTAAGTTACATAAAAAATTATGATTATTTTATAAACTTTATACTTGAAGTTGATATTTTTATAATTAATGTTGTTGTTGTTGTTGTTATCAAATTGATTTTAATCATTTAATTAAGTCCCACTTTTTGGAACTATTGAGAGAAAAAGATGGGACAATATGTAGAGTTTTAGTCAAATAACATTTACAAGTGATTTGCGAACATAAATTTTATACTAAAAAAGTCTATAAAAAAATTAAAAATAAAGATAATCATTTAAATTGTCTTTGCTTGTACATAGCTAATCATTTGTATCAGTAAACAATTTGTACTAAGAATGTTCTCTAGTAAAAAATAATTATTGCTCCTTACCTTCATCTTAAACCTATTTTCAAAAAGCTATCGTCTTCACTTAATAATCATATCTTGCTATTGATATTTGAAGGTTGAAGGAGATAGAATCTTGAGGATGAAGATCTTAACAAAAATATTTACTTGAGATATTGAAGATAACGAGTTTTGAGGAGAAAAAAAATCAAGGGTTTTTAGTGAGAGGTTCATGATGATGGCATTTAGGTAATTTTTTTTATTAATTTCCCCAAAAACAAAACGTGGTCAAGAGATATGTTTAAGTTACCTAAAAAATTATGATTATTTTATAAATTTTATACTTGAAATTGATATTTTTATAATTAATGTTGTTGTTGATGTTCTTACCAAATTGGTTGGAATCATTTAATTTAGTTATGTCGTTTGAAAGTATTGAGAGAAAAAGATGGGATAATATATAAAGTTTTAGTCGAGTAACTTCTACAAATGATTTGTGAAAATTTTCTGACTAAGGAAGTCTATAAAATAAAATAAAAATATAGATAATCATTTAAATTTAATGATTTTTTTGTTATATTATCTTCGTTTGTACATAGCAAATTGTTCGTATCAGTAAACAATTATCTTTTAATTTCTTTAAAAAATGTGATCAAGAGGTATATCTAAGTTACATAAAAAATTATGATTATTTTGTAAACTTTATACTTGAAGTTGATATTTTATAATTAATGTTGTTGTTGTTACCAAATTGGTTGCAATCATTTAATTAAGTTCCACTGTCAAGAACTATTGAGAGAAAAAGATGAGATAATGCATAAAGATTTAGTCGACTAATGTCTACAAATGATTTGTCGAACTTTTTCTTATGCAAATTATTTATTGAATTTTTTTAAAAGTTTAGGTTATCTATGGATTTTTTTTCAATATAAATCATTTGCATTTCATCACCAAGTACCCGTAAAAATGATTTTAAATTTATCTTTTTTTACACTTACAAATGATTTGCTAAAATACTAAATCAGATATTGTTTACTCATTTGAGCTTTGTACTTATGTTGAGAAGTTCTAGAAGCCGAAGGTGAAGATTGTGATACAAATCTTAAGATGTAAATGATAAAAAATTCATCTAATTGGAAACTTAAAAAATCAATGCATGTCTTAGAAATGTCACGACACTCATTAAAATTTTTTTTTTTTGAAGATGAATAGTACAATTTTACTAGATTACCCAGAAAACAATAAAAACCATGTGCGGTTCATTTCACAAGTTATGTTTATAATGAGGATTTGAAGGCAAGCGGTTTGTCCAAATGTATGAATATAATTATATTTGAATGGAAACATACGATTTATTTCATCAACTTGGAATTAAAAATAAATAATGATGGAATTCTTTGTAATTTCTAGATCATTGGCTTGAGTTTATTGGCTTGAGTTACTTTTATTATGTATCAAAAGTAATAAAGAAAGGGTATCTTTGGATGCTTTAGTTGGGTATTTGGTTGATGGATTAACTCTTAAACTGGAGAAGGCAAAAATATGTGTATGCCCAACTACCATTGGAATAGTGAAATGGGAAAGTTACATGATACATGACTTGCAAACGGATGTTACTACTCTACATCTTTATATGTGGGAGAAATGTGCTAACACAAAATCTAACTTTTGATGATACATATCTCAGTGATACTTATCTCAAGATAAATCCTAGCTGTTAGATTTTGAGTCATCAGATCTTGAAATTGTCCATCAAATTCATTTTTTAATAATACCCCTTCTCATTTCATCTTTTAGTAAAAAAGATAAAGAGTATGTTGGTCTTTTGCATCATAAATGCTTGTTTAAATAATAAATGTTAAGAGTATTTTAGTATTTTAATTTAAATATCTTTTTGTAATAATGATTAGGCAATCAATGTCATTATAATAAATACATTTATTAAAGGCATAATAAATATATTTATTATGTAAAAGACTAACATGCCCTTATCTTTTTTACTAAAAGATAAAAACGAGGAGGGATATAATTGGAAAAAAATGTGGTGGACAATGCTAACGTTTCCATGAGTTTTGGATGTTAGCATTCTTCATATATATATATAAGGTTGGGTTCAACACCCAAACTCCTAGCCAAAATATTTTGTCTTATATGGACTAAAAGTTTCGGAATGGATATAATTTTTGTGAGGATGATCTCTATGGTGAAAAGATCATCTTCACAAAAAATCAACATATTCTGAACTTTTAAACAGTGGAAGGGGGACGAGGATTGAGTTGACATGAGGTATGTACTTGACCAAGAACAAAACAACGGAAGAATGGGGTTTAAGAGCAACTTTAAAGAAAGTAAATATGGTAATGTCTCTTCTTGAAATAATCAATTTAATCCCTTTTGAAAAATTCAAGGAAGATAGAAGAGGGTGGAGTGCTAACAAAGAAAGAATCTTCTCTGTGAATTCCTTTTATAAAGTTCTTTGCCTCTTTTTGTTCATGTTCTCTTAGAGGATCCAATTTGGTATAGGCGAGTTCTCCCCAAAGTAGTGTTCTTCACTTTATTGGCTTCGTTCAAAAAAACCATAACCTTGGACAACCTAATCAAAAGGGGTTTGCTTATGCCAAAGTTTTTGCTTCTTGTGTAGGGCAAGCGGTGAATCGGAGAATTATATTTTTTTTCATTAACATTTTGCTATGAATATCAAGAATCACTTTCTTCATCTCTTCCAAATTGATTGGGTCTTCCCAAATTCTATCCTTCTGTTATTTTTGGTCGGAGCCTTAATGTTTTATCTAGTAAAAAAAATTTGTTTGGTTTATTCTCCCCTTTGGCATTTGTTGGAGATTTTGGAAAGAGAGAAAAAAAAGAGTCTAGGTAGTGGAGGAAACTTCCTATGATGTTATAGTGGAAGTCTTGGTTTGATATTCTTTTTTTGTAAGTTGGGCAAAGACTTCAAGGGTGTTAATTTCAAGGACTTCGTCTTCTAGTGAGAAGAACTTCGTATTGTGTGATGCGGCTGGTCTAATTTTGTTGTTTCTTGTTTTTATTTATTTTATTTTTGTCCTTCTTTTTTTTCTTTGTTTTCTTTGCACCCTTGGGGCCACATCGACCTCCTTTTCTTTTTCATCTTTTCCTAATAAAATTATACTTATGAAAAAAAGAATTTACATGATTCAACCAAATCAAGAAAAAAATACCTTCATTAAGCTCATCTTCTTCATCGAAGTTCATCATTTTGATTTTTTTTCATGAAATTGTATCTATAAACATGTGATTTTCAAATCCGAAGATCACCTTTACGAGGACTTGGAGTCGTCATAATTCTTTTTTAAAAAATGGTGCGAATGATCATCCGAAAGGTATTTTTTAGAAAAAGTTATCATTTTGACATCATAGTAACTCTCGTATGAATTATGACATCGATCCACTTAGGATCTAAGTAATGGTTCGGTTAGAGAGAGGAAGGTGTTGGGCACCTCTCTTTCTCTCTTTCTCCATCAAATGATGCTAACCTCATCAACGTAGTCATTTTAGAAAAATAAAAGAAATAAAAAAAATTCGATTAAATGATGGTTTTGCACCCTAAGATGTGAGGGGGTTTTGTTATCGATTTAAACTAGAAGGGCCATCTCATTGAGAGAAGAGACCCCACTATGTTTTTGCATTAAACTCACATAATTTTATGAAAAATATGGGTTTTGTGATTATTGGACCATTCTCATGGAATGAGAAGGGCCCAACTATCGATAACTTCAAAACATTTTGTGGTGTGCGAAACTTGTGATTAGGGATTAAAGATGATATACTTTTATTTTGAAAAAGGGGTTTCAACCTCTACACTTTTGATCCAACCGAGGTCCGACCTATTGAAGGTAGGGGAAGGTTAAAATCACATCCTATGACTATTCTAAACAAAAAATAAAATAAAAGAAGGAGGATATAAGAGGGAAGATGGAGGGGAGAGAATGGGCATTTTCACATCACTTTTGTCTTTACTTTACCTTGTCTTTGACTTAACTTTCTTTGATTCTTTTTATTTGTATTTTTGGAATGTTTTTTCTAGCTTGACTTGAGTAGCTTATAGTGTAGAACTTGAAGGTTGATGAATTTTTTGTGTTGAGAGTTGAGTAGGTTAAAGAGTTCATTTTTTGAAATTGGGAGAAATAAGAGTTGAGATTTGAGTAATGAGAGAATTGAAAGATGACTTGAAAGGTTGGGGGGTGTTCAAGCAAGGGGTTTTTGAGAGGGAGAGGGGGCTTTTTATAGTTGTTGACGGTTACTTTAAAGGTAGAAATGTCAAAGGTAAATGATTAAAGGATAATAACAAGAGGTGTAGGCATTGGCGAGTAGTTATTTAAAGGGTGGGAAGGGGTATTTGTGTAAGATAATGGAAATTGGTCGTTGTTGACCCAAATGGGTTGGATCTTTCAACTCATATGGATCTAGTGTTAGGCAGGGTTAGAGAGAGTGGGTTTTGATTAGAAGAGTGGTAGTATAAGATGGTGGTTATTGATATTTTTGAGAGGGTGACATGTGTCCCAAAGGCGTGGGGTGTATGTGTTAGGTGAGTTGATTGGGGAGAAAGGGTATGTGGGGTGACTTGTGATGAGGGATTTTGAGATAATGATGATGATAAGTTATGACATAGGTGTGAGTTGAAATGTGGGTAAGTTAACTTTTTAGAGAAATGTGATAAAGTTGGTAGATGAATTAGGGAGGTAGGTTGTGATGGTGACATGTGTCCTATTTTGATGATCATTGATCTCTTATGGTGATTGTGTGTGATCATTGGGCTTGGATTGAGACTTAGACTTATGGTTTTGGGTTGGATTTTAGGTCCAATGGGCCTAGAGGTTCGGTAATAGTTTGATTAGATTAGGATGTACATAAGATTGAGTTGGGTAGAGAGGTGAGATGGTGAGGGTGTAGGTTTATGGTGAGAGGTGATCTATTATTACAAATATGCCCTAGGGCATTATTTGAAATAAAACCGTTACTTTGAGGGTTTTGGGCTCTTAGGCTCGTTGGCGGTTTTTTTTCTGTAAAAATACATCTTTTTTAGTCTTTTTTGAGTGGGCCCCGTTCAAATTGGAGTGTCTACAATATCAAATTGAGTAAATAATTTTATCCTTACTTATTTTTGTTAAAAAACACCTTATTCATGAGTCCATCTTTCATGATAGTTCTTCTCTGCATTTTTACTCCTATTACCATCTTGAAATTAAAATCAAACTTAAAATTTTCATTTCATGCAATGAGTAAGGGTGAAAGTTCTTAAATGAGTTCTTACACATATTTTGAACTCATTTTTTTAAACCTAAAAGAATAGAAAAATATTCAGATTTTTAATTTTTCCAAGGGAAAAGAGAGTAACATTAAATATAATATTTATAGAAAACTAAATTAGTATTACCCTTATCATGTTAATTCTAAAATTAGTCCCCACCACCCACCACCCACCACGAGGATGGTTAAACTGAAATTCATAATTGATAATAAATAAATAAATAAATATATTTTATGAAAATTCATATAAATAGAAAAAAGTACATCTATGTAAAATTGGGTGATACACATCAAATGGTGGGCCTGAGCTCCTTCATTTGAGTCACAAATACTTAGTGCAGAATCATACATAGTTCATAACGTTCCCTATGACCATCCCTAGATATTGGGGGTGCTCCCAACCCTTTTTAACAATTCGGAATATGACAAAAATTTGATTCATGAAAAATTCAAGTTTTAATTGATTTTAGATCGTAAAAATTTGATCAAAATTTCGATAAATGAAAAATATGCGGCATATGCTACATATTTGTATTATCCGTTTTATTTCAAAATTTTGACCATATGATAGTGATGATGATGGTGGGGGATGGTAATAATGAGGATATTGAGATTATTGTTCCATTGATTTTTAAACGAAACCAAAGTCAAGCGACAAATCATCAATTTGAAAAATTAAGGTGTAATCTTAAATAAATGTAAAGGGTCGTGTCATTATTTTTTTAAGATAAAAGAGACGTTTCTCACATAAAAATGTGAATTCCTCCAAAATTTTGAAGCATGGCTACTTCAAAGTCTACTTGTGTTACACATCACAACTTACAAATTTACACTTTTGCAACATACAACAAATTATGATAGCATTTTTTTCTATCGAGTTTTATAAATATTTGTAAAAATCTCGTTTTATTTTTTCAAACTTAAAATCCATTAATTATTTAGAATAATTCAATAATTTGGGGAATAATACTTTCATTGAAAGAATTGAAAAATTCATGAATTTTTAAAGAATTAAATGGGAGATTAATAACAAGACTCCCAACTGTTAGACAGTTACGTAACTGTCTATCACTTTTGGAACCAGCTGTCTAGGCTGACTTGGACATGTCCTACCTACCTTTACTTCAGCTGTTGATTGGGACTTTTTTGAAAGCCCATGATAAATAAAGTGCTCATGCCAAAGGGTTCAAAAATTACTGCATGGGGTATCTTTTTCTCATTATCAACACCTTGAAATATATAACTAGACTTCCCATCGTTGGATCGTCTCATCGAACATTAGTGTGGTATCTGTCAAAGAATCTTTGATGACAAAGTTAATTCTCTCTAACTTTAACTTGTATGGAAACTCTCGGGTGGTAAGCTCAACGGTAAAACTAACGACAGGAATTTGCCCTTTTGATCATGTGTTAGAAACTTGGAAGTCTCTCGACTTACCCTATTGCACATTGAAAAACTTTTGTAGGGTCGATGTGCAATTATAGGGACTAGTCTCATCTCAAAAAGATGTGGGGATCAACATCCTACTTTATTGAAAATTAAAACTTACATCAAAGAGAGCATACAAAATAAAAATAGAGCAAAAGTCAATCATTTATAGAATTGGAAACATCGGTTGTATCCTTGATCTGACATCCATGGTTTTCAACCTCAAATACAGAATTGGGATGAAATCGGGCATCTTTTCCTTGTTGCACTTTTTGATATCTCGTTAGTATCGATCTCCCACTTGTACCATGCAATGAGATGAAATGATACCATGGTTTTAAATCTCGTCCGAGACCGAGACAACTTGTCTGAGATGTTTTGGTATCGTCCACTAACGAGACGAGTTGACAAGTCATCTCAAAGACATGGTTTGTTCTAATTCTAAGGAATTTTTTAAAATCTCGTCTGAGACAAGGCGTCAAAGCGAGTTGGTCTTGTTCATGATGGTCTCTTCCAGATATCTCTTCCAAGACGACTTGGTCTTGTTCATGGACTGAAGCGCCAAAGTGAGTTTTAAAACCATGAATAATACTGAGACATGTTCTTGGATCCTCTTTACCTTGTATGGGCTTGTGTGCTAATCTAGATCATCTTTTTTTGTGGCGGACCCATGATATTTAAATGGTTGTCGTCGAGATGAACATCTTGACAATCCCAAACTCACATCCCTAGATGTCACGTTGAAGGCCATAATGCAATCCCAAATATTGAGTCTGACTAGTCTTACTAACTTAGTAAGAGTTCAACCAAGGCATCAAAGCGAGTTGGTGTTGTTCATGACGACTTGGTCTCTTCCAATATCTCTTCCAAGACGACTTGGTCTTGTTCATGGACCGAAGTGTCAAAGCAAGTTTTAAAACCATGAATGATACATGATCTTAGATCTTCTTTACCTTGTATAGGATTGTGTGCTAATCTAGATCATCTCTTCCGGTGGCGGACCCATGATATTAAATGGTTGTCGTCGGGATGAACATTTTGACAATCCCAAAGTCACATCCCTAGATGTCAAGTTGATGGGCCATAATGCAATCCCAAATATTGAGTCTGACTAGTCTTACTAAGTTAGTAAGATTTCAACTCAAGGCGTCAAAGCGAGTTGGTCTTGCTCATGAGGACTTGGTCTCTTCTAGATATCTCTTCCAAGACGGCTTGGTCTTGTTTGTGCACTGAGGCGTCAAAGCGAGTTTTAAAATCATGAATGATACTTAGACAAGTTCTAGGATCCTCTTTACCTTGTATAGGATTGTGTGCTAATCTAGATCATCTCTTCTTGTGGCAGACCCAAGATATTTAAATCGTTGTCGTCGGGATGAAGATCTCGACAATCCCAAATTCACATCCCTAGATGTCACGTTGAAGGGCCATAATGCAATCGCAAATATTGAGTTTGACTAGCCTTACTAACTTAGTAAGATTTCAACTCTTACTGAGGGTCGTTGACCTCCCATTGTGGCATCCAAAAACATGATCCGAACCAATAGGGTTGTTAAGGATAAAATTCTATGAATTTTGAAAAAAAAATTTAATTATTTTCCATTGATGGATTTTAATTTTAAATTTGGGAGTTCCGTAGAAGTTCGGTAGTTGTCAATTTTCAAAAATCTTAGATGAAGTCCAAAAAATATTCATTTTTAAATCTTTTTTTTTTTAATCTGAGTTTTTCCATGCAATCCAGAGAGTGCTGTTGTATTGGAACGCCAATGTGGCAATCCATTTGAGCAAAACTACCCTTAGTAAGACCTAAAATCTTACAAAGTTAGTATGGAAATTGTTTTTAACTACCAATCATTCTTATTTTAGTGTTTGGGTCCACAATCCATCAAAGTAACAGTAATCCATCAGAGCCCCCCTGGTATAAGTGTGGCCAACAGCTCACCCACAATGGTTACTTATTTTTAAGTTTTTATTGACAGAACAAGCAAAGGAGGAGAAAATTCCACATGCTGCTTTCTTTGACCTACTCATTCATGAACCTGCATGGCCAGTCACCTGCATCCAACTACCTCATAATTATTTTCTTAAATACCCCTCTTTTATCCTAAATTATCCTCCAAGTTTTCAAAATATACCCCCCCAAAGAATCTAAATTATGATGGTAACCTTTTCTTGAATCAAAGCTTATCATGTACCACAAGTGGTTAAGTAGCAATCTAACTGCAAATCTCTTCTGTTTGCCACGTTGCAAATTCATTCCCTTGATTAAATCATACACATCTTAATTAACATAAGAGATTATATTAATATTATCGTTAATATTAAGAGATGAATAATGAAATGTGTACGATACGAATCCGAAATAAAATTGATAATTAATACAAAAAGTCTTTGTAGATTAGTCAAAGAAATAAAAACGTTTATAAACATTAAATCAAACTTAATATAAAAGGAACTCGATCATACTACTGATAATAATATAAACATGTATCCGGGGGATTTGGGCTAGATATGGTGTTCTAAGAGATTAGTTGCCTCGTCCCTACTAATCGTGCCTATAGATTTGGAATCTTAGTCATAAAAAAATATAATTGAAAATCAATTAGTAAGAATATGAATAAAAAATGAACTTACTAATAATAAAGAATGAAGGAATTCTTAATGGGTGTGAGAGAAAATGTAGGAGATTATTCAATTCTTACGTGAAAGATTGTGAGATTACTATTCTTTTTGGCTAAGCAAGCAAAGAAAGATTAAATATCCTATGAGCTTGGAGTTTGAAATAAGAAAGACAAACATCGAAATAGATATAATTTTTAACAAACATGAATCTCAAAATACTCTTCACACCATCCGTGGGTACAAAGTTCTTTTTTAGCTACGACGGCTAATTCTCACTTCTTCCCCTATTATTCAAGAGTAATGCTCATTCTGCCTCTACCTTTTAGACCTTGATGATAAATTAGTTACAACTTTAATTCATTATTGGAGTCATGAGGAGAAAATTGCTTACTTTTACCTTTGAAAATGATTGTCTTTATAATAATTATCATTATTTTTTCTCATCAATTTTTTAATTAGCATATCATGATCATAGAACATCACTCTCCTAACATTTGATCATATCATATATACTTTATTAATATTTTGATACGTGTCCATAGCCATCAACAGTATCTCGTCAACATCAAATTTCTTTTCCATATCAACAACTTAAATCATTAAATGTCATTACTTGGAATGCATATTGTCAACAGTTTAGGATTCTTGACCCTAAAATTTTATTTCTCTAGTAATCCCGAGATGTATATCAGAACTCTAAACCAAAGGTCATTCTTAACATATTTTGTATGATCAATTCAAAAGTGACGAAAGCAACCTAAACAATATCCATTTTATTCAATTTTTTTTTTTTTTTTAATGTAATAGGCATTTGTCCATTAATCCATGGCTAAAAGTTCTCACCAAAAAAAAAAAACATGACTACAAATCACTAATTAGGTTGATTTGATCACCTAAACATACAAAGCTACATGAGAAAGGTTGCAATCCAACTCCCAGTTGTACAAGATCCAAATTGTCATTGAATTTATAACTTGCAAGTTTAATAGTTCAGTTTGCTTGGAAGAAAACTTAATTTCTCACATGCCCACTTGGGACACATGGGCTATTGTACCCACCCATCAACAATAAAACAACAATAACAAAATCAAATACAACTATTCATTTGGTTTATTTAGTGTTTGGTAGTTGAGCTATCTCTCCCCTTCATAGAACTACTCCCATTTAATTCCAAATAATCATTCCAGCTTTCTTGTAGCTAATATCACAACTCCCTCTTGACTCTACCCCCATTTTCTTCTTCTCCTCCTCCTCTTCTACATTTAAACCTCTCTCTCTCTCTCTCTTGTTTGTGTTCACACCCAACCAACTCACCCAAACATCTTTAGCTTTTATTTGATAGAGATAGGACTTCTTCATGTATAAATACACATAAATAAAACCCCCCAAACCCACACCCCCCCCCCCCCCCCCCCCCCCAAAAAAAAAAAAAAAAAAAAGAAGACAAAACTGATAGAGAGAGAGAGATATGGAGAGTATAGAGATGGATAAAGAGAGATTAACGGCTGAGATGGCGTTTAAAGACTCGTCGTCGGCTGTAATCAAGATCCGACGAGGTTTACCGGATTATTTACAGTCTGTGAAGCTTAAGTATGTGAAGTTAGGTTACAGATGCACTTGTGATCTTCCCTCTGTACTTAGGTATGTTATTGGTCTTCCTCTCTTCATTTCTACTGTGGTTCAATTTACAGGTATCCGGTTCGACCGGGTTTCTGAGTTATGGACTACTCCTGCGGTTCAACTCGATACAGTAACTGGTTTAACTGGTTTAGCTATCTTGCTTTTCCTCTTAGTCCTCTACTGGATCAAACGACCTCGACCCGTTTACCTGGTCGACTTTGCTTGCTATAAACCGGAAGAAGAGAGGAAGATTTCGGTCGGATCTTTCCTGGAGATGACCGAAACAAACGGTTCGTTCGAAGAGGAGACGATCCATTTCCAGAAAAGGATCTCGACCCGGTCCGGTTTAGGAGACGAAACTTACTTACCAAAGGGAATCACTTCCAAACCACCGAATTTGAACATAAATGAAGCTCGAGCCGAAGCCGAGTCAGTGATGTTCGGTTCACTCGACTCGCTCTTTGAAAAAACCGGTGTGAAACCTCGAGATGTGGGTATTTTAATCGTAAATTGCAGCTTATTCAATCCAACCCCTTCACTTTCCTCGATGATTGTAAACCATTACAAGATGCGAGGAGACATTAAAAGCTTCAATCTTGGTGGAATGGGTTGCAGTGCCGGTTTAATTTCAGTGGATTTAGCTAAAGATCTCCTCCAAGCGAACCCAAATTCTTACGCAATTGTTGTAAGTATGGAGAACATCACACTTAATTGGTATTTCGGGAACGATCGATCAATGTTGCTCTGTAATTGTATTTTTCGAATGGGTGGTGCAGCGGTTTTATTATCGAATAAAAGGGTAGACCGGGTTCGGTCTAAGTATGAACTGGTTCATACGGTTCGAACCCATAAGGGTTCAGATGATAATAGTTATAATTGTGTATATCAGAGAGAAGATGATAAAGGAACAATTGGGGTTTCTCTTGCGAGAGAATTAATGGCGGTCGCAGGAGACGCTTTGAAGACTAATATTACAACATTGGGCCCTCTTGTTTTACCATTTTCAGAGCAATTTATGTTCTTTGTGAGTTTGGTTCGAAGGAAATTTATGAAGACTAAAGTCAAACCTTATATACCAGACTTCAAGAAAGCTTTTGAACATTTTTGTATCCATGCGGGTGGACGAGCCGTGTTGGACGAGTTACAGAAGAATTTGCAACTCAGTGAGTGGCATATGGAGCCTTCAAGGATGACTCTTCACCGATTTGGGAACACTTCGAGTAGTTCTTTGTGGTACGAGTTGGCTTATACTGAAGCCAAAGGACGAGTCGCGAGTGGAGACCGAGTTTGGCAGATTGCGTTTGGGTCTGGGTTTAAGTGTAATAGTGCGGTTTGGAGATCACTCAGAACAATTCAAGTTGGTGAGTGCCGAACCAACCCGTGGACTGACTCGATCGAGCGTTACCCGGTCAAGGTTCCACTTGCTTAATTGTACACGTGGCAGAATTGGATATAATATTTATTTTTATTTTTTTTTTGTCTTTGTAATCTTTTTTTTTTAAATTTGATCACTATGATGGGGATATTGATTGTTGTTGGGAAGAAAAAAAAGAAAAAAAAAAAAAAAAAAAAAAAAAAAAAGAAAAAAAAAAGACTACAATGAGAGTCACGTGAAAGGAAGAAAATGTGAATTTAATGGCGTTAGTTAATGGCGTTAGAAGGGGAGTTGGTGGGGCCACCACATGAGGAGAAGTATCCAGCCAGAAAATGGGGACAAAAAGGAAGTGTCTTATCCTTTTGTTGGTAGAATATGCCTTTGTAACTTTTGAAGGATAATTGAAGGGACTCATTTTCTCCTTTAATTTTTTTTTTTTTTTTTTGTTCTATAGTTAATGGCTGTCAATGGGTCGGGTTTTGGTTTGGCCCAGCCAAGCACAGATCGGGTTTGGATAGTGTTAGTAAACCGTTTAGTTATTGGACTAGAATGGGTTAGAAATCGTCCGTGTTTGGGGTTGGGTGATGTGGTGGTATTAGAGAATGGAATGCATTGTATTAAGGTGCATGAGATACGTTGTATCAGTGTTAGGGTATCTCATCACCAATGAAAAATTGTGAAGAAGCGATATAAAGAATAAAATCCAATAATTAGAGAAAATGAAATCGTTTTATTTCTTTTCTTCTTCCTTATTTGTATTTTGAAGGGAAAATTACTTAATAGATCCAATGAGAGGTATGATTTTAAATCTGGTTCGAGATCTAGACGACTTATCCTGTCAGAGAATAAGATACAATGTATAAAGGTGCATGAGATACACTATATCATTGTTAATGTATCTCATGGCAAATGGAAGGTTGTGATGGAGGATCTTCTCGAATACTTAACTGATATTAGAATATAATGCATCTTATTCTCTAATATCTTGATCATGGACAAGACGAGACGTCAGAATAAGTTTTCAAACCATGGTGGGATGGGGCTTTTTTTTTTATTCTAAATAGTCTCTAACTTTTGGACGGTAGTTTGATAGTCCATTTAGTAAACTTTTTCTTTCTTAATGGTCCCTTAACCTCATCTCTTATTGTAATGTTTTGGAAATACCCAAACTACCATTTTTCTCTGCTTCTTCAAATACTTATGTTTTGCAACAACGATTTCGATTATTTGCGACGAATTTTTTTATTATTATTATCATAAATGACAAATGGAAAAGGGTATACTCCTAATTCTGAAAGTTTATATGTATTTTTTCAATTCATTTCAATGATTTGTAAAAAAAAATGAAGAACAAAGTTGTGAATTATGATTCTAATCTTTTTTGAAGATTATGTTGTAACTTTTGATTGGAGTATCCGTTTCACAATTATGATACATACATTTTGGATATTTTGAGAATATTTATCCAGTATTGAAGTTGAATTAAAAGGAAAAAAAAAAAAAAAATGAAACAATCTAGATCACATTTACAATGTCGAGTTCACCACTTTTTATTGTTGACCTCACCACTTTTTATTGTCAAGTTCAACGATTTTTATTATCGAGTTCGACAACTTTTAAAATTTTGAATTCAAGCTATTGCGACATATATATTCGCCTTCTAGTTGATATAACAGCTGCAATAGCTCTTATTGTCCAATTTTGGGAACAATTTGTAAGAGTTATCTGTAGTGGATACATCAACTACAACAATATATATATCTGCTGTAATAGCTTGAATTCAAAATTGTTAAAAATTACCAAACTCAACAATAAATGTTGAACTCAATAATAAAAAGTGGTGAGCTCAATAGTGAAAGTGTTGAACTCGACAATAAAAAGTGGTGAACCCAACACTATAAATGTGATTCAGAATTTTTCAATGTTTTTTTAATTTTTCCAACTTCGATATTAGTTAAATGTCCTCTAAATACCCAAATTGCATATATCATAGTTGCGAAATGACTACTAGAATCAAAAGTTGTGACGTAATCTTTATTTATTTATTTTTATATCTCAAATTCATTCTTCATTTTTTTTTTTAAATCGAAATAATCAAAAAATACATCTAAATGTTAAAAATTAGGAGTATATAATTCTCCATTCGTCTTTAACGATAAAAAATTGTCATAAATGATTGTGATATCTAAGAATGTAAAGAAGATGAGAAAATGGTAGTTTGGGTATTTCAAAAATATTATATAAAGAAATTGACGTTGAAGGACCATTAAGATTGAAAAAATTTACTAAATGGACTATCAAGTTACCACTAGGGCTTAAAAACAGGCTGGGCTCGGGTGGATATGATGAGTATATTCATATTTGATTTTTTAATTGGATCTGGATCCAACTTAGATCCCACTAGCTAAAATCATATATGAACTATTTTGTTTTTATCCTACTAACTAAAATCATATCCAAACCATTTTATTTTTACTAAACCCCTATCCAAATATGATCCAACCGAATTAATTGATTTAATTTAGTCGGTCGGATAATTACGAATTATTCATGGTTATTTCAAGAAAATTCACTAAAGGTGTGGTTTAAACTCAAAACCTCTTTCTGTTTGGAAGGAGGCTTTGGCCACTGTGCCCAACACTTGTTAGTAAAAAAAAAATGCTCTAAAATATATAAAAATATAATTTACAAAGTAATATATCATAGGCAAATATAAGATTGGATCCGGGTTAATATATCATTTGAATATTGACGGATATAAGTATGCATCCGTATCCAACCCAAATCAAGAGACATCAACCCATATCCGACCCACTTTTAAATTTGATATAATTGAAGGAATCAAACCCACCAAATTTGGAATCGGATTACTCAGATTTCATATAAAATTCAACCTATTTTAAGCCCTAGCTACAAATGAAAAGTTAAGGACTATTTAAAAATAAATAAATAAATAAATAAAACCCTTCACAAAGGGACTATTAAATAATCTTAACTTTTTAAAAAGGAAATCGAATCCCCAAGTAGCCTCTTCTTAAAAAAAACCCTTTACTACTAAGTTTGGGGACTTTAAAAAGAAAAAAAATGAACCCTTGACAGAGGGTCTATTAAATAATTTTTCTTTTTTAAAAAGGAAAACCGAATCCCCAAATAATTTGTGACTCTAATGTTACTACTTTATTGTGCTCAGTCCAACGGCTTGTGGAAAAAATTGAGCCACATTGAAAGATTATAATAATTTAATTTAAATTAGTTAATTTTCTATGGCTGCGAATATCTTTAAATGGGTAGGTTCGTGATATGGTCTTGCCCATACTTTTGAATATATATGAAGATTCATGATACATTCATCTCACATTTTGAGATTCAAGTCAATGAATGATCAATATAATTTAATTATCTTCGCTATTACTTTGGTCAACTTCTATGGTATGATTGTAAATTGGATAATTATCAAAGTATCTCACGAATTAATAAGGGCAACTCACACTATAACCGAATTATTTTTTCTTATCTGATGAGGAGATCATCCTCATCAAAAATCAATCTATTATGAAACTTTTAACCTCCATAAAAAAAATTCAAGAATAGCAAATCATCCATTTTTTTTAAAAATCAATTTTGTTGGGGTTAGAAATTTTGAAATGAGTTGATTTTTGGTGAGGATTATCTTCAGACCATAAATATCATCCTTACCAAAACTCAATTCATTCCGAAACTTTTAACACATATAAGACAAAAAATTTAACTATCGTGTGGGTTGCCTTATTAATTTATGGGGTGTTTTCATAATTATCCTTGTAAATTTCACTCCAACACTCTCTATAGTTTCAAAACTAATTAAATAAATTTTTTTTTAAAAACTTTTTATGATAAGAGTGTCTGAACTTACTTTTGACTAAGGGGACTAAGAGTCAGGGCTTGTACTAAGGCATATGGGTCCCTCCCCTTGGTATGTGCAACACCTGCACATCATACGCACTGGGTAAGTGAGGGTGTGCCCTCATGGGTGGCCCCAAGGAAATACTGCTCATATTGGGTATCAAACTCACAACTTACAATTTCTCACCACTTATTGGTCCGAAATTGCCATTGAGCCACCCCTTTGGAGTTGAAACTAATTAAACAATTGTTCTAGGTTACCAAATTTGTGTACCTCTTTCTTCATTAAATTTCTATTATGATGGACCTTGAGATTCATGTCAATGAATGATTAGTATAATTTAATTATCTTCTCTGTTTATCTGATGGGGTGATTGTAAATTTCACTAATAAGCTCTTTATAATTTTGAATGATTGTAAATTCAAGTCAATGATATAATTTAATTCTTCTTTGTTGCTTGGGTCATCTTCAATGCGTGATTGTAAATTTCACCCTAACGTTTTTTTAAGTTTCTCCTTGTTATAAAAAATTGTGTCCACTTCCTTAACTATATTTTTTTTATTAAGGAAAAATTATTTAAAAGACCCTCATGGAAGGGTTTCCTTCTAAATAATTCCTAAGTTTTGCACAGTAGCTTGATTGGATATTTGCTACACTTTTTTTTTTCTTAATGGTCCCTCGTTATTGAAGAACTCACCACTTTTTGTATTTCCTGTCGAGTTCCCCACTTTTTATTCTATCAAACTTGACGCTTTTTTTTAGTGTCGAGTTCACAAATTTTACTATTGAACTCACCAATATTTATTGTCGAGTTCGCCACTTTTAAAATAAAAAGTGTGAATTTGACACTAGTAAAACCCACTCATTTTCAATTTTTGAGATTTTTTAAACTAAAATACATGAAAAGATTGACAAAAAACTTGAGATAACGATTTGTTTAGATGATTTCAACCAAAAAGAGCTATTGTTGGTCGAGTTTCATAAAAAAACTGAGAAAAAAGTGAAAAAAATCATAATTTTTTACATACATTTTCAAAATATTTGAAAAAACTCTTGAAAATGGCTTCTTGTTCTTTCTTAAATCTTTTCTGATGGAATGAAGTCTTTGAAACTCGTTTGAGATGTTGAAAATTCAATTTTTTAATGAAAGTGATGAGTTCAAACGATTAGAGTATTCAATCATGAAAAATGTGGGAGATAAAGTCCAGGGACCATTTAGGAAGAAAAAGTTTACTAAATGTCCTACTAAGCTATCGTCGCAAAATTAGGAACTATAGATACCCCAATTTGAACAGGCCAAACTAAAAAAAGGTTAAAAATATATATATATTTTTGTCAAAAAATACATATTTTTATTAAAAAATCGTCAACGGACCTAAAGACCAAAATATTCAAAATTTAACATTTTATTCAAAATAAAGGCCTTAGGACTTCTAAATAGTCCAATGGGCCCACTACAAGACTTACGTAATTTTTAAAACTTACCTTCATTGTTAATCTAACCTCAAGTCCAAGGTCTCACTAAATTTAATCTCAACCCAATCCAATCCTATACATATCAAATCCAACCCAACCCAACCCTTGAGTCCATTAGACCCAAACCAATCCTAAATGCAACCCCACCTAAATCATTATTCAATCATAAGCTCAAACCCCTATTCTAACTCAAACCCATACTCATGTCCAATATTATAACCAATCAAGATTCATACAACCCTTGATCATCAAGGTGGACACATGTCACCCCACAACTAACTTTCCAAAAGAAATCATCTCATCACCTCATCACTATTCTCACATTATACCACATGTCACCATTTAATCTCATTACATTCTCTTCAAAACACTTCACAAATCATCTCTATACCCCCCACACCCCTTATTTTTAATCAACTCACCTAACCCATACCTTTTGCTATGTGTCACCATATCCTTCACCCTTCCAAAATCAAAATACTTACCCTCATTACATAATTATTCTTTCAACCAACATTCACACCCCTTAATCTCACCTAACACTCAACCTATATAGGTTGAGAGATCCAACTCATATGGGTCAAGTAATCTATTTCAACCCCATTTTACCAAGTTCACCCTCCCCCCCTTAACCACAAATTCCTTACACCTTATTTATAAACCTCAAGTCATTTACCATCATTTTCTATTTTCACGTCATTCTACCTTTAAAAGTTCCTAAAAATTTATAAAAGCCCACCCCTCTCACAAACCTCCTAGCGACTTGAACCTCCTCTTTCAAGTTTCAACATCTAAAAAATCTAAAACTCCACTCATTTCTTTACTAATTTCTACACTCTTTTTTCCCCATTTTCTTCTTAAAAGACAAAAAATAACATCTAACATGAAAATTTTCATCAAGGACTCAAGAAGATAAAATGAAGAAGAAGAAAGACAAGTCAAAGTTTCAAGATGGGCATAGGAAAATAATTTCCTCTCTCTCTCTCTCTCCTATCATCTCTTTCTTCTATCTCCCTCTTTTACCTTTTTTTTTCCTTTTGTTTTGGAGGTTCACCTCCCTTAAAATGTAAGTCTTTGTGGTCTAGTCATCAATGAGTCCTTTCTTTAATGAGGTGATCCTTATGATTTAGATCCAAAATAAAACCTTCTAAGTTGAGGGTACAAATTTTCTTTCTCTACCGATTTTTCCTCTTAGAATTTATAAAAATGAACAATGAAATTTTTTAAAAGTTTACTACCTTTGGCGGAAGGAATATGGTACGTAATACCTTTCTTATCTTTTAGCATGGACCCTATTATCTAGATCTTAAGTAGATCAATGTTTCTTATCCGTACAAGAGTCACTACAAACAAAAAGATTTTTCAAAATTATCTTTCTAGTACCCATTCACAATCTATTCTAAAAAAGAATGATGACGACTCAAAATCCAAGTAGCAGAGATCTTTAGAAATGAAAATCCCATGTCTACAAAAATTATTTAGAAAGAAACCTTCCTTTAAGTAATTTTTTCTTTTATAAAGGATTGAGTGTAGTAGGTTTATTTGTCGGCTCTCACCATCCACTTCTAGTAACCATGTTTGATTGTCGTGCTAGGGTGATTAGTATGTGCGGCCCGCCAAAGTAAAAATAAATGTTTGATTGTCAAGATTTTGCTCAATTCAATCATGTTTCATGTTTGGTAGTTATAATGATTTTTTGATAAATGAGAGGGTCGTATTTTAAATAAGTTTTTTTTTTTTTAAGTTATTGGTGTTAGGCAGATCCAAACCAGTTACAACCTTGGTAACAATTACAACTACTATTCTGACCTATAATAGACAACAAATTAGGGGAAAGGGCGTACAGTCAAGACTTTGGCATCCAACATCCACATGCATAGAAATAGTCAGATCGGCTACCCTATTGGTCTCTTTGAGTATGTAGGTGAAAACCACTTCATGAAAGCTGGGAAAGAGGTTCCAAATCGAGAGAACCATATAGAGGACATGCCACAGAACTTATCAAATATTATTCAGAATGTTGACAATGACCATAGAGTCAGATTGAACTAGAATTTTCAAGCTATTATGGGCAGCAGCTAGCCTAAGCCCTTCTAGGATGCCTTGTATCTCATGAAATAAAATAGGCCTTGGAACTTCTCCCCAGTAAGTGCAGCTCTCACACGACCTTCGTGGTCACGGATGATGGCACCATAAACCACCTCTAGTGAGGGAGACGATTAGATCCCAAACACCCTTATTAGGCTTCATCCTGTTATTTCTGAATACTGGTTTCTTATGGCAAAGAGCGAAGAAGTTAGAACAAATCTTAATTTCGAAATTGAATGTAAAAGAAAATATTACCTAAAAAAGAAATGGTTGAGGCGTGCACAAAGCACTGTCCTAAAACGAAATTCACCCCTGCTACGGTACCACAGTCTGTAGGTGTTCGTTCTGCAGGATTCAACAACCCACATATCCAAAAGGGTACTCTAAATTGGAACGTAACTTCAAACTCGACGATGTTGTGTGCTCTCACAACAAATAATAAATTACTGATAATTCGAAAATATAAAATAGCAGAGAAAATCTAGTAGTTTAAATCGATTAAACAATTGATATAAATAAAAGAGAAAGTGACTGTATAGAACAGTCACAAACTGGTTCCGAACAGACACATTGTGTTGGTTCAGAATAAACACACTGGTTCAAAACAAAATTTTAATAAAAACGGACCTTGAAAATTAAAGCAAAAACGGGCCTTTGCGCACACCCACGTGAGGTGTAAATCCGAGAATTTGCACCCCCCCTGCGCGCACGTTGTACGTGCGCACACGCATTAAGGTTTTCGGACCGATGGATCCAAATTCCAATTAGAACCATGGGTTTCCCTCTTGGACCCTCCGTGAGCCCGCCCACTACTTCTATCCACTTTAAAGCTATTAGAAGCACAACTACTTAAGAATTGCAAATCAATTCTTCTCCTAGTCGATGTGGGACTAAAATTTCTTAAGGCAAAATCAAAACATTCAACTAAACATAAAACAATAAAGTAAAAAACATAAAGCATAAAGTAAAAAGCAAAAGGCAAACATGGGATTTAAATACCCTATGGTTAATAGATTGATTTACCATATGGTTGCAATTACATGAATATTAAAGGGTTTTCTAATTCAACCCTCTAAATTCCAACACATCCAAGAGCATAAAGTCCTTTTAGAATGAGTGAAACCAGCCTGGAAGCCATGTTGTAGTCTGAGGCTTCAATGTTATCTAAGTCATCCCCGAACTTAGTCCAGATATCTTCCAAGATGTTGAAGAAGAACAAAGTCGGATCCTTGAACTTGTTCACCTCTCCCTCCAAAGATGATAAATAAAGGAGCAAAGGGCCACTTGCTTCACACGTTGAATAATTGAGTTCCCTTTGAAGTTGAGGAGAACCCAAGACACCTCTTCTTCCCAATTCCTAGGCACTCTACAAACAAACAAGACATCTTCAAAATGGCATTCCAGATTGTTCTCACAAACAGACATAAGCTGAATAAGTGATTAGTGTACACTTGCATATTCTTATGGTCATGATCCTGCTTTGAACTTTCATCAATTTAGATCATTTAACATGCATTTTAGATATTTGGATGGTGGATTGTGAGGGATCTAGACTTTTTTTTTTTTTTTTATATCTATGAATCGGAGATGGGTCAAGGGACATTAAACTATATTCAACCCATTTTTTTTTTTTGTTGTTGAATCAACTCCAAATATCCAAAACTACTAAATTTAATTTTTGGATAACTTGGATTCGAGTCAAACCCAACCAACTTTTATGCCCAAGGAGGATGAAAGAGGCGCGAGAGGAGTATTTTAAAAATTGCAAAATACGGTATTTAGTTAACAAGAAAGGTAAATAAGTATAAAAAAAATGTAACATCACATATGTCCTAGTTGTCGAAAAAAATATATATGAAAATTACTACGGATTAGAGAAAAATGGTTAGTTCAGTAGCTATACCAAAATACTTGACCATATTGATCAAACAATCTCAAAACAATGGTTTTTCAAAATATGGGTTAGAAGTTTTGGATTGAGTTGATTTTTTGTGAGGATAGTCTCTACAATGGAAAGATTCTCCTCACAAGAAATCAGCTCAATCTGAAACTTCTAAGTCCATCAAAAGTGATTTACAAATTATTGGTAAAAAATCGACAGTCCACATTCTAAATCACTTTTGATGGGGTTAGAAGTTTCAGATTTGACTGATTTTTTTTTAGGATGATCTTCTTGTTATAGAGATTATCCTCACCAAAACTCAGCCCATTCCAAAATGTCTAACCCATATCTTAAAAAATTATTATTATTAC